>NC_137700.1:2543130-3814696 GCF_964034855.1 Anser brachyrhynchus
AAATAAACCACCCAACCTCCTGTCTACTACTGACAGCAGCAATCGCTATTAAACTGGGCCTAGTGCCATTTCACTTCTGATTCCCAGAAGTACTACAAGGATCGCCACTAATAACAGCCCTGCTACTCTCGACCCTCATAAAATTCCCCCCACTAACCCTGCTCCTACTAACATCCAAATCCCTCGACCCAGCTCTACTCACCGCCATGGCCCTAGCCTCAACAGCACTAGGAGGCTGAATAGGACTGAACCAAACACAAACACGCAAAATCCTAGCCTTCTCGTCCATCTCCCACTTAGGCTGAATCGCCATCATCCTAGTTTACAGCCCCAAATTGGCCTTACTTACCTTCTACCTATACACAATCATAACATCAGCCGTATTCCTAGCCCTTAACAAAATCAAAGCCCTTAACCTATCCATGATCACAACCTCATGAACAAAAACCCCAGTGCTAAACGCCACCCTAATACTAGTACTTTTATCCCTAGCAGGCCTCCCCCCATTAACAGGCTTTATACCAAAGTGACTTATCATCCAAGAACTAACTAAACAGGAAATAACACCAGCAGCCATGGCAATTGCCATGCTATCACTGCTCAGCCTCTTCTTCTACCTACGCCTCGCATACCACTCAACAATTACCCTTCCCCCCAACTCCTCTAACCACATAAAACAATGATACACTAGCAAAGCCCCAAGCACACCTACTGCGGTCCTTGCCTCACTATCAATCCTCTTACTTCCCCTGTCCCCAATAATACATGCCATTGTCTAGAAACTTAGGATAACACCCCAAACCGAAGGCCTTCAAAGCCTTAAATAAGAGTTAAACCCTCTTAGTTTCTGCACATTAAGACTTACAGAATATTAACCTGTATCTTCTGAATGCAAGTCAGACGCTTTAATTAAGCTAAAGCCTCCCTAGACAGATGGGCTTCGATCCCACAAAACTCTAGTTAACAGCTAAATGCCTAAACCAATTGGCTTCTGCCTACAAAGACCCTGACGCACCCTAGTGCGCATCGATGAGCTTGCAACTCAACATGAATTTCACTACAGAGCCGATAAGAAGAGGAATTAAACCTCTGTAAAAAGGACTACAGCCTAACGCTTCAACACTCAGCCATCTTACCCGTCACCTTCATCAACCGATGACTATTTTCCACTAACCATAAGGATATTGGCACCCTGTACCTCATCTTCGGGGCATGAGCAGGAATAGTCGGCACCGCACTCAGCCTATTAATCCGCGCAGAACTAGGACAACCAGGAACTCTCCTAGGCGACGACCAAATTTACAATGTAATCGTTACCGCTCACGCCTTTGTAATAAGCTTCTTTATAGTCATACCCATCATGATCGGAGGATTCGGCAACTGATTAGTCCCCCTCATAATCGGTGCCCCCGACATAGCATTCCCGCGAATAAACAACATAAGCTTTTGACTCCTCCCCCCATCATTCCTCCTCCTACTAGCCTCATCCACTGTAGAAGCTGGCGCCGGCACAGGCTGAACTGTCTACCCTCCCCTAGCAGGTAACCTTGCCCACGCCGGAGCTTCAGTAGACCTGGCTATCTTCTCACTCCACTTAGCCGGTATCTCCTCCATCCTTGGGGCCATCAACTTTATCACCACAGCCATCAACATAAAACCCCCCGCACTCTCACAATACCAAACCCCACTATTTGTCTGATCCGTACTAATTACCGCCATCCTACTCCTTCTATCACTCCCCGTACTCGCCGCCGGTATTACAATATTACTAACTGATCGAAACCTAAACACCACATTCTTCGACCCCGCTGGAGGAGGAGACCCAATCCTGTACCAACACCTATTCTGATTCTTCGGACACCCAGAAGTCTATATTCTGATCCTACCGGGGTTCGGAATCATCTCACACGTAGTCACGTACTACTCAGGCAAAAAGGAGCCCTTCGGCTACATGGGAATAGTCTGAGCCATACTATCCATCGGCTTCCTAGGATTCATCGTCTGAGCTCACCACATGTTTACAGTAGGAATAGACGTTGATACCCGAGCCTACTTTACATCAGCCACTATAATCATTGCCATCCCTACCGGAATCAAAGTATTTAGCTGACTAGCCACCCTGCACGGAGGAACAATCAAATGAGACCCCCCCAATACTATGAGCTCTAGGATTTATCTTCCTATTTACCATCGGAGGATTAACAGGAATCGTTCTTGCAAACTCTTCCCTAGACATCGCCCTGCACGACACGTACTACGTAGTTGCCCACTTCCACTACGTCCTATCCATAGGCGCCGTCTTTGCCATTCTAGCAGGATTTACTCACTGATTCCCACTACTCACTGGGTTTACCCTACACCAAACATGAGCAAAAGCCCACTTCGGGGTAATATTTACAGGAGTAAACCTAACGTTCTTCCCCCAGCACTTCCTAGGCCTAGCAGGAATACCCCGACGATACTCGGACTATCCCGACGCCTACACACTATGAAACACCATTTCCTCCATCGGCTCCCTAATCTCAATAGTAGCCGTAATCATACTAATATTCATCATCTGAGAAGCCTTTTCGGCCAAACGAAAAGTCCTACAACCAGAACTAACTACCACAAACGTTGAATGAATCCACGGCTGCCCTCCCCCATACCATACTTTCGAGGAACCGGCCTTCGTCCAAGTACAAGAAAGGAAGGAATCGAACCCTCACATGCTGGTTTCAAGCCAACTGCATTAACCGCTCATGCTTCTTTCTTATGAGACGTTAGTAAACCAATTACATAGCCTTGTCAAGACTAAATCACAGGTAAAAATCCTGTACATCTCATGTGGCCAACCACTCCCAACTAGGATTCCAAGACGCCTCATCACCCATCATAGAAGAACTCGTTGAATTCCACGACCACGCCCTAATCGTTGCCCTAGCTATCTGCAGCCTAGTTCTCTACCTTTTAGCCCACATACTAACAGAAAAACTCTCGTCCAATGCTGTAGACGCCCAAGAAGTAGAGCTGATCTGGACAATCCTACCTGCTATCGTCCTGGTACTCCTCGCCCTCCCATCCCTACAAATCCTCTACATAATGGACAAAATCGACGAACCAGACCTCACCCTAAAAGCCATCGGCCACCAATGATACTGAAGCTACGAATACACAGACTTCAAAGACCTATCATTCGACTCCTACATAGTGCCCACCCCAGACTTACCCAACGGCCACTTCCGACTGCTAGAAGTTGACCACCGCGTAGTTATCCCAATAGAATCCCCCATCCGCGTGATCATTACTGCAGGAGACGTACTCCACTCCTGAGCAGTCCCAACGCTCGGAGTTAAAACAGACGCAATCCCAGGCCGACTAAACCAAACTTCATTCATTACCACCCGGCCTGGGATTTTTTACGGACAATGCTCAGAAATTTGCGGGGCTAATCACAGCTACATACCCATTGTAGTAGAATCAACCCCACTCCCACATTTCGAGGCCTGATCGTCCCTTCTATCATCATCCTAATCATTAAGAAGCTATGCAACAGCACTAGCCTTTTAAGCTAGCCAAAGAGGGACTTCCCCCTCCTTAATGATATGCCACAGCTTAACCCCGCACCATGATTTTCAATCATAATTATAACCTGATTAACCCTAGCACTCCTCATCCAACCAAAACTACTAGCCTTCACCACAACCAACCCCCCATCAAATAAGACCTCCCTCACTACCAAACCCACACCATGATCCTGACCATGAACCTAAGCTTCTTTGACCAATTTTCCAGCCCCAATCTATTTGGCATCCCCTTAATCCTACTATCCCTACTCTTCCCAGCCCTACTATTCCCGTCCCCAAACAACCGATGAATCAACAACCGCCTTTCTACTATCCAAACATGACTCCTTCACCTAATCACAAAACAACTAATAGTCCCACTCAACAAAAATGGCCACAAATGAGCCATAATATTTACATCCCTAATAATCATACTTCTTACAATCAACCTTCTAGGCCTCCTTCCATATACATTCACCCCAACCACCCAACTATCTATGAACATAGCCCTAGCCTTCCCACTATGGCTCGCCACACTACTAACAGGCCTACGAAACCAACCATCAGCCTCTTTAGCCCACCTATTACCCGAAGGTACCCCTACACCCCTAATCCCCGCACTAATCCTGATCGAAACAACCAGCCTACTAATCCGCCCCCTAGCCCTCGGAGTCCGCCTTACAGCCAACCTTACAGCAGGACACTTACTCATCCAACTCATCTCTACAGTCTCCATTGCATTAATACCCACCCTTCCTGCAGTATCCATCCTAACAATAATCATCCTACTACTCCTAACCATCCTAGAAGTAGCAGTAGCCATAATCCAGGCCTACGTCTTCGTGCTCCTTCTAAGCCTATACTTACAAGAAAACATCTAATGGCACACCAAGCACACTCATACCACATAGTTGACCCAAGCCCTTGACCAATCTTCGGGGCAGCCGCCGCCCTACTCACAACCTCAGGATTAATCATGTGATTCCACTACAACTCATCCATACTACTAACCCTAGGCCTCATCTCAATACTCCTAGTAATACTCCAATGATGACGAGACATTGTACGAGAAAGCACCTTCCAAGGCCATCACACTCCCACAGTCCAAAAAGGCCTACGATACGGCATAATCCTTTTCATCACATCCGAAGCATTCTTCTTCTTAGGGTTCTTCTGAGCGTTCTTCCACTCGAGCCTGGCCCCAACCCCAGAACTAGGAGGCCAATGACCCCCAACAGGAATTAAACCACTCAACCCGATAGAAGTCCCCCTACTAAACACAGCCATCCTACTAGCCTCAGGCGTTACCGTAACGTGAGCCCATCACAGCATCACAGAAGGAAACCGAAAACACGCCATCCACGCCCTAACCCTAACGATCCTCTTGGGATTCTACTTCACAGCCCTACAAGCAATAGAATACCACGAAGCCCCATTCTCAATCGCCGATAGCGTCTACGGATCTACCTTCTTCGTTGCCACTGGATTCCACGGACTCCACGTAATCATCGGATCCTCCTTCCTGACCGTCTGCCTCTTCCGACTGATCAAGTTCCACTTTACATCAGACCACCACTTCGGATTCGAGGCAGCAGCCTGATACTGACACTTCGTAGACGTCATCTGACTATTCCTCTACATAACCATCTACTGATGAGGATCTTGCTCTTCTAGTATATTAATTACAATTGACTTCCAATCTCTAGAATCTGGTATAAACCCAGAGGAGAGCAATGAACGCACTCATGTTCATATTCGCCCTATCATCAATCCTAAGCGCCGCCCTAACCGCATTAAACTTCTGACTCGCCCAAATAAACCCCGACTCAGAGAAACTCTCACCGTACGAATGTGGATTCGACCCACTTGGATCTGCTCGATTACCATTCTCAGTCCGATTCTTCCTCAGTAGCCATCCTGTTCCTCCTATTCGACCTAGAAATCGCCCTCCTACTCCCCCTGCCATGAGCCGTCCAACTCCAATCCCCCCTAATGACCCTCACCTGAACTGTAGTGATCCTCCTTCTCCTAACACTCGGACTGGCCTACGAGTGAATTCAAGGGGGCCTAGAATGAGCAGAATAACAGAAAGTTAGTCTAACCAAAAAGATAGCTGGTTTCGACCCAGCAGATTACAGCCAACCCTGTAACTTTCTTATGTCGCCCCTACATTTAAGCTTCTACTCAGCCTTCATTTTCAGCGGACTAGGACTAGCCTTCCACCGAACCCACCTAGTATCCGCCCTACTATGCCTTGAAAGCATAATATTATCGATATTCGTAGGCCTATCAATATGATCCATCGAAAACCAAGTCTCCTCATTCACCATGGTACCAATTCTCATGCTAACCTTCTCAGCGTGTGAGGCGGGCACAGGCCTGGCCATCCTAGTAGCCTCCACCCGCACACATGGCTCCGACCATCTACACAACCTAAACCTCCTGCAATGCTAAAAATCATCCTACCCACAATCATACTTCTTCCAACAGCCCTGCTGTCTCCACCAAAATTTCTATGGACTAACACCACCTTATACAGCCTCCTAATCGCTGCCCTAAGCCTACAGTGATTAATCCCAACCTACTACCCCTACAAATTTTTATCCAACTGAACAGGAATTGACCAAATCTCATCCCCCCTCCTAGTACTATCCTGCTGACTACTCCCACTCATAATCATAGCAAGCCAAAACCACCTGCAACAAGAACCCCTACAACGCAAACGAATCTTTATCTCAACCTTAGTCGCAGTCCAGCCATTCATCCTACTAGCCTTTTCCACCACAGAACTAGCACTATTTTACATCTCATTTGAAGCAACCCTCATTCCCACCCTAATCTTAATCACCCGATGGGGGAACCAACCAGAACGCCTAAGCGCTGGCATCTACCTGCTATTCTACACGCCAGTAAGCTCTCTACCCCTGCTAATCACAATCATACACCTATACGTGAAAATTGGCACCCTGCACCTGCCAACCCTACAACTAACCCACCCAACCCTATCCACCTCATGGACAGGAATACTATCAGGTCTAGCACTGCTCATAGCATTCATAGTAAAAGCCCCACTATACGGCCTACACCTCTGACTGCCAAAAGCCCACGTAGAAGCACCCATCGCAGGCTCAATACTCCTCGCCGCCCTACTACTAAAGCTAGGAGGATACGGAATTATACGAGTCACTCTATTTATGGGCCCACTGTCCAACCTCCTGCACTACCCCTTCCTAACCCTGGCCCTATGAGGCGCCCTAATGACTAGCTCAATCTGCCTACGACAGACAGACCTAAAATCACTAATCGCTTATTCATCCGTTAGCCACATAGGCCTAGTTATCGCCGCAGGAATAATCCAAACCCACTGATCATTCTCAGGGGCAATGATCCTAATAATTTCCCATGGACTAACTTCCTCCATACTATTCTGCCTAGCCAACACAAACTATGAACGTACGCACAGCCGAATTCTACTACTCACACGAGGCCTACAACCTCTCCTACCACTCATAGCTACCTGATGATTGCTGGCCAATCTAACAAACATAGCCTTACCCCCAACAACAAACCTCATAGCAGAGCTAACCATTATAATCACCTTATTCAACTGATCTGCCTTCACGATCATCCTAACAGGAATCGCAACCCTACTAACCGCCTCCTACACCTTATTCATACTACTAATGACCCAACGAGGCTCAATCCCCTCCCACATCACATCTATGCAAAACTCAACCACGCGAGAACACCTGCTCATAACACTCCACATTATCCCAATATTCCTCCTAATCCTCAAACCCGAACTGATCTCCGGAATCCCCTCATGCAAGTATAGTTTAAACCAAACATTAGACTGTGATTCTAAGAATAGAAGTTCAAACCTTCTTACCTGCCGAGGGGAGGGTTTAACCAACAAGAGCTGCTAACTCTTACATCTGAGCCTAAAACCTCAGCCCCCTTACTTTTAAAGGATAACAGCAATCCACTGGTCTTAGGAACCACCCATCTTGGTGCAAATCCAAGTAAAAGGAGTGAACCCCACACTACTAATCAACTCCCTCACACTACTCACGCTGACAATCCTCCTAACCCCAATCATCCTGCCATTTCTATTTAAAAACTTTAAAAACACCCCACAAGCCACCACCCGCGCTGTTAAAACCGCATTCCTAATTAGCCTAGCCCCTACAACCGCATTCATCTACTCGGGAGTAGAATCTGTCACCTGCCACTGGGAGTGAAAATTCATTATAAACTTTAAAATCCCCCTGAGCCTAAAAATAGACCAATACTCAATAACATTTCTTCCAATCGCCCTATTTGTAACATGATCAATCCTACAATTCGCCATATGATACATGGCCTCAGAGCCATACGTAACAAAATTTTTCACCTACCTACTGACATTCCTAGTCGCCATACTCCTCCTAACAACCGCAAACAACATATTCCTCCTATTCGTAGGCTGGGAAGGAGTACGAATCATGTCCTTCCTTCTCATCGGCTGATGACAAGGCCGAGCAGATGCCAACACCGCCGCCCTACGAGCCGTAATCTACAACCGAATCGGAGACATCGGACTGATCCTGAGCATAGCATGACTAGCTTCAACATTCAACACCTGAGAGATCCAACAAGCCGTACACCCCCACCAAACCCCAATCCTCCCCCTCATAGGATTAATCCTCGCAGCCGCAGGAAAATCCGCCCAATTTGGACTCCACCCATGACTGCCCGCAGCAATAGAAGGCCCCACCCCAGTATCAGCCCTACTGCACTCCAGTACCATAGTAGTAGCCGGAATCTTCCTGCTCATCCGCATGCACCCCCTGCTAGCCACCAACCAGACAGCCCTAACTGCCTGCCTATGCCTAGGTGCTCTATCAACCCTATTCGCTGCCACATGCGCCCTAACCCAAAATGACATCAAAAAAATCATTGCTTTCTCAACATCCAGCCAACTAGGACTAATAATAGTCACTATCGGACTAAACCTCCCACAACTAGCCTTCCTACACATCTCAACCCATGCCTTCTTTAAAGCC
Source organism: Anser brachyrhynchus (assembly GCF_964034855.1). Lineage (NCBI taxonomy): Eukaryota > Metazoa > Chordata > Aves > Anseriformes > Anatidae > Anser > Anser brachyrhynchus. Next base: position 2,551,721 of record NC_137700.1, read on the forward strand.
ATACTATTCCTATGCTCAGGGTCTATCATCCACAACCTAAACGGAGAACAAGATATCCGAAAGATAGGAGGCCTACAGAAAATACTCCCAGTCACTACTTCCTGCCTAACCATCGGAAACCTGGCGCTGATAGGAACCCCATTCCTAGCCGGATTCTACTCAAAAGACCTCATCATCGAAAGCTTAAACACATCATACCTAAATACTTGAGCCCTACTCCTAACCCTTATAGCCACAGCATTCACCGCAACCTACAGCATCCGCATAACCATCCTAGTCCAAGCTGGACAAACCCGAATCCCCCCAATAGTATCAATAAACGAAAACAACCCACTAATCACCGCCCCCCTAACCCGACTCGCCCTAGGCAGCATTACAGCAGGAATAATCATTACCTCTTTCATCACACCAACCAAAACCCCCCCAATAACCATACCCCTTATCACCAAAACCGCTGCCATCCTCATAACAATCCTAGGAATCATCCTAGGCCCCTCATGTACAGGGCCACACCCCTCTAACGGCGCAAGCTTACATAGAAACATTATTAACAGACCTAGACAGATACAAAAACCCCTACAAGACCACGTATTAACTAACCCTGTTAACCCGACTCAGGAGCGCCTATAAGAGCGATTAAAATCTGTGAAAGGAACTCGGCAAATTAATAAGGCCCGACTGTTTACCAAAAACATAGCCTTCAGCAAATTAAACAAGTATTGAAGGTGATGCCTGCCCGGTGACTTAGGTTTAACGGCCGCGGTATCCTAACCGTGCAAAGGTAGCGCAATCAATTGTCCCATAAATCGAGACTTGTATGAATGGCTAAACGAGGTCTTAACTGTCTCTCACAGATAATCAGTGAAATTGATCTCCCCGTGCAAAAGCGGGGATGTGAACATAAGACGAGAAGACCCTGTGGAACTTAAAAATCAACGACCACCGCGAATCCTCAATCAACCCCACTGGGGCCACTACCATCGCAGAGCCTGGTCGATATTTTTCGGTTGGGGCGACCTTGGAGGAGAACAAATCCTCCAAAAACAAGACCATACCTCTTTACCTAGAGCTACCCCTCAAAGTGCTAACAGTGACCAGACCCAATATAATTGATTAATGGACCAAGCTACCCCAGGGATAACAGCGCAATCCCCCTCAAGAGCCCATATCGACAGGGGGGTTTACGACCTCGATGTTGGATCAGGACATCCTAATGGTGCAGCCGCTATTAAGGGTTCGTTTGTTCAACGATTAACAGTCCTACGTGATCTGAGTTCAGACCGGAGCAATCCAGGTCGGTTTCTATCTATGACACACTCTCCCCAGTACGAAAGGACCGGGAAAGTGGGGCCAATACCACAAGCACGCCCCCCCCCTCTAAGCAGTGAAACCAACTAAACCGTGAAGAGGGCCTTCCCCCACCACTTTCAATCCTAGAAAAGGACCAGCTAGAGTGGCAGAGCCCGGCAAGTGCAGAAGGCTTAAGCCCTTTCCCCAGAGGTTCAAATCCTCTCCCTAGCTTCACCCATGATTCAAATAACAACACTAAGCTGCCTCGTTATATCCCTCCTATACATCATCCCAATCCTGATTGCAGTAGCCTTCCTAACCCTAGTAGAACGGAAAATCCTAAGCTACATACAATCCCGCAAAGGCCCTAACGTTGTCGGGCCTTTTGGCCTACTTCAACCATTTGCGGACGGACTGAAACTATTTACCAAAGAGCCCATCCGACCCTCTACCTCTTCCCCACTTCTATTCATTCTGATACCAATACTAGCCCTTGTCCTAGCCCTCACCACTTGAGCACCACTACCACTCCCATTTCCCCTAGCAGATCTAAACCTCGGAGTTCTCTTCCTAATAGCCATGTCAAGCCTAGCCGTCTACTCAGTCCTATGATCAGGCTGAGCCTCGAACTCAAAATACGCACTAATCGGAGCCCTACGGGCAGTAGCACAGACCATTTCATACGAAGTGACACTGGCCATAATCCTGCTATCAATAATCATACTAAGCGGAAGCTACACACTCAGCTCCTTTGCCATCGCACAGGAGCCTCTATACTTCATTTTCTCCTCATGACCCCTAGCAATAATATGATACGTATCCACCCTAGCAGAGACAAACCGAGCTCCTTTTGACCTCACAGAGGGTGAATCTGAGCTAGTCTCAGGGTTTAACGTTGAATACGCCGCAGGACCCTTCGCCTTATTCTTCCTAGCTGAATATGCGAACATTATGCTAATAAATACACTTACAGCCATCATATTCCTAAACCCAAGCGCCCTAGGGCCACCCACAGAACTATTCCCCGTCATCCTAGCCACAAAAGTCCTCCTACTATCTTCTGGTTTCTTATGGGTCCGAGCTTCATACCCACGATTCCGATATGACCAACTAATGCACCTACTATGAAAAAACTTCCTACCCCTCACACTAGCTCTGTGCCTCTGACACATCAGCATACCTATCTGCTATGCAGGCCTACCTCCTTACATAAGGAAATGTGCCTGAACTACAAAGGGTCACTATGATAAAGTGAACATAGAGGTATAACAGCCCTCTCATTTCCTGTTGACCTTAGAAAAGTAGGAATTGAACCCACACAAGAGAAATCAAAATTCTCCATACTTCCCTTATATTATTTTCTAGTAGAGTCAGCTAATCAAGCTATCGGGCCCATACCCCGAAAATGATGGTTTAACCCCCTCCTCTACTAATGAACCCTTACGCGACCCCAATCATAACCTTCAGCCTCATCTTGGGCACCACAATCACAATTTCCAGCAACCACTGAGTTCTGGCCTGGACAGGACTGGAGATCAACGCACTGGCCATCATTCCCCTAATTGCCAAATCCCACCACCCACGAGCAGTAGAAGCCGCAACGAAATACTTCCTAACCCAAGCAGCTGCTTCCGCCCTGGTCCTATTCTCTAGCATAACCAATGCCTGAGTCACCGGCCAATGAGACATCACACAAATAAACCACCCAACCTCCTGTCTACTACTGACAGCAGCAATCGCTATTAAACTGGGCCTAGTGCCATTTCACTTCTGATTCCCAGAAGTACTACAAGGATCGCCACTAATAACAGCCCTGCTACTCTCGACCCTCATAAAATTCCCCCCACTAACCCTGCTCCTACTAACATCCAAATCCCTCGACCCAGCTCTACTCACCGCCATGGCCCTAGCCTCAACAGCACTAGGAGGCTGAATAGGACTGAACCAAACACAAACACGCAAAATCCTAGCCTTCTCGTCCATCTCCCACTTAGGCTGAATCGCCATCATCCTAGTTTACAGCCCCAAATTGGCCTTACTTACCTTCTACCTATACACAATCATAACATCAGCCGTATTCCTAGCCCTTAACAAAATCAAAGCCCTTAACCTATCCATGATCACAACCTCATGAACAAAAACCCCAGTGCTAAACGCCACCCTAATACTAGTACTTTTATCCCTAGCAGGCCTCCCCCCATTAACAGGCTTTATACCAAAGTGACTTATCATCCAAGAACTAACTAAACAGGAAATAACACCAGCAGCCATGGCAATTGCCATGCTATCACTGCTCAGCCTCTTCTTCTACCTACGCCTCGCATACCACTCAACAATTACCCTTCCCCCCAACTCCTCTAACCACATAAAACAATGATACACTAGCAAAGCCCCAAGCACACCTACTGCGGTCCTTGCCTCACTATCAATCCTCTTACTTCCCCTGTCCCCAATAATACATGCCATTGTCTAGAAACTTAGGATAACACCCCAAACCGAAGGCCTTCAAAGCCTTAAATAAGAGTTAAACCCTCTTAGTTTCTGCACATTAAGACTTACAGAATATTAACCTGTATCTTCTGAATGCAAGTCAGACGCTTTAATTAAGCTAAAGCCTCCCTAGACAGATGGGCTTCGATCCCACAAAACTCTAGTTAACAGCTAAATGCCTAAACCAATTGGCTTCTGCCTACAAAGACCCTGACGCACCCTAGTGCGCATCGATGAGCTTGCAACTCAACATGAATTTCACTACAGAGCCGATAAGAAGAGGAATTAAACCTCTGTAAAAAGGACTACAGCCTAACGCTTCAACACTCAGCCATCTTACCCGTCACCTTCATCAACCGATGACTATTTTCCACTAACCATAAGGATATTGGCACCCTGTACCTCATCTTCGGGGCATGAGCAGGAATAGTCGGCACCGCACTCAGCCTATTAATCCGCGCAGAACTAGGACAACCAGGAACTCTCCTAGGCGACGACCAAATTTACAATGTAATCGTTACCGCTCACGCCTTTGTAATAAGCTTCTTTATAGTCATACCCATCATGATCGGAGGATTCGGCAACTGATTAGTCCCCCTCATAATCGGTGCCCCCGACATAGCATTCCCGCGAATAAACAACATAAGCTTTTGACTCCTCCCCCCATCATTCCTCCTCCTACTAGCCTCATCCACTGTAGAAGCTGGCGCCGGCACAGGCTGAACTGTCTACCCTCCCCTAGCAGGTAACCTTGCCCACGCCGGAGCTTCAGTAGACCTGGCTATCTTCTCACTCCACTTAGCCGGTATCTCCTCCATCCTTGGGGCCATCAACTTTATCACCACAGCCATCAACATAAAACCCCCCGCACTCTCACAATACCAAACCCCACTATTTGTCTGATCCGTACTAATTACCGCCATCCTACTCCTTCTATCACTCCCCGTACTCGCCGCCGGTATTACAATATTACTAACTGATCGAAACCTAAACACCACATTCTTCGACCCCGCTGGAGGAGGAGACCCAATCCTGTACCAACACCTATTCTGATTCTTCGGACACCCAGAAGTCTATATTCTGATCCTACCGGGGTTTGGAATCATCTCACACGTAGTCACGTACTACTCAGGCAAAAAGGAGCCCTTCGGCTACATGGGAATAGTCTGAGCCATACTATCCATCGGCTTCCTAGGATTCATCGTCTGAGCTCACCACATGTTTACAGTAGGAATAGACGTTGATACCCGAGCCTACTTTACATCAGCCACTATAATCATTGCCATCCCTACCGGAATCAAAGTATTTAGCTGACTAGCCACCCTGCACGGAGGAACAATCAAATGAGACCCCCCCAATACTATGAGCTCTAGGATTTATCTTCCTATTTACCATCGGAGGATTAACAGGAATCGTTCTTGCAAACTCTTCCCTAGACATCGCCCTGCACGACACGTACTACGTAGTTGCCCACTTCCACTACGTCCTATCCATAGGCGCCGTCTTTGCCATTCTAGCAGGATTTACTCACTGATTCCCACTACTCACTGGGTTTACCCTACACCAAACATGAGCAAAAGCCCACTTCGGGGTAATATTTACAGGAGTAAACCTAACGTTCTTCCCCCAGCACTTCCTAGGCCTAGCAGGAATACCCCGACGATACTCGGACTATCCCGACGCCTACACACTATGAAACACCATTTCCTCCATCGGCTCCCTAATCTCAATAGTAGCCGTAATCATACTAATATTCATCATCTGAGAAGCCTTTCCGGCCAAACGAAAAGTCCTACAACCAGAACTAACTACCACAAACGTTGAATGAATCCACGGCTGCCCTCCCCCATACCATACTTTCGAGGAACCGGCCTTCGTCCAAGTACAAGAAAGGAAGGAATCGAACCCTCACATGCTGGTTTCAAGCCAACTGCATTAACCGCTCATGCTTCTTTCTTATGAGGCGTTAGTAAACCAATTACATAGCCTTGTCAAGACTAAATCACAGGTAAAAATCCTGTACATCTCATGTGGCCAACCACTCCCAACTAGGATTCCAAGACGCCTCATCACCCATCATAGAAGAACTCGTTGAATTCCACGACCACGCCCTAATCGTTGCCCTAGCTATCTGCAGCCTAGTTCTCTACCTTTTAGCCCACATACTAACAGAAAAACTCTCGTCCAATGCTGTAGACGCCCAAGAAGTAGAGCTGATCTGGACAATCCTACCTGCTATCGTCCTGGTACTCCTCGCCCTCCCATCCCTACAAATCCTCTACATAATGGACAAAATCGATGAACCAGACCTCACCCTAAAAGCCATCGGCCACCAATGATACTGAAGCTACGAATACACAGACTTCAAAGACCTATCATTCGACTCCTACATAGTGCCCACCCCAGACTTACCCAACGGCCACTTCCGACTGCTAGAAGTTGACCACCGCGTAGTTATCCCAATAGAATCCCCCATCCGCGTGATCATTACTGCAGGAGACGTACTCCACTCCTGAGCAGTCCCAACGCTCGGAGTTAAAACAGACGCAATCCCAGGCCGACTAAACCAAACTTCATTCATTACCACCCGGCCTGGGATTTTTTACGGACAATGCTCAGAAATTTGCGGGGCTAATCACAGCTACATACCCATTGTAGTAGAATCAACCCCACTCCCACATTTCGAGGCCTGATCGTCCCTTCTATCATCATCCTAATCATTAAGAAGCTATGCAACAGCACTAGCCTTTTAAGCTAGCCAAAGAGGGACTTCCCCCTCCTTAATGATATGCCACAGCTTAACCCCGCACCATGATTTTCAATCATAATTATAACCTGATTAACCCTAGCACTCCTCATCCAACCAAAACTACTAGCCTTCACCACAACCAACCCCCCATCAAATAAGACCTCCCTCACTACCAAACCCACACCATGATCCTGACCATGAACCTAAGCTTCTTTGACCAATTTTCCAGCCCCAATCTATTTGGCATCCCCTTAATCCTACTATCCCTACTCTTCCCAGCCCTACTATTCCCGTCCCCAAACAACCGATGAATCAACAACCGCCTTTCTACTATCCAAACATGACTCCTTCACCTAATCACAAAACAACTAATAGTCCCACTCAACAAAAATGGCCACAAATGAGCCATAATATTTACATCCCTAATAATCATACTTCTTACAATCAACCTTCTAGGCCTCCTTCCATATACATTCACCCCAACCACCCAACTATCTATGAACATAGCCCTAGCCTTCCCACTATGGCTCGCCACACTACTAACAGGCCTACGAAACCAACCATCAGCCTCTTTAGCCCACCTATTACCCGAAGGTACCCCTACACCCCTAATCCCCGCACTAATCCTGATCGAAACAACCAGCCTACTAATCCGCCCCCTAGCCCTCGGAGTCCGCCTTACAGCCAACCTTACAGCAGGACACTTACTCATCCAACTCATCTCTACAGCCTCCATTGCATTAATACCCACCCTTCCTGCAGTATCCATCCTAACAATAATCATCCTACTACTCCTAACCATCCTAGAAGTAGCAGTAGCCATAATCCAGGCCTACGTCTTCGTGCTCCTTCTAAGCCTATACTTACAAGAAAACATCTAATGGCACACCAAGCACACTCATACCACATAGTTGACCCAAGCCCTTGACCAATCTTCGGGGCAGCCGCCGCCCTACTCACAACCTCAGGATTAATCATGTGATTCCACTACAACTCATCCATACTACTAACCCTAGGCCTCATCTCAATACTCCTAGTAATACTCCAATGATGACGAGACATTGTACGAGAAAGCACCTTCCAAGGCCATCACACTCCCACAGTCCAAAAAGGCCTACGATACGGCATAATCCTTTTCATCACATCCGAAGCATTCTTCTTCTTAGGGTTCTTCTGAGCGTTCTTCCACTCGAGCCTGGCCCCAACCCCAGAACTAGGAGGCCAATGACCCCCAACAGGAATTAAACCACTCAACCCGATAGAAGTCCCCCTACTAAACACAGCCATCCTACTAGCCTCAGGCGTTACCGTAACGTGAGCCCATCACAGCATCACAGAAGGAAACCGAAAACACGCCATCCACGCCCTAACCCTAACGATCCTCCTGGGATTCTACTTCACAGCCCTACAAGCAATAGAATACCACGAAGCCCCATTCTCAATCGCCGATAGCGTCTACGGATCTACCTTCTTCGTTGCCACTGGATTCCACGGACTCCACGTAATCATCGGATCCTCCTTCCTGACCGTCTGCCTCTTCCGACTGATCAAGTTCCACTTTACATCAGACCACCACTTCGGATTCGAGGCAGCAGCCTGATACTGACACTTCGTAGACGTCATCTGACTATTCCTCTACATAACCATCTACTGATGAGGATCTTGCTCTTCTAGTATATTAATTACAATTGACTTCCAATCTCTAGAATCTGGTATAAACCCAGAGGAGAGCAATGAACGCACTCATGTTCATATTCGCCCTATCATCAATCCTAAGCGCCGCCCTAACCGCATTAAACTTCTGACTCGCCCAAATAAACCCCGACTCAGAGAAACTCTCACCGTACGAATGTGGATTCGACCCACTTGGATCTGCTCGATTACCATTCTCAGTCCGATTCTTCCTCAGTAGCCATCCTGTTCCTCCTATTCGACCTAGAAATCGCCCTCCTACTCCCCCTGCCATGAGCCGTCCAACTCCAATCCCCCCTAATGACCCTCACCTGAACTGTAGTGATCCTCCTTCTCCTAACACTCGGACTGGCCTACGAGTGAATTCAAGGGGGCCTAGAATGAGCAGAATAACAGAAAGTTAGTCTAACCAAAAAGATAGCTGGTTTCGACCCAGCAGATTACAGCCAACCCTGTAACTTTCTTATGTCACCCCTACATTTAAGCTTCTACTCAGCCTTCATTTTCAGCGGACTAGGACTAGCCTTCCACCGAACCCACCTAGTATCCGCCCTACTATGCCTTGAAAGCATAATATTATCGATATTCGTAGGCCTATCAATATGATCCATCGAAAACCAAGTCTCCTCATTCACCATGGTACCAATTCTCATGCTAACCTTCTCAGCGTGTGAGGCGGGCACAGGCCTGGCCATCCTAGTAGCCTCCACCCGCACACATGGCTCCGACCATCTACACAACCTAAACCTCCTGCAATGCTAAAAATCATCCTACCCACAATCATACTTCTTCCAACAGCCCTGCTGTCTCCACCAAAATTTCTATGGACTAACACCACCTTATACAGCCTCCTAATCGCTGCCCTAAGCCTACAGTGATTAATCCCAACCTACTACCCCTACAAATTTTTATCCAACTGAACAGGAATTGACCAAATCTCATCCCCCCTCCTAGTACTATCCTGCTGACTACTCCCACTCATAATCATAGCAAGCCAAAACCACCTGCAACAAGAACCCCTACAACGCAAACGAATCTTTATCTCAACCTTAGTCGCAGTCCAGCCATTCATCCTACTAGCCTTTTCCACCACAGAACTAGCACTATTTTACATCTCATTTGAAGCAACCCTCATTCCCACCCTAATCTTAATCACCCGATGGGGGAACCAACCAGAACGCCTAAGCGCTGGCATCTACCTGCTATTCTACACGCCAGTAAGCTCTCTACCCCTGCTAATCACAATCATACACCTATACGTGAAAATTGGCACCCTGCACCTGCCAACCCTACAACTAACCCACCCAACCCTATCCACCTCATGGACAGGAATACTATCAGGTCTAGCACTGCTCATAGCATTCATAGTAAAAGCCCCACTATACGGCCTACACCTCTGACTGCCAAAAGCCCACGTAGAAGCACCCATCGCAGGCTCAATACTCCTCGCCGCCCTACTACTAAAGCTAGGAGGATACGGAATTATACGAGTCACTCTATTTATGGGCCCACTGTCCAACCTCCTGCACTACCCCTTCCTAACCCTGGCCCTATGAGGCGCCCTAATGACTAGCTCAATCTGCCTACGACAGACAGACCTAAAATCACTAATCGCTTATTCATCCGTTAGCCACATAGGCCTAGTTATCGCCGCAGGAATAATCCAAACCCACTGATCATTCTCAGGGGCAATGATCCTAATAATTTCCCATGGACTAACTTCCTCCATACTATTCTGCCTAGCCAACACAAACTATGAACGTACGCACAGCCGAATTCTACTACTCACACGAGGCCTACAACCTCTCCTACCACTCATAGCTACCTGATGATTGCTGGCCAATCTAACAAACATAGCCTTACCCCCAACAACAAACCTCATAGCAGAGCTAACCATTATAATCACCTTATTCAACTGATCTGCCTTCACGATCATCCTAACAGGAATCGCAACCCTACTAACCGCCTCCTACACCTTATTCATACTACTAATGACCCAACGAGGCTCAATCCCCTCCCACATCACATCTATGCAAAACTCAACCACGCGAGAACACCTGCTCATAACACTCCACATTATCCCAATATTCCTCCTAATCCTCAAACCCGAACTGATCTCCGGAATCCCCTCATGCAAGTATAGTTTAAACCAAACATTAGACTGTGATTCTAAGAATAGAAGTTCAAACCTTCTTACCTGCCGAGGGGAGGGTTTAACCAACAAGAGCTGCTAACTCTTACATCTGAGCCTAAAACCTCAGCCCCCTTACTTTTAAAGGATAACAGCAATCCACTGGTCTTAGGAACCACCCATCTTGGTGCAAATCCAAGTAAAAGGAGTGAACCCCACACTACTAATCAACTCCCTCACACTACTCACGCTGACAATCCTCCTAACCCCAATCATCCTGCCATTTCTATTTAAAAACTTTAAAAACACCCCACAAGCCACCACCCGCGCTGTTAAAACCGCATTCCTAATTAGCCTAGCCCCTACAACCGCATTCCTAATTAGCCTAGCCCCTACAACCGCATTCATCTACTCGGGAATAGAATCTGTCACCTGCCACTGGGAGTGAAAATTCATTATAAACTTTAAAATCCCCCTGAGCCTAAAAATAGACCAATACTCAATAACATTTCTTCCAATCGCCCTATTTGTAACATGATCAATCCTACAATTCGCCATATGATACATGGCCTCAGAGCCATACGTAACAAAATTTTTCACCTACCTACTGACATTCCTAGTCGCCATACTCCTCCTAACAACCGCAAACAACATATTCCTCCTATTCGTAGGCTGGGAAGGAGTACGAATCATGTCCTTCCTTCTCATCGGCTGATGACAAGGCCGAGCAGATGCCAACACCGCCGCCCTACAAGCCGTAATCTACAACCGAATCGGAGACATCGGACTGACCCTGAGCATAGCATGACTAGCTTCAACATTCAACACCTGAGAGATCCAACAAGCCGTACACCCCCACCAAACCCCAATCCTCCCCCTCATAGGATTAATCCTCGCAGCCGCAGGAAAATCTGCCCAATTTGGACTCCACCCATGACTGCCCGCAGCAATAGAAGGCCCCACCCCAGTATCAGCCCTACTGCACTCCAGTACCATAGTAGTAGCCGGAATCTTCCTGCTCATCCGCATGCACCCCCTGCTAGCCACCAACCAGACAGCCCTAACTGCCTGCCTATGCCTAGGTGCTCTATCAACCCTATTCGCTGCCACATGCGCCCTAACCCAAAATGACATCAAAAAAATCATTGCTTTCTCAACATCCAGCCAACTAGGACTAATAATAGTCACTATCGGACTAAACCTCCCACAACTAGCCTTCCTACACATCTCAACCCATGCCTTCTTTAAAGCCATACTATTCCTATGCTCAGGGTCTATCATCCACAACCTAAACGGAGAACAAGATATCCGAAAGATAGGAGGCCTACAGAAAATACTCCCAGTCACTACTTCCTGCCTAACCATCGGAAACCTGGCGCTGATAGGAACCCCATTCCTAGCCGGATTCTACTCAAAAGACCTCATCATCGAAAGCTTAAACACATCATACCTAAATACTTGAGCCCTACTCCTAACCCTTATAGCCACAGCATTCACCGCAACCTACAGCATCCGCATAACCATCCTAGTCCAAGCTGGACAAACCCGAATCCCCCCAATAGTATCAATAAACGAAAACAACCCACTAATCACCGCCCCCCTAACCCGACTCGCCCTAGGCAGCATTACAGCAGGAATAATCATTACCTCTTTCATCACACCAACCAAAACCCCCCCAATAACCATACCCCTTATCACCAAAACCGCTGCCATCCTCATAACAATCCTAGGAATCATCCTAGCCCTAGAACTATCGAACATAACACACACCCTCACTCACCCCAAACCAAACCCCCTCATAAACTTCTCCTCTGCATTAGGGTACTTCAACCCCCTAGTACACCGATTCTTCTCCAAAAACCTACTAGAAAAGGGACAAAACATTGCCCTACACTTGATCGACCTCTCCTGACTCAAAAAAATAGGGCCAGAGGGCCTTGCTGAACTACAAGTAGCCGCAAGCAAAGCCGCAACCTCAATACACACAGGGCTAATTAAGGCCTACCTAGGATCCTTCGCCCTCTCCATCCTGGTAATAATCCTAATAACACACAGACTCACTAATGGCCCCTAACATCCGCAAATCCCATCCCCTACTAAAAATAATCAACAACTCCCTAATCGACCTACCCGCCCCCTCCAACATCTCTGCCTGATGAAACTTCGGCTCCCTTCTAGCCATCTGCTTAGCCACACAAATCCTAACAGGCCTGCTACTAGCCATACACTACACCGCAGACACTTCACTCGCCTTCTCCTCAGTAGCTCACACATGCCGAGACGTCCAGTACGGATGGCTCATCCGCAACCTCCACGCCAACGGTGCTTCGCTCTTCTTTATCTGCATCTACTTACACATCGGACGAGGCCTCTACTACGGCTCCTACCTATACAAAGAAACCTGAAACACAGGAGTAATCCTCCTACTCACCCTAATAGCAACTGCCTTCGTAGGGTATGTCCTACCATGAGGACAAATGTCATTCTGAGGGGCCACCGTAATCACCAACCTATTCTCAGCCATCCCGTACATTGGGCAAACTCTAGTAGAATGAGCCTGAGGAGGATTCTCAGTAGACAATCCAACCTTAACCCGATTCTTCGCCATCCACTTCCTACTGCCCTTCCTAATTGCAGGAATCACCCTAGTCCACCTAACCTTCCTACACGAATCAGGCTCAAATAACCCACTAGGAATCGTATCAGACTGCGACAAAATCCCATTCCACCCATACTTCTCCATTAAAGACAGCTTACGGCTTACCCTAATAATCACCCCTCTAATAGCACTAGCCCTATTTTCACCGAACCTCCTGGTTCTTGGAATCCTAGTTGGGAGTGGTTGGCCACATGAGATGTACAGGACTTTTACCTGTGATTTAGTCTTGACAAGGCTATGTAATTGGTTTACTAACGACTCATAAGAAAGAAGCATGAGCGGTTAATGCAGTTGGCTTGAAACCCATCCCCAGTGGTGCAAGTGCACTCTCTGAACTCACTGAAGTGCATCCCCAGTGGTGTCAGTGCAATCTCTGGACTCACTGCAGTGCATCCCCAGTGGTGCCAGTGCACTCTCTGGACTCACTGCACTGCATCCCCAGTGGTGCCAGTGCACTCTCTGGACACACTGCACTGCATCCCCATTGGTGCCATTGCACTCTCTGCACTCACTGCACTGCATCCCCAGTGGTGCCAGTGCACTCACTGGACTGACTACACTGCATCCCCAGTGGTGCCAGTGCACTCACTGGACACACTGTACTGCATCACAGGTGGTGCCAGTGCACTCTCTGCACTCACTGCACAGCATCCCCAGTGGTGCCAGTGCATTCACTGGACTCACTGCACTGCATCCCCAGTGGTGCCAGTGCACTCTCTCGAGTCACTGCACTACATCCCCAGTAGTGCCAGTGCACTTCACTGGACTCACTGTACTGCATCATCGGTGGTGCCAGTGCACTCTCTGGACTCACTGCACTGCATCCCCAGTGGTGCCAGTGTACTCTCTGGACTCACTGCACTGCATCCCCAGTGGTGCCAGTGCACTCTCTGGACTCACTGCACTGCATCCCCAGTGGTGCCAGTGCACTCTCTGGACTCACTGCACTGCATCCCCAGTGGTGCCAGTGCACTCTCTGGACTCACTGCACTGCATCCCCAGTGGTGCCAGTGCACTCTCTGGACTCACTGCACTGCATCCCCAGTGGTGCCAGTGCACTCTCTCGAGTCACTGCACTACATCCCCAGTAGTGCCAGTGCACTTCACTGGACTCACTGTACTGCATCATCGGTGGTGCCAGTGCACTCTCTGGACTCACTGCACTGCATCCCCAGTGGTGCCAGTGCACTCTCTGGACTCACTGCACTGCATCCCCAGTGGTTCCAGTGCATTCACTGGACTCACTGCACTGCATCCCCAGTGGTGCCAGTGTACTCACAGGATTCACTGCACTGCATCCCCAGTGGTGCTAGTGCAGTCTCTGGACTCACTGCAGTGCATCCCCAGTGGTGCCAGTGCACTCTCTGGACTCACTGAAGTGCATTCTCAGTGGTGCCAGTGAACTCTCTGGGCTCACTGAAGTGCATCCCCAGTGGTGCCAGTACACTCACTAGACTCACTGCACTGCATCCCCAGTGGTGCCAGTGCACTCTCTGGACTCACTGCACTGCATCCCCAGTGGTGCCAGTGCACTCTCTGGACTCACTGTAGTGCATCCCCAGTGGTGCCAGTGCACTCTCTGGACTCACTGCAGTGCATCCCCAGTGGTGCCAGTGCACTCTCTGGACTCACTGCACTGCATCCCCAGTGGTGCCAGTGAAGTCTTTGGACTCACTGCACTGCATCCCCAGTGGTGCCAGTGCACTCTGTGGAGTCACTGAAGTGCATCCCCAGTGGTGCCAGTGCACTCTCTGGACTCACTGCACTGCATGTCCAGTGGTGCCAGTGCACTCTCTGGACTCACTGTACTGCATCCCCACTGGTGCCAGTGCACTATGTGGACTCACTGTACTGCATCCCCAGTGGTGACAGTGCACTCTCTGGACTAACTGCAGTGCATCCCCAGTGGTGCCAGTGCACTCTCTGGACTCACTGCAGTGCATCCCCAGTGGTGCCAGTGCACTCTCTGGACTCACTGCAGTGCATCCCCAGTGGTGCCAGTACACTCTCTGGACTCACTGCAGTGCATCCCCAGTGGCGCCAGTGCACTCTCTGGACTCACTGCACTGCATCCCCAGTGGTGCCAGTGCACTCTCTGCACTCACTGCACTGCATTCCCAGTTGTGCCAGTGAAGTCTCTGGACTCACTGCACTGCATCCCCAGTGGTGCCAGTGCACTCTCTGGACTCACTGCAGTGCATCCCCAGTGGTGCCAGTACACTCTCTGGACTCACTGCAGTGCATCCCCAGTGGCGCCAGTGCACTCTCTGGACTCACTGCACTGCATCCCCAGTGGTGCCAGTGCACTCTCTGCACTCACTGCACTGCATTCCCAGTTGTGCCAGTGAAGTCTCTGGACTCACTGCACTGCATCCCCAGTGGTGCCAGTGCACTCTCTGGACTCACTGCACTGCATCCCAACTGCTGCCAGTGCACTCTCTGGACTCACTGCACTGCATCCCCAGTGGTGCCAGTGCACTCTCTGGACTCACTGCACTGCATCCCCAGTGGTGCCAGTGCACTCTCTCGAGTCACTGCACTACATCCCCAGTAGTGCCAGTGCACTTCACTGGACTCACTGTACTGCATCATCGGTGGTGCCAGTGCACTCTCTGGACTCACTGCACTGCATCCCCAGTGGTGCCAGTGTACTCTCTGGACTCACTGCACTGCAGGCCCAGTGGTACCAGTGCACTCACTGGACTCACTGTACTGCATCCCCAGTGGTGCCAGTGCACTCTCTGGACTCACTGCACTGCATCACCAGTGGTTCCAGTGCATTCACTGGACTCACTGTACTGCATCTCCAGTGGTGCCAGTGCACTCTCTGGACTCACTGCACTGCATCCCCAGTGGTGCCAGTGAGCTCTCTGGACTCACTGCACTGCATCCCCAGTGGTGCCAGTGCACTCTCTGGACTCACTGAAGTGCATTCTCAGTGGTGCCAGTGCACTCTCTGGGCTCACTGAAGTGCATCCCCAGTGGTGCCAGTACACTTACTGGACTCACTGCACTACATCCCCAGTGGTGCCAGTGCACTCTCTGGACTCAATGTAGTGCATCCCCAGTGGTGCCAGTGCACTCTCTGGACTCACTGCAGTGCATCCCCAGTGGTGCCAGTGCACTCTCTGGACTCACTGCACTGCATCCCCAGTGGTGCCAGTGAAGTCTTTGGACTCACTGCACTGCATCCCCAGTGGTGCCAGTGCACTCTGTGGAGTCACTGCAGTGCATCCCCAGTGGTGCCAGTGCACTCTCTGGACTCACTGCACTGCATGTCCAGTGGTGCCAGTGCACTCTCTGGACTCACTGTACTGCATCCCCACTGGTCCTAGTGCTCTATGTGGACTCACTGTACTGCATCCCCAGTGGTGCCAGTGCAGTCTCTGGACTCACTGCACTGCATCCCCAGTGGTGCCAGTGCTCTCTCTTGACTCACTGCACCGCATCCCCAGTGGTGTCAGTGCACTCTCTGGACTCACTGTACTGCACCCCCAGTGGTGCCAGTGCACTCACTGGACTGACTGCACTGCATCCCCAGTGGTGCCAGTGCGCTCTCTGGAGTCACAGCACTGCATCCCCAGTGGTGCCAGTGCACTGACTGGACTCACTGCACTGCATCACAGGTGGTGCCAGTGCACTCTCTGGACTCACTGCAGTGAATCCCCGGTGGTGCCAGTGTACTCTCTGCAGTCACTGCACTGCATCCCCAGTGGTGCCAGTGCACTCACTGGACTGCATCCCCAGTGGTGCCAGTGCACTCTCTGGACTCACTGCACTGCATCACCAGTGGTGCCAGTGTACTCTCTGGACTCACTGCAGTGCATCCCCAGTGGTGCCAGAGCACTCTCTGGACTCACTGCACTGCATCCCCAGTGGTGCCAGTGCACTCTCTGGACTCACTGCACTGCATCCCCAGTGGTGTCAGTGCACTCTCTGGACTCACTGAAGTGCATACCCAGTTGTGCCAGTGCACTCTCTGGACTCAATGCACTGCATCCCCAGTGGTGCCAGTGCACTCTCTGGACTCACTGCACTGCATCCCCAGTGGTGCCAGTGCAATCTCTGGACTCACTGTAGTGCATCCCCAGTGGTGCCAGTGCACTCTCTGGACTCAGTGCACTGCATCCCCAGTGGTGCCAGTGCAATCTCTGGACTCACTGTAGTTGTTCCCCAGTGGTGCCAGTGCACTCTCTGGACTCACTGCAGTGCATCCCCAGTGGTGCCAGTGCACTCTCTGGACTCACTGTACTGCATCACCAGTGGTGCCAATGTACTCTCTGGACTCACTGCACTGCATCCCCAGTGGTGCCAGTGCACTCTCTGGACTCACTGTACTGCATCCCCACTGGTACCAGTGCACTCTGTGGACTCACTGTACTGCATCCCCAGTGGTGACAGTGCACTCTCTGGACTCACTGCAGTGCATCCCCAGTGGTGCCAGTGCACTCTCTGGACTCACTGCAGTGCATCCCCAGTGGTGCCAGTGCACTCTCTGGACTCACTGCACTGCATCCCCAGTGGTGCCAGTGCACTCTCTGGACTCACTGCAGTGCATCCCCAGTGGTGCCAGTGCACTCACTGGACTCACTGCAGTGCATTCCCTCTGGTGCCAGTGCACTCTCTGGACTCACGGCACTGCATCCCCACTGGTGCCAGTGCACTCTCTGGACTCACTGCACTGCATCCCCAGTGGTGCGAGTGCATTCTCTGGACTCACTGCAGTGCATCACCAGTGGTGCCAGTGCACTCTCTGGACTCACAGAGGTGCATCCCCAGTGGTGCCAGTGCACTCTCTGGAGTCACCGCACTGCATCCCCAGTGGTGCCAGTGCACTCTCTGGACTCACTGCTCTGCATCCCCAGTGGTGCCAGTGCACTCTCTGGACTCACTGAACTGCATCCCCAGTGGTGCCAGTGCACTCTCTGGACTCATTGCACTGCATCCCCAGTGCTGCCAGTGCACTCTCTGGACTCACTGAAGTGCATCCCCAGTGGTGTCAGTGCAATCTCTGGACTCACTGCAGTGCATCCCCAGTGGTGCCAGTGCACTCTCTGGACTCACTGCACTGCATCCCCAGTGGTGCCAGTGCACTCTCTGGACACACTGCACTGCATCCCCATTGGTGCCATTGCACTCTCTGCACTCACTGCACTGCATCCCCAGTGGTGCCAGTGCACTCACTGGACTGACTACACTGCATCCCCAGTGGTGCCAGTGCACTCACTGGACACACTGTACTGCATCACAGGTGGTGCCAGTGCACTCTCTGCACTCACTGCACAGCATCCCCAGTGGTGCCAGTGCATTCACTGGACTCACTGCACTGCATCCCCAGTGGTGCCAGTGCACTCTCTCGAGTCACTGCACTACATCCCCAGTAGTGCCAGTGCACTTCACTGGACTCACTGTACTGCATCATCGGTGGTGCCAGTGCACTCTCTGGACTCACTGCACTGCATCCCCAGTGGTGCCAGTGCACTCTCTGGACTCACTGCACTGCATCCCCAGTGGTGCCAGTGCACTCTCTGGACTCACTGCACTGCATCCCCAGTGGTGCCAGTGCACTCTCTGGACTCACTGCACTGCATCCCCAGTGGTGCCAGTGCACTCTCTGGACTCACTGCACTGCATCCCCAGTGGTGCCAGTGCACTCTCTGGACTCACTGCACTGCATCCCCAGTGGTGCCAGTGCACTCTCTCGAGTCACTGCACTACATCCCCAGTAGTGCCAGTGCACTTCACTGGACTCACTGTACTGCATCATCGGTGGTGCCAGTGCACTCTCTGGACTCACTGCACTGCATCCCCAGTGGTGCCAGTGCACTCTCTGGACTCACTGCACTGCATCCCCAGTGGTTCCAGTGCATTCACTGGACTCACTGTACTGCATCTCCAGTGGTGCCAGTGCACTCTCTGGACTCACTGCACTGCATCCCCAGTGGTGCCAGTGAGCTCTCTGGACTCACTGCACTGCATCCCCAGTGGTGCCAGTGTACTCACAGGATTCACTGCACTGCATCCCCAGTGGTGCTAGTGCAGTCTCTGGACTCACTGCAGTGCATCCCCAGTGGTGCCAGTGCACTCTCTGGACTCACTGAAGTGCATTCTCAGTGGTGCCAGTGAACTCTCTGGGCTCACTGAAGTGCATCCCCAGTGGTGCCAGTACACTCACTAGACTCACTGCACTGCATCCCCAGTGGTGCCAGTGCACTCTCTGGACTCACTGCACTGCATCCCCAGTGGTGCCAGTGCACTCTCTGGACTCACTGTAGTGCATCCCCAGTGGTGCCAGTGCACTCTCTGGACTCACTGCAGTGCATCCCCAGTGGTGCCAGTGCACTCTCTGGACTCACTGCACTGCATCCCCAGTGGTGCCAGTGAAGTCTTTGGACTCACTGCACTGCATCCCCAGTGGTGCCAGTGCACTCTGTGGAGTCACTGAAGTGCATCCCCAGTGGTGCCAGTGCACTCTCTGGACTCACTGCACTGCATGTCCAGTGGTGCCAGTGCACTCTCTGGACTCACTGTACTGCATCCCCACTGGTGCCAGTGCACTATGTGGACTCACTGTACTGCATCCCCAGTGGTGACAGTGCACTCTCTGGACTAACTGCAGTGCATCCCCAGTGGTGCCAGTGCACTCTCTGGACTCACTGCAGTGCATCCCCAGTGGTGCCAGTGCACTCTCTGGACTCACTGCAGTGCATCCCCAGTGGTGCCAGTACACTCTCTGGACTCACTGCAGTGCATCCCCAGTGGCGCCAGTGCACTCTCTGGACTCACTGCACTGCATCCCCAGTGGTGCCAGTGCACTCTCTGCACTCACTGCACTGCATTCCCAGTTGTGCCAGTGAAGTCTCTGGACTCACTGCACTGCATCCCCAGTGGTGCCAGTGCACTCTCTGGACTCACTGCAGTGCATCCCCAGTGGTGCCAGTACACTCTCTGGACTCACTGCAGTGCATCCCCAGTGGCGCCAGTGCACTCTCTGGACTCACTGCACTGCATCCCCAGTGGTGCCAGTGCACTCTCTGCACTCACTGCACTGCATTCCCAGTTGTGCCAGTGAAGTCTCTGGACTCACTGCACTGCATCCCCAGTGGTGCCAGTGCACTCTCTGGACTCACTGCACTGCATCCCAACTGCTGCCAGTGCACTCTCTGGACTCACTGCACTGCATCCCCAGTGGTGCCAGTGCACTCTCTGGACTCACTGCACTGCATCCCCAGTGGTGCCAGTGCACTCTCTCGAGTCACTGCACTACATCCCCAGTAGTGCCAGTGCACTTCACTGGACTCACTGTACTGCATCATCGGTGGTGCCAGTGCACTCTCTGGACTCACTGCACTGCATCCCCAGTGGTGCCAGTGTACTCTCTGGACTCACTGCACTGCAGGCCCAGTGGTACCAGTGCACTCACTGGACTCACTGTACTGCATCCCCAGTGGTGCCAGTGCACTCTCTGGACTCACTGCACTGCATCACCAGTGGTTCCAGTGCATTCACTGGACTCACTGTACTGCATCTCCAGTGGTGCCAGTGCACTCTCTGGACTCACTGCACTGCATCCCCAGTGGTGCCAGTGAGCTCTCTGGACTCACTGCACTGCATCCCCAGTGGTGCCAGTGCACTCTCTGGACTCACTGAAGTGCATTCTCAGTGGTGCCAGTGCACTCTCTGGGCTCACTGAAGTGCATCCCCAGTGGTGCCAGTACACTTACTGGACTCACTGCACTACATCCCCAGTGGTGCCAGTGCACTCTCTGGACTCAATGTAGTGCATCCCCAGTGGTGCCAGTGCACTCTCTGGACTCACTGCAGTGCATCCCCAGTGGTGCCAGTGCACTCTCTGGACTCACTGCACTGCATCCCCAGTGGTGCCAGTGAAGTCTTTGGACTCACTGCACTGCATCCCCAGTGGTGCCAGTGCACTCTGTGGAGTCACTGCAGTGCATCCCCAGTGGTGCCAGTGCACTCTCTGGACTCACTGCACTGCATGTCCAGTGGTGCCAGTGCACTCTCTGGACTCACTGTACTGCATCCCCACTGGTCCTAGTGCTCTATGTGGACTCACTGTACTGCATCCCCAGTGGTGCCAGTGCAGTCTCTGGACTCACTGCACTGCATCCCCAGTGGTGCCAGTGCTCTCTCTTGACTCACTGCACCGCATCCCCAGTGGTGTCAGTGCACTCTCTGGACTCACTGTACTGCACCCCCAGTGGTGCCAGTGCACTCACTGGACTGACTGCACTGCATCCCCAGTGGTGCCAGTGCGCTCTCTGGAGTCACAGCACTGCATCCCCAGTGGTGCCAGTGCACTGACTGGACTCACTGCACTGCATCACAGGTGGTGCCAGTGCACTCTCTGGACTCACTGCAGTGAATCCCCGGTGGTGCCAGTGTACTCTCTGCAGTCACTGCACTGCATCCCCAGTGGTGCCAGTGCACTCACTGGACTGCATCCCCAGTGGTGCCAGTGCACTCTCTGGACTCACTGCACTGCATCACCAGTGGTGCCAGTGTACTCTCTGGACTCACTGCAGTGCATCCCCAGTGGTGCCAGAGCACTCTCTGGACTCACTGCACTGCATCCCCAGTGGTGCCAGTGCACTCTCTGGACTCACTGCACTGCATCCCCAGTGGTGTCAGTGCACTCTCTGGACTCACTGAAGTGCATACCCAGTTGTGCCAGTGCACTCTCTGGACTCAATGCACTGCATCCCCAGTGGTGCCAGTGCACTCTCTGGACTCACTGCACTGCATCCCCAGTGGTGCCAGTGCAATCTCTGGACTCACTGTAGTGCATCCCCAGTGGTGCCAGTGCACTCTCTGGACTCAGTGCACTGCATCCCCAGTGGTGCCAGTGCAATCTCTGGACTCACTGTAGTTGTTCCCCAGTGGTGCCAGTGCACTCTCTGGACTCACTGCAGTGCATCCCCAGTGGTGCCAGTGCACTCTCTGGACTCACTGTACTGCATCACCAGTGGTGCCAGTGTACTCTCTGGACTCACTGCACTGCATCCCCAGTGGTGCCAGTGCACTCACTGGACTGACTGCACTGCATCCCCAGTGGTGCCAGTGCGCTCTCTGGAGTCACAGCACTGCATCCCCAGTGGTGCCAGTGCACTGACTGGACTCACTGCACTGCATCACAGGTGGTGCCAGTGCACTCTCTGGACTCACTGCAGTGAATCCCCGGTGGTGCCAGTGTACTCTCTGCAGTCACTGCACTGCATCCCCAGTGGTGCCAGTGCACTCACTGGACTGCATCCCCAGTGGTGCCAGTGCACTCTCTGGACTCACTGCACTGCATCACCAGTGGTGCCAGTGTACTCTCTGGACTCACTGCAGTGCATCCCCAGTGGTGCCAGAGCACTCTCTGGACTCACTGCACTGCATCCCCAGTGGTGCCAGTGCACTCTCTGGACTCACTGCACTGCATCCCCAGTGGTGTCAGTGCACTCTCTGGACTCACTGAAGTGCATACCCAGTTGTGCCAGTGCACTCTCTGGACTCAATGCACTGCATCCCCAGTGGTGCCAGTGCACTCTCTGGACTCACTGCACTGCATCCCCAGTGGTGCCAGTGCAATCTCTGGACTCACTGTAGTGCATCCCCAGTGGTGCCAGTGCACTCTCTGGACTCAGTGCACTGCATCCCCAGTGGTGCCAGTGCAATCTCTGGACTCACTGTAGTTGTTCCCCAGTGGTGCCAGTGCACTCTCTGGACTCACTGCAGTGCATCCCCAGTGGTGCCAGTGCACTCTCTGGACTCACTGTACTGCATCACCAGTGGTGCCAGTGTACTCTCTGGACTCACTGCACTGCATCCCCAGTGGTGCCAGTGCACTCTCTGGACTCACTGTACTGCATCCCCACTGGTACCAGTGCACTCTGTGGACTCACTGTACTGCATCCCCAGTGGTGACAGTGCACTCTCTGGACTCACTGCAGTGCATCCCCAGTGGTGCCAGTGCACTCTCTGGACTCACTGCAGTGCATCCCCAGTGGTGCCAGTGCACTCTCTGGACTCACTGCACTGCATCCCCAGTGGTGCCAGTGCACTCTCTGGACTCACTGCAGTGCATCCCCAGTGGTGCCAGTGCACTCACTGGACTCACTGCAGTGCATTCCCTCTGGTGCCAGTGCACTCTCTGGACTCACGGCACTGCATCCCCACTGGTGCCAGTGCACTCTCTGGACTCACTGCACTGCATCCCCAGTGGTGCGAGTGCATTCTCTGGACTCACTGCAGTGCATCACCAGTGGTGCCAGTGCACTCTCTGGACTCACAGAGGTGCATCCCCAGTGGTGCCAGTGCACTCTCTGGAGTCACCGCACTGCATCCCCAGTGGTGCCAGTGCACTCTCTGGACTCACTGCTCTGCATCCCCAGTGGTGCCAGTGCACTCTCTGGACTCACTGAACTGCATCCCCAGTGGTGCCAGTGCACTCTCTGGACTCATTGCACTGCATCCCCAGTGCTGCCAGTGCACTCTCTGGACTCACTGCACTGCATCCCTAGTGGTGCCACTGCACTCTCTGGACTCACTGCACTGCTTCCCCAGTGGTGCCAGTGCACTCTCTGGACTCACTGCACTGCATTCCCAGTGGTGCCAGTGCACTCACTGGACTCACTGCAGTGCATCCCCACTGCTGCCAGTGCACTCTCTGGACTCACTGCACTGCATCCCCAGTGGTGCCAGTGCACTCTCTGGACTCACTGCACTGCATCCCCAGTGGTTCCAGCGCACTCTCTGGACTCACTGCACTGCATCCCCAGTGGTGCTAGTGCACTCTGTGGACTCACTGCAGTGCATCCCCAGTGGTGCCAGTGCACTCTCTGGACTCACTGAAGTGCATTCTCAGTGGTGCCAGTGCACTCTCTGGACTCACTTCAGTGCATCCCCAGTGGTGCCAGTGCACTCTGTGGACTCACTGCAGTGCATCCCCAGTGGAGCCAGTGCACTCTCTGGACTCACTGCAGTGCATCCGCAGTGGTGCCATTGCACTCTCTGGACTCACTGCAGTGCATCTCCAGTGGTGCCAGTGCACTCTCTGGACTCACTGCACTGCATCCCCAGTGCTGCCAGTGCACTCTCTTGAGTCACTGCACTGCATCCCCTGTGGTGCAAGAGCACTCTCTGGACTCACAGCAGTGCTCACCAGTGGTGCCAGTGCACTCTCTGGTCTCACTGCACTGCATCCCCAGTGGTGCTAGTGCACTCTCTGGACTCACTGTACTGCATCCCCAGTGGTGTCAGTGCAATCTCTGGACTCACTGCAGTGCATCCCCAGTGGTGCCAGTGCACTCTCAGGACTCACTGCACTGCATCCCCAGTGGTGCCAGTGCACTCTCTGGACTCACTGCACTGCATCCCCAGTGGTGCTAGTGCACTCTCTGGACTCACTGTACTGCATCCCCAGTGGTGTCAGTGCAATCTCTGGACTCACTGCAGTGCATCCCCAGTGGTGCCAGTGCACTCTCAGGACTCACTGCACTGCATCCCCAGTGGTGCCAGTGCACTCTCTGGACTCACTGCACTGCATCCCCAGTAGTGACAGTGCACTCTCTGGACTCACTGCACTGCATCCCCAGTGGTGCCAGTGCACTCACTGGATTCACTGCACTGCATCCCCAGTGGTGCCAGTGCACTCTCTGGACTCACTGCAGTGCATCCCCAGTGGTGCCAGTGCACTCTCTGGACTCACTGTACTGCATCACCAGTGGTGCCAGTGTACTCTCTGGACTCACTGCACTGCATCCCCAGTGGTGCCAGTGCACTCTCTGGACTCACTGTACTGCATCCCCACTGGTACCAGTGCACTCTGTGGACTCACTGTACTGCATCCCCAGTGGTGACAGTGCACTCTCTGGACTCACTGCAGTGCATCCCCAGTGGTGCCAGTGCACTCTCTGGACTCACTGCAGTGCATCCCCAGTGGTGCCAGTGCACTCTCTGGACTCACTGCACTGCATCCCCAGTGGTGCCAGTGCACTCTCTGGACTCACTGCAGTGCATCCCCAGTGGTGCCAGTGCACTCACTGGACTCACTGCAGTGCATTCCCTCTGGTGCCAGTGCACTCTCTGGACTCACGGCACTGCATCCCCACTGGTGCCAGTGCACTCTCTGGACTCACTGCACTGCATCCCCAGTGGTGCGAGTGCATTCTCTGGACTCACTGCAGTGCATCACCAGTGGTGCCAGTGCACTCTCTGGACTCACAGAGGTGCATCCCCAGTGGTGCCAGTGCACTCTCTGGAGTCACCGCACTGCATCCCCAGTGGTGCCAGTGCACTCTCTGGACTCACTGCTCTGCATCCCCAGTGGTGCCAGTGCACTCTCTGGACTCACTGAACTGCATCCCCAGTGGTGCCAGTGCACTCTCTGGACTCATTGCACTGCATCCCCAGTGCTGCCAGTGCACTCTCTGGACTCACTGCACTGCATCCCTAGTGGTGCCACTGCACTCTCTGGACTCACTGCACTGCTTCCCCAGTGGTGCCAGTGCACTCTCTGGACTCACTGCACTGCATTCCCAGTGGTGCCAGTGCACTCACTGGACTCACTGCAGTGCATCCCCACTGCTGCCAGTGCACTCTCTGGACTCACTGCACTGCATCCCCAGTGGTGCCAGTGCACTCTCTGGACTCACTGCACTGCATCCCCAGTGGTTCCAGCGCACTCTCTGGACTCACTGCACTGCATCCCCAGTGGTGCTAGTGCACTCTGTGGACTCACTGCAGTGCATCCCCAGTGGTGCCAGTGCACTCTCTGGACTCACTGAAGTGCATTCTCAGTGGTGCCAGTGCACTCTCTGGACTCACTTCAGTGCATCCCCAGTGGTGCCAGTGCACTCTGTGGACTCACTGCAGTGCATCCCCAGTGGAGCCAGTGCACTCTCTGGACTCACTGCAGTGCATCCGCAGTGGTGCCATTGCACTCTCTGGACTCACTGCAGTGCATCTCCAGTGGTGCCAGTGCACTCTCTGGACTCACTGCACTGCATCCCCAGTGCTGCCAGTGCACTCTCTTGAGTCACTGCACTGCATCCCCTGTGGTGCAAGAGCACTCTCTGGACTCACAGCAGTGCTCACCAGTGGTGCCAGTGCACTCTCTGGACTCACTGCACTGCATCCCCAGTGGTGCTAGTGCACTCTCTGGACTCACTGTACTGCATCCCCAGTGGTGTCAGTGCAATCTCTGGACTCACTGCAGTGCATCCCCAGTGGTGCCAGTGCACTCTCAGGACTCACTGCACTGCATCCCCAGTGGTGCCAGTGCACTCTCTGGACTCACTGCACTGCATCCCCAGTAGTGACAGTGCACTCTCTGGACTCACTGCACTGCATCCCCAGTGGTGCCAGTGCACTCACTGGATTCACTGCACTGCATCCCCAGTGGTGCCAGTGCACTCTCTGGACTCACTGCACTGCATCCCCAGTGGTGCCAGTGCACTCTGTGGACTCACTGTACTGCATCCCCAGTGGTGACAGTGCACTCTCTGGACTCACTGCAGTGCATCACCAGTGGTGCCAGTGCACTCTCTGGACTCACTGCAGTGCATCCCCACTGGTGCCAGTGCACTCTCTAGACTCACTGCACTGCATCCCCAGTGGTGCCAGTGCACTCTCTGGAGTAACTGCAGTGCATCCCCACTGGTGCCAAAGCACTCTCTGGACTCACTGCAGTGCATCCCCAGTGGTGCCACTGCACTCTCTGGACTCACTGCAGTGCATCCCCAGTGGTGCCAGTGCACTCTCTGGACTCATTGAAGTGCATTCTCAGTGGTGCCAGTGCACTCTCTGGACTCACTGCAGTGCATCCCCAGTGGTGCCAGTACACTCACTGGACTCACTGCACTGCATCCCCAGTGGTGCCAGTGCACTCTCTTGCCTCACTAAACTGCATCACCAGTGGTGCCACTGCACTCTCTGGACTCACTGCACTGCTTCCCCAGTGGTGCCAGTGCACTCACTGGACTCACTGCAGTGCATCCCCACTGGTGCCAGTGCACTCTCTGGGCTCACTGCAGTGCATCCCCAGTGGTGCCAGTGCACTCTCTGGACTCACTGCACTGCATCCCCAGTGGTGCCAGTGCGCTCTCTGGAGTCACAGCACTGCATCCCCAGTGGTGCCAGTGCAATCTCTGGACTCAGTGCACTGCATCCCCAGTGGTGCCAGTGCACTCTCTGGACTCACTGCACTGCATCCCCGGTGGTGCCAGTGCAGTCTCTGGAGTAACTGCACTGCATCCCCACTGGTGCCAAAGCACTCTCTGGACTTCCAGCACCGCATCCCCAGTGGTGCCAGTGCACTCTCTGGACTCACTGTACTGCATGCCCAGTGGTGCCAGTGCACTCTCTGGACTCACTGTACTGCATACCCACTGGTGCCAGTGCACTCTGTGGACTCACTGTACTGCATCCCCAGTGGTGCCAGTGCACTCTCTGGACTCACGGCACTGCATCCCCAGTGGTGCCAGTGCACTCTCTGGACTCACTGCAGTGCATCCCCAGTGGTGCCAGTGCACTCTCTGGACTCACTGCACTGAAGCCCCAGTGGTGCCAGTGCACTCTCTGGACTCACTGCACTGCATCCCCAGTGGTGCCAGTGCACTCTCTGGACTCACTGCAGGGCATCCCCATTGGCGCCAGTGCACTGTCTGGACTCACTGCAGTGCATCCCCAGTGGTGCCAGTACACTCTCTGGACTCACTGTACTGCACCCCCAGTGGTGCCAGTGCACTCACTGGACTCACTGCACTGCATCCCCAGTGGTGCCAGTGCACTCACTGGACTCACTGGACACATCCCCAGTGGTGCCAGTGCACTCTCTGGACTCACTGCAGTGCATCCCCAGTGGTGCCAGTGCACTCTCTGGACTCACTGCACTGCATCCCCACTGGTGCCAGTGTACTCTCTGGACTCACTGCAGTGCATCCCCAGTGGTGCCAGAGCACTCTCTGGACTCACTGCAGTGCATCCCCAGTGGTGCCAGTGCACTCTCTGGACTCACCGGGGTGCATCCCCAGTTGTGCCAGTGCACTCTCTGGACTCAATGCACTGCATCCCCAGTGGTGCCAGTGCACTCTCTGGACTCACTGCACTGCATCCCCAGTGGTGCCAGTGCAATCTCTGGACTCACTGTAGTGCATCCCCAGTGGTGCTAGTGCACTCTCTGGACTCACTGCAGTGCATTCCCAGTGGTGCCAGTGAAGTCTCTGGACTCACTGAAGTGCATCCCCAGTGGTGCCAGTGCACTCTCTGGACTCACTGCAGTGCATTCCCAGTGGTGCCATTGCACTCTTTGGACTCACTGCACTGCAGCCCCATTGGTGCCAGTGCACTCTCTGGACTAACTTCACTGCATCACAGGTGGTGCCAGTGCACTCTCTGGACTCACTGCACTGCATCCCCAGTGGTGCCAGTGCACTCTCTGCACTCACTTCTCTGCATTCCCAGTGGTGCCAGTGAAGTCTCTGGACTCACTGCACTGCATCCCCAGTGGTGCCAGTGCAATCTCTGGACTCACTGCAGTGCATCACCAGTGGTGCCAGTGCACTCTCTGGACTCACTGCACTGCATCCCCAGTGGTGCCAGTGCACTCTCTGGACTCACTGCAGTGCATCCCCAGTGGTGCCAGTACACTCTCTGGACTCACTGCAGTGCATCCCCAGTGGTGCAAGTGCACTCTCTCGAGTCACTGCACTACATCCCCAGTGGTGCCAGTGCACTCACTGGACTCACTGTACTGCATCATCTGTGGTGCCAGTGCACTCTCTGGACTCACTGCAATGCATCTCCAGTGGTGCCAGTGCACTCTCTGGACTCACTGCACTGCATCCCCAGTGGTGCCAGTGCACTCTCTGGACTCACTGCACTGTATCCCCAGTGGTGCCAGTGCACTCACTGGATTCACTGCAGTGCATCCCCAGTGGTGCCAGTGCACTCTCTGGACTCACTGCACTGCATCCCCAGTGGTGCCAGTGCACTCTGTGGACACACTGCACTGCATCCCCAGTGCTGACAGTGCACTCTCTGGACTCACTGCAGTGCATCACCAGTGGTGACAGTGCACTCTCTGGACTCACTGCAGTGCATCCCCAGTGGTGCCAGTGCACTCTCTGGACTCACTGCACTGCATCCCCAGTGGTGCCAGTGCAGTCTCTGGAGTAACTGCAGTGCATCCCCACTGGTGCCAAAGCACTCTCTGGACTCCCGGCACCGCATCCCCAGTGGTGCCAGTGCACTCTCTGGAGTCACAGCACTGCATCCCCAGTGGTGCCAGTGCACTCTCTGGAGTCACAGCACTGCATCCCCAGTGGTGCCAGTGCACTCTCTGGACTCACTGAAGCGCATCCCCAGTGGTGCCAGTGCACTCACTGGACTCACTGAAGTGCATTCTCAGTGGTGCCAGTGCACTCTCTGGACTCACTGCAGTGCATCCCCAGTGGTGCCAGTACACTCACTGGACTCACTGCACTGCATCCCCAGTGGTGCCAGTGCACTCTCTGGACTCACTAAACTGCATCACCAGTGGTGTCTCTGCACTCTCTGGACTCACTGCACTGCTTCCCCAGTGGTGCCAGTGCACTCACTGGACTCACTGCAGTGCATCCCCAGTGGTGCCACTGCACTCTCTGGACTCACTGCACTGCATCCCCAGTGGTGCCAGTGCACTCTCTGGACTCACTGCACTGCATCCCCAGTGGTGCCTGTGCGCTCTCTGGAGTCACAGCACTGCATCCCCAGTGGTGCCAGTGCAATCTCTGGACTCACTGCACTGCATCCCCAGTGGTGCCAGTGCACTCTCTGGACTCACTGAAGTGCATTCTCAGTGGTGCCAGTGCACTCTCTAGACTCACTGCACTGCATCCCCAGTGGTGCCAGTGCACTCTCTGGACTCACTGAACTGCATCCCCAGTGGTGCCAGTGCACTCTCTTGAGTCACCGCACTGCATCCCCTGTGGTGCAAGAGCACTCTCTGGACTCACAGCAGTGCATCACCAGTGGTGCCAGTGCACTCTCTGGACTCACTGCACTGCATCCCCAGTGGTGCCAGTGCACTCTCTGGACTCACTGCACTGCATCCCCAGTGGTGCTAGTGCACTGTGTGGACTCACTGTACTGCATTCCCGGTGGTGCCAGTGCAATCTCTGGACTCACTGCACTGCATCCCCAGTGGTGCCTGTGCGCTCTCTGGAGTCACAGCACGGCATCCCCAGTGGTGCCAGTGCAATCTCTGGACTCACTGCACTGCATCCCCAGTGGTGCCAGTGCACTCTCTGGACTCACTGAAGTGCATTCTCAGTGGTGCCAGTGCACTCTCTGGACTCACTGCAGTGCATCCCCAGGGGTGCCAGTGCACTCTCTGGACTCACTGAACTGCATCCCCAGTGGTGCCAGTGCACTCTCTTGAGTCACCGCACTGCATCCCCTGTGGTGCAAGAGCACTCACTGGACTCACTGCAGTGCATCCCCAGTGGTGCCAGTGCAATCTCTGGACTCACTGCACTGCATCCCCAGTGGTGCCAGTGCACTCTCTGGACTCACTGCAGTGCATCCCCAGTGGTGCCAGTGCACTCTCTGGACTCACTGCAGGGCATCCCCAGTGGTGCCAGTGCACTCTCTGGACTCACTGCACTGAAGCCCCAGTGGTGCCAGTGCACTCTCTGGACTCACTGCAGTGCATCCCCAGTGGTGCCAGTGCACTCTCTGGACTCACTGCACTGCATCCCCAGTGGTGCCAGTGCAGTCTCTGGACTCACTGCAGTGCATCCCCAGTGGTGCCAGTGCACTGTCTGGACTCACTGCAGTGCATCCCCAGTGGTGCCAGTGCACTCTCTGGACTCACTGTACTGCACCCCCAGTGGTGCCAGTGCACTCACTGGACTCACTGCACTGCATCCCCAGTGGTGCCAGTGCACTCTCTGGACTCACTGCACTGCATCTCCACTGGTGCCAGTGTACTCTCTGGACTCACTGCACTGCATCCCCAGTGGTGCCAGTGCACTCACTGGACTCACTGGACACATCCCCAGTGGTGCCAGTGCACTCTCTGGACTCACTGCAGTGCATCCCCAGTGGTGCCAGTGCACTCTCTGGACTCACTGCACTGCATCCCCACTGGTGCCAGTGTACTCTCTGGACTCACTGCAGTGCATCCCCAGTGGTGCCAGAGCACTCTCTGGACTCACTGCACTGCATCCCCACTGGTGCCAGTGCACTCTCTGGACTCACCGGGGTGCATCCCCAGTTGTGCCAGTGCACTCTCTGGACTCAATGCACTGCATCCCCAGTGGTGCCAGTGCACTCTCTGGACTCACTGCACTGCATCCCCAGTGGTGCCAGTGCACTCTATGCACTCACTGTAGTGCATCCCCAGTGGTGCCAGTGCACTCTCTGGACTCACTGCAGTGCATCCCCAGTGGTGCCAGTGCACTCTCTGGACTCACTGTACTGCATCACCAGTGGTGCCAGTGCACTCTCTGGACTCACTGCAGTGCATTCCCAGTGGTGCCATTGCACTCTTTGGACTCACTGCACTGCAGCCCCATTGGTGCCAGTGCACTCTCTGGACTCACTGCACTGCATCACAGGTGGTGCCAGTGCACTCTCTGGACTCACTGCACTACATCCCCACTGGTGCCAGTGTACTCTCTGGACTCACTGCAGTGCATCCCCAGTGGTGCCAGAGCACTCTCTGGACTCACTGCACTGCATCCCCACTGGTGCCAGTGCACTCTCTGGACTCACCGGGGTGCATCCCCAGTTGTGCCAGTGCACTCTCTGGACTCAATGCACTGCATCCCCAGTGGTGCCAGTGCACTCTCTGGACTCACTGCACTGCATCCCCAGTGGTGCCAGTGCACTCTCTGGACTCACTGTAGTGCATCCCCAGTGGTGCCAGTGCACTCTCTGGACTCACTGCAGTGCATCCCCAGTGGTGCCAGTGCACTCTCTGGACTCACTGTACTGCATCACCAGTGGTGCCAGTGCACTCTCTGGACTCACTGCAGTGCATTCCCAGTGGTGCCATTGCACTCTTTGGACTCACTGCACTGCAGCCCCATTGGTGCCAGTGCACTCTCTGGACTCACTGCACTGCATCACAGGTGGTGCCAGTGCACTCTCTGGACTCACTGCACTGCATCCCCAGTGGTGCCAGTGCACTCTCTGGACTCACTGCACTGCATCCCCAGTGGTGCCAGTGCACTCTCTGCACTCACTTCTCTGCATTCCCAGTGGTGCCAGTGAAGTCTCTGGACTCACTGCACTGCATCCCCAGTGGTGCCAGTGCAATATCTGGACTCACTGCACTGCATCCCCAGTGGTGCCTGTGCGCTCTCTGGAGTCACAGCACTGCATCCCCAGTGGTGCCAGTGCAATCTCTGGACTCACTGCACTGCATCCCCAGTGGTGCCAGTGCACTCTCTGGACTCACTGCACTGCATCCCCAGTGGTGCTAGTGCACTGTGTGGACTCACTGTACTGCATTCCCGGTGGTGCCAGTGCAATCTCTGGACTCACTGCACTGCATCCCCAGTGGTTCCAGTGCACTCTCTGGACTCACTGCACTGCATCCCCAGTGGTGCCTGTGCGCTCTCTGGAGTCACTGCACTGCATCCCCAGTGGTGCCAGTGCACTCTCTGGACTCACTGCTCTGCATCCCCAGTGGTGCCAGTGCACTCTCTGGACTCACTGAACTGCATCCCCAGTGGTGCCAGTGCACTCTCTGGACTCATTGCACTGCATCCCCAGTGCTGCCAGTGCACTCTCTGGACTCACTGCACTGCATCCCTAGTGGTGCCACTGCACTCTCTGGACTCACTGCACTGCTTCCCCAGTGGTGCCAGTGCACTCTCTGGACTCACTGCACTGCGTTCCCAGTGGTGCCAGTGCACTCACTGGACTCACTGCAGTGCATCCCCACTGCTGCCAGTGCACTCTCTGGACTCACTGCACTGCATCCCCAGTGGTGCCAGTGCACTCTCTGGACTCACTGCACTGCATCCCCAGTGGTTCCAGCGCACTCTCTGGACTCACTGCACTGCATCCCCAGTGGTGCTAGTGCACTCTGTGGACTCACTGCAGTGCATCCCCAGTGGTGCCAGTGCACTCTCTGGACTCACTGAAGTGCATTCTCAGTGGTGCCAGTGCACTCTCTGGACTCACTTCAGTGCATCCCCAGTGGTGCCAGTGCACTCTGTGGACTCACTGCAGTGCATCCCCAGTGGAGCCAGTGCACTCTCTGGACTCACTGCAGTGCATCCGCAGTGGTGCCATTGCACTCTCTGGACTCACTGCAGTGCATCTCCAGTGGTGCCAGTGCACTCTCTGGACTCACTGCACTGCATCCCCAGTGCTGCCAGTGCACTCTCTTGAGTCACTGCACTGCATCCCCTGTGGTGCAAGAGCACTCTCTGGACTCACAGCAGTGCTCACCAGTGGTGCCAGTGCACTCTCTGGACTCACTGCACTGCATCCCCAGTGGTGCTAGTGCACTCTCTGGACTCACTGTACTGCATCCCCAGTGGTGTCAGTGCAATCTCTGGACTCACTGCAGTGCATCCCCAGTGGTGCCAGTGAAGTCTCTGGACTCACTGCACTGCATCCCCAGTGGTGCCAGTGCACTCTCTGGACTCACTGCACTGCATCCCCAGTAGTGACAGTGCACTCTCTGGACTCACTGCACTGCATCCCCAGTGGTGCCAGTGCACTCACTGGATTCACTGCACTGCATCCCCAGTGGTGCCAGTGCACTCTCTGGACTCACTGCACTGCATCCCCAGTGGTGCCAGTGCACTCTGTGGACTCACTGTACTGCATCCCCAGTGGTGACAGTGCACTCTCTGGACTCACTGCAGTGCATCACCAGTGGTGCCAGTGCACTCTCTGGACTCACTGCAGTGCATCCCCACTGGTGCCAGTGCACTCTCTAGACTCACTGCACTGCATCCCCAGTGGTGCCAGTGCACTCTCTGGAGTAACTGCAGTGCATCCCCACTGGTGCCAAAGCACTCTCTGGACTCACTGCAGTGCATCCCCAGTGGTGCCACTGCACTCTCTGGACTCACTGCAGTGCATCCCCAGTGGTGCCAGTGCACTCTCTGGACTCATTGATGTGCATTCTCAGTGGTGCCAGTGCACTCTCTGGACTCACTGCAGTGCATCCCCAGTGGTGCCAGTACACTCACTGGACTCACTGCACTGCATCCCCAGTGGTGCCAGTGCACTCTCTTGCCTCACTAAACTGCATCACCAGTGGTGCCACTGCACTCTCTGGACTCACTGCACTGCTTCCCCAGTGGTGCCAGTGCACTCACTGGACTCACTGCAGTGCATCCCCACTGGTGCCAGTGCACTCTCTGGGCTCACTGCAGTGCATCCCCAGTGGTGCCAGTGCACTCTCTGGACTCACTGCACTGCATCCCCAGTGGTGCCAGTGCGCTCTCTGGAGTCACAGCACTGCATCCCCAGTGGTGCCAGTGCAATCTCTGGACTCAGTGCACTGCATCCCCAGTGGTGCCAGTGCACTCTCTGGACTCACTGCACTGCATCCCCGGTGGTGCCAGTGCAGTCTCTGGAGTAACTGCACTGCATCCCCACTGGTGCCAAAGCACTCTCTGGACTTCCAGCACCGCATCCCCAGTGGTGCCAGTGCACTCTCTGGACTCACTGTACTGCATGCCCAGTGGTGCCAGTGCACTCTCTGGACTCACTGTACTGCATACCCACTGGTGCCAGTGCACTCTGTGGACTCACTGTACTGCATCCCCAGTGGTGCCAGTGCACTCTCTGGACTCACGGCACTGCATCCCCAGTGGTGCCAGTGCACTCTCTGGACTCACTGCAGTGCATCCCCAGTGGTGCCAGTGCACTCTCTGGACTCACTGCACTGAAGCCCCAGTGGTGCCAGTGCACTCTCTGGACTCACTGCACTGCATCCCCAGTGGTGCCAGTGCACTCTCTGGACTCACTGCAGGGCATCCCCATTGGCGCCAGTGCACTGTCTGGACTCACTGCAGTGCATCCCCAGTGGTGCCAGTACACTCTCTGGACTCACTGTACTGCACCCCCAGTGGTGCCAGTGCACTCACTGGACTCACTGCACTGCATCCCCAGTGGTGCCAGTGCACTCACTGGACTCACTGGACACATCCCCAGTGGTGCCAGTGCACTCTCTGGACTCACTGCAGTGCATCCCCAGTGGTGCCAGTGCACTCTCTGGACTCACTGCACTGCATCCCCACTGGTGCCAGTGTACTCTCTGGACTCACTGCAGTGCATCCCCAGTGGTGCCAGAGCACTCTCTGGACTCACTGCAGTGCATCCCCAGTGGTGCCAGTGCACTCTCTGGACTCACCGGGGTGCATCCCCAGTTGTGCCAGTGCACTCTCTGGACTCAATGCACTGCATCCCCAGTGGTGCCAGTGCACTCTCTGGACTCACTGCACTGCATCCCCAGTGGTGCCAGTGCAATCTCTGGACTCACTGTAGTGCATCCCCAGTGGTGCTAGTGCACTCTCTGGACTCACTGCAGTGCATTCCCAGTGGTGCCAGTGAAGTCTCTGGACTCACTGAAGTGCATCCCCAGTGGTGCCAGTGCACTCTCTGGACTCACTGCAGTGCATTCCCAGTGGTGCCATTGCACTCTTTGGACTCACTGCACTGCAGCCCCATTGGTGCCAGTGCACTCTCTGGACTGACTTCACTGCATCACAGGTGGTGCCAGTGCACTCTCTGGACTCACTGCACTGCATCCCCAGTGGTGCCAGTGCACTCTCTGCACTCACTTCTCTGCATTCCCAGTGGTGCCAGTGAAGTCTCTGGACTCACTGCACTGCATCCCCAGTGGTGCCAGTGCAATCTCTGGACTCACTGCAGTGCATCACCAGTGGTGCCAGTGCACTCTCTGGACTCACTGCACTGCATCCCCAGTGGTGCCAGTGCACTCTCTGGACTCACTGCAGTGCATCCCCAGTGGTGCCAGTACACTCTCTGGACTCACTGCAGTGCATCCCCAGTGGTGCAAGTGCACTCTCTCGAGTCACTGCACTACATCCCCAGTGGTGCCAGTGCACTCTCTGGACTCACTGTACTGCATCATCTGTGGTGCCAGTGCACTCTCTGGACTCACTGCAATGCATCTCCAGTGGTGCCAGTGCACTCTCTGGACTCACTGCACTGCATCCCCAGTGGTGCCAGTGCACTCTCTGGACTCACTGCACTGTATCCCCAGTGGTGCCAGTGCACTCACTGGATTCACTGCAGTGCATCCCCAGTGGTGCCAGTGCACTCTCTGGACTCACTGCACTGCATCCCCAGTGGTGCCAGTGCACTCTGTGGACACACTGCACTGCATCCCCAGTGCTGACAGTGCACTCTCTGGACTCACTGCAGTGCATCCCCAGTGGTGCCAGTGCACTCTCTGGACTCACTGCACTGCATCCCCAGTGGTGCCAGTGCAGTCTCTGGAGTAACTGCAGTGCATCCCCACTGGTGCCAAAGCACTCTCTGGACTCCCGGCACCGCATCCCCAGTGGTGCCAGTGCACTCTCTGGAGTCACAGCACTGCATCCCCAGTGGTGCCAGTGCACTCTCTGGAGTCACAGCACTGCATCCCCAGTGGTGCCAGTGCACTCTCTGGACTCACTGAAGCGCATCCCCAGTGGTGCCAGTGCACTCACTGGACTCACTGAAGTGCATTCTCAGTGGTGCCAGTGCACTCTCTGGACTCACTGCAGTGCATCCCCAGTGGTGCCAGTACACTCACTGGACTCACTGCACTGCATCCCCAGTGGTGCCAGTGCACTCTCTGGACTCACTAAACTGCATCACCAGTGGTGTCTCTGCACTCTCTGGACTCACTGCACTGCTTCCCCAGTGGTGCCAGTGCACTCACTGGACTCACTGCAGTGCATCCCCAGTGGTGCCACTGCACTCTCTGGACTCACTGCACTGCATCCCCAGTGGTGCCAGTGCACTCTCTGGACTCACTGCACTGCATCCCCAGTGGTGCCTGTGCGCTCTCTGGAGTCACAGCACTGCATCCCCAGTGGTGCCAGTGCAATCTCTGGACTCACTGCACTGCATCCCCAGTGGTGCCAGTGCACTCTCTGGACTCACTGAAGTGCATTCTCAGTGGTGCCAGTGCACTCTCTGGACTCACTGCACTGCATCCCCAGTGGTGCCAGTGCACTCTCTGGACTCACTGAACTGCATCCCCAGTGGTGCCAGTGCACTCTCTTGAGTCACCGCACTGCATCCCCTGTGGTGCAAGAGCACTCTCTGGACTCACAGCAGTGCATCACCAGTGGTGCCAGTGCACTCTCTGGACTCACTGCACTGCATCCCCAGTGGTGCCAGTGCACTCTCTGGACTCACTGCACTGCATCCCCAGTGGTGCTAGTGCACTGTGTGGACTCACTGTACTGCATTCCCGGTGGTGCCAGTGCAATCTCTGGACTCACTGCACTGCATCCCCAGTGGTGCCTGTGCGCTCTCTGGAGTCACAGCACGGCATCCCCAGTGGTGCCAGTGCAATCTCTGGACTCACTGCACTGCATCCCCAGTGGTGCCAGTGCACTCTCTGGACTCACTGAAGTGCATTCTCAGTGGTGCCAGTGCACTCTCTGGACTCACTGCAGTGCATCCCCAGGGGTGCCAGTGCACTCTCTGGACTCACTGAACTGCATCCCCAGTGGTGCCAGTGCACTCTCTTGAGTCACCGCACTGCATCCCCTGTGGTGCAAGAGCACTCACTGGACTCACTGCAGTGCATCCCCAGTGGTGCCAGTGCAATCTCTGGACTCACTGCACTGCATCCCCAGTGGTGCCAGTGCACTCTCTGGACTCACTGCAGTGCATCCCCAGTGGTGCCAGTGCACTCTCTGGACTCACTGCAGGGCATCCCCAGTGGTGCCAGTGCACTCTCTGGACTCACTGCACTGAAGCCCCAGTGGTGCCAGTGCACTCTCTGGACTCACTGCAGTGCATCCCCAGTGGTGCCAGTGCACTCTCTGGACTCACTGCACTGCATCCCCAGTGGTGCCAGTGCAGTCTCTGGACTCACTGCAGTGCATCCCCAGTGGTGCCAGTGCACTGTCTGGACTCACTGCAGTGCATCCCCAGTGGTGCCAGTGCACTCTCTGGACTCACTGTACTGCACCCCCAGTGGTGCCAGTGCACTCACTGGACTCACTGCACTGCATCCCCAGTGGTGCCAGTGCACTCTCTGGACTCACTGCACTGCATCTCCACTGGTGCCAGTGTACTCTCTGGACTCACTGCACTGCATCCCCAGTGGTGCCAGTGCACTCACTGGACTCACTGGACACATCCCCAGTGGTGCCAGTGCACTCTCTGGACTCACTGCAGTGCATCCCCAGTGGTGCCAGTGCACTCTCTGGACTCACTGCACTGCATCCCCACTGGTGCCAGTGTACTCTCTGGACTCACTGCAGTGCATCCCCAGTGGTGCCAGAGCACTCTCTGGACTCACTGCACTGCATCCCCACTGGTGCCAGTGCACTCTCTGGACTCACCGGGGTGCATCCCCAGTTGTGCCAGTGCACTCTCTGGACTCAATGCACTGCATCCCCAGTGGTGCCAGTGCACTCTCTGGACTCACTGCACTGCATCCCCAGTGGTGCCAGTGCACTCTATGCACTCACTGTAGTGCATCCCCAGTGGTGCCAGTGCACTCTCTGGACTCACTGCAGTGCATCCCCAGTGGTGCCAGTGCACTCTCTGGACTCACTGTACTGCATCACCAGTGGTGCCAGTGCACTCTCTGGACTCACTGCAGTGCATTCCCAGTGGTGCCATTGCACTCTTTGGACTCACTGCACTGCAGCCCCATTGGTGCCAGTGCACTCTCTGGACTCACTGCACTGCATCACAGGTGGTGCCAGTGCACTCTCTGGACTCACTGCACTACATCCCCACTGGTGCCAGTGTACTCTCTGGACTCACTGCAGTGCATCCCCAGTGGTGCCAGAGCACTCTCTGGACTCACTGCACTGCATCCCCACTGGTGCCAGTGCACTCTCTGGACTCACCGGGGTGCATCCCCAGTGGTGCCAGTGCACTCTCTGGACTCAATGCACTGCATCCCCAGTGGTGCCAGTGCACTCTCTGGACTCACTGCACTGCATCCCCAGTGGTGCCAGTGCACTCTCTGGACTCACTGTAGTGCATCCCCAGTGGTGCCAGTGCACTCTCTGGACTCACTGCAGTGCATCCCCAGTGGTGCCAGTGCACTCTCTGGACTCACTGTACTGCATCACCAGTGGTGCCAGTGCACTCTCTGGACTCACTGCAGTGCATTCCCAGTGGTGCCATTGCACTCTTTGGACTCACTGCACTGCAGCCCCATTGGTGCCAGTGCACTCTCTGGACTCACTGCACTGCATCACAGGTGGTGCCAGTGCACTCTCTGGACTCACTGCACTGCATCCCCAGTGGTGCCAGTGCACTCTCTGGACTCACTGCACTGCATCCCCAGTGGTGCCAGTGCACTCTCTGCACTCACTTCTCTGCATTCCCAGTGGT
Source organism: Anser brachyrhynchus (assembly GCF_964034855.1). Classification (NCBI taxonomy): domain Eukaryota; kingdom Metazoa; phylum Chordata; class Aves; order Anseriformes; family Anatidae; genus Anser; species Anser brachyrhynchus. Next base: position 2,591,294 of record NC_137700.1, read on the forward strand.
GCCAGTGAAGTCTCTGGACTCACTGCACTGCATCCCCAGTGGTGCCAGTGCAATCTCTGGACTCACTGCACTGCATCCCCAGTGGTGCCTGTGCGCTCTCTGGAGTCACAGCACTGCATCCCCAGTGGTGCCAGTGCAATCTCTGGACTCACTGCACTGCATCCCCAGTGGTGCCAGTGCACTCTCTGGACTCACTGCACTGCATCCCCAGTGGTGCTAGTGCACTGTGTGGACTCACTGTACTGCATTCCCGGTGGTGCCAGTGCAATCTCTGGACTCACTGCACTGCATCCCCAGTGGTTCCAGTGCACTCTCTGGACTCACTGCACTGCATCCCCAGTGGTGCCTGTGCGCTCTCTGGAGTCACTGCACTGCATCCCCAGTGGTGCCAGTGCAATCTCTGAACTCACTGCACTGCATCCCCAGTGGTGCCAGTGCACTCTCTGGACTCACTGAAGTGCATTCTCAGTGGTGCCAGTGCACTCTCTGGACTCACTGCACTGCATCCCCAGTGGTGCCTGTGCACTCTCTGGACTCACTGCAGTGCATCCCCAGTGGTGCAAGTGCACTCTCTCGAGTCACTGCACTAAATCCCCAGTGGTGCCAGTGCACTCACTGGACTCACTGTACTGCATCATCTGTGGTGCCAGTGCACTCTCTGGACTCACTGCAATGCATCTCCAGTGGTGCCAGTGCACTCTCTGGACTCACTGCACTGCATCCCCAGTGGTGCCAGTGCACTCTCTGGACTCACTGCACTGTATCCCCAGTGGTGCCAGTGCACTCACTGGATTCACTGCAGTGCATCCCCAGTGGTGCCAGTGCACTCTCTGGACTCACTGCACTGCATCCCCAGTGGTGCCAGTGCACTCTGTGGACTCACTGCACTGCATCCCCAGTGGTGACAGTGCACTCTCTGCACTCACTGAAGTGCATCCCCAGTGGTGACAGTGCACTCTCTGGACTCAATGCAGTGCATCCCCAGTGGTGCCAGTGCACTCTCTGGACTCACTGCAGTGCATCCCCAGTGGTGCAAGTGCACTCTCTGGACTCACTGCACTGCATCCCCAGTGGTGCCAGTGCAGTCTCTGGAGTAACTGCAGTGCATCCCCAGTGGTGCCAAAGCACTCTCTGGACTCCCGGCACCGCATCCCCAGTGGTGCTAGTGCACTCTCTGGACTCACTGCACTGCATCCCCAGTGGTGCCAGTGCACTCTCTGGACTCACTGAAGTGCATCCCCAGTGGTGCCAGTGCACTCTCTGGACTCACTGAAGTGCATTCTCAGTGGTGCCAGTGCACTCTCTGGACTCACTGCAGTGCATCCCCAGTGGTGCCAGTACACTCACTGGACTCACTGCACTGCATCCCCAGTGGTGCCAGTGCACTCTCTGGACTCACTAAACTGCATCACCAGTGTTGTCTCTGCACTCTCTGGACTCACTGCACTGCTTCCCCAGTGGTGCCAGTGCACTCACTGGACTCACTGCAGTGCATCCCCAGTGGTGCCAGTGCACTCTCTGGACTCACTGCAGTGCATCCCCAGTGGTGCCAGTGCACTCTCTGGACTCACTGCACTGCATCCCCAGTGGTGCCTGTGCGCTCTCTGGAGTCACAGCACTGCATCCCCAGTGGTGCCAGTGCAATCTCTGGACTCACTGCACTGCATCCCCAGTGGTGCTAGTGCACTGTGTGGACTCACTGTACTGCATTCCCGGTGGTGCCAGTGCAATCTCTGGACTCACTGCACTGCATCCCCAGTGTTGCCAGTGCACTCTCTGGACTCACTGCACTGCATCCCCAGTGGTGCCTGTGCGCTCTCTGGAGTCACAGCACTGCATCCCCAGTGGTGCCAGTGCAATCTCTGGACTCACTGCACTGCATCCCCAGTGGTGCCAGTGCACTCTCTGGACTCACTGAAGTGCATTCTCAGTGGTGCCAGTGCACTCTCTGGACTCACTGCACTGCATCCCCAGTGGTGCCAGTGCACTCTCTGGACTCACTGAACTGCATCCCCAGTGGTGCCAGTGCACTCTCTTGAGTCACCGCACTGCATCCCCTGTGGTGCAAGAGCACTCTCTGGACTCACAGCAGTGCATCACCAGTGGTGCCAGTGCACTCTCTGGACTCACTGCACTGCATCCCCAGTGGTGCCAGTGCACTCTCTGGACTCACTGCACTGCATCCCCAGTGGTGCCAGTGCACTGTGTGGACTCACTGTACTGCATTCCCGGTGGTGCCAGTGCAATCTCTGGACTCACTGCACTGCATCCCCAGTGGTGCCAGTGCACTCTCTGGACTCACTGCACTGCGTCCCCAGTGGTGCCTGTGCGCTCTCTGGAGTCACAGCACTGCATCCCCAGTGGTGCCAGTGCAATCTCTGGACTCACTGCACTGCATCCCCAGTGGTGCCAGTGCACTCTCTGGACTCACTGAAGTGCATTCTCAGTGGTGCCAGTGCACTCTCTGGACTCACTGCACTGCATCCCCAGTGGTGCCTGTGCGCTCTCTGGAGTCACAGCACTGCATCCCCAGTGTTGCCAGTGCAATCTCTGGACTCACTGCCCTGCATCCCCAGTGGTGCCAGTGCACTCTCTGGACTCACTGAAGTGCATTCTCAGTGGTGCCAGTGCACTCTCTGGACTCACTGCACTGCATCCCCAGTGGTGCCTGTGCACTCCCTTGACTCACTGCAGTGCATCCCCAGTGGTGCAAGTGCACTCTCTCGAGTCACTGCACTACATCCCCAGTGGTGCCAGTGCACTCACTGGACTCACTGTACTCCATCATCTGTGGTGCCAGTGCACTCTCTGGACTCACTGCAATGCATCTCCAGTGGTGCCAGTGCACTCTCTGGACTCACTGCACTGCATCCCCAGTGGTGCCAGTGCACTCTCTGGACTCACTGCACTGTATCCCCAGTGGTGCCAGTGCACTCACTGGATTCACTGCAGTTCATCCCCAGTGGTGCCAGTGCACTCTCTGGACTCACTGCACTGCATCCCCAGTGGTGCCAGTGCACTCTGTGGACTCACTGCACTGCATCCCCAGTGGTGACAGTGCACTCTCTGGACTCACTGCAGTGCATCCCCAGTGGTGACAGTGCACTCTCTGGACTCACTGCAGTGCATCCCCAGTGGTGCCAGTGCACTCTCTGGACTCACTGCACTGCATCCCCAGTGGTGCCAGTGCAGTCTCTGGAGTAACTGCAGTGCATCCCCACTGGTGCCAAAGCACTCTCTGGACTCCCGGCACCGCATCCCCAGTGGTGCCAGTGCACTCTCTGGACTCACTGCACTGCATCCCCAGTGGTGCCAGTGCACTCTCTGGAGTCACAGCACTGCATCCCCAGTGGTGCCAGTGCACTCTCTGGACTCACTGAAGTGCATCCCCAGTGGTGCCAGGGCACTCTCTGGACTCACTGAAGTGCATTCTCAGTGGTGCCAGTGCACTCTCTGGACTCACTGCAGTGCATCCCCAGTGATGCCAGTACACTCACTGGACTCACTGCACTGCATCCCCAGTGGTGCCAGTGCACTCTCTGGACTCACTAAACTGCATCACCAGTGGTGTCTCTGCACTCTCTGGACTCACTGCACTGCTTCCCCAGTGGTGCCAGTGCACTCACTGGACTCACTGCAGTGCATCCCCAGTGGTGCCAGTGCACTCTCTGGACTCTCTGCAGTGCATCCCCAGTGGTGCCAGTGCACTCTCTGGACTCACTGCACTGCATCCCCAGTGGTGCCTGTGCGCTCTCTGGAGTCACAGCACTGCATCCCCAGTGGTGCCAGTGCACTCTCTGGACTCACTGCACTGTATCCCCAGTGGTGCCAGTGCACTCACTGGACTCACTGTACTGCATCATCTGTGGTGCCAGTGCACTCTCTGGACTCACTGCAATGCATCTCCAGTGGTGCCAGTGCACTCTCTGGACTCACTGCACTGCATCCCCAGTGGTGCCAGTGCACTCTCTGGACTCACTGCACTGTATCCCCAGTGGTGCCAGTGCACTCACTGGATTCACTGCAGTTCATCCCCAGTGGTGCCAGTGCACTCTCTGGACTCACTGCACTGCATCCCCAGTGGTGCCAGTGCACTCTGTGGACTCACTGCACTGCATCCCCAGTGGTGCCAGTGCACTCTCTGGACTCACTGCACTGCGTCCCCAGTGGTGCCTGTGCGCTCTCTGGAGTCACAGCACTGCATCCCCAGTGGTGCCAGTGCAATCTCTGGACTCACTGCACTGCATCCCCAGTGGTGCCAGTGCACTCTCTGGACTCACTGAAGTGCATTCTCAGTGGTGCCAGTGCACTCTCTGGACTCACTGCACTGCATCCCCAGTGGTGCCAGTGCACTCTCTGGACTCACTGAACTGCATCCCCAGTGGTGCCAGTGCACTCTTTGAGTCACCGCACTGCATCCCCTGTGGTGCAAGAGCACTCTCTGGACTCACAGCAGTGCATCACCAGTGGTGCCAGTGCACTCTCTGGACTCACTGCACTGCATCCCCAGTGGTGCTAGTGCACTGTGTGGACTCACTGCACTGCATTCCCGGTGGTGCCAGTGCACTCTCTGGACTCACTGCACTGCATCCCCAGTGCTGCCAGTGCACTCTCTTGAGTCACCGCACTGCATCCCCTGTGGTGCAAGAGCACTCTCTGGACTCACAGCAGTGCATCACCAGTGGTGCCAGTGCACTCTCTGGACTCACTGCACTGCATCCCCAGTGGTGCCAGTGCACTCTCTGGACTCACTGCACTGCATCCCCAGTGGTGCTAGTGCACTGTGTGGACTCACTGTACTGCATTCCCGGTGGTGCCAGTGCAATCTCTGGACTCACTGCAGTGCATCCCCAGTGGTGCCAGTGCACTCTCAGGACTCACTGCACTGCATCCCCAGTGGTGCCAGCGCACTCTCTGGACTCACTGCACTGCATCCCCAGTAGTGACAGTGCACTCTCTGGACTCACTGCAGTACATCCCCAGTGGTGCCAGTGCACTCTCTGGACTCACTGCACTGCATCCCCAGTAGTGCCACTGCACTCTCTGGACTCACTGCACTGCATCCCCAGTGGTGCTAGTGCACTGTGTGGACTCACTGTACTGCATTCCCGGTGGTGCCAGTGCAATCTCTGGACTCACTGCACTGCATCCCCAGTGGTGCCAGTGCACTCTCTGGACTCACTGCACTGCATCCCCAGTGGTGCCTGTGCGCTCTCTGGAGTCACAGCACTGCATCCCCAGTGGTGCCAGTGCAATCTCTGGACTCACTGCACTGCATCCCCAGTGGTGCCAGTGCACTCTCTGGACTCACTGAAGTGCATTCTCAGTGGTGCCAGTGCACTCTCTGGACTCACTGCACTGCATCCCCAGTGGTGCCAGTGCACTCTCTGGACTCACTGAACTGCATCCCCAGTGGTGCCAGTGCACTCTCTTGAGTCACCACACTGCATCCCCTGTGGTGCAAGAGCACTCACTGGACTCACTGCAGTGCATCCCCAGTGGTGCCAGTGCACTCTCTGGACTCACTGCAGTGCATCCCCAGTGGTGCCAGTGCACTCTCTGGACTCACTGCACTGCATCCCCAGTGGTGCCTGTGCGCTCTCTGGAGTCACAGCACTGCATCCCCAGTGGTGCCAGTGCAATCTCTGGACTCACTGCACTGCATCCCCAGTGGTGCCAGTGCACTCTCTGGACTCACTGCAGTGCATCCCCAGTGGTGCCAGTGCACTCTCTGGACTCACTGCACCGCATCCCCAGTGGTGCCAGTGCACTCTCTGGACTCACTGCACTGAAGCCCCAGTGGTGCCAGTGCACTCTCTGGACTCACTGCAGGGCATCCCCAGTGGTGCCAGTGCACTCTCTGGACTCACTGTACTGCACCCCCAGTGGTGCCAGTGCACTCACTGGACTGACTGCACTGCATCCCCAGTGGTGCCAGTGCACTCTCTGGACTCACTGCACTGCATCCCCACTGGTGCCAGTGCAATCTCTGGACTCACTGCACTGCATCCCCAGTGGTGCCAGTGCACTCTCTGGACTCACTGCACTGCATCCCCAGTGGTGCCTGTGCGCTCTCTGGAGTCACAGCACTGCATCCCCAGTGGTGCCAGTGCAATCTCTGGACTCACTGCACTGCATCCCAAGTGGTGCCAGTGCACTCTCTGGACTCACTGCACTGCACCCCACTGGTGCCAGTGTACTCTCTGGACTCACTGCAGTGCATCCCCAGTGGTGCCAGTGCACTCTCTGGACTCACTGCACTGCATCCCCAGTGGTGCTAGTGCACTGAGTGGACTCACTGTACTGCATTCCTGGTGGTGCCAGTGCAATCTCTGGACTCACTGCACTGCATCCCCAGTGGTGCCAGTGCACTCTCTGGACTCACTGCCCTGCATCCCCAGTGGTGCCTGTGCGCTCTCTGGAGTCACAGCACTGCATCCCCAGTGGTGCCAGTGCAATCTCTGGACTCACTGCACTGCATCCCCAGTGGTGCCAGTGCACTCTCTGGACTCACTGCACTGCACCCCACTGGTGCCAGTGTACTCTCTGGACTCACTGCAGTGCATCCCCAGTGGTGCCAGAGCACTCTCTGGACTCACTGCAGTGCATCCCCACTGGTGCCAGTGCACTCTCTGGACTCACCGGGGTGCATCCCCAGTTGTGCCAGTGCACTCTCTGGACTCAATGCACTGCATCCCCAGTGGTGCCAGTGCACTCTCTGGACTCACTGCACTGCATCCCCAGTGGTGCCAGTGCAATCTCTGGACTCACTGTAGTGCATCCCCACTGGTGCCAGTGCACTCTCTGGACTCACTGCAGTGCATCCCCAGTGGTGCCAGTGCACTCTGTGGACTCACTGTACTGCATCACCAGTGGTGCCAGTGCACTCTCTGGACTCACTGCAGTGCATTCCCAGTGGTGCCATTGCACTCTTTGGACTCACTGCCCTGCAGCCCCATTGGTGCCAGTGCACTCTCTTGACTCACTGCACTGCATCACAGGTGGTGCCAGCGCACTCTCTGGACTCACTGCACTGCATCCCCAGTAGTGACAGTGCACTCTCTGGACTCACTGCAGTACATCCCCAGTGGTGCCAGTGCACTCTCTGGACTCACTGAACCGCATCCCCAGTAGTGCCAGTGCACTCTCTGGACTCACTGCACTGCATCCCCAGTGGTGCCAGTGCACTCACTGGATTCACTGCACTGCATCCCCAGTGGTGCCAGTGCACTCTCTGGACTCACTGCACTGCATCCCCAGTGGTGCCAGTGCACTCTCTGGACTCACTACAGTGCATCCCCAGTGGTGCCAGTGCACTCTCTGGACTCACTGCACTGCATCCCCAGTGGTGCCAGTGCACTCTCTGGACTCACTGCACTGCATCCCCAGTGGTGCTAGTGGACTGTGTGGACTCACTGTACTGCATTCCCAGTGGTGCCAGTGCACTCTCTGGACTCACTGCACTGCATCCCCTGTGGTGCCAGTGCACTCTCTGGACTCACTGCACTGCATCCCCAGTGGTGCCTGTGCGCTCTCTGGAGTCACAGCACTGCATCCCCAGTGGTGCCAGTGCAATCTCTGGACTCACTGCATTGCATCCCCAGTGGTGCCAGTGCACTCTCTGGACTCACTGAAGTGCATCCCCAGTGGTGCCAGTGCACTCTCTGGACTCACTGCACTGCATCCCCAGTGGTGCCAGTGCACTCTCTGGACTCACTGAACTGCATCCCCAGTGGTGCCAGTGCTCTCTCTTGAGTCACCGCACTGCATCCCCTGTGGTGCAAGAGCACTCTCTGGACTCACAGCAGTGCATCACCAGTGGTGCCAGTGCACTCTCTGGACTCACTGCACTGCATCCCCAGTGGTGCCAGTGCACTCTCTGGACTCACTGCAGTGCATCCCCAGTGGTGCCAGTGCACTCTCTGGACTCACTGCACTGCATCCCCAGTGGTGCCTGTGCGCTCTCTGGAGTCACAGCACTGCATCCCCAGTGGTGCCAGTGCAATCTCTGGACTCACTGCACTGCATCCCCAGTGGTGCCAGTGCACTCTCTGGACTCACTGCAGTGCATCCCCAGTGGTGCCAGTGCACTCTCTGGACTCACTGCAGTGCATCCCCAGTGGTGCCAGTGCACTCTCTGGACTCACTGCACTGAAGCCCCAGTGGTGCCAGTGCACTCTCTGGACTCAGTGCACTGCATCCCCAGTGGTGCCAGTGCACTCTCTGGACTCACTGCACTGCATCCCCAGTGGTGCCAGTGCACTCTCTGGACTCACTGCAGGGCATCCCCAGTGGTGCCAGTGCACTCTCTGGACTCACTGTACTGCACCCCCAGTGGTGCCAGTGCACTCACTGGACTGACTGCACTGCATCCCCAGTGGTGCCAGTGCACTCTCTGGACTCACTGCACTGCATCCCCACTGGTGCCAGTGCAATCTCTGGACTCACTGCACTGCATCCCCAGTGGTGCCAGTGCACTCTCTGGACTCACTGCACTGCATCCCCAGTGGTGCCTGTGCGCTCTCTGGAGTCACAGCACTGCATCCCCAGTGGTGCCAGTGCAATCTCTGGACTCACTGCACTGCATCCCCAGTGGTGCCAGTGCACTCTCTGGACTCACTGCACTGCACCCCACTGGTGCCAGTGTACTCTCTGGACTCACTGCAGTGCATCCCCAGTGGTGCCAGTGCACTCTCTGGACTCACTGCACTGCATCCCCAGTGGTGCTAGTGCACTGTGTGGACTCACTGTACTGCATTCCCGGTGGTGCCAGTGCAATCTCTGGACTCACTGCACTGCATCCCCAGTGGTGCCAGTGCACTCTCTGGACTCACTGCACTGCATCCCCAGTGGTGCCTGTGCGCTCTCTGGAGTCACAGCACTGCATCCCCAGTGGTGCCAGTGCACTCTCTGGACTCACTGCACTGCACCCCACTGGTGCCAGTGTACTCTCTGGACTCACTGCAGTGCATCCCCAGTGGTGCCAGAGCACTCTCTGGACTCACTGCACTGCATCCCCACTGGTGCCAGTGCACTCTCTGGACTCACCGGGGTGCATCCCCAGTTGTGCCAGTGCACTCTCTGGACTCAATGCACTGCATCCCCAGTGGTGCCAGTGCACTCTCTGGACTCACTGCACTGCATCCCCAGTGGTGCCAGTGCAATCTCTGGACTCACTGTAGTGCATCCCCACTGGTGCCAGTGCACTCTCTGGACTCACTGCAGTGCATCCCACGTGGTGCCAGTGCACTCTCTGGACTCACTGTACTGCATCACCAGTGGTGCCAGTGCACTCTCTGGACTCACTGCAGTGCATTCCCAGTGGTGCCATTGCACTCTTTGGACTCACTGCCCTGCAGCCCCATTGGTGCCAGTGCACTCTCTGGACTCACTGCACTGCATCACAGGTGGTGCCAGTGCACTCTCTGGACTCACTGCACTGCATCCCCAGTGGTGCCAGTGCACTCTCTGGACTCACTGCACTGCATCCCCAGTGGTGCCAGTGCACTCTCTGCACTCACTTCTCTGCATTCCCAGTGGTGCCAGTGAAGTCTCTGGACTCACTGCACTGCATCCCCAGTGGTGCCAGTGCAATCTCTGGACTCACTGCAGTGCATCCCCAGTGATGCCAGTGCACTCTCTGGACTCACTGCACTGCATCCCCAGTGGTGCCAGTGCACTCTCTGGACTCACTGCAGTGCATCCCCAGTGGTGCAAGTGCACTCTCTCGAGTCACTGCACTACATCCCCAGTGGTGCCAGTGCACTCACTGGACTCACTGTACTGCATCATCTGTGGTGCCAGTGCACTCTCTGGACTCACTGCAATGCATCCCCAGTGGTGCCAGTGCACTCTCTGGACTCACTGCACTGCATCCCCAGTGGTGCCAGTGCACTCTCTGGACTCACTGCACTGTATCCCCAGTGGTGCCAGTGCACTCACTGGATTCACTGCAGTGCATCCCCAGTGGTGCCAGTGCACTCTCTGGACTCACTGCACTGCATCCCCAGTGGTGCCAGTGCACTCTCTGGACTCACTGCACTGCATCCCCAGTGGTGCCAGTGCAGTCTCTGGAGTAACTGCAGTGCATCCCCACTGGTGCCAAAGCACTCTCTAGACTCCCGGCACCGCATCCCCAGTGGTGCCAGTGCACTCTCTGGAGTCACAGCACTGCATCCCCAGTGGTGCCAGTGCACTCTCTGGAGTCACAGCACTGCATCCCCAGTGGTGCCAGTGCACTCTCTGGACTCACTGAAGTGCATCCCCAGTGGTGCCAGTGCACTCTCTGGACTCACTGCACTGCATTCTCAGTGGTGCCAGTGCACTCTCTGGACTCACTGCAGTGCATCCCCAGTGGTGCCAGTACACTCACTGGACTCACAGCACTGCATCCCCAGTGGTGCCAGTGCACTCTCTGGACTCACTAAACTGCATCACCAGTGGTGTCTCTGCACTCTCTGGACTCACTGCACTGCTTCCCCAGTGGTGCCAGTGCACTCACTGGACTCACTGCAGTGCATCCCCAGTGGTGCCAGTGCACTCTCTGGACTCACTGCACTGCATCCCCAGTGGTGCCAGTGCACTCTCTGGACTCACTGCACTGCATCCCCAGTGGTGCCTGTGCACTCTCTGGAGTCACAGCACTGCATCCCCAGTGGTGCCAGTGCAATCTCTGGACTCACTGCACTGCATCCCCTGTGGTGCCAGTGCACTCTCTGGACTCACTGAAGTGCATTCTCAGTGGTGCCAGTGCACTCTCTGGACTCACTGCAGTGCATCCCCAGTGGTGCCAGTGCACTCTCTGGACTCACTGAACTGCATCCCCAGTGGTGCCAGTGCACTCTCTTGAGTCACCGCACTGCATCCCCTGTGGTGCAAGAGCACTCTCTGGACTCACAGCAGTGCATCACCAGTGGTGCCAGTGCACTCTCTGGACTCACTGCAGTGCATCCCCAGTGGTACAAGTACACTCACTGGACTCACTGCAGTGCATCCCCAGTGGTGCCAGTGCACTCTCTGGACTCACTGCAGTGCATCCCCAGTGGTGCCAGTGCACTCTCTGGACTCACTGCACTGCATCCCCAGTGGTGCCTGTGCACTCTCTGGAGTCACAGCACTGCATCCCCAGTGGTGCCAGTGCAATCTCTGGACTCACTGCAGTGCATCCCCAGTGGTGCCAGTGCACTCTCTGGACTCACTGAACTGCATCCCCAGTGGTGCCAGTGCACTCTCTTGAGTCACCGCACTGCATCCCCTGTGGTGCAAGAGCACTCTCTGGACTCACAGCAGTGCATCACCAGTGGTGCCAGTGCACTCTCTGGACTCACTGCACTGCATCCCCAGTGGTGCCAGTGCACTCTCTGGACTCACTGCACTGCATCCCCAGTGGTGCTAGTGCACTGTGTGGACTCACTGTACTGCATTCCCGGTGGTGCCAGTGCAATCTCTGGACTCACTGCACTGCATCCCCAGTGGTGCCAGTGCACTCTCTGGACTCACTGCACTGCATCCCCAGTGGTGCCTGTGCGCTCTCTGGAGTCACAGCACTGCATCCCCAGTGGTGCCAGTGCAATCTCTGGACTCACTGCACTGCATCCCCAGTGGTGCCAGTGCACTCTCTCGACTCACTGAAGTGCATTCTCAGTGGTGCCAGTGCACTCTCTTGAGTCACCGCAATGCATCCCCTGTGGTGCAAGAGCACTCTCTGGACTCACAGCAGTGCATCACCAGTGGTGCCAGTGCACTCTCTGGACTCACTGCACTGCATCCCCAGTGGTGCTAGTGCACTGTGTGGACTCACTGTACTGCATTCCCGGTGGTGCCAGTGCAATCTCTGGACTCACTGCACTGCATCCCCAGTGGTGCCTGTGCACTCTCTGGAGTCACGGCACTGCATCCCCAGTGGTGCCTGTGCGCTCTCTGGAGTCACAGCACTGCATCCCCAGTGGTGCCAGTGCAATCTCTGGACTCACTGTACTGCATCCCCAGTGGTGCCAGTGCACTCTCTGGACTCACTGCAATGCATCTCCAGTGGTGCCAGTGCACTCTCTGGACTCACTGCACTGCATCCCCAGTGGTGCCAGTGCACTCTCTGGACTCACTGCACTGTATCCCCAGTGGTGCCAGTGCACTCACTGGATTCACTGCAGTGCATCCCCAGTGGTGCCAGTGCACTCTCTGGACTCACTGCACTGCATCCCCAGTGGTGCCAGTGCACTCTGTGGACTCACTGCACTGCATCCCCAGTGGTGACAGTGCACTCTCTGGACTCACTGCAGTGCATCCCCAGTGGTGACAGTGCACTCTCTGGACTCACTGCAGTGCATCCCCAGTGGTGCCAGTGCACTCTCTGGACTCACTGCACTGCATCCCCAGTGGTGCCAGTGCAGTCTCTGGAGTAACTGCAGTGCATCCCCACTGGTGCCAAAGCACTCTCTGGACTCCCGGCACCGCATCCCCAGTGGTGCCAGTGCACTCTCTGGACTCACTGCACTGCATCCCCAGTGGTGCCAGTGCACTCTCTGGAGTCACAGCACGGCATCCCCAGTGGTGCCAGTGCACTCTCTGGACTCACTGAAGTGCATCCCCAGTGGTGCCAGTGCACTCTCTGGACTCACTGAAGTGCATTCTCAGTGGTGCCAGTGCACTCTCTGGACTCACTGCAGTGCATCCCCAGTGGTGCCAGTACACTCACTGGACTCACTGCACTGCATCCCCAGTGGTGCCAGTGCACTCTCTGGACTCACTAAACTGCATCACCAGTGGTGTCTCTGCACTCTCTGGACTCACTGCACTGCTTCCCCAGTGGTGCCAGTGCACTCACTGGACTCACTGCAGTGCATCCCCAGTGGTGCCAGTGCACTCTCTGGACTCACTGCAGTGCATCCCCAGTGGTGCCAGTGCACTCTCTGGACTCACTGCACTGCATCCCCAGTGGTGCCTGTGCGCTCTCTGGAGTCACAGCACTGCATCCCCAGTGGTGCCAGTGCAATCTCTGGACTCACTGCACTGCATCCCCAGTGGTGCTAGTGCGCTGTGTGGACTCACTGTACTGCATTCCCGGTGGTGCCAGTGCAATCTCTGGACTCACTGCACTGCATCCCCAGTGGTGCCAGTGCACTCTCTGGACTCACTGAACTGCATCCCCAGTGGTGCCAGTGCACTCTCTTGAGTCACCGCACTGCATCCCCTGTGGTGCAAGAGCACTCTCTGGACTCACAGCAGTGCATCACCAGTGGTGCCAGTGCACTCTCTGGACTCACTGCACTGCATCCCCAGTGGTGCCAGTGCACTCTCTGGACTCACTGCACTGCATCCCCAGTGGTGCTAGTGCACTGTGTGGACTCACTGTACTGCATTCCCGGTGGTGCCAGTGCAATCTCTGGACTCACTGCACTGCATCCCCAGTGGTGCCAGTGCACTCTCTGGACTCACTGCACTGCATCCCCAGTGGTGCCTGTGCGCTCTCTGGAGTCACAGCACTGCATCCCCAGTGGTGCCAGTGCAATCTCTGGACTCACTGCACTGCATCCCCAGTGGTGCCAGTGCACTCTCTGGACTCACTGAAGTGCATTCTCCGTGGTGCCAGTGCACTCTCTTGAGTCACCGCACTGCATCCCCAGTGGTGCCAGTGCACTCTCTGGACTCACTGAACTGCATCCCCAGTGGTGCCAATGCACTCTCTTGAGTCACCGCACTGCATCCCCATGGTGCAAGAGCACTCACTGGACTCAATGCAGTGCATCCCCAGTGGTGCCAGTGCACTCTCTGGACTCACTGCACTGCATCCCCAGTGGTGCCAGTGCACTCTCTGGACTCACTGCACTGCATCCCCAGTGGTGCCTGTGCGCTCTCTGGAGTCACAGCACTGCATCCCCAGTGGTGCCAGTGCAATCTCTGGACTCACTGCACTGCATCCCCAGTGGTGCCAGTGCACTCTCTGGACTCACTGAAGTGCATTCTCAGTGGTGCCAGTGCACTCTCTGGACTCACTGCACTGCATCTCCAGTGGTGCCAGTGCACTCTCTGGACTCACTGCACTGCATCCCCAGTGCTGCCAGTGCACTCTCTTGAGTCACCGCACTGCATCCCCTGTGGTGCAAGAGCACTCTCTGGACTCACAGCAGTGCATCACCAGTGGTGCCAGTGCACTCTCTGGACTCACTGCACTGCATCCCCAGTGGTGCCAGTGCACTCTCTGGACTCACTGCACTGCATCCCCAGTGGTGCTAGTGCACTGTGTGGACTCACTGTACTGCATTCCCGGTGGTGCCAGTGCAATCTCTGGACTCACTGCAGTGCATCCCCAGTGGTGCCAGAGCACTCTCAGGTCTCACTGCACTGCATCCCCAGTGGTGCCAGCGCACTCTCTGGACTCACTGCACTGCATCCCCAGTAGTGACAGTGCACTCTCTGGACTCACTGCAGTGCATCCCCAGTGGTGCCAGTGCACTCTCTGGACTCACTGCACTGCATCCCCAGTAGTGCCAGTGCACTCTCTGGACTCACTGCACTGCATCCCCAGTGGTGCCAGTGCACTCACTGGACTCACTGCACTGCATCCCCAGTGGTGCCAGTGCACTCTCTGGACTCACTGCAGTGCATCCCCAGTGCTGCCAGTGCACTCTCTGGACTCACTGCACTGCATCCCCAGTGGTGCCAAAGCAATCTCTGGACTCACTGCAGTGCATCCCCAGTGGTGCCACTGCACTCTCTGGACTCACTGCAGTGCATCCCCAGTGGTGCCAGTGCACTCTCTGGACTCATTGAAGTGCATTCTCAGTGGTGCCAGTGCACTCTCTGGACTCACTGCAGTGCATCCCCAGTGGTGCCAGTACTCTCACTGGACTCACTAAACTGCATCCCCAGTGGTGCCACTGCACTCTCTGGACTCACTGCACTGCTTCTGCAGTGGTGCCAGTGCACTCTCTGGACTCACTGCAGTGCATCCCCACTGGTGCCAGTGCACTCTCTGGGCTCACTGCAGTGCATCCCCAGTGGTGCCAGTGCACTCTCTGGACTCACTGCACTGCATCCCCGGTGGTGCCAGTGCGCTCTCTGGAGTCACAGCACTGCATCCCCAGTGGTGCCAGTGCAATCTCTGGACTTACTGCACTGCATCCCCAGTGGTGCCAGTGCACTCTCTGGACTCACTGCACTGCATCCCCGATGGTGCCAGTGCAGTCTCTGGAGTAACTGCACTGCATCCCCACTGGTGCCAAAGCACTCTCTGGACTCCCAGCACCGCATCCCCAGTGGTGCCAGTGCACTCTCTGGACTCACTGCACTGCATCCCCAGTGGTGCCAGTGCACTCTCTGGACTCACTGCACTGCATCCCCAGTGGTGCCAGTGCACTCTCTGGACTCACTGCAGTGCATCCCCAGTGGTGTCACTGCACTCTCTGGACTCACTGCAGTGCATCACCAGTGGTGCCAGTGCACTCTCTGGACACTCTGAAGTGCATTCTCAGTGGTGCCAGTGCACTCTCTGGACTCACTGCCGTGCATCCCCAGTGGTGCCAGTACACTCACTGGACTCACTGCACTGCATCCCCAGTGGTGCCAGTGCACTCTCTGGACTCACTAAACTGCATCACCAGTGGTGCCTGTGCGCTCTCTGGAGTCACAGCACTGCATTCTCAGTGGTGCCAGTGCACTCTCTGGACTCACTGCACTGCATCCCCAGTGGTGCCAGTGCACTCTCTGGACTCACTGAACTGCATCCCCAGTGCTGCCAGTGCACTCTCTGGACTCACTGCACTGCATCCCCAGTGCTACCAGTGCACTCTCTGGACTCACTGCACTGCATCCCCAGTGGTGCCACTGCACTCTCTGGACTCACTGCACTGCTTCCCCAGTGGTGCCAGTGCACTCTCTGGACTCACTGCACTTCATCCCCAGTGGTGCCAGTGTACTCTCTGGACTCACTGCACTGCTTCCCCAGTGGTGCCAGTGCACTCTCTGGACTCACTGCACTGCATCCCCAGTGGTGACAGTGCACTCTCTGGACTCACTGCAGTGCATCCCCAGTGGTGCCAGTGCACTCTCTGGACTCACTGCACTGCATCCCCAGTGGAGCCAGTGCACTCTCTGGACTCACTGCAGTGCATCCGCAGTGGTGCCATTGCACTCTCTGGACTCACTGCACTGCATCCCCAGTGGTGCCAGTGCACTCTCTGGACTCACTGCACTGCATCCCCAGTGCTGCCAGTGCACTCTCTTGAGTCACTGCACTGCATCCCCTGTGGTGCAAGAGCACTCTCTGGACTCACAGCAGTGCATCACCAGTGGTGCCAGTTCACTCTCTGGACTCACTGCACTGCATCCCCAGTGGTGCCAGTGCACTCTCTGGACTCACTGCACTGCATCCCCATTGCTGCCAGTGCACTCTCTTGAGTCACTGCACTGCATCCCCTGTGGTGCAAGAGCACTCTCTGGACTCACAGCAGTGCATCACCAGTGGTGCCAGTTCACTCTCTGGACTCACTGCACTGCATCCCCAGTGGTGCCAGTGCACTCTCTGGACACACTGAAGTGCATTTTCAGTGGTGCCAGTGCACTCTCTGGACTCACTGCACTGCATCCACAGTGGTGCCAGTGCACTCTCTGGACTCATTGCACTGCATCCCCAGTGGTGCCAGTGCACTCTCTGGACTCACTGCAGTGCATCCCCAGTGGTGCCAGTGCACTCTCTGGACTCACTGCACTGCATCCCCAGTGGTGCCAGTGCACTCTGTGGACTCACTGCAGTGCATCCCCAGTGGTGCCAGTGCGCTCTCTGGACTCACTGCACTGCATCCCCAGTGGTGCCAGTGCGCTCTCTGGACTCACTGCAGGGCATCCCCAATGGTGCCAGTGCACTCTCTGGACTCACTGCACTGCATCCCCAGTCCTGCCAGTGCACTCTCTTGACTCACTGCACTGCATCCCCAGTGGTGCCAGTGCACTCTCTGGACTCACTGAAGTGCATTCTCAGTGGAGCCAGTGCACTCTCTGGACTCACTGCAGTGCATCCCCAGTGGTGCCAGTACACTCACTGGACTGACTGAAGTGCATCCCCAGTGCTGTCAGTGCACTCTCTGGAGTCACTGCGCTGCATCCCCAGTGGTGCCAGTGCACTCCCTGGACTCACTGCACTGCTACAGCCGCGGCAGCCGCTCCAGCCGCGGTAGCCCTCCAGCCGTGGCAGCCGCTCCACTCGGTAGCTCCTGGAGCGGCTGCCGTGGCTGGAGCGGCTGGAGCGCCTGCCGCGGCTGGAGCGTCTGCCGCGGCTGGAGGGGCTACCGCGGGGTTGACTCGGCTGGAGCGGATGCCGAGGCTGGAGCGGCACTCTCTGGACTCACTGAAATGCATTCTCAGTGGTGCCAGTGCACTCTCTGGACTCACTGCTCTGCATCCCCAGTGGTGCTAGTGCACTCTGGACTCACTGCAGTGCATCCCCAGTGGTGCCATTGCACTCTCTGGACTCACTGCACCGCATTCCCACTGGTGTCAGTGCAGTCTGTGGACTCACTGCACTGCATCCCCAGTGGTGCCAAAGCACTCTCTGGACTCCAGGCACCGCATCCCCAGTGGTGCCAGTGCAATCTCTGGACTCACTGCACTGCATCCCCAGTGGTGCCAGTGCACTCTCTGGACTCGCGTCAATGCATCCCCAGTGGTGCTAATGCACTCTGGACTCACTGCACTGCATCCCCAGTGGTGCCAGTGCTCTCTCTGGACTCACTGCACTGCATCCCCAGTGGTGCCAGTGCACTCACTGGACTCACTGTACTGCATCCCCAGTGGTGCCAGTGCATTCTCTGGACTCACTGCAGTGCATCACCAGTGGTGCCAGTACACTCTCTGGACACACTGAAGTGCATTCTCAGTGGTGCCAGTGCACTCTCTGGACTCACTGCGCTGCATCCCCAGTGGTGCCAGTACACTCACTGGACTCACTGCACTGCATCCCTCGTGGTGCCAATGCACTCTCTGCAGACACTGCAGTGCATCCCCAAAGGTGACAGTGCACTCTCTGGACTCACTGCACTGCATCCCCAGTGCTGCCAGTGCACTCTCTTGAGTCACTGCACTGCATCCCCAGTGGTGCCAGTGCACTCTCTGGACTCACTGCACTGCATCCCCAGTGCTGCCAGTGCACTCTCTTGAGTCACTGCACTGCATCCCCTGTGGTGCAAGAGCACTCTCTGGACTCACAGCAGTGCATCACCAGTGGTGCCAGTTCACTCTCTGGACTCACTGCACTGCATCCCCAGTGGTGCCAGTGCACTCTCTGGACTCACTGCACTGCATCCCCAGTGCTGCCAGTGCACTCTCTTGAGTCACTGCACTGCATCCCCTGTGGTGCAAGAGCACTCTCTGGACTCACAGCAGTGCATCACCAGAGGTGACAGTGCACTACTCCAGCCGCGGCAGTCGCTCCAGCCGCGGTAGCCCTCCAGCCTCGGCAGCCGCGGCAGCCGCGGCAGCCGCTCCAGCCGCGGCAGCCGCTCCGTCCGCGGCATACGCGGCAGACTCTCCAACCGCGGCAGCCGCACCAGCCGCGGAAGCCGCGGCAGCCGCTCCAAACGCGGCAGGCGCTCCAACCGCGGCAACCGCTCCAGCCGTGGCAGCCGCTCCACTCGGTAGCGGCTGGAGCGGCTGCCGCGGCTAGAGCGGCTGGAGCAGCTGCCGCGGCTGGAGCTCCTGCTGCGTTTGGAGCGGTTACCGCGGCTGGAGCGGCTGTAGCGGCTGCCGCGGCTGGAGCGGCTGGAGCGGCTGGAGGGGCTAACGCGGCTGGAGAGGCTGACGCGGTTGAAGCGTCTAGAGCGTCTGCCGCGGCTGGAGGGGCTACCGCGGCTGGAGCGGTTGACGCGGCTGGAGCGGAAACAGAGGCTGGAGCGCCACTCTCTGGACTCACTGCACTGCATCACCAGTGGTGCCAGTGCACTCACTGGACTCACTGCACTGCATCCCCAGTGGTGCCAGTGCACTCTCTGGACTCACTGCAGGGCATCCCCAGTGGTGCCAGTGCGCTCTCTGGACTCACTGCACTGCATCCCCAGTGGTGCCAGTGCACTCTCTGGACTCACTGCACTGCA
Source organism: Anser brachyrhynchus (assembly GCF_964034855.1). Lineage (NCBI taxonomy): Eukaryota > Metazoa > Chordata > Aves > Anseriformes > Anatidae > Anser > Anser brachyrhynchus. The sequence continues at coordinate 2,610,376 of NC_137700.1, forward strand.
TCCCCAGTCCTGCCAGTGCACTCTCTTGACTCACTGCACTGCATCACCAGTGGTGCCAGTGCACTCTCTGGACTCACTGAAGTGCATTCTCAGTGGAGCCAGTGCACTCTCTGGACTCACTGCAGTGCATCCCCAGTGGTGCCAGTACACTCACTGGAGTGACTGAAGTGCATCCCCAGTGGTGTCAGTGCACTCTCTGGAGTCACTGCGCTGCATCCCCAGTGGTGCCAGTGCACTCTCTGGACTCACTGCACAGCTACAGCCGCGGCAGCCGCTCCAGCCGCGGTAGCCCTCCAGCCGTGGCAGCCGCTCCACTCGGTAGCGGCTGGAGCGGCTGCCGCGGCTGGAGCGGCTGGAGCGGCTGCCGCGGCTGGAGCGGACGCCGCGGATGGAGAGGCTGGCGCGGCTGGAGGGGCTGGAGCGGCTGCCGCGGCTGGAGCGGCTGGAGCGGCTGCCGCGGCTGGAGCGTCTGCCGCGGCTGGAGGGGCTACCGCGGGGTTGACTCGGCTGGAGCGGATGCCGAGGCTGGAGCGGCACTCTCTGGACTCACTGCACTGCATCCCCAGTCCTGCCAGTGCACTCTCTTGACTCACTGCACTGCATCACCAGTGGTGCCAGTGCACTCTCTGGACTCACTGCACTGCATCCACAGTGGTGCTAGTGCACTCTCTGGACTCACTGCACTGCATCCCCAGTGGTGCCATTGCACTCTCTGGACTCACTGCATTGCATCCCCAGTGGTGCCAGTGCACTCTCTGGACTCACTGCACTGCATCCCCAGTGGTGCCAGTGCACTCTCTGGACTCACTGCACTGCATCCCCAATGGTGCCAGTGCACTCATTTTACTCACTGCACTGCATCCCCAAGGTGCCAGTGCACTCTCTGGACTCACTGCACTGCTCCATCCGCGGCAGCCTCTCCAGCCGCACCAGCCGCGGCATCCGCTCCAGCCTCGGCATCCGCTCCAGCCGCGTTAACCGCTCCAGCCACGGTAGCTCCTCCAGCCGCGCCAGCCGCTCCAGCCGCGGCAGCCGCTCCAGCCGCTCCGTCCGCGGCATCCGCTCCAGCCGCGCCAGCCGCGGCAGCCGCTCCAGCCGCTACCGAGTGGAGCGGCTGCCACGGCTGTAGCGGTTGCCGCGGTTGGAGCGCCTGCCGCGTTTGGAGCGGCTGCCGCGGCTTCCGCGGCTGGTGCGGCTGCCGCGGTTGGAGAGTCTGCCGCGTATGCCGCGGACGGAGCGGCTGCCGCGGCTGGAGCGGCTGCCGCGGCTGCCGCGGCTGCCGAGGCTGGAGGGCTACCGCGGCTGGAGCGACTGCCGCGGCTGGAGTAGTGCAGTGAGTCCAGAGAGTGCACTGTCACCTTTGGGGATGCACTGCAGTGTCTGCAGAGAGTGCCCTGGCACCACTAGGGATGCAGTGCAGTGAGTCCAGAGAGTGCACTGGCACCACTGGGGATGCACTGCAGTGAGTCCAGTGAGTGTACTGGCACCACTGGGGATGCAGCGCAGTGAGTCCAGAGAGTGCACTGGCACCACTGAGAATGCACTTCAGTGTGTCCAGAGAGTGCACTGGCACCACAGTGGATGCAGTGCAGTGAGTCCAGAGAGAGCACTGGCAGCACTGGGGATGCAGTGCAGTGAGTCCAGAGAGTGCACTGGCACCACTAGGGATGCACTGCAGTGAGTCCAGAGAGTGCATTAGCACCACTGGGGATGCATTGACGCGAGTCCAGAGAGTGCACTGGCACCACTGGGGATGCACTGCAGTCACTCCAGAGAGTGCACTGGCACCACCGGGGATGCGGTGCAGTGAGTCCAGAGACTGCACTGGCACCACTGGTGATGCAGTGCAGTGAGTCCAGAGAGTGCACTGGAACCACTGGGGATGCGGTGGCGGGAGTCCAGAGAGTGCTTTGGCACCACTGGGGATGCAGTACAGTGAGTCCAGAGAGTGCACTGGCACCACTGGGGATGCAGCGCAGTGAATCTAGAGAGGGCACTGGCACCACCGGGGATGCGGTGCAGTGAGTCCAGAGAGTACACTGGCACCACTCAGGGTGCAGTGCGGTGAGTCCAGAGAGTGCACTGGCACCACTGGGGATGCAGTACATTGAGTCCAGAGAGTGCACTGGCACCACTGGGGATGCAGTGCAGTGAGTCCAGAGAGTGCACTGGCACCACTGGGGTGCACTGCAGTGAGTCCAGAGAGTGCACTGGCACCACCGGGAATGCACTGCAGTGAGTCCAGAGAGTGCACTGGCACCACCGGGAATGCACTGCAGTGAGTCCAGAGAGTGCACTGTCACCACTGGGGATGCAGTGCAGTGAGTCCAGAGTGCAGTAGAACCACTGGGGATGCACTGCAGTGAGTCCAGAGAGTGCACTGGCACCACCGGGAATGCACTGCAGTGAGTCCAGAGAGTGCACTGGGGATGCACTTCAGTGAGTCCAGAGAGTGCACTGGCACCACAGGGGATGCACTGCAGTCACTCCAGAGAGTGCACTGGCACCAATGGGGATGCACTGCAGTGAGTCCAGAGAGTGCACTGGCACAACTGGGGATGCAGCGCAGTGACTCTAGAGAGTGCACTGGCACCACTGCGGATGCGGTGCAGTGAGTCCAGAGAGTGCACTAGCACCACAGGTGATGCAGTGCAGTGAGTCCAGAGAGTGCACTGGCAGCACTGGGGATGCAGTGCAGTGAATCCAGAGAGTGCACTGGCACCACTGGGGATGCAGCGCAGTGAGTCCAGAGAGTGCACTGGCACCACTGGGGATGCCCTGCAGTGAGTCCAGAGAGTGCACTGGCACCACTGGGGATGCACTACAGTGAGTCCAGGGATAGCACTGGCACCACTGGGGATGCAGTGCAGTGAGTGCAGTGAGTACACTGGCACCACTGGGGATGCACTGCAGTGAGTCCAGAGAGTGCACTGGCACCACAGAGAATGCACTTCAGTGAGTCCAGGGATAGCACTGGCACCACTGAGGATGCAGTGCAGTGAGTCCAGAGAGTGCACTGGCACCACTGGGGATGCAGTGCAGTGAGTCCAGAGAGTGCACTGGCACCACTGATGATGCAGTACAGTGAGTCCAGTGAGTGCACTGGCACAACTGGGGATGTAGTGCAGTGACTCGAGAGAGTGCACTGGCAGCACTGGGGATGCAGTGCCGCGAGTCCAGAGAGTGCACTGGCTCCACTGGGGATGCGGTGCCAGAGGTCCAGAGAGTGCATTGGCACCACTGGGGATGCAGTGCAGTGAGTCCAGAGAGTGCACTGGCACCACTGGGGATGCACTGCAGTGAGCCCAGAGAGTGCACTGGCACCACTGGGGATGCGGTGCCGGGAGTCCAGAGAGTGCTTTGGCACCGCTGGGGATGCACTGCAGTTATTCCAGAGAGTGCACTGGCACCACTGGCGATGCACTACAGTGAGTCCAGGGATAGCACTGGCACCACTGGGGATTCAGTGCAGTGAGTCCAGAGAGTGCACTGGCACCACTGTGGATGCCCTGCAGTGAGCACAGAGAGTGCACTGGCACCACTGGGGATGCAGTGCAGTGAGTCCAGTGAGTGCACTGGCACCACTGGGGATGCAGTGCAGTGAGTCCAGAGAGTGCACTGGCACCACAGAGAATGCACTTCAGTGAGTCCAGAGAGTGCACTGGCACCACTGGGGATGCACTGCAGTGAGTCCAGAGAGTGCACTGGCACCACTGGGGATGCACTACAGTGAGTCCAGGGATAGCACTGGCACCACTGGGGATGCAGTGCAGTGAGTCCAGAGAGTGCACTGGCACCACTGGGGATGCAGTGCAGTGAGTCCAGAGAGTGCACTGGCTCCACTGAGAATGCACTTCAGTGAGTCCAGAGAGTGCACTGGCACCACTGGGGATGCAGTGCAGTGAGTCAAGAGAGAGCACTGGCAGGACTGGGGATGCAGTGCAGTGAGTCCAGAGAGTGCACTGGCACCACTGGGGATGCCCTGCAGTGAGTCCAGAGAGCGCACTGGCACCACTGGGGATGCAGTGCAGTGAGTCCAGAGAGTGCACTGGCACCACTGGGGATGCAGTGCAGTGAGTCCAGAGAGTGCACTGGCACCACTGGGGATGCAGTGCAGTGAGTCCAGAGAGTGCACTGGCACCACTGGGGATGAAGTACAGTGAGTCCAGAGAGTGCACTGGCAGCAGTGGGGATGCAGTGCAGTGAGTCCAGAGAGTGCACTGGCACCACTGGGGATGCAGTGCAGTGAGTCCAGAGAGTGGCGCTCCAGCCTCGGTTTCCGCTCCAGCCGCGTCAACCGCTCCAGCCGCGTTAGCCCCTCCAGCCGCGGCAGACGCTCTAGACGCTCCAACCGCGTCAGCCTCTCCAGCCGCGTTAGCCCCTCCAGCCGCGGCAGCCGCTCCAGCCGCGGCAGCCGCTCCAGCCGCTCCAGCCGCGGTAACCGCTCCAAACGCGGCAGGAGCTCCAGCCGCGGCAGCCGCTCCAGCCGCTCTAGCCGCGGCAGCCGCTCCAGCCGCTACCGAGTGGAGCGGCCACGGCTGTAGCGGTTGCCGCGGTTGGAGCGCCTGCCGCGTTTGGAGCGGCTGCCGCGGCTTCCGCGGCTGGTGCGGCTGCCGCGGTTGGAGAGTCTGCCGCGTATGCCGCGGACGGAGCGGCTGCCGCGGCTGGAGCGGCTGCCGCGGCTGCCGCGGCTGCCGAGGCTGGAGGGCTACCGCGGCTGGAGCGACTGCCGCGGCTGGAGTAGTGCAGTGAGTCCAGAGAGTGCACTGGCACCACTGGGGATGCAGTGCAGTGAGTCCAGAGAGTGCACTGTCACCTTTGGGGATGCACTGCAGTGTCTGCAGAGAGTGCCCTGGCACCACTAGGGATGCAGTGCAGTGAGTCCAGAGAGTGCACTGGCACCACTGGGGATGCACTGCAGTGAGTCCAGTGAGTGTACTGGCACCACTGGGGATGCAGCGCAGTGAGTCCAGAGAGTGCACTGGCACCACTGAGAATGCACTTCAGTGTGTCCAGAGAGTGCACTGGCACCACTGTGGATGCATTGCAGTGAGTCCAGAGAGAGCACTGGCAGCACTGGGGATGCAGTGCAGTGAGTCCAGAGAGTGCACTGGCACCACTAGGGATGCACTGCAGTGAGTCCAGAGAGTGCACTGGCACCACTGGGGATGCAATGCAGTGAGTCCAGAGAGTGCACTGGCACCACTTGGGATGCAGTGCAGTGAGTCCAGAGAGTGCATTAGCACCACTGGGGATGCATTGACGCGAGTCCAGAGAGTGCACTGGCACCACTGGGGATGCACTGCAGTCACTCCAGAGAGTACACTGGCACCACCGGGGATGCGGTGCAGTGAGTCCAGAGACTGCACTGGCACCACTGGGGATGCAGTGCAGTGAGTCCAGAGAGTGCACTGGAACCACTGGGGATGCGGTGGCGGGAGTGCAGAGAGTGCTTTGGCACCACTGGGGATGCAGTACAGTGAGTCCAGAGAGTGCACTGGCACCACTGGGGATGCAGCGCAGTGACTCTAGAGAGGGCACTGGCACCACTGGGGATGCGGTGCAGTGAGTCCAGAGAGTGCACTGGCACCACAGGTGATGCACTCCAGTGAGTCCAGAGAGTGCACTTGCACCACGGGGGATGCACTGCAGTGAGTCCAGAGAGCGCACTGGCACCACTGGGGATGAAGTACAGTGAGTCCAGAGAGTGCACTGGCAGCAGTGGGGATGCAGTGCAGTGAGTCCAGAGAGTGCAATGGCACCACTGGTGATGCAGTGCAGTGAGTCCAGAGAGTGCACTGGCACCACTGGGGATGCAGTGCAGTGAGTCCAGAGAGTGGCGCTCCAGCCTCGGTTTCCGCTCCAGCCGCGTCAACCGCTCCAGCCGCGGTAGCCCCTCCAGCCGCGGCAGACGCTCTAGACGCTCCAACCGCGTCAGCCTCTCCAGCCGCGTTAGCCCCTCCAGCCGCGGCAGCCGCTCCACCGCGGCAGCCGCTCCAGCCGCTCCAGCCGCGGTAACCGCTCCAAACGCGGCAGGAGCTCCAGCCGCGGCAGCCGCTCCAGCCGCTCTAGCCGCGGCAGCCGCTCCAGCCGCTACCGAGTGGAGCGGCTGCCACGGCTGTAGCGGTTCCGCGGTTGGAGCGCCTGCCGCGTTTGGAGCGGCTGCCGCGGCTTCCGCGGCTGGTGCGGCTGCCGCGGTTGGAGAGTATGCCGCGTATGCCGCGGACGGAGCGGCTGCCGCGGCTGGAGCGGCTGCCGCGGCTGCCGCGGCTGCCGAGGCTGGAGGGCTACCGCGGCTGGAGCGACTGCCGCGGCTGGAGTAGTGCAGTGAGTCCAGAGAGTGCACTGGCACCACTGGGGATGCAGTGCAGTGAGTCCAGAGAGTGCACTGTCACCTTTGGGGATGCACTGCAGTGTCTGCAGAGAGTGCCCTGGCACCACTAGGGATGCAGTGCAGTGAGTCCAGAGAGTGCACTGGCACCACTGGGGATGCACTGCAGTGAGTCCAGTGAGTGTACTGGCACCACTGGGGATGCAGCGCAGTGAGTCCAGAGAGTGCACTGGCACCACTGAGAATGCACTTCAGTGTGTCCAGAGAGTGCACTGGCACCACTGTGGATGCATTGCAGTGAGTCCAGAGAGAGCACTGGCAGCACTGGGGATGCAGTGCAGTGAGTCCAGAGAGTGCACTGGCACCAATAGGGATGCACTGCAGTGAGTCCAGAGAGTGCACTGGCACCACTGGGGATGCAATGCAGTGAGTCCAGAGAGTGCACTGGCACCACTTGGGATGCAGTGCAGTGAGTCCAGAGAGTGCATTAGCACCACTGGGGATGCATTGACGCGAGTCCAGAGAGTGCACTGGCACCACTGGGGATGCACTGCAGTCACTCCAGAGAGTGCACTGGCACCACCGGGGATGCGGTGCAGTGAGTCCAGAGACTGCACTGGCACCACTGGGGATGCAGTGCAGTGAGTCCAGAGAGTGCACTGGAACCACTGGGGATGCGGTGGCGGGAGTGCAGAGAGTGCTTTGGCACCACTGGGGATGCAGTACAGTGAGTCCAGAGAGTGCACTGGAACCACTGGGGATGCAGCGCAGTGACTCTAGAGAGGGCACTGGCACCACTGGGGATGCGGTGCAGTGAGTCCAGAGAGTACACTGGCACCACTCAGGGTGCAGTGCGGTGAGTCCAGAGAGTGCACTGGCACCACTGGGGATGCAGTACATTGAGTCCAGAGAGTGCACTGGCACCACTGGGGATGCAGTGCAGTGAGTCCAGAGAGTGCACTGGCACCACTGGGGTGCACTGCAGTGAGTCCAGAGAGTGCACTGGCACCACCGGGAATGCACTGCAGTGAGTCCAGAGAGTGCACTGGCACCACTGGGGATGCACTTCAGTGAGTCCAGAGAGTGCACTGGCACCACTGGGGATGCAGTGACGCGAGTCCAGAGAGTGCACTGGCACCACAGGTGATGCAGTGCAGTGAGTCCAGAGAGTGCACTGGCAGCACTGGGGATGCAGTGCACTGAGTCCAGAGAGTGCACTGGCAGCACAGGTGATGCACTCCAGTGAGTCCAGAGAGTGCACTTGCACCACGGGGGATGCAGTGCAGTGACGCCAGAGAGTGCACTGGCAGCATTGGGGTGCAGTGCAGTGAGTCCAGAGAGTGCACTGGCACCACTGGGGATGCAGTGCAGTGAGTCCAGAGAGTGCACTGGCACCACTGGGGATGCAGTGCAGTGAGTCCTGAGAGTACACTGGCTCCACCGGGGATGCCCTGCAGTGAGTCCAGAGAGTGCACTGGCAGCACTGGGGATGCAGTGCAGTGAGTCCAGAGAGTGCACTGGCACCACTGGGGATGCACTGCAGTCACTCCAGAGAGTGCACTGGCACCACTGGGGATGCAGTGCAGTGAGTCCAGAGAGTGCACTGGAACCACTGGGGATACGGTGGCGGGAGTCCAGAGAGTGCTTTGGCACCACTGGGGATGCAGTACAGTGAGTCCAGAGAGTGCACTGGCACCACTGGGGATGCAGTGCAGTGAGTCCAGAGAGTGCACTGGCACCACTAGGGATGCACTGCAGTGAGTCCAGAGAGTGCACTGGCACCACTGGGGATGCAATGCAGTGAGTCCAGAGAGTGCACTGGCACCACTTGGGATGCAGTGCAGTGAGTCCAGAGAGTGCATTAGCACCACTGGGGATGCATTGACGCGAGTCCAGAGAGTGCACTGGCACCACTGGGGATGCACTGCAGTCACTCCAGAGAGTGCACTGGCACCACCGGGGATGCGGTGCAGTGAGTCCAGAGACTGCACTGGCACCACTGGGGATGCAGTGCAGTGAGTCCAGAGAGTGCACTGGAACCACTGGGGATGCGGTGGCGGGAGTGCAGAGAGTGCTTTGGCACCACTGGGGATGCAGTACAGTGAGTCCAGAGAGTGCACTGGCACCACTGGGGATGCAGCGCAGTGACTCTAGAGAGGGCACTGGCACCACTGGGGATGCGGTGCAGTGAGTCCAGAGAGTACACTGGCACCACTCAGGGTGCAGTGCGGTGAGTCCAGAGAGTGCACTGGCACCACTGGGGATGCAGTACATTGAGTCCAGAGAGTGCACTGGCACCACTGGGGATGCAGTGCAGTGAGTCCAGAGAGTGCACTGGCACCACTGGGGTGCACTGCAGTGAGTCCAGAGAGTGCACTGGCACCACCGGGAATGCACTGCAGTGAGTCCAGAGAGTGCACTGGCACCACTGGGGATGCACTTCAGTGAGTCCAGAGAGTGCACTGGCACCACTGGGGATGCAGTGACGCGAGTCCAGAGAGTGCACTGGCACCACAGGTGATGCAGTGCAGTGAGTCCAGAGAGTGCACTGGCAGCACTGGGGATGCAGTGCACTGAGTCCAGAGAGTGCACTGGCAGCACAGGTGATGCACTCCAGTGAGTCCAGAGAGTGCACTTGCACCACGGGGGATGCAGTGCAGTGACGCCAGAGAGTGCACTGGCAGCATTGGGGTGCAGTGCAGTGAGTCCAGAGAGTGCACTGGCACCACTGGGGATGCAGTGCAGTGAGTCCAGAGAGTGCACTGGCACCACTGGGGATGCAGTGCAGTGAGTCCTGAGAGTACACTGGCTCCACCGGGGATGCCCTGCAGTGAGTCCAGAGAGTGCACTGGCAGCACTGGGGATGCAGTGCAGTGAGTCCAGAGAGTGCACTGGCACCACTGGGGATGCACTGCAGTCACTCCAGAGAGTGCACTGGCACCACTGGGGATGCAGTGCAGTGAGTCCAGAGAGTGCACTGGAACCACTGGGGATACGGTGGCGGGAGTCCAGAGAGTGCTTTGGCACCACTGGGGATGCAGTACAGTGAGTCCAGAGAGTGCACTGGCACCACTGGGGATGCAGCGCAGTGACCCTAGAGAGTGCACTGGCACCACTGGTGATGCGGTGCAGTGAGTCCAGAGAGTGCACTGGCAGCACTGGGGATGCAGTGCAGTGAGTCCAGAGAGTGCACTGGCACCACTGGGGATGCAGTACAGTGAGTCCAGAGAGTGCACTGGCACCTCTGGGGATGCACTGCAGTGAGTCCAGAGAGTGCACTGGCACCACTGGGTATGCACTGCAGTGAGTCCAGAGTGCACTAGCACCACTGGGGATGCACTGCAGTGAGTCCAGAGAGTGCACTGGCACCACCGGGAATGCACTGCAGTGAGTCCAGAGAGTGCACTGTCACCACTGGGGATGCAGTGCAGTGAGTCCAGAGTGCACTAGAACCACTGGGGATGCACTGCAGTGAGTCCAGAGAGTGCACTGGCACCACCGGGAATGCACTGCAGTGAGTCCAGAGAGTGCACTGGGGATGCACTTCAGTGAGTCCAGAGAGTGCACTGGCACCACTGGGGATGCAGTGACGCGAGTCCAGAGAGTGCACTGGCACCACAGGGGATGCACTGCAGTCACTCCAGAGAGTGCACTGGCACCAATGGGGATGCACTGCAGTGAGTCCAGAGAGTGCACTGGCACAACTGGGGATGCAGCGCAGTGACTCTAGAGAGTGCACTGGCACCACTGCGGATGCGGTGCAGTGAGTCCAGAGAGTGCACTAGCACCACAGGTGATGCAGTGCACTGAGTCCAGAGAGTGCACTGGCACCACAGGTGATGCACTCCAGTGAGTCCAGAGAGTGCACTTGCACCACGGGGGATGCAGTGCAGTGACGCCAGAGAGTGCACTGGCACCACTGGGGATGCAGTGCAGTGAGTCCAGAGAGTGCACTGGCACCACTGGGGATGCACTGCAGTGAATCCTGAGAGTACACTGGCTCCACCGGGGATGCCCTGCAGTGAGTCCAGAGAGTGCACTGGCAGCACTGGGGATGCAGTGCAGTGAATCCAGAGAGTGCACTGGCACCACTGGGGATGCACTGCAGTGAGTCCAGAGAGTGCACTGGCACCACTGGGGATGCCCTGCAGTGAGTCCAGAGAGTGCACTGGCACCACTGGGGATGCACTACAGTGAGTCCAGGGATAGCACTGGCACCACTGGGGATGCAGTGCAGTGAGTCCGGAGAGTGCTCTGGCACCACTGGGGATGCCCTGCAGTGAGCCCAGAGAGTGCACTGGCACCACTGGGGATGCAGTGCAGTGAGTCCAGTGAGTGCACTGGCACCACTGGGGATGCACTGCAGTGAGTCCAGAGAGTGCACTGGCACAACAGAGAATGCACTTCAGTGAGTCCAGGGATAGCACTGGCACCACTGAGGATGCAGTGCAGTGAGTCCAGAGAGTGCACTGGCACCACTGGGGATGCAGTGCAGTGAGTCCAGAGAGTGCACTGGCACCACTGATGATGCAGTACAGTGAGTCCAGTGAGTGCACTGGCACAACTGGGGATGTAGTGCAGTGACTCGAGAGAGTGCACTGGAACCACTGGGGATGCAGTGCCGCGAGTCCAGAGAGTGCACTGAATCCACTGGGGATGCGGTGCCAGAGGTCCAGAGAGTGCATTGGCACCACTGGGGATGCAGCGCAGTGAGTCCAGAGAGTGCACTGGCACCACTGGGGATGCCCTGCAGTGAGTCCAGAGAGTGCACTGGCACCACTGGGGATGCACTACAGTGAGTCCAGGGATAGCACTGGCACCACTGGGGATGCAGTGCAGTGAGTCCGGAGAGTGCTCTGGCACCACTGGGGATGCCCTGCAGTGAGCCCAGAGAGTGCACTGGCACCACTGGGGATGCAGTGCAGTGAGTCCAGTGAGTGCACTGGCACCACTGGGGATGCACTGCAGTGAGTCCAGAGAGTGCACTGGCACCATAGAGAATGCACTTCAGTGAGTCCAGGGATAGCACTGGCACCACTGAGGATGCAGTGCAGTGAGTCCAGAGAGTGCACTGGCACCACTGGGGATGCAGTGCAGTGAGTCCAGAGAGTGCACTGGCACCACTGATGATGCAGTACAGTGAGTCCAGTGAGTGCACTGGCACAACTGGGGATGTAGTGCAGTGACTCGAGAGAGTGCACTGGAACCACTGGGGATGCAGTGCCGCGAGTCCAGAGAGTGCACTGAATCCACTGGGGATGCGGTGCCAGAGGTCCAGAGAGTGCATTGGCACCACTGGGGATGCAGTGCAGTGAGTCCAGAGAGTGCACTGGCACCACTGGGGATGCACTGCAGTTACTCCAGAGAGTGCACTGGCACCACTGGGGATGCGGTGCCGGGAGTCCAGAGAGTGCTTTGGCACCGCTGGGGATGCACTGCAGTTACTCCAGAGAGTGCACAGGCACCACTGGGGATGCACATCAGTGAGTCCAGAGAGTGCACTGGCACCACTGGGGATGCAGTGCAGCAAGTCCAGAGAGTTCACTGGCACCACTGGGGATGCAGTGCAGTGAGTCCAGTGAGTGTACTGGCACCACTGGGGATGCACTGCAGTGAGTCCAGAGAGTGCATTGGCACCACTTGGGATGCACTGCAGTGAGTCCAGAGAGTGCACTTGCACCACTGGGGATGCACTGCAGTGAGCCCACAGAGTGCACTGGCACCACTGGGGATGCAGTGCAGTGAGTCCAGAGAGTGCACTGGCACCAATGGGGATGCACAGCAGTGAGTCCACAGAGTGCACTGGCACCACTGGGGATGCAGCGCAGTGAGTCCAGAGAGTGCTCTGGCACCACTGGAGATGCAGTGCAGTGAGTCCAGAGAGTGCACGGGCTCCACTGGGGATGCACTGCAGTGAGTCCACAGAGTGCACTGGCACCACTGCGGATGCAGTGCAGTGAGTCCAGAGATCGCACTGGCTCCACTGGGGATGCAGTGCAGTGAGTCCAGAGAGTGCTCTGGCACCACTGGGGATGCAGTGCAGTGAGTCCAGAGAGTGCACTGGCACCACTGGGGATGCAGTGCAGTGAGTCCAGAGAGTGCTCTGGCACCACTGGGGATGCAGTGCAGTGAGTCCAGAGAGTGCATTGGCACCACTGGGGATGCAGTGCAGTGAGTCCAGAGAGTGCACTGGCACCACTGGGGATGCACTGCTGTGAGTCCAGAGAGTGCACTGGCACCACTGGCGATGCAGTGCAGTGAGTCCAGAGAGTGCACTGTCACCACTGGGGATGCACTGCAGTGAGTCCAGAGAGCGCACTGGCACCACTTGGGATGCACTGCAGTGAGTCCACAGAGTGCACTGGAACCACTGAGAATGCACTTCAGTGAGTCCAGAGAGTGCACTAGCACCACTGGGGAATGCAGTGCAGTGAGTCCAGAGAGTGCACTGGCACCACTGGGGATGCAGTGCAGTGAGTCAAGAGAGTGCACTGGCACCACTGGCGATGCAGTGCAGTGAGTCAAGAGAGTGCACTGGCACCACTGGGGATGCACTGCAGTGAGTCCAGAGAGTGCACTGGCACCACTGGGGATGCATTGCAGTGAGTCCAGAGAGTGCACTGGCACCACTGGGGATGCAGTGACGCGAGTCCAGAGAGTGCACTGGCACCACAGGTGATGCAGTGCAGTGAGTCCAGAGAGTGCACTGGCAGCACTGGGGATGCAGTGCACTGAGTCCAGAGAGTGCACTGGCAGCACAGGTGATGCACTCCAGTGAGTCCAGAGAGTGCACTTGCACCACGGGGGATGCAGTGCAGTGACGCCAGAGAGTGCACTGGCAGCATTGGGGTGCAGTGCAGTGAGTCCAGAGAGTGCACTGGCACCACTGGGGATGCAGTGCAGTGAGTCCAGAGAGTGCACTGGCACCACTGGGGATGCAGTGCAGTGAGTCCTGAGAGTACACTGGCTCCACCGTGGATGCCCTGCAGTGAGTCCAGAGAGTGCACTGGCACCACTGGTGATGCAGTGCAGTGAGTCCAGAGAGTGCACTGGCACCACTGGGGATGCACTGCAGTCACTCCAGAGAGTGCACTGGCACCACTGGGGATGCGGTGCAGTGAGTCCAGAGAGTGCGCTGGCACCACTGGGGATGCAGTGCAGTGAGTCCAGAGAGTGCACTGGAACCACTGGGGATGCGGTGGCGGGAGTCCAGAGAGTGCTTTGGCACCAGTGGGGATGCAGTACAGTGAGTCCAGAGAGTGCACTGGCACCACTGGGGATGCAGCGCAGTGACCCTAGAGAGTGCACTGGCACCACTGCGGATGCGGTGCAGTGAGTCCAGAGAGTGCACTGGCACCACTCAGGGTGCAGTGCGGTGAGTTCAGAGAGTGCACTGGCACCACTGGGGATGCAGTACAGTGAGTCCAGAGAGTGCACTGGCACCACTGGGGATGCACTGCAGTGAGTCCAGAGAGTGCACTGGCACCACTGGGTATGCACTGCAGTGAGTCCAGAGTGCACTAGCACCACTGGGGATGCACTGCAGTGAGTCCAGAGAGTGCACTGGCACCACCGGGAATGCACTGCAGTGAGTCCAGAGAGTGCACTGTCACCACTGGGGATGCAGTGCAGTGAGTCCAGAGTGCACTAGAACCACTGGGGATGCACTGCAGTGAGTCCAGAGAGTGCACTGGCACCACCGGGAATGCACTGCAGTGAGTCCAGAGAGTGCACTGGGGATGCACTTCAGTGAGTCCAGAGAGTGCACTGGCACCACTGGGGATGCAGTGACGCGAGTCCAGAGAGTGCACTGGCACCACAGGGGATGCACTGCAGTCACTCCAGAGAGTGCACTGGCACCAATGGGGATGCACTGCAGTGAGTCCAGAGAGTGCACTGGCACAACTGGGGATGCAGCGCAGTGACTCTAGAGAGTGCACTGGCACCACTGCGGATGCGGTGCAGTGAGTCCAGAGAGTGCACTAGCACCACAGGTGATGCAGTGCAGTGAGTCCAGAGAGTGCACTGGCACCACAGGTGATGCACTCCAGTGAGTCCAGAGAGTGCACTTGCACCACGGGGGATGCAGTGCAGTGACGCCAGAGAGTGCACTGGCACCACTGGGGATGCAGTGCAGTGAGTCCAGAGAGTGCACTGGCACCACTGGCGATGCACTGCAGTGAATCCTGAGAGTACACTGGCTCCACCGGGGATGCCCTGCAGTGAGTCCAGAGAGTGCACTGGCAGCACTGGGGATGCAGTGCAGTGAATCCAGAGAGTGCACTGGCACCACTGGGGATGCAGCGCAGTGAGTCCAGAGAGTGCACTGGCACCACTGGGGATGCCCTGCAGTGAGTCCAGAGAGTGCACTGGCACCACTGGGGATGCACTACAGTGAGTCCAGGGATAGCACTGGCACCACTGGGGATGCAGTGCAGTGAGTCCAGAGAGTGCTCTGGCACCACTGGGGATGCCCTGCAGTGAGCCCAGAGAGTGCACTGGCACCACTGGGGATGCAGTGCAGTGAGTCCAGTGAGTGCACTGGCACCACTGGGGATGCACTGCAGTGAGTCCAGAGAGTGCACTGGCACCACAGAGAATGCACTTCAGTGAGTCCAGGGATAGCACTGGCACCACTGAGGATGCAGTGCAGTGAGTCCAGAGAGTGCACTGGCACCACTGGGGATGCAGTGCAGTGAGTCCAGAGAGTGCACTGGCACCACTGATGATGCAGTACAGTGAGTCCAGTGAGTGCACTGGCACAACTGGGGATGTAGTGCAGTGACTCGAGAGAGTGCACTGGAACCACTGGGGATGCAGTGCCGCGAGTCCAGAGAGTGCACTGGCTCCACTGGGGATGCGGTGCCAGAGGTCCAGAGAGTGCATTGGCACCACTGGGGATGCAGTGCAGTGAGTCCAGAGAGTGCACTGGCACCACTGGGGATGCACTGCAGTTACTCCAGAGAGTGCACTGGCACCACTGGGGATGCGGTGCCGGGAGTCCAGAGAGTGCTTTGGCACCGCTGGGGATGCACTGCAGTTACTCCAGAGAGTGCACAGGCACCACTGGGGATGCACATCAGTGAGTCCAGAGAGTGCACTGGCACCACTGGGGATGCAGTGCAGCAAGTCCAGAGAGTTCACTGGCACCACTGGGGATGCAGTGCAGTGAGTCCAGTGAGTGTACTGGCACCACTGGGGATGCACTGCAGTGAGTCCAGAGAGTGCATTGGCACCACTTGGGATGCACTGCAGTGAGTCCAGAGAGTGCACTTGCACCACTGGGGATGCACTGCAGTGAGCCCACAGAGTGCACTGGCACCACTGGGGATGCAGTGCAGTGAGTCCAGAGAGTGCACTGGCACCAATGGGGATGCACAGCAGTGAGTCCACAGAGTGCACTGGCACCACTGGGGATGCAGCGCAGTGAGTCCAGAGAGTGCTCTGGCACCACTGGAGATGCAGTGCAGTGAGTCCAGAGAGTGCACGGGCTCCACTGGGGATGCACTGCAGTGAGTCCACAGAGTGCACTGGCACCACTGCGGATGCAGTGCAGTGAGTCCAGAGATCGCACTGGCTCCACTGGGGATGCAGTGCAGTGAGTCCAGAGAGTGCTCTGGCACCACTGGGGATGCAGTGCAGTGAGTCCAGAGAGTGCACTGGCACCACTGGGGATGCACTGCAGTGAGTCCAGAGAGTGCACTGGCACCACTGGGGCTTCAGTGCAGTGAGTCCAGAGAGTGCATTGGCACCACTGGGGATGCAGTGCAGTGAGTCCAGAGAGTGCACTGGCACCACTGGGGATGCACTGCTGTGAGTCCAGAGAGTGCACTGGCACCACTGGCGATGCAGTGCAGTGAGTCCAGAGAGTGCACTGTCACCACTGGGGATGCACTGCAGTGAGTCCAGAGAGCGCACTGGCACCACTTGGGATGCACTGCAGTGAGTCCACAGAGTGCACTGGAACCACTGAGAATGCACTTCAGTGAGTCCAGAGAGTGCACTGGCACCACTGGGGATTCACTGCAGTGAGTCCAGAGAGTGCACTAGCACCACTGGGGAATGCAGTGCAGTGAGTCCAGAGAGTGCACTGGCACCACTGGGGATGCAGTGCAGTGAGTCAAGAGAGTGCACTGGCACCACTGGGGATGCAGTGCAGTGAGTCAAGAGAGTGCACTGGCACCACTGGGGATGCACTGCAGTGAGTCCAGAGAGTGCACTGGCACCACTGGGGATGCATTGCAGTGAGTCCAGAGAGTGCACTGGCACCACTGGGGATGCAGTGCAGTGAGTCCAGAGAGTGCACTGGCACCACTGGGGATGCAGTGCAGTGAGTCCAGAGAGTGCACTGGCACCACTGGGGATGCAGTGCAGTGAGTCAAGAGAGTGCACTGGCACCACTGGGGATGCACTGCAGTGAGCCCAGAGAGTGCACTGGCACCACTGGGAATGCGGTGCCGGGAGTCCAGAGAGTGCTTTGGCACCACTGGGGATGCACTGCAGTTACTCCAGAGAGTGCACTGGCAACACTGGGGATGCAGTACAGTGAGTCCAGAGAGTGCACTGGCACCACTGGGGATGCACTACAGTGAGTCCAGAGAGTGCACTGGCACCACTCAGGGTGCAGTGCGGTGAGTCCAGAGAATGCACTGGCACCAATGGGGATGCAGTGCAGTGAGTCCAGAGAGCGCAGTGGCTCCACTGGGGATGCAGTGCAGTCAGTCCTGTGAGTGTACTGGCACCACTGGGGATGCAGTGCAATGAGTCCAGAGAGTGCACTGGCACCACTGGGGATGCAGTACAGTGAGTGCAGAGAGTGCACTGGCACCAGAGGGAATGCACTGCAGTGAGTCCAGAGAGTGCACTGTCACCACTGGGGATGCAGTGCAGTGAGTCCACAGAGTGCACTGGTACCAGTGGGGATGCAGTACAGTGAGTCCAGAGAGTGCAGTGGCACCACTGGGCATGCAGTGCAGTGAGTCCAGAGAGTGCACTAGCACCACTGGGGAATGCAGTGCAGTGAGTCCAGAGAGTGCACTGGCACCACTGGGGATGCAGTGCAGTGAGTCAAGAGAGTGCACTGGCACCACTGGGGATGCAGTGCAGTGAGTCAAGAGAGTGCACTGGCACCACTGGGGATGCAGTGCAGTGAGTCGAGAGAGTGCACTGGAACCACTGAGAATGCACTTCAGTGAGTCCAGAGAGTGCACTGGCACCACTGGGGATGCACTGCAGTGAGTCCAGAGAGTGCACTGGCACCACTGGGGATGCAGTGCAGTGAGTCCAGAGAGTGCACTGGCACCACTGGGGATGCACTGCAGTGAGCCCAGAGAGTGCACTGGCACCACTGGGGATGCGGTGCCGGGAGTCCAGAGAGTGCTTTGGCACCACTGGGGATGCACTGCAGTTACTCCAGAGAGTGCACTGGCAACACTGGGGATGCAGTACAGTGAGTCCAGAGAGTGCACTGGCACCACTGGGGATGCACTACAGTGAGTCCAGAGAGTGCACTGGCACCACTCAGGGTGCAGTGCGGTGAGTCCAGAGAATGCACTGGCACCAATGGGGATGCAGTGCAGTGAGTCCAGAGAGCGCAGTGGCTCCACTGGGGATGCAGTGCAGTCAGTCCTGTGAGTGTACTGGCACCACTGGGGATGCAGTGCAGTGAGTCCAGAGAGTGCACTGGCACCACTGAGAATGCACTTCAGTGAGTCCAGAGAGTGCACTGGCACCACTGGGGATGCACTGCAGTGAGTCCAGAGAGTGCACTGGCACCACTGGGGATGCAGTGCAGTGAGTCCAGAGAGTGCACTGGCACCACTGGGGATGCACTTCAGAGAGTCCAGAGAGTACACGGGCTCCACTGGGGATGCAGTGCAGTGAGTCCAGAGAGTGCACTGTGAACACTGGGAATGCAGTGCAGTGAGTCCAGAGAGTGCACTGGCACCACTGGGGATGCAGTGCAGTGAGTCCAGAGTGTGCACTGGCACCACTGTGGATGCACTGCAGTGAGTCCAGAGATTGCACTGGCACCACTGGGGATGCACCTCAGTGAGTCCAGAGAGTGCACTGGCACCACTGTGGATGCACTGCAGTGAGTCCAGAGAATGCACTGGCACCACTGGGGATGCAGTGCAATGAGTCCAGAGAGTGCACTGGCACCACTGGGGATGCAGTACAGTGAGTGCAGAGAGTGCACTGGCACCAGAGGGAATGCACTGCAGTGAGTCCAGAGAGTGCACTGTCACCACTGGGGATGCAGTGCAGTGAGTCCACAGAGTGCACTGGTACCAGTGGGGATGCAGTACAGTGAGTCCAGAGAGTGCAGTGGCACCACTGGGCATGCAGTGCAGTGAGTCCAGAGAGTGCACTGGCACCACTGGGGATGCACTTCAGTGACTCCAGAGAGTGCACTGGCACCACTGGGGATGCACTGCAGTGAGTCCAAAGACTTCACTGGCAAAACTGGAGATGCAGTGCAGTGAGTCCAGAGAGTGCACTGGCACCACTGGGGATGCAGTGCAGTGAGTCCAGAGACTTCACTGGCAAAACTGGAGATGCAGTGCAGTGAGTCCAGAGATTGCACTGGCACCACCGGGGCTGCAGTGCAGTGAGTCCAGAGAGTGCACTGGCACCACTGGGGATGCACTGCAGTGAGTCCAGAGAGTGCACTGGCACCACTGGGGATGCACTACAGTGAGTCCAGAGATTGCACTGGCACCACTGGGGATGCAGTGCACTGAGTCCAGAGAGTGCACTGGCACCACTGGGGATGCACTGCAATGAGTCCAGAGAGTACACTGGCACCACTGGGGATGCAGTGCAGTGAGTCCAGAGAGTTCACTGGCACCACTGGGGATGCAGTCCAGTGAGTCCAGTGAGTGCACTGGCACCACTGGGGATGCAGTGCAGTGACTGCAGAGAGTACACTGGCACCACCGGGGATTCACTGCAGTGAGTCCAGAGAGTGCACTGGCACCACCTGTGATGCAGTGCAGTGAGTCCAGTGAGTGCACTGGCACCACTGGGGATGCAGTGCAGTGAGTCCAGAGAGTGTACTGGCACCACTGGGGATGCAGTGCAGTGAGTCCAGAGAGCTCACTGGCACCACTGGGGATGCAGTGCAGTGAATCCAGAGAGTGCACTGGCACCACTGGAGATGCAGTACAGTGAGTCCAGTGAATGCACTGGAACCACTGGGGATGCAGTGCAGTGAGTCCAGAGAGTGCACTGGCACCACTGGTGATGCAGTACATTGAGTCCAGTGAGTGCACTGGTACCACTGGGCCTGCAGTGCAGTGAGTCCAGAGAGTACACTGGCACCACTGGGGATGCAGTGCAGTGAGTCCAGAGAGTGCACTGGCACCACCGATGATGCAGTACAGTGAGTCCAGTGAAGTGCACTGGCACTACTGGGGATGTAGTGCAGTGACTCGAGAGAGTGCACTGGCACCACTGGGGATGCAGTGCAGTGAGTCCAGAGAGTGCACTGGCACCACTGGGGATGCAGTGCAGTGAGTCCAGAGAGTGCACTGGCAGCAGTGGGGATGCAGTGCAGTGAGTCCAGAGAGTGCACTGGCACCACTGGGGATGCAGTGCAGTGAGTCCAGAGACTTCACTGGCACCACTGGGAATGCAGTGCAGTGAGTGCAGAGAGTGCACTGGCACCACTGGGGATGCAGTGCAGTGAGTCCAGAGAGTGCACTGGCGCCACTGGGGATGCAGTGCAGTGAGTCCAGAGAGCTCACTGGCACCACTGGGGATGCAGTGCAGTGAGTCCAGGGAGTGCACTGGCACCACTGGAGATGCAGTACAGTGAGTCCAGTGAATGCACTGGAACCACTGGGGATGCAGTGCAGTGAGTCCAGAGAGTGCACTGGCACCACCGATGATGCAGTACAGTGAGTCCAGTGAAGTGCACTGGCACTACTGGGGATGTAGTGCAGTGACTCGAGAGAGTGCACTGGCACCACTGGGGATGCAGTGCAGTGAGTCCAGAGAGTGCACTGGCACCACTGGGGATGCAGTGCAGTGAGTCCAGAGAGTGCACTGGCAGCAGTGGGGATGCAGTGCAGTGAGTCCAGAGAGTGCACTGGCACCACTGGGGATGCAGTGCAGTGAGTCCAGAGACTTCACTGGCACCACTGGGAATGCAGTGCAGTGAGTGCAGAGAGTGCACTGGCACCACTGGGGATGCAGTACAGTGAGTCCAGAGAGTGTACTGGCACCACTGGGGATGCAGTGCAGTGAGTCCAGAGAGTGCACTGTCACCACTGGGGATGCAGTACAGTGAGTCCACAGAGTGTACTGGTACCAGTGGGGATGCAGTACAGTGAGTCCAGAGAGTGTACTGGCACCACTGGGGATGCAGTGCAGTGAGTCCAGAGAGTGCACTGGCACCACTGGGGATGCACTTCAGTGACTCCAGAGAGTGCACTGGGACCACTGGGGATGCAGTGCAGTGAGTCCAGAGAGTGCACTGGTACCATTGGGATTGCAGTGCAGTGAGGCCAAAGACTTCACTGGCACCACTGGGGATGCAGTGCAGTGAGTCCAGAGAGTGCACTGGCACCACTGGACATGCAGTGCAGTGAGTCCAGAGAGTGCACTGGCACCACTGGGGATGCACTACAGTGAGTCCAGAGAGTGCACTGGCACCACTGGGGATGCAGTGCAGTGAGTCCAGAGAGTGCACTGGCACCACTGGGGATGCAGTGCAGTGAGTCCAGAGAGTGCACTGGCACCACTGGGGATGCACTTCAGTGAGCCCAGAGAGTGCACTGGCACCACTGAGAATGCACTTCAGTGAGTCCAGAGAGTGCACTGGCACCACTGGGGATGCACTGCAGTGAGTCCAGAGACTGCACTAGCACCACTGGGGATGCAGTGCAGTGAATCCTGTGAGTACACTGGCACCACTGGGGATGCAGTGCAGTGAGTCCAGAGAGCTCACTGGCACCACTGGGGATGCAGTGCAGTGAGTCCAGAGAGTGCACTGGCACCACTGGAGATGCAGTACAGTGAGTCCAGTGAATGCACTGGAACCACTGGGGATGCAGTGCAGTGAGTCCAGAGAGTGCTCTGGCACCACTGGGGATGGAGTGCAGTGAGTCCAGAGAGTGCACTGGCACCACTGGGGATGCAGTGCAGTGAGTCCAGAGAGTGCACTGGCACCACTGGGGATGCAGTGCAGTGAGTCCAGAGAGTGCACTGGCACCACTGGTGATGCAGTCCAGTGAGTCCAGTGAATGCACTGGCACCACTGGGGATGCTGTGCAGTGAGTGCAGAGAGTGCACTGGCACCACCTGTGATGCAGTACAGTGTGTCCAGTGAGTGCACTGGCACCACTGGGGATGCAGTGCTGTGACTCCGGAGAGCGCACTGGCACCACTGATGATGCAGTACAGTGAGTCCAGTGAGTGCACTGGCACCACTGGGGATGCAGTGCAGTGAGTGCAGAGAGTGCAATGGCACCAATGGGGATGCACTTCAGTGAGTGCAGAGAGTGCACTGGCACCACTGGGGATGCAGTGCAGGGAGTCCAGAGATTGCACTGGCACCACTGGGGATGCAGTGCTGTGACTCCAGAGAGCGCACTGGCACCACTGGGGATGCAGTGCAGTGAGTCCAAAGAGTGCACTGGCACCACTGGGGATGGAGTGCAGTGAGTCCAGAGAGTGCACTGGCACCACTGGGGATGCACTGCAGTGAGTCCAGAGAGTGCACTGGCACCACTGGGGATGCAATGCAGTGAGTCCAGAGAGTGCACTGGCACCACTGGGGATGCAGTGCAGTGAGTCCAGAGATTGCACTGGCACCTCTGGGGATGCAGTGCAGTGAGTCCAGAGAGTGCACTGGCACCACTGGGGATGCACTACAGTGAGTCCACAGAGTGCACTGGCACCACTGGGGATGCTCTGCAGTGAGTCCAGAGATTGCACTGGCACCACTGGGGATGCAGTGCAGTGAGTGCAGAGAGTGCACTGGCACCACTGGGGATGCAGTGCAGTGAGTCCAGAGAGTGCACTGGCACCACTGGGGATGCAGTGCAGTGAGTCCAGTGAGTGTACTGGCACCACTGGGGATGCACTTCAGTGAGCCCAGAGAGTGCACTGGCACCACTGAGAATGCACTTCAGTGAGTCCAGAGAGTGCACTGGCACCACTGGGGATGCACTGCAGTGAGTCCAGAGAGTGCACTAGCACCACTGGGGATGCAGTGCAGTGAATCCTGTGAGTACACTGGCACCACTGGGGATGCAGTGCAGTGAGTCCAGAGAGCTCACTGGCACCACTGGGGATGCACTTCAGTGAATACAGAGAGTGCACTGACACCACTGCGGATACAGTGCAGTGAGTCCAGAGAGTGCACTGGCACCACTGGGGATGCAGTGCAGTGAGTCCAGAGAGTGCACTGGCACCACTGGGGATGCACTTCAGTGAGTACAGAGAGTGCACTGACACCACTGCGGATACAGTGCAGTGAGTCCAGAGAGTGCTCTGGCACCACTGGGGATGCAGTGCAGTGAGTCCAGAGAGTACACTGGCACCACTGGGGATGCACTTCAGTGAGTCCAGAGAGTGCACTGGCACCACTGGGGATGCACTTCAGTGAGTCCAGAGAGTGCACTGGCACCACTGGGGATGGAGTGCAGTGAGTCCAGAGAGTGCACTGGCACCACTGGGGATGCACTGCAGTGAGTCCAGAGAGTGCACTGGCACCACTGGTGATGCAGTGCAGTGAGTCCAGAGAGTGCACTGGCACCACTGGGGATGCAGTGCAGTGAGTCCAGAGAGTGCACTGGCACCACTGGGGATGCAGTGCAGTGAGTCCAGCGAGTGCACTGGCACCACTGGGGATGCAGTGCTGTGACTCCAGAGAGCGCACTGGCACCACTGGGGATGCAGTGCAGTGTGTGCAGAGAGTGCACTGGCACCACTGGGGATGCACTTCAGTGAGTTCAGAGAGTGCACTGGCACCACTGGGGATGGGTTTCAAGCCAACTGCATTAACCGCTCATGCTTCTTTCTTATGAGACGTTAGTAAACCAATTACATAGCCTTGTCAAGACTAAATCACAGGTAAAAATCCTGTACATCTCATGTGGCCAACCACTCCCAACTAGGATTCCAAGAACCAGGAGGTTCGGTGAAAATAGGGCTAGTGCTATTAGAGGGGTGATTATTAGGGTAAGCCCTAAGCTGTCTTTAATGGAGAAGTATGGGTGGAATGGGATTTTGTCGCAGTCTGATACGATTCCTAGTGGGTTATTTGAGCCTGATTCGTGTAGGAAGGTTAGGTGGACTAGGGTGATTCCTGCAATTAGGAAGGGCAGTAGGAAGTGGATGGCGAAGAATCGGGTTAAGGTTGGATTGTCTACTGAGAATCCTCCTCAGGCTCATTCTACTAGAGTTTGCCCAATGTACGGGATGGCTGAGAATAGGTTGGTGATTACGGTGGCCCCTCAGAATGACATTTGTCCTCATGGTAGGACATACCCTACGAAGGCAGTTGCTATTAGGGTGAGTAGGAGGATTACTCCTGTGTTTCAGGTTTCTTTGTATAGGTAGGAGCCGTAGTAGAGGCCTCGTCCGATGTGTAAGTAGATGCAGATAAAGAAGAGCGAAGCACCGTTGGCGTGGAGGTTGCGGATGAGCCATCCGTACTGGACGTCTCGGCATGTGTGAGCTACTGAGGAGAAGGCGAGTGAAGTGTCTGCGGTGTAGTGTATGGCTAGTAGCAGGCCTGTTAGGATTTGTGTGGCTAAGCAGATGGCTAGAAGGGAGCCGAAGTTTCATCAGGCAGAGATGTTGGAGGGGGCGGGTAGGTCGATTAGGGAGTTGTTGATTATTTTTAGTAGGGGATGGGATTTGCGGATGTTAGGGGCCATTAGTGAGTCTGTGTGTTATTAGGATTATTACCAGGATGGAGAGGGCGAAGGATCCTAGGTAGGCCTTAATTAGCCCTGTGTGTATTGAGGTTGCGGCTTTGCTTGCGGCTACTTGTAGTTCAGCAAGGCCCTCTGGCCCTATTTTTTTGAGTCAGGAGAGGTCGATCAAGTGTAGGGCAATGTTTTGTCCCTTTTCTAGTAGGTTTTTGGAGAAGAATCGGTGTACTAGGGGGTTGAAGTACCCTAATGCAGAGGAGAAGTTTATGAGGGGGTTTGGTTTGGGGTGAGTGAGGGTGTGTGTTATGTTCGATAGTTCTAGGGCTAGGATGATTCCTAGGATTGTTATGAGGATGGCAGCGGTTTTGGTGATAAGGGGTATGGTTATTGGGGGGGTTTTGGTTGGTGTGATGAAAGAGGTAATGATTATTCCTGCTGTAATGCTGCCTAGGGCGAGTCGGGTTAGGGGGGCGGTGATTAGTGGGTTGTTTTCGTTTATTGATACTATTGGGGGGATTCGGGTTTGTCCAGCTTGGACTAGGATGGTTATGCGGATGCTGTAGGTTGCGGTGAATGCTGTGGCTATAAGGGTTAGGAGTAGGGCTCAAGTATTTAGGTATGATGTGTTTAAGCTTTCGATGATGAGGTCTTTTGAGTAGAATCCGGCTAGGAATGGGGTTCCTATCAGCGCCAGGTTTCCGATGGTTAGGCAGGAAGTAGTGACTGGGAGTATTTTCTGTAGGCCTCCTATCTTTCGGATATCTTGTTCTCCGTTTAGGTTGTGGATGATAGACCCTGAGCATAGGAATAGTATGGCTTTAAAGAAGGCATGGGTTGAGATGTGTAGGAAGGCTAGTTGTGGGAGGTTTAGTCCGATAGTGACTATTATTAGTCCTAGTTGGCTGGATGTTGAGAAAGCAATGATTTTTTTGATGTCATTTTGGGTTAGGGCGCATGTGGCAGCGAATAGGGTTGATAGAGCACCTAGGCATAGGCAGGCAGTTAGGGCTGTCTGGTTGGTGGCTAGCAGGGGGTGCATGCGGATGAGCAGGAAGATTCCGGCTACTACTATGGTACTGGAGTGCAGTAGGGCTGATACTGGGGTGGGGCCTTCTATTGCTGCGGGCAGTCATGGGTGGAGTCCAAATTGGGCGGATTTTCCTGCGGCTGCGAGGATTAATCCTATGAGGGGGAGGATTGGGGTTTGGTGGGGGTGTACGGCTTGTTGGATCTCTCAGGTGTTGAATGTTGAAGCTAGTCATGCTATGCTCAGGGTCAGTCCGATGTCTCCGATTCGGTTGTAGATTACGGCTTGTAGGGCGGCGGTGTTGGCATCTGCTCGGCCTTGTCATCAGCCGATGAGAAGGAAGGACATGATTCGTACTCCTTCCCAGCCTACGAATAGGAGGAATATGTTGTTTGCGGTTGTTAGGAGGAGTATGGCGACTAGGAATGTCAGTAGGTAGGTGAAAAATTTTGTTACGTATGGCTCTGAGGCCATGTATCATATGGCGAATTGTAGGATTGATCATGTTACAAATAGGGCGATTGGAAGAAATGTTATTGAGTATTGGTCTATTTTTAGGCTCAGGGGGATTTTAAAGTTTATAATGAATTTTCACTCCCAGTGGCAGGTGACAGATTCTATTCCCGAGTAGATGAATGCGGTTGTAGGGGCTAGGCTAATTAGGAATGCGGTTGTAGGGGCTAGGCTAATTAGGAATGCGGTTTTAACAGCGCGGGTGGTGGCTTGTGGGGTGTTTTTAAAGTTTTTAAATAGAAATGGCAGGATGATTGGGGTTAGGAGGATTGTCAGCGTGAGTAGTGTGAGGGAGTTGATTAGTAGTGTGGGGTTCACTCCTTTTACTTGGATTTGCACCAAGATGGGTGGTTCCTAAGACCAGTGGATTGCTGTTATCCTTTAAAAGTAAGGGGGCTGAGGTTTTAGGCTCAGATGTAAGAGTTAGCAGCTCTTGTTGGTTAAACCCTCCCCTCGGCAGGTAAGAAGGTTTGAACTTCTATTCTTAGAATCACAGTCTAATGTTTGGTTTAAACTATACTTGCATGAGGGGATTCCGGAGATCAGTTCGGGTTTGAGGATTAGGAGGAATATTGGGATAATGTGGAGTGTTATGAGCAGGTGTTCTCGCGTGGTTGAGTTTTGCATAGATGTGATGTGGGAGGGGATTGAGCCTCGTTGGGTCATTAGTAGTATGAATAAGGTGTAGGAGGCGGTTAGTAGGGTTGCGATTCCTGTTAGGATGATCGTGAAGGCAGATCAGTTGAATAAGGTGATTATAATGGTTAGCTCTGCTATGAGGTTTGTTGTTGGGGGTAAGGCTATGTTTGTTAGATTGGCCAGCAATCATCAGGTAGCTATGAGTGGTAGGAGAGGTTGTAGGCCTCGTGTGAGTAGTAGAATTCGGCTGTGCGTACGTTCATAGTTTGTGTTGGCTAGGCAGAATAGTATGGAGGAAGTTAGTCCATGGGAAATTATTAGGATCATTGCCCCTGAGAA
The DNA here is from genome assembly GCF_964034855.1 of Anser brachyrhynchus. Lineage (NCBI taxonomy): Eukaryota > Metazoa > Chordata > Aves > Anseriformes > Anatidae > Anser > Anser brachyrhynchus. The sequence goes on from NC_137700.1 coordinate 2,637,113, forward strand.
TGATCAGTGGGTTTGGATTATTCCTGCGGCGATAACTAGGCCTATGTGGCTAACGGATGAATAAGCGATTAGTGATTTTAGGTCTGTCTGTCGTAGGCAGATTGAGCTAGTCATTAGGGCGCCTCATAGGGCCAGGGTTAGGAAGGGGTAGTGCAGGAGGTTGGACAGCGGGCCCATAAATAGAGTGACTCGTATAATTCCGTATCCTCCTAGCTTTAGTAGTAGGGCGGCGAGGAGTATTGAGCCTGCGATGGGTGCTTCTACGTGGGCTTTTGGCAGTCAGAGGTGTAGGCCGTATAGTGGGGCTTTTACTATGAATGCTATGAGCAGTGCTAGACCTGATAGTATTCCTGTCCATGAGGTGGATAGGGTTGGGTGGGTTAGTTGTAGGGTTGGCAGGTGCAGGGTGCCAATTTTCACGTATAGGTGTATGATTGTGATTAGCAGGGGTAGAGAGCTTACTGGCGTGTAGAATAGCAGGTAGATGCCAGCGCTTAGGCGTTCTGGTTGGTTCCCCCATCGGGTGATTAAGATTAGGGTGGGAATGAGGGTTGCTTCAAATGAGATGTAAAATAGTGCTAGTTCTGTGGTGGAAAAGGCTAGTAGGATGAATGGCTGGACTGCGACTAAGGTTGAGATAAAGATTCGTTTGCGTTGTAGGGGTTCTTGTTGCAGGTGGTTTTGGCTTGCTATGATTATGAGTGGGAGTAGTCAGCAGGATAGTACTAGGAGGGGGGATGAGATTTGGTCAATTCCTGTTCAGTTGGATAAAAATTTGTAGGGGTAGTAGGTTGGGATTAATCACTGTAGGCTTAGGGCAGCGATTAGGAGGCTGTATAAGGTGGTGTTAGTCCATAGAAATTTTGGTGGAGACAGCAGGGCTGTTGGAAGAAGTATGATTGTGGGTAGGATGATTTTTAGCATTGCAGGAGGTTTAGGTTGTGTAGATGGTCGGAGCCATGTGTGCGGGTGGAGGCTACTAGGATGGCCAGGCCTGTGCCCGCCTCACACGCTGAGAAGGTTAGCATGAGAATTGGTACCATGGTGAATGAGGAGACTTGGTTTTCGATGGATCATATTGATAGGCCTACGAATATCGATAATATTATGCTTTCAAGGCATAGTAGGGCGGATACTAGGTGGGTTCGGTGGAAGGCTAGTCCTAGTCCGCTGAAAATGAAGGCTGAGTAGAAGCTTAAATGTAGGGGCGACATAAGAAAGTTACAGGGTTGGCTGTAATCTGCTGGGTCGAAACCAGCTATCTTTTTGGTTAGACTAACTTTCTGTTATTCTGCTCATTCTAGGCCCCCTTGAATTCACTCGTAGGCCAGTCCGAGTGTTAGGAGAAGGAGGATCACTACAGTTCAGGTGAGGGTCATTAGGGGGGATTGGAGTTGGACGGCTCATGGCAGGGGGAGTAGGAGGGCGATTTCTAGGTCGAATAGGAGGAACAGGATGGCTACTGAGGAAGAATCGGACTGAGAATGGTAATCGAGCAGATCCAAGTGGGTCGAATCCACATTCGTACGGTGAGAGTTTCTCTGAGTCGGGGTTTATTTGGGCGAGTGAGAAGTTTAATGCGGTTAGGGCGGCGCTTAGGATTGATGATAGGGCGAATATGAACATGAGTGCGTTCATTGCTCTCCTCTGGGTTTATACCAGATTCTAGAGATTGGAAGTCAATTGTAATTAATATACTAGAAGAGCAAGATCCTCATCAGTAGATGGTTATGTAGAGGAATAGTCAGATGACGTCTACGAAGTGTCAGTATCAGGCTGCTGCCTCGAATCCGAAGTGGTGGTCTGATGTAAAGTGGAACTTGATCAGTCGGAAGAGGCAGACGGTCAGGAAGGAGGATCCGATGATTACGTGGAGTCCGTGGAATCCAGTGGCAACGAAGAAGGTAGATCCGTAGACGCTATCGGCGATTGAGAATGGGGCTTCGTGGTATTCTATTGCTTGTAGGGCTGTGAAGTAGAATCCCAGGAGGATCGTTAGGGTTAGGGCGTGGATGGCGTGTTTTCGGTTTCCTTCTGTGATGCTGTGATGGGCTCACGTTACGGTAACGCCTGAGGCTAGTAGGATGGCTGTGTTTAGTAGGGGGACTTCTATCGGGTTGAGTGGTTTAATTCCTGTTGGGGGTCATTGGCCTCCTAGTTCTGGGGTTGGGGCCAGGCTCGAGTGGAAGAACGCTCAGAAGAACCCTAAGAAGAAGAATGCTTCGGATGTGATGAAAAGGATTATGCCGTATCGTAGGCCTTTTTGGACTGTGGGAGTGTGATGGCCTTGGAAGGTGCTTTCTCGTACAATGTCTCGTCATCATTGGAGTATTACTAGGAGTATTGAGATGAGGCCTAGGGTTAGTAGTATGGATGAGTTGTAGTGGAATCACATGATTAATCCTGAGGTTGTGAGTAGGGCGGCGGCTGCCCCGAAGATTGGTCAAGGGCTTGGGTCAACTATGTGGTATGAGTGTGCTTGGTGTGCCATTAGATGTTTTCTTGTAAGTATAGGCTTAGAAGGAGCACGAAGACGTAGGCCTGGATTATGGCTACTGCTACTTCTAGGATGGTTAGGAGTAGTAGGATGATTATTGTTAGGATGGATACTGCAGGAAGGGTGGGTATTAATGCAATGGAGGCTGTAGAGATGAGTTGGATGAGTAAGTGTCCTGCTGTAAGGTTGGCTGTAAGGCGGACTCCGAGGGCTAGGGGGCGGATTAGTAGGCTGGTTGTTTCGATCAGGATTAGTGCGGGGATTAGGGGTGTAGGGGTACCTTCGGGTAATAGGTGGGCTAAAGAGGCTGATGGTTGGTTTCGTAGGCCTGTTAGTAGTGTGGCGAGCCATAGTGGGAAGGCTAGGGCTATGTTCATAGATAGTTGGGTGGTTGGGGTGAATGTATATGGAAGGAGGCCTAGAAGGTTGATTGTAAGAAGTATGATTATTAGGGATGTAAATATTATGGCTCATTTGTGGCCATTTTTGTTGAGTGGGACTATTAGTTGTTTTGTGATTAGGTGAAGGAGTCATGTTTGGATAGTAGAAAGGCGGTTGTTGATTCATCGGTTGTTTGGGGACGGGAATAGTAGGGCTGGGAAGAGTAGGGATAGTAGGATTAAGGGGATGCCAAATAGATTGGGGCTGGAAAATTGGTCAAAGAAGCTTAGGTTCATGGTCAGGATCATGGTGTGGGTTTGGTAGTGAGGGAGGTCTTATTTGATGGGGGGTTGGTTGTGGTGAAGGCTAGTAGTTTTGGTTGGATGAGGAGTGCTAGGGTTAATCAGGTTATAATTATGATTGAAAATCATGGTGCGGGGTTAAGCTGTGGCATATCATTAAGGAGGGGGAAGTCCCTCTTTGGCTAGCTTAAAAGGCTAGTGCTGTTGCATAGCTTCTTAATGATTAGGATGATGATAGAAGGGACGATCAGGCCTCGAAATGTGGGAGTGGGGTTGATTCTACTACAATGGGTATGTAGCTGTGATTAGCCCCGCAAATTTCTGAGCATTGTCCGTAAAAAATCCCAGGCCGGGTGGTAATGAATGAAGTTTGGTTTAGTCGGCCTGGGATTGCGTCTGTTTTAACTCCGAGCGTTGGGACTGCTCAGGAGTGGAGTACGTCTCCTGCAGTAATGATCACGCGGATGGGGGATTCTATTGGGATAACTACGCGGTGGTCAACTTCTAGCAGTCGGAAGTGGCCGTTGGGTAAGTCTGGGGTGGGCACTATGTAGGAGTCGAATGATAGGTCTTTGAAGTCTGTGTATTCGTAGCTTCAGTATCATTGGTGGCCGATGGCTTTTAGGGTGAGGTCTGGTTCATCGATTTTGTCCATTATGTAGAGGATTTGTAGGGATGGGAGGGCGAGGAGTACCAGGACGATAGCAGGTAGGATTGTCCAGATCAGCTCTACTTCTTGGGCGTCTACAGCATTGGACGAGAGTTTTTCTGTTAGTATGTGGGCTAAAAGGTAGAGAACTAGGCTGCAGATAGCTAGGGCAACGATTAGGGCGTGGTCGTGGAATTCAACGAGTTCTTCTATGATGGGTGATGAGGCGTCTTGGAATCCTAGTTGGGAGTGGTTGGCCACATGAGATGTACAGGATTTTTACCTGTGATTTAGTCTTGACAAGGCTATGTAATTGGTTTACTAACGTCTCATAAGAAAGAAGCATGAGCGGTTAATGCAGTTGGCTTGAAACCAGCATGTGAGGGTTCGATTCCTTCCTTTCTTGTACTTGGACGAAGGCCGGTTCCTCGAAAGTATGGTATGGGGGAGGGCAGCCGTGGATTCATTCAACGTTTGTGGTAGTTAGTTCTGGTTGTAGGACTTTTCGTTTGGCCGAAAAGGCTTCTCAGATGATGAATATTAGTATGATTACGGCTACTATTGAGATTAGGGAGCCGATGGAGGAAATGGTGTTTAGGCGGAATGGTGTGTAGGCGTCGGGATAGTCCGAGTATCGTCGGGGTATTCCTGCTAGGCCTAGGAAGTGCTGGGGGAAGAACGTTAGGTTTACTCCTGTAAATATTACCCCGAAGTGGGCTTTTGCTCATGTTTGGTGTAGGGTAAACCCAGTGAGTAGTGGGAATCAGTGAGTAAATCCTGCTAGAATGGCAAAGACGGCGCCTATGGATAGGACGTAGTGGAAGTGGGCAACTACGTAGTACGTGTCGTGCAGGGCGATGTCTAGGGAAGAGTTTGCAAGAACGATTCCTGTTAATCCTCCGATGGTAAATAGGAAGATAAATCCTAGAGCTCATAGTATTGGGGGGGTCTCATTTGATTGTTCCTCCGTGCAGGGTGGCTAGTCAGCTAAATACTTTGATTCCGGTAGGGATGGCAATGATTATAGTGGCTGATGTAAAGTAGGCTCGGGTATCAACGTCTATTCCTACTGTAAACATGTGGTGAGCTCAGACGATGAATCCTAGGAAGCCGATGGATAGTATGGCTCAGACTATTCCCATGTAGCCGAAGGGCTCCTTTTTGCCTGAGTAGTACGTGACTATGTGTGAGATGATTCCGAACCCCAGTAGGATCAGAATATAGACTTCTGGGTGTCCGAAGAATCAGAATAGGTGTTGGTACAGGATTGGGTCTCCTCCTCCAGCGGGGTCGAAGAATGTGGTGTTTAGGTTTCGATCAGTTAGTAATATTGTAATACCGGCGGCGAGTACGGGGAGTGATAGAAGGAGTAGGATGGCGGTAATTAGTACGGATCAGACAAATAGTGGGGTTTGGTATTGTGAGAGTGCGGGGGGTTTTATGTTGATGGCTGTGGTGATAAAGTTGATGGCCCCAAGGATGGAGGAGATACCGGCTAAGTGGAGTGAGAAGATAGCCAGGTCTACTGAAGCTCCGGCGTGGGCAAGGTTACCTGCTAGGGGAGGGTAGACAGTTCAGCCTGTGCCGGCGCCAGCTTCTACAGTGGATGAGGCTAGTAGGAGGAGGAATGATGGGGGGAGGAGTCAAAAGCTTATGTTGTTTATTCGCGGGAATGCTATGTCGGGGGCACCGATTATGAGGGGGACTAATCAGTTGCCGAATCCTCCGATCATGATGGGTATGACTATAAAGAAGATTATTACAAAGGCGTGAGCGGTAACGATTACATTGTAAATTTGGTCGTCGCCTAGGAGAGTTCCTGGTTGTCCTAGTTCTGCGCGGATTAATAGGCTGAGTGCGGTGCCGACTATTCCTGCTCATGCCCCGAAGATGAGGTACAGGGTGCCAATATCCTTATGGTTAGTGGAAAATAGTCATCGGTTGATGAAGGTGACGGGTAAGATGGCTGAGTGTTGAAGCGTTAGGCTGTAGTCCTTTTTACAGCGGTTTAATTCCTCTTCTTATCGGCTCTGTAGTGAAATTCATGTTGAGTTGCAAGCTCATCGATGCGCACTAGGGTGCGTCAGGGTCTTTGTAGGCAGAAGCCAATTGGTTTAGGCATTTAGCTGTTAACTAGAGTTTTGTGGGATCGAAGCCCATCTGTCTAGGGAGGCTTTAGCTTAATTAAAGCGTCTGACTTGCATTCAGAAGATACAGGTTAATATTCTGTAAGTCTTAATGTGCAGAAACTAAGAGGGTTTAACTCTTATTTAAGGCTTTGAAGGCCTTCGGTTTGGGGTGTTATCCTAAGTTTCTAGACAATGGCATGTATTATTGGGGACAGGGGAAGTAAGAGGATTGATAGTGAGGCAAGGACCGCAGTAGGTGTGCTTGGGGCTTTGCTAGTGTATCATTGTTTTATGTGGTTAGAGGAGTTGGGGGGAAGGGTAATTGTTGAGTGGTATGCGAGGCGTAGGTAGAAGAAGAGGCTGAGCAGTGATAGCATGGCAATTGCCATGGCTGCTGGTGTTATTTCCTGTTTAGTTAGTTCTTGGATGATAAGTCACTTTGGTATAAAGCCTGTTAATGGGGGGAGGCCTGCTAGGGATAAAAGTACTAGTATTAGGGTGGCGTTTAGCACTGGGGTTTTTGTTCATGAGGTTGTGATCATGGATAGGTTAAGGGCTTTGATTTTGTTAAGGGCTAGGAATACGGCTGATGTTATGATTGTGTATAGGTAGAAGGTAAGTAAGGCCAATTTGGGGCTGTAAACTAGGATGATGGCGATTCAGCCTAAGTGGGAGATGGACGAGAAGGCTAGGATTTTGCGTGTTTGTGTTTGGTTCAGTCCTATTCAGCCTCCTAGTGCTGTTGAGGCTAGGGCCATGGCGGTGAGTAGAGCTGGGTCGAGGGATTTGGATGTTAGTAGGAGCAGGGTTAGTGGGGGGAATTTTATGAGGGTCGAGAGTAGCAGGGCTGTTATTAGTGGCGATCCTTGTAGTACTTCTGGGAATCAGAAGTGAAATGGCACTAGGCCCAGTTTAATAGCGATTGCTGCTGTCAGTAGTAGACAGGAGGTTGGGTGGTTTATTTCTGTGATGTCTCATTGGCCGGTGACTCAGGCATTGGTTATGCTAGAGAATAGGACCAGGGCGGAAGCAGCTGCTTGGGTTAGGAAGTATTTCGTTGCGGCTTCTACTGCTCGTGGGTGGTGGGATTTGGCAATTAGGGGAATGATGGCTAGTGCGTTGATCTCCAGTCCTGTCCAGGCCAGAACTCAGTGGTTGCTGGAAATTGTGATTGTGGTGCCCAAGATGAGGCTGAAGGTTATGATTGGGGTCGCGTAAGGGTTCATTAGTAGAGGAGGGGGTTAAACCATCATTTTCGGGGTATGGGCCCGATAGCTTGATTAGCTGACTCTACTAGAAAATAATATAAGGGAAGTATGGAGAATTTTGATTTCTCTTGTGTGGGTTCAATTCCTACTTTTCTAAGGTCAACAGGAAATGAGAGGGCTGTTATACCTCTATGTTCACTTTATCATAGTGACCCTTTGTAGTTCAGGCACATTTCCTTATGTAAGGAGGTAGGCCTGCATAGCAGATAGGTATGCTGATGTGTCAGAGGCACAGAGCTAGTGTGAGGGGTAGGAAGTTTTTTCATAGTAGGTGCATTAGTTGGTCATATCGGAATCGTGGGTATGAAGCTCGGACCCATAAGAAACCAGAAGATAGTAGGAGGACTTTTGTGGCTAGGATGACGGGGAATAGTTCTGTGGGTGGCCCTAGGGCGCTTGGGTTTAGGAATATGATGGCTGTAAGTGTATTTATTAGCATAATGTTCGCATATTCAGCTAGGAAGAATAAGGCGAAGGGTCCTGCGGCGTATTCAACGTTAAACCCTGAGACTAGCTCAGATTCACCCTCTGTGAGGTCAAAAGGAGCTCGGTTTGTCTCTGCTAGGGTGGATACGTATCATATTATTGCTAGGGGTCATGAGGAGAAAATGAAGTATAGAGGCTCCTGTGCGACGGCAAAGGAGCTGAGTGTGTAGCTTCCGCTTAGTATGATTATTGATAGCAGGATTATGGCCAGTGTCACTTCGTATGAAATGGTCTGTGCTACTGCCCGTAGGGCTCCGATTAGTGCGTATTTTGAGTTCGAGGCTCAGCCTGATCATAGGACTGAGTAGACGGCTAGGCTTGACATGGCTATTAGGAAGAGAACTCCGAGGTTTAGATCTGCTAGGGGAAATGGGAGTGGTAGTGGTGCTCAAGTGGTGAGGGCTAGGACAAGGGCTAGTATTGGTATCAGAATGAATAGAAGTGGGGAAGAGGTAGAGGGTCGGATGGGCTCTTTGGTAAATAGTTTCAGTCCGTCCGCAAATGGTTGAAGTAGGCCAAAAGGCCCGACAACGTTAGGGCCTTTGCGGGATTGTATGTAGCTTAGGATTTTCCGTTCTACTAGGGTTAGGAAGGCTACGGCAATCAGGATTGGGATGATGTATAGGAGGGATATAATGAGGCAGCTTAGTGTTGTTATTTGAATCATGGGTGAAGCTAGGGAGAGGATTTGAACCTCTGGGGAAAGGGCTTAAGCCTTCTGCACTTGCCGGGCTCTGCCACTCTAGCTGGTCCTTTTCTAGGATTGAAAGTGGTGGGGGAAGGCCCTCTTCACGGTTTAGTTGGTTTCACTGCTTAGAGGGGGGGGGCGTGCTTGTGGTATTGGCCCCACTTTCCCGGTCCTTTCGTACTGGGGAGAGTGTGTCATAGATAGAAACCGACCTGGATTGCTCCGGTCTGAACTCAGATCACGTAGGACTGTTAATCGTTGAACAAACGAACCCTTAATAGCGGCTGCACCATTAGGATGTCCTGATCCAACATCGAGGTCGTAAACCCCCCTGTCGATATGGGCTCTTGAGGGGGATTGCGCTGTTATCCCTGGGGTAGCTTGGTCCATTAATCAATTATATTGGGTCTGGTCACTGTTAGCACTTTGAGGGGTAGCTCTAGGTAAAGAGGTATGGTCTTGTTTTTGGAGGATTTGTTCTCCTCCAAGGTCGCCCCAACCGAAAAATATCGACCAGGCTCTGCGATGGTAGTGGCCCCAGTGGGGTTGATTGAGGATTCGCGGTGGTCGTTGATTTTTAAGTTCCACAGGGTCTTCTCGTCTTATGTTCACATCCCCGCTTTTGCACGGGGAGATCAATTTCACTGATTATCTGTGAGAGACAGTTAAGACCTCGTTTAGCCATTCATACAAGTCTCGATTTATGGGACAATTGATTGCGCTACCTTTGCACGGTTAGGATACCGCGGCCGTTAAACCTAAGTCACCGGGCAGGCATCACCTTCAATACTTGTTTAATTTGCTGAAGGCTATGTTTTTGGTAAACAGTCGGGCCTTATTAATTTGCCGAGTTCCTTTCACAGATTTTAATCGCTCTTATAGGCGCTCCTGAGTCGGGTTAACAGGGTTAGTTAATACGTGGTCTTGTAGGGGTTTTTGTATCTGTCTAGGTCTGTTAATAATGTTTCTATGTAAGCTTGCGCCGTTAGAGGGGTGTGGCCCTGAGTTACTTATTTTAGCATTAATTCTCCTATATTCATAGGTTGACCTGTTTGTGATAAGGGAATCATCTTATTTTGGTATTTTTAGGTGGTGGAGCTTTGACGCACTCTTTTTTGATGGCTGCTTTAGGGCCCACGGTAGGATCAGTAGTAAGAATTATCCGCTAGTCGAGGTTGTGTCCTTTTTTAATGGAGCTGTCCCTCCATTAAATAGCTCTTAATCATCTCATTAGGGTTCAGGATGTCCGGTAGGGAGGATTAAGGGGGAACTTAGATTCGTTTCACAGGTAACCAGCTATCACCCAGCTCGGTTGGCTTTTCACCTCTACTGACAAGTCATCCCACTCTTTTGCAACAGAGACGGGTTCGCTCTCTTTAACTGCTTGAAAGTAGCTCGCTTGGGTTTCGGGGGGGCAAACTTTAGTTCACTTTGCTTGGTTGTTCTCGCTAAACCATGATGCAAAAGGTACAAGGGTTGATCTTTGCTGTCTGTCGCTTTGATTGTTTCACTGCTATTTCATCTTTCCCTTACGGTACTGGGGTCTCTATCGCGTCTAAGTGTCTTTTCTATCGCCTATACTAAGACTGTAAAATGCTTTAGTTTAATTAGTTTAGTAAATTCTTTAGTTTTGGTGTACTATTTGTGTGGTTGAGCTAGAGGGGGGGCTTCAAGACGATCCGGTCTAGTAGATATCTTTCAGGTGTAAGCTGAGTGCTTTGGTGTTATAGCTACGTCTTGATATTCTAAGTACACCTTCCGGTACACTTACCTTGTTACGACTTACCTCATCTTCAGCGTATTTATGGTATTAGTTATGTGGGATGTGGCTTTTGAGGAGGGTGACGGGCGGTATGTACGTGCCCCAGGGCCGGCTTAAAGTAGGCTCTATTGTCCCACTTTACTGCTAAATCCGCCTTCCAGAAGTGGTTTCACGCTTCTTTCCGTGTGCCCTATGAATAGGGAATGTAGTCCATTTCTTCCACTCCATAGGCTATACCTTGACCTGTCTTATTAGCGGGGTGCTATTGTGTCCACTGTTGTGCTCTCATTCGAGGTGGGCTGGCGACGGCGGTATGTAGGCTGTGTTGGCAAGGGGTGGTTGGGTTAATCGGGGATTATCGATTGTAGAACAGGCTCCTCTAGGTGGGTTTGGGGCACCGCCAAGTCCTTAGAGTTTTAAGCGTTTGTGCTCGTAGTTCTCTGGCGGATACTTCGGTAAAGTAAGTATCAAGATTTAGGGCCAGGCATAGTGGGGTATCTAATCCCAGTTTGGGCCCTGGCTTTCGTGGGTTTAAATCAGTCGTTAGTTCCTAAGATCATCTTAATGGTGTGTTTAGGTGCATCTTGGGCTTATGACAGCTCAGTTGCATTTTGATCTTAGTTAGCTAGGATAGGCATTTTACCACTCTTTACGCCGTGTCAATAGGACGGTTGATTTGGGTTTCTTGTATGACCGCGGTGGCTGGCACAAGATTTACCAACCCTTGAAGTTAGGCTGTTGCTATAACTAAGTCAAGTTTGCACTCATTGCTTAATGTTAATTACTGCTGAATACCCGTGGGGGCGTGGCTTAGCGAGGCGTCTTGGGCTACTACTTGGGTGTGCCTGATACCCGCTCCTCAAGGCCTGTATGGGGGTAGGTGGTCGAGGGCGTTTACACTGGGGCGCGGATACTTGCATGTATATATTTAGCAAAAACCAACCGTAAGGTTAGGACTAAGTCTTTTGTCCGCAGGCATGTTTTATGCCATCTTGGCAACTTCAGTGCCATGCTTTGTGTTAAGCTATGTGGACGGGGGTGTGGTTAGCTGATAGTTGAGTGGTGAGTGAGAGTGAAGTATATGAAATTATTGCTTGTGTTTACTATTTTTAGTACTGGAGTTTCTCTAAGTCCTAGGACTAGGAGGAAATGGTGTTTCATAGTGTGTAGGCGTCGGGATAGTCCGAGTATCGTCGGGGTATTCCTGCTAGGCCTAGGAAGTGCTGGGGGAAGAACGTTAGGTTTACTCCTGTAAATATTACCCCGAAGTGGGCTTTTGCTCATGTTTGGTGTAGGGTAAACCCAGTGAGTAGTGGGAATCAGTGAGTAAATCCTGCTAGAATGGCAAAGACGGCGCCTATGGATAGGACGTAGTGGAAGTGGACACTATTTGTCTGATCCGTACTAATTACCGCCATCCTACTCCTTCTATCACTCCCCGTACTCGCCGCCGGTATTACAATATTACTAACTGATCGAAACCTAAACACCACATTCTTCGACCCCGCTGGAGGAGGAGACCCAATCCTGTACCAACACCTATTCTGATTCTTCGGACACCCAGAAGTCTATATTCTGATCCTACCGGGGTTCGGAATCATCTCACACGTAGTCACGTACTACTCAGGCAAAAAGGAGCCCTTCGGCTACATGGGAATAGTCTGAGCCATACTATCCATCGGCTTCCTAGGATTCATCGTCTGAGCTCACCACATGTTTACAGTAGGAATAGACGTTGATACCCGAGCCTACTTTACATCAGCCACTATAATCATTGCCATCCCTACCGGAATCAAAGTATTTAGCTGACTAGCCACCCTGCACGGAGGAACAATCAAATGAGACCCCCCCAATACTATGAGCTCTAGGATTTATCTTCCTATTTACCATCGGAGGATTAACAGGAATCGTTCTTGCAAACTCTTCCCTAGACATCGCCCTGCACGACACGTACTACGTAGTTGCCCACTTCCACTACGTCCTATCCATAGGCGCCGTCTTTGCCATTCTAGCAGGATTTACTCACTGATTCCCACTACTCACTGGGTTTACCCTACACCAAACATGAGCAAAAGCCCACTTCGGGGTAATATTTACAGGAGTAAACCTAACGTTCTTCCCCCAGCACTTCCTAGGCCTAGCAGGAATACCCCGACGATACTCGGACTATCCCGACGCCTACACACTATGAAACACCATTTCCTCCATCGGCTCCCTAATCTCAATAGTAGCCGTAATCATACTAATATTCATCATCTGAGAAGCCTTTCCGGCCAAACGAAAAGTCCTACAACCAGAACTAACTACCACAAACGTTGAATGAATCCACGGCTGCCCTCCCCCATACCATACTTTCGAGGAACCGGCCTTCGTCCAAGTACAAGAAAGGAAGGAATCGAACCCTCACATGCTGGTTTCAAGCCAACTGCATTAACCGCTCATGCTTCTTTCTTATGAGACGTTAGTAAACCAATTACATAGCCTTGTCAAGACTAAATCACAGGTAAAAATCCTGTACATCTCATGTGGCCAACCACTCCCAACTAGGATTCCAAGACGCCTCATCACCCATCATAGAAGAACTCGTTGAATTCCACGACCACGCCCTAATCGTTGCCCTAGCTATCTGCAGCCTAGTTCTCTACCTTTTAGCCCACATACTAACAGAAAAACTCTCGTCCAATGCTGTAGACGCCCAAGAAGTAGAGCTGATCTGGACAATCCTACCTGCTATCGTCCTGGTACTCCTCGCCCTCCCATCCCTACAAATCCTCTACATAATGGACAAAATCGATGAACCAGACCTCACCCTAAAAGCCATCGGCCACCAATGATACTGAAGCTACGAATACACAGACTTCAAAGACCTATCATTCGACTCCTACATAGTGCCCACCCCAGACTTACCCAACGGCCACTTCCGACTGCTAGAAGTTGACCACCGCGTAGTTATCCCAATAGAATCCCCCATCCGCGTGATCATTACTGCAGGAGACGTACTCCACTCCTGAGCAGTCCCAACGCTCGGAGTTAAAACAGACGCAATCCCAGGCCGACTAAACCAAACTTCATTCATTACCACCCGGCCTGGGATTTTTTACGGACAATGCTCAGAAATTTGCGGGGCTAATCACAGCTACATACCCATTGTAGTAGAATCAACCCCACTCCCACATTTCGAGGCCTGATCGTCCCTTCTATCATCATCCTAATCATTAAGAAGCTATGCAACAGCACTAGCCTTTTAAGCTAGCCAAAGAGGGACTTCCCCCTCCTTAATGATATGCCACAGCTTAACCCCGCACCATGATTTTCAATCATAATTATAACCTGATTAACCCTAGCACTCCTCATCCAACCAAAACTACTAGCCTTCACCACAACCAACCCCCCATCAAATAAGACCTCCCTCACTACCAAACCCACACCATGATCCTGACCATGAACCTAAGCTTCTTTGACCAATTTTCCAGCCCCAATCTATTTGGCATCCCCTTAATCCTACTATCCCTACTCTTCCCAGCCCTACTATTCCCGTCCCCAAACAACCGATGAATCAACAACCGCCTTTCTACTATCCAAACATGACTCCTTCACCTAATCACAAAACAACTAATAGTCCCACTCAACAAAAATGGCCACAAATGAGCCATAATATTTACATCCCTAATAATCATACTTCTTACAATCAACCTTCTAGGCCTCCTTCCATATACATTCACCCCAACCACCCAACTATCTATGAACATAGCCCTAGCCTTCCCACTATGGCTCGCCACACTACTAACAGGCCTACGAAACCAACCATCAGCCTCTTTAGCCCACCTATTACCCGAAGGTACCCCTACACCCCTAATCCCCGCACTAATCCTGATCGAAACAACCAGCCTACTAATCCGCCCCCTAGCCCTCGGAGTCCGCCTTACAGCCAACCTTACAGCAGGACACTTACTCATCCAACTCATCTCTACAGCCTCCATTGCATTAATACCCACCCTTCCTGCAGTATCCATCCTAACAATAATCATCCTACTACTCCTAACCATCCTAGAAGTAGCAGTAGCCATAATCCAGGCCTACGTCTTCGTGCTCCTTCTAAGCCTATACTTACAAGAAAACATCTAATGGCACACCAAGCACACTCATACCACATAGTTGACCCAAGCCCTTGACCAATCTTCGGGGCAGCCGCCGCCCTACTCACAACCTCAGGATTAATCATGTGATTCCACTACAACTCATCCATACTACTAACCCTAGGCCTCATCTCAATACTCCTAGTAATACTCCAATGATGACGAGACATTGTACGAGAAAGCACCTTCCAAGGCCATCACACTCCCACAGTCCAAAAAGGCCTACGATACGGCATAATCCTTTTCATCACATCCGAAGCATTCTTCTTCTTAGGGTTCTTCTGAGCGTTCTTCCACTCGAGCCTGGCCCCAACCCCAGAACTAGGAGGCCAATGACCCCCAACAGGAATTAAACCACTCAACCCGATAGAAGTCCCCCTACTAAACACAGCCATCCTACTAGCCTCAGGCGTTACCGTAACGTGAGCCCATCACAGCATCACAGAAGGAAACCGAAAACACGCCATCCACGCCCTAACCCTAACGATCCTCCTGGGATTCTACTTCACAGCCCTACAAGCAATAGAATACCACGAAGCCCCATTCTCAATCGCCGATAGCGTCTACGGATCTACCTTCTTCGTTGCCACTGGATTCCACGGACTCCACGTAATCATCGGATCCTCCTTCCTGACCGTCTGCCTCTTCCGACTGATCAAGTTCCACTTTACATCAGACCACCACTTCGGATTCGAGGCAGCAGCCTGATACTGACACTTCGTAGACGTCATCTGACTATTCCTCTACATAACCATCTACTGATGAGGATCTTGCTCTTCTAGTATATTAATTACAATTGACTTCCAATCTCTAGAATCTGGTATAAACCCAGAGGAGAGCAATGAACGCACTCATGTTCATATTCGCCCTATCATCAATCCTAAGCGCCGCCCTAACCGCATTAAACTTCTCACTCGCCCAAATAAACCCCGACTCAGAGAAACTCTCACCGTACGAATGTGGATTCGACCCACTTGGATCTGCTCGATTACCATTCTCAGTCCGATTCTTCCTCAGTAGCCATCCTGTTCCTCCTATTCGACCTAGAAATCGCCCTCCTACTCCCCCTGCCATGAGCCGTCCAACTCCAATCCCCCCTAATGACCCTCACCTGAACTGTAGTGATCCTCCTTCTCCTAACACTCGGACTGGCCTACGAGTGAATTCAAGGGGGCCTAGAATGAGCAGAATAACAGAAAGTTAGTCTAACCAAAAAGATAGCTGGTTTCGACCCAGCAGATTACAGCCAACCCTGTAACTTTCTTATGTCGCCCCTACATTTAAGCTTCTACTCAGCCTTCATTTTCAGCGGACTAGGACTAGCCTTCCACCGAACCCACCTAGTATCCGCCCTACTATGCCTTGAAAGCATAATATTATCGATATTCGTAGGCCTATCAATATGATCCATCGAAAACCAAGTCTCCTCATTCACCATGGTACCAATTCTCATGCTAACCTTCTCAGCGTGTGAGGCGGGCACAGGCCTGGCCATCCTAGTAGCCTCCACCCGCACACATGGCTCCGACCATCTACACAACCTAAACCTCCTGCAATGCTAAAAATCATCCTACCCACAATCATACTTCTTCCAACAGCCCTGCTGTCTCCACCAAAATTTCTATGGACTAACACCACCTTATACAGCCTCCTAATCGCTGCCCTAAGCCTACAGTGATTAATCCCAACCTACTACCCCTACAAATTTTTATCCAACTGAACAGGAATTGACCAAATCTCATCCCCCCTCCTAGTACTATCCTGCTGACTACTCCCACTCATAATCATAGCAAGCCAAAACCACCTGCAACAAGAACCCCTACAACGCAAACGAATCTTTATCTCAACCTTAGTCGCAGTCCAGCCATTCATCCTACTAGCCTTTTCCACCACAGAACTAGCACTATTTTACATCTCATTTGAAGCAACCCTCATTCCCACCCTAATCTTAATCACCCGATGGGGGAACCAACCAGAACGCCTAAGCGCTGGCATCTACCTGCTATTCTACACGCTAGTAAGCTCTCTACCCCTGCTAATCACAATCATACACCTATACGTGAAAATTGGCACCCTGCACCTGCCAACCCTACAACTAACCCACCCAACCCTATCCACCTCATGGACAGGAATACTATCAGGTCTAGCACTGCTCATAGCATTCATAGTAAAAGCCCCACTATACGGCCTACACCTCTGACTGCCAAAAGCCCACGTAGAAGCACCCATCGCAGGCTCAATACTCCTCGCCGCCCTACTACTAAAGCTAGGAGGATACGGAATTATACGAGTCACTCTATTTATGGGCCCGCTGTCCAACCTCCTGCACTACCCCTTCCTAACCCTGGCCCTATGAGGCGCCCTAATGACTAGCTCAATCTGCCTACGACAGACAGACCTAAAATCACTAATCGCTTATTCATCCGTTAGCCACATAGGCCTAGTTATCGCCGCAGGAATAATCCAAACCCACTGATCATTCTCAGGGGCAATGATCCTAATAATTTCCCATGGACTAACTTCCTCCATACTATTCTGCCTAGCCAACACAAACTATGAACGTACGCACAGCCGAATTCTACTACTCACACGAGGCCTACAACCTCTCCTACCACTCATAGCTACCTGATGATTGCTGGCCAATCTAACAAACATAGCCTTACCCCCAACAACAAACCTCATAGCAGAGCTAACCATTATAATCACCTTATTCAACTGATCTGCCTTCACGATCATCCTAACAGGAATCGCAACCCTACTAACCGCCTCCTACACCTTATTCATACTACTAATGACCCAACGAGGCTCAATCCCCTCCCACATCACATCTATGCAAAACTCAACCACGCGAGAACACCTGCTCATAACACTCCACATTATCCCAATATTCCTCCTAATCCTCAAACCCGAACTGATCTCCGGAATCCCCTCATGCAAGTATAGTTTAAACCAAACATTAGACTGTGATTCTAAGAATAGAAGTTCAAACCTTCTTACCTGCCGAGGGGAGGGTTTAACCAACAAGAGCTGCTAACTCTTACATCTGAGCCTAAAACCTCAGCCCCCTTACTTTTAAAGGATAACAGCAATCCACTGGTCTTAGGAACCACCCATCTTGGTGCAAATCCAAGTAAAAGTAGTGAACCCCACACTACTAATCAACTCCCTCACACTACTCACGCTGACAATCCTCCTAACCCCAATCATCCTGCCATTTCTATTTAAAAACTTTAAAAACACCCCACAAGCCACCACCCGCGCTGTTAAAACCGCATTCCTAATTAGCCTAGCCCCTACAACCGCATTCATCTACTCGGGAGTAGAATCTGTCACCTGCCACTGGGAGTGAAAATTCATTATAAACTTTAAAATCCCCCTGAGCCTAAAAATAGACCAATACTCAATAACATTTCTTCCAATCGCCCTATTTGTAACATGATCAATCCTACAATTCGCCATATGATACATGGCCTCAGAGCCATACGTAACAAAATTTTTCACCTACCTACTGACATTCCTAGTCGCCATACTCCTCCTAACAACCGCAAACAACATATTCCTCCTATTCGTAGGCTGGGAAGGAGTATGAATCATGTCCTTCCTTCTCATCGGCTGATGACAAGGCCGAGCAGATGCCAACACCGCCACCCTACAAGCCGTAATCTACAACCGAATCGGAGACGTCGGACTGATCCTGAGCATAGCATGACTAGCTTCAACATTCAACACCTGAGAGATCCAACAAGCCGTACACCCCCACCAAACCCCAATCCTCCCCCTCATAGGATTAATCCTCGCAGCCGCAGGAAAATCCGCCCAATTTGGACTCCACCCATGACTGCCCGCAGCAATAGAAGGCCCCACCCCAGTATCAGCCCTACTGCACTCCAGTACCATAGTAGTAGCCGGAATCTTCCTGCTCATCCGCATGCACCCCCTGCTAGCCACCAACCAGACAGCCCTAACTGCCTGCCTATGCCTAGGTGCTCTATCAACCCTATTCGCTGCCACATGCGCCCTAACCCAAAATGACATCAAAAAAATCATTGCTTTCTCAACATCCAGCCAACTAGGACTAATAATAGTCACTATCGGACTAAACCTCCCACAACTAGCCTTCCTACACATCTCAACCCATGCCTTCTTTAAAGCCATACTATTCCTATGCTCAGGGTCTATCATCCACAACCTAAACGGAGAACAAGATATCCGAAAGATAGGAGGCCTACAGAAAATACTCCCAGTCACTACTTCCTGCCTAACCATCGGAAACCTGGCGCTGATAGGAACCCCATTCCTAGCCGGATTCTACTCAAAAGACCTCATCATCGAAAGCTTAAACACATCATACCTAAATACTTGAGCCCTACTCCTAACCCTTATAGCCACAGCATTCACCGCAACCTACAGCATCCGCATAACCATCCTAGTCCAAGCTGGACAAACCCGAATCCCCCCAATAGTATCAATAAACGAAAACAACCCACTAATCACCGCCCCCCTAACCCGACTCGCCCTAGGCAGCATTACAGCAGGAATAATCATTACCTCTTTCATCACACCAACCAAAACCCCCCCAATAACCATACCCCTTATCACCAAAACCGCTGCCATCCTCATAACAATCCTAGGAATCATCCTAGCCCTAGAACTATCGAACATAACACACACCCTCACTCACCCCAAACCAAACCCCCTCATAAACTTCTCCTCTGCATTAGGGTACTTCAACCCCCTAGTACACCGATTCTTCTCCAAAAACCTACTAGAAAAGGGACAAAACATTGCCCTACACTTGATCGACCTCTCCTGACTCAAAAAAATAGGGCCAGAGGGCCTTGCTGAACTACAAGTAGCCGCAAGCAAAGCCGCAACCTCAATACACACAGGGCTAATTAAGGCCTACCTAGGATCCTTCGCCCTCTCCATCCTGGTAATAATCCTAATAACACACAGACTCACTAATGGCCCCTAACATCCGCAAATCCCATCCCCTACTAAAAATAATCAACAACTCCCTAATCGACCTACCCGCCCCCTCCAACATCTCTGCCTGATGAAACTTCGGCTCCCTTCTAGCCATCTGCTTAGCCACACAAATCCTAACAGGCCTGCTACTAGCCATACACTACACCGCAGACACTTCACTCGCCTTCTCCTCAGTAGCTCACACATGCCGAGACGTCCAGTACGGATGGCTCATCCGCAACCTCCACGCCAACGGTGCTTCGCTCTTCTTTATCTGCATCTACTTACACATCGGACGAGGCCTCTACTACGGCTCCTACCTATACAAAGAAACCTGAAACACAGGAGTAATCCTCCTACTCACCCTAATAGCAACTGCCTTCGTAGGGTATGTCCTACCATGAGGACAAATGTCATTCTGAGGGGCCACCGTAATCACCAACCTATTCTCAGCCATCCCGTACATTGGGCAAACTCTAGTAGAATGAGCCTGAGGAGGATTCTCAGTAGACAATCCAACCTTAACCCGATTCTTCGCCATCCACTTCCTACTGCCCTTCCTAATTGCAGGAATCACCCTAGTCCACCTAACCTTCCTACACGAATCAGGCTCAAATAACCCACTAGGAATCGTATCAGACTGCGACAAAATCCCATTCCACCCATACTTCTCCATTAAAGACAGCTTAGGGCTTACCCTAATAATCACCCCTCTAATAGCACTAGCCCTATTTTCACCGAACCTCCTGGTTCTTGGAATCCGAGTTGGGAGTGGTTGGCCACATGAGATGTACAGGATTTTTACCTGTGATTTAGTCTTGACAAGGCTATGTAATTGGTTTACTAACGTCTCATAAGAAAGAAGCATGAGCGGTTAATGCAGTTGGCTTGAAACCCATCCCCAGTGGTGCCAGTGCACTCTCTGAACTCACTGAAGTGCATCCCTAGTGGTGCCAGTGCACTCTCTGCACACACTGCACTGCATCCCCAGTGGTGCCAGTGCGCTCTCTGGAGTCACAGCACTGCATCCCCAGTGGTGCCAGTGCACTCTCTGGACTCACTGCAGTGCATCCCCAGTGGTGCCAGTGCACTCTCTGGACTCACTGCACTGCATCCCCAGTGGTGCCAGTGCACTCTCTGGACTCACTGCACTGCATCACCAGTGGTGCCAGTGCACTCTCTGGACTCACTGCAGTGCATCCCCAGTGGTGCCAGTGCGCTCTCTGGACTCACTGCACTCCATCCCCAGTGGTGCCAGTGCACTCTCTGGACTCACTGAAGTGCATCCCCAGTGGTGCCAGTGCACTCTCTGCACTCACTGCACTGCATCCCCAGTGGTGCCAGTGCACTCTCTGGACTCACTGCACTGCATCCCCAGTGGTGCCAGTGCACTCTCTGCACTCACTGCACTGCATCCCCAGTGGTGCCAGTGCACTCACTGGACTGACTGCACTGCATCCCCAGTGGTGCCAGTGCGCTCTCCGGAGTCACAGCACTGCATCCCCAGTGGTGCCAGTGCACTCACTGGACACACTGTACTGCAACACAGGTGGTGCCAGTGCACTCTCTGCACTCACTGCACAGCATCCCCAGTGGTGCCAGTGCATTCACTGGACTCACTGGACTGCATCACCAGTGGTGCCAGTGCACTCTCTGGACTCAATGCACTACATCCCCTGTGGTGCCAGTGCACTCTCTGGACTCACTGCACTGCATCCCCAGTGGTGCCAGTGTACTCTCTGGACTCACTGCACTGCATCCCCAGTGGTGCCAGAGCACTCTCTGGACTCACTGCACTGTATCCGCAGTGGTGTCAGTGCACTCTCTGTACTCACTGAAGTGCATCCCCAGTGGTGCCAGTGCACTCTCTGGACTCACTGCAGTGCATCCCCAGTGGTGCCAGTGCACTCTCTGGACTCACTGCACTGTATCCGCAGTGGTGTCAGTGCACTCTCTGTACTCACTGAAGTGCATCCCCAGTGGTTCCAGTGCATTCACTGGACTCACTGTACTGCATCTCCAGTGGTGCCAGTGCACTCTCTGGACTCACTGAAGTGCATCCCCAGTGGTGCCAGTGAGCTCTCTGGACTCACTGCACTGCATCCCCAGTGGTGCCAGTGTACTCACAGGATTCACTGCACTGCATCCCCAGTGGTGCTAGTGCACTCTCTGGACTCACTGCAGTGCATTCTCAGTGGTGCCAGTGCACTCTCTGGACTCACTGAAGTGCATTCTCAGTGGTGCCAGTGCACTCTCTGGGCTCACTGAAGTGCATCCCCAGTGTTGCCAGTACACTCACTGGACTCACTGCACTGCATCCCCAGTAGTGCCAGTGCACTCTCTGGACTCACTGCACTGCATCCCCAGTGGTGCCAGTGCACTCTCTGGACTCACTGCAGTGCATCCCCAGTGGTGCCAGTGCACTCTCTGGACTCACTGCACTGCATCCCCAGTGGTGCCAGTGCACTCTGTGGACTCACTGTACTGCATCCCCACTGGTGCCAGTGCACTCTCTGGACTCACTGTACTGCATCCCCAGTGGTGACAGTGCACTCTCTGGACTAACTGCAGTGCATCCCCAGTGGTGCCAGTGCACTCTCTGGACTCACTGCAGTGCATCCCCAGTGGTGCCAGTGCACTCTCTGGACTCACTGCACTGCATCCCCAGTGGTGCCAGTGAAGTCTTTGGACTCACTGCACTGCATCCCCAGTGGTGCCAGTGCACTCTCTGGAGTCACTGAAGTGCATCCCCAGTGGTGCCAGTGCACTCTCTGGACTCACTGCACTGCATGTCCAGTGGTGCCAGTGCACTCTGTGGACTCACTGTACTGCATCCCCACTGGTGCCAGTGCACTCTCTGGACTCACTGTACTGCATCCCCAGTGGTGACAGTGCACTCTCTGGACTAACTGCAGTGCATCCCCAGTGGTGCCAGTGCACTCTCTGGACTCACTGCAGTGCATCCCCAGTGGTGCCAGTGCACTCTCTGGTCTCACTGCACTGAAGCCCCAGTGGTGCCAGTGCACTCTCTGGACTCACTGCACTGCATCCCCAGTGGTGCCAGTGCACTGTCTGGACTCACTGCACTGCATCCCCAGTGGTGTCAGTGCACTCTCTGGACTCACTGTACTGCACCCCCAGTGGTGCCAGTGCACTCACTGGACTGACTGCACTGCATCCCCAGTGGTGCCAGTGCGCTCTCTGGAGTCACAGCACTGCATCCCCAGTGGTGCCAGTGCACTCACTGGACTCACTGCACTGCATCACAGGTGGTGCCAGTGCACTCTCTGGACTCACTGCAGTGAATCCCCGGTGGTGCCAGTGTACTCTCTGCAGTCACTGCGCTGCATCCCCAGTGGTGCCAGTGCACTCACTGGACTCACTGGACTGCATCCCCAGTGGTGCCAGTGCACTCTCTGGACTCACTGCACTGCATCCCCAGTGGTGCCAGTGCACTCTCTGGACTCACTGCACTGCATCCCCAGTGGTGCCAGAGCACTCTCTGGACTCACTGCACTGCATCCCCAGTGGTGCCAGTGCACTCTCTGGACTCACTGCACTGCATCCCCAGTGGTGCCAGTGCACTCTCTGGACTCACTGAAGTGCATCCCCAGTTGTGCCAGTGCACTCTCTGGACTCAATGCACTGCATCCCCAGTGGTGCCAGTGCACTCTCTGGACTCAGTGCACTGCATCCCCAGTGGTGCCAGTGCAATCTCTGGACTCACTGTACTGCATAACCAGTGGTGCCAGTGCACTCTCTGGACTCACTGCAGTGCATCCCCAGTGGTGCCAGTGCACTCTCTGGACTCACTGCACTGCAGCCCCGGTGGTGCCAGTGCAATCTCTGGACTCACTGCACTGCATCCCCAGTGGTGCCAGTGCACTCTCTGGACTCACTGCACTGCATCCCCAGTCGTGTCAGTGCACTCTCTGGACTCACTGAAGTGCATCCCCAGTGGTGCCAGTGCACTCTCTGGACTCACTGCACTGCATCCCCAGTCGTGTCAGTGCACTCTCAGGACTCACTGAAGTGCATCCCCAGTTGTGCCAGTGCACTCTCTGGACTCAGTGCACTGCATCCCCAGTGGTGCCAGTGCAATCTCTGGACTCACTGTAGTGCATCCCCAGTGGTGCCAGTGCACTCTCTGGACTCACTGCACTGCATCCCCAGTGGTGCCAGTGCACTCTCTGGACTCACTGTACTGCATCCCCAGTGGTGCCAGTGCACTCTCTGGACTCACTGCAGTGCATCCCCAGTGGTGCCAGTGCACTCTATGGACTCACTGCACTGCAGCCCCGGTGGTGCCAGTGCAATCTCTGGACTCACTGCAGTGCATCCCCAGTGGTGCCAGTGCACTCTCTGGACTCACTGCACTGCATCCCCAGTTTTGCCAGTGAAGTCTTTGGACTCACTGCACTGCATCCCCAGTGGTGCCAGTGCACTCTCTGGAGTCACTGAAGTGCATCCCCAGTGGTGCCAGTGCACTCTCTGGACTCACTGCACTGCATGCCCAGTGGTGCCAGTGCACTCTCTGGACTCACCGCACTGCATCCGCTCATGATCGGAGGATTCGGCAACTGAGTAGTCCCCCTCATAATCGGTGCCCCCGACATAGCATTCCCGCGAATAAACAACATAAGCTTTTGACTCCTCCCCCCATCATTCCTCCTACTACTAGTCTCATCCACTGTAGAAGCTGGCGCCGGCACAGGCTGAACTGTCTACCCTCCCCTAGCAGGTAACCTTGCCCACGCCGGAGCTTCAGTAGACCTGGCTATCTTCTCACTCCACTTAGCCGGTATCTCCTCCATCCTTGGGGCCATCAACTTTATCACCACAGCCATCAACATAAAACCCCCCGCACTCTCACAATACCAAACCCCACTATTTGTCTGATCCGTACTAATTACCGCCATCCTACTCCTTCTATCACTCCCCGTACTCGCCGCCGGTATTACAATATTACTAACTGATCGAAACCTAAACACCACATTCTTCGACCCCGCTGGAGGAGGAGACCCAATCCTGTACCAACACCTATTCTGATTCTTCGGACACCCAGAAGTCTATATTCTGATCCTACCGGGGTTCGGAATCATCTCACACGTAGTCACGTACTACTCAGGCAAAAAGGAGCCCTTCGGCTACATGGGAATAGTCTGAGCCATACTATCCATCGGCTTCCTAGGATTCATCGTCTGAGCTCACCACATGTTTACAGTAGGAATAGACGTTGATACCCGAGCCTACTTTACATCAGCCACTATAATCATTGCCATCCCTACCGGAATCAAAGTATTTAGCTGACTAGCCACCCTGCACGGAGGAACAATCAAATGAGACCCCCCCCAATACTATGAGCTCTAGGATTTATCTTCCTATTTACCATCGGAGGATTAACAGGAATCGTTCTTGCAAACTCTTCCCTAGACATCGCCCTGCACGACACGTACTACGTAGTTGCCCACTTCCACTACGTCCTATCCATAGGCGCCGTCTTTGCCATTCTAGCAGGATTTACTCACTGATTCCCACTACTCACTGGGTTTACCCTACACCAAACATGAGCAAAAGCCCACTTCGGGGTAATATTTACAAGAGTAAACCTAACGTTCTTCCCCCAGCACTTCCTAGGCCTAGCAGGAATACCCCGACGATACTCGGACTATCCCGACGCCTACACACTATGAAACACCATTTCCTCCATCGGCTCCCTAATCTCAATAGTAGCCGTAATCATACTAATATTCATCATCTGAGAAGCCTTTCCGGCCAAACGAAAAGTCCTACAACCAGAACTAACTACCACAAACGTTGAATGAATCCACGGCTGCCCTCCCCCATACCATACTTTCGAGGAACCGGCCTTCGTCCAAGTACAAGAAAGGAAGGAATCGAACCCTCACATGCTGGTTTCAAGCCAACTGCATTAACCGCTCATGCTTCTTTCTTATGAGACGTTAGTAAACCAATTACATAGCCTTGTCAAGACTAAATCACAGGTAAAAATCCTGTACATCTCATGTGGCCAACCACTCCCAACTAGGATTCCAAGACGCCTCATCACCCATCATAGAAGAACTCGTTGAATTCCACGACCACGCCCTAATCGTTGCCCTAGCTATCTGCAGCCTAGTTCTCTACCTTTTAGCCCACATACTAACAGAAAAACTCTCGTCCAATGCTGTAGACGCCCAAGAAGTAGAGCTGATCTGGACAATCCTACCTGCTATCGTCCTGGTACTCCTCGCCCTCCCATCCCTACAAATCCTCTACATAATGGACAAAATCGATGAACCAGACCTCACCCTAAAAGCCATCGGCCACCAATGATACTGAAGCTACGAATACACAGACTTCAAAGACCTATCATTCGACTCCTACATAGTGCCCACCCCAGACTTACCCAACGGCCACTTCCGACTGCTAGAAGTTGACCACCGCGTAGTTATCCCAATAGAATCCCCCATCCGCGTGATCATTACTGCAGGAGACGTACTCCACTCCTGAGCAGTCCCAACGCTCGGAGTTAAAACAGACGCAATCCCAGGCCGACTAAACCAAACTTCATTCATTACCACCCGGCCTGGGATTTTTTACGGACAATGCTCAGAAATTTGCGGGGCTAATCACAGCTACATACCCATTGTAGTAGAATCAACCCCACTCCCACATTTCGAGGCCTGATCGTCCCTTCTATCATCATCCTAATCATTAAGAAGCTATGCAACAGCACTAGCCTTTTAAGCTAGCCAAAGAGGGACTTCCCCCTCCTTAATGATATGCCACAGCTTAACCCCGCACCATGATTTTCAATCATAATTATAACCTGATTAACCCTAGCACTCCTCATCCAACCAAAACTACTAGCCTTCACCACAACCAACCCCCCATCAAATAAGACCTCCCTCACTACCAAACCCACACCATGATCCTGACCATGAACCTAAGCTTCTTTGACCAATTTTCCAGCCCCAATCTATTTGGCATCCCCTTAATCCTACTATCCCTACTCTTCCCAGCCCTACTATTCCCGTCCCCAAACAACCGATGAATCAACAACCGCCTTTCTACTATCCAAACATGACTCCTTCACCTAATCACAAAACAACTAATAGTCCCACTCAACAAAAATGGCCACAAATGAGCCATAATATTTACATCCCTAATAATCATACTTCTTACAATCAACCTTCTAGGCCTCCTTCCATATACATTCACCCCAACCACCCAACTATCTATGAACATAGCCCTAGCCTTCCCACTATGGCTCGCCACACTACTAACAGGCCTACGAAACCAACCATCAGCCTCTTTAGCCCACCTATTACCCGAAGGTACCCCTACACCCCTAATCCCCGCACTAATCCTGATCGAAACAACCAGCCTACTAATCCGCCCCCTAGCCCTCGGAGTCCGCCTTACAGCCAACCTTACAGCAGGACACTTACTCATCCAACTCATCTCTACAGCCTCCATTGCATTAATACCCACCCTTCCTGCAGTATCCATCCTAACAATAATCATCCTACTACTCCTAACCATCCTAGAAGTAGCAGTAGCCATAATCCAGGCCTACGTCTTCGTGCTCCTTCTAAGCCTATACTTACAAGAAAACATCTAATGGCACACCAAGCACACTCATACCACATAGTTGACCCAAGCCCTTGACCAATCTTCGGGGCAGCCGCCGCCCTACTCACAACCTCAGGATTAATCATGTGATTCCACTACAACTCATCCATACTACTAACCCTAGGCCTCATCTCAATACTCCTAGTAATACTCCAATGATGACGAGACATTGTACGAGAAAGCACCTTCCAAGGCCATCACACTCCCACAGTCCAAAAAGGCCTACGATACGGCATAATCCTTTTCATCACATCCGAAGCATTCTTCTTCTTAGGGTTCTTCTGAGCGTTCTTCCACTCGAGCCTGGCCCCAACCCCAGAACTAGGAGGCCAATGACCCCCAACAGGAATTAAACCACTCAACCCGATAGAAGTCCCCCTACTAAACACAGCCATCCTACTAGCCTCAGGCGTTACCGTAACGTGAGCCCATCACAGCATCACAGAAGGAAACCGAAAACACGCCATCCACGCCCTAACCCTAACGATCCTCCTGGGATTCTACTTCACAGCCCTACAAGCAATAGAATACCACGAAGCCCCATTCTCAATCGCCGATAGCGTCTACGGATCTACCTTCTTCGTTGCCACTGGATTCCACGGACTCCACGTAATCATCGGATCCTCCTTCCTGACCGTCTGCCTCTTCCGACTGATCAAGTTCCACTTTACATCAGACCACCACTTCGGATTCGAGGCAGCAGCCTGATACTGACACTTCGTAGACGTCATCTGACTATTCCTCTACATAACCATCTACTGATGAGGATCTTGCTCTTCTAGTATATTAATTACAATTGACTTCCAATCTCTAGAATCTGGTATAAACCCAGAGGAGAGCAATGAACGCACTCATGTTCATATTCGCCCTATCATCAATCCTAAGCGCCGCCCTAACCGCATTAAACTTCTCACTCGCCCAAATAAACCCCGACTCAGAGAAACTCTCACCGTACGAATGTGGATTCGACCCACTTGGATCTGCTCGATTACCATTCTCAGTCCGATTCTTCCTCAGTAGCCATCCTGTTCATCCTATTCGACCTAGAAATCGCCCTCCTACTCCCCCTGCCATGAGCCGTCCAACTCCAATCCCCCCTAATGACCCTCACCTGAACTGTAGCGATCCTCCTTCTCCTAACACTCGGACTGGCCTACGAGTGAATTCAAGGGGGCCTAGAATGAGCAGAATAACAGAAAGTTAGTCTAACCAAAAAGATAGCTGGTTTCGACCCAGCAGATTACAGCCAACCCTGTAACTTTCTTATGTCGCCCCTACATTTAAGCTTCTACTCAGCCTTCATTTTCAGCGGACTAGGACTAGCCTTCCACCGAACCCACCTAGTATCCGCCCTACTATGCCTTGAAAGCATAATATTATCGATATTCGTAGGCCTATCAATATGATCCATCGAAAACCAAGTCTCCTCATTCACCATGGTACCAATTCTCATGCTAACCTTCTCAGCGTGTGAGGCGGGCACAGGCCTGGCCATCCTAGTAGCCTCCACCCGCACACATGGCTCCGACCATCTACACAACCTAAACCTCCTGCAATGCTAAAAATCATCCTACCCACAATCATACTTCTTCCAACAGCCCTGCTGTCTCCACCAAAATTTCTATGGACTAACACCACCTTATACAGCCTCCTAATCGCTGCCCTAAGCCTACAGTGATTAATCCCAACCTACTACCCCTACAAATTTTTATCCAACTGAACAGGAATTGACCAAATCTCATCCCCCCTCCTAGTACTATCCTGCTGACTACTCCCACTCATAATCATAGCAAGCCAAAACCACCTGCAACAAGAACCCCTACAACGCAAACGAATCTTTATCTCAACCTTAGTCGCAGTCCAGCCATTCATCCTACTAGCCTTTTCCACCACAGAACTAGCACTATTTTACATCTCATTTGAAGCAACCCTCATTCCCACCCTAATCTTAATCACCCGATGGGGGAACCAACCAGAACGCCTAAGCGCTGGCATCTACCTGCTATTCTACACGCCAGTAAGCTCTCTACCCCTGCTAATCACAATCATACACCTATACGTGAAAATTGGCACCCTGCACCTGCCAACCCTACAACTAACCCACCCAACCCTATCCACCTCATGGACAGGAATACTATCAGGTCTAGCACTGCTCATAGCATTCATAGTAAAAGCCCCACTATATGGCCTACACCTCTGACTGCCAAAAGCCCACGTAGAAGCACCCATCGCAGGCTCAATACTCCTCGCCGCCCTACTACTAAAGCTAGGAGGATACGGAATTATACGAGTCACTCTATTTATGGGCCCACTGTCCAACCTCCTGCACTACCCCTTCCTAACCCTGGCCCTATGAGGCGCCCTAATGACTAGCTCAATCTGCCTACGACAGACAGACCTAAAATCACTAATCGCTTATTCATCCGTTAGCCACATAGGCCTAGTTATCGCCGCAGGAATAATCCAAACCCACTGATCATTCTCAGGGGCAATGATCCTAATAATTTCCCATGGACTAACTTCCTCCATACTATTCTGCCTAGCCAACACAAACTATGAACGTACGCACAGCCGAATTCTACTACTCACACGAGGCCTACAACCTCTCCTACCACTCATAGCTACCTGATGATTGCTGGCCAATCTAACAAACATAGCCTTACCCCCAACAACAAACCTCATAGCAGAGCTAACCATTATAATCACCTTATTCAACTGATCTGCCTTCACGATCATCCTAACAGGAATCGCAACCCTACTAACTGCCTCCTACACCTTATTCATACTACTAATGACCCAACGAGGCTCAATCCCCTCCCACATCACATCTATGCAAAACTCAACCACGCGAGAACACCTGCTCATAACACTCCACATTATCCCAATATTCCTCCTAATCCTCAAACCCGAACTGATCTCCGGAATCCCCTCATGCAAGTATAGTTTAAACCAAACATTAGACTGTGATTCTAAGAATAGAAGTTCAAACCTTCTTACCTGCCGAGGGGAGGGTTTAACCAACAAGAGCTGCTAACTCTTACATCTGAGCCTAAAACCTCAGCCCCCTTACTTTTAAAGGATAACAGCAATCCACTGGTCTTAGGAACCACCCATCTTGGTGCAAATCCAAGTAAAAGTAGTGAACCCCACACTACTAATCAACTCCCTCACACTACTCACGCTGACAATCCTCCTAACCCCAATCATCCTGCCATTTCTATTTAAAAACTTTAAAAACACCCCACAAGCCACCACCCGCGCTGTTAAAACCGCATTCCTAATTAGCCTAGCCCCTACAACCGCATTCATCTACTCGGGAGTAGAATCTGTCACCTGCCACTGGGAGTGAAAATTCATTATAAACTTTAAAATCCCCCTGAGCCTAAAAATAGACCAATACTCAATAACATTTCTTCCAATCGCCCTATTTGTAACATGATCAATCCTACAATTCGCCATATGATACATGGCCTCAGAGCCATACGTAACAAAATTTTTCACCTACCTACTGACATTCCTAGTCGCCATACTCCTCCTAACAACCGCAAACAACATATTCCTCCTATTCGTAGGCTGGGAAGGAGTACGAATCATGTCCTTCCTTCTCATCGGCTGATGACAAGGCCGAGCAGATGCCAACACCGCCGCCCTACGAGCCGTAATCTACAACCGAATCGGAGACATCGGACTGATCCTGAGCATAGCATGACTAGCTTCAACATTCAACACCTGAGAGATCCAACAAGCCGTACACCCCCACCAAACCCCAATCCTCCCCCTCATAGGATTAATCCTCGCAGCCGCAGGAAAATCCGCCCAATTTGGACTCCACCCATGACTGCCCGCAGCAATAGAAGGCCCCACCCCAGTATCAGCCCTACTGCACTCCAGTACCATAGTAGTAGCCGGAATCTTCCTGCTCATCCGCATGCACCCCCTGCTAGCCACCAACCAGACAGCCCTAACTGCCTGCCTATGCCTAGGTGCTCTATCAACCCTATTCGCTGCCACATGCGCCCTAACCCAAAATGACATCAAAAAAATCATTGCTTTCTCAACATCCAGCCAACTAGGACTAATAATAGTCACTATCGGACTAAACCTCCCACAACTAGCCTTCCTACACATCTCAACCCATGCCTTCTTTAAAGCCATACTATTCCTATGCTCAGGGTCTATCATCCACAACCTAAACGGAGAACAAGATATCCGAAAGATAGGAGGCCTACAGAAAATACTCCCAGTCACTACTTCCTGCCTAACCATCGGAAACCTGGCGCTGATAGGAACCCCATTCCTAGCCGGATTCTACTCAAAAGACCTCATCATCGAAAGCTTAAACACATCATACCTAAATACTTGAGCCCTACTCCTAACCCTTATAGCCACAGCATTCACCGCAACCTACAGCATCCGCATAACCATCCTAGTCCAAGCTGGACAAACCCGAATCCCCCCAATAGTATCAATAAACGAAAACAACCCACTAATCACCGCCCCCCTAACCCGACTCGCCCTAGGCAGCATTACAGCAGGAATAATCATTACCTCTTTCATCACACCAACCAAAACCCCCCCAATAACCATACCCCTTATCACCAAAACCGCTGCCATCCTCATAACAATCCTAGGAATCATCCTAGCCCTAGAACTATCGAACATAACACACACCCTCACTCACCCCAAACCAAACCCCCTCATAAACTTCTCCTCTGCATTAGGGTACTTCAACCCCCTAGTACACCGATTCTTCTCCAAAAACCTACTAGAAAAGGGACAAAACATTGCCCTACACTTGATCGACCTCTCCTGACTCAAAAAAATAGGGCCAGAGGGCCTTGCTGAACTACAAGTAGCCGCAAGCAAAGCCGCAACCTCAATACACACAGGGCTAATTAAGGCCTACCTAGGATCCTTCGCCCTCTCCATCCTGGTAATAATCCTAATAACACACAGACTCACTAATGGCCCCTAACATCCGCAAATCCCATCCCCTACTAAAAATAATCAACAACTCCCTAATCGACCTACCCGCCCCCTCCAACATCTCTGCCTGATGAAACTTCGGCTCCCTTCTAGCCATCTGCTTAGCCACACAAATCCTAACAGGCCTGCTACTAGCCATACACTACACCGCAGACACTTCACTCGCCTTCTCCTCAGTAGCTCACACATGCCGAGACGTCCAGTACGGATGGCTCATCCGCAACCTCCACGCCAACGGTGCTTCGCTCTTCTTTATCTGCATCTACTTACACATCGGACGAGGCCTCTACTACGGCTCCTACCTATACAAAGAAACCTGAAACACAGGAGTAATCCTCCTACTCACCCTAATAGCAACTGCCTTCGTAGGGTATGTCCTACCATGAGGACAAATGTCATTCTGAGGGGCCACCGTAATCACCAACCTATTCTCAGCCATCCCGTACATTGGGCAAACTCTAGTAGAATGAGCCTGAGGAGGATTCTCAGTAGACAATCCAACCTTAACCCGATTCTTCGCCATCCACTTCCTACTGCCCTTCCTAATTGCAGGAATCACCCTAGTCCACCTAACCTTCCTACACGAATCAGGCTCAAATAACCCACTAGGAATCGTATCAGACTGCGACAAAATCCCATTCCACCCATACTTCTCCATTAAAGACAGCTTAGGGCTTACCCTAATAATCACCCCTCTAATAGCACTAGCCCTATTTTCACCGAACCTCCTGGTTCTTGGAATCCTAGTTGGGAGTGGTTGGCCACATGAGATGTACAGGATTTTTACCTGTGATTTAGTCTTGACAAGGCTATGTAATTGGTTTACTAACGTCTCATAAGAAAGAAGCATGAGCGGTTAATGCAGTTGGCTTGAAACCCATCCCCAGTGGTGCCAGTGCACTCTCTGAACTCACTGAAGTGCATCCCCAGTGGTGCCAGTGCACTCTCTGCACACACTGCACTGCATCCCCAGTGGTGCCAGTGCGCTCTCTGGAGTCACAGCACTGCATCCCCAGTGGTGCCAGTGCACTCGCTGGACTCACTGCACTGCATCCCCAGTGGTGCCAGTGCACTCTCTGGACTCACTGCACTGCATCCCCAGTGGTGCCAGTGCACTCTCTGGACTCACTGCACTGCATCACCAGTGGTGCCAGTGCACTCTCTGGACTCACTGCAGTGCATCCCCAGTGGTGCCAGTGCACTCTCTGGACTCACTGCACTCCATCCCCAGTGGTGCCAGTGCACTCTCTGGACTCACTGAAGTGCATCCCCAGTGGTGCCAGTGCACTCTCTGGACTCACTGAAGTGCATCCCCAGTGGTGCCAGTGTACTCTCTGGACTCACTGCACTGCATCCCCAGTGGTGCCAGAGCACTCTCTGGACTCACTGCACTGTATCCGCAGTGGTGTCAGTGCACTCTCTGTACTCACTGAAGTGCATCCCCAGTGGTGCCAGTGCACTCTCTGGACTCACTGCACTGCATCCCCAGTGGTGCCAGTGCACTCTCTGGACTCACTGCACTGTATCCGCAGTGGTGTCAGTGCACTCTCTGTACTCACTGAAGTGCATCCCCAGTGGTGCCAGTGAGCTCTCTGGACTCACTGCACTGCATCCCCAGTGGTGCCAGTGTACTCACAGGATTCACTGCACTGCATCCCCAGTGGTGCTAGTGCACTCTCTGGACTCACTGCAGTGCATCCCCAGTGGTGCCAGTGCACTCTCTGGACTCACTGAAGTGCATTCTCAGTGGTGCCAGTGCACTCTCTGGGCTCACTGAAGTGCATCCCCAGTGGTGCCAGTACACTCACTGGACTCACTGCACTGCATCCCCAGTGGTGCCAGTGCACTCTCTGGACTCACTGCACTGCATCCCCAGTGGTGCCAGTGCACTCTCTGGACTCACTGCACTGCATCCCCAGTGGTGCCAGTGCACTCTCTGGACTCACTGCAGTGCATCCCCAGTGGCGCCAGTGCACTCTCTGCACTCACTTCACTGCATCCCCAGTGGTGCCAGTGCACTCTCTGGACTCACTGCACTGCATCCCCAGTGGTGCCAGTGAAGTCTTTGGACTCACTGCACTGCATCCCCAGTGGTGCCAGTGCACTCTCTGGAGTCACTGAAGTGCATCCCCAGTGGTGCCAGTGCACTCTCTGGACTCACTGCACTGCATGTCCAGTGGTGCCAGTGCACTCTGTGGACTCACTGTACTGCATCCCCACTGGTGCCAGTGCACTCTCTGGACTCACTGTACTGCATCCCCAGTGGTGACAATGCACTCTCTGGACTAACTGCAGTGCATCCCCAGTGGTGCCAGTGCACTCTCTGGACTCACTGCAGTGCATCCCCAGTGGTGCCAGTGCACTCTCTGGTCTCACTGCACTGAAGCCCCAGTGGTGCCAGTGCACTCTCTGGACTCAGTGCACTGCATCCCCAGTGGTGCCAGTGCACTCACTGGACTGACTGCACTGCATCCCCAGTGGTGCCAGTGCGCTCTCTGGAGTCACAGCACTGCATCCCCAGTGGTGCCAGTGCACTCACTGGACTCACTGCACTGCATCACAGGTGGTGCCAGTGCACTCTCTGGACTCACTGCAGTGAATCCCCGGAGGTGCCAGTGTACTCTCTGCAGTCACTGCGCTGCATCCCCAGTGGTGCCAGTGCACTCACTGGACTCACTGGACTGCATCCCCAGTGGTGCCAGTGCACTCTCTGGACTCACTGCACTGCATCCCCAGTGGTGCCAGTGCACTCTCTGGACTCACTGCACTGCATCCCCAGTGGTGCCAGAGCACTCTCTGGACTCACTGCACTGCATCCCCAGTGGTGCCAGTGCACTCTCTGGACTCACTACACTGCATCCCCAGTCGTGTCAGTGCACTCTCTGGACTCACTGAAGTGCATCCCCAGTTGTGCCAGTGCACTCTCTGGACTCAATGCACTGCATCCCCAGTGGTGCCAGTGCACTCTCTGGACTCAGTGCACTGCATCCCCAGTGGTGCCAGTGCAATCTCTGGACTCACTGTACTGCATCACCAGTGGTGCCAGTGCACTCTCTGGACTCACTGCAGTGCATCCCCAGTGGTGCCAGTGCACTCTCTGGACTCACTGCACTGCAGCCCCGGTGGTGCCAGTGCAATCTCTGGACTCACTGCACTGCATCCCCAGTGGTGCCAGTGCACTCTCTGGACTCACTGCACTGCATCCCCAGTCGTGTCAGTGCACTCTCTGGACTCACTGAAGTGCATCCCCAGTTGTGCCAGTGCACTCTCTGGACTCAATGCACTGCATCCCCAGTGGTGCCAGTGCACTCTCTGGACTCAGTGCACTGCATCCCCAGTGGTGCCAGTGCAATCTCTGGACTCACTGTAGTGCATCCCCAGTGGTGCCAGTGCACTCTCTGGACTCACTGCAGTGCATCCCCAGTGGTGCCAGTGCACTCTCTGGACTCACTGTACTGCATCCCCAGTGATACCAGTGCACTCTCTGGACTCACTGCAGTGCATCCCCAGTGGTGCCAGTGCACTCTCTGGACTCACTGCACTGCAGCCCCGGTGGTGCCAGTGCAATCTCTGGACTCACTGCACTGCATCCCCAGTGGTGCCAGTGCACTCTCTGGACTCACTGCACTGCATCCCCAGTTTTGCCAGTGAAGTCTTTGGACTCACTGCACTGCATCCCCAGTGGTGCCAGTGCACTCTCTGGAGTCACTGAAGTGCATCCCCAGTGGTGCCAGTGCACTCTCTGGTCTCACTGCACTGAAGCCCCAGTGGTGCCAGTGCACTCTCTGGACTCAGTGCACTGCATCCCCAGTGGTGCCAGTGCACTCACTGGACTGACTGCACTGCATCCCCAGTGGTGCCAGTGCGCTCTCTGGAGTCACAGCACTGCATCCCCAGTGGTGCCAGTGCACTCACTGGACTCACTGCACTGCATCACAGGTGGTGCCAGTGCACTCTCTGGACTCACTGCAGTGAATCCCCGGAGGTGCCAGTGTACTCTCTGCAGTCACTGCGCTGCATCCCCAGTGGTGCCAGTGCACTCACTGGACTCACTGGACTGCATCCCCAGTGGTGCCAGTGCACTCTCTGGACTCACTGCACTGCATCCCCAGTGGTGCCAGTGCACTCTCTGGACTCACTGCACTGCATCCCCAGTGGTGCCAGAGCACTCTCTGGACTCACTGCACTGCATCCCCAGTGGTGCCAGTGCACTCTCTGGACTCACTACACTGCATCCCCAGTCGTGTCAGTGCACTCTCTGGACTCACTGAAGTGCATCCCCAGTTGTGCCAGTGCACTCTCTGGACTCAATGCACTGCATCCCCAGTGGTGCCAGTGCACTCTCTGGACTCAGTGCACTGCATCCCCAGTGGTGCCAGTGCAATCTCTGGACTCACTGTACTGCATCACCAGTGGTGCCAGTGCACTCTCTGGACTCACTGCAGTGCATCCCCAGTGGTGCCAGTGCACTCTCTGGACTCACTGCACTGCAGCCCCGGTGGTGCCAGTGCAATCTCTGGACTCACTGCACTGCATCCCCAGTGGTGCCAGTGCACTCTCTGGACTCACTGCACTGCATCCCCAGTCGTGTCAGTGCACTCTCTGGACTCACTGAAGTGCATCCCCAGTTGTGCCAGTGCACTCTCTGGACTCAATGCACTGCATCCCCAGTGGTGCCAGTGCACTCTCTGGACTCAGTGCACTGCATCCCCAGTGGTGCCAGTGCAATCTCTGGACTCACTGTAGTGCATCCCCAGTGGTGCCAGTGCACTCTCTGGACTCACTGCAGTGCATCCCCAGTGGTGCCAGTGCACTCTCTGGACTCACTGTACTGCATCCCCAGTGATACCAGTGCACTCTCTGGACTCACTGCAGTGCATCCCCAGTGGTGCCAGTGCACTCTCTGGACTCACTGCACTGCAGCCCCGGTGGTGCCAGTGCAATCTCTGGACTCACTGCACTGCATCCCCAGTGGTGCCAGTGCACTCTCTGGACTCACTGCACTGCATCCCCAGTTTTGCCAGTGAAGTCTTTGGACTCACTGCACTGCATCCCCAGTGGTGCCAGTGCACTCTCTGGAGTCACTGAAGTGCATCCCCAGTGGTGCCAGTGCACTCTCTGGACTCACTGCACTGCATGCCCAGTGGTGCCAGTGCACTCTCTGGACTCACTGCACTGCATCCCCAGTGGTGCCAGAGCACTCTCTGGACTCACTGCACTGCATCCCCAGTGGTGCCAGTGCACTCTCTGGACTCACTGCACTGCATCCCCAGTGGTGCCAGTGCACTCTCTGGACTCACTGAAGTGCATCCCCAGTTGTGCCAGTGCACTCTCTGGACTCAATGCACTGCATCCCCAGTGGTGCCAGTGCACTCTCTGGACTCAGTGCACTGCATCCCCAGTGGTGCCAGTGCAATCTCTGGACTCACTGTACTGCATCACCAGTGGTGCCAGTGCACTCTCTGGACTCACTGCAGTGCATCCCCAGTGGTGCCAGTGCACTCTCTGGACTCACTGCACTGCAGCCCCGGTGGTGCCAGTGCAATCTCTGGACTCACTGCACTGCATCCCCAGTGGTGCCAGTGCACTCTCTGGACTCACTGCACTGCATCCCCAGTCGTGTCAGTGCACTCTCTGGACTCACTGAAGTGCATCCCCAGTTGTGCCAGTGCACTCTCTGGACTCAATGCACTGCATCCCCAGTGGTGCCAGTGCACTCTCTGGACTCAGTGCACTGCATCCCCAGTGGTGCCAGTGCAATCTCTGGACTCACTGTAGTGCATCCCCAGTGGTGCCAGTGCACTCTCTGGACTCACTGCACTGCATCCCCAGTGGTGCCAGTGCACTCTCTGGACTCACTGTACTGCATCCCCAGTGGTGCCAGTGCACTCTCTGGACTCACTGCACTGCATCCCCAGTGGTGCCAGTGCACTCTATGGACTCACTGCACTGCAGCCCCGGTGGTGCCAGTGCAATCTCTGGACTCACTGCACTGCATCCCCAGTGGTGCCAGTGCACTCTCTGGACTCACTGCACTGCATCCCCAGTTTTGCCAGTGAAGTCTTTGGACTCACTGCACTGCATCCCCAGTGGTGCCAGTGCACTCTCTGGAGTCACTGAAGTGCATCCCCAGTGGTGCCAGTGCACTCTCTGGACTCACTGCACTGCATGCCCAGTGGTGCCAGTGCACTCTCTGGACTCACCGCACTGCATCCGCTCATGATCGGAGGATTCGGCAACTGAGTAGTCCCCCTCATAATCGGTGCCCCCGACATAGCATTCCCGCGAATAAACAACATAAGCTTTTGACTCCTCCCCCCATCATTCCTCCTACTACTAGTCTCATCCACTGTAGAAGCTGGCGCCGGCACAGGCTGAACTGTCTACCCTCCCCTAGCAGGTAACCTTGCCCACGCCGGAGCTTCAGTAGACCTGGCTATCTTCTCACTCCACTTAGCCGGTATCTCCTCCATCCTTGGGGCCATCAACTTTATCACCACAGCCATCAACATAAAACCCCCCGCACTCTCACAATACCAAACCCCACTATTTGTCTGATCCGTACTAATTACCGCCATCCTACTCCTTCTATCACTCCCCGTACTCGCCGCCGGTATTACAATATTACTAACTGATCGAAACCTAAACACCACATTCTTCGACCCCGCTGGAGGAGGAGACCCAATCCTGTACCAACACCTATTCTGATTCTTCGGACACCCAGAAGTCTATATTCTGATCCTACCGGGGTTCGGAATCATCTCACACGTAGTCACGTACTACTCAGGCAAAAAGGAGCCCTTCGGCTACATGGGAATAGTCTGAGCCATACTATCCATCGGCTTCCTAGGATTCATCGTCTGAGCTCACCACATGTTTACAGTAGGAATAGACGTTGATACCCGAGCCTACTTTACATCAGCCACTATAATCATTGCCATCCCTACCGGAATCCAAGTATTTAGCTGACTAGCCACCCTGCACGGAGGAACAATCAAATGAGACCCCCCCAATACTATGAGCTCTAGGATTTATCTTCCTATTTACCATCGGAGGATTAACAGGAATCGTTCTTGCAAACTCTTCCCTAGACATCGCCCTGCACGACACGTACTACGTAGTTGCCCACTTCCACTACGTCCTATCCATAGGCGCCGTCTTTGCCATTCTAGCAGGATTTACTCACTGATTCCCACTACTCACTGGGTTTACCCTACACCAAACATGAGCAAAAGCCCACTTCGGGGTAATATTTACAAGAGTAAACCTAACGTTCTTCCCCCAGCACTTCCTAGGCCTAGCAGGAATACCCCGACGATACTCGGACTATCCCGACGCCTACACACTATGAAACACCATTTCCTCCATCGGCTCCCTAATCTCAATAGTAGCCGTAATCATACTAATATTCATCATCTGAGAAGCCTTTCCGGCCAAACGAAAAGTCCTACAACCAGAACTAACTACCACAAACGTTGAATGAATCCACGGCTGCCCTCCCCCATACCATACTTTCGAGGAACCGGCCTTCGTCCAAGTACAAGAAAGGAAGGAATCGAACCCTCACATGCTGGTTTCAAGCCAACTGCATTAACCGCTCATGCTTCTTTCTTATGAGACGTTAGTAAACCAATTACATAGCCTTGTCAAGACTAAATCACAGGTAAAAATCCTGTACATCTCATGTGGCCAACCACTCCCAACTAGGATTCCAAGACGCCTCATCACCCATCATAGAAGAACTCGTTGAATTCCACGACCACGCCCTAATCGTTGCCCTAGCTATCTGCAGCCTAGTTCTCTACCTTTTAGCCCACATACTAACAGAAAAACTCTCGTCCAATGCTGTAGACGCCCAAGAAGTAGAGCTGATCTGGACAATCCTACCTGCTATCGTCCTGGTACTCCTCGCCCTCCCATCCCTACAAATCCTCTACATAATGGACAAAATCGATGAACCAGACCTCACCCTAAAAGCCATCGGCCACCAATGATACTGAAGCTACGAATACACAGACTTCAAAGACCTATCATTCGACTCCTACATAGTGCCCACCCCAGACTTACCCAACGGCCACTTCCGACTGCTAGAAGTTGACCACCGCGTAGTTATCCCAATAGAATCCCCCATCCGCGTGATCATTACTGCAGGAGACGTACTCCACTCCTGAGCAGTCCCAACGCTCGGAGTTAAAACAGACGCAATCCCAGGCCGACTAAACCAAACTTCATTCATTACCACCCGGCCTGGGATTTTTTACGGACAATGCTCAGAAATTTGCGGGGCTAATCACAGCTACATACCCATTGTAGTAGAATCAACCCCACTCCCACATTTCGAGGCCTGATCGTCCCTTCTATCATCATCCTAATCATTAAGAAGCTATGCAACAGCACTAGCCTTTTAAGCTAGCCAAAGAGGGACTTCCCCCTCCTTAATGATATGCCACAGCTTAACCCCGCACCATGATTTTCAATCATAATTATAACCTGATTAACCCTAGCACTCCTCATCCAACCAAAACTACTAGCCTTCACCACAACCAACCCCCCATCAAATAAGACCTCCCTCACTACCAAACCCACACCATGATCCTGACCATGAACCTAAGCTTCTTTGACCAATTTTCCAGCCCCAATCTATTTGGCATCCCCTTAATCCTACTATCCCTACTCTTCCCAGCCCTACTATTCCCGTCCCCAAACAACCGATGAATCAACAACCGCCTTTCTACTATCCAAACATGACTCCTTCACCTAATCACAAAACAACTAATAGTCCCACTCAACAAAAATGGCCACAAATG
This sequence comes from Anser brachyrhynchus, assembly GCF_964034855.1. NCBI lineage: Eukaryota > Metazoa > Chordata > Aves > Anseriformes > Anatidae > Anser > Anser brachyrhynchus. The sequence continues at coordinate 2,677,810 of NC_137700.1, forward strand.
AGCCATAATATTTACATCCCTAATAATCATACTTCTTACAATCAACCTTCTAGGCCTCCTTCCATATACATTCACCCCAACCACCCAACTATCTATGAACATAGCCCTAGCCTTCCCACTATGGCTCGCCACACTACTAACAGGCCTACGAAACCAACCATCAGCCTCTTTAGCCCACCTATTACCCGAAGGTACCCCTACACCCCTAATCCCCGCACTAATCCTGATCGAAACAACCAGCCTACTAATCCGCCCCCTAGCCCTCGGAGTCCGCCTTACAGCCAACCTTACAGCAGGACACTTACTCATCCAACTCATCTCTACAGCCTCCATTGCATTAATACCCACCCTTCCTGCAGTATCCATCCTAACAATAATCATCCTACTACTCCTAACCATCCTAGAAGTAGCAGTAGCCATAATCCAGGCCTACGTCTTCGTGCTCCTTCTAAGCCTATACTTACAAGAAAACATCTAATGGCACACCAAGCACACTCATACCACATAGTTGACCCAAGCCCTTGACCAATCTTCGGGGCAGCCGCCGCCCTACTCACAACCTCAGGATTAATCATGTGATTCCACTACAACTCATCCATACTACTAACCCTAGGCCTCATCTCAATACTCCTAGTAATACTCCAATGATGACGAGACATTGTACGAGAAAGCACCTTCCAAGGCCATCACACTCCCACAGTCCAAAAAGGCCTACGATACGGCATAATCCTTTTCATCACATCCGAAGCATTCTTCTTCTTAGGGTTCTTCTGAGCGTTCTTCCACTCGAGCCTGGCCCCAACCCCAGAACTAGGAGGCCAATGACCCCCAACAGGAATTAAACCACTCAACCCGATAGAAGTCCCCCTACTAAACACAGCCATCCTACTAGCCTCAGGCGTTACCGTAACGTGAGCCCATCACAGCATCACAGAAGGAAACCGAAAACACGCCATCCACGCCCTAACCCTAACGATCCTCCTGGGATTCTACTTCACAGCCCTACAAGCAATAGAATACCACGAAGCCCCATTCTCAATCGCCGATAGCGTCTACGGATCTACCTTCTTCGTTGCCACTGGATTCCACGGACTCCACGTAATCATCGGATCCTCCTTCCTGACCGTCTGCCTCTTCCGACTGATCAAGTTCCACTTTACATCAGACCACCACTTCGGATTCGAGGCAGCAGCCTGATACTGACACTTCGTAGACGTCATCTGACTATTCCTCTACATAACCATCTACTGATGAGGATCTTGCTCTTCTAGTATATTAATTACAATTGACTTCCAATCTCTAGAATCTGGTATAAACCCAGAGGAGAGCAATGAACGCACTCATGTTCATATTCGCCCTATCATCAATCCTAAGCGCCGCCCTAACCGCATTAAACTTCTCACTCGCCCAAATAAACCCCGACTCAGAGAAACTCTCACCGTACGAATGTGGATTCGACCCACTTGGATCTGCTCGATTACCATTCTCAGTCCGATTCTTCCTCAGTAGCCATCCTGTTCATCCTATTCGACCTAGAAATCGCCCTCCTACTCCCCCTGCCATGAGCCGTCCAACTCCAATCCCCCCTAATGACCCTCACCTGAACTGTAGCGATCCTCCTTCTCCTAACACTCGGACTGGCCTACGAGTGAATTCAAGGGGGCCTAGAATGAGCAGAATAACAGAAAGTTAGTCTAACCAAAAAGATAGCTGGTTTCGACCCAGCAGATTACAGCCAACCCTGTAACTTTCTTATGTCGCCCCTACATTTAAGCTTCTACTCAGCCTTCATTTTCAGCGGACTAGGACTAGCCTTCCACCGAACCCACCTAGTATCCGCCCTACTATGCCTTGAAAGCATAATATTATCGATATTCGTAGGCCTATCAATATGATCCATCGAAAACCAAGTCTCCTCATTCACCATGGTACCAATTCTCATGCTAACCTTCTCAGCGTGTGAGGCGGGCACAGGCCTGGCCATCCTAGTAGCCTCCACCCGCACACATGGCTCCGACCATCTACACAACCTAAACCTCCTGCAATGCTAAAAATCATCCTACCCACAATCATACTTCTTCCAACAGCCCTGCTGTCTCCACCAAAATTTCTATGGACTAACACCACCTTATACAGCCTCCTAATCGCTGCCCTAAGCCTACAGTGATTAATCCCAACCTACTACCCCTACAAATTTTTATCCAACTGAACAGGAATTGACCAAATCTCATCCCCCCTCCTAGTACTATCCTGCTGACTACTCCCACTCATAATCATAGCAAGCCAAAACCACCTGCAACAAGAACCCCTACAACGCAAACGAATCTTTATCTCAACCTTAGTCGCAGTCCAGCCATTCATCCTACTAGCCTTTTCCACCACAGAACTAGCACTATTTTACATCTCATTTGAAGCAACCCTCATTCCCACCCTAATCTTAATCACCCGATGGGGGAACCAACCAGAACGCCTAAGCGCTGGCATCTACCTGCTATTCTACACGCCAGTAAGCTCTCTACCCCTGCTAATCACAATCATACACCTATACGTGAAAATTGGCACCCTGCACCTGCCAACCCTACAACTAACCCACCCAACCCTATCCACCTCATGGACAGGAATACTATCAGGTCTAGCACTGCTCATAGCATTCATAGTAAAAGCCCCACTATATGGCCTACACCTCTGACTGCCAAAAGCCCACGTAGAAGCACCCATCGCAGGCTCAATACTCCTCGCCGCCCTACTACTAAAGCTAGGAGGATACGGAATTATACGAGTCACTCTATTTATGGGCCCACTGTCCAACCTCCTGCACTACCCCTTCCTAACCCTGGCCCTATGAGGCGCCCTAATGACTAGCTCAATCTGCCTACGACAGACAGACCTAAAATCACTAATCGCTTATTCATCCGTTAGCCACATAGGCCTAGTTATCGCCGCAGGAATAATCCAAACCCACTGATCATTCTCAGGGGCAATGATCCTAATAATTTCCCATGGACTAACTTCCTCCATACTATTCTGCCTAGCCAACACAAACTATGAACGTACGCACAGCCGAATTCTACTACTCACACGAGGCCTACAACCTCTCCTACCACTCATAGCTACCTGATGATTGCTGGCCAATCTAACAAACATAGCCTTACCCCCAACAACAAACCTCATAGCAGAGCTAACCATTATAATCACCTTATTCAACTGATCTGCCTTCACGATCATCCTAACAGGAATCGCAACCCTACTAACTGCCTCCTACACCTTATTCATACTACTAATGACCCAACGAGGCTCAATCCCCTCCCACATCACATCTATGCAAAACTCAACCACGCGAGAACACCTGCTCATAACACTCCACATTATCCCAATATTCCTCCTAATCCTCAAACCCGAACTGATCTCCGGAATCCCCTCATGCAAGTATAGTTTAAACCAAACATTAGACTGTGATTCTAAGAATAGAAGTTCAAACCTTCTTACCTGCCGAGGGGAGGGTTTAACCAACAAGAGCTGCTAACTCTTACATCTGAGCCTAAAACCTCAGCCCCCTTACTTTTAAAGGATAACAGCAATCCACTGGTCTTAGGAACCACCCATCTTGGTGCAAATCCAAGTAAAAGTAGTGAACCCCACACTACTAATCAACTCCCTCACACTACTCACGCTGACAATCCTCCTAACCCCAATCATCCTGCCATTTCTATTTAAAAACTTTAAAAACACCCCACAAGCCACCACCCGCGCTGTTAAAACCGCATTCCTAATTAGCCTAGCCCCTACAACCGCATTCATCTACTCGGGAGTAGAATCTGTCACCTGCCACTGGGAGTGAAAATTCATTATAAACTTTAAAATCCCCCTGAGCCTAAAAATAGACCAATACTCAATAACATTTCTTCCAATCGCCCTATTTGTAACATGATCAATCCTACAATTCGCCATATGATACATGGCCTCAGAGCCATACGTAACAAAATTTTTCACCTACCTACTGACATTCCTAGTCGCCATACTCCTCCTAACAACCGCAAACAACATATTCCTCCTATTCGTAGGCTGGGAAGGAGTACGAATCATGTCCTTCCTTCTCATCGGCTGATGACAAGGCCGAGCAGATGCCAACACCGCCGCCCTACGAGCCGTAATCTACAACCGAATCGGAGACATCGGACTGATCCTGAGCATAGCATGACTAGCTTCAACATTCAACACCTGAGAGATCCAACAAGCCGTACACCCCCACCAAACCCCAATCCTCCCCCTCATAGGATTAATCCTCGCAGCCGCAGGAAAATCCGCCCAATTTGGACTCCACCCATGACTGCCCGCAGCAATAGAAGGCCCCACCCCAGTATCAGCCCTACTGCACTCCAGTACCATAGTAGTAGCCGGAATCTTCCTGCTCATCCGCATGCACCCCCTGCTAGCCACCAACCAGACAGCCCTAACTGCCTGCCTATGCCTAGGTGCTCTATCAACCCTATTCGCTGCCACATGCGCCCTAACCCAAAATGACATCAAAAAAATCATTGCTTTCTCAACATCCAGCCAACTAGGACTAATAATAGTCACTATCGGACTAAACCTCCCACAACTAGCCTTCCTACACATCTCAACCCATGCCTTCTTTAAAGCCATACTATTCCTATGCTCAGGGTCTATCATCCACAACCTAAACGGAGAACAAGATATCCGAAAGATAGGAGGCCTACAGAAAATACTCCCAGTCACTACTTCCTGCCTAACCATCGGAAACCTGGCGCTGATAGGAACCCCATTCCTAGCCGGATTCTACTCAAAAGACCTCATCATCGAAAGCTTAAACACATCATACCTAAATACTTGAGCCCTACTCCTAACCCTTATAGCCACAGCATTCACCGCAACCTACAGCATCCGCATAACCATCCTAGTCCAAGCTGGACAAACCCGAATCCCCCCAATAGTATCAATAAACGAAAACAACCCACTAATCACCGCCCCCCTAACCCGACTCGCCCTAGGCAGCATTACAGCAGGAATAATCATTACCTCTTTCATCACACCAACCAAAACCCCCCCAATAACCATACCCCTTATCACCAAAACCGCTGCCATCCTCATAACAATCCTAGGAATCATCCTAGCCCTAGAACTATCGAACATAACACACACCCTCACTCACCCCAAACCAAACCCCCTCATAAACTTCTCCTCTGCATTAGGGTACTTCAACCCCCTAGTACACCGATTCTTCTCCAAAAACCTACTAGAAAAGGGACAAAACATTGCCCTACACTTGATCGACCTCTCCTGACTCAAAAAAATAGGGCCAGAGGGCCTTGCTGAACTACAAGTAGCCGCAAGCAAAGCCGCAACCTCAATACACACAGGGCTAATTAAGGCCTACCTAGGATCCTTCGCCCTCTCCATCCTGGTAATAATCCTAATAACACACAGACTCACTAATGGCCCCTAACATCCGCAAATCCCATCCCCTACTAAAAATAATCAACAACTCCCTAATCGACCTACCCGCCCCCTCCAACATCTCTGCCTGATGAAACTTCGGCTCCCTTCTAGCCATCTGCTTAGCCACACAAATCCTAACAGGCCTGCTACTAGCCATACACTACACCGCAGACACTTCACTCGCCTTCTCCTCAGTAGCTCACACATGCCGAGACGTCCAGTACGGATGGCTCATCCGCAACCTCCACGCCAACGGTGCTTCGCTCTTCTTTATCTGCATCTACTTACACATCGGACGAGGCCTCTACTACGGCTCCTACCTATACAAAGAAACCTGAAACACAGGAGTAATCCTCCTACTCACCCTAATAGCAACTGCCTTCGTAGGGTATGTCCTACCATGAGGACAAATGTCATTCTGAGGGGCCACCGTAATCACCAACCTATTCTCAGCCATCCCGTACATTGGGCAAACTCTAGTAGAATGAGCCTGAGGAGGATTCTCAGTAGACAATCCAACCTTAACCCGATTCTTCGCCATCCACTTCCTACTGCCCTTCCTAATTGCAGGAATCACCCTAGTCCACCTAACCTTCCTACACGAATCAGGCTCAAATAACCCACTAGGAATCGTATCAGACTGCGACAAAATCCCATTCCACCCATACTTCTCCATTAAAGACAGCTTAGGGCTTACCCTAATAATCACCCCTCTAATAGCACTAGCCCTATTTTCACCGAACCTCCTGGTTCTTGGAATCCTAGTTGGGAGTGGTTGGCCACATGAGATGTACAGGATTTTTACCTGTGATTTAGTCTTGACAAGGCTATGTAATTGGTTTACTAACGTCTCATAAGAAAGAAGCATGAGCGGTTAATGCAGTTGGCTTGAAACCCATCCCCAGTGGTGCCAGTGCACTCTCTGAACTCACTGAAGTGCATCCCCAGTGGTGCCAGTGCACTCTCTGCACACACTGCACTGCATCCCCAGTGGTGCCAGTGCGCTCTCTGGAGTCACAGCACTGCATCCCCAGTGGTGCCAGTGCACTCGCTGGACTCACTGCACTGCATCCCCAGTGGTGCCAGTGCACTCTCTGGACTCACTGCACTGCATCCCCAGTGGTGCCAGTGCACTCTCTGGACTCACTGCACTGCATCACCAGTGGTGCCAGTGCACTCTCTGGACTCACTGCAGTGCATCCCCAGTGGTGCCAGTGCACTCTCTGGACTCACTGCACTCCATCTCCAGTGGTGCCAGTGCACTCTCTGGACTCACTGAAGTGCATCCCCAGTGGTGCCAGTGCACTCTCTGGACTCACTGAAGTGCATCCCCAGTGGTGCCAGTGTACTCTCTGGACTCACTGCACTGCATCCCCAGTGGTGCCAGAGCACTCTCTGGACTCACTGCACTGTATCCGCAGTGGTGTCAGTGCACTCTCTGTACTCACTGAAGTGCATCCCCAGTGGTGCCAGTGCACTCTCTGGACTCACTGCACTGCATCCCCAGTGGTGCCAGTGCACTCTCTGGACTCACTGCACTGTATCCGCAGTGGTGTCAGTGCACTCTCTGTACTCACTGAAGTGCATCCCCAGTGGTGCCAGTGAGCTCTCTGGACTCACTGCACTGCATCCCCAGTGGTGCCAGTGTACTCACAGGATTCACTGCACTGCATCCCCAGTGGTGCTAGTGCACTCTCTGGACTCACTGCAGTGCATCCCCAGTGGTGCCAGTGCACTCTCTGGACTCACTGAAGTGCATTCTCAGTGGTGCCAGTGCACTCTCTGGGCTCACTGAAGTGCATCCCCAGTGGTGCCAGTACACTCACTGGACTCACTGCACTGCATCCCCAGTGGTGCCAGTGCACTCTCTGGACTCACTGCACTGCATCCCCAGTGGTGCCAGTGCACTCTCTGGACTCACTGCACTGCATCCCCAGTGGTGCCAGTGCACTCTCTGGACTCACTGCAGTGCATCCCCAGTGGTGCCAGTGCACTCTCTGCACTCACTTCACTGCATCCCCAGTGGTGCCAGTGCACTCTCTGGACTCACTGCACTGCATCCCCAGTGGTGCCAGTGAAGTCTTTGGACTCACTGCACTGCATCCCCAGTGGTGCCAGTGCACTCTCTGGAGTCACTGAAGTGCATCCCCAGTGGTGCCAGTGCACTCTCTGGACTCACTGCACTGCATGTCCAGTGGTGCCAGTGCACTCTGTGGACTCACTGTACTGCATCCCCACTGGTGCCAGTGCACTCTCTGGACTCACTGTACTGCATCCCCAGTGGTGACAATGCACTCTCTGGACTAACTGCAGTGCATCCCCAGTGGTGCCAGTGCACTCTCTGGACTCACTGCAGTGCATCCCCAGTGGTGCCAGTGCACTCTCTGGTCTCACTGCACTGAAGCCCCAGTGGTGCCAGTGCACTCTCTGGACTCAGTGCACTGCATCCCCAGTGGTGCCAGTGCACTCACTGGACTGACTGCACTGCATCCCCAGTGGTGCCAGTGCGCTCTCTGGAGTCACAGCACTGCATCCCCAGTGGTGCCAGTGCACTCACTGGACTCACTGCACTGCATCACAGGTGGTGCCAGTGCACTCTCTGGACTCACTGCAGTGAATCCCCGGAGGTGCCAGTGTACTCTCTGCAGTCACTGCGCTGCATCCCCAGTGGTGCCAGTGCACTCACTGGACTCACTGGACTGCATCCCCAGTGGTGCCAGTGCACTCTCTGGACTCACTGCACTGCATCCCCAGTGGTGCCAGTGCACTCTCTGGACTCACTGCACTGCATCCCCAGTGGTGCCAGAGCACTCTCTGGACTCACTGCACTGCATCCCCAGTGGTGCCAGTGCACTCTCTGGACTCACTACACTGCATCCCCAGTCGTGTCAGTGCACTCTCTGGACTCACTGAAGTGCATCCCCAGTTGTGCCAGTGCACTCTCTGGACTCAATGCACTGCATCCCCAGTGGTGCCAGTGCACTCTCTGGACTCAGTGCACTGCATCCCCAGTGGTGCCAGTGCAATCTCTGGACTCACTGTACTGCATCACCAGTGGTGCCAGTGCACTCTCTGGACTCACTGCAGTGCATCCCCAGTGGTGCCAGTGCACTCTCTGGACTCACTGCACTGCAGCCCCGGTGGTGCCAGTGCAATCTCTGGACTCACTGCACTGCATCCCCAGTGGTGCCAGTGCACTCTCTGGACTCACTGCACTGCATCCCCAGTCGTGTCAGTGCACTCTCTGGACTCACTGAAGTGCATCCCCAGTTGTGCCAGTGCACTCTCTGGACTCAATGCACTGCATCCCCAGTGGTGCCAGTGCACTCTCTGGACTCAGTGCACTGCATCCCCAGTGGTGCCAGTGCAATCTCTGGACTCACTGTAGTGCATCCCCAGTGGTGCCAGTGCACTCTCTGGACTCACTGCAGTGCATCCCCAGTGGTGCCAGTGCACTCTCTGGACTCACTGTACTGCATCCCCAGTGATACCAGTGCACTCTCTGGACTCACTGCAGTGCATCCCCAGTGGTGCCAGTGCACTCTCTGGACTCACTGCACTGCAGCCCCGGTGGTGCCAGTGCAATCTCTGGACTCACTGCACTGCATCCCCAGTGGTGCCAGTGCACTCTCTGGACTCACTGCACTGCATCCCCAGTTTTGCCAGTGAAGTCTTTGGACTCACTGCACTGCATCCCCAGTGGTGCCAGTGCACTCTCTGGACTCACTGCACTGCATGTCCAGTGGTGCCAGTGCACTCTCTGGTCTCACTGCACTGAAGCCCCAGTGGTGCCAGTGCACTCTCTGGACTCAGTGCACTGCATCCCCAGTGGTGCCAGTGCACTCACTGGACTGACTGCACTGCATCCCCAGTGGTGCCAGTGCGCTCTCTGGAGTCACAGCACTGCATCCCCAGTGGTGCCAGTGCACTCACTGGACTCACTGCACTGCATCACAGGTGGTGCCAGTGCACTCTCTGGACTCACTGCAGTGAATCCCCGGAGGTGCCAGTGTACTCTCTGCAGTCACTGCGCTGCATCCCCAGTGGTGCCAGTGCACTCACTGGACTCACTGGACTGCATCCCCAGTGGTGCCAGTGCACTCTCTGGACTCACTGCACTGCATCCCCAGTGGTGCCAGTGCACTCTCTGGACTCACTGCACTGCATCCCCAGTGGTGCCAGAGCACTCTCTGGACTCACTGCACTGCATCCCCAGTGGTGCCAGTGCACTCTCTGGACTCACTACACTGCATCCCCAGTCGTGTCAGTGCACTCTCTGGACTCACTGAAGTGCATCCCCAGTTGTGCCAGTGCACTCTCTGGACTCAATGCACTGCATCCCCAGTGGTGCCAGTGCACTCTCTGGACTCAGTGCACTGCATCCCCAGTGGTGCCAGTGCAATCTCTGGACTCACTGTACTGCATCACCAGTGGTGCCAGTGCACTCTCTGGACTCACTGCACTGCATCCCCAGTGGTGCCAGTGCACTCTCTGGACTCACTGCAGTGCATCCCCAGTGGTGCCAGTGCACTCTCTGGACTCACTGTACTGCATCCCCAGTGATACCAGTGCACTCTCTGGACTCACTGCAGTGCATCCCCAGTGGTGCCAGTGCACTCTCTGGACTCACTGCACTGCAGCCCCGGTGGTGCCAGTGCAATCTCTGGACTCACTGCACTGCATCCCCAGTGGTGCCAGTGCACTCTCTGGACTCACTGCACTGCATCCCCAGTTTTGCCAGTGAAGTCTTTGGACTCACTGCACTGCATCCCCAGTGGTGCCAGTGCACTCTCTGGAGTCACTGAAGTGCATCCCCAGTGGTGCCAGTGCACTCTCTGGACTCACTGCACTGCATGCCCAGTGGTGCCAGTGCACTCTCTGGACTCACTGCACTGCATCCCCAGTGGTGCCAGAGCACTCTCTGGACTCACTGCACTGCATCCCCAGTGGTGCCAGTGCACTCTCTGGACTCACTGCACTGCATCCCCAGTGGTGCCAGTGCACTCTCTGGACTCACTGAAGTGCATCCCCAGTTGTGCCAGTGCACTCTCTGGACTCAATGCACTGCATCCCCAGTGGTGCCAGTGCACTCTCTGGACTCAGTGCACTGCATCCCCAGTGGTGCCAGTGCAATCTCTGGACTCACTGTACTGCATCACCAGTGGTGCCAGTGCACTCTCTGGACTCACTGCAGTGCATCCCCAGTGGTGCCAGTGCACTCTCTGGACTCACTGCACTGCATCCCCAGTGGTGCCAGTGCACTCTCTGGACTCACTGCACTGCATCCCCAGTGGTGCCAGAGCACTCTCTGGACTCACTGCACTGCATCCCCAGTGGTGCCAGTGCACTCTCTGGACTCACTACACTGCATCCCCAGTCGTGTCAGTGCACTCTCTGGACTCACTGAAGTGCATCCCCAGTTGTGCCAGTGCACTCTCTGGACTCAATGCACTGCATCCCCAGTGGTGCCAGTGCACTCTCTGGACTCAGTGCACTGCATCCCCAGTGGTGCCAGTGCAATCTCTGGACTCACTGTACTGCATCACCAGTGGTGCCAGTGCACTCTCTGGACTCACTGCAGTGCATCCCCAGTGGTGCCAGTGCACTCTCTGGACTCACTGCACTGCAGCCCCGGTGGTGCCAGTGCAATCTCTGGACTCACTGCACTGCATCCCCAGTGGTGCCAGTGCACTCTCTGGACTCACTGCACTGCATCCCCAGTCGTGTCAGTGCACTCTCTGGACTCACTGAAGTGCATCCCCAGTTGTGCCAGTGCACTCTCTGGACTCAATGCACTGCATCCCCAGTGGTGCCAGTGCACTCTCTGGACTCAGTGCACTGCATCCCCAGTGGTGCCAGTGCAATCTCTGGACTCACTGTAGTGCATCCCCAGTGGTGCCAGTGCACTCTCTGGACTCACTGCAGTGCATCCCCAGTGGTGCCAGTGCACTCTCTGGACTCACTGTACTGCATCCCCAGTGATACCAGTGCACTCTCTGGACTCACTGCAGTGCATCCCCAGTGGTGCCAGTGCACTCTCTGGACTCACTGCACTGCAGCCCCGGTGGTGCCAGTGCAATCTCTGGACTCACTGCACTGCATCCCCAGTGGTGCCAGTGCACTCTCTGGACTCACTGCACTGCATCCCCAGTTTTGCCAGTGAAGTCTTTGGACTCACTGCACTGCATCCCCAGTGGTGCCAGTGCACTCTCTGGAGTCACTGAAGTGCATCCCCAGTGGTGCCAGTGCACTCTCTGGTCTCACTGCACTGAAGCCCCAGTGGTGCCAGTGCACTCTCTGGACTCAGTGCACTGCATCCCCAGTGGTGCCAGTGCACTCACTGGACTGACTGCACTGCATCCCCAGTGGTGCCAGTGCGCTCTCTGGAGTCACAGCACTGCATCCCCAGTGGTGCCAGTGCACTCACTGGACTCACTGCACTGCATCACAGGTGGTGCCAGTGCACTCTCTGGACTCACTGCAGTGAATCCCCGGAGGTGCCAGTGTACTCTCTGCAGTCACTGCGCTGCATCCCCAGTGGTGCCAGTGCACTCACTGGACTCACTGGACTGCATCCCCAGTGGTGCCAGTGCACTCTCTGGACTCACTGCACTGCATCCCCAGTGGTGCCAGTGCACTCTCTGGACTCACTGCACTGCATCCCCAGTGGTGCCAGAGCACTCTCTGGACTCACTGCGCTGCATCCCCAGTGGTGCCAGTGCACTCTCTGGACTCACTACACTGCATCCCCAGTCGTGTCAGTGCACTCTCTGGACTCACTGAAGTGCATCCCCAGTTGTGCCAGTGCACTCTCTGGACTCACTGCACTGCATCCCCAGTTTTGCCAGTGAAGTCTTTGGACTCACTACACTGCATCCCCAGTGGTGCCAGTGCAATCTCTGGACTCACTGCACTGCATCCCCAGTGGTGCCAGTGCACTCTCTGGACTCACTGCACTGCATCCCCAGTTTTGCCAGTGAAGTCTTTGGACTCACTGCACTGCATCCCCAGTGGTGCCAGTGCACTCTCTGGAGTCACTGAAGTGCATCCCCAGTGGTGCCAGTGCACTCTCTGGACTCACTGCACTGCATGCCCAGTGGTGCCAGTGCACTCTCTGGACTCACTGCACTGCATCCCCAGTGGTGCCAGAGCACTCTCTGGACTCACTGCACTGCATCCCCAGTGGTGCCAGTGCACTCTCTGGACTCACTGCACTGCATCCCCAGTGGTGCCAGTGCACTCTCTGGACTCACTGAAGTGCATCCCCAGTTGTGCCAGTGCACTCTCTGGACTCAATGCACTGCATCCCCAGTGGTGCCAGTGCACTCTCTGGACTCAGTGCACTGCATCCCCAGTGGTGCCAGTGCAGTCTCTGGACTCACTGTACTGCATCACCAGTGGTGCCAGTGCACTCTCTGGACTCACTGCAGTGCATCCCCAGTGGTGCCAGTGCACTCTCTGGACTCACTGCACTGCATCCCCAGTGGTGCCAGTGCACTCTCTGGACTCACTGCACTGCATCCCCAGTGGTGCCAGAGCACTCTCTGGACTCACTGCACTGCATCCCCAGTGGTGCCAGTGCACTCTCTGGACTCACTACACTGCATCCCCAGTCGTGTCAGTGCACTCTCTGGACTCACTGAAGTGCATCCCCAGTTGTGCCAGTGCACTCTCTGGACTCAATGCACTGCATCCCCAGTGGTGCCAGTGCACTCTCTGGACTCAGTGCACTGCATCCCCAGTGGTGCCAGTGCAATCTCTGGACTCACTGTACTGCATCACCAGTGGTGCCAGTGCACTCTCTGGACTCACTGCAGTGCATCCCCAGTGGTGCCAGTGCACTCTCTGGACTCACTGCACTGCAGCCCCGGTGGTGCCAGTGCAATCTCTGGACTCACTGCACTGCATCCCCAGTGGTGCCAGTGCACTCTCTGGACTCACTGCACTGCATCCCCAGTCGTGTCAGTGCACTCTCTGGACTCACTGAAGTGCATCCCCAGTTGTGCCAGTGCACTCTCTGGACTCAATGCACTGCATCCCCAGTGGTGCCAGTGCACTCTCTGGACTCAGTGCACTGCATCCCCAGTGGTGCCAGTGCAATCTCTGGACTCACTGTAGTGCATCCCCAGTGGTGCCAGTGCACTCTCTGGACTCACTGCAGTGCATCCCCAGTGGTGCCAGTGCACTCTCTGGACTCACTGTACTGCATCCCCAGTGATACCAGTGCACTCTCTGGACTCACTGCAGTGCATCCCCAGTGGTGCCAGTGCACTCTCTGGACTCACTGCACTGCAGCCCCGGTGGTGCCAGTGCAATCTCTGGACTCACTGCACTGCATCCCCAGTGGTGCCAGTGCACTCTCTGGACTCACTGCACTGCATCCCCAGTTTTGCCAGTGAAGTCTTTGGACTCACTGCACTGCATCCCCAGTGGTGCCAGTGCACTCTCTGGAGTCACTGAAGTGCATCCCCAGTGGTGCCAGTGCACTCTCTGGTCTCACTGCACTGAAGCCCCAGTGGTGCCAGTGCACTCTCTGGACTCAGTGCACTGCATCCCCAGTGGTGCCAGTGCACTCACTGGACTGACTGCACTGCATCCCCAGTGGTGCCAGTGCGCTCTCTGGAGTCACAGCACTGCATCCCCAGTGGTGCCAGTGCACTCACTGGACTCACTGCACTGCATCACAGGTGGTGCCAGTGCACTCTCTGGACTCACTGCAGTGAATCCCCGGAGGTGCCAGTGTACTCTCTGCAGTCACTGCGCTGCATCCCCAGTGGTGCCAGTGCACTCACTGGACTCACTGGACTGCATCCCCAGTGGTGCCAGTGCACTCTCTGGACTCACTGCACTGCATCCCCAGTGGTGCCAGTGCACTCTCTGGACTCACTGCACTGCATCCCCAGTGGTGCCAGAGCACTCTCTGGACTCACTGCGCTGCATCCCCAGTGGTGCCAGTGCACTCTCTGGACTCACTACACTGCATCCCCAGTCGTGTCAGTGCACTCTCTGGACTCACTGAAGTGCATCCCCAGTTGTGCCAGTGCACTCTCTGGACTCAATGCACTGCATCCCCAGTGGTGCCAGTGCACTCTCTGGACTCAGTGCACTGCATCCCCAGTGGTGCCAGTGCAATCTCTGGACTCACTGTACTGCATAACCAGTGGTGCCAGTGCACTCTCTGGACTCACTGCAGTGCATCCCCAGTGGTGCCAGTGCACTCTCTGGACTCACTGCACTGCAGCCCCGGTGGTGCCAGTGCAATCTCTGGACTCACTGCACTGCATCCCCAGTGGTGCCAGTGCACTCTCTGGACTCACTGCACTGCATCCCCAGTCGTGTCAGTGCACTCTCTGGACTCACTGAAGTGCATCCCCAGTTGTGCCAGTGCACTCTCTGGACTCAATGCACTGCATCCCCAGTGGTGCCAGTGCACTCTCTGGACTCAGTGCACTGCATCCCCAGTGGTGCCAGTGCAATCTCTGGACTCACTGTAGTGCATCCCCAGTGGTGCCAGTGCACTCTCTGGACTCACTGCAGTGCATCCCCAGTGGTGCCAGTGCACTCTCTGGACTCACTGTACTGCATCCCCAGTGATACCAGTGCACTCTCTGGACTCACTGCAGTGCATCCCCAGTGGTGCCAGTGCACTCTCTGGACTCACTGCACTGCAGCCCCGGTGGTGCCAGTGCAATCTCTGGACTCACTGCACTGCATCCCCAGTGGTGCCAGTGCACTCTCTGGACTCACTGCACTGCATCCCCAGTTTTGCCAGTGAAGTCTTTGGACTCACTGCACTGCATCCCCAGTGGTGCCAGTGCACTCTCTGGAGTCACTGAAGTGCATCCCCAGTGGTGCCAGTGCACTCTCTGGACTCACTGCACTGCATGCCCAGTGGTGCCAGTGCACTCTCTGGACTCACTGCACTGCATCCCCAGTGGTGCCAGAGCACTCTCTGGACTCACTGCACTGCATCCCCAGTGGTGCCAGTGCACTCTCTGGACTCACTGCACTGCATCCCCAGTGGTGCCAGTGCACTCTCTGGACTCACTGAAGTGCATCCCCAGTTGTGCCAGTGCACTCTCTGGACTCAATGCACTGCATCCCCAGTGGTGCCAGTGCACTCTCTGGACTCAGTGCACTGCATCCCCAGTGGTGCCAGTGCAATCTCTGGACTCACTGTACTGCATCACCAGTGGTGCCAGTGCACTCTCTGGACTCACTGCAGTGCATCCCCAGTGGTGCCAGTGCACTCTCTGGACTCACTGCACTGCAGCCCCGGTGGTGCCAGTGCAATCTCTGGACTCACTGCACTGCATCCCCAGTGGTGCCAGTGCACTCTCTGGACTCACTGCACTGCATCCCCAGTCGTGTCAGTGCACTCTCTGGACTCACTGAAGTGCATCCCCAGTTGTGCCAGTGCACTCTCTGGACTCAATGCACTGCATCCCCAGTGGTGCCAGTGCACTCTCTGGACTCAGTGCACTGCATCCCCAGTGGTGCCAGTGCAATCTCTGGACTCACTGTAGTGCATCCCCAGTGGTGCCAGTGCACTCTCTGGACTCACTGCACTGCATCCCCAGTGGTGCCAGTGCACTCTCTGGACTCACTGTACTGCATCCCCAGTGGTGCCAGTGCACTCTCTGGACTCACTGCACTGCATCCCCAGTGGTGCCAGTGCACTCTATGGACTCACTGCACTGCAGCCCCGGTGGTGCCAGTGCAATCTCTGGACTCACTGCACTGCATCCCCAGTGGTGCCAGTGCACTCTCTGGACTCACTGCACTGCATCCCCAGTTTTGCCAGTGAAGTCTTTGGACTCACTGCACTGCATCCCCAGTGGTGCCAGTGCACTCTCTGGAGTCACTGAAGTGCATCCCCAGTGGTGCCAGTGCACTCTCTGGACTCACTGCACTGCATGCCCAGTGGTGCCAGTGCACTCTCTGGACTCACTGCACTGCATCCCCAGTGGTGCCAGAGCACTCTCTGGACTCACTGCACTGCATCCCCAGTGGTGCCAGTGCACTCTCTGGACTCACTGCACTGCATCCCCAGTGGTGCCAGTGCACTCTCTGGACTCACTGAAGTGCATCCCCAGTTGTGCCAGTGCACTCTCTGGACTCAATGCACTGCATCCCCAGTGGTGCCAGTGCACTCTCTGGACTCAGTGCACTGCATCCCCAGTGGTGCCAGTGCAATCTCTGGACTCACTGTACTGCATCACCAGTGGTGCCAGTGCACTCTCTGGACTCACTGCAGTGCATCCCCAGTGGTGCCAGTGCACTCTCTGGACTCACTGCACTGCAGCCCCGGTGGTGCCAGTGCAATCTCTGGACTCACTGCACTGCATCCCCAGTGGTGCCAGTGCACTCTCTGGACTCACTGCACTGCATCCCCAGTCGTGTCAGTGCACTCTCTGGACTCACTGAAGTGCATCCCCAGTTGTGCCAGTGCACTCTCTGGACTCAATGCACTGCATCCCCAGTGGTGCCAGTGCACTCTCTGGACTCAGTGCACTGCATCCCCAGTGGTGCCAGTGCAATCTCTGGACTCACTGTAGTGCATCCCCAGTGGTGCCAGTGCACTCTCTGGACTCACTGCACTGCATCCCCAGTGGTGCCAGTGCACTCTCTGGACTCACTGTACTGCATCCCCAGTGGTGCCAGTGCACTCTCTGGACTCACTGCACTGCATCCCCAGTGGTGCCAGTGCACTCTATGGACTCACTGCACTGCAGCCCCGGTGGTGCCAGTGCAATCTCTGGACTCACTGCACTGCATCCCCAGTGGTGCCAGTGCACTCTCTGGACTCACTGCACTGCATCCCCAGTTTTGCCAGTGAAGTCTTTGGACTCACTGCACTGCATCCCCAGTGGTGCCAGTGCACTCTCTGGAGTCACTGAAGTGCATCCCCAGTGGTGCCAGTGCACTCTCTGGACTCACTGCACTGCATGCCCAGTGGTGCCAGTGCACTCTCTGGACTCACCGCACTGCATCCGCTCATGATCGGAGGATTCGGCAACTGAGTAGTCCCCCTCATAATCGGTGCCCCCGACATAGCATTCCCGCGAATAAACAACATAAGCTTTTGACTCCTCCCCCCATCATTCCTCCTACTACTAGTCTCATCCACTGTAGAAGCTGGCGCCGGCACAGGCTGAACTGTCTACCCTCCCCTAGCAGGTAACCTTGCCCACGCCGGAGCTTCAGTAGACCTGGCTATCTTCTCACTCCACTTAGCCGGTATCTCCTCCATCCTTGGGGCCATCAACTTTATCACCACAGCCATCAACATAAAACCCCCCGCACTCTCACAATACCAAACCCCACTATTTGTCTGATCCGTACTAATTACCGCCATCCTACTCCTTCTATCACTCCCCGTACTCGCCGCCGGTATTACAATATTACTAACTGATCGAAACCTAAACACCACATTCTTCGACCCCGCTGGAGGAGGAGACCCAATCCTGTACCAACACCTATTCTGATTCTTCGGACACCCAGAAGTCTATATTCTGATCCTACCGGGGTTCGGAATCATCTCACACGTAGTCACGTACTACTCAGGCAAAAAGGAGCCCTTCGGCTACATGGGAATAGTCTGAGCCATACTATCCATCGGCTTCCTAGGATTCATCGTCTGAGCTCACCACATGTTTACAGTAGGAATAGACGTTGATACCCGAGCCTACTTTACATCAGCCACTATAATCATTGCCATCCCTACCGGAATCCAAGTATTTAGCTGACTAGCCACCCTGCACGGAGGAACAATCAAATGAGACCCCCCCAATACTATGAGCTCTAGGATTTATCTTCCTATTTACCATCGGAGGATTAACAGGAATCGTTCTTGCAAACTCTTCCCTAGACATCGCCCTGCACGACACGTACTACGTAGTTGCCCACTTCCACTACGTCCTATCCATAGGCGCCGTCTTTGCCATTCTAGCAGGATTTACTCACTGATTCCCACTACTCACTGGGTTTACCCTACACCAAACATGAGCAAAAGCCCACTTCGGGGTAATATTTACAAGAGTAAACCTAACGTTCTTCCCCCAGCACTTCCTAGGCCTAGCAGGAATACCCCGACGATACTCGGACTATCCCGACGCCTACACACTATGAAACACCATTTCCTCCATCGGCTCCCTAATCTCAATAGTAGCCGTAATCATACTAATATTCATCATCTGAGAAGCCTTTCCGGCCAAACGAAAAGTCCTACAACCAGAACTAACTACCACAAACGTTGAATGAATCCACGGCTGCCCTCCCCCATACCATACTTTCGAGGAACCGGCCTTCGTCCAAGTACAAGAAAGGAAGGAATCGAACCCTCACATGCTGGTTTCAAGCCAACTGCATTAACCGCTCATGCTTCTTTCTTATGAGACGTTAGTAAACCAATTACATAGCCTTGTCAAGACTAAATCACAGGTAAAAATCCTGTACATCTCATGTGGCCAACCACTCCCAACTAGGATTCCAAGACGCCTCATCACCCATCATAGAAGAACTCGTTGAATTCCACGACCACGCCCTAATCGTTGCCCTAGCTATCTGCAGCCTAGTTCTCTACCTTTTAGCCCACATACTAACAGAAAAACTCTCGTCCAATGCTGTAGACGCCCAAGAAGTAGAGCTGATCTGGACAATCCTACCTGCTATCGTCCTGGTACTCCTCGCCCTCCCATCCCTACAAATCCTCTACATAATGGACAAAATCGATGAACCAGACCTCACCCTAAAAGCCATCGGCCACCAATGATACTGAAGCTACGAATACACAGACTTCAAAGACCTATCATTCGACTCCTACATAGTGCCCACCCCAGACTTACCCAACGGCCACTTCCGACTGCTAGAAGTTGACCACCGCGTAGTTATCCCAATAGAATCCCCCATCCGCGTGATCATTACTGCAGGAGACGTACTCCACTCCTGAGCAGTCCCAACGCTCGGAGTTAAAACAGACGCAATCCCAGGCCGACTAAACCAAACTTCATTCATTACCACCCGGCCTGGGATTTTTTATGGACAATGCTCAGAAATTTGCGGGGCTAATCACAGCTACATACCCATTGTAGTAGAATCAACCCCACTCCCACATTTCGAGGCCTGATCGTCCCTTCTATCATCATCCTAATCATTAAGAAGCTATGCAACAGCACTAGCCTTTTAAGCTAGCCAAAGAGGGACTTCCCCCTCCTTAATGATATGCCACAGCTTAACCCCGCACCATGATTTTCAATCATAATTATAACCTGATTAACCCTAGCACTCCTCATCCAACCAAAACTACTAGCCTTCACCACAACCAACCCCCCATCAAATAAGACCTCCCTCACTACCAAACCCACACCATGATCCTGACCATGAACCTAAGCTTCTTTGACCAATTTTCCAGCCCCAATCTATTTGGCATCCCCTTAATCCTACTATCCCTACTCTTCCCAGCCCTACTATTCCCGTCCCCAAACAACCGATGAATCAACAACCGCCTTTCTACTATCCAAACATGACTCCTTCACCTAATCACAAAACAACTAATAGTCCCACTCAACAAAAATGGCCACAAATGAGCCATAATATTTACATCCCTAATAATCATACTTCTTACAATCAACCTTCTAGGCCTCCTTCCATATACATTCACCCCAACCACCCAACTATCTATGAACATAGCCCTAGCCTTCCCACTATGGCTCGCCACACTACTAACAGGCCTACGAAACCAACCATCAGCCTCTTTAGCCCACCTATTACCCGAAGGTACCCCTACACCCCTAATCCCCGCACTAATCCTGATCGAAACAACCAGCCTACTAATCCGCCCCCTAGCCCTCGGAGTCCGCCTTACAGCCAACCTTACAGCAGGACACTTACTCATCCAACTCATCTCTACAGCCTCCATTGCATTAATACCCACCCTTCCTGCAGTATCCATCCTAACAATAATCATCCTACTACTCCTAACCATCCTAGAAGTAGCAGTAGCCATAATCCAGGCCTACGTCTTCGTGCTCCTTCTAAGCCTATACTTACAAGAAAACATCTAATGGCACACCAAGCACACTCATACCACATAGTTGACCCAAGCCCTTGACCAATCTTCGGGGCAGCCGCCGCCCTACTCACAACCTCAGGATTAATCATGTGATTCCACTACAACTCATCCATACTACTAACCCTAGGCCTCATCTCAATACTCCTAGTAATACTCCAATGATGACGAGACATTGTACGAGAAAGCACCTTCCAAGGCCATCACACTCCCACAGTCCAAAAAGGCCTACGATACGGCATAATCCTTTTCATCACATCCGAAGCATTCTTCTTCTTAGGGTTCTTCTGAGCGTTCTTCCACTCGAGCCTGGCCCCAACCCCAGAACTAGGAGGCCAATGACCCCCAACAGGAATTAAACCACTCAACCCGATAGAAGTCCCCCTACTAAACACAGCCATCCTACTAGCCTCAGGCGTTACCGTAACGTGAGCCCATCACAGCATCACAGAAGGAAACCGAAAACACGCCATCCACGCCCTAACCCTAACGATCCTCCTGGGATTCTACTTCACAGCCCTACAAGCAATAGAATACCACGAAGCCCCATTCTCAATCGCCGATAGCGTCTACGGATCTACCTTCTTCGTTGCCACTGGATTCCACGGACTCCACGTAATCATCGGATCCTCCTTCCTGACCGTCTGCCTCTTCCGACTGATCAAGTTCCACTTTACATCAGACCACCACTTCGGATTCGAGGCAGCAGCCTGATACTGACACTTCGTAGACGTCATCTGACTATTCCTCTACATAACCATCTACTGATGAGGATCTTGCTCTTCTAGTATATTAATTACAATTGACTTCCAATCTCTAGAATCTGGTATAAACCCAGAGGAGAGCAATGAACGCACTCATGTTCATATTCGCCCTATCATCAATCCTAAGCGCCGCCCTAACCGCATTAAACTTCTCACTCGCCCAAATAAACCCCGACTCAGAGAAACTCTCACCGTACGAATGTGGATTCGACCCACTTGGATCTGCTCGATTACCATTCTCAGTCCGATTCTTCCTCAGTAGCCATCCTGTTCATCCTATTCGACCTAGAAATCGCCCTCCTACTCCCCCTGCCATGAGCCGTCCAACTCCAATCCCCCCTAATGACCCTCACCTGAACTGTAGCGATCCTCCTTCTCCTAACACTCGGACTGGCCTACGAGTGAATTCAAGGGGGCCTAGAATGAGCAGAATAACAGAAAGTTAGTCTAACCAAAAAGATAGCTGGTTTCGACCCAGCAGATTACAGCCAACCCTGTAACTTTCTTATGTCGCCCCTACATTTAAGCTTCTACTCAGCCTTCATTTTCAGCGGACTAGGACTAGCCTTCCACCGAACCCACCTAGTATCCGCCCTACTATGCCTTGAAAGCATAATATTATCGATATTCGTAGGCCTATCAATATGATCCATCGAAAACCAAGTCTCCTCATTCACCATGGTACCAATTCTCATGCTAACCTTCTCAGCGTGTGAGGCGGGCACAGGCCTGGCCATCCTAGTAGCCTCCACCCGCACACATGGCTCCGACCATCTACACAACCTAAACCTCCTGCAATGCTAAAAATCATCCTACCCACAATCATACTTCTTCCAACAGCCCTGCTGTCTCCACCAAAATTTCTATGGACTAACACCACCTTATACAGCCTCCTAATCGCTGCCCTAAGCCTACAGTGATTAATCCCAACCTACTACCCCTACAAATTTTTATCCAACTGAACAGGAATTGACCAAATCTCATCCCCCCTCCTAGTACTATCCTGCTGACTACTCCCACTCATAATCATAGCAAGCCAAAACCACCTGCAACAAGAACCCCTACAACGCAAACGAATCTTTATCTCAACCTTAGTCGCAGTCCAGCCATTCATCCTACTAGCCTTTTCCACCACAGAACTAGCACTATTTTACATCTCATTTGAAGCAACCCTCATTCCCACCCTAATCTTAATCACCCGATGGGGGAACCAACCAGAACGCCTAAGCGCTGGCATCTACCTGCTATTCTACACGCCAGTAAGCTCTCTACCCCTGCTAATCACAATCATACACCTATACGTGAAAATTGGCACCCTGCACCTGCCAACCCTACAACTAACCCACCCAACCCTATCCACCTCATGGACAGGAATACTATCAGGTCTAGCACTGCTCATAGCATTCATAGTAAAAGCCCCACTATATGGCCTACACCTCTGACTGCCAAAAGCCCACGTAGAAGCACCCATCGCAGGCTCAATACTCCTCGCCGCCCTACTACTAAAGCTAGGAGGATACGGAATTATACGAGTCACTCTATTTATGGGCCCACTGTCCAACCTCCTGCACTACCCCTTCCTAACCCTGGCCCTATGAGGCGCCCTAATGACTAGCTCAATCTGCCTACGACAGACAGACCTAAAATCACTAATCGCTTATTCATCCGTTAGCCACATAGGCCTAGTTATCGCCGCAGGAATAATCCAAACCCACTGATCATTCTCAGGGGCAATGATCCTAATAATTTCCCATGGACTAACTTCCTCCATACTATTCTGCCTAGCCAACACAAACTATGAACGTACGCACAGCCGAATTCTACTACTCACACGAGGCCTACAACCTCTCCTACCACTCATAGCTACCTGATGATTGCTGGCCAATCTAACAAACATAGCCTTACCCCCAACAACAAACCTCATAGCAGAGCTAACCATTATAATCACCTTATTCAACTGATCTGCCTTCACGATCATCCTAACAGGAATCGCAACCCTACTAACCGCCTCCTACACCTTATTCATACTACTAATGACCCAACGAGGCTCAATCCCCTCCCACATCACATCTATGCAAAACTCAACCACGCGAGAACACCTGCTCATAACACTCCACATTATCCCAATATTCCTCCTAATCCTCAAACCCGAACTGATCTCCGGAATCCCCTCATGCAAGTATAGTTTAAACCAAACATTAGACTGTGATTCTAAGAATAGAAGTTCAAACCTTCTTACCTGCCGAGGGGAGGGTTTAACCAACAAGAGCTGCTAACTCTTACATCTGAGCCTAAAACCTCAGCCCCCTTACTTTTAAAGGATAACAGCAATCCACTGGTCTTAGGAACCACCCATCTTGGTGCAAATCCAAGTAAAAGTAGTGAACCCCACACTACTAATCAACTCCCTCACACTACTCACGCTGACAATCCTCCTAACCCCAATCATCCTGCCATTTCTATTTAAAAACTTTAAAAACACCCCACAAGCCACCACCCGCGCTGTTAAAACCGCATTCCTAATTAGCCTAGCCCCTACAACCGCATTCATCTACTCGGGAGTAGAATCTGTCACCTGCCACTGGGAGTGAAAATTCATTATAAACTTTAAAATCCCCCTGAGCCTAAAAATAGACCAATACTCAATAACATTTCTTCCAATCGCCCTATTTGTAACATGATCAATCCTACAATTCGCCATATGATACATGGCCTCAGAGCCATACGTAACAAAATTTTTCACCTACCTACTGACATTCCTAGTCGCCATACTCCTCCTAACAACCGCAAACAACATATTCCTCCTATTCGTAGGCTGGGAAGGAGTACGAATCATGTCCTTCCTTCTCATCGGCTGATGACAAGGCCGAGCAGATGCCAACACCGCCGCCCTACGAGCCGTAATCTACAACCGAATCGGAGACATCGGACTGACCCTGAGCATAGCATGACTAGCTTCAACATTCAACACCTGAGAGATCCAACAAGCCGTACACCCCCACCAAACCCCAATCCTCCCCCTCATAGGATTAATCCTCGCAGCCGCAGGAAAATCCGCCCAATTTGGACTCCACCCATGACTGCCCGCAGCAATAGAAGGCCCCACCCCAGTATCAGCCCTACTGCACTCCAGTACCATAGTAGTAGCCGGAATCTTCCTGCTCATCCGCATGCACCCCCTGCTAGCCACCAACCAGACAGCCCTAACTGCCTGCCTATGCCTAGGTGCTCTATCAACCCTATTCGCTGCCACATGCGCCCTAACCCAAAATGACATCAAAAAAATCATTGCTTTCTCAACATCCAGCCAACTAGGACTAATAATAGTCACTATCGGACTAAACCTCCCACAACTAGCCTTCCTACACATCTCAACCCATGCCTTCTTTAAAGCCATACTATTCCTATGCTCAGGGTCTATCATCCACAACCTAAACGGAGAACAAGATATCCGAAAGATAGGAGGCCTACAGAAAATACTCCCAGTCACTACTTCCTGCCTAACCATCGGAAACCTGGCGCTGATAGGAACCCCATTCCTAGCCGGATTCTACTCAAAAGACCTCATCATCGAAAGCTTAAACACATCATACCTAAATACTTGAGCCCTACTCCTAACCCTTATAGCCACAGCATTCACCGCAACCTACAGCATCCGCATAACCATCCTAGTCCAAGCTGGACAAACCCGAATCCCCCCAATAGTATCAATAAACGAAAACAACCCACTAATCACCGCCCCCCTAACCCGACTCGCCCTAGGCAGCATTACAGCAGGAATAATCATTACCTCTTTCATCACACCAACCAAAACCCCCCCCAATAACCATACCCCTTATCACCAAAACCGCTGCCATCCTCATAACAATCCTAGGAATCATCCTAGCCCTAGAACTATCGAACATAACACACACCCTCACTCACCCCAAACCAAACCCCCTCATAAACTTCTCCTCTGCATTAGGGTACTTCAACCCCCTAGTACACCGATTCTTCTCCAAAAACCTACTAGAAAAGGGACAAAACATTGCCCTACACTTGATCGACCTCTCCTGACTCAAAAAAATAGGGCCAGAGGGCCTTGCTGAACTACAAGTAGCCGCAAGCAAAGCCGCAACCTCAATACACACAGGGCTAATTAAGGCCTACCTAGGATCCTTCGCCCTCTCCATCCTGGTAATAATCCTAATAACACACAGACTCACTAATGGCCCCTAACATCCGCAAATCCCATCCCCTACTAAAAATAATCAACAACTCCCTAATCGACCTACCCGCCCCCTCCAACATCTCTGCCTGATGAAACTTCGGCTCCCTTCTAGCCATCTGCTTAGCCACACAAATCCTAACAGGCCTGCTACTAGCCATACACTACACCGCAGACACTTCACTCGCCTTCTCCTCAGTAGCTCACACATGCCGAGACGTCCAGTACGGATGGCTCATCCGCAACCTCCACGCCAACGGTGCTTCGCTCTTCTTTATCTGCATCTACTTACACATCGGACGAGGCCTCTACTACGGCTCCTACCTATACAAAGAAACCTGAAACACAGGAGTAATCCTCCTACTCACCCTAATAGCAACTGCCTTCGTAGGGTATGTCCTACCATGAGGACAAATGTCATTCTGAGGGGCCACCGTAATCACCAACCTATTCTCAGCCATCCCGTACATTGGGCAAACTCTAGTAGAATGAGCCTGAGGAGGATTCTCAGTAGACAATCCAACCTTAACCCGATTCTTCGCCATCCACTTCCTACTGCCCTTCCTAATTGCAGGAATCACCCTAGTCCACCTAACCTTCCTACACGAATCAGGCTCAAATAACCCACTAGGAATCGTATCAGACTGCGACAAAATCCCATTCCACCCATACTTCTCCATTAAAGACAGCTTAGGGCTTACCCTAATAATCACCCCTCTAATAGCACTAGCCCTATTTTCACCGAACCTCCTGGTTCTTGGAATCCTAGTTGGGAGTGGTTGGCCACATGAGATGTACAGGATTTTTACCTGTGATTTAGTCTTGACAAGGCTATGTAATTGGTTTACTAACGTCTCATAAGAAAGAAGCATGAGCGGTTAATGCAGTTGGCTTGAAACCCATCCCCAGTGGTGCCAGTGCACTCTCTGAACTCACTGAAGTGCATCCCCAGTGGTGCCAGTGCACTCTCTGCACACACTGCACTGCATCCCCAGTGGTGCCAGTGCGCTCTCTGGAGTCACAGCACTGCATCCCCAGTGGTGCCAGTGCACTCGCTGGACTCACTGCAGTGCATCCCCAGTGGTGCCAGTGCACTCTCTGGACTCACTGCACTGCATCCCCAGTGGTGCCAGTGCACTCTCTGGACTCACTGCACTGCATCACCAGTGGTGCCAGTGCACTCTCTGGACTCACTGCAGTGCATCCCCAGTGGTGCCAGTGCACTCTCTGGACTCACTGCACTCCATCCCCAGTGGTGCCAGTGCACTCTCTGGACTCACTGAAGTGCATCCCCAGTGGTGCCAGTGCACTCTCTGGACTCACTGAAGTGCATCCCCAGTGGTGCCAGTGTACTCTCTGGACTCACTGCACTGCATCCCCAGTGGTGCCAGAGCACTCTCTGGACTCACTGCACTGTATCCGCAGTGGTGTCAGTGCACTCTCTGTACTCACTGAAGTGCATCCCCAGTGGTGCCAGTGCACTCTCTGGACTCACTGCACTGCATCCCCAGTGGTGCCAGTGCACTCTCTGGACTCACTGCACTGTATCCGCAGTGGTGTCAGTGCACTCTCTGTACTCACTGAAGTGCATCCCCAGTGGTTCCAGTGCATTCATTGGACTCACTGTACTGCATCTCCAGTGGTGCCAGTGCACTCTCTGGACTCACTGCACTGCATCCCCAGTGGTGCCAGTGAGCTCTCTGGACTCACTGCACTGCATCCCCAGTGGTGCCAGTGTACTCACAGGATTCACTGCACTTCATCCCCAGTGGTGCTAGTGCACTCTCTGGACTCACTGCAGTGCATCCCCAGTGGTGCCAGTGCACTCTCTGGACTCACTGAAGTGCATTCTCAGTGGTGCCAGTGCACTCTCTGGGCTCACTGAAGTGCATCCCCAGTGGTGCCAGTACACTCACTGGACTCACTGCACTGCATCCCCAGTGGTGCCAGTGCACTCTCTGGACTCACTGCACTGCATCCCCAGTGGTGCCAGTGCACTCTCTGGACTCACTGTAGTGCATCCCCAGTGGTGCCAGTGCACTCTCTGGACTCACTGCAGTGCATCCCCAGTGGTGCCAGTGCACTCTCTGCACTCACTTCACTGCATCCCCAGTGGTGCCAGTGCACTCTCTGGACTCACTGCACTGCATCCCCAGTGGTGCCAGTGAAGTCTTTGGACTCACTGCACTGCATCCCCAGTGGTGCCAGTGCACTCTCTGGAGTCACTGAAGTGCATCCCCAGTGGTGCCAGTGCACTCTCTGGACTCACTGCACTGCATGTCCAGTGGTGCCAGTGCACTCTGTGGACTCACTGTACTGCATCCCCACTGGTGCCAGTGCACTCTCTGGACTCACTGCAGTGCATCCCCAGTGGTGCCAGTGCACTCTCTGGTCTCACTGCACTGAAGCCCCAGTGGTGCCAGTGCACTCTCTGGACTCACTGCACTGCATCCCCAGTGGTGCCAGTGCACTCACTGGACTGACTGCACTGCATCCCCAGTGGTGCCAGTGCGCTCTCTGGAGTCACAGCACTGCATCCCCAGTGGTGCCAGTGCACTCACTGGACTCACTGCACTGCATCACAGGTGGTGCCAGTGCACTCTCTGGACTCACTGCAGTGAATCCCCGGAGGTGCCAGTGTACTCTCTGCAGTCACTGCGCTGCATCCCCAGTGGTGCCAGTGCACTCACTGGACTCACTGGACTGCATCCCCAGTGGTGCCAGTGCACTCTCTGGACTCACTGCACTGCATCCCCAGTGGTGCCAGTGCACTCTCTGGACTCACTGCACTGCATCCCCAGTAGTGCCAGAGCACTCTCTGGACTCACAGCACTGCATCCCCAGTGGTGCCAGTGCACTCTCTGGACTCACTGCACTGCATCCCCAGTCGTGTCAGTGCACTCTCTGGACTCACTGAAGTGCATCCCCAGTTGTGCCAGTGCACTCTCTGGACTCAATGCACTGCATCCCCAGTGGTGCCAGTGCACTCTCTGGACTCAGTGCACTGCATCCCCAGTGGTGCCAGTGCAATCTCTGGACTCACTGTAGTGCATCCCCAGTGGTGCCAGTGCACTCTCTGGACTCACTGCAGTGCATCCCCAGTGGTGCCAGTGCACTCTCTGGACTCACTGTACTGCATCCCCAGTGGTACCAGTGCACTCTCTGGACTCACTGCAGTGCATCCCCAGTGGTGCCAGTGCACTCTCTGGACTCACTGCACTGCAGCCCCGGTGGTGCCAGTGCAATCTCTGGACTCACTGCACTGCATCCCCAGTGGTGCCAGTGCACTCTCTGGACTCACTGCACTGCATCCCCAGTTTTGCCAGTGAAGTCTTTGGACTCACTGCACTGCATCCCCAGTGGTGCCAGTGCACTCTCTGGAGTCACTGAAGTGCATCCCCAGTGGTGCCAGTGCACTCTCTGGACTCACTGCACTGCATGCCCAGTGGTGCCAGTGCACTCTCTGGACTCACTGCACTGCATCCGCTCATGATCGGAGGATTCGGCAACTGAGTAGTCCCCCTCATAATCGGTGCCCCCGACATAGCATTCCCGCGAATAAACAACATAAGCTTTTGACTCCTCCCCCCATCATTCCTCCTACTACTAGTCTCATCCACTGTAGAAGCTGGCGCCGGCACAGGCTGAACTGTCTACCCTCCCCTAGCAGGTAACCTTGCCCACGCCGGAGCTTCAGTAGACCTGGCTATCTTCTCACTCCACTTAGCCGGTATCTCCTCCATCCTTGGGGCCATCAACTTTATCACCACAGCCATCAACATAAAACCCCCCGCACTCTCACAATACCAAACCCCACTATTTGTCTGATCCGTACTAATTACCGCCATCCTACTCCTTCTATCACTCCCCGTACTCGCCGCCGGTATTACAATATTACTAACTGATCGAAACCTAAACACCACATTCTTCGACCCCGCTGGAGGAGGAGACCCAATCCTGTACCAACACCTATTCTGATTCTTCGGACACCCAGAAGTCTATATTCTGATCCTACCGGGGTTTGGAATCATCTCACACGTAGTCACGTACTACTCAGGCAAAAAGGAGCCCTTCGGCTACATGGGAATAGTCTGAGCCATACTATCCATCGGCTTCCTAGGATTCATCGTCTGAGCTCACCACATGTTTACAGTAGGAATAGACGTTGATACCCGAGCCTACTTTACATCAGCCACTATAATCATTGCCATCCCTACCGGAATCAAAGTATTTAGCTGACTAGCCACCCTGCACGGAGGAACAATCAAATGAGACCCCCCCAATACTATGAGCTCTAGGATTTATCTTCCTATTTACCATCGGAGGATTAACAGGAATCGTTCTTGCAAACTCTTCCCTAGACATCGCCCTGCACGACACGTACTACGTAGTTGCCCACTTCCACTACGTCCTATCCATAGGCGCCGTCTTTGCCATTCTAGCAGGATTTACTCACTGATTCCCACTACTCACTGGGTTTACCCTACACCAAACATGAGCAAAAGCCCACTTCGGGGTAATATTTACAAGAGTAAACCTAACGTTCTTCCCCCAGCACTTCCTAGGCCTAGCAGGAATACCCCGACGATACTCGGACTATCCCGACGCCTACACACTATGAAACACCATTTCCTCCATCGGCTCCCTAATCTCAATAGTAGCCGTAATCATACTAATATTCATCATCTGAGAAGCCTTTCCGGCCAAACGAAAAGTCCTACAACCAGAACTAACTACCACAAACGTTGAATGAATCCACGGCTGCCCTCCCCCATACCATACTTTCGAGGAACCGGCCTTCGTCCAAGTACAAGAAAGGAAGGAATCGAACCCTCACATGCTGGTTTCAAGCCAACTGCATTAACCGCTCATGCTTCTTTCTTATGAGACGTTAGTAAACCAATTACATAGTCTTGTCAAGACTAAATCACAGGTAAAAATCCTGTACATCTCATGTGGCCAACCACTCCCAACTAGGATTCCAAGACGCCTCATCACCCATCATAGAAGAACTCGTTGAATTCCACGACCACGTCCTAATCGTTGCCCTAGCTATCTGCAGCCTAGTTCTCTACCTTTTAGCCCACATACTAACAGAAAAACTCTCGTCCAATGCTGTAGACGCCCAAGAAGTAGAGCTGATCTGGACAATCCTACCTGCTATCGTCCTGGTACTCCTCGCCCTCCCATCCCTACAAATCCTCTACATAATGGACAAAATCGATGAACCAGACCTCACCCTAAAAGCCATCGGCCACCAATGATACTGAAGCTACGAATACACAGACTTCAAAGACCTATCATTCGACTCCTACATAGTGCCCACCCCAGACTTACCCAACGGCCACTTCCGACTGCTAGAAGTTGACCACCGCGTAGTTATCCCAATAGAATCCCCCATCCGCGTGATCATTACTGCAGGAGACGTACTCCACTCCTGAGCAGTCCCAACGCTCGGAGTTAAAACAGACGCAATCCCAGGCCGACTAAACCAAACTTCATTCATTACCACCCGGCCTGGGATTTTTTACGGACAATGCTCAGAAATTTGCGGGGCTAATCACAGCTACATACCCATTGTAGTAGAATCAACCCCACTCCCACATTTCGAGGCCTGATCGTCCCTTCTATCATCATCCTAATCATTAAGAAGCTATGCAACAGCACTAGCCTTTTAAGCTAGCCAAAGAGGGACTTCCCCCTCCTTAATGATATGCCACAGCTTAACCCCGCACCATGATTTTCAATCATAATTATAACCTGATTAACCCTAGCACTCCTCATCCAACCAAAACTACTAGCCTTCACCACAACCAACCCCCCATCAAATAAGACCTCCCTCACTACCAAACCCACACCATGATCCTGACCATGAACCTAAGCTTCTTTGACCAATTTTCCAGCCCCAATCTATTTGGCATCCCCTTAATCCTACTATCCCTACTCTTCCCAGCCCTACTATTCCCGTCCCCAAACAACCGATGAATCAACAACCGCCTTTCTACTATCCAAACATGACTCCTTCACCTAATCACAAAACAACTAATAGTCCCACTCAACAAAAATGGCCACAAATGAGCCATAATATTTACATCCCTAATAATCATACTTCTTACAATCAACCTTCTAGGCCTCCTTCCATATACATTCACCCCAACCACCCAACTATCTATGAACATAGCCCTAGCCTTCCCACTATGGCTCGCCACACTACTAACAGGCCTACGAAACCAACCATCAGCCTCTTTAGCCCACCTATTACCCGAAGGTACCCCTACACCCCTAATCCCCGCACTAATCCTGATCGAAACAACCAGCCTACTAATCCGCCCCCTAGCCCTCGGAGTCCGCCTTACAGCCAACCTTACAGCAGGACACTTACTCATCCAACTCATCTCTACAGCCTCCATTGCATTAATACCCACCCTTCCTGCAGTATCCATCCTAACAATAATCATCCTACTACTCCTAACCATCCTAGAAGTAGCAGTAGCCATAATCCAGGCCTACGTCTTCGTGCTCCTTCTAAGCCTATACTTACAAGAAAACATCTAATGGCACACCAAGCACACTCATACCACATAGTTGACCCAAGCCCTTGACCAATCTTCGGGGCAGCCGCCGCCCTACTCACAACCTCAGGATTAATCATGTGATTCCACTACAACTCATCCATACTACTAACCCTAGGCCTCATCTCAATACTCCTAGTAATACTCCAATGATGACGAGACATTGTACGAGAAAGCACCTTCCAAGGCCATCACACTCCCACAGTCCAAAAAGGCCTACGATACGGCATAATCCTTTTCATCACATCCGAAGCATTCTTCTTCTTAGGGTTCTTCTGAGCGTTCTTCCACTCGAGCCTGGCCCCAACCCCAGAACTAGGAGGCCAATGACCCCCAACAGGAATTAAACCACTCAACCCGATAGAAGTCCCCCTACTAAACACAGCCATCCTACTAGCCTCAGGCGTTACCGTAACGTGAGCCCATCACAGCATCACAGAAGGAAACCGAAAACACGCCATCCACGCCCTAACCCTAACGATCCTCCTGGGATTCTACTTCACAGCCCTACAAGCAATAGAATACCACGAAGCCCCATTCTCAATCGCCGATAGCGTCTACGGATCTACCTTCTTCGTTGCCACTGGATTCCACGGACTCCACGTAATCATCGGATCCTCCTTCCTGACCGTCTGCCTCTTCCGACTGATCAAGTTCCACTTTACATCAGACCACCACTTCGGATTCGAGGCAGCAGCCTGATACTGACACTTCGTAGACGTCATCTGACTATTCCTCTACATAACCATCTACTGATGAGGATCTTGCTCTTCTAGTATATTAATTACAATTGACTTCCAATCTCTAGAATCTGGTATAAACCCAGAGGAGAGCAATGAACGCACTCATGTTCATATTCGCCCTATCATCAATCCTAAGCGCCGCCCTAACCGCATTAAACTTCTCACTCGCCCAAATAAACCCCGACTCAGAGAAACTCTCACCGTACGAATGTGGATTCGACCCACTTGGATCTGCTCGATTACCATTCTCAGTCCGATTCTTCCTCAGTAGCCATCCTGTTCATCCTATTCGACCTAGAAATCGCCCTCCTACTCCCCCTGCCATGAGCCGTCCAACTCCAATCCCCCCTAATGACCCTCACCTGAACTGTAGCGATCCTCCTTCTCCTAACACTCGGACTGGCCTACGAGTGAATTCAAGGGGGCCTAGAATGAGCAGAATAACAGAAAGTTAGTCTAACCAAAAAGATAGCTGGTTTCGACCCAGCAGATTACAGCCAACCCTGTAACTTTCTTATGTCGCCCCTACATTTAAGCTTCTACTCAGCCTTCATTTTCAGCGGACTAGGACTAGCCTTCCACCGAACCCACCTAGTATCCGCCCTACTATGCCTTGAAAGCATAATATTATCGATATTCGTAGGCCTATCAATATGATCCATCGAAAACCAAGTCTCCTCATTCACCATGGTACCAATTCTCATGCTAACCTTCTCAGCGTGTGAGGCGGGCACAGGCCTGGCCATCCTAGTAGCCTCCACCCGCACACATGGCTCCGACCATCTACACAACCTAAACCTCCTGCAATGCTAAAAATCATCCTACCCACAATCATACTTCTTCCAACAGCCCTGCTGTCTCCACCAAAATTTCTATGGACTAACACCACCTTATACAGCCTCCTAATCGCTGCCCTAAGCCTACAGTGATTAATCCCAACCTACTACCCCTACAAATTTTTATCCAACTGAACAGGAATTGACCAAATCTCATCCCCCCTCCTAGTACTATCCTGCTGACTACTCCCACTCATAATCATAGCAAGCCAAAACCACCTGCAACAAGAACCCCTACAACGCAAACGAATCTTTATCTCAACCTTAGTCGCAGTCCAGCCATTCATCCTACTAGCCTTTTCCACCACAGAACTAGCACTATTTTACATCTCATTTGAAGCAACCCTCATTCCCACCCTAATCTTAATCACCCGATGGGGGAACCAACCAGAACGCCTAAGCGCTGGCATCTACCTGCTATTCTACACGCCAGTAAGCTCTCTACCCCTGCTAATCACAATCATACACCTATACGTGAAAATTGGCACCCTGCACCTGCCAACCCTACAACTAACCCACCCAACCCTATCCACCTCATGGACAGGAATACTATCAGGTCTAGCACTGCTCATAGCATTCATAGTAAAAGCCCCACTATACGGCCTACACCTCTGACTGCCAAAAGCCCACGTAGAAGCACCCATCGCAGGCTCAATACTC
Source organism: Anser brachyrhynchus (assembly GCF_964034855.1). Classification (NCBI taxonomy): domain Eukaryota; kingdom Metazoa; phylum Chordata; class Aves; order Anseriformes; family Anatidae; genus Anser; species Anser brachyrhynchus. The sequence goes on from NC_137700.1 coordinate 2,712,119, forward strand.
CTCGCCGCCCTACTACTAAAGCTAGGAGGATACGGAATTATACGAGTCACTCTATTTATGGGCCCGCTGTCCAACCTCCTGCACTACCCCTTCCTAACCCTGGCCCTATGAGGCGCCCTAATGACTAGCTCAATCTGCCTACGACAGACAGACCTAAAATCACTAATCGCTTATTCATCCGTTAGCCACATAGGCCTAGTTATCGCCGCAGGAATAATCCAAACCCACTGATCATTCTCAGGGGCAATGATCCTAATAATTTCCCATGGACTAACTTCCTCCATACTATTCTGCCTAGCCAACACAAACTATGAACGTACGCACAGCCGAATTCTACTACTCACACGAGGCCTACAACCTCTTCTACCACTCATAGCTACCTGATGATTGCTGGCCAATCTAACAAACATAGCCTTACCCCCAACAACAAACCTCATAGCAGAGCTAACCATTATAATCACCTTATTCAACTGATCTGCCTTCACGATCATCCTAACAGGAATCGCAACCCTACTAACCGCCTCCTACACCTTATTCATACTACTAATGACCCAACGAGGCTCAATCCCCTCCCACATCACATCTATGCAAAACTCAACCACGCGAGAACACCTGCTCATAACACTCCACATTATCCCAATATTCCTCCTAATCCTCAAACCCGAACTGATCTCCGGAATCCCCTCATGCAAGTATAGTTTAAACCAAACATTAGACTGTGATTCTAAGAATAGGAGTTCAAACCTTCTTACCTGCCGAGGGGAGGGTTTAACCAACAAGAGCTGCTAACTCTTACATCTGAGCCTAAAACCTCAGCCCCCTTACTTTTAAAGGATAACAGCAATCCACTGGTCTTAGGAACCACCCATCTTGGTGCAAATCCAAGTAAAAGGAGTGAACCCCACACTACTAATCAACTCCCTCACACTACTCACGCTGACAATCCTCCTAACCCCAATCATCCTGCCATTTCTATTTAAAAACTTTAAAAACACCCCACAAGCCACCACCCGCGCTGTTAAAACCGCATTCCTAATTAGCCTAGCCCCTACAACCGCATTCATCTACTCGGGAGTAGAATCTGTCACCTGCCACTGGGAGTGAAAATTCATTATAAACTTTAAAATCCCCCTGAGCCTAAAAATAGACCAATACTCAATAACATTTCTTCCAATCGCCCTATTTGTAACATGATCAATCCTACAATTCGCCATATGATACATGGCCTCAGAGCCATACGTAACAAAATTTTTCACCTACCTACTGACATTCCTAGTCGCCATACTCCTCCTAACAACCGCAAACAACATATTCCTCCTATTCGTAGGCTGGGAAGGAGTACGAATCATGTCCTTCCTTCTCATCGGCTGATGACAAGGCCGAGCAGATGCCAACACCGCCGCCCTACGAGCCGTAATCTACAACCGAATCGGAGACATCGGACTGATCCTGAGCATAGCATGACTAGCTTCAACATTCAACACCTGAGAGATCCAACAAGCCGTACACCCCCACCAAACCCCAATCCTCCCCCTCATAGGATTAATCCTCGCAGCCGCAGGAAAATCCGCCCAATTTGGACTCCACCCATGACTGCCCGCAGCAATAGAAGGCCCCACCCCAGTATCAGCCCTACTGCACTCCAGTACCATAGTAGTAGCCGGAATCTTCCTGCTCATCCGCATGCACCCCCTGCTAGCCACCAACCAGACAGCCCTAACTGCCTGCCTATGCCTAGGTGCTCTATCAACCCTATTCGCTGCCACATGCGCCCTAACCCAAAATGACATCAAAAAAATCATTGCTTTCTCAACATCCAGCCAACTAGGACTAATAATAGTCACTATCGGACTAAACCTCCCACAACTAGCCTTCCTACACATCTCAACCCATGCCTTCTTTAAAGCCATACTATTCCTATGCTCAGGGTCTATCATCCACAACCTAAACGGAGAACAAGATATCCGAAAGATAGGAGGCCTACAGAAAATACTCCCAGTCACTACTTCCTGCCTAACCATCGGAAACCTGGCGCTGATAGGAACCCCATTCCTAGCCGGATTCTACTCAAAAGACCTCATCATCGAAAGCTTAAACACATCATACCTAAATACTTGAGCCCTACTCCTAACCCTTATAGCCACAGCATTCACCGCAACCTACAGCATCCGCATAACCATCCTAGTCCAAGCTGGACAAACCCGAATCCCCCCAATAGTATCAATAAACGAAAACAACCCACTAATCACCGCCCCCCTAACCCGACTCGCCCTAGGCAGCATTACAGCAGGAATAATCATTACCTCTTTCATCACACCAACCAAAACCCCCCCAATAACCATACCCCTTATCACCAAAACCGCTGCCATCCTCATAACAATCCTAGGAATCATCCTAGCCCTAGAACTATCGAACATAACACACACCCTCACTCACCCCAAACCAAACCCCCTCATAAACTTCTCCTCTGCATTAGGGTACTTCAACCCCCTAGTACACCGATTCTTCTCCAAAAACCTACTAGAAAAGGGACAAAACATTGCCCTACACTTGATCGACCTCTCCTGACTCAAAAAAATAGGGCCAGAGGGCCTTGCTGAACTACAAGTAGCCGCAAGCAAAGCCGCAACCTCAATACACACAGGGCTAATTAAGGCCTACCTAGGATCCTTCGCCCTCTCCATCCTGGTAATAATCCTAATAACACACAGACTCACTAATGGCCCCTAACATCCGCAAATCCCATCCCCTACTAAAAATAATCAACAACTCCCTAATCGACCTACCCGCCCCCTCCAACATCTCTGCCTGATGAAACTTCGGCTCCCTTCTAGCCATCTGCTTAGCCACACAAATCCTAACAGGCCTGCTACTAGCCATACACTACACCGCAGACACTTCACTCGCCTTCTCCTCAGTAGCTCACACATGCCGAGACGTCCAGTACGGATGGCTCATCCGCAACCTCCACGCCAACGGTGCTTCGCTCTTCTTTATCTGCATCTACTTACACATCGGACGAGGCCTCTACTACGGCTCCTACCTATACAAAGAAACCTGAAACACAGGAGTAATCCTCCTACTCACCCTAATAGCAACTGCCTTCGTAGGGTATGTCCTACCATGAGGACAAATGTCATTCTGAGGGGCCACCGTAATCACCAACCTATTCTCAGCCATCCCGTACATTGGGCAAACTCTAGTAGAATGAGCCTGAGGAGGATTCTCAGTAGACAATCCAACCTTAACCCGATTCTTCGCCATCCACTTCCTACTGCCCTTCCTAATTGCAGGAATCACCCTAGTCCACCTAACCTTCCTACACGAATCAGGCTCAAATAACCCACTAGGAATCGTATCAGACTGCGACAAAATCCCATTCCACCCATACTTCTCCATTAAAGACAGCTTAGGGCTTACCCTAATAATCACCCCTCTAATAGCACTAGCCCTATTTTCACCGAACCTCCTGGTTCTTGGAATCCGAGTTGGGAGTGGTTGGCCACATGAGATGTACAGGATTTTTACCTGTGATTTAGTCTTGACAAGGCTATGTAATTGGTTTACTAACGTCTCATAAGAAAGAAGCATGAGCGGTTAATGCAGTTGGCTTGAAACCCATCCCCAGTGGTGCCAGTGCACTCTCTGAACTCACTGAAGTGCATCCCCAGTGGTGCCAGTGCACTCTCTGCACACACTGCACTGCATCCCCAGTGGTGCCAGTGCGCTCTCTGGAGTCACAGCACTGCATCCCCAGTGGTGCCAGTGCACTCGCTGGACTCACTGCAGTGCATCCCCAGTGGTGCCAGTGCACTCTCTGGACTCACTGCACTGCATCCCCAGTGGTGCCAGTGCACTCTCTGGACTCACTGCACTGCATCACCAGTGGTGCCAGTGCACTCTCTGGACTCACTGCAGTGCATCCCCAGTGGTGCCAGTGCACTCTCTGGACTCACTGCACTCCATCCCCAGTGGTGCCAGTGCACTCTCTGGACTCACTGAAGTGCATCCCCAGTGGTGCCAGTGCACTCTCTGCACTCACTGCACTGCATCCACAGTGGTGCCAGTGCGCTCTCTGGAGTCACAGCACTGCATCCCCAGTGGTACCAGTGCAATCTCTGGACTCACTGCACTGCATCCCCAGTGGTGCCAGTGCACTCTCTGGACTCACTGAAGTGCATCACCAGTGGTGCCATTGCACTCTCTGGACTCACTGCACTGCATCCCCAGTGGTGCCAGTGCACTCACTGGACTGACTGCACTGCATCCCCAGTGGTGCCAGTGCGCTCTCCGGAGTCACAGCACTGCATCCCCAGTGGTGCCAGTGCACTCACTGGACACACTGTACTGCAACACAGGTGGTGCCAGTGCACTCTCTGCACTCACTGCACAGCATCCCCAGTGGTGCCAGTGCATTCACTGGACTCACTGGACTGCATCACCAGTGGTGCCAGTGCACTCTCTGGACTCAATGCACTACATCCCCTGTGGTGCCAGTGCACTCTCTGGACTCACTGCACTGCATCCCCAGTGGTGCCAGTGTACTCTCTGGACTCACTGCACTGCATCCCCAGTAGTGCCAGAGCACTCTCTGGACTCACTGCACTGTATCCGCAGTGGTATCAGTGCACTCTCTGTACTCACTGAAGTGCATCCCCAGTGGTGCCAGTGCACTCTCTGGACTCACTGCACTGCATCCCCAGTGGTGCCAGTGCACTCTCTGGACTCACTGCACTGTATCCGCAGTGGTGTCAGTGCACTCTCTGGACTCACTGAAGTGCATCCCCAGTGGTTCCAGTGCATTCACTGGACTCACTGTACTGCATCTCCAGTGGTGCCAGTGCACTCTCTGGACTCACTGCACTGCATCCCCAGTGGTGCCAGTGAGCTCTCTGGACTCACTGCACTGCATCCCCAGTGGTGCCAGTGTACTCACAGGATTCACTGCACTGCATCCCCAGTGGTGCTAGTGCACTCTCTGGACTCACTGCAGTGCATCCCCAGTGGTGCCAGTGCACTCTCTGGACTCACTGAAGTGCATTCTCAGTGGTGCCAGTGCACTCTCTGGGCTCACTGAAGTGCATCCCCAGTGGTGCCAGTACACTCACTGGACTCACTGCACTGCATCCCCAGTGGTGCCAGTGCACTCTCTGGACTCACTGCACTGCATCCCCAGTGGTGCCAGTGCACTCTCTGGACTCACTGTAGTGCATCCCCAGTGGTGCCAGTGCACTCTCTGGACTCACTGCAGTGCATCCCCAGTGGTGCCAGTGCACTCTCTGCCCTCACTTCACTGCATCCCCAGTGGTGCCAGTGCACTCTCTGGACTCACTGCACTGCATCCCCAGTGGTGCCAGTGAAGTCTTTGGACTCACTGCACTGCATCCCCAGTGGTGCCTGTGCACTCTCTGGAGTCACTGAAGTGCATCCCCAGTGGTGCCAGTGCACTCTCTGGACTCACTGCACTGCATGTCCAGTGGTGCCAGTGCACTCTGTGGACTCACTGTACTGCATCCCCACTGGTGCCAGTGCACTCTCTGGACTCACTGTACTGCACCCCCAGTGGTGCCAGTGCACTCACTGGACTGACTGCACTGCATCCCCAGTGGTGCCAGTGCGCTCTCTGGAGTCACAGCACTGCATCCCCAGTGGTGCCAGTGCACTCTGTGGACTCACTGCACTGCATCACAGGTGGTGCCAGTGCACTCTCTGGACTCACTGCAGTGAATCCCCGGTGGTGCCAGTGTACTCTCTGCAGTCACTGCGCTGCATCCCCAGTGGTGCCAGTGCACTCACTGGACTCACTGGACTGCATCCCCAGTGGTGCCAGTGCACTCTCTGGACTCACTGCACTGCATCCCCAGTGGTGCCAGTGCACTCTCTGGACTCACTGCACTGCATCCCCAGTGGTGCCAGAGCACTCTCTGGACTCACTGCACTGCATCCCCAGTGGTGCCAGTGCACTCTCTGGACTCACTGCACTGCATCCCCAGTCGTGTCAGTGCACTCTCTGGACTCACTGAAGTGCATCCCCAGTTGTGCCAGTGCACTCTCTGGACTCAATGCACTGCATCCCCAGTGGTGCCAGTGCACTCTCTGGACTCAGTGCACTGCATCCCCAGTGGTGCCAGTGCAATCTCTGGACTCACTGTACTGCATCACCAGTGGTGCCAGTGCACTCTCTGGACTCACTGCAGTGCATCCCCAGTGGTGCCAGTGCACTCTCTGGACTCACTGCACTGCAGCCCCGGTGGTGCCAGTGCAATCTCTGGACTCACTGCACTGCATCCCCAGTGGTGCCAGTGCACTCTCTGGACTCACTGCACTGCATCCCCAGTCGTGTCAGTGCACTCTCTGGACTCACTGAAGTGCATCCCCAGTTGTGCCAGTGCACTCTCTGGACTCAATGCACTGCATCCCCAGTGGTGCCAGTGCACTCTCTGGACTCACTGCACTGCATCCCCAGTGGTGCCAGTGCAATCTCTGGACTCACTGTAGTGCATCCCCAGTGGTGCCAGTGCACTCTCTGGAGTGACTGCAGTGCATCCCCAGTGGTGCCAGTGCACTCTCTGGACTCACTGTACTGCATCCCCAGTGGTGCCAGTGCACTCTCTGGACTCACTGCACTGCATCCCCAGTGGTGCCAGTGCACTCTATGGACTCACTGCACTGCAGCCCCGGTGGTGCCAGTGCAATCTCTGGACTCACTGCACTGCATCCCCAGTGGTGCCAGTGCACTCTCTGGACTCACTGCACTGCATCCCCAGTTTTGCCAGTGAAGTCTTTGGACTCACTGCACTGCATCCCCAGTGGTGCCAGTGCACTCTCTGGAGTCACTGAAGTGCATCCCCAGTGGTGCCAGTGCACTCTCTGGACTCACTGCACTGCATGCCCAGTGGTGCCAGTGCACTCTCTGGACTCACCGCACTGCATCCGCTCATGATCGGAGGATTCGGCAACTGAGTAGTCCCCCTCATAATCGGTGCCCCCGACATAGCATTCCCGCGAATAAACAACATAAGCTTTTGACTCCTCCCCCCATCATTCCTCCTACTACTAGTCTCATCCACTGTAGAAGCTGGCGCCGGCACAGGCTGAACTGTCTACCCTCCCCTAGCAGGTAACCTTGCCCACGCCGGAGCTTCAGTAGACCTGGCTATCTTCTCACTCCACTTAGCCGGTATCTCCTCCATCCTTGGGGCCATCAACTTTATCACCACAGCCATCAACATAAAACCCCCCGCACTCTCACAATACCAAACCCCACTATTTGTCTGATCCGTACTAATTACCGCCATCCTACTCCTTCTATCACTCCCCGTACTCGCCGCCGGTATTACAATATTACTAACTGATCGAAACCTAAACACCACATTCTTCGACCCCGCTGGAGGAGGAGACCCAATCCTGTACCAACACCTATTCTGATTCTTCGGACACCCAGAAGTCTATATTCTGATCCTACCGGGGTTCGGAATCATCTCACACGTAGTCACGTACTACTCAGGCAAAAAGGAGCCCTTCGGCTACATGGGAATAGTCTGAGCCATACTATCCATCGGCTTCCTAGGATTCATCGTCTGAGCTCACCACATGTTTACAGTAGGAATAGACGTTGATACCCGAGCCTACTTTACATCAGCCACTATAATCATTGCCATCCCTACCGGAATCCAAGTATTTAGCTGACTAGCCACCCTGCACGGAGGAACAATCAAATGAGACCCCCCCAATACTATGAGCTCTAGGATTTATCTTCCTATTTACCATCGGAGGATTAACAGGAATCGTTCTTGCAAACTCTTCCCTAGACATCGCCCTGCACGACACGTACTACGTAGTTGCCCACTTCCACTACGTCCTATCCATAGGCGCCGTCTTTGCCATTCTAGCAGGATTTACTCACTGATTCCCACTACTCACTGGGTTTACCCTACACCAAACATGAGCAAAAGCCCACTTCGGGGTAATATTTACAAGAGTAAACCTAACGTTCTTCCCCCAGCACTTCCTAGGCCTAGCAGGAATACCCCGACGATACTCGGACTATCCCGACGCCTACACACTATGAAACACCATTTCCTCCATCGGCTCCCTAATCTCAATAGTAGCCGTAATCATACTAATATTCATCATCTGAGAAGCCTTTCCGGCCAAACGAAAAGTCCTACAACCAGAACTAACTACCACAAACGTTGAATGAATCCACGGCTGCCCTCCCCCATACCATACTTTCGAGGAACCGGCCTTCGTCCAAGTACAAGAAAGGAAGGAATCGAACCCTCACATGCTGGTTTCAAGCCAACTGCATTAACCGCTCATGCTTCTTTCTTATGAGACGTTAGTAAACCAATTACATAGCCTTGTCAAGACTAAATCACAGGTAAAAATCCTGTACATCTCATGTGGCCAACCACTCCCAACTAGGATTCCAAGACGCCTCATCACCCATCATAGAAGAACTCGTTGAATTCCACGACCACGCCCTAATCGTTGCCCTAGCTATCTGCAGCCTAGTTCTCTACCTTTTAGCCCACATACTAACAGAAAAACTCTCGTCCAATGCTGTAGACGCCCAAGAAGTAGAGCTGATCTGGACAATCCTACCTGCTATCGTCCTGGTACTCCTCGCCCTCCCATCCCTACAAATCCTCTACATAATGGACAAAATCGATGAACCAGACCTCACCCTAAAAGCCATCGGCCACCAATGATACTGAAGCTACGAATACACAGACTTCAAAGACCTATCATTCGACTCCTACATAGTGCCCACCCCAGACTTACCCAACGGCCACTTCCGACTGCTAGAAGTTGACCACCGCGTAGTTATCCCAATAGAATCCCCCATCCGCGTGATCATTACTGCAGGAGACGTACTCCACTCCTGAGCAGTCCCAACGCTCGGAGTTAAAACAGACGCAATCCCAGGCCGACTAAACCAAACTTCATTCATTACCACCCGGCCTGGGATTTTTTACGGACAATGCTCAGAAATTTGCGGGGCTAATCACAGCTACATACCCATTGTAGTAGAATCAACCCCACTCCCACATTTCGAGGCCTGATCGTCCCTTCTATCATCATCCTAATCATTAAGAAGCTATGCAACAGCACTAGCCTTTTAAGCTAGCCAAAGAGGGACTTCCCCCTCCTTAATGATATGCCACAGCTTAACCCCGCACCATGATTTTCAATCATAATTATAACCTGATTAACCCTAGCACTCCTCATCCAACCAAAACTACTAGCCTTCACCACAACCAACCCCCCATCAAATAAGACCTCCCTCACTACCAAACCCACACCATGATCCTGACCATGAACCTAAGCTTCTTTGACCAATTTTCCAGCCCCAATCTATTTGGCATCCCCTTAATCCTACTATCCCTACTCTTCCCAGCCCTACTATTCCCGTCCCCAAACAACCGATGAATCAACAACCGCCTTTCTACTATCCAAACATGACTCCTTCACCTAATCACAAAACAACTAATAGTCCCACTCAACAAAAATGGCCACAAATGAGCCATAATATTTACATCCCTAATAATCATACTTCTTACAATCAACCTTCTAGGCCTCCTTCCATATACATTCACCCCAACCACCCAACTATCTATGAACATAGCCCTAGCCTTCCCACTATGGCTCGCCACACTACTAACAGGCCTACGAAACCAACCATCAGCCTCTTTAGCCCACCTATTACCCGAAGGTACCCCTACACCCCTAATCCCCGCACTAATCCTGATCGAAACAACCAGCCTACTAATCCGCCCCCTAGCCCTCGGAGTCCGCCTTACAGCCAACCTTACAGCAGGACACTTACTCATCCAACTCATCTCTACAGCCTCCATTGCATTAATACCCACCCTTCCTGCAGTATCCATCCTAACAATAATCATCCTACTACTCCTAACCATCCTAGAAGTAGCAGTAGCCATAATCCAGGCCTACGTCTTCGTGCTCCTTCTAAGCCTATACTTACAAGAAAACATCTAATGGCACACCAAGCACACTCATACCACATAGTTGACCCAAGCCCTTGACCAATCTTCGGGGCAGCCGCCGCCCTACTCACAACCTCAGGATTAATCATGTGATTCCACTACAACTCATCCATACTACTAACCCTAGGCCTCATCTCAATACTCCTAGTAATACTCCAATGATGACGAGACATTGTACGAGAAAGCACCTTCCAAGGCCATCACACTCCCACAGTCCAAAAAGGCCTACGATACGGCATAATCCTTTTCATCACATCCGAAGCATTCTTCTTCTTAGGGTTCTTCTGAGCGTTCTTCCACTCGAGCCTGGCCCCAACCCCAGAACTAGGAGGCCAATGACCCCCAACAGGAATTAAACCACTCAACCCGATAGAAGTCCCCCTACTAAACACAGCCATCCTACTAGCCTCAGGCGTTACCGTAACGTGAGCCCATCACAGCATCACAGAAGGAAACCGAAAACACGCCATCCACGCCCTAACCCTAACGATCCTCCTGGGATTCTACTTCACAGCCCTACAAGCAATAGAATACCACGAAGCCCCATTCTCAATCGCCGATAGCGTCTACGGATCTACCTTCTTCGTTGCCACTGGATTCCACGGACTCCACGTAATCATCGGATCCTCCTTCCTGACCGTCTGCCTCTTCCGACTGATCAAGTTCCACTTTACATCAGACCACCACTTCGGATTCGAGGCAGCAGCCTGATACTGACACTTCGTAGACGTCATCTGACTATTCCTCTACATAACCATCTACTGATGAGGATCTTGCTCTTCTAGTATATTAATTACAATTGACTTCCAATCTCTAGAATCTGGTATAAACCCAGAGGAGAGCAATGAACGCACTCATGTTCATATTCGCCCTATCATCAATCCTAAGCGCCGCCCTAACCGCATTAAACTTCTCACTCGCCCAAATAAACCCCGACTCAGAGAAACTCTCACCGTACGAATGTGGATTCGACCCACTTGGATCTGCTCGATTACCATTCTCAGTCCGATTCTTCCTCAGTAGCCATCCTGTTCATCCTATTCGACCTAGAAATCGCCCTCCTACTCCCCCTGCCATGAGCCGTCCAACTCCAATCCCCCCTAATGACCCTCACCTGAACTGTAGCGATCCTCCTTCTCCTAACACACGGACTGGCCTACGAGTGAATTCAAGGGGGCCTAGAATGAGCAGAATAACAGAAAGTTAGTCTAACCAAAAAGATAGCTGGTTTCGACCCAGCAGATTACAGCCAACCCTGTAACTTTCTTATGTCGCCCCTACATTTAAGCTTCTACTCAGCCTTCATTTTCAGCGGACTAGGACTAGCCTTCCACCGAACCCACCTAGTATCCGCCCTACTATGCCTTGAAAGCATAATATTATCGATATTCGTAGGCCTATCAATATGATCCATCGAAAACCAAGTCTCCTCATTCACCATGGTACCAATTCTCATGCTAACCTTCTCAGCGTGTGAGGCGGGCACAGGCCTGGCCATCCTAGTAGCCTCCACCCGCACACATGGCTCCGACCATCTACACAACCTAAACCTCCTGCAATGCTAAAAATCATCCTACCCACAATCATACTTCTTCCAACAGCCCTGCTGTCTCCACCAAAATTTCTATGGACTAACACCACCTTATACAGCCTCCTAATCGCTGCCCTAAGCCTACAGTGATTAATCCCAACCTACTACCCCTACAAATTTTTATCCAACTGAACAGGAATTGACCAAATCTCATCCCCCCTCCTAGTACTATCCTGCTGACTACTCCCACTCATAATCATAGCAAGCCAAAACCACCTGCAACAAGAACCCCTACAACGCAAACGAATCTTTATCTCAACCTTAGTCGCAGTCCAGCCATTCATCCTACTAGCCTTTTCCACCACAGAACTAGCACTATTTTACATCTCATTTGAAGCAACCCTCATTCCCACCCTAATCTTAATCACCCGATGGGGGAACCAACCAGAACGCCTAAGCGCTGGCATCTACCTGCTATTCTACACGCCAGTAAGCTCTCTACCCCTGCTAATCACAATCATACACCTATACGTGAAAATTGGCACCCTGCACCTGCCAACCCTACAACTAACCCACCCAACCCTATCCACCTCATGGACAGGAATACTATCAGGTCTAGCACTGCTCATAGCATTCATAGTAAAAGCCCCACTATACGGCCTACACCTCTGACTGCCAAAAGCCCACGTAGAAGCACCCATCGCAGGCTCAATACTCCTCGCCGCCCTACTACTAAAGCTAGGAGGATACGGAATTATACGAGTCACTCTATTTATGGGCCCGCTGTCCAACCTCCTGCACTACCCCTTCCTAACCCTGGCCCTATGAGGCGCCCTAATGACTAGCTCAATCTGCCTACGACAGACAGACCTAAAATCACTAATCGCTTATTCATCCGTTAGCCACATAGGCCTAGTTATCGCCGCAGGAATAATCCAAACCCACTGATCATTCTCAGGGGCAATGATCCTAATAATTTCCCATGGACTAACTTCCTCCATACTATTCTGCCTAGCCAACACAAACTATGAACGTACGCACAGCCGAATTCTACTACTCACACGAGGCCTACAACCTCTCCTACCACTCATAGCTACCTGATGATTGCTGGCCAATCTAACAAACATAGCCTTACCCCCAACAACAAACCTCATAGCAGAGCTAACCATTATAATCACCTTATTCAACTGATCTGCCTTCACGATCATCCTAACAGGAATCGCAACCCTACTAACCGCCTCCTACACCTTATTCATACTACTAATGACCCAACGAGGCTCAATCCCCTCCCACATCACATCTATGCAAAACTCAACCACGCGAGAACACCTGCTCATAACACTCCACATTATCCCAATATTCCTCCTAATCCTCAAACCCGAACTGATCTCCGGAATCCCCTCATGCAAGTATAGTTTAAACCAAACATTAGACTGTGATTCTAAGAATAGAAGTTCAAACCTTCTTACCTGCCGAGGGGAGGGTTTAACCAACAAGAGCTGCTAACTCTTACATCTGAGCCTAAAACCTCAGCCCCCTTACTTTTAAAGGATAACAGCAATCCACTGGTCTTAGGAACCACCCATCTTGGTGCAAATCCAAGTAAAAGTAGTGAACCCCACACTACTAATCAACTCCCTCACACTACTCACGCTGACAATCCTCCTAACCCCAATCATCCTGCCATTTCTATTTAAAAACTTTAAAAACACCCCACAAGCCACCACCCGCGCTGTTAAAACCGCATTCCTAATTAGCCTAGCCCCTACAACCGCATTCATCTACTCGGGAGTAGAATCTGTCACCTGCCACTGGGAGTGAAAATTCATTATAAACTTTAAAATCCCCCTGAGCCTAAAAATAGACCAATACTCAATAACATTTCTTCCAATCGCCCTATTTGTAACATGATCAATCCTACAATTCGCCATATGATACATGGCCTCAGAGCCATACGTAACAAAATTTTTCACCTACCTACTGACATTCCTAGTCGCCATACTCCTCCTAACAACCGCAAACAACATATTCCTCCTATTCGTAGGCTGGGAAGGAGTACGAATCATGTCCTTCCTTCTCATCGGCTGATGACAAGGCCGAGCAGATGCCAACACCGCCGCCCTACGAGCCGTAATCTACAACCGAATCGGAGACGTCGGACTGATCCTGAGCATAGCATGACTAGCTTCAACATTCAACACCTGAGAGATCCAACAAGCCGTACACCCCCACCAAACCCCAATCCTCCCCCTCATAGGATTAATCCTCGCAGCCGCAGGAAAATCCGCCCAATTTGGACTCCACCCATGACTGCCCGCAGCAATAGAAGGCCCCACCCCAGTATCAGCCCTACTGCACTCCAGTACCATAGTAGTAGCCGGAATCTTCCTGCTCATCCGCATGCACCCCCTGCTAGCCACCAACCAGACAGCCCTAACTGCCTGCCTATGCCTAGGTGCTCTATCAACCCTATTCGCTGCCACATGCGCCCTAACCCAAAATGACATCAAAAAAATCATTGCTTTCTCAACATCCAGCCAACTAGGACTAATAATAGTCACTATCGGACTAAACCTCCCACAACTAGCCTTCCTACACATCTCAACCCATGCCTTCTTTAAAGCCATACTATTCCTATGCTCAGGGTCTATCATCCACAACCTAAACGGAGAACAAGATATCCGAAAGATAGGAGGCCTACAGAAAATACTCCCAGTCACTACTTCCTGCCTAACCATCGGAAACCTGGCGCTGATAGGAACCCCATTCCTAGCCGGATTCTACTCAAAAGACCTCATCATCGAAAGCTTAAACACATCATACCTAAATACTTGAGCCCTACTCCTAACCCTTATAGCCACAGCATTCACCGCAACCTACAGCATCCGCATAACCATCCTAGTCCAAGCTGGACAAACCCGAATCCCCCCAATAGTATCAATAAACGAAAACAACCCACTAATCACCGCCCCCCTAACCCGACTCGCCCTAGGCAGCATTACAGCAGGAATAATCATTACCTCTTTCATCACACCAACCAAAACCCCCCCAATAACCATACCCCTTATCACCAAAACCGCTGCCATCCTCATAACAATCCTAGGAATCATCCTAGCCCTAGAACTATCGAACATAACACACACCCTCACTCACCCCAAACCAAACCCCCTCATAAACTTCTCCTCTGCATTAGGGTACTTCAACCCCCTAGTACACCGATTCTTCTCCAAAAACCTACTAGAAAAGGGACAAAACATTGCCCTACACTTGATCGACCTCTCCTGACTCAAAAAAATAGGGCCAGAGGGCCTTGCTGAACTACAAGTAGCCGCAAGCAAAGCCGCAACCTCAATACACACAGGGCTAATTAAGGCCTACCTAGGATCCTTCGCCCTCTCCATCCTGGTAATAATCCTAATAACACACAGACTCACTAATGGCCCCTAACATCCGCAAATCCCATCCCCTACTAAAAATAATCAACAACTCCCTAATCGACCTACCCGCCCCCTCCAACATCTCTGCCTGATGAAACTTCGGCTCCCTTCTAGCCATCTGCTTAGCCACACAAATCCTAACAGGCCTGCTACTAGCCATACACTACACCGCAGACACTTCACTCGCCTTCTCCTCAGTAGCTCACACATGCCGAGACGTCCAGTACGGATGGCTCATCCGCAACCTCCACGCCAACGGTGCTTCGCTCTTCTTTATCTGCATCTACTTACACATCGGACGAGGCCTCTACTACGGCTCCTACCTATACAAAGAAACCTGAAACACAGGAGTAATCCTCCTACTCACCCTAATAGCAACTGCCTTCGTAGGGTATGTCCTACCATGAGGACAAATGTCATTCTGAGGGGCCACCGTAATCACCAACCTATTCTCAGCCATCCCGTACATTGGGCAAACTCTAGTAGAATGAGCCTGAGGAGGATTCTCAGTAGACAATCCAACCTTAACCCGATTCTTCGCCATCCACTTCCTACTGCCCTTCCTAATTGCAGGAATCACCCTAGTCCACCTAACCTTCCTACACGAATCAGGCTCAAATAACCCACTAGGAATCGTATCAGACTGCGACAAAATCCCATTCCACCCATACTTCTCCATTAAAGACAGCTTAGGGCTTACCCTAATAATCACCCCTCTAATAGCACTAGCCCTATTTTCACCGAACCTCCTGGTTCTTGGAATCCGAGTTGGGAGTGGTTGGCCACATGAGATGTACAGGATTTTTACCTGTGATTTAGTCTTGACAAGGCTATGTAATTGGTTTACTAACGTCTCATAAGAAAGAAGCATGAGCGGTTAATGCAGTTGGCTTGAAACCCATCCCCAGTGGTGCCAGTGCACTCTCTGAACTCACTGAAGTGCATCCCCAGTGGTGCCAGTGCACTCTCTGCACACACTGCACTGCATCCCCAGTGGTGCCAGTGCGCTCTCTGGAGTCACAGCACTGCATCCCCAGTGGTGCCAGTGCACTCGCTGGACTCACTGCAGTGCATCCCCAGTGGTGCCAGTGCACTCTCTGGACTCACTGCACTGCATCCCCAGTGGTGCCAGTGCACTCTCTGGACTCACTGCACTGCACCACCAGTGGTGCCAGTGCACTCTCTGGACTCACTGCAGTGCATCCCCAGTGGTGCCAGTGCACTCTCTGCACTCACTGCACTGCATCCCCAGTGGTGCCAGTGCACTCTCTGGACTCACTGCACTGCATCCCCAGTTGTGCCAGTGAAGTCTTTGGACTCACTGCACTGCATCCCCAGTGTTGCCAGTGCACTCTGTGGAGTCACTCAAGTGCATCCCCAGTGGTGCCAGTGCACTCTCTGGACTCACTAAACTGCATGTCCAGTGGTGCCAGTGCACTCTCTGGACTCACTGTACTGCATCCCCACTGGTGCCAGTGCACTCTGTGGACCCACTGTACTGCATCCCCAGTGGTGACAGTGCACTCTCTGGACTAACTGCAGTGCATCCCCAGTGGTGCCAGTGCACTCTCTGGACTCACTGCAGTGCATCCCCAGTGGTGCCAGTGCACTCTCTGGTCTCACTGCACTGCATCCCCAGTGGTGCCAGTGCAGTCTCTGGACTCACTGCACTGCATCCCCAGTGGTGCCAGTGCACTGTCTGGACTCACTGCAGTGCATCCCCAGTGGTGCCAGTGTACTCTCTGCAGTCACTGCACTGCATCCCCAGTGGTGCCAGTGCACTCACTGGACTCACTGCACTGCATCCCCAGTGGTGCCAGTGAACTCTCTGGACTCACTGCACTGCATCCCCAGTGGTGCCAGTGTACTCTCTGGACTCACTGCAGTGCATCCCCAGTGGTGCCAGAGCACTCTCTGGACTCACTGCACTGCATCCCCAGTGGTGCCAGTGCACTCTCTGGACTCACTGCACTGCATCCCCAGTGGTGTCAGTGCACTCTCTGGACTCACTGAAGTGCATCCCCAGTTGTGCCAGTGCACTCTCTGGACTCAATGCACTGCATCCCCAGTGGTGCCAGTGCACTCTCTGGACTCAGTGCACTGCATCCCCAGTGGTGCCAGTGCACTCTCTGGACTCACTGTACTGCATCCCCAGTGGTGCCAGTGCACTCTCTGGACTCACTGCAGTGCATCCCCAGTGGTGCCAGTGCACTCTCTGGACTCACTGCACTGCATCACCAGTGGTGCCAGTGCACTCTCTGGACTCACTGCAGTGCATCCCCAGTGGTGCCAGTGCACTCTCTGGACTCACTGCACTGCAGCCCCGGTGGTGCCAGTGCAATCTCTGGACTCACTGCACTGCATCCCCAGTGGTGCCAGTGCACTCTTTGGACTCACTGCACTGCATCTCCAGTTTTGCCAGTGAAGTCTTTGGACTCACTGGACTGCATCCCCAGTGGTGCCAGTGCACTCTCTGGAGTCCCTGAAGTGCATCCCCAGTGGTGCCAGTGCACTCTCTGGACTCACTGCACTGCATGACCAGTGGTGCCACTGCACTCTCTGGACTCACTGTACTGCATCCCCACTGGTACCAGTGCACTCTGTGGACTCACTGTACTGCATCCCCAGTGGTGACAGTGCACTCTCTGGACTCACTGCACTGCATCCCCAGTGGTGCCAGTGCACTCTCTGGACTCACTGCAGTGCATCCCCAGTGGTGCCAGTGCACTCTATGGACTCACTGCACTGCATCCCCAGTGGTGCCAGTGCACTCTCTGGACTCACTGCAGTGCATCCACAGTGGTGCCAGTGCACTCACTGGACTCACTGCAGTGCATTCCCTCTGGTGCCAGTGCACTCTCTGGACTCACTGCACTGCATCCCCAGTGGTGCCAGTGCACTCTCTGGACTCACTGCACTGCATCCCCAGTGGTGCCAGTGCATTCTCTGGACTCACTGCAGTGCATCCCCAGTGGTGCCAGTGCAATCTCTGGACTCACTGCAGTGCATCCCCAGTGGTGCCAGTGCACACTCTGGACTCACTGCACTGCATCCCCAGTGGTGTAAGTGCACTCTCTGGACTCACTGCACTGCATCCCCAGTGTTCACAGTGCACTCTCTGCACTCACTACACTGCATCCCCAGTGGTGCCAGTGCACTCTCTGTACTCACTGCACTGCATCCCCAGTGGTGCCAGTGCACTCTCTGGACTCACTGCACTGCATCCCCAGTGGTGTCAGTTCACTCTCTGGACTCACTGCACTGCATCCCCAGTGGTGCCAGTGCACTCTCTGGACTCACTGCACTGCATCCCCAGTGGAGCCCGTGCACTCTCTGGACTCACTGCAGTGCATCCCCAGTGTTGCCAGTGCACTCTCTGGAGTAACTGCAGTGCATCTCCAGTGGTGCCAAAGCACTCTCTGGACTCCTGGCACCGCATACCCAGTGGTGCCAGTGCACTCTCTGGGCTCACTGCAGTGCATCCCCAGTGGTGCCAGTGCACTCTCTTGACTCACTGCACTGCATCCCCAGTGGTGCCAGTGTACTCACTGGACTCACTGCACTGCATTCCCCAGTGGTGCTAGTGCACTCTCTGGACTCACTGCAGTGCATCCCCAGTGGTGCCAGTGCACTCTCTGGACTCACTGAAGTGCATTCTCAGTGGTTCCAGTGCACTCTGTGGACTCACTGCCTTGCATCCCCAGTGGTGCCAGTGCGCTCTCTGGACTCACTGCAGTGCATCCCCAGTGGTGCCAGTGCACTCTCTGGACTCACTGCACTGCATCCCCAGTGCTGCCAGTGCACTCTCTGGACTCACTGCACTGCATCCCCAGTGGTGCCAGTGCACTCTCTGGACTCACTGCAGTGCATCCCCAGTGGTGCCAGTGCACTCTCTGGACTCACTGCACTGCATCCCCAGTGGTGCCACTGCACTCTCTGGACTCACTGCAGTGCATCCCCAGTGGTGCCAGTGCACTCTCTGGACTCACTGCAGTGCATCCCCACTGCTGCCAGTGCACTCTCTGGACTCACTGCACTGCATCCCCAGTGGTGACAATGCACTCTCTGGACTCACTGCACTGCATCCCCAGTGGTGCCAGTGCACTCTCTGGACTCACTGCACTGCATCCCCAGTGGTGACAATGCACTCTCTGGACTCACTGCACTGCATCCCCAGTGGTGCCAGTGCACTCTCTGGACTCACTGCACAGCATCCCCAGTGGTGCCAGTGCACTCTCTGGACTCACTGCACTGCATCCCCAGTGGTGCCAGTGCACTCTCTCGAGTCACTGCACTACATCCCCAGTGGTGCCAGTGCGCTCACTGGACTCACTGTACTGCATCATCAGTGGTGCCAGTGCACTCTCTGGAGTGACTGCAGTGCATCCCCAGTGGTGCCAGTGCACTCTCTGGACTCACTGCACTGCATCCCCAGTGGTGCCAATGCACTCTCTGGACTCACTGCACTGCATCCCCAGTGGTGCCAGTGCACTCACTGGACTCACTGCACTGCATCCCAAGTGGTACCAGTGCACTCTCTGGACTCACTGCACTGCATCCACAGTGGTGCCAGTGCACTCTCTCGAGTCACTGCACTACATCCCCAGTGGTGCCAGTGCACTCACTGGACTCACTGTACTGCATTCCCAGTGGTGCTAGTGCACTCTCTGGACTTACTGCAGTGCATCCCCAGTGGTGCCAGTGCACTCTTTGGACTCACTGAAGTGCATTCTCAGTGGTGCCAGTGCACTCTCTGGACTCACTGCACTGCATCCCCAGTGGTGCCAGTGCACTCTCTGGACTCACTGAAGTGCATTCTCAGTGGTGCCAGTGCACTCTCTGGACTCACTGCAGTGCATCCCCAGTGGTGCCAGTACACTCACTGGACTCACTGCACTGCATCCCCAGTGGTGCCAGTTCACTCTCTGGACTCACTGCACTGCATCCCCAGTGGTGCCAGTGCACTCTCTGGACTCACTGCACTGCATCCCCAGTGCTGCCTGTGCACTCTCTGGACTCACTGCACTGCATCCCCAGTGGTGTCACTGCACTCTCTGGACTCACTGCACTGCATCCCCAGTTGTGCCAGTGCACTCTCTGCACTCAGTGCACTGCATACCCAGTGGTGCCAGTGCACTCACTGGACTCACTGCAGTGCATTCCCTCTGGTGCCAGTGCACTCTCTGGACTCACTGCTGTGCATCCCCAGTGGTGCCAGTGCACTCTCTGGACTCACTGCACTGCATCCCCAGTGGTGCCAGTGCACTCTCTGGACTCACTGCAGTGCATCACCTGTGAAGCCAGTGCACTCTCTGGACTCACTGAAGTGCATCCCCAGTGGTGCCAGTGCAATCTCTGGACTCACTGCACTGCATTCCCAGTCGTACCAGTGCACACTCTGGACTCACTGCACTGCATCCCCAGTGGTGCCAGTGCACTCTCTGGACTCACTGCACTGCAACCCCAGTGTTGCCAGTGCACTCTCTGGACTCACTGCACTGCATCCCCAGTGGTGCCAGTGCACTCTCTGGACTCACTTCAGTGCATCCCCAGTGGTGCCAGAGCACTCTCTGGACTCACTGCACTGCATCCCCAGTGGTGCCAGTGCACTCTCTGGACTCACTGCACTGCATCCCCAGTGGTGCCAGTGCACTCTCTGGACTCACTGCACTGCATCACCAGTGGTGCCAGTGCACTCTCTGGACTCACTGCACTGCATCCCCAGTGCTGCCAGTGCACTCTCTGGACTCACTGCACTGCATCCCCAGTGGTGCCACTGCACTCTCTGGACTCACTGCACTGCATGTCCAGTGGTGCCAGTGCACTCTCTGCACTCACTGCACTGCATCCCCAGTGCTGCCAGTGCACTCACTGGACTCACTGCAGTGCATTCCCTCTGGAGCCAGTGCACTCTCTGGACTCACTGCAGTGCATCCGCAGTGGTGCCAGTGCACTCTCTGGACTCACTGCAGTGCATCCCCAGTGGTGCCAGTGCACTCTCTGGACTCACTGCAGTGCATCACCAGTGGTGCCAGTGCACTCTCTGGACTCACTGCAGTGCATCCCCAGTGGTGCCAGTGCACTCTCTGGACTCACTGCACTGCATCCCCAGTGGTGCCAGTGCACTCTCTGGACTCACTGCACTGCATCCCCAGTGGTGCCAGTACACTCACTGGACTGACTGCACTGCATCCTCTCTGCTGCCAGTGCACTCTCTGGACTCACCGCACCGCATCCCCAGTGGTGCCAGTGCACTCTCTGGAGTAACTGCAGTGCATCCCCAGTGGTGCCAGTGCACTCTCTGGACTCACTGCACTGCATCCCCAGTGGTGCCAGTGCACTCTCTGGACTCACTGCACTGCATCCCCAGTGGTGCCAGTGCACTCTCTGGACTCCCGGCACCGCATCCCCAGTGGTGCCAGTGCACTCTCTGGGCTCACTGCAGTGCATCCCCAGTGGTGCCAGTGCACTCTCTTGACTCACTGCACTGCATCCCCAGTGGTGCCAGTGAACTCACTGGATTCACCGCACTGCATCCCCAGTGGTGCTAGTGCACTCTCTGGACTCGCTGCAGTGCATCCCCAGTGGTGCCAGTGCACTCTCTGGACTCACTGAAGTGCATTCTCAGTGGTGCCAGTGCACTCTGTGGACTCACTGCAGTGCATCCCCAGTGGTGCCAGTGCGCTCTCTGGACTCACTGCAGTGCATCCCCAGTGGTGCCAGTGCACTCTCTGGACTCACTGCACTGCATCCCCAGTGCTGCCAGTGCACTCTCTGGACTCACTGCACTGCATCCCCAGTGGTGCCAGTGCACTCTCTGGACTCACTGCACCGCATCCCCAGTGGTGCCAGTGCACTCTCTGGACTCACTGCACCGCATCCCCAGTGGTGCCAGTGCACTCTCTGGACTCACTGCACTGCATCCCCAGTGGTACCAGTGCACTCTGTGGACTCACTGCAGTGCATCCCCAGTGGTGCCAGTGCACTCTCTGGACTCACTGCACTGCATCCCCAGTGGTGCCAATGCACTCTCTGGACTCACTGCACTGCATCCCCAGTGGTGCCAGTGCACTCTCTGGACTCACTGAAGTGCATCCCCAGTGGTGCCAGTGCACTCTCTGGAGTCACTGCACTGCATCCCCAGTGGTGCTAGTGCACTCTGTGGACTCACTGCAGTGCATCCCCAGTGGTGCCAGTGCACTCTCTGGACTCACTGCACTGCATCCCCAGTGGTGCCAGTGCACTCTCTGGACTCACTGCAGTGCATCCCCAGTGGTGCCAGTACACTCACTGGACTGACTGCACTGCATCCCCAGTGGTGCCAGTGCACTCTCTGGACTCACCGCACCGCATCCCCAGTGGTGCCAGTGCACTCTCTGGAGTAACTGCAGTGCATCACCAGTGGTGCCAGTGCACTCTCTGGACTCACTGCACTGCATCCCCAGTGGTGCCAGTGCACTCTCTGGACTCACTGCAGTGCATCCCCAGTGGTGCCAGAGCACTCTCTGGACTCACTGCAGTGCATCCCCAGTGGTGCCAGTGCACTCTCTGGACTCACTGCACTGCATCCCCAGTGGTGCCAGTGCACTCTCTGGACTCCCGGCACCGCATCCCCAGTGGTGTAAGTGCACTCTCTGGGCTCACTGCAGTGCATCCCCAGTGGTGCCAGTGCACTCTCTTGACTCACTGCACTGCATCCCCAGTGGTGCCAGTGCACTCACTGGATTCACTGCACTGCATCCCCAGTGGTGCTAGTGCACTCTCTGGACTCACTGCAGTGCATCCCCAGTGGTACCAGTGCACTCTCTGGACTCACTGAAGTGCATTCTCAGTGGTGCCAGTGCACTCTGTGCACTCACTGCAGTGCATCCCCAGTGTTGCCAGTGCGCTCTCTGGACTCACTGCAGTGCATCCCCAGTGGTGCCAGTGCACTCTCTGGACTCACTGCACTGCATCCCCAGTGGTGCCAGTGCACTCTCTGGACTCACTGCACTGCATCCCCAGTGGTGCCAGTGCACTCTCTGGACTCACTGCACTGCATCCCCAGTGGTGCAAGTGCACTCTGTGGACTCACTGCAGTGCATCCCCAGTGGTGCCAGTGCACTCTCTGGACTCACTGCACTGCATCCCCAGTGGTGCCAGTGAACTCTCTGGACTCACTGCAGTGCATCCCCAGTGGTGCCAGTGCACTCTCTGGACTCACTGCACTGCATCCCAAGTGGTGCCAGTGCACTCTCTGGAGTCACTGCACTGCATCCCCAGTGGTGCCAGTGCACTCTCTCGAGTCACTGCACTACATCCCCAGTGGTGCCAGTGCACTCACTGGACTCACTGTACTGCATCATCAGTGGTGCCAGTGCACTCTCTGGACTCACTGCACTACATCCCCAGTGGTGCCAGTGCACTCACTGGACTCACTGTACTGCATCATCAGTGGTGCCAGTGCCCTCTCTGGAATCACTGCAGTGCATCCCCAGTGGTGGCAGTGCACTCACTGGACTCACTGTACTGCATCATCAGTGGTGCCAGTGCACTCTCTGGACTCACTGCAGTGCATCCCCAGTGGTGCCAGTGCACTCTCTGGACTCACTGCACTGCATCCCCAGTGTTGCCAGTGCATTCACTGGACTCACTGTACTGCATCTCCAGTGGTGCCAGTGCACTCTCTGGGCTCACTGCAGTGCATCCCCAGTGGTGCCAGTGCACTCTCTGGACTCACTGCAGTGCATCCCCACTGGTGCCAGTGCACTCACTGGATTCACTGCACTACATTCCCAGTGGTGCTAGTGCACTGTCTGGACTCACTGCACTGCATCCCCAGTGGTGCCAGTGCACTCTCTGGAGTAACTGCAGTGCATCACCAGTGTTGCCAGTGCACTCTCTGGACTCACTGCACTGCATCCCCAGTGGTGCCAGTGTGCTCTCTGGACTCACTGAAGTGCATTCTCAGTGGTGCCAGTGCACTCTCTGGACTCACTGCAGTGCATCCCCAGTGGTGCCAGTACACTCTCTGGACTCACTGCACTGCATCCCCAGTGGTGCTAGTGCACTCTGTGGACTCACTGCACTGCATCCCCAGTGGTGCCAGTGCACTCCCTGCACTCACTGCACTGCATCCCCAGTGGTGCCAGTGCACTCTCTGGGCTCACTGCAGTGCATTCCCTCTGGTGCCAGTGCACTCTCTGGACTCACTGCAGTGCATCCCCAGTGGTGCCAGTGCACTCTCTGGACTCACTGAAGTGCATCCCCCGTGGTGCCAGTGCGATCTCTGGACTCACTGCACTGCATTCCCAGTGGTGCCAGTGGACACTCTGGACTCACTGCACTGCATCCCCAGTGGTGCCAGTGCACTCTCTGGACTCACTGCCGTGCATCCCCAGTGTTGCCAGTGCACTCTCTGGACTCACTGCACTGCATCCCCAGTGGTGCTAGTGCACTCTCTGGACTCACTGCACTGCATCCCCAGTGGTGCCGGAGCACTCACTGGACTCACTGCACTGCATCCCCAGTGGAGCCAGTGCACTCTCTGGACTCACTGCACTGCATCCCCAGTGGTGCCAGATCACTCTGTGGACTCACTGCAGTGCATCCCCAGTGGAGCCCGTGCACTCTCTGGACTCAGTGAAGTGCATCCCCAGTGGTGGCAGTGCACTCTCTGGACTCACTGCACTGCATCCCCAGTGGTGCCAGTGCACTCTGTGGACTCACTGCACTGCATGCCCAGTGGTGCCAGTGCACTCTCTGGACTCACTGATGTGCATTCTCAGTGGTGCCAGTGCACTCTCTGGACTCACTGCAGTGCATCCCCACTGGTGCCAGTACACTCACTGGACTGACTGCACTGCATCCCCAGTGGTGCTAGTGCACTCTCTGGACTCACTGTACTGCATCGCCAGTGGTGCAAGAGCACTCTCTGGACTCACTGCAGTGCATCCCCAGTGGTGCCAGTGCACTCTCTGGACTCACTGTACTGCATCCCCAGTGGTGCCAGTGCACTCTGTGGACTCACTGCTGTGCATCCCCAGTGGTGCCAGTGCACTCTCTGGACTCACTGCACTGCATCCCCAGTGGTGCCAGTGCACTCTCTGGACTCACTGCACTGCATCCCCAGTGGTGCAAGTGCACTCTCTGGACTCACTGCACTGCATCCCAAGTGGTGCCAATGCACTCTCTGGACTCACTGCAGTGCATCCCCAGTGGTGCCAGTACACTCACTGGACTCACTGCACTGCATCCCCAGTGGTGCCAGTGCAGTCTCTGCACTCACTGAAGTGCATCCCCAGTGGTGCCAGTGAACTCTCTGGACTCACTGCAGTGCATCCCCAGTGGTGCCAGTGCACTCTCTTGACTCACTGCACTGCATCCCCAGTGGTGCCAGTGCACTCTCTGGACTCACTGAAGTGCATCCCCATTGGTGCCAGTGCACTCTCTGGACTCACTGGACTGCATCTCCAGTGGTGCCAGTGCACTCTCTGGACTCACTGCACTGCATCCCCAGTGGTGCAAGTGCACTCTCTGGACTCACTGCAGTGCATCCCAAGTGGTGCCAATGCACTCTCTGGACTCACTGCAGTGCATCCCCAGTGGTGCCAGTACACTCACTGGACTCACTGCACTGCATCCCCAGTGGTGCCAGTGCAGTCTCTGGACTCACTGAAGTGCATCTCCAGTGGTGCCAGTGAACTCTCTGGACTCACTGCAGTGCATCCCCAGTGGTGCCAGTGCACTCTCTGGACTCACTGCACTGCATCCCCAGTGGTGCCAGTGCACTCTCTGGACTCACTGCACTGCATCCCCAGTGGTGCCAGTGCACTCTCTGGACTCACTGCACTGCATCTCCAATGGTGCCAGTGCACTCTCTGGACTCACTGCACTGCATCCCCAGTGGTACCAATGCACTCTCTGGACTCACTGCACTGCATCCCCAGTGGTGCCAGTGCACTCTCTGGACTCACTGTACTGCATCTCCAGTGGTGCCAGTGCACTCTCTGGACTCACTGCACTGCATCACCAGTGGTGCCAGTGCACTCTGTGGACTCACTGCTGTGCATTCCCCAGTGGTGCCAGTGCACTCTCTGGACTCACTGCACTGCATCCCCAGTGGTGTCAGTGCACTCTCTGGACTCACTGCACTGCATCCCCAGTGGTGCAAGTGCACTCTCTGGACTCACTGCAGTGCATCCCAAGTGGTGCCAATGCACTCTCTGGACTCACTGCAGTGCATCCCCAGTGGTGCCAGTACACTCACTGGACTCACTGCACTGCATCCCCAGTGGTGCCAGTGCAGTCTCTGCACTCACTGAAGTGCATCTCCAGTGGTGCCAGTGAACTCTCTGGACTCACTGCAGTGCATCCCCAGTGGTGCCAGTGCACTCTCTGGACTCACTGCACTGCATCCCCAGTGGTGCCTGTGCACTCTCTGGACTCACTGCACTGCATCCCCAGTGGTGCCAGTGCACTCTCTGGACTCACTGCACTGCATCCCCAGTGCTGCCAGTGCACTCTCTGGACTCACTGCACTGCATCCCCAGTGGTGCCAATGCACTCTCTGGACTCACTGCTGTGCATCCCCAGTGGTGCCAGTGCACTCTCTGGACTCACTGTACTGCATCCCCAGTGGTGCCAGTGCACTCTCTGGACTCACTGCACTGCATCCCCATTGGTGCCAGTGCACTCTCTGGACTCACTGCACTGCATCCCCAGTGGTGCCAGTGCACTCTCTGGACTTGCTGCACTGCATCCCCAGTGGTGCCAGTGCACTCTCTGGACTCACTGCACTGCATCCCCAGTGTTGCCAGTGCACTCTCTGGACTCACTGTACTGCATCCCCAGTGGAGCCCGTGCACACTCTGGACTCACTGCACTGCATCCCCAGTGGTGCCAGTGCACTCTCTGGACTCACTGCAGTGCATCCCCAGTGGTGCCAGTGCAGTCTTTGGACTCACTGAAGTGCATTCTCAGTGGTGCAAGTGCACTCTCTGGACTCACTGCACTGCATCCCCAGTGGTGCCAGTGCGCTCTCTGGACTCACTGAAGTGCATCCCCAGTGGTGCCAGTACACTCTCTGGACTCACTGAAGGGCATTCCCAGTGGTGCCAGTGCACTCTCTGGACTCACTGCAGTGCATCCCCAGTGGTGCCAGTGCACTCTCTGGACTCACCGCACCGCATCCCCAGTGGTGCCAGTGCACTCTCTGGAGTAACTGCAGTGCATCACCAGTGGTGCCACTGCACTCTCTGGACTCACTGCACAGCATCCCCAGTGGTGCCAGAGCACTCTCTGGACTCACTGCACTGCATCCCCAGTGGTGCCAGTGCACTCTCTGGACTCACTGCACTGCATCCCCAGTGGAGCCAGTGCGATCTCTGGACTCACTGCACTGCATCCCCAGTGGTGCCAGTGCACTCTGTGGACTCACTGCACTACATCCCCAGTGGGGCCCGTGCACTCTGTGGACTCACTGCAGTGCATCCCCAGTGGTGCCAGTGCACTCTCTGGACTCACTGAAGGGCATCCCCAGTGGTGCCAGTACACTCACTGGACTGACTGCACTGCATCCCCAGTGGTGCTAGTGCACTCTCTGGACTCACTGCACTGCATCTCCATTGGTGCCAGAGCACTCTCTGGACTCACTGCGCTGCATCCCCAGTGGTGCCAGTGCACTCTGTGGACTCACTGCTGTGCATCCCCATTGGTGCCAGTGCACTCTCTGGACTCACTGCACTGCATCCCCAGTGGTGCCAGTGCACTCTGTGGACTCACTGCAGTGCATCCCCAGTGGTGCAAGTGCACTCTCTGGACTCACTGCAGTGCATCCCAAGAGGTGCAAATGCACTCTCTGGACTCACTGCAGTGCATCCCCAGTGGTGCCAGTACACTCACTGGACTCACTGCACTGCATCCCCAGTGGTGCCAGTGAACTCTCTGGACTTGCTGCACTGCATCCCCAGTGGTGCCAGTGCACTCTCTGGACTCACTGCACTGCATCCCCAGTGGTGCCTGTGCACTCTCTGGAGTAACTGCAGTGCATCCCCAGCGGTGCCAAAGCACTCTCTGGACTCCCGGCACCGCATCCCCAGTGGTGCCAGTGCACTCTCTGGGCTCACTGCAGTGCATCCCCAGTGGTGCCAGTGCACTCTCTGGACCTCCGGCACCGCATCCCCAGTGGAGCCAGTGCACTCTCTGAACTCGCGGCACTGCATCCCCAGTGGTTCCAGTGCACTCTCTCGAGTCACTGCACTACATCCCCAGTTGTGCCAGTGCACTCACTGGACTCACTGTACTGCATCATCAGTGGTGCCAGTGCACTCTCTGGACTCACTGCACTGCATCCCCAGTGGTGCCAGTGCACTCTCTGGACTCACTGCAGTGCATTCTCTGTGGTGCCAGTGCACTCTCTGGACTCACTGCAGTGCATCCCCAGTGGTGCCAGTGCACTCACTGGACTCACTGCACTGCATCCCCAGTGGTGCCAGTGCACTCTCTGGGCTCACTGCAGGGCATCCCCAGTGGTGCCAGAGCACTCTCTGGACTCACTGCACTGCATCCCCAGTGGTGCCAGTGCTATCCCTGGACTCACTGTAGTGCATCCCCAGTGGTGCCAGTGCTATCCCTGGACTCACTGCACTGCATCCCCCGTGGTGCAAGTGCACTCTCTGGACTCACTGGAGTGCATCACCTGTGGTGCCAGTGCACTCTCTGGACTCACTGCACTGCATCCCCAGTGCTGCCACTGCACTCTCTGGACTCACTGCACTGCATCACCTGTGGTGCCAGTGCACTCTCTGGACTCACTGCACCGCATCCGCAGTGGTGCCAGTGCACTCTCTGGACTCACTGCAGTGCATCCCCAGTGGTGCCAGTGCACTCTCTGGAGTGACTGCAGTGCATCCCCAGTGGTGCCAGTGCACTCTCTGGACTCACTGCACTGCATCCCCAGTGGAGCCAGTGCACTCTCTGGACTCGCGTCACTGCATCCCCAGTGGTGCCAGTGCACTCTCTGGACTCACTGAAGTGCATCCCCAGTGGTGCCAGTGCACTCTCTGGACTCACTGCAGTGCATTCCCGGTGGTGCCAGTGCACTCTCTGGACTCACTGCAGGGCATCCCCAGTGGTGCTAGTGCACTCTGGACTCACTGCAGTACATCCCCAGTGGTGCCAGTGCACTCTCTGGACTCACTGCAGTGCATCCCCACTGCTGCCAGTGCACTCTCTGGACTCACAGCAGTGCATCCCCAGTGGTGCCAGTGCACTCTCTGGACTCACTGCACTGCATCCCCAGTGGTGCCAATGCACTCTCTGGACTCACTGCACTGCATCCCCAGTGGTGCCAGTGCACTCTCTGGACTCACTGCACAGCATCCCCAGTGGTGCCAGTGCACTCTCTGGACTCACTGCAGTGCATCCCCAGTGGTGCCAGTGCACTCTCTCGAATCACTGCACTACATCCCCAGTGGTGCCAGTGCGCTCACTGGACTCACTGTACTGCATCATCAGTGGTGCCAGTGCACTCTCTGGAGTGACTGCAGTGCATCCCCAGTGGTGCCAGTGCACTCTCTGGACTCACTGCACTGCATCCCCAGTGGTGCCAGTGCACTCACTGGACTCACTGCACTGCATCCCAAGTGGTACCAGTGCACTCTCTGGACTCACTGCAGTGCATCCCCAGTGGTGCCAGTGCACTCTCTCGAGTCACTGCACTACATCCCCAGTGGTGCCAGTGCACTCACTGGACTCACTGTACTGCATTCCCAGTGGTGCTAGTGCACTCTCTGGACTCACTGCAGTGCATCCCCAGTGGTGCCAGTGCACTCTTTGGACTCACTGAAGTGCATTCTCAGTGGTGCCAGTGCACTCTCTGGACTCACTGCACTGCATCCCCAGTGCTGCCAGTGCACTCTCTGGACTCACTGAAGTGCATTCTCAGTGGTGCCAGTGCACTCTCTGGACTCACTGCAGTGCATCCCCAGTGGTGCCAGTACACTCACTGGACTCACTGCACTGCGTCTCCAGTGGTGCCAGTGCACTCTCTGGACTCACTGCACTGCATCCCCAGTGGTGTCACTGCACTCTCTGGACTCACTGCACTGCATCCCCTGTTGTGCCAGTGCACTCTCTGCACTCACTGCACTGCATACCCAGTGGTGCCAGTGCACTCACTGGACTCACTGCAGTGCATTGCCATTGGTGCCAGTGCACTCTCTGGACTCACTGCACTGCATCCCCAGTGGTGCCAGTGCACTCTCTGGACTCACTGCACTGCATCCCCAGTGGTGCCAGTGCACTCTCTGGACTCACTGAAGTGCATCCCCAGTGGTGCCAGTGCAATCTCTGGACTCACTGCACTGCATCCCCAGTGGTGCCAGTGCACTCTCTGGACTCACTGAAGTGCATCCCCAGTGGTGCCAGTGCAATCTCTGGACTCACTGCACTGCATCCCCAGTGGTGCCAGTGCACTCACTGGACTCACTGCACTGCATCCCAAGTGGTACCAGTGCACTCTCTGGACTCACTGCAGTGCATCCCCAGTGGTGCCAGTGCACTCTCTCGAGTCACTGCACTACATCCCCAGTGGTGCCAGTGCACTCACTGGACTCACTGTACTGCATTCCCAGTGGTGCTAGTGCACTCTCTGGACTCACTGCAGTGCATCCCCAGTGGTGCCAGTGCACTCTTTGGACTCACTGAAGTGCATTCTCAGTGGTGCCAGTGCACTCTCTGGACTCACTGCACTGCATCCCCAGTGCTGCCAGTGCACTCACTGGACTCACTGAAGTGCATTCTCAGTGGTGCCAGTGCACTCTCTGGACTCACTGCAGTGCATCCCCAGTGGTGCCAGTACACTCACTGGACTCACTGCACTGCGTCTCCAGTGGTGCCAGTGCTATCCCTGGACTCACTGTAGTGCATCGCCAGTGGTGCCAGTGCACTCTCTGGAGTAACTGCAGTGCATCCCCAGCGGTGCCAAAGCACTCTCTGGACTCCCGGCACCGCATCCCCAGTGGTGCCAGTGCACTCACTGGACTCACTGCAGTGCATTGCCATTGGTGCCAGTGCACTCTCTGGACTCACTGCACTGCATCCCCAGTGGTGCCAGTGCACTCTCTGGACTCACTGCACTGCATCCCCAGTGGTGCCAGTGCACTCTCTGGACTCACTGAAGTGCATCCCCAGTGGTGCCAGTGCAATCTCTGGACTCACTGCACTGCATTCCCAGTGGTGCCAGTGCACACTCTGGACTCACTGCACTGCATCCCCAGTGGTGCCAGTGCACTCTCTGGACTCACTGCACTGCAACCCCAGTGTTGCCAGTGCATTCTCTGGACTCACTGCACTGCATCCCCAGTGGTGCCAGTGTACTCTCTGGACTCACTTCAGTGCATCCCCAGTGGTGCCAGAGCACTCTCTGGACTCACAGCACTGCATCCCCAGTGGTTCCAGTGTACTCTCTGGACTCACTGCACTGCAGCCCCAGTGGTGCCAGTGCACTCTCTGGACTCACTGCACTGCATCCCCAGTATTGCCAGTGCACTCTCTGGACTCACTGCACTGCATCCCCAGTGCTGCCAGTGCACTCTCTGGACTCACTGCACTGCATCCCCAGTGGTGCCACTGCACTCTCTGGACTCACTGCACTGCATGTCCAGTGGTGCCAGTGCACTCTCTGCACTCACTGCACTGCATCCCCAGTGCTGCCAGTGCACTCACTGGACTCACTGCAGTGCATTCCCTCTGGAGCCAGTGCACTCTCTGGACTCACTGCAGTGCATCCGCAGTGGTGCCAGTGCACTCTCTGGACTCACTGCAGTGCATCCCCAGTGGTGCCAGTGCACTCTCTGGACTCACTGCAGTGCATCACCAGTGGTGCCAGTGCACTCTCTGGACTCACTGAAGTGCATCCCCAGTGGTGCCAGTGCACTCTCTGGACTCACTGCACTGCATCCCCAGTGGTGCCAGTGCACTCTCTGGACTCACTGCACTGCATCCCCAGTGGTGCCAGAGCACTCTCTGGACTCACTGCACTGCATCCTCTGTGCTGCCAGTGCACTCTCTGGACTCACTGCACTGCATCCCCAGTGGTGCCAGTGCACTCTCTGGACTCACTGTACTGCATCCCCAGTGGAGCGCGTGCACTCTCTGGACTCACTGAAGTGCATCCCCAGTGGTGCCAGTGCACTCTCTGGACTCACTGCACTGCATCCCCAGTGGTGCTAGTGCACTCTGTGGACTCACTGCACTGCATCCCCAGTGGTGCCAGTGCACTCTCTGGACTCACTGAAGGGCATTCTCAGTGGTGCCAGTGCACTCTCTGGACTCACTGCAGTGTTTCCCCAGTGGTGCCAGTACACTCACTGGACTGACTGCACTGCATCCCCAGTGGTGCCAGTGCACTCTCTGGACTCACCGCACCGCATCCCCAGTGGTGCCAGTGCACTCTCTGGAGTAACTGCAGTGCATCCCCAGTGGTGCCAGTGCACTCTCTGGACTCACTGCACTGCATCCCCAGTGGTGCCAGTGCACTCTCTGGACTCACTGCACTGCATCCCCAGTGGTGCCAGTGCACTCTCTGGACTCCCGGCACCGCATCCCCAGTGGTGCCAGTGCACTCTCTGGGCTCACTGCAGTGCATCCCCAGTGGTGCCAGTGCACTCTCTTGACTCACTGCACTGCATCCCCAGTGGTGCCAGTGCACTCACTGGATTCACTGCACTGCATCCCCAGTGGTGCTAGTGCACTCTCTGGACTCACTGCAGTGCATCCCCAGTGGTACCAGTGCACTCTCTGGACTCACTGAAGTGCATTCTCAGTGGTGCCAGTGCACTCTGTGGACTCACTGCAGTGCATCCCCAGTGGTGCCAGTGCGCTCTCTGGACTCACTGCATTGCATCCCCATTGGTGCCAGTGCACTCTCTGGACTCACTGCACTGCATCCCCAGTGCTGCCAGTGCACTCTCTGGACTCACTGCACTGCATCCCCAGTGGTGCCAGTGCACTCTCTGGACTCACTGCACTGCATCCCCAGTGGTGCCAGTGCACTCTCTGGACTCACTGCACCGCATCCCCAGTGGTGCCAGTGCACTCTCTGGACTCACTGCACTGCATCCCCAGTGGTGCCAGTGCACTCTCTGGACTCACTGCACTGCATCCCCAGTGGTGCCAGTGCACTCTCTGGACTCACTGCACTGCATCCCCAGTGGTGCCAGTGCACTCTCTGGACTCACTGCACTGCATCACCAGTGGTTCCAGTGCACTCTCTCGAGTCACTGCACTACATCCCCAGTGGTGCCAGTGCACTCTCTGGACTCACTGCACTGCATCCCCAGTGGTGCCAGTGCACTCTCTGGACTCACTGCACTGCTTCCCCAGTGGTGCCAGTGCTATCCCTGCACTCACTGTAGTGCATCCCCAGTGGTGCCAGTGCACTCTCTGGACTCACTGCAGTGCATCCCCAGTGGTGCCAGTGCACTCTCTGGACTCACTGAAGTGCATTCTCTGTGTTGCCAGTGCACTCTCTGGACTCACTGCAGTGCATCCCCAGTGGTGCCAGTGCACTCACTGGACTCACTGCAATGCATCCCCAGTGGTGCCAGTGCACTCTCTGGGCTCACTGCAGGGCATCCCCAGTGGTGCCAGAGCACTCTCTGGACTCACTGCACTGCATCCCCAGTGGTGCCAGTGCTATCCCTGGACTCACTGTAGTTCATCCCCAGTGGTGCCAGTGCACTCTCTGGACTCACTGCAGGGCATCCCCAGTGTTGCCAGTGCACTCTCTGGACTCACTGCGCTGCATCCCCAGTGGTGCCAGTGCACTCTCTGGACTCGCTGCACTGCATCCCCAGTGCTGCCAGTGCACTCTCTGGACTCACTGCAGGGCATCCCCGGTGGAGCCAGTGTACTCTCAGGACTCACTGCAGTGCATCCCCAGTGGTGCCAGTGCACTCTCTGGACTCACTGCAGTGCATCCCCAGTGGTGCCAGTGCACTCTCTGGCGTCACTGCACTGCATCCCCCGTGGTGCAAGTGCACTCTCTGGACTCACTGGAGTGCATCACCTGTGGTGCCAGTGCACTCTCTGGACTCACTGCACTGCATCCCCAGTGCTGCCAGTGCACTCTCTGCACTCACTGCACTGCATTACCTGTGGTGCCAGTGCACTCTCTGGACTCACTGCACCGCATCCGCAGTGGTGCCAGTGCACTCTCTAGAGTCACTGCGCTGCATCCCCAGTTGTGCCAGTGCACTCTCTGGACTCACTGCAGTGCATCCCCAGTGGTGCCAGTGCACTCTCTGGAGTGACTGCAGTGCATCCCCAGTGGTGTCAGTGCACTCTCTGGACTCACTGCACTGCATCCCCAGTGGTGCAAGTGCACTCTCTGGACTCACTGCAGTGCATCCCAAGTGGTGCCAATGCACTCTCTGGACTCACTGCAGTGCATCCCCAGTGGTGCCAGTACACTCACTGGACTCACTGCACTGCATCCCCAGTGGTGCCAGTGCAGTCTCTGCACTCACTGAAGTGCATCTCCAGTGGTGCCAGTGAACTCTCTGGAGTGACTGCAGTGCATCCCCAGTGGTGCCAGTGCACTCTCTGGACTCACTGCACTGCATCCCCAGTGGTGCCAGTGCACTCTCTGGACTCACTGCACTGCATCCCCAGTGGTGCCAGTGCACTCTCTGGACTCACTGCACTGCATCCCCAGTGGTGCCAGTGCACTCTCTGGACTCACTGCACTGCATCCCCAGTGGTGCCAGTGCACTCTCTGGACTCACTGCACTGCATCCCCAGTGGTGCCAGTGCACTCTCTGGACTCACTGCACTGTATCCGCAGTGGTGTCAGTGCACTCTCTGGACTCACTGAAGTGCATCCCCAGTGGTTCCAGTGCATTCACTGGACTCACTGTACTGCATCTCCAGTGGTGCCAGTGCACTCTCTGGACTCACTGCACTGCATCCCCAGTGGTGCCAGTGAGCTCTCTGGACTCACTGCACTGCATCCCCAGTGGTGCCAGTGTACTCACAGGATTCACTGCACTGCATCCCCAGTGGTGCTAGTGCACTCTCTGGACTCACTGCAGTGCATCCCCAGTGGTGCCAGTGCACTCTCTGGACTCACTGAAGTGCATTCTCAGTGGTGCCAGTGCACTCTCTGGGCTCACTGAAGTGCATCCCCAGTGGTGCCAGTACACTCACTGGACTCACTGCACTGCATCCCCAGTGGTGCCAGTGCACTCTCTTGACTCACTGCACTGCATCCCCAGTGGTGCCAGTGCACTCTCTGGACTCACTGTAGTGCATCCCCAGTGGTGCCAGTGCACTCTCTGCACTCACTTCACTGCATCCCCAGTGGTGCCAGTGCACTCTCTGGACTCACTGCACTGCATCCCCAGTGGTGCCAGTGAAGTCTTTGGACTCACTGCACTGCATCCCCAGTGGTGCCTGTGCACTCTCTGGAGTCACTGAAGTGCATCCCCAGTGGTGCCAGTGCACTCTCTGGACTCACTGCACTGCATGTCCAGTGGTGCCAGTGCACTCTGTGGACTCACTGTACCTCATCCCCACTGGTGCCAGTGCACTCTCTGGACTCACTGTACTGCACCCCCAGTGGTGCCAGTGCACTCACTGGACTGACTGCACTGCATCCCCAGTGGTGCCAGTGCGCTCTCTGGAGTCACAGCACTGCATCCCCAGTGGTGCCAGTGCACTCTGTGGACTCACTGCACTGCATCACAGGTGGTGCCAGTGCACTCTCTGGACTCACTGCAGTGAATCCCCGGTGGTGCCAGTGTACTCTCTGCAGTCACTGCGCTGCATCCCCAGTGGTGCCAGTGCACTCACTGGAATCACTGGACTGCATCCCCAGTGGTGCCAGTGCACTCTCTGGACTCACTGCACTGCATCCCCAGTGGTGCCAGTGCACTCTCTGGACTCACTGCACTGCATCCCCAGTGGTGCCAGAGCACTCTCTGGACTCACTGCACTGCATCCCCAGTGGTGCCAGTGCACTCTCTGGACTCACTGCACTGCATCCCCAGTCGTGTCAGTGCACTCTCTGGACTCACTGAAGTGCATCCCCAGTGGTGCCAGTGCACTCTCTGGACTCAATGCACTGCATCCCCAGTGGTGCCAGTGCACTCTCTGGACTCAGTGCACTGCATCCCCAGTGGTGCCAGTGCAATCTCTGGACTCACTGTACTGCATCACCAGTGGTGCCAGTGCACTCTCTGGACTCACTGCAGTGCATCCCCAGTGGTGCCAGTGCACTCTCTGGACTCACTGCACTGCAGCCCCGGTGGTGCCAGTGCAATCTCTGGACTCACTGCACTGCATCCCCAGTGGTGCCAGTGCACTCTCTGGACTCACTGCACTGCATCCCCAGTCGTGTCAGTGCACTCTCTGGACTCACTGAAGTGCATCCCCAGTTGTGCCAGTGCACTCTCTGGACTCAATGCACTGCATCCCCAGTGGTGCCAGTGCACTCTCTGGACTCAGTGCACTGCATCCCCAGTGGTGCCAGTGCAATCTCTGGACTCACTGTAGTGCATCCCCAGTGGTGCCAGTGCACTCTCTGGACTCACTGCACTGCATCCCCAGTGGTGCCAGTGCACTCTCTGGACTCACTGTACTGCATCCCCAGTGGTGCCAGTGCACTCTCTGGACTCACTGCACTGCATCCCCAGTGGTGCCAGTGCACTCTATGGACTCACTGCACTGCAGCCCCAGTTGTGCCAGTGCAATCTCTGGACTCACTGCACTGCATCCCCAGTGGTGCCAGTGCACTCTCTGGACTCACTGCACTGCATCCCCAGTTTTGCCAGTGAAGTCTTTGGACTCACTGCACTGCATCCCCAGTGGTGCCAGTGCACTCTCTGGAGTCACTGAAGTGCATCCCCAGTGGTGCCAGTGCACTCTCTGGACTCACTGCACTGCATGCCCAGTGGTGCCAGTGCACTCTCTGGACTCACCGCACTGCATCCGCTCATGATCGGAGGATTCGGCAACTGAGTAGTCCCCCTCATAATCGGTGCCCCCGACATAGCATTCCCGCGAATAAACAACATAAGCTTTTGACTCCTCCCCCCATCATTCCTCCTACTACTAGTCTCATCCACTGTAGAAGCTGGCGCCGGCACAGGCTGAACTGTCTACCCTCCCCTAGCAGGTAACCTTGCCCACGCCGGAGCTTCAGTAGACCTGGCTATCTTCTCACTCCACTTAGCCGGTATCTCCTCCATCCTTGGGGCCATCAACTTTATCACCACAGCCATCAACATAAAACCCCCCGCACTCTCACAATACCAAACCCCACTATTTGTCTGATCCGTACTAATTACCGCCATCCTACTCCTTCTATCACTCCCCGTACTCGCCGCCGGTATTACAATATTACTAACTGATCGAAACCTAAACACCACATTCTTCGACCCCGCTGGAGGAGGAGACCCAATCCTGTACCAACACCTATTCTGATTCTTCGGACACCCAGAAGTCTATATTCTGATCCTACCGGGGTTCGGAATCATCTCACACGTAGTCACGTACTACTCAGGCAAAAAGGAGCCCTTCGGCTACATGGGAATAGTCTGAGCCATACTATCCATCGGCTTCCTAGGATTCATCGTCTGAGCTCACCACATGTTTACAGTAGGAATAGACGTTGATACCCGAGCCTACTTTACATCAGCCACTATAATCATTGCCATCCCTACCGGAATCCAAGTATTTAGCTGACTAGCCACCCTGCACGGAGGAACAATCAAATGAGACCCCCCCAATACTATGAGCTCTAGGATTTATCTTCCTATTTACCATCGGAGGATTAACAGGAATCGTTCTTGCAAACTCTTCCCTAGACATCGCCCTGCACGACACGTACTACGTAGTTGCCCACTTCCACTACGTCCTATCCATAGGCGCCGTCTTTGCCATTCTAGCAGGATTTACTCACTGATTCCCACTACTCACTGGGTTTACCCTACACCAAACATGAGCAAAAGCCCACTTCGGGGTAATATTTACAAGAGTAAACCTAACGTTCTTCCCCCAGCACTTCCTAGGCCTAGCAGGAATACCCCGACGATACTCGGACTATCCCGACGCCTACACACTATGAAACACCATTTCCTCCATCGGCTCCCTAATCTCAATAGTAGCCGTAATCATACTAATATTCATCATCTGAGAAGCCTTTCCGGCCAAACGAAAAGTCCTACAACCAGAACTAACTACCACAAACGTTGAATGAATCCACGGCTGCCCTCCCCCATACCATACTTTCGAGGAACCGGCCTTCGTCCAAGTACAAGAAAGGAAGGAATCGAACCCTCACATGCTGGTTTCAAGCCAACTGCATTAACCGCTCATGCTTCTTTCTTATGAGACGTTAGTAAACCAATTACATAGCCTTGTCAAGACTAAATCACAGGTAAAAATCCTGTACATCTCATGTGGCCAACCACTCCCAACTAGGATTCCAAGACGCCTCATCACCCATCATAGAAGAACTCGTTGAATTCCACGACCACGCCCTAATCGTTGCCCTAGCTATCTGCAGCCTAGTTCTCTACCTTTTAGCCCACATACTAACAGAAAAACTCTCGTCCAATGCTGTAGACGCCCAAGAAGTAGAGCTGATCTGGACAATCCTACCTGCTATCGTCCTGGTACTCCTCGCCCTCCCATCCCTACAAATCCTCTACATAATGGACAAAATCGATGAACCAGACCTCACCCTAAAAGCCATCGGCCACCAATGATACTGAAGCTACGAATACACAGACTTCAAAGACCTATCATTCGACTCCTACATAGTGCCCACCCCAGACTTACCCAACGGCCACTTCCGACTGCTAGAAGTTGACCACCGCGTAGTTATCCCAATAGAATCCCCCATCCGCGTGATCATTACTGCAGGAGACGTACTCCACTCCTGAGCAGTCCCAACGCTCAGAGTTAAAACAGACGCAATCCCAGGCCGACTAAACCAAACTTCATTCATTACCACCCGGCCTGGGATTTTTTACGGACAATGCTCAGAAATTTGCGGGGCTAATCACAGCTACATACCCATTGTAGTAGAATCAACCCCACTCCCACATTTCGAGGCCTGATCGTCCCTTCTATCATCATCCTAATCATTAAGAAGCTATGCAACAGCACTAGCCTTTTAAGCTAGCCAAAGAGGGACTTCCCCCTCCTTAATGATATGCCACAGCTTAACCCCGCACCATGATTTTCAATCATAATTATAACCTGATTAACCCTAGCACTCCTCATCCAACCAAAACTACTAGCCTTCACCACAACCAACCCCCCATCAAATAAGACCTCCCTCACTACCAAACCCACACCATGATCCTGACCATGAACCTAAGCTTCTTTGACCAATTTTCCAGCCCCAATCTATTTGGCATCCCCTTAATCCTACTATCCCTACTCTTCCCAGCCCTACTATTCCCGTCCCCAAACAACCGATGAATCAACAACCGCCTTTCTACTATCCAAACATGACTCCTTCACCTAATCACAAAACAACTAATAGTCCCACTCAACAAAAATGGCCACAAATGAGCCATAATATTTACATCCCTAATAATCATACTTCTTACAATCAACCTTCTAGGCCTCCTTCCATATACATTCACCCCAACCACCCAACTATCTATGAACATAGCCCTAGCCTTCCCACTATGGCTCGCCACACTACTAACAGGCCTACGAAACCAACCATCAGCCTCTTTAGCCCACCTATTACCCGAAGGTACCCCTACACCCCTAATCCCCGCACTAATCCTGATCGAAACAACCAGCCTACTAATCCGCCCCCTAGCCCTCGGAGTCCGCCTTACAGCCAACCTTACAGCAGGACACTTACTCATCCAACTCATCTCTACAGCCTCCATTGCATTAATACCCACCCTTCCTGCAGTATCCATCCTAACAATAATCATCCTACTACTCCTAACCATCCTAGAAGTAGCAGTAGCCATAATCCAGGCCTACGTCTTCGTGCTCCTTCTAAGCCTATACTTACAAGAAAACATCTAATGGCACACCAAGCACACTCATACCACATAGTTGACCCAAGCCCTTGACCAATCTTCGGGGCAGCCGCCGCCCTACTCACAACCTCAGGATTAATCATGTGATTCCACTACAAC
Source organism: Anser brachyrhynchus (assembly GCF_964034855.1). NCBI lineage: Eukaryota > Metazoa > Chordata > Aves > Anseriformes > Anatidae > Anser > Anser brachyrhynchus. The sequence goes on from NC_137700.1 coordinate 2,752,257, forward strand.
TCATCCATACTACTAACCCTAGGCCTCATCTCAATACTCCTAGTAATACTCCAATGATGACGAGACATTGTACGAGAAAGCACCTTCCAAGGCCATCACACTCCCACAGTCCAAAAAGGCCTACGATACGGCATAATCCTTTTCATCACATCCGAAGCATTCTTCTTCTTAGGGTTCTTCTGAGCGTTCTTCCACTCGAGCCTGGCCCCAACCCCAGAACTAGGAGGCCAATGACCCCCAACAGGAATTAAACCACTCAACCCGATAGAAGTCCCCCTACTAAACACAGCCATCCTACTAGCCTCAGGCGTTACCGTAACGTGAGCCCATCACAGCATCACAGAAGGAAACCGAAAACACGCCATCCACGCCCTAACCCTAACGATCCTCCTGGGATTCTACTTCACAGCCCTACAAGCAATAGAATACCACGAAGCCCCATTCTCAATCGCCGATAGCGTCTACGGATCTACCTTCTTCGTTGCCACTGGATTCCACGGACTCCACGTAATCATCGGATCCTCCTTCCTGACCGTCTGCCTCTTCCGACTGATCAAGTTCCACTTTACATCAGACCACCACTTCGGATTCGAGGCAGCAGCCTGATACTGACACTTCGTAGACGTCATCTGACTATTCCTCTACATAACCATCTACTGATGAGGATCTTGCTCTTCTAGTATATTAATTACAATTGACTTCCAATCTCTAGAATCTGGTATAAACCCAGAGGAGAGCAATGAACGCACTCATGTTCATATTCGCCCTATCATCAATCCTAAGCGCCGCCCTAACCGCATTAAACTTCTCACTCGCCCAAATAAACCCCGACTCAGAGAAACTCTCACCGTACGAATGTGGATTCGACCCACTTGGATCTGCTCGATTACCATTCTCAGTCCGATTCTTCCTCAGTAGCCATCCTGTTCATCCTATTCGACCTAGAAATCGCCCTCCTACTCCCCCTGCCATGAGCCGTCCAACTCCAATCCCCCCTAATGACCCTCACCTGAACTGTAGCGATCCTCCTTCTCCTAACACACGGACTGGCCTACGAGTGAATTCAAGGGGGCCTAGAATGAGCAGAATAACAGAAAGTTAGTCTAACCAAAAAGATAGCTGGTTTCGACCCAGCAGATTACAGCCAACCCTGTAACTTTCTTATGTCGCCCCTACATTTAAGCTTCTACTCAGCCTTCATTTTCAGCGGACTAGGACTAGCCTTCCACCGAACCCACCTAGTATCCGCCCTACTATGCCTTGAAAGCATAATATTATCGATATTCGTAGGCCTATCAATATGATCCATCGAAAACCAAGTCTCCTCATTCACCATGGTACCAATTCTCATGCTAACCTTCTCAGCGTGTGAGGCGGGCACAGGCCTGGCCATCCTAGTAGCCTCCACCCGCACACATGGCTCCGACCATCTACACAACCTAAACCTCCTGCAATGCTAAAAATCATCCTACCCACAATCATACTTCTTCCAACAGCCCTGCTGTCTCCACCAAAATTTCTATGGACTAACACCACCTTATACAGCCTCCTAATCGCTGCCCTAAGCCTACAGTGATTAATCCCAACCTACTACCCCTACAAATTTTTATCCAACTGAACAGGAATTGACCAAATCTCATCCCCCCTCCTAGTACTATCCTGCTGACTACTCCCACTCATAATCATAGCAAGCCAAAACCACCTGCAACAAGAACCCCTACAACGCAAACGAATCTTTATCTCAACCTTAGTCGCAGTCCAGCCATTCATCCTACTAGCCTTTTCCACCACAGAACTAGCACTATTTTACATCTCATTTGAAGCAACCCTCATTCCCACCCTAATCTTAATCACCCGATGGGGGAACCAACCAGAACGCCTAAGCGCTGGCATCTACCTGCTATTCTACACGCCAGTAAGCTCTCTACCCCTGCTAATCACAATCATACACCTATACGTGAAAATTGGCACCCTGCACCTGCCAACCCTACAACTAACCCACCCAACCCTATCCACCTCATGGACAGGAATACTATCAGGTCTAGCACTGCTCATAGCATTCATAGTAAAAGCCCCACTATACGGCCTACACCTCTGACTGCCAAAAGCCCACGTAGAAGCACCCATCGCAGGCTCAATACTCCTCGCCGCCCTACTACTAAAGCTAGGAGGATACGGAATTATACGAGTCACTCTATTTATGGGCCCGCTGTCCAACCTCCTGCACTACCCCTTCCTAACCCTGGCCCTATGAGGCGCCCTAATGACTAGCTCAATCTGCCTACGACAGACAGACCTAAAATCACTAATCGCTTATTCATCCGTTAGCCACATAGGCCTAGTTATCGCCGCAGGAATAATCCAAACCCACTGATCATTCTCAGGGGCAATGATCCTAATAATTTCCCATGGACTAACTTCCTCCATACTATTCTGCCTAGCCAACACAAACTATGAACGTACGCACAGCCGAATTCTACTACTCACACGAGGCCTACAACCTCTTCTACCACTCATAGCTACCTGATGATTGCTGGCCAATCTAACAAACATAGCCTTACCCCCAACAACAAACCTCATAGCAGAGCTAACCATTATAATCACCTTATTCAACTGATCTGCCTTCACGATCATCCTAACAGGAATCGCAACCCTACTAACCGCCTCCTACACCTTATTCATACTACTAATGACCCAACGAGGCTCAATCCCCTCCCACATCACATCTATGCAAAACTCAACCACGCGAGAACACCTGCTCATAACACTCCACATTATCCCAATATTCCTCCTAATCCTCAAACCCGAACTGATCTCCGGAATCCCCTCATGCAAGTATAGTTTAAACCAAACATTAGACTGTGATTCTAAGAATAGAAGTTCAAACCTTCTTACCTGCCGAGGGGAGGGTTTAACCAACAAGAGCTGCTAACTCTTACATCTGAGCCTAAAACCTCAGCCCCCTTACTTTTAAAGGATAACAGCAATCCACTGGTCTTAGGAACCACCCATCTTGGTGCAAATCCAAGTAAAAGGAGTGAACCCCACACTACTAATCAACTCCCTCACACTACTCACGCTGACAATCCTCCTAACCCCAATCATCCTGCCATTTCTATTTAAAAACTTTAAAAACACCCCACAAGCCACCACCCGCGCTGTTAAAACCGCATTCCTAATTAGCCTAGCCCCTACAACCGCATTCATCTACTCGGGAGTAGAATCTGTCACCTGCCACTGGGAGTGAAAATTCATTATAAACTTTAAAATCCCCCTGAGCCTAAAAATAGACCAATACTCAATAACATTTCTTCCAATCGCCCTATTTGTAACATGATCAATCCTACAATTCGCCATATGATACATGGCCTCAGAGCCATACGTAACAAAATTTTTCACCTACCTACTGACATTCCTAGTCGCCATACTCCTCCTAACAACCGCAAACAACATATTCCTCCTATTCGTAGGCTGGGAAGGAGTACGAATCATGTCCTTCCTTCTCATCGGCTGATGACAAGGCCGAGCAGATGCCAACACCGCCGCCCTACGAGCCGTAATCTACAACCGAATCGGAGACATCGGACTGATCCTGAGCATAGCATGACTAGCTTCAACATTCAACACCTGAGAGATCCAACAAGCCGTACACCCCCACCAAACCCCAATCCTCCCCCTCATAGGATTAATCCTCGCAGCCGCAGGAAAATCCGCCCAATTTGGACTCCACCCATGACTGCCCGCAGCAATAGAAGGCCCCACCCCAGTATCAGCCCTACTGCACTCCAGTACCATAGTAGTAGCCGGAATCTTCCTGCTCATCCGCATGCACCCCCTGCTAGCCACCAACCAGACAGCCCTAACTGCCTGCCTATGCCTAGGTGCTCTATCAACCCTATTCGCTGCCACATGCGCCCTAACCCAAAATGACATCAAAAAAATCATTGCTTTCTCAACATCCAGCCAACTAGGACTAATAATAGTCACTATCGGACTAAACCTCCCACAACTAGCCTTCCTACACATCTCAACCCATGCCTTCTTTAAAGCCATACTATTCCTATGCTCAGGGTCTATCATCCACAACCTAAACGGAGAACAAGATATCCGAAAGATAGGAGGCCTACAGAAAATACTCCCAGTCACTACTTCCTGCCTAACCATCGGAAACCTGGCGCTGATAGGAACCCCATTCCTAGCCGGATTCTACTCAAAAGACCTCATCATCGAAAGCTTAAACACATCATACCTAAATACTTGAGCCCTACTCCTAACCCTTATAGCCACAGCATTCACCGCAACCTACAGCATCCGCATAACCATCCTAGTCCAAGCTGGACAAACCCGAATCCCCCCAATAGTATCAATAAACGAAAACAACCCACTAATCACCGCCCCCCTAACCCGACTCGCCCTAGGCAGCATTACAGCAGGAATAATCATTACCTCTTTCATCACACCAACCAAAACCCCCCCAATAACCATACCCCTTATCACCAAAACCGCTGCCATCCTCATAACAATCCTAGGAATCATCCTAGCCCTAGAACTATCGAACATAACACACACCCTCACTCACCCCAAACCAAACCCCCTCATAAACTTCTCCTCTGCATTAGGGTACTTCAACCCCCTAGTACACCGATTCTTCTCCAAAAACCTACTAGAAAAGGGACAAAACATTGCCCTACACTTGATCGACCTCTCCTGACTCAAAAAAATAGGGCCAGAGGGCCTTGCTGAACTACAAGTAGCCGCAAGCAAAGCCGCAACCTCAATACACACAGGGCTAATTAAGGCCTACCTAGGATCCTTCGCCCTCTCCATCCTGGTAATAATCCTAATAACACACAGACTCACTAATGGCCCCTAACATCCGCAAATCCCATCCCCTACTAAAAATAATCAACAACTCCCTAATCGACCTACCCGCCCCCTCCAACATCTCTGCCTGATGAAACTTCGGCTCCCTTCTAGCCATCTGCTTAGCCACACAAATCCTAACAGGCCTGCTACTAGCCATACACTACACCGCAGACACTTCACTCGCCTTCTCCTCAGTAGCTCACACATGCCGAGACGTCCAGTACGGATGGCTCATCCGCAACCTCCACGCCAACGGTGCTTCGCTCTTCTTTATCTGCATCTACTTACACATCGGACGAGGCCTCTACTACGGCTCCTACCTATACAAAGAAACCTGAAACACAGGAGTAATCCTCCTACTCACCCTAATAGCAACTGCCTTCGTAGGGTATGTCCTACCATGAGGACAAATGTCATTCTGAGGGGCCACCGTAATCACCAACCTATTCTCAGCCATCCCGTACATTGGGCAAACTCTAGTAGAATGAGCCTGAGGAGGATTCTCAGTAGACAATCCAACCTTAACCCGATTCTTCGCCATCCACTTCCTACTGCCCTTCCTAATTGCAGGAATCACCCTAGTCCACCTAACCTTCCTACACGAATCAGGCTCAAATAACCCACTAGGAATCGTATCAGACTGCGACAAAATCCCATTCCACCCATACTTCTCCATTAAAGACAGCTTAGGGCTTACCCTAATAATCACCCCTCTAATAGCACTAGCCCTATTTTCACCGAACCTCCTGGTTCTTGGAATCCGAGTTGGGAGTGGTTGGCCACATGAGATGTACAGGATTTTTACCTGTGATTTAGTCTTGACAAGGCTATGTAATTGGTTTACTAACGTCTCATAAGAAAGAAGCATGAGCGGTTAATGCAGTTGGCTTGAAACCCATCCCCAGTGGTGCCAGTGCACTCTCTGAACTCACTGAAGTGCATCCCCAGTGGTGCCAGTGCACTCTCTGCACACACTGCACTGCATCCCCAGTGGTGCCAGTGCGCTCTCTGGAGTCACAGCACTGCATCCCCAGTGGTGCCAGTGCACTCGCTGGACTCACTGCAGTGCATCCCCAGTGGTGCCAGTGCACTCTCTGGACTCACTGCACTGCATCCCCAGTGGTGCCAGTGCACTCTCTGGACTCACTGCACTGCATCACCAGTGGTGCCAGTGCACTCTCTGGACTCACTGCAGTGCATCCCCAGTGGTGCCAGTGCACTCTCTGCACTCACTGCACTGCATCCCCAGTGGTGCCAGTGCACGCTCTGGACTCACTGCACTGCATCCCCAGTTGTGCCAGTGAAGTCTTTGGACTCACTGCACTGCATCCCCAGTGTTGCCAGTGCACTCTGTGGAGTCACTCAAGTGCATCCCCAGTGGTGCCAGTGCACTCTCTGGACTCACTAAACTGCATCCCCAGTGGTGCCAGTGCACTCTCTGGACTCACTGTACTGCATCCCCACTGGTGCCAGTGCACTCTGTGGACTCACTGTACTGCATCCCCAGTGGTGACAGTGCACTCTCTGGACTAACTGCAGTGCATCCCCAGTGGTGCCAGTGCACTCTCTGGACTCACTGCAGTGCATCCCCAGTGGTGCCAGTGCACTCTCTGGTCTCACTGCACTGCATCCCCAGTGGTGCCAGTGCAGTCTCTGGACTCACTGCACTGCATCCCCAGTGGTGCCAGTGCACTGTCTGGACTCACTGCAGTGCATCCCCAGTGGTGCCAGTGTACTCTCTGCAGTCACTGCACTGCATCCCCAGTGGTGCCAGTGCACTCACTGGACTCACTGCACTGCATCCCCAGTGGTGCCAGTGAACTCTCTGGACTCACTGCACTGCATCCCCAGTGGTGCCAGTGTACTCTCTGGACTCACTGCAGTGCATCCCCAGTGGTGCCAGAGCACTCTCTGGACTCACTGCACTGCATCCCCAGTGGTGCCAGTGCACTCTCTGGACTCACTGCACTGCATCCCCAGTGGTGTCAGTGCACTCTCTGGACTCACTGAAGTGCATCCCCAGTTGTGCCAGTGCACTCTCTGGACTCAATGCACTGCATCCCCAGTGGTGCCAGTGCACTCTCTGGACTCAGTGCACTGCATCCCCAGTGGTGCCAGTGCACTCTCTGGACTCACTGTACTGCATCCCCAGTGGTGCCAGTGCACTCTCTGGACTCACTGCAGTGCATCCCCAGTGGTGCCAGTGCACTCTCTGGACTCACTGTACTGCATCACCAGTGGTGCCAGTGCACTCTCTGGACTCACTGCAGTGCATCCCCAGTGGTGCCAGTGCACTCTCTGGACTCACTGCACTGCAGCCCCGGTGGTGCCAGTGCAATCTCTGGACTCACTGCACTGCATCCCCAGTGGTGCCAGTGCACTCTCTGGACTCACTGAAGTGCATCTCCAGTTTTGCCAGTGCACTCTCTGGACTCACTGCACTGCATGACCAGTGGTGCCACTGCACTCTCTGGACTCACTGTACTGCATCCCCACTGGTACCAGTGCACTCTGTGGACTCACTGTACTGCATCCCCAGTGGTGACAGTGCACTCTCTGGACTCACTGCACTGCATCCCCAGTGGTGCCAGTGCACTCTCTGGACTCACTGCACTGCATCCCCAGTGGTGCCAGTGCACTCTCTGGACTCACTGCAGTGCATCCACAGTGGTGCCAGTGCACTCACTGGACTCACTGCAGTGCATTCCCTCTGGTGCCAGTGCACTCTCTGGACTCACTGCACTGCATCCCCAGTGGTGCCAGTGCACTCTCTGGACTCACTGCACTGCATCCCCAGTGGTGCCAGTGCATTCTCTGGACTCACTGCAGTGCATCCCCAGTGGTGCCAGTGCAATCTCTGGACTCACTGCAGTGCATCCCCAGTGGTGCCAGTGCACACTCTGGACTCACTGCACTGCATCCCCAGTGGTGTAAGTGCACTCTCTGGACTCACTGCACTGCATCCCCAGTGTTCACAGTGCACTCTCTGGACTCACTGCACTGCATCCCCAGTGGTGCCAGTGCACTCTCTGTACTCACTGCACTGCATCCCCAGTGGTGCCAGTGCACTCTCTGGACTCACTGCACTGCATCCCCAGTGGTGTCAGTTCACTCTCTGGACTCACTGCACTGCATCCCCAGTGGTGCCAGTGCACTCTCTGGACTCACTGCACTGCATCTCCAGTGGAGCCCGTGCACTCTCTGGACTCCCGGCACCGCATAACCAGTGGTGCCAGTGCACTCTCTGGGCTCACTGCAGTGCATCCCCAGTGGTGCCAGTGCACTCTCTTGACTCACTGCACTGCATCCCCAGTGGTGCCAGTGTACTCACTGGACTCACTGCACTGCATTCCCCAGTGGTGCTAGTGCACTCTCTGGACTCACTGCAGTGCATCCCCAGTGGTGCCAGTGCACTCTCTGGACTCACTGAAGTGCATTCTCAGTGGTTCCAGTGCACTCTGTGGACTCACTGCCTTGCATCCCCAGTGGTGCCAGTGCGCTCTCTGGACTCACTGCAGTGCATCCCCAGTGGTGCCAGTGCACTCTCTGGACTCACTGCACTGCATCCCCAGTGCTGCCAGTGCACTCTCTGGACTCACTGCACTGCATCCCCAGTGGTGCCAGTGCACTCTCTGGACTCACTGCAGTGCATCCCCAGTGGTGCCAGTGCACTCTCTGGACTCACTGCACTGCATCCCCAGTGGTGCCACTGCACTCTCTGGACTCACTGCAGTGCATCCCCAGTGGTGCCAGTGCACTCTCTGGACTCACTGCAGTGCATCCCCACTGCTGCCAGTGCACTCTCTGGACTCACTGCACTGCATCCCCAGTGGTGACAATGCACTCTCTGGACTCACTGCACTGCATCCCCAGTGGTGCCAGTGCACTCTCTGGACTCACTGCACTGCATCCCCAGTGGTGACAATGCACTCTCTGGACTCACTGCACTGCATCCCCAGTGGTGCCAGTGCACTCTCTGGACTCACTGCACAGCATCCCCAGTGGTGCCAGTGCACTCTCTGGACTCACTGCACTGCATCCCCAGTGGTGCCAGTGCACTCTCTCGAGTCACTGCACTACATCCCCAGTGGTGCCAGTGCGCTCACTGGACTCACTGTACTGCATCATCAGTGGTGCCAGTGCACTCTCTGGAGTGACTGCAGTGCATCCCCAGTGGTGCCAGTGCACTCTCTAGACTCACTGCACTGCATCCCCAGTGGTGCCAATGCACTCTCTGGACTCACTGCACTGCATCCCCAGTGGTGCCAGTGCACTCACTGGACTCACTGCACTGCATCCCAAGTGGTACCAGTGCACTCTCTGGACTCACTGCACTGCATCCACAGTGGTGCCAGTGCACTCTCTCGAGTCACTGCACTACATCCCCAGTGGTGCCAGTGCACTCACTGGACTCACTGTACTGCATTCCCAGTGGTGCTAGTGCACTCTCTGGACTTACTGCAGTGCATCCCCAGTGGTGCCAGTGCACTCTTTGGACTCACTGAAGTGCATTCTCAGTGGTGCCAGTGCACTCTCTGGACTCACTGCACTGCATCCCCAGTGGTGCCAGTGCACTCTCTGGACTCACTGAAGTGCATTCTCAGTGGTGCCAGTGCACTCTCTGGACTCACTGCAGTGCATCCCCAGTGGTGCCAGTACACTCACTGGACTCACTGCACTGCATCCCCAGTGGTGCCAGTTCACTCTCTGGACTCACTGCACTGCATCCCCAGTGGTGCCAGTGCACTCTCTGGACTCACTGCACTGCATCCCCAGTGCTGCCTGTGCACTCTCTGGACTCACTGCACTGCATCCCCAGTGGTGTCACTGCACTCTCTGGACTCACTGCACTGCATCCCCAGTTGTGCCAGTGCACTCTCTGCACTCAGTGCACTGCATACCCAGTGGTGCCAGTGCACTCACTGGACTCACTGCAGTGCATTCCCTCTGGTGCCAGTGCACTCTCTGGACTCACTGCTGTGCATCCCCAGTGGTGCCAGTGCACTCTCTGGACTCACTGCACTGCATCCCCAGTGGTGCCAGTGCACTCTCTGGACTCACTGCAGTGCATCACCTGTGGAGCCAGTGCACTCTCTGGACTCACTGAAGTGCATCCCCAGTGGTGCCAGTGCAATCTCTGGACTCACTGCACTGCATTCCCAGTCGTGCCAGTGCACACTCTGGACTCACTGCAGTGCATCCCCAGTGGTGCCAGTGCACTCTCTGGACTCACTGCACTGCAACCCCAGTGTTGCCAGTGCACTCTCTGGACTCACTGCACTGCATCCCCAGTGGTGCCAGTGCACTCTCTGGACTCACTTCAGTGCATCCCCAGTGGTGCCAGAGCACTCTCTGGACTCACTGCACTGCATCCCCAGTGGTGCCAGTGCACTCTCTGGACTCACTGCACTGCATCCCCAGTGGTGCCAGTGCACTCTCTGGACTCACTGCACTGCATCACCAGTGGTGCCAGTGCACTCTCTGGACTCACTGCACTGCATCCCCAGTGCTGCCAGTGCACTCTCTGGACTCACTGCACTGCATCCCCAGTGGTGCCACTGCACTCTCTGGACTCACTGCACTGCATGTCCAGTGGTGCCAGTGCACTCTCTGCACTCACTGCACTGCATCCCCAGTGCTGCCAGTGCACTCACTGGACTCACTGCAGTGCATTCCCTCTGGAGCCAGTGCACTCTCTGGACTCACTGCAGTGCATCCGCAGTGGTGCCAGTGCACTCTCTGGACTCACTGCAGTGCATCCCCAGTGGTGCCAGTGCACTCTCTGGACTCACTGCAGTGCATCACCAGTGGTGCCAGTGCACTCTCTGGACTCACTGAAGTGCATCCCCAGTGGTGCCAGTGCACTCTCTGGACTCACTGCACTGCATCCCCAGTGGTGCCAGTGCACTCTCTGGACTCACTGCACTGCATCCCCAGTGGTGCCAGAGCACTCTCTGGACTCACTGCACTGCATCCTCTCTGCTGCCAGTGCACTCTCTGGACTCACTGCACTGCATCCCCAGTGGTGCCAGTGCACTCTCTGGACTCACTGTACTGCATCCCCAGTGGAGCGCGTGCACTCTCTGGACTCACTGAAGTGCATCCCCAGTGGTGCCAGTGCACTCTCTGGACTCACTGAAGGGCATTCTCAGTGGTGCCAGTGCACTCTCTGGACTCACTGCAGTGTTTCCCCAGTGGTGCCAGTACACTCACTGGACTGACTGCACTGCATCCCCAGTGCTGCCAGTGCACTCTCTGGACTCACCGCACCGCATCCCCAGTGGTGCCAGTGCACTCTCTGGAGTAACTGCAGTGCATCCCCAGTGGTGCCAGTGCACTCTCTGGACTCACTGCACTGCATCCCCAGTGGTGCCAGTGCACTCTCTGGACTCACTGCACTGCATCCCCAGTGGTGCCAGTGCACTCTCTGGACTCCCGGCACCGCATCCCCAGTGGTGCCAGTGCACTCTCTGGGCTCACTGCAGTGCATCCCCAGTGGTGCCAGTGCACTCTCTTGACTCACTGCACTGCATCCCCAGTGGTGCCAGTGAACTCACTGGATTCACCGCACTGCATCCCCAGTGGTGCTAGTGCACTCTCTGGACTCGCTGCAGTGCATCCCCAGTGGTACCAGTGCACTCTCTGGACTCACTGAAGTGCATTCTCAGTGGTGCCAGTGCACTCTGTGGACTCACTGTAGTGCATCCCCAGTGGTGCCAGTGCGCTCTCTGGACTCACTGCAGTGCATCCCCAGTGGTGCCAGTGCACTCTCTGGACTCACTGCACTGCATCCCCAGTGCTGCCAGTGCACTCTCTGGACTCACTGCACTGCATCCCCAGTGGTGCCAGTGCAATCTCTGGACTCACTGCACCGCATCCCCAGTGGTGCCAGTGCACTCTCTGGACTCACTGCACCGCATCCCCAGTGGTGCCAGTGCACTCTCTGGACTCACTGCACTGCATCCCCAGTGGTGCCAGTGCACTCTCTGGACTCACTGCAGTGCATCCCCAGTGGTGCCAGTGCACTCTCTGGACTCACTGCACTGCATCCCCAGTGGTGCCAATGCACTCTCTGGACTCACTGCACTGCATCCCCAGTAGTGCCAGTGCACTCTCTGGACTCACTGAAGTGCATCCCCAGTGGTGCCAGTGCACTCTCTGGAGTCACTGCACTGCATCCCCAGTGGTGCTAGTGCACTCTGTGGACTCACTGCAGTGCATCCCCAGTGGTGCCAGTGCACTCTCTGGACTCACTGCAGTGCATCCCCAGTGGTGCCAGTGCACTCTCTGGACTCACTGCAGTGCATCCCCAGTGGTGCCAGTACACTCACTGGACTGACTGCACTGCATCCCCAGTGGTGCCAGTGCACTCTCTGGACTCACCGCACCGCATCCCCACTGGTGCCAGTGCACTCTCTGGAGTAACTGCAGTGCATCACCAGTGGTGCCAGTGCACTCTCTGGACTCACTGCACTGCATCCCCAGTGGTGCCAGTGCACTCTCTGGACTCACTGCAGTGCATCCCCAGTGGTGCCAGAGCACTCTCTGGACTCACTGCAGTGCATCCCCAGTGGTGCCAGTGCACTCTCTGGACTCACTGCACTGCATCCCCAGTGGTGCCAGTGCACTCTCTGGACTCCCGGCACCGCATCCCCAGTGGTGCCAGTGCACTCTCTGGACTCACTGCAGTTCATCCCCAGTGGTGCCAGTGCACTCACTGGATTCACTGCACTGCATCCCCAGTGGTGCTAGTGCACTCTCTGGACTCACTGCAGTGCATCCCCAGTGGTACCAGTGCACTCTCTGGACTCACTGAAGTGCATTCTCAGTGGTGCCAGTGCACTCTGTGGACTCACTGCAGTGCATCCCCAGTGTTGCCAGTGCGCTCTCTGGACTCACTGCAGTGCATCCCCAGTGGTGCCAGTGCACTCTCTGGACTCACTGCACTGCATCCCCAGTGGTGCCAGTGCACTCTCTGGACTCACTGCACTGCATCCCCAGTGGTGCCAGTGCACTCTCTGGACTCACTGCACTGCATCCCCAGTGGTGCAAGTGCACTCTGTGGACTCACTGCAGTGCATCCCCAGTGGTGCCAGTGCACTCTCTGGACTCACTGCACTGCATCCCCAGTGGTGCCAGTGAACTCTCTGGACTCACTGCAGTGCATCCCCAGTGGTGCCAGTGCACTCTCTGGACTCACTGCACTGCATCCCAAGTGGTGCCAGTGCACTCTCTGGAGTCACTGCACTGCATCCCCAGTGGTGCCAGTGCACTCTCTCGAGTCACTGCACTACATCCCCAGTGGTGCCAGTGCACTCACTGGACTCACTGTACTGCATCATCAGTGGTGCCAGTGCACTCTCTGGACTCACTGCACTACATCCCCAGTGGTGCCAGTGCACTCACTGGACTCACTGTACTGCATCATCAGTGGTGCCAGTGCCCTCTCTGGAATCACTGCAGTGCATCCCCAGTGGTGGCAGTGCACTCACTGGACTCACTGTACTGCATCATCAGTGGTGCCAGTGCACTCTCTGGACTCACTGCAGTGCATCCCCAGTGGTGCCAGTGCACTCTCTGGACTCACTGCACTGCATCCCCAGTGTTGCCAGTGCATTCACTGGACTCACTGTACTGCATCTCCAGTGGTGCCAGTGCACTCTCTGGGCTCACTGCAGTGCATCCCCAGTGGTGCCAGTGCACTCTCTGGACTCACTGCACTGCATCCCCACTGGTGCCAGTGCACTCACTGGATTCACTGCACTACATTCCCAGTGGTGCTAGTGCACTGTCTGGACTCACTGCACTGCATCCCCAGTGGTGCCAGTGCACTCTCTGGAGTAACTGCAGTGCATCACCAGTGTTGCCAGTGCACTCTCTGGACTCACTGCACTGCATCCCCAGTGGTGCCAGTGTGCTCTCTGGACTCACTGAAGTGCATTCTCAGTGGTGCCAGTGCACTCTCTGGACTCACTGCAGTGCATCCCCAGTGGTGCCAGTACACTCTCTGGACTCACTGCACTGCATCCCCAGTGGTGCTAGTGCACTCTGTGGACTCACTGCACTGCATCCCCAGTGGTGCCAGTGCACTCCCTGCACTCACTGCACTGCATCCCCAGTGGTGCCAGTGCACTCTCTGGGCTCACTGCAGTGCATTCCCTCTGGTGCCAGTGCACTCTCTGGACTCACTGCACTGCATCCCCAGTGGTGCCAGTGCAATCTCTGGACTCACTGCACCGCATCCCCAGTGGTGCCAGTGCACTCTCTGGACTCACTGCACCGCATCCCCAGTGGTGCCAGTGCACTCTCTGGACTCACTGCACTGCATCCCCAGTGGTGCCAGTGCACTCTCTGGACTCACTGCAGTGCATCCCCAGTGGTGCCAGTGCACTCTCTGGACTCACTGCACTGCATCCCCAGTGGTGCCAATGCACTCTCTGGACTCACTGCACTGCATCCCCAGTAGTGCCAGTGCACTCTCTGGACTCACTGAAGTGCATCCCCAGTGGTGCCAGTGCACTCTCTGGAGTCACTGCACTGCATCCCCAGTGGTGCTAGTGCACTCTGTGGACTCACTGCAGTGCATCCCCAGTGGTGCCAGTGCACTCTCTGGACTCACTGCAGTGCATCCCCAGTGGTGCCAGTGCACTCTCTGGACTCACTGCAGTGCATCCCCAGTGGTGCCAGTACACTCACTGGACTGACTGCACTGCATCCCCAGTGGTGCCAGTGCACTCTCTGGACTCACCGCACCGCATCCCCACTGGTGCCAGTGCACTCTCTGGAGTAACTGCAGTGCATCACCAGTGGTGCCAGTGCACTCTCTGGACTCACTGCACTGCATCCCCAGTGGTGCCAGTGCACTCTCTGGACTCACTGCAGTGCATCCCCAGTGGTGCCAGAGCACTCTCTGGACTCACTGCAGTGCATCCCCAGTGGTGCCAGTGCACTCTCTGGACTCACTGCACTGCATCCCCAGTGGTGCCAGTGCACTCTCTGGACTCCCGGCACCGCATCCCCAGTGGTGCCAGTGCACTCTCTGGACTCACTGCAGTGCATCCCCAGTGGTGCCAGTGCACTCACTGGATTCACTGCACTGCATCCCCAGTGGTGCTAGTGCACTCTCTGGACTCACTGCAGTGCATCCCCAGTGGTACCAGTGCACTCTCTGGACTCACTGAAGTGCATTCTCAGTGGTGCCAGTGCACTCTGTGGACTCACTGCAGTGCATCCCCAGTGTTGCCAGTGCGCTCTCTGGACTCACTGCAGTGCATCCCCAGTGGTGCCAGTGCACTCTCTGGACTCACTGCACTGCATCCCCAGTGGTGCCAGTGCACTCTCTGGACTCACTGCACTGCATCCCCAGTGGTGCCAGTGCACTCTCTGGACTCACTGCACTGCATCCCCAGTGGTGCAAGTGCACTCTGTGGACTCACTGCAGTGCATCCCCAGTGGTGCCAGTGCACTCTCTGGACTCACTGCACTGCATCCCCAGTGGTGCCAGTGAACTCTCTGGACTCACTGCAGTGCATCCCCAGTGGTGCCAGTGCACTCTCTGGACTCACTGCACTGCATCCCAAGTGGTGCCAGTGCACTCTCTGGAGTCACTGCACTGCATCCCCAGTGGTGCCAGTGCACTCTCTCGAGTCACTGCACTACATCCCCAGTGGTGCCAGTGCACTCACTGGACTCACTGTACTGCATCATCAGTGGTGCCAGTGCACTCTCTGGACTCACTGCACTACATCCCCAGTGGTGCCAGTGCACTCACTGGACTCACTGTACTGCATCATCAGTGGTGCCAGTGCCCTCTCTGGAATCACTGCAGTGCATCCCCAGTGGTGGCAGTGCACTCACTGGACTCACTGTACTGCATCATCAGTGGTGCCAGTGCACTCTCTGGACTCACTGCAGTGCATCCCCAGTGGTGCCAGTGCACTCTCTGGACTCACTGCACTGCATCCCCAGTGTTGCCAGTGCATTCACTGGACTCACTGTACTGCATCTCCAGTGGTGCCAGTGCACTCTCTGGGCTCACTGCACTGCATCCCCAGTGGTGCCAGTGCACTCTCTGGACTCACTGCACTGCATCCCCACTGGTGCCAGTGCACTCACTGGATTCACTGCACTACATTCCCAGTGGTGCTAGTGCACTGTCTGGACTCACTGCACTGCATCCCCAGTGGTGCCAGTGCACTCTCTGGAGTAACTGCAGTGCATCACCAGTGTTGCCAGTGCACTCTCTGGACTCACTGCACTGCATCCCCAGTGGTGCCAGTGTGCTCTCTGGACTCACTGAAGTGCATTCTCAGTGGTGCCAGTGCACTCTCTGGACTCACTGCAGTGCATCCCCAGTGGTGCCAGTACACTCTCTGGACTCACTGCACTGCATCCCCAGTGGTGCTAGTGCACTCTGTGGACTCACTGCACTGCATCCCCAGTGGTGCCAGTGCACTCCCTGCACTCACTGCACTGCATCCCCAGTGGTGCCAGTGCACTCTCTGGGCTCACTGCAGTGCATTCCCTCTGGTGCCAGTGCACTCTCTGGACTCACTGCACTGCATCCCCAGTGGTGCCAGTGCACTCTCTGGACTCACTGCACTGCATCCCCAGTGGTGCCAGAGCACCCTCTGGACTCACTGCACTGCATCCCCAGTGCTGCCTGTGCACTGTCTGGACTCCCTGCACTGCATCCCCAGTGGTGCCACTGCACTCTCTGGACTCACTACACTGCATCCCCAGTGGTGCCAGTGCACTCCCTGCACTCACTGCACTGCATCCCCAGTGGTGCCAGTGCACTCACTGGACTCACTGCAGTGCATTCCCTCTGGTGCCAGTGCACTCTCTGGACTCACTGCACTGCATCCCCAGTGGTGCCAGTGCACTCTCTGGACTCACTGCAGTGCATCCCCAGTGGTGCCAGTGCACTCTCTGGACTCACTGAAGTGCATCCCCCGTGGTGCCAGTGCGATCTCTGGACTCACTGCACTGCATTCCCAGTGGTGCCAGTGGACACTCTGGACTCACTGCACTGCATCCCCAGTGGTGCCAGTGCACTCTCTGGACTCACTGCCGTGCATCCCCAGTGTTGCCAGTGCACTCTCTGGACTCACTGCACTGCATCCCCAGTGGTGCTAGTGCACTCTCTGGACTCACTGCACTGCATCCCCAGTGGTGCCGGAGCACTCACTGGACTCACTGCACTGCATCCCCAGTGGAGCCAGTGCACTCTCTGGACTCACTGCACTGCATCCCCAGTGGTGCCAGTGCACTCTGTGGACTCACTGCAGTGCATCCCCAGTGGAGCCCGTGCACTCTCTGGACTCAGTGAAGTGCATCCCCAGTGGTGCCAGTGCACTCTCTGGACTCACTGCACTGCATCCCCAGTGGTGCCAGTGCACTCTGTGGACTCACTGCACTGCATGCCCAGTGGTGCCAGTGCACTCTCTGGACTCACTGAAGTGCATTCTCAGTGGTGCCAGTGCACTCTCTGGACTCACTGCAGTGCATCCCCACTGGTGCCAGTACACTCACTGGACTGACTGCACTGCATCCCCAGTGGTGCTAGTGCACTCTCTGGACTCACTGTACTGCATCGCCAGTGGTGCAAGAGCACTCTCTGGACTCACTGCAGTGCATCCCCAGTGGTGCCAGTGCACTCTCTGGACTCACTGTACTGCATCCCCAGTGGTGCCAGTGCACTCTGTGGACTCACTGCACTGCATCCCCAGTGGTGCCAGTGCACTCTCTGGACTCACTGCACTGCATCCCCAGTGGTGCCAGTGCACTCTCTGGACTCACTGCACTGCATCCCCAGTGGTGCAAGTGCACTCTCTGGACTCACTGCACTGCATCCCAAGTGGTGCCAATGCACTCTCTGGACTCACTGCAGTGCATCCCCAGTGGTGCCAGTACACTCACTGGACTCACTGCACTGCATCCCCAGTGGTGCCAGTGCAGTCTCTGCACTCACTGAAGTGCATCCCCAGTGGTGCCAGTGAACTCTCTGGACTCACTGCAGTGCATCCCCAGTGGTGCCAGTGCACTCTCTGGACTCACTGCACTGCATCCCCAGTGGTGCCAGTGCACTCTCTGGACTCACTGAAGTGCATCCCCATTGGTGCCAGTGCACTCTCTGGACTCACTGGACTGCATCTCCAGTGGTGCCAGTGCACTCTCTGGACTCACTGCACTGCATCCCCAGTGGTGCAAGTGCACTCTCTGGACTCACTGCAGTGCATCCCAAGTGGTGCCAATGCACTCTCTGGACTCACTGCAGTGCATCCCCAGTGGTGCCAGTACACTCACTGGACTCACTGCACTGCATCCCCAGTGGTGCCAGTGCACTCTCTGGACTCACTGAAGTGCATCTCCAGTGGTGCCAGTGAACTCTCTGGACTCACTGCAGTGCATCCCCAGTGGTGCCAGTGCACTCTCTGGACTCACTGCACTGCATCCCCAGTGGTGCCAGTGCACTCTCTGGACTCACTGCACTGCATCCCCAGTGGTGCCAGTGCACTCTCTGGACTCACTGCACTGCATCTCCAATGGTGCCAGTGCACTCTCTGGACTCACTGCACTGCATCCCCAGTGGTACCAATGCACTCTCTGGACTCACTGCACTGCATCCCCAGTGGTGCCAGTGCACTCTCTGGACTCACTGTACTGCATCCCCAGTGGTGCCAGTGCACTCTCTGGACTCACTGCACTGCATCACCAGTGGTGCCAGTGCACTCTGTGGACTCACTGCTGTGCATTCCCCAGTGGTGCCAGTGCACTCTCTGGACTCACTGCACTGCATCCCCAGTGGTGTCAGTGCACTCTCTGGACTCACTGCACTGCATCCCCAGTGGTGCAAGTGCACTCTCTGGACTCACTGCAGTGCATCCCAAGTGGTGCCAATGCACTCTCTGGACTCACTGCAGTGCATCCCCAGTGGTGCCAGTACACTCACTGGACTCACTGCACTGCATCCCCAGTGGTGCCAGTGCAGTCTCTGCACTCACTGAAGTGCATCTCCAGTGGTGCCAGTGAACTCTCTGGACTCACTGCAGTGCATCCCCAGTGGTGCCAGTGCACTCTCTGGACTCACTGCACTGCATCCCCAGTGGTGCCAGTGCACTCTCTGGACTCACTGCACTGCATCCCCAGTGGTGCCAGTGCACTCTCTGGACTCACTGCACTGCATCCCCAGTGCTGCCAGTGCACTCTCTGGACTCACTGCACTGCATCCCCAGTGGTGCCAATGCACTCTCTGGACTCACTGCTGTGCATCCCCAGTGGTGCCAGTGCACTCTCTGGACTCACTGTACTGCATCCCCAGTGGTGCCAGTGCACTCTCTGGACTCACTGCACTGCATCCCCATTGGTGCCAGTGCACTCTCTGGACTCACTGCACTGCATCCCCAGTGGTGCCAGTGCACTCTCTGGACTTGCTGCACTGCATCCCCAGTGGTGCCAGTGCACTCTCTGGACTCACTGCACTGCATCCCCAGTGTTGCCAGTGCACTCTCTGGACTCACTGTACTGCATCCCCAGTGGAGCCCGTGCACTCTCTGGACTCACTGCACTGCATCCCCAGTGGTGCCAGTGCGCTCTCTGGACTCACTGAAGTGCATCCCCAGTGGTGCCAGTACACTCTCTGGACTCACTGAAGGGCATTCCCAGTGGTGCCAGTGCACTCTCTGGACTCACTGCAGTGCATCCCCAGTGGTGCCAGTGCACTCTCTGGACTCACCGCACCGCATCCCCAGTGGTGCCAGTGCACTCTCTGGAGTAACTGCAGTGCATCACCAGTGGTGCCACTGCACTCTCTGGACTCACTGCACAGCATCCCCAGTGGTGCCAGAGCACTCTCTGGACTCACTGCACTGCATCCCCAGTGGTGCCAGTGCACTCTCTGGACTCACTGCACTGCATCCCCAGTGGAGCCAGTGCGATCTCTGGACTCACTGCACTGCATCCCCAGTGGTGCCAGTGCACTCTGTGGACTCACTGCACTACATCCCCAGTGGGGCCCGTGCACTCTGTGGACTCACTGCAGTGCATCCCCAGTGGAGCCAGTGCACTCTCTGGACTCACTGAAGGGCATCCCCAGTGGTGCCAGTACACTCACTGGACTGACTGCACTGCATCCCCAGTGGTGCTAGTGCACTCTCTGGACTCACTGCACTGCATCTCCATTGGTGCCAGAGCACTCTCTGGACTCACTGCGCTGCATCCCCAGTGGTGCCAGTGCACTCTGTGGACTCACTGCTGTGCATCCCCATTGGTGCCAGTGCACTCTCTGGACTCACTGCACTGCATCCCCAGTGGTGCCAGTGCACTCTGTGGACTCACTGCAGTGCATCCCCAGTGGTGCAAGTGCACTCTCTGGACTCACTGCAGTGCATCCCAAGAGGTGCAAATGCACTCTCTGGACTCACTGCAGTGCATCCCCAGTGGTGCCAGTACACTCACTGGACTCACTGCACTGCATCCCCAGTGGTGCCAGTGAACTCTCTGGACTTGCTGCACTGCATCCCCAGTGGTGCCAGTGCACTCTCTGGACTCACTGCACTGCATCCCCAGTGGTGCCTGTGCACTCTCTGGAGTAACTGCAGTGCATCCCCAGCGGTGCCAGTGCACTCTCTGGACTCCCGGCACCGCATCCCCAGTGGTGCCAGTGCACTCTCTGGGCTCACTGCAGTGCATCCCCAGTGGTGCCAGTGCACTCTCTGGAGTCACTGCACTGCATCCCCAGTGGTGCCAATGCACTCTCTGGACCTCCGGCACCGCATCCCCAGTGGAGCCAGTGCACTCTCTGAACTCGCGGCACTGCATCCCCAGTGGTTCCAGTGCACTCTCTCGAGTCACTGCACTACATCCCCAGTTGTGCCAGTGCACTCACTGGACTCACTGTACTGCATCATCAGTGGTGCCAGTGCACTCTCTGGACTCACTGCACTGCATCCCCAGTGGTGCCAGTGCACTCTCTGGACTCACTGCACTGCTTCCCCAGTGGTGCCAGTGCTATCCCTGGACTCACTGTAGTGCATCCCCAGTGGTGCCAGTGCACTCTCTGGACTCACTGCAGTGCATCCCCAGTGGTGCCAGTGCACTCTCTGGACTCACTGAAGTGCATTCTCTGTGGTGCCAGTGCACTCTCTGGACTCACTGCAGTGCATCCCCAGTGGTGCCAGTGCACTCACTGGACTCACTGCACTGCATCCCCAGTGGTGCCAGTGCACTCTCTGGGCTCACTGCAGGGCATCCCCAGTGGTGCCAGAGCACTCTCTGGACTCACTGCACTGCATCCCCAGTGGTGCCAGTGTACTCACTGGACTCACTGCACTGCATTCCCCAGTGGTGCTAGTGCACTCTCTGGACTCACTGCAGTGCATCCCCAGTGGTGCCAGTGCACTCTGTGGACTCACTGAAGTGCATTCTCAGTGGTTCCAGTGCACTCTGTGGACTCACTGCCTTGCATCCCCAGTGGTGCCAGTGCGCTCTCTGGACTCACTGCAGTGCATCCCCAGTGGTGCCAGTGCACTCTCTGGACTCACTGCACTGCATCCCCAGTGCTGCCAGTGCACTCTCTGGACTCACTGCACTGCATCCCCAGTGGTGCCAGTGCACTCTCTGGACTCACTGCAGTGCATCCCCAGTGGTGCCAGTGCACTCTCTGGACTCACTGCACTGCATCCCCAGTGGTGCCACTGCACTCTCTGGACTCACTGCAGTGCATCCCCAGTGGTGCCAGTGCACTCTCTGGACTCACTGCAGTGCATCCCCACTGCTGCCAGTGCACTCTCTGGACTCACTGCACTGCATCCCCAGTGGTGACAATGCACTCTCTGGACTCACTGCACTGCATCCCCAGTGGTGCCAGTGCACTCTCTGGACTCACTGCACTGCATCCCCAGTGGTGACAATGCACTCTCTGGACTCACTGCACTGCATCCCCAGTGGTGCCAGTGCACTCTCTGGACTCACTGCACAGCATCCCCAGTGGTGCCAGTGCACTCTCTGGACTCACTGCACTGCATCCCCAGTGGTGCCAGTGCACTCTCTCGAGTCACTGCACTACATCCCCAGTGGTGCCAGTGCGCTCACTGGACTCACTGTACTGCATCATCAGTGGTGCCAGTGCACTCTCTGGAGTGACTGCAGTGCATCCCCAGTGGTGCCAGTGCACTCTCTAGACTCACTGCACTGCATCCCCAGTGGTGCCAGTGCACTCACTGGACTCACTGCACTGCATCCCAAGTGGTACCAGTGCACTCTCTGGACTCACTGCACTGCATCCACAGTGGTGCCAGTGCACTCTCTCGAGTCACTGCACTACATCCCCAGTGGTGCCAGTGCACTCACTGGACTCACTGTACTGCATTCCCAGTGGTGCTAGTGCACTCTCTGGACTTACTGCAGTGCATCCCCAGTGGTGCCAGTGCACTCTTTGGACTCACTGAAGTGCATTCTCAGTGGTGCCAGTGCACTCTCTGGACTCACTGCACTGCATCCCCAGTGGTGCCAGTGCACTCTCTGGACTCACTGAAGTGCATTCTCAGTGGTGCCAGTGCACTCTCTGGACTCACTGCAGTGCATCCCCAGTGGTGCCAGTACACTCACTGGACTCACTGCACTGCATCCCCAGTGGTGCCAGTTCACTCTCTGGACTCACTGCACTGCATCCCCAGTGGTGCCAGTGCACTCTCTGGACTCACTGCACTGCATCCCCAGTGCTGCCTGTGCACTCTCTGGACTCACTGCACTGCATCCCCAGTGGTGTCACTGCACTCTCTGGACTCACTGCACTGCATCCCCAGTTGTGCCAGTGCACTCTCTGCACTCAGTGCACTGCATACCCAGTGGTGCCAGTGCACTCACTGGACTCACTGCAGTGCATTCCCTCTGGTGCCAGTGCACTCTCTGGACTCACTGCTGTGCATCCCCAGTGGTGCCAGTGCACTCTCTGGACTCACTGCACTGCATCCCCAGTGGTGCCAGTGCACTCTCTGGACTCACTGCAGTGCATCACCTGTGGAGCCAGTGCACTCTCTGGACTCACTGAAGTGCATCCCCAGTGGTGCCAGTGCAATCTCTGGACTCACTGCACTGCATTCCCAGTCGTGCCAGTGCACACTCTGGACTCACTGCACTGCATCCCCAGTGGTGCCAGTGCACTCTCTGGACTCACTGCACTGCAACCCCAGTGTTGCCAGTGCACTCTCTGGACTCACTGCACTGCATCCCCAGTGGTGCCAGAGCACTCTCTGGACTCACTGCACTGCATCCCCAGTGGTGCCAGTGCACTCTCTGGACTCACTGCAGTGCATCCCCACTGCTGCCAGTGCACTCTCTGGACTCACTGCACTGCATCACCAGTGGTGCCAGTGCACTCTCTGGACTCACTGCACTGCATCCCCAGTGCTGCCAGTGCACTCTCTGGACTCACTGCACTGCATCCCCAGTGGTGCCACTGCACTCTCTGGACTCACTGCACTGCATGTCCAGTGGTGCCAGTGCACTCTCTGCACTCACTGCACTGCATCCCCAGTGCTGCCAGTGCACTCACTGGACTCACTGCAGTGCATTCCCTCTGGAGCCAGTGCACTCTCTGGACTCACTGCAGTGCATCCGCAGTGGTGCCAGTGCACTCTCTGGACTCACTGCAGTGCATCCCCAGTGGTGCCAGTGCACTCTCTGGACTCACTGCAGTGCATCACCAGTGGTGCCAGTGCACTCTCTGGACTCACTGCAGTGCATCCCCAGTGGTGCCAGTGCACTCTCTGGACTCACTGCACTGCATCCCCAGTGGTGCCAGTGCACTCTCTGGACTCACTGCACTGCATCCCCAGTGGTGCCAGAGCACTCTCTGGACTCACTGCACTGCATCCTCTCTGCTGCCAGTGCACTCTCTGGACTCACTGCACTGCATCCCCAGTGGTGCCAGTGCACTCTCTGGACTCACTGTACTGCATCCCCAGTGGAGCGCGTGCACTCTCTGGACTCACTGAAGTGCATCCCCAGTGGTGCCAGTGCACTCTCTGGACTCACTGAAGGGCATTCTCAGTGGTGCCAGTGCACTCTCTGGACTCACTGCAGTGTTTCCCCAGTGGTGCCAGTACACTCACTGGACTGACTGCACTGCATCCCCAGTGCTGCCAGTGCACTCTCTGGACTCACCGCACCGCATCCCCAGTGGTGCCAGTGCACTCTCTGGAGTAACTGCAGTGCATCCCCAGTGGTGCCAGTGCACTCTCTGGACTCACTGCACTGCATCCCCAGTGGTGCCAGTGCACTCTCTGGACTCACTGCACTGCATCCCCAGTGGTGCCAGTGCACTCTCTGGACTCCCGGCACCGCATCCCCAGTGGTGCCAGTGCACTCTCTGGGCTCACTGCAGTGCATCCCCAGTGGTGCCAGTGCACTCTCTTGACTCACTGCACTGCATCCCCAGTGGTGCCAGTGAACTCACTGGATTCACCGCACTGCATCCCCAGTGGTGCTAGTGCACTCTCTGGACTCGCTGCAGTGCATCCCCAGTGGTACCAGTGCACTCTCTGGACTCACTGAAGTGCATTCTCAGTGGTGCCAGTGCACTCTGTGGACTCACTGCAGTGCATCCCCAGTGGTGCCAGTGCGCTCTCTGGACTCACTGCACTGCATCCCCAGTGGTGCCAGTGCACTCTCTGGACTCACTGCACTGCATCCCCAGTGCTGCCAGTGCACTCTCTGGACTCACTGCACTGCATCCCCAGTGGTGCCAGTGCACTCTCTGGACTCACTGCACCGCATCCCCAGTGGTGCCAGTGCACTCTCTGGACTCACTGCACCGCATCCCCAGTGGTGCCAGTGCACTCTCTGGACTCACTGCACTGCATCCCCAGTGGTACCAGTGCACTCTGTGGACTCACTGCAGTGCATCCCCAGTGGTGCCAGTGCACTCTCTGGACTCACTGCACTGCATCCCCAGTGGTGCCAATGCACTCTCTGGACTCACTGCACTGCATCCCCAGTGGTGCCAGTGCACTCTCTGGACTCACTGAAGTGCATCCCCAGTGGTGCCAGTGCACTCTCTGGAGTCACTGCACTGCATCCCCAGTGGTGCTAGTGCACTCTGTGGACTCACTGCAGTGCATCCCCAGTGGTGCCAGTGCACTCTCTGGACTCACTGCACTGCATCCCCAGTGGTGCCAGTGCACTCTCTGGACTCACTGCAGTGCATCCCCAGTGGTGCCAGTACACTCACTGGACTGACTGCACTGCATCCCCAGTGGTGCCAGTGCACTCTCTGGACTCACCGCACCGCATCCCCACTGGTGCCAGTGCACTCTCTGGAGTAACTGCAGTGCATCACCAGTGGTGCCAGTGCACTCTCTGGACTCACTGCACTGCATCCCCAGTGGTGCCAGTGCACTCTCTGGACTCACTGCAGTGCATCCCCAGTGGTGCCAGAGCACTCTCTGGACTCACTGCAGTGCATCCCCAGTGGTGCCAGTGCACTCTCTGGACTCACTGCACTGCATCCCCAGTGGTGCCAGTGCACTCTCTGGACTCCCGGCACCGCATCCCCAGTGGTGCCAGTGCACTCTCTGGACTCACTGCAGTGCATCCCCAGTGGTGCCAGTGCACTCTCTTGACTCACTGCACTGCATCCCCAGTGGTGCCAGTGCACTCACTGGATTCACTGCACTGCATCCCCAGTGGTGCTAGTGCACTCTCTGGACTCACTGCAGTGCATCCCCAGTGGTACCAGTGCACTCTCTGGACTCACTGAAGTGCATTCTCAGTGGTGCCAGTGCACTCTGTGGACTCACTGCAGTGCATCCCCAGTGTTGCCAGTGCGCTCTCTGGACTCACTGCAGTGCATCCCCAGTGGTGCCAGTGCACTCTCTGGACTCACTGCACTGCATCCCCAGTGGTGCCAGTGCACTCTCTGGACTCACTGCACTGCATCCCCAGTGGTGCCAGTGCACTCTCTGGACTCACTGCACTGCATCCCCAGTGGTGCAAGTGCACTCTGTGGACTCACTGCAGTGCATCCCCAGTGGTGCCAGTGCACTCTCTGGACTCACTGCACTGCATCCCCAGTGGTGCCAGTGAACTCTCTGGACTCACTGCAGTGCATCCCCAGTGGTGCCAGTGCACTCTCTGGACTCACTGCACTGCATCCCAAGTGGTGCCAGTGCACTCTCTGGAGTCACTGCACTGCATCCCCAGTGGTGCCAGTGCACTCACTGGACTCACTGTACTGCATCATCAGTGGTGCCAGTGCACTCTCTGGACTCACTGCACTACATCCCCAGTGGTGCCAGTGCACTCACTGGACTCACTGTACTGCATCATCAGTGGTGCCAGTGCCCTCTCTGGAATCACTGCAGTGCATCCCCAGTGGTGGCAGTGCACTCACTGGACTCACTGTACTGCATCATCAGTGGTGCCAGTGCACTCTCTGGACTCACTGCAGTGCATCCCCAGTGGTGCCAGTGCACTCTCTGGACTCACTGCACTGCATCCCCAGTGTTGCCAGTGCATTCACTGGACTCACTGTACTGCATCTCCAGTGGTGCCAGTGCACTCTCTGGGCTCACTGCAGTGCATCCCCAGTGGTGCCAGTGCACTCTCTGGACTCACTGCACTGCATCCCCACTGGTGCCAGTGCACTCACTGGATTCACTGCACTACATTCCCAGTGGTGCTAGTGCACTGTCTGGACTAACTGCACTGCATCCCCAGTGGTGCCAGTGCACTCTCTGGAGTAACTGCAGTGCATCACCAGTGTTGCCAGTGCACTCTCTGGACTCACTGCACTGCATCCCCAGTGGTGCCAGTGTGCTCTCTGGACTCACTGAAGTGCATTCTCAGTGGTGCCAGTGCACTCTCTGGACTCACTGCAGTGCATCCCCAGTGGTGCCAGTACACTCTCTGGACTCACTGCACTGCATCCCCAGTGGTGCTAGTGCACTCTGTGGACTCACTGCACTGCATCCCCAGTGGTGCCAGTGCACTCCCTGCACTCACTGCACTGCATCCCCAGTGGTGCCAGTGCACTCTCTGGGCTCACTGCAGTGCATTCCCTCTGGTGCCAGTGCACTCTCTGGACTCACTGCACTGCATCCCCAGTGGTGCCAGTGCACTCTCTGGACTCACTGCACTGCATCCCCAGTGGTGCCAGAGCACTCTCTGGACTCACTGCACTGCATCCCCAGTGCTGCCTGTGCACTGTCTGGACTCCCTGCACTGCATCCCCAGTGGTGCCACTGCACTCTCTGGACTCACTACACTGCATCCCCAGTGGTGCCAGTGCACTCCCTGCACTCACTGCACTGCATCCCCAGTGGTGCCAGTGCACTCACTGGACTCACTGCAGTGCATTCCCTCTGGTGCCAGTGCACTCTCTGGACTCACTGCACTGCATCCCCAGTGGTGCCAGTGCACTCTCTGGACTCACTGCAGTGCATCCCCAGTGGTGCCAGTGCACTCTCTGGACTCACTGAAGTGCATCCCCCGTGGTGCCAGTGCGATCTCTGGACTCACTGCACTGCATTCCCAGTGGTGCCAGTGGACACTCTGGACTCACTGCACTGCATCCCCAGTGGTGCCAGTGCACTCTCTGGACTCACTGCCGTGCATCCCCAGTGTTGCCAGTGCACTCTCTGGACTCACTGCACTGCATCCCCAGTGGTGCTAGTGCACTCTCTGGACTCACTGCACTGCATCCCCAGTGGTGCCGGAGCACTCACTGGACTCACTGCACTGCATCCCCAGTGGAGCCAGTGCACTCTCTGGACTCACTGCACTGCATCCCCAGTGGTGCCAGTGCACTCTGTGGACTCACTGCAGTGCATCCCCAGTGGAGCCCGTGCACTCTCTGGACTCAGTGAAGTGCATCCCCAGTGGTGCCAGTGCACTCTCTGGACTCACTGCACTGCATCCCCAGTGGTGCCAGTGCACTCTGTGGACTCACTGCACTGCATGCCCAGTGGTGCCAGTGCACTCTCTGGACTCACTGAAGTGCATTCTCAGTGGTGCCAGTGCACTCTCTGGACTCACTGCAGTGCATCCCCACTGGTGCCAGTACACTCACTGGACTGACTGCACTGCATCCCCAGTGGTGCTAGTGCACTCTCTGGACTCACTGTACTGCATCGCCAGTGGTGCAAGAGCACTCTCTGGACTCACTGCAGTGCATCCCCAGTGGTGCCAGTGCACTCTCTGGACTCACTGTACTGCATCCCCAGTGGTGCCAGTGCACTCTGTGGACTCACTGCACTGCATCCCCAGTGGTGCCAGTGCACTCTCTGGACTCACTGCACTGCATCCCCAGTGGTGCCAGTGCACTCTCTGGACTCACTGCACTGCATCCCCAGTGGTGCAAGTGCACTCTCTGGACTCACTGCACTGCATCCCAAGTGGTGCCAATGCACTCTCTGGACTCACTGCAGTGCATCCCCAGTGGTGCCAGTACACTCACTGGACTCACTGCACTGCATCCCCAGTGGTGCCAGTGCAGTCTCTGCACTCACTGAAGTGCATCCCCAGTGGTGCCAGTGAACTCTCTGGACTCACTGCAGTGCATCCCCAGTGGTGCCAGTGCACTCTCTGGACTCACTGCACTGCATCCCCAGTGGTGCCAGTGCACTCTCTGGACTCACTGAAGTGCATCCCCATTGGTGCCAGTGCACTCTCTGGACTCACTGGACTGCATCTCCAGTGGTGCCAGTGCACTCTCTGGACTCACTGCACTGCATCCCCAGTGGTGCAAGTGCACTCTCTGGACTCACTGCAGTGCATCCCAAGTGGTGCCAATGCACTCTCTGGACTCACTGCAGTGCATCCCCAGTGGTGCCAGTACACTCACTGGACTCACTGCACTGCATCCCCAGTGGTGCCAGTGCACTCTCTGGACTCACTGAAGTGCATCTCCAGTGGTGCCAGTGAACTCTCTGGACTCACTGCAGTGCATCCCCAGTGGTGCCAGTGCACTCTCTGGACTCACTGCACTGCATCCCCAGTGGTGCCAGTGCACTCTCTGGACTCACTGCACTGCATCCCCAGTGGTGCCAGTGCACTCTCTGGACTCACTGCACTGCATCTCCAATGGTGCCAGTGCACTCTCTGGACTCACTGCACTGCATCCCCAGTGGTACCAATGCACTCTCTGGACTCACTGCACTGCATCCCCAGTGGTGCCAGTGCACTCTCTGGACTCACTGTATTGCATCCCCAGTGGTGCCAGTGCACTCTCTGGACTCACTGCACTGCATCACCAGTGGTGCCAGTGCACTCTGTGGACTCACTGCTGTGCATTCCCCAGTGGTGCCAGTGCACTCTCTGGACTCACTGCACTGCATCCCCAGTGGTGTCAGTGCACTCTCTGGACTCACTGCACTGCATCCCCAGTGGTGCAAGTGCACTCTCTGGACTCACTGCAGTGCATCCCAAGTGGTGCCAATGCACTCTCTGGACTCACTGCAGTGCATCCCCAGTGGTGCCAGTACACTCACTGGACTCACTGCACTGCATCCCCAGTGGTGCCAGTGCAGTCTCTGCACTCACTGAAGTGCATCTCCAGTGGTGCCAGTGAACTCTCTGGACTCACTGCAGTGCATCCCCAGTGGTGCCAGTGCACTCTCTGGACTCACTGCACTGCATCCCCAGTGGTGCCAGTGCACTCTCTGGACTCACTGCACTGCATCCCCAGTGGTGCCAGTGCACTCTCTGGACTCACTGCACTGCATCCCCAGTGCTGCCAGTGCACTCTCTGGACTCACTGCACTGCATCCCCAGTGGTGCCAATGCACTCTCTGGACTCACTGCTGTGCATCCCCAGTGGTGCCAGTGCACTCTCTGGACTCACTGTACTGCATCCCCAGTGGTGCCAGTGCACTCTCTGGACTCACTGCACTGCATCCCCATTGGTGCCAGTGCACTCTCTGGACTCACTGCACTGCATCCCCAGTGGTGCCAGTGCACTCTCTGGACTTGCTGCACTGCATCCCCAGTGGTGCCAGTGCACTCTCTGGACTCACTGCACTGCATCCCCAGTGTTGCCAGTGCACTCTCTGGACTCACTGTACTGCATCCCCAGTGGAGCCCGTGCACTCTCTGGACTCACTGCACTGCATCCCCAGTGGTGCCAGTGCACTCTCTGGACTCACTGCAGTGCATCCCCAGTGGTGCCAGTGCAGTCTTTGGACTCACTGAAGTGCATTCTCAGTGGTGCAAGTGCACTCTCTGGACTCACTGCACTGCATCCCCAGTGGTGCCAGTGCGCTCTCTGGACTCACTGAAGTGCATCCCCAGTGGTGCCAGTACACTCTCTGGACTCACTGAAGGGCATTCCCAGTGGTGCCAGTGAAGTCTCTGGACTCACTGCAGTGCATCCCCAGTGGTGCCAGTGCACTCTCTGGACTCACCGCACCGCATCCCCAGTGGTGCCAGTGCACTCTCTGGAGTAACTGCAGTGCATCACCAGTGGTGCCACTGCACTCTCTGGACTCACTGCACAGCATCCCCAGTGGTGCCAGAGCACTCTCTGGACTCACTGCACTGCATCCCCAGTGGTGCCAGTGCACTCTCTGGACTCACTGCACTGCATCCCCAGTGGAGCCAGTGCGATCTCTGGACTCACTGCACTGCATCCCCAGTGGTGCCAGTGCACTCTGTGGACTCACTGCACTACATCCCCAGTGGGGCCCGTGCACTCTGTGGACTCACTGCAGTGCATCCCCAGTGGAGCCAGTGCACTCTCTGGACTCACTGAAGGGCATCCCCAGTGGTGCCAGTACACTCACTGGACTGACTGCACTGCATCCCCAGTGGTGCTAGTGCACTCTCTGGACTCACTGCACTGCATCTCCATTGGTGCCAGAGCACTCTCTGGACTCACTGCGCTGCATCCCCAGTGGTGCCAGTGCACTCTGTGGACTCACTGCTGTGCATCCCCATTGGTGCCAGTGCACTCTCTGGACTCACTGCACTGCATCCCCAGTGGTGCCAGTGCACTCTGTGGACTCACTGCAGTGCATCCCCAGTGGTGCAAGTGCACTCTCTGGACTCACTGCAGTGCATCCCAAGAGGTGCAAATGCACTCTCTGGACTCACTGCAGTGCATCCCCAGTGGTGCCAGTACACTCACTGGACTCACTGCACTTAATCCCCAGTGGTGCCAGTGAACTCTCTGGACTTGCTGCACTGCATCCCCAGTGGTGCCAGTGCACTCTCTGGACTCACTGCACTGCATCCCCAGTGGTGCCTGTGCACTCTCTGGAGTAACTGCAGTGCATCCCCAGCGGTGCCAAAGCACTCTCTGGACTCCCGGCACCGCATCCCCAGTGGTGCCAGTGCACTCTCTGGGCTCACTGCAGTGCATCCCCAGTGGTGCCAGTGCACTCTCTGGAGTCACTGCACTGCATCCCCAGTGGTGCCAATGCACTCTCTGGACCTCCGGCACCGCATCCCCAGTGGAGCCAGTGCACTCTCTGAACTCGCGGCACTGCATCCCCAGTGGTTCCAGTGCACTCTCTCGAGTCACTGCACTACATCCCCAGTTGTGCCAGTGCACTCACTGGACTCACTGTACTGCATCATCAGTGGTGCCAGTGCACTCTCTGGACTCACTGCACTGCATCCCCAGTGGTGCCAGTGCACTCTCTGGACTCACTGCACTGCTTCCCCAGTGGTGCCAGTGCTATCCCTGGACTCACTGTAGTGCATCCCCAGTGGTGCCAGTGCACTCTCTGGACTCACTGCAGTGCATCCCCAGTGGTGCCAGTGCACTCTCTGGACTCACTGAAGTGCATTCTCTGTGGTGCCAGTGCACTCTCTGGACTCACTGCAGTGCATCCCCAGTGGTGCCAGTGCACTCACTGGACTCACTGCACTGCATCCCCAGTGGTGCCAGTGCACTCTCTGGGCTCACTGCAGGGCATCCCCAGTGGTGCCAGAGCACTCTCTGGACTCACTGCACTGCATCCCCAGTGGTGCCAGTGCTATCCCTGGACTCACTGTAGTGCATCCCCAGTGGTGCCAGTGCACTCTCTGGACTCACTGCAGGGCATCCCCAGTGGTGCCAGTGCACTCTCTGGACTCACTGCGCTGCATCCCCAGTGGTGCCAGTGCACTCTCTGGACTCACTGCACTGCATCCCCAGTGCTGCCAGTGTACTCTCTGGACTCACTGCAGGGCATCCCCGGTGGAGCCAGTGTACTCTCAGGACTCACTGCAGTGCATCCCCAGTGGTGCCAGTGCACTCTCTGGACTCACTGCACTGTATCCCCAGTGGTGCCAGTGCACTCTCTGGCGTCACTGCACTGCATCCCCCGTGGTGCAAGTGCACTCTCTGGACTCACTGGAGTGCATCACCTGTGGTGCCAGTGCACTCTCTGGACTCACTGCACTGCATCCCCAGTGCTGCCACTGCACTCTCTGGACTCACTGCACTGCATCACCTGTGGTGCCAGTGCACTCTCTGGACTCACTGCACCGCATCCGCAGTGGTGCCAGTGCACTCTCTAGAGTCACTGCGCTGCATCCCCAGTTGTGCCAGTGCACTCTCTGGACTCACTGCAGTGCATCCCCAGTGGTGCCAGTGCACTCTCTGGAGTGACTGCAGTGCATCCCCAGTGGTGCCAGTGCACTCTCTGGACTCGCGTCACTGCATCCCCAGTGGAGCCAGTGCACTCTCTGGACTCGCGTCACTGCATCCCCAGTGGTGCCAGTGCACTCTCTGGACTCACTGAAGTGCATCCCCAGTGGTGCCAGTGCACTCTCTGGACTCACTGCAGTGCATTCCCGGTGGTGCCAGTGCACTCTCTGGACTCACTGCAGGGCATCCCCAGTGGTGCTAGTGCACTCTGGACTCACTGCAGTACATCCCCAGTGGTGCCAGTGCACTCTCTGGACTCACTGCAGTGCATCCCCACTGCTGCCAGTGCACTCTCTGGACTCACAGCAGTGCATCCCCAGTGGTGCCAGTGCACTCTCTGGACTCACTGCACTGCATCCCCAGTGGTGCCAATGCACTCTCTGGACTCACTGCACTGCATCCCCAGTGGTGCCAGTGCACTCTCTGGACTCACTGCACAGCATCCCCAGTGGTGCCAGTGCACTCTCTGGACTCACTGCAGTGCATCCCCAGTGGTGCCAGTGCACTCTCTCGAATCACTGCACTACATCCCCAGTGGTGCCAGTGCGCTCACTGGACTCACTGTACTGCATCATCAGTGGTGCCAGTGCACTCTCTGGAGTGACTGCAGTGCATCCCCAGTGGTGCCAGTGCACTCTCTGGACTCACTGCACTGCATCCCCAGTGGTGCCAATGCACTCTCTGGACTCACTGCACTGCATCCCCAGTGGTGCCAGTGCACTCACTGGACTCACTGCACTGCATCCCAAGTGGTACCAGTGCACTCTCTGGACTCACTGCAGTGCATCCCCAGTGGTGCCAGTGCACTCTCTCGAGTCACTGCACTACATCCCCAGTGGTGCCAGTGCACTCACTGGACTCACTGTACTGCATTCCCAGTGGTGCTAGTGCACTCTCTGGACTCACTGAAGTGCATTCTCAGTGGTGCCAGTGCACTCTCTGGACTCACTGCAGTGCATCCCCAGTGGTGCCAGTACACTCACTGGACTCACTGCACTGCGTCTCCAGTGGTGCCAGTGCACTCTCTGGACTCACTGCACTGCATCCCCAGTGGTGTCACTGCACTCTCTGGACTCACTGCACTGCATCCCCAGTTGTGCCAGTGCACTCTCTGCACTCACTGCACTGCATACCCAGTGGTGCCAGTGCACTCACTGGACTCACTGCAGTGCATTGCCATTGGTGCCAGTGCACTCTCTGGACTCACTGCACTGCACCCCCAGTGGTGCCAGTGCACTCTCTGGACTCACTGCACTGCATCCCCAGTGGTGCCAGTGCACTCTCTGGACTCACTGCAGTGCATCACCTGTGGTGCCATTGCACTCTCTGGACTCACTGAAGTGCATCCCCAGTGGTGCCAGTGCAATCTCTGGACTCACTGCACTGCATTCCCAGTGGTGCCAGTGCACACTCTGGACTCACTGCACTGCATCCCCAGTGGTGCCAGTGCACTCTCTGGACTCACTGCACTGCAACCCCAGTGTTGCCAGTGCATTCTCTGGACTCACTGCACTGCATCCCCAGTGGTGCCAGTGTACTCTCTGGACTCACTTCAGTGCATCCCCAGTGGTGCCAGAGCACTCTCTGGACTCACAGCACTGCATCCCCAGTGGTTCCAGTGTACTCTCTGGACTCACTGCACTGCAGCCCCAGTGGTGCCAGTGCACTCTCTGGACTCACTGCACTGCATCCCCAGTATTGCCAGTGCACTCTCTGGACTCACTGCACTGCATCCCCAGTGCTGCCAGTGCACTCTCTGGACTCACTGCACTGCATCCCCAGTGGTGCCACTGCACTCTCTGGACTCACTGCACTGCATGTCCAGTGGTGCCAGTGCACTCTCTGCACTCACTGCACTGCATCCCCAGTGCTGCCAGTGCACTCACTGGACTCACTGCAGTGCATTCCCTCTGGAGCCAGTGCACTCTCTGGACTCACTGCAGTGCATCCGCAGTGGTGCCAGTGCACTCTCTGGACTCACTGCAGTGCATCCCCAGTGGTGCCAGTGCACTCTCTGGACTCACTGCAGTGCATCACCAGTGGTGCCAGTGCACTCTCTGGACTCACTGAAGTGCATCCCCAGTGGTGCCAGTGCACTCTCAGGACTCACTGCAGTGCATCCCCAGTGGTGCCAGTGCACTCTCTGGACTCACTGCAGTGCATCACCAGTGGTGCCAGTGCACTCTCTGGACTCACTGAAGTGCATCCCCAGTGGTGCCAGTGCACTCTCTGGACTCACTGCACTGCATCCCCAGTGGTGCCAGTGCACTCTCTGGAGTCACTGCACTGCATCCCCAGTGGTGCCAATGCACTCTCTGGACCTCCGGCACCGCATCCCCAGTGGAGCCAGTGCACTCTCTGAACTCGCGGCACTGCATCCCCAGTGGTTCCAGTGCACTCTCTCGAGTCACTGCACTACATCCCCAGTTGTGCCAGTGCACTCACTGGACTCACTGTACTGCATCATCAGTGGTGCCAGTGCACTCTCTGGACTCACTGCACTGCATCCCCAGTGGTGCCAGTGCACTCTCTGGACTCACTGCACTGCTTCCCCAGTGGTGCCAGTGCTATCCCTGGACTCACTGTAGTGCATCCCCAGTGGTGCCAGTGCACTCTCTGGACTCACTGCAGTGCATCCCCAGTGGTGCCAGTGCACTCTCTGGACTCACTGAAGTGCATTCTCTGTGGTGCCAGTGCACTCTCTGGACTCACTGCAGTGCATCCCCAGTGGTGCCAGTGCACTCACTGGACTCACTGCACTGCATCCCCAGTGGTGCCAGTGCACTCTCTGGGCTCACTGCAGGGCATCCCCAGTGGTGCCAGAGCACTCTCTGGACTCACTGCACTGCATCCCCAGTGGTGCCAGTGCTATCCCTGGACTCACTGTAGTGCATCCCCAGTGGTGCCAGTGCACTCTCTGGACTCACTGCAGGGCATCCCCAGTGGTGCCAGTGCACTCTCTGGACTCACTGCGCTGCATCCCCAGTGGTGCCAGTGCACTCTCTGGACTCACTGCACTGCATCCCCAGTGCTGCCAGTGTACTCTCTGGACTCACTGCAGGGCATCCCCGGTGGAGCCAGTGTACTCTCAGGACTCACTGCAGTGCATCCCCAGTGGTGCAAGTGCACTCTCTGGACTCACTGCACTGTATCCCCAGTGGTGCCAGTGCACTCTCTGGCGTCACTGCACTGCATCCCCCGTGGTGCAAGTGCACTCTCTGGACTCACTGGAGTGCATCACCTGTGGTGCCAGTGCACTATCTGGACTCACTGCACTGCATCCCCAGTGCTGCCACTGCACTCTCTGGACTCACTGCACTGCATCCCCAGTGGTGCCAGTGCACTCTCTGGACTCACTGCACCGCATCCGCAGTGGTGCCAGTGCACTCTCTAGAGTCACTGCACTGCATCCCCAGTTGTGCCAGTGCACTCTCTGGACTCACTGCAGTGCATCCCCAGTGGTGCCAGTGCACTCTCTGGAGTGACTGCAGTGCATCCCCAGTGGTGCCAGTGCACTCTCTGGACTCGCGTCACTGCATCCCCAGTGGAGCCAGTGCACTCTCTGGACTCGCGTCACTGCATCCCCAGTGGTGCCAGTGCACTCTCTGGACTCACTGAAGTGCATCCCCAGTGGTGCCAGTGCACTCTCTGGACTCACTGCAGTGCATTCCCGGTGGTGCCAGTGCACTCTCTGGACTCACTGCAGAGCATCCCCAGTGGTGCTAGCGCACTCTGGACTCACTGCAGTACATCCCCAGTGGTGCCAGTGCACTCTCTGGACTCACTGCAGTGCATCCCCACTGCTGCCAGTGCACTCTCTGGACTCACAGCAGTGCATCCCCAGTGGTGCCAGTGCACTCTCTGGACTCACTGCACTGCATCCCCAGTGGTGCCAATGCACTCTCTGGACTCACTGCACTGCATCCCCAGTGGTGCCAGTGCACTCTCTGGACTCACTGCACAGCATCCCCAGTGGTGCCAGTGCACTCTCTGGACTCACTGCAGTGCATCCCCAGTGGTGCCAGTGCACTCTCTCGAATCACTGCACTACATCCCCAGTGGTGCCAGTGCGCTCACTGGACTCACTGTACTGCATCATCAGTGGTGCCAGTGCACTCTCTGGAGTGACTGCAGTGCATCTCCAGTGGTGCCAGTGCACTCTCTGGACTCACTGCACTGCATCCCCAGTGGTGCCAATGCACTCTCTGGACTCACTGCACTGCATCCCCAGTGGTGCCAGTGCACTCACTGGACTCACTGCACTGCATCCCAAGTGGTACCAGTGCACTCTCTGGACTCACTGCACTGCATCCCCAGTGGTGCCAGTGCACTCTCTCGAGTCACTGCACTACATCCCCAGTGGTGCCAGTGCACTCACTGGACTCACTGTACTGCATTCCCAGTGGTGCTAGTGCACTCTCTGGACTCACTGAAGTGCATTCTCAGTGGTGCCAGTGCACTCTCTGGACTCACTGCAGTGCATCCCCAGTGGTGCCAGTACACTCACTGGACTCACTGCACTGCGTCTCCAGTGGTGCCAGTGCACTCTCTGGACTCACTGCACTGCATCCCCAGTGGTGTCACTGCACTCTCTGGACTCACTGCACTGCATCCCCAGTTGTGCCAGTGCACTCTCTGCACTCACTGCACTGCATACCCAGTGGTGCCAGTGCACTCACTGGACTCACTGCAGTGCATTGCCATTGGTGCCAGTGCACTCTCTGGACTCACTGCACTGCATCCCCAGTGGTGCCAGTGCACTCTCTGGACTCACTGCACTGCATCCCCAGTGGTGCCAGTGCACTCTCTGGACTCACTGCAGTGCATCACCTGTGGTGCCATTGCACTCTCTGGACTCACTGAAGTGCATCCCCAGTGGTGCCAGTGCAATCTCTGGACTCACTGCACTGCATTCCCAGTGGTGCCAGTGCACACTCTGGACTCACTGCACTGCATCCCCAGTGGTGCCAGTGCACTCTCTGGACTCACTGCACTGCAACCCCAGTGTTGCCAGTGCATTCTCTGGACTCACTGCACTGCATCCCCAGTGGTGCCAGTGTACTCTCTGGACTCACTTCAGTGCATCCCCAGTGGTGCCAGAGCACTCTCTGGACTCACAGCACTGCATCCCCAGTGGTTCCAGTGTACTCTCTGGACTCACTGCACTGCAGCCCCAGTGGTGCCAGTGCACTCTCTGGACTCACTGCACTGCATCCCCAGTATTGCCAGTGCACTCTCTGGACTCACTGCACTGCATCCCCAGTGCTGCCAGTGCACTCTCTGGACTCACTGCACTGCATCCCCAGTGGTGCCACTGCACTCTCTGGACTCACTGCACTGCATGTCCAGTGGTGCCAGTGCACTCTCTGCACTCACTGCACTGCATCCCCAGTGCTGCCAGTGCACTCACTGGACTCACTGCAGTGCATTCCCTCTGGAGCCAGTGCACTCTCTGGACTCACTGCAGTGCATCCGCAGTGGTGCCAGTGCACTCTCTGGACTCACTGCAGTGCATCCCCAGTGGTGCCAGTGCACTCTCTGGACTCACTGCAGTGCATCACCAGTGGTGCCAGTGCACTCTCTGGACTCACTGAAGTGCATCCCCAGTGGTGCCAGTGCACTCTCTGGACTCACTGCACTGCATCCCCAGTGGTGCCAGAGCACTCTCTGGACTCACTGCACTGCATCCTCTGTGCTGCCAGTGCACTCTCTGGACTCACTGCACTGCATCCCCAGTGGTGCCAGTGCACTCTCTGGACTCACTGTACTGCATCCCCAGTGGAGCGCGTGCACTCTCTGGACTCACTGAAGTGCATCCCCAGTGGTGCCAGTGCACTCTCTGGACTCACTGCACTGCATCCACAGTGGTGCTAGTGCACTCTGTGGACTCACTGCAGTGCATCCCCAGTGGTGCCAGTGCACTCTCTGGACTCACTGAAGGGCATTCTCAGTGGTGCCAGTGCACTCTCTGGACTCACTGCAGTGTTTCCCCAGTGGTGCCAGTACACTCACTGGACTGACTGCACTGCATCCCCAGTGGTGCCAGTGCACTCTCTGGACTCACCGCACCGCATCCCCAGTGGTGCCAGTGCACTCTCTGGAGTAACTGCAGTGCATCCCCAGTGGTGCCAGTGCACTCTCTGGACTCACTGCACTGCATCCCCAGTGGTGCCAGTGCACTCTCTGGACTCACTGCACTGCATCCCCAGTGGTGCCAGTGCACTCTCTGGACTCCCGGCACCGCATTCCCAGTGGTGCCAGTGCACTCTCTGGGCTCACTGCAGTGCATCCCCAGTGGTGCCAGTGCACTCTCTGGACTCACTGCACTGCATCCCCAGTGGTGCCAGTGCACTCACTGGATTCACTGCACTGCATCCCCAGTGGTGCTAGTGCACTCTCTGGACTCACTGCAGTGCATCCCCAGTGGTACCAGTGCACTCTCTGGACTCACTGAAGTGCATTCTCAGTGGTGCCAGTGCACTCTGTGGACTCACTGCAGTGCATCCCCAGTGGTGCCAGTGCGCTCTCTGGACTCACTGCATTGCATCCCCATTGGTGCCAGTGCACTCTCTGGACTCACTGCACTGCATCCCCAGTGCTGCCAGTGCACTCTCTGGACTCACTGCACTGCATCCCCAGTGGTGCCAGTGCACTCTCTGGACTCACTGCACTGCATCCCCAGTGGTGCCAGTGCACTCTCTGGACTCACTGCACCGCATCCCCAGTGGTGCCAGTGCACTCTCTGGACTCACTGCACTGCATCCCCAGTGGTGCCAGTGCACTCTCTGGACTCACTGCACTGCATCCCCAGTGGTGCCAGTGCACTCTCTGGACTCACTGCACTGCATCCCCAATGGTGCCAGTGCACTCTCTGGACTCCCGGCACCGCGTCCCCAGTGGTGCCAGTGCACTCTCTGGGCTCACTGCAGTGCATCCCCAGTGGTGCCAGTGCACTCTCTTGACTCACTGCACTGCATCCCCAGTGGTGCCAGTGCACTCACTGGATTCACTGCACTGCATCCCCAGTGGTGCCAGTGCACTCTCTGGACTCACTGCACTGCATCCCCAGTGGTGCCAGTGCACTCTCTGGACTCACTGCACTGCATCCCCAGTGGTGCCAGTGCACTCTCTGGACTCACTGCAGTGCATCACCAGTGGTGCCAGTGCACTCTCTGGACTCACTGCACTGCATCCCCAGT
Source organism: Anser brachyrhynchus (assembly GCF_964034855.1). Taxonomy (NCBI): domain Eukaryota; kingdom Metazoa; phylum Chordata; class Aves; order Anseriformes; family Anatidae; genus Anser; species Anser brachyrhynchus. Next base: position 2,791,956 of record NC_137700.1, read on the forward strand.
GGTGCCAGTGCACTCTCTGGACTCACTGCACTGCATCCCCAGTGGTGCCAGTGCACTCTCTGGACTCACTGCACTGCATCCCCAATGGTGCCAGTGCACTCTCTGGACTCCCGGCACCGCGTCCCCAGTGGTGCCAGTGCACTCTCTGGGCTCACTGCAGTGCATCCCCAGTGGTGCCAGTGCACTCTCTTGACTCACTGCACTGCATCCCCAGTGGTGCCAGTGCACTCACTGGATTCACTGCACTGCATCCCCAGTGGTGCCAGTGCACTCTCTGGACTCACTGCACTGCATCCCCAGTGGTGCCAGTGCACTCTCTGGACTCACTGCACTGCATCCCCAGTGGTGCCAGTGCACTCTCTGGACTCACTGCAGTGCATCACCAGTGGTGCCAGTGCACTCTCTGGACTCACTGCACTGCATCCCCAGTGGTGCCAGTGCACTCTCTGGACTCACTGCACTGCATCCCCAGTGGTGCCAGTGCACTCTCTGGACTCACTGCACTGCATCCCCAATGGTGCCAGTGCACTCTCTGGACTCCCGGCACCGCGTCCCCAGTGGTGCCAGTGCACTCTCTGGGCTCACTGCAGTGCATCCCCAGTGGTGCCAGTGCACTCTCTTGACTCACTGCACTGCATCCCCAGTGGTGCCAGTGCACTCACTGGATTCACTGCACTGCATCCCCAGTGGTGCTAGTGCACTCTCTGGACTCACTGCAGTGCATCCCCAGTGGTACCAGTGCACTCTCTGGACTCACTGAAGGGCATTCTCAGTGGTGCCAGTGCACTCTGTGGACTCACTGCAGTGCATCCCCAGTGGTGCCAGTGCGCTCTCTGGACTCACTGCAGTGCATCCCCAGTGGTGCCAGTGCACTCTCTGGACTCACTGCACTGCATCCCCAGTGCTGCCAGTGCACTCTCTGGACTCACTGCACTGCATCCCCAGTGGTGCCAGTGCACTCTCTGGACTCACTGCACTGCATCCCCAGTGGTGCCAGTGCACTCTCTGGACTCACTGCACTGCATCCCCAGTGGTGCCAGTGCACTCTCTGGACTCACTGCACTGCATCCCCAGTGGTGCCAGTGCACTCTCTGGACTCACTGCAGTGCATCCCCAGTGGTGCCAGTGCACTCTCTGGACTCACTGCAGTGCATCCCCAGTGGTGCCAGTGCACTCTCTGGACTCACTGCACTGCATCCCCAGTGGTGCCAGTGCACTCTCTGGACTCACTGCACTGCATCCCCAGTGCTGCCAGTGCACTCTCTGGACTCACTGCACTGCATCCCCAGTGGTGCCAGTGCACTCTCTCGAGTCACTGCACTACATCCCCAGTGGTGCCAGTGCACTCACTGGACTCACTGTACTGCATCATCAGTGGTGCCAGTGCACTCTCTGGACTCACTGCACTACATCCCCAGTGGTGCCAGTGCACTCACTGGACTCACTGTACTGCATCATCAGTGGTGCCAGTGCACTCTCTGGACTCACTGCAGTGCATCCCCAGTGGTGGCAGTGCACTCACTGGACTCACTGTACTGCATCATCAGTGGTGCCAGTGCACTCTCTGGACTCACTGCAGTGCATCCCCAGTGGTGCCAGTGCACTCTCTGGACTCACTGCACTGCATCCCCAGTGGTGCCAGTGCATACACTGGACTCACTGTACTGCATCTCCAGTGGTGCCAGTGCACTCTCTGGGCTCACTGCAGTGCATCCCCAGTGGTGCCAGTGCACTCTCTGGACTCACTGCACTACATTCCCAGTGGTGCTAGTGCTCTCTCTGGACTCACTGCAGTGCATCCCCAGTGGTGCCAGTGCACTCTCTGGGCTCACTGCAGTGCATCCCCACTGGTGCCAGTGCACTCACTGGATTCACTGCACTACATTCCCAGTGGTGCTAGTGCTCTCTCTGGACTCACTGCAGTGCATCCCCAGTGGTGCCAGTGCACTCTTTGGACTCACTGAAGTGCATTCTCAGTGGTGCCAGTGCACTCTCTGGACTCACTGCACTGCATCCCCAGTGGTGCCAGTGCGCTCTCTGGACTCACTGCAGTGCATCCCCAGTGGTGCCAGGGCACTCTCTGGACTCACTGAAGGGCATTCTCAGTGGTGCCAGTGCACTCTCTGGACTCACTGCAGTGCATCACCAGTGGTGCCAGTGCACTCTCTGGACTCACCGCACCGCATCCCCAGTGGTGCCAGTGCACTCTCTGGAGTAACTGCAGTGCATCACCAGTGGTGCCAGTGCACTCTCTGGACTCACTGCACTGCATCCCCAGTGGTGCCAGTGCACTCTCTGGACTCACTGCACTGCATCCCCAGTGGTGCCAGAGCACTCTCTGGACTCACTGCACTGCATCCCCAGTGCTGCCTGTGCACTGTCTGGACTCACTGCACTGCATCCCCAGTGGTGCCACTGCACTCTCTGGACTCACTGCACTGCATCCCCAGTGGTGCCAGTGCACTCCCTGCACTCACTGCACTGCATCCCCAGTGGTGCCAGTGCACTCACTGGACTCACTGCAGTGCATTCCCTCTGGTGCCAGTGCACTCTCTGGACTCACTGCACTGCATCCCCAGTGGTGCCAGTGCACTCTCTGGACTCACTGCAGTGCATCCCCAGTGGTGCCAGTGCACTCTCTGGACTCACTGAAGTGCATCCCCCGTGGTGCCAGTGCGATCTCTGGACTCACTGCACTGCATTCCCAGTGGTGCCAGTGCACACTCTGGACTCACTGCACTGCATCCCCAGTGGTGCCAGTGCACTCTCTGGACTCACTGCAGTGCATCCCCAGTGTTGCCAGTGCACTCTCTGGACTCACTGCACTGCATCCCCAGTGGTGCTAGTGCACTCTGTGGACTCACTGCACTGCATCCCCAGTGGTGCCAGTGCACTCTCTGGACTCACTGCACTGCATCCCCAGTGGAGCCAGTGCACTCTCTGGACTCACTGCACTGCATCCCCAGTGGTGCCAGTGCACTCTGTGGACTCACTGCAGTGCATCCCCAGTGGTGCCAGTGCACTCTCTGGACACACTGCACTGCATCCCCAGTGGTGCCAGTGCACTCTCTGGACTCACTGCACTGCATCCCCAGTGGTGCCAGTGCACTCTCTGGACTCACTGCACTGCATCTCCAATGGTGCCAGTGCACTCTCTGGACTCACTGCACTGCATCCCCAGTGGTGCCAGTGCACTCTCTGGACTCACTGCACTGCATCTCCAATGGTGCCAGTGCACTCTCTGGACTCACTGCACTGCATCCCCAGTGGTGCCAGTGCACTCTGTGGACTCACTGAAGTGCATCCCCAGTGGTGCCAGTGCACTCTCTGGGCTCACTGCAGTGCATCCCCAGTGGTGCCAGTGCACTCTCTGGACTCACTGCACTGCATCCCCAGTGGTGCCAGTGCACTCTCTGGACTCACTGCAGTGCATCCCAAGTGGTGCCAATGCACTCTCTGGACTCACATCAGTGCATCCCCAGTGGTGCCAGTACACTCACTGGACTCACTGCACTGCATCCCCAGTGGTGCCAGTGCAGTCTCTGCACTCACTGAAGTGCATCTCCAGTGGTGCCAGTGAACTCTCTGGACTCACTGCAGTGCATCCCCAGTGGTGCCAGTGCACTCTCTGGACTCACTGCACTGCATCCCCAGTGGTGCCAGTGCACTCTCTGGACTCACTGCACTACATCCCCAGTGGTGCCAGTGCACTCTCTGGACTCACTGCACTGCATCACCAATGGTGCCAGTGCACTCTCTGGACTCACTGCACTGCATCCCCAGTGGTGCCAATGCACTCTCTGGACTCACTGCTGTGCATCCCCAGTGGTGCCAGTGCACTCTCTAGACTCACTGTACTGCATCCCCAGTGGTGCCAGTGCACTCTCTGGACTCACTGCACTGCATCCCCAGTGGTGCCAGTGCACTCTCTGGACTCACTGCACTGCATCCCCAGTGGTGCCAGTGCACTCTCTGGACTCGCTGCACTGCATCCCCAGTGGTGCCAGTGCACTCTCTGGACTCACTGCACTGCATCCCCAGTGTTGCCAGTGCACTCTCTGGACTCACTGCACTGCATCCCCAGTGGAGCCCGTGCACTCTCTGGACTCACTGCACTGCATCCCCAGTGGTGCCAGTGCACTCTCTGGACTCACTGCATTGCATCCCCAGTGGTGCCAGTACACTCTCTGGACTCACTGCAGTGCATCCCCAGTGGTGCCAGTGCACTCTCTGGACTCACCGCACCGCATCCCCAGTGGTGCCAGTGCACTCTCTGGAGTAACTGCACAGCATCCCCAGTGGTGCCAGAGCACTCTCTGGACTCACTGCACTGCATCCCCAGTGGTGCCAGTGCACTCTCTGGACTCACTGCACTGCATCCCCAGTGGAGCCAGTGCGATCTCTGGACTCACTGCACTGCATCCCCAGTGGTGCCAGTGCACTCTGTGGACTCACTGCAGTGCATCCCCAGTGGAGCCCGTGCACTCTGTGGACTCACTGCAGTGCATCCCCAGTGGTGCCAGTGCACTCTCTGGACTCACTGAAGGGCATCCCCAGTGGTGCCAGTACACTCACTGGACTGACTGCACTGCATCCCCAGTGGTGCTAGTGCACTCTCTGGACTCACTGCACTGCATCTCCATTGGTGCCAGAGCACTCTCTGGACTCACTGCGCTGCATCCCCAGTGGTGCCAGTGCACTCTGTGGACTCACTGCTGTGCATCCCCATTGGTGCCAGTGAACTCTCTGGACTCACTGCACTGCATCCCCAGTGCTGCCAGTGCACTCTGTGGACTCACTGCAGTGCATCCCCAGTGGTGCAAGTGCACTCTCTGGACTCACTGCAGTGCATCCCCAGTGGTGCCAGTGAACTCTCTGGACTTGCTGCACTGCATCCCCAGTGGTGCCAGTGCACTCTCTGGACTCACTGCACTGCATCCCCAGTGGTGCCTGTGCACTCTCTGGAATAACTGCAGTGCATCCCCAGCGGTGCCAAAGCACTCTCTGGACTCCCGGCACCGCATCCCCAGTGGTGCCAGTGCACTCTCTGGGCTCACTGCAGTGCATCCCCAGTGGTGCCAGTGCACTCTCTGGAGTCACTGCACTGCATCCCCAGTGGTGCCAATGCACTCTCTGGACCTCCGGCACCGCATCCCCAGTGGAGCCAGTGCACTCTCTGGACTCGCGGCACTGCATCCCCAGTGGTTCCAGTGCACTCTCTCGAGTCACTGCACTACATCCCCAGTTGTGCCAATGCAATCTCTGGACCTCCGGCACCGCATCCCCAGTGGAGCCAGTGCACTCTCTGGACTCGCGGCACTGCATCCCCAGTGGTTCCAGTGCACTCTCTGGACTCGCGGCACTGCATCCCCAGTGGTTCCAGTGCACTCTCTCGAGTCACTGCACTACATCCCCAGTGGTGCCAGTGCACTCTCTGGACTCACTGCACTGCATCCCCAGTGGTGCCAGTGCACTCTCTGGACTCACTGCACTGCTTCCCCAGTGGTGCCAGTGCTATCCCTGCACTCACTGTAGTGCATCCCCAGTGGTGCCAGTGCACTCTCTGGACTCACTGCAGTGCATCCCCAGTGGTGCCAGTGCACTCTCTGGACTCACTGAAGTGCATTCTCTGTGGTGCCAGTGCACTCTCTGGACTCACTGCAGTGCATCCCCAGTGGTGCCAGTGCACTCACTGGACTCACTGCAATGCATCCCCAGTGGTGCCAGTGCACTCTCTGGGCTCACTGCAGGGCATCCCCAGTGGTGCCAGAGCACTCTCTGGACTCACTGCACTGCATCCCCAGTGGTGCCAGTGCTATCCCTGGACTCACTGTAGTTCATCCCCAGTGGTGCCAGTGCACTCTCTGGACTCACTGCAGGGCATCCCCAGTGGTGCCAGTGCACTCTCTGGACTCACTGCGCTGCATCCCCAGTGGTGCCAGTGCACTCTCTGGACTCACTGCACTGCATCCCCAGTGCTGCCAGTGCACTCTCTGGACTCACTGCAGGGCATCCCCGGTGGAGCCAGTGTACTCTCAGGACTCACTGCAGTGCATCCCCAGTGGTGCCAGTGCACTCTCTGGACTCACTGCAGTGCATCCCCAGTGGTGCCAGTGCACTCTCTGGCGTCACTGCACTGCATCCCCCGTGGTGCAAGTGCACTCTCTGGACTCACTGGAGTGCATCACCTGTGGTGCCAGTGCACTCTCTGGACTCACTGCACTGCATCCAGTGGTGCCAGTGCACTCTCTGGACTCACTGCAGTGCATCCCCAGTGGTGTCAGTGCACTCTCTGGACTCACTGCACTGCATCCCCAGTGGTGCAAGTGCACTCTCTGGACTCACTGCAGTGCATCCCAAGTGGTGCCAATGCACTCTCTGGACTCACTGCAGTGCATCCCCAGTGGTGCCAGTACACTCACTGGACTCACTGCACTGCATCCCCAGTGGTGCCAGTGCAGTCTCTGCACTCACTGAAGTGCATCTCCAGTGGTGCCAGTGAACTCTCTGGAGTGACTGCAGTGCATCCCCAGTGGTGCCAGTGCACTCTCTGGACTCACTGCACTGCATCCCCAGTGGTGCCAGTGCACTCTCTGGACTCACTGCACTGCATCCCCAGTGGTGCCAGTGCACTCTCTGGACTCACTGCACTGCATCTCCAATGGTGCCAGTGCACTCTCTGGACTCACTGCTGTGCATCCCCAGTGGTGCCAGTGCACTCTCTGGACTAACTGTACTGCATCCACAGTGGTGCCAGTGCACTCTCTGGACTCACTGCACTGCATCCCCATTGGTGCCAGTGCACTCTCTGGACTCACTGCACTGCATCCCCAGTGGTGCCAGTGCACTCTCTGGACTCGCTGCACTGCATCCCCAGTGGTGCCAGTGCACTCTCTGGACTCGCTGCACTGCATCCCCAGTGTTGCCATTGCACTCTCTGGACTCACTGCACTGCATCCCCAGTGGAGCCCGTGCACTCTCTGGACTCACTGCACTGCATCCCCAGTGGTGCCAGTGCACTCTCTGGACTCACTGCACTGCATCCCCAGTGGTGCCAGTGCAGTCTTTGGACTCACTGAAGTGCATTCTCAGTGGTGCAAGTGCACTCTCTGGACTCACTGCACTGCATCCCCAGTGGTGCCAGTGCGCTCTCTGGACTCACTGAAGTGCATCCCCAGTGGTGCCAGTACACTCTCTGGACTCACTGAAGGGCATTCTCAGTGGTGCCAGTGCACTCTCTGGACTCACTGCAGTGCATCCCCAGTGGTGCCAGTGCACTCTCTGGACTCACCGCACCGCATCCCCAGTGGTGCCAGTGCACTCTCTGGAGTAACTGCAGTGTATCACCAGTGGTGCCACTGCACTCTCTGGACTCACTGCACAGCATCCCCAGTGGTGCCAGAGCACTCTCTGGACTCACTGCACTGCATCCCCAGTGGTGCCAGTGCACTCTCTGGACTCACTGCACTGCATCCCCAGTGGAGCCAGTGCGATCTCTGGACTCACTGCACTGCATCCCCAGTGGTGCCAGTGCACTCTGTGGACTCACTGCAGTGCATCCCCAGTGGAGCCCGTGCACTCTGTGGACTCACTGCAGTGCATCCCCAGTGGTGCCAGTGCACTCTCTGGACTCACTGAAGGGCATCCCCAGTGGTGCCAGTACACTCACTGGACTGACTGCACTGCATCCCCAGTGGTGCTAGTGCACTCTCTGGACTCACTGCACTGCATCTCCATTGGTGCCAGAGCACTCTCTGGACTCACTGCGCTGCATCCCCAGTGGTGCCAGTGCACTCTGTGGACTCACTGCTGTGCATCCCCATTGGTGCCAGTGTACTCTCTGGACTCACTGCACTGCATCCCCAGTGGTGCCAGTGCACTCTGTGGACTCACTGCAGTGCATCCCCAGTGGTGCAAGTGCACTCTCTGGACTCACTGCAGTGCATCCCAAGTGGTGCCAGTGCACTCTCTGGACTCACTGCAGTGCATCCCCAGTGGTGCCAGTACACTCACTGGACTCACTGCAACGCATCCCCAATGGTGCCAGTGAACTCTCTGGACTTGCTGCACTGCATCCCCAGTGGTGCCAGTGCACTCTCTGGACTCACTGCACTGCATCCCCAGTGGTGCCTGTGCACTCTCTGGAGTAACTGCAGTGCATCCCCAGCGGTGCCAAAGCACTCTCTGGACTCCCGGCACCGCATCCCCAGTGGTGCCAGTGCACTCTCTGGGCTCACTGCAGTGCATCCCCAGTGGTGCCAGTGCACTCTCTGGAGTCATTGCACTGCATCCCCAGTGGTGCCAATGCACTCTCTGGACCTCCGGCACCGCATCCCCAGTGGAGCCAGTGCACTCTCTGGACTCGCGGCACTGCATCCCCAGTGGTTCCAGTGCACTCTCTCGAGTCACTGCACTACATCCCCAGTTGTGCCAATGCACTCTCTGGACCTCCGGCACCGCATCCCCAGTGGAGCCAGTGCACTCTCTGGACTCGCGGCACTGCATCCCCAGTGGTTCCAGTGCACTCTCTGGACTCACTGCACTGCATCCCCAGTGGTTCCAGTGCACTCTCTCGAGTCACTGCACTGCATCCCCAGTGGTGCCAGTGCACTCTCTGGACTCACTGCACTGCATCCCCAGTGGTGCCAGTGCACTCTCTGGACTCACTGCACTGAAGACCCAGTGGTGCCAGTGCTATCCCTGCACTCACTGTAGTGCATCCCCAGTGGTGCCAGTGCACTCTCTGGACTCACTGCAGTGCATCCCCAGTGGTGCCAGTGCACTCTCTGGACTCACTGCAGTGCATCCCCAGTGGTGCCAGTGCACTCACTGGACTCACTGGAATGCATCCCCAGTGGTGCCAGTGCACTCTCTGGGCTCACTGCAGGGCATCTCCAGTGGTGCCAGAGCACTCTCTGGACTCACTGCACTGCATCCCAAGTGGTGCCAGTGCTATCCCTGGACTCACTGTAGTGCATCCCCAGTGGTGCCAGTGCACTCTCTGGACTCACTGCAGGGCATCCCCAGTGGTGCCAGTGCACTCTCTGGACTCACTGCGCTGCATCCCCAGTGGTGCCAGTGCACTCTCTGGACTCACTGCACTGCATCCCCAGTGCTGCCAGTGCACTCTCTGGACTCACTGCAGGGCATCCCCGGTGGAGCCAGTGTACTCTCAGGACTCACTGCAGTGCATCCCCAGTGGTGCCAGTGCACTCTCTGGACTCACTGGAGTGCATCCCCAGTGGTGCCAGTGCACTCTCTGGACTCACTGCACTGCATCCCCAGTGCTGCCAGTGCACTCTCTGCACTCACTGCACTGCATCACCTGTGGTGCCAGTGCACTCTCTGGACTCACTGCACCGCATCCGCAGTGGTGCCAGTGCACTCTCTAGAGTCACTGCGCTGCATCCCAAGTTGTGCCAGTGCACTCTCTGGACTCACTGCAGTGCATCCCCAGTGGTGCCAGTGCACTCTCTGGAGTGACTGCAGTGCATCCCCAGTGGTGCCAGTGCACTCTCTGGAGTCGCGTCACTGCATCCCCAGTGGAGCCAGTGCACTCTCTGGACTCGCGTCACTGCATCCCCAGTGGTGCCAGTGCACTCTCTGGACTCACTGAAGTGCATCCCCAGTGGTGCCAGTGCACTCTCTGGACTCACTGCAGTGCATCCCCAGTCGTGCTAGTGCACTCTGGACTCACTGCAGTGCATCCCCAGTGGTGCCAGTGCACTCTCTGGACTCACTGCACTGCATCCCCAGTGGTGCCAGTGCACTCTCTGGACTCACTGTACTGCATCCCCAGTGGTGCCAGTGCACTCTCTGGACTCACCGCACTGCACCCTGAGTGGTGCCAGTGCACTCTCTGGACTCACTGCACCGCATCCCCAGTGGTGCCAGTGCACTCTCTAGAGTCACTGCACTGCATCCCCAGTGGTGCCAGTGCACTCTCTGGACTCACTGCACCGCATCCCCGGTGGTGCCAGTGCACTCTCTGGACTCACTGCACTGCATCCCCAGTGGTGCCAGTGCACTCTCTGGACTCGCGTCAATGCATCCCCAGTGGTGCTAATGCACTCTCTGGACTCACTGCACTGCATCCCGAGTGGTGCCAGTGCACTCTCTGGACTCACTGCAGTGCATCCCCAGTGGTGCCAGTGCACTCTCTGGACTCACTGCAGTGCATCCCCAGTGGTGCCAGTGCACTCTCTGGACTCACTGCACTGCATCCCCAGTGCTGCCAGTGCTCTCTCTGGACTCACTGCACTGCATCCACAGTGGTGCCAGTGCACTCTCTGGACTCACTGCAGTGCATCCCCATTGGTGCCAGTGCACTCTCTGGACACACTGAAGTGCATTCTCAGTGCTGCCAGTGCACTCTCTGGACTCACTGCGCTGCATCCCCAGTGGTGCCAGTACACTCACTGGACTCACTGCACTGCATCCCAAGTGGTGCCAGTGCAGCCTCTACACTCACTGAAGTGCATCTCCAGTGGTGCCAGTGAACTCTCTGGACTCACTGCACTGCATCCCCAGTGGTGCCAGTGCACTCTCTGGACTCACTGCACTGCATCCCTAGTGGTGCCAGGGCACTCTCTGCAGACACTGCAGTGCATCCCCAAAGGTGACAGTGCACTCTCTGGACTCACTGCACTGCATCCCCAGTGGTGCCAGTGCACTCTCTGGACTCACTGCACTACTCCAGCCGCGGCAGTCGCTCCAGCCGCGGTAGCCCTCCAGCCTCGGCAGCAGCGGCAGCCGCGGCAGCCGCTCCAGCCGCGGAAGCCGCGGCAGCCGCTCCAAACGCGGCAGGCGCTCCAACCGCGGCAACCGCTCCAGCCGTGGCAGCCGCTCCACTCGGTAGCTGCTGGAGCTCCTGCCGCGTTTGGAGCGGTTACCGCGGCTGGAGAGGCTGGAGCGGCTGCCGCGGCTGGAGCGGCTGCCGCGGCTGGAGGGGCTAACGCGGCTGGAGAGGCTGACGCGGTTGGAGCGTCTAGAGCGTCTGCCGCGGCTGGAGGGGCTACCGCGGCTGGAGCGGTTGACGCGGCTGGATCGGAAACCGAGGCTGGAGCGCCACTCTCTGGACTCACTGCACTGCATCACCTGTGGTGCCAGTGCACTCTCTGGACTCACTGCACTGCATCCCCAGTGGTGCCAGTGCACTCTCTGGACTCACTGCACTGCATCCCCAGTGGCGCTAGTGCACTCTCTGGACTCACTGAAGTGCATCCCCAGTGGTGCCAGTGCACTCTCTGGACACACTGAAGTGCATTTTCAGTGGTGCCAGTGCACTCTCTGGACTCACTGCACTGCATCCCCAGTGGTGCCAGTGCACTCTCTGGACTCACTGCACTGAAGCCCCAGTGGTGCCAGTGCACTCTCTGGACTCACTGCAGTGCATCCCCAGTGGTGCCAGTGCACTCTCTGGACTCACTGAAGTGCATCCCCAGTGGAGCCAGTGCACTCTCTGGACTCACTGCACTGCATCCCCAGTGGTGCCAGTGCTATCCCTGGACTCACTGTAGTGCATCCCCATTGGTGCCAGTGCACTCTCTGGACTCACTGCACTGCATCCCCAGTGGTGCCAGTGCACTCTCTGGACTCACTGAAGTGCATTCTCAGTGGTGCCAGTGCACTCTCTGGACTCACTGCACTGCATCCCCAGTGGTGCCAGTGCACTCACTGGACTCACTGCACTGCATCCCCAGTGGTGCCAGTGCACTCTCTGGGCTCACTGCAGGGCATCCCCAGTGGTGCCAGTGCACTCTCTGGACTCACTGCACTGCATCCCCAGTGGTGCCAGTGCTATCCCTGGACTCACTGTAGTGCATCCCCAGTGGTGCCAGTGCACTCTCTGGACTCACTGCAGGGCATCCCCAGTGGTGCCAGTGCACTCTCTGGACTCACTGCACTGCATCCCCAGTGGTGCCAGTGCACTCTCTGGACTCACTGCAGTGCATCCCCAGTAGTGCCATTGCACTCTCTGCACTCACTTCACTGCATCGCCAGTGGTGCCAGTGCACTCTCTGGACTCACTGCACTGCATTCCCAGTGGTGACAGTGAAGTCTTTGGACTCACTGCACTCCATCCCCACTGGTGCCTTTGCACTCCCTGGACTCACTGCACTGCTCCAGCCGCGGCAGCCGCTCCAGCCGCGGTAGCCCTCCAGCCGTGGCAGCCGCTCCAGCCGCTCCAGCCGCGGCAGCCGCTCCAGCCCCTCCAGCCGCGGTAACCGCTCCAAACGCGGCAGGAGCTCCAGCAGCTACCGAGTGGAGCGGCTGCCACGGCTGGAGCGGTTGCCGCGGTTGGAGCGCCTGCCGCGTTTGGAGCGGCTGCCGCGGCTTCCGCGGCTGGAGCGGCTGCCGCGGCTGGAGCGGCTGCCGAGGCTGGAGCGGATGCCGCGGCTGGTGCGGCTGGAGAGGCTGCCGCGGCTGGAGCAGTGCAGTGAGTCCAGAGAGTGCACAGGCACCTTGGGGATGCAGTGCAGTGAGTAAAGAGAGTGCACTGGCACCATTGGGGATGCAGTGCAGTGAGTCCAGAGAGTGCACTGGCACCACTGGGGATGCAGTGCAGTGAGTCCAGAGAGTGCACTGGCACCACTGGGGATGCAATGCAGTGAGTCCAGAGAGTGCACTGGCACCACTGGGGATGCAGTGCTGTGAGTCCAGAGAGTGCCCCGGTAACACTGGGAATGCACTGCAGTTAGTCCAGAGAGTGCACTGGCACCACTGGGGATGCAGTGCCGTGAGTCCAGAGAATGCACTGGCACCACTGGGGATACGGTGCCGGGAGTCCAGAGAGTACACTGACACCACTGGGGATGCGGTGCCTGGAGTCCAGAGAGTGCTTTGGCACCACTGGGGATGCAGTGCAGTGAGTCCAGAGTGCACTAGCACCACTGGGGATGCAGAGCAGTGAGTCCAGAGAGTGCACTAGCACCACTGGGGATGCATTTCAGTGAGTCCAGAGAGTGCGGCTCCAGCCTCGGCATCCGCTCCAGCCGAGTCAACCCCGCGGTAGCCCCTCCAGCCGCGGCAGACGCTCCAGCCGCGGCAGCCGCTCCAGCCGCTCCAGCTGCGGCAGCCGCTCCAGCCCCTCCAGCCGCGCCAGCCTCTCCATCCGCGGCAGCCGCTCCAGCCGCTCCAGCCGCGGCAGCCGCTCCAGCCGCTACCGAGTGGAGCGGCTGCCACGGCTGGAGGGCTACCGCGGCTGGAGCGGCTGCCGCGGCTGTAGTAGTGCAGTGAGTCCAGGGAGTGCACTGGCACCACTGGGGATGCACTGCTGTGAGTCCAGAGAGTGCACTGACACCACTGGGGATGCACTTCAGTCAGTCCAGTGAGTGTACTGGCACCACTGGGGATGCAGTGCAGTGAGTCAAGAGAGTGCACTGGCAGGACTGGGGATGCAGTGCAGTGAGTCCAGAGAGTGCACTGGCACCACTGGGGATGCCCTTCAGTGAGTCCAGAGAGCGCACTGGCACCACTGTGGATGCCCTGCAGTGAGTCCAGAGAGTGCACTGGCACCACTGGGGATGCCGTGCAGTGAGTCCAGAGAGTGCACTGGCAGCACTGGGGATGCAGTGCAGTGAGTCCAGAGAGTGCACTGGCACCACAGGTGATGCACTCCAGTGAGTCCAGAGAGTGCACTTGCACCACGGGGGATGCACTGCAGTGAGTCCAGAGAGTGCACTGGCACCACTGGGGATGCACTGCAGTGAGTCCACAGAGTGCACTGGCACCACTGTGGATGCACTGCAGTGAGTCCAGAGAGTGCACTGGCACCACTGGGGATGCAGTGCAGTGAGTCCAGAGAGTGCACTGGCACCACTGTGGATGCAGTGCAGTGAGTCCAGAGAGTGCACTGGCACCACTGAAAATGCACTTCAGTGTGTCCAGAGAGTGCACTGGCACCACTGGGGATGCACTGCAGTGAGTCCAGAGAGTGCACTAGCGCCACTGGGGATGCAGTGCAGTGAGTCCAGAGAGTGCACTGGCACCACTGGTGATGCAGTGCAGTGAGTCCAGTGAGTGCACTGGCACCACTGGTGATGCAGTGCAGTGAGTCCAGAGAGTGGCGCTCCAGCCTCGGTTTCCGCTCCAGCCGCGTCAACCGCTCCAGCCGCGGTAGCCCCTCCAGCCGCGGCAGACGCTCTAGACGCTTCAACCGCGTCAGCCTCTCCAGCCGCGTTAGCCCCTCCAGCCGCGGCAGCCGCTCCAGCCGCTCCAGCCGCGGTAACCGCTCCAAACGCGGCAGGAGCTCTAGCCGCGGCAGCCGCTCCAGCCGCTCTAGCCGCGGCAGCCGCTCCAGGCGCTACCGAGTGGAGCGGCTGTCACGGCTGGAGCGGTTGCCGCGGTTGGAGCGCCTGCCGCGTTTGGAGCGGCTGCCGCGGCTTCCGCGGCTGGTGCGGCTGCCGCGGTTGGAGAGTCTGCCGCGTATGCCGCGGACGGAGCGGCTGCCGCGGCTGGAGCGCCTGCCGCGGCTGCCGCGGCTGCCGAGGCTGGAGGGCTACCGCGGCTGGAGCGACTGCCGCGGCTGGAGTAGTGCAGTGAGTCCAGAGAGTGCACTGGCACCACTGGGGATGCAGTGCAGTGAGTCCAGAGAGTGCACTGTCACCTTTGGGGATGCACTGCAGTGTCTGCAGAGAGTGCCCTGGCACCACTAGGGATGCAGTGCAGTGAGTCCAGAGTGCATTAGCACCACTGGGGATGCATTGACGCGAGTCCAGAGAGTGCACTGGCACCACTGGGGATGCACTGCAGTGAGTCCAGAGAGTGCCCTGTCACTACTGGGGATGCACTGCAGTGAGTCCTGAGAGTACACTGGCTCCACCGGGGATGCCCTGCAGTGAGTCCAGAGAGTGCACTGGCGATGCAGTGCAGTGAGTCCAGAGAGTGTACTGGCACCACTGGGGATGCAGCGCAGTGAGTCCAGAGAGTGCACTGGCCCCACTGGGGATGCACTGCAGTGAGTCCAGAGAGTGCACTGTCACTACTGGGGATGCAGTGCAGTGAGTCCAGAGAGTGCACTGGCACCACTGATAATGCACTTCAGTGAGTCCAGAGAGTGCACTGGCACCACTGGGGATGCACTGCAGTGAGTCCAGAGATTGCACTGGCACCACTGGGGATGCAGTTCAGTGAGTCCAGAGATTGCACTGGCACCACTGGGAATGCAGTGCAGTGAGTCCAGAGAGTGCACTGGCACCACTGAGAATGCACTTCAGTGAGTCCAGAGAGTGCACTGGCACCACTGGGGATGCAGTGCAGTGAGTCCAGAGATTGCACTGGCACCACTGGGGATGCAGTGCTGTGACTCCAGAGAGCGCACTGGCACCACTGGGGATGCACTGCAGTGAGTCCAGAGAGTGCACTGGCACCACTGGGGATGCACTGCAGTGAGTCCAGAGAGTGCACTGGCACCACTGGGGATGCACTGCAGTGACTCGAAAGAGTGCACTGGCACCACTGGGGAAGCAGTGCAGTGAGTCCAGAGAGTGCACTGGCACCACTGGTGATGCACTGCAGTGAGTCCAGAGAGTGCACTGTCACTACTGGGGATGCAGTGCAGTGAGTCCAGAGAGTGCACTGACACCACTGAGAATGCACTTCAGTGAGTCCAGAGAGTGCACTGGCACCACTGGGGTTGCACTGCAGTGACTCCAGAGATTGCACTGGCACAACTGGGGATGCACTGCAGTGAGTCCAGTGAGTGTACTGGCACCACTGGGGATGCACTGCAGTGAGTCCAGAGACTGCACTGGCACCACTGGGGATGCAGTGCAGTGAGTCCAGAGAGTGCACTGGCACCACTGGGGATGCAGTGCAGTGAGTCCAGAGAGCGCACTGGCACCATTGGGGATGCACTGCAGTGAGTCCAGAGAGTGCACTGGCACCACTGGGGATGCAGTGCAGTGAGTCCAGAGAGTGCACTGGCACCAGTGGGGATGCACTGCAGTGAGTCCAGAGAGTGCACTGGCACCACTGGGGATGCAGTGCAGTGAGTCCAGAGAGTGCACTGGCACCACTGGGGAAGCCGTGCAGTGAGTCCAGAGAGTGCACTGTCACTACTGGGGATGCAGTGCAGTGAGTCCAGAGAGTGCACTGGCAGCACTGGGGATGCAGTGCAGTGAGTCCAGAGAGTGCACTGGCACCACTGGGGATGCACTGCAGTGAGTCCAGAGAGTGCACTGGCACCACTGGGGATGCAGTGCAGTGAGTCCAGAGACTTCACTGGCACCACTGGGAATGCAGAGAAGTGAGTGCAGAGAGTGCACTGGCACCACTGGGGATGCAGTGCAGTGAGTCCAGAGAGTGCACTGGCACCACTGGGGATGCAGTGCAGTGAGTCCAGAGAGTGCACTGGCACTACCTGTGATGCAGTGCAGTGAGTCCAGAGAGTGCACTGGCACCAATGGGGCTGCAGTGCAGTGAGTCCAGAGAGTGCACTGGCACCACTGGGGATGCAGTGCAGTGAGTCCAGAGAGTGCACTGGCACCAGTGGGGATGCACTGCAGTGAGTCCAGTGAGTGCACTGGCAAGACTGGGGATGCACTGCAGTGAGTCCAGAGAGTGCACTGGCACCACTGGGGATGCACTACAGTGAGTCCAGAGATTGCACTGGCACCACTGGGGATGCAGTGCAGTGAGTCCAGAGAGTGCACTGGCACCACTGGGGATGCAGTGCATTGAGTCCAGAGAGTGCACTGGCACAACTGGGGATGCACTTCAGTGAGTCCAGACAGTGCACTGGCACCAGTGGGGATGCAGTGCAGTGAGTCCAGAGAGTGCACTGGCACCACTGGGGATGCAGTGCATTGAGTCCAGAGAGTGCACTGGCACAACTGGGGATGCACTTCAGTGAGTCCAGACAGTGCACTGGCACCACTGGGGATGCACTGCAGTGAGTCCAGAGAGTACACTGGCACCAGTGGGGATGCAGTGCAGTGAGTCCAGAGAGTGCACTGGCACCACTGGGGATGTGTCCAGTAAGTCCAGTGAGTGCACTGGCACCACTGGGGATGCAGTGCAGTGAGTCCAGAGAGTACACTGGCACCAGTGGGGATGCAGTGCAGTGAGTCCAGAGAGTGCACTGGCACCACTGGTGATGCAGTGCAGTGAGTCCAGAGAGTGCAGTGGCACCACTGGGGATGCAGTCCAGTGAGTCCAGTGAATGCACTGGCACCACTGGGGATGCAGTGCAGTGAGTCCAGAGAGTGCACTGGCACCACTGGGGATGCCCTTCAGTGAGTCCAGAGAGCGCACTGGCACCACTGTGGATGCCCTGCAGTGAGTCCAGAGAGTGCACTGGCACCACTGGGGATGCCGTGCAGTGAGTCCAGAGAGTGCACTGGCAGCACTGGGGATGCAGTGCAGTGAGTCCAGAGAGTGCACTGGCACCACAGGTGATGCACTCCAGTGAGTCCAGAGAGTGCACTTGCACCACGGGGGATGCACTGCAGTGAGTCCAGAGAGTGCACTGGCACCACTGGGGATGCACTGCAGTGAGTCCACAGAGTGCACTGGCACCACTGGGGATGCACTGCAGTGAGTCCAGAGAGTGCACTGGCACCACTGGGGATGCAGTGCAGTGAGTCCAGAGAGTGCACTAGCACCACTGTGGATGCAGTGCAGTGAGTCCAGAGAGTGCACTGGCACCACTGAAAATGCACTTCAGTGTGTCCAGAGAGTGCACTGGCACCACTGGGGATGCACTGCAGTGAGTCCAGAGAGTGCACTAGCGCCACTGGGGATGCAGTGCAGTGAGTCCAGAGAGTGCACTGGCACCACTGGTGATGCAGTGCAGTGAGTCCAGTGAGTGCACTGGCACCACTGGTGATGCAGTGCAGTGAGTCCAGAGAGTGGCGCTCCAGCCTCGGTTTCCGCTCCAGCCGCGTCAACCGCTCCAGCCGCGGTAGCCCCTCCAGCCGCGGCAGACGCTCTAGACGCTTCAACCGCGTCAGCCTCTCCAGCCGCGTTAGCCCCTCCAGCCGCGGCAGCCGCTCCAGCCGCTCCAGCCGCGGTAACCGCTCCAAACGCGGCAGGAGCTCTAGCCGCGGCAGCCGCTCCAGCCGCTCTAGCCGCGGCAGCCGCTCCAGGCGCTACCGAGTGGAGCGGCTGTCACGGCTGGAGCGGTTGCCGCGGTTGGAGCGCCTGCCGCGTTTGGAGCGGCTGCCGCGGCTTCCGCGGCTGGTGCGGCTGCCGCGGTTGGAGAGTCTGCCGCGTATGCCGCGGACGGAGCGGCTGCCGCGGCTGGAGCGCCTGCCGCGGCTGCCGCGGCTGCCGAGGCTGGAGGGCTACCGCGGCTGGAGCGACTGCCGCGGCTGGAGTAGTGCAGTGAGTCCAGAGAGTGCACTGGCACCACTGGGGATGCAGTGCAGTGAGTCCAGAGAGTGCACTGTCACCTTTGGGGATGCACTGCAGTGTCTGCAGAGAGTGCCCTGGCACCACTAGGGATGCAGTGCAGTGAGTCCAGAGTGCATTAGCACCACTGGGGATGCATTGACGCGAGTCCAGAGAGTGCACTGGCACCACTGGGGATGCACTGCAGTGAGTCCAGAGAGTGCACTGTCACTACTGGGGATGCACTGCAGTGAGTCCTGAGAGTACACTGGCTCCACCGGGGATGCCCTGCAGTGAGTCCAGAGAGTGCACTGGCGATGCAGTGCAGTGAGTCCAGAGAGTGTACTGGCACCACTGGGGATGCAGCGCAGTGAGTCCAGAGAGTGCACTGGCCCCACTGGGGATGCACTGCAGTGAGTCCAGAGAGTGCACTGTCACTACTGGGGATGCAGTGCAGTGAGTCCAGAGAGTGCACTGGCACCACTGATAATGCACTTCAGTGAGTCCAGAGAGTGCACTGGCACCACTGGGGATGCACTGCAGTGAGTCCAGAGATTGCACTGGCACCACTGGGGATGCAGTTCAGTGAGTCCAGAGATTGCACTGGCACCACTGGGAATGCAGTGCAGTGAGTCCAGAGAGTGCACTGGCACCACTGAGAATGCACTTCAGTGAGTCCAGAGAGTGCACTGGCACCACTGGGGATGCAGTGCAGTGAGTCCAGAGATTGCACTGGCACCACTGGGGATGCAGTGCTGTGACTCCAGAGAGCGCACTGGCACCACTGGGGATGCACTGCAGTGAGTCCAGAGAGTGCACTGGCACCACTGGGGATGCACTGCAGTGAGTCCAGAGAGTGCACTGGCACCACTGGGGATGCACTGCAGTGACTCGAAAGAGTGCACTGGCACCACTGGGGAAGCAGTGCAGTGAGTCCAGAGAGTGCACTGGCACCACTGGTGATGCACTGCAGTGAGTCCAGAGAGTGCACTGTCACTACTGGGGATGCAGTGCAGTGAGTCCAGAGAGTGCACTGACACCACTGAGAATGCACTTCAGTGAGTCCAGAGAGTGCACTGGCACCACTGGGGTTGCACTGCAGTGACTCCAGAGATTGCACTGGCACAACTGGGGATGCACTGCAGTGAGTCCAGTGAGTGTACTGGCACCACTGGGGATGCACTGCAGTGAGTCCAGAGAGTGCACTGGCACCACTGAGAATGCACTTCAATGAGTCCAGAGAGTACACTGGCACCACTGGGGATGCACTGCAGTGAGTCCAGAGAGTGCAGTGGCACCACTGGGGATGCACTGCAGTGAGTCCAGAGAGTGCTTTGGCACCAGTGGGGATGCACTGCAGTGAGTCCAGAGACTGCACTGGCACCACTGGGGATGCAGTGCAGTGAGTCCAGAGAGTGCACTGGCACCACTGGGGATGCAGTGCAGTGAGTCCAGAGAGCGCACTGGCACCATTGGGGATGCACTGCAGTGAGTCCAGAGAGTGCACTGGCACCACTGGGGATGCAGTGCAGTGAGTCCAGAGAGTGCACTGGCACCACTGGGGATGCACTGCAGTGAGTCCAGAGAGTGCACTGGCACCACTGGGGATGCAGTGCAGTGAGTCCAGAGAGTGCACTGGCACCACTGGGGAAGCCGTGCAGTGAGTCCAGAGAGTGCACTGTCACTACTGGGGATGCAGTGCAGTGAGTCCAGAGAGTGCACTGGCAGCACTGGGGATGCAGTGCAGTGAGTCCAGAGAGTGCACTGGCACCACTGGGGATGCACTGCAGTGAGTCCAGAGAGTGCACTGGCACCACTGGGGATGCAGTGCAGTGAGTCCAGAGACTTCACTGGCACCACTGGGAATGCAGAGAAGTGAGTGCAGAGAGTGCACTGGCACCACTGGGGATGCAGTGCAGTGAGTCCAGAGAGTGCACTGGCACCACTGGGGATGCAGTGCAGTGAGTCCAGAGAGTGCACTGGCACTACCTGTGATGCAGTGCAGTGAGTCCAGAGAGTGCACTGGCACCAATGGGGCTGCAGTGCAGTGAGTCCAGAGAGTGCACTGGCACCACTGGGGATGCAGTGCAGTGAGTCCAGAGAGTGCACTGGCACCAGTGGGGATGCACTGCAGTGAGTCCAGTGAGTGCACTGGCAAGACTGGGGATGCACTGCAGTGAGTCCAGAGAGTGCACTGGCACCACTGGGGATGCACTACAGTGAGTCCAGAGATTGCACTGGCACCACTGGGGATGCAGTGCAGTGAGTCCAGAGAGTGCACTGGCACCACTGGGGATGCAGTGCATTGAGTCCAGAGAGTGCACTGGCACAACTGGGGATGCACTTCAGTGAGTCCAGACAGTGCACTGGCACCAGTGGGGATGCAGTGCAGTGAGTCCAGAGAGTGCACTGGCACCACTGGGGATGCAGTGCATTGAGTCCAGAGAGTGCACTGGCACAACTGGGGATGCACTTCAGTGAGTCCAGACAGTGCACTGGCACCACTGGGGATGCACTGCAGTGAGTCCAGAGAGTACACTGGCACCAGTGGGGATGCAGTGCAGTGAGTCCAGAGAGTGCACTGGCACCACTGGGGATGCACTGCAGTGAGTCCAGAGAGTGCACTGGCACCACTGGGGATGTGTCCAGTGAGTCCAGTGAGTGCACTGGCACCACTGGGGATGCAGTGCAGTGAGTCCAGAGAGTACACTGGCACCAGTGGGGATGCAGTGCAGTGAGTCCAGAGAGTGCACTGGCACCACTGGTGATGCAGTGCAGTGAGTCCAGAGAGTGCAGTGGCACCACTGGGGATGCAGTCCAGTGAGTCCAGTGAATGCACTGGCACCACTGGGGATGCAGTGCAGTGAGTCCAGAGAGTGCACTGGCACCACTGGGGATGCAGTGCCGTGAGTCCAGAGAATGCACTGGCACCACTGGGGAAGCAGTGCAGTGAGTCCAGAGAGTGCACTGTCACTACTGGGGATGCAGTGCAGTGAGTCCAGAGAGTGCACTGGCACCACTGGGGATGCAGTGCAGTGAGTCCTGAGAGTGCAGTGGCACCACTGGGGATGCAATGCAGTGAGTCCAGAGGTTGCACTGACACCACTGGGGATGCAGTACAGTGAGTCCACACAGTGCACTAGCACCACTGGGGATGCAGTGCAGTGAGTCCAGAGAGTGCACTGGCACCACTGGGGATGCAGTGCAGTGAGTCCAGAGAGTGCACTGGCAGCACTGGTGAGCACTGCTGTGAGTCCAGAGAGTGCTCTTGCTCCACAGGGGATGCAGTGCAGTGACTCAAGAGAGTGCACTGGCAGCACTGGGGATGCAGTGCAGTGAGTCCAGAGAGTGCACTGGCTCCACTGGGGATGCACTGCAGTGAGTCCAGAGAGTGCACTGGCACCACTGGGGATGCACTGAAGTGAGTCCAGAGAGTGCACTGGCACCACTGAGAATGCACTTCAGTGAGTCCAGAGAGTGCACTGGCACCACTGGGGATGCACTGCAGTGAGTCCACAGAGTGCACTAGCACCACTGGGGATGCAGTGCATTGAGTCCAGAGAGTGCACTGGCACAACTGGTTATGCAGTTCAGTGAGTCCAGAGAGTGCACTGACACCACTGGGGATGCAGTGCAGTGAGTCCAGAGAGTGCACTGGCACCACTGAGAATGCACTTCAGTGAGTCCAGAGAGTGCACTGGCACCACTGGGGATGCAGTGCAGTGAGTCCAGAGAGTGCACTGGCACCAGAGGGAATGCACTGCAGTGAGTCCAGTGAGTGCACTGGCACCACTGTGGATGCACTGCAGTGAGTCCAGAGAGTGCACTGGCACCACTGGGGATGCAGTGCAGTGAGTCCAGAGAGTGCACTGGCACCACTGGGGATGCACTGCAGTGAGTCCATAGAGTGCACTGGCACCACTGGGGATGCACTTCAGTGAGTCCAGAGAGTGCACTGTCACCACTGGGGATGCAGTACAGTGAGTCCACAGAGTGCACTGGTACCAGTGGGGATGCAGTACAGTGAGTCCAGAGTGTGCACTGGCACCACTGGGCATGCAGTGCAGTAAGTCCAGAGAGTGCACTGGCACCACTGGGGATGCACTTCAGTGACTCCAGAGAGTGCACTGGCACCACTGGGGATGCAGTGCAGTGAGTCCAGAGAGTGCACTGGCACCACTGGTGATGCAGTACAGTGAGTCCAGAGAGTGCACTGGCACCACTGGGGATGCACTGCAGTGAGTCCAGAGAGTGCACTGGCACAACTGGGGATGCACTACAGTGAGTCCAGAGATTGCACTGGCACCACTGGGGATGCAGTGCACTGAGTCCAGAGAGTGCACTGGCACCACTGGGAATGCAGTGCATTGAGTCCAGAGAGTGCACTGGCACAACTGGGTATGCACTTCAGTGAGTCCAGAGAGTGCACTGACACCACTGGGGATGCAGTGCAGTGAGTCCAGAGAGTGCACTGGCACCACTGGGGATGCACTGCAGTGAGTCCACAGAGTGCACTAGCACCACTGGGGATGCAGTGCAGTGAGTCCAGAGAGTGCGCTGGAACCACTGGGGATGCAGTGCAGTGAGTCCAGAGAGTGCACTGGCACCACTGGGGATGCAGTGCAGTGAGTCCAGAGAGTGCACTGGCACCTGTGGGGATGCACTGCAGTGAGTCCAGTGAGTGCACTGGCACCACTGGGGATGCAGTGCAGTGAGTCCAGAGAGTGCACTGGCACCACTGGGGAAGCAGTGCAGTGAGTCCAGAGAGTGCAGTGGCACCACTAGGGATGCAGTGCAGTGAGTCCAGAGAGTGCACTGGCAGCAATGGGGATGCAGTGCAGTGAGTCCAGAGAGTGCACTGGCACCACTGGGGATGCAGTTCAGTGAGTCCAGAGAGTGCACTGGCACCACTGGGGATGCAGTGCAGTGAGTCCAGAGAGTGCACTGGCACCACTGGGGATGCAGTGCAGTGAGTCCAGAGAGTGCACTGGCACCACTGGGGATGCAGTGCAGTGAATCCAGTGAGTGCACTGGCACCACTGGGGATGCAGTGCAGTGAGTCCAGAGAGTGCACTGTCACTACTGGGGATGCAGTGCAGTGAGTCCAGAGAGTGCACTGGCACCACTGGGGATGCAGTGCAGTGAGTCCTGAGAGTGCAGTGGCACCACTGGGGATGCAGTCCAGTGAGTCCAGTGAATGCACTGGCACCACTGGGGATGCAGTGCAGTGAGTCCAGAGAGTGCACTGGCACCACTGGGGATGCAGTGCAGTGAATCCAGTGAGTGCACTGGCACCACTGGGGATGCAGTGCAGTGAGTCCAGAGAGTGCACTGTCACTACTGGGGATGCACTGCAGTGAGTCCAGAGAGTGCACTGGCACCACTGGGGATGCAGTACAGTGAGTCCACACAGTGCACTAGCACCACTGGGGATGCAGTACAGTGAGTCCAGAGAGTGCACTGGCACCACTGGGGATGCAGTGCAGTGAGTCCAGAGAGTGCACTGGCACCACTGGTGAGCACTGCTGTGAGTCCAGAGAGTGCTCTTGCACCACAGGGGATGCAGTGCAGTGACTCAAGAGAGTGCACTGGCAGCACTGGGGATGCAGTGCAGTGAGTCCAGAGAGTGCACTGGCACCACTGTGGATGCAGTGCAGTGAGTCCAGAGAGTGCAATGGCACCACTGCGGATGCACTGCAGTGAGTCCAGAGAGTGCACTGGCTCCACTGGGGATGCACTGCAGTGAGTCCAGAGAGTGCAGTGGCACCACTGGGGATGCAGTCCAGTGAGTCCAGTGAATGCACTGGCACCACTGGGGATGCAGTGCAGTGAGTCCAGAGAGTGCACTGGCACCACTGGGGATGCAGTGCAGTGAATCCAGTGAGTGCACTGGCACCACTGGGGATGCAGTGCAGTGAGTCCAGAGAGTGCACTGTCACTACTGGGGATGCAGTGCAGTGAGTCCAGAGAGTGCACTGGCACCACTGGGGATGCAGTGCAGTGAGTCCTGAGAGTGCACTGGCACCACTGGGGATGCACTGCAGTGAGTCCAGAGATTGCACTGACACCACTGGGGATGCAGTACAGTGAGTCCACACAGTGCACTCGCACCACTGGGGATGCAGTGCAGTGAGTCCAGAGAGTGCACTGGCACCACTGGGGATGCAGTGCAGTGATTCCAGAGAGTGCACTGGCACCACTGGTGAGCACTGCTGTGAGTCCAGAGAGTGCTCTTGCACCACAGGGGATGCAGTGCAGTGACTCAAGAGAGTGCACTGGCAGCACTGGGGATGCAGTGCAGTGAGTCCATAGAGTGCACTGGCACCACGGGAGATGCAGTGCAGTGAGTCCAGAGAGTGCAATGGCACCACTGCGGATGCACTGCAGTGAGTCCAGAGAGTGCACTGGCACCACTGGGGATGCAGTGCAGTGAGTCCAGAGAGTGCATTGGCACCAGTGGGGATGCACTGCAGGGAGTCCAGTGAGTACACTGGTACCACTGGGGATGCAGTGCAGTGAGTCCAGAGAGTGCACTGGCACCACTGGGGAAGCAGTGCAGTGAGTCCAGAGAGTGCAGTGGCACCACTAGGGATGCAGTGCAGTGAGTCCAGAGAGTGCACTGGCACCACTGGGGATGCAGTGCAGTGAGTCCAGAGAGTGCACTGGCACCACTGGGGATGCAGTTCAGTGAGTCCAGAGAGTGCACTGGCACCACTGGGGATGCACTACAGTGACTCCAGAGAGTGCACTGGCACCACTGGGGATGCACCTCAGTGAGTCCAGAGAGTGCACTGGCACCACTGGTGATGCACTGCACTGAGTCCAAAGAATGCACTCGCACCACTGGGGATGCAGTGCAGTGAGTCCAGAGAGTGCACTGGCACCACTGGGGATGCAGTGCAGTGAGTCCAGAGAGTGCACTGGCACCAGAGGGAATGCACTGCAGTGAGTCCAGTGAGTGCACTGGCACCACTGCGGATGCACTGCAGTGAGTCCAGAGAGTGCACTGGCACCACTGGGGATGCACTGCAGTGAGTCCAGAGAGTGCACTGGCACCACTGGGGATGCACTGCAGTGAGTCCAGAGAGTGCACTGTCACCACTGGGGATGCAGTACAGTGAGTCCACAGAGTGCACTGGTACCAGTGGGGATGCAGTACAGTGAGTCCAGAGTGTGCACTGGCACTACTGGGCATGCAGTGCAGTGAGTCCAGAGAGTGCACTGGCACCACTGGGGATGCACTTCAGTGACTCCAGAGAGTGCACTGGCACCACTGGGGATGCACTGCAGTGAGTCCAGAGAGTGCACTGGCACCACTGGGGATGCAGTGCAGTGAGTCCAGAGAGTGCACTGGCACCACTGGTGATTCAGTACAGTGAGTCCAGAGAGTGCACTGGCACCACTGGGGATGCAGTGCAGTGAGTCCAGAGAGTGCACTGGCACCACTGGGGATGCACTACAGTGAGTCCAGAGATTGCACTGGCACCACTGGGGATGCAGTGCACTGAGTCCAGAGAGTGCACTGGCACCACTGGGGATGCAGTGCATTGAGTCCAGAGAGTGCACTGGCACAACTGGGTATGCACTTCAGTGAGTCCAGAGAGTGCACTGACACCACTGGGGATGCAGTGCAGTGAGTCCAGAGAGTGCACTGGCACCACTGAGAATGCACTTCAGTGAGTCCAGAGAGTGCACTGGCACCAGTGGGGATGCACTGCAGTGAGTCCACAGAGTGCACTAGCACCACTGGGGATGCAGTGCAGTGAGTCCAGAGAGTGCGCTGGAACCACTGGGGATGCAGTGCAGTGAGTCCAGAGAGTGCACTGGCAACACTGGGGATGCAGTGCAGTGAGTCCAGAGAGTGCACTGACACCAGTGGGGATGCACTGCAGTGAGTCCAGTGAGTGCACTGGCACCACTGGGGATGCAGTGCAGTGAGTCCAGAGAGTGCACTGGCACCACTGGGGAAGCAGTGCAGTGAGTCCAGAGAGTGCAGTGACACCACTAGGGATGCAGTGCAGTGAGTCCAGAGAGTGCACTGGCAGCACTGGGGATGCAGTGCAGTGAGTCCAGAGAGTGCACTGGCACCACTGGGGATGCAGTTCAGTGAGTCCAGAGAGTGCACTGGCACCACTGGGGATGCAGTGCAGTGAGTCCAGAGAGTGCACTGGCACCACTGGAGATGCACTTCAGTGACTCCAGAGAGTGTACTGGCACCACTGGGGATGCACCTCAGTGAGTCCAGAGAGTGCACTGGCACCACTGGTGATGCACTGCAGTGAGTCCAGAGAATGCACTCGCACCACTGGGGATGCAGTGCAGTGAGTCCAGAGAGTGCACTGGCACCACTGGGGATGCAGTGCAGTGAGTCCAGAGAGTGCACTGGCACCAGAGGGAATGCACTCCAGTGAGTCCAGTGAGTGCACTGGCACCACTGTGGATGCACTGCAGTGAGTCCAGAGAGTGCACTGGCACCACTGGTGATGCAGTGCAGTGAGTCCAGAGAGTGCACTGGCACCACTGGGGATGCACTGCAGTGAGTCCAGAGAGTGCACTGGCACCACTGGGGATGCACTTCAGTGAGTCCAGAGAGTGCACTGTCACCACTGGGGATGCAGTACAGTGAGTCCACAGAGTGCACTGGAACCACTGGGCATGCAGTGCAGTGAGTCCAGAGCCTGCACTGGCACCACTGGGGATGCACTTCAGTGACTCCAGAGAGTGCACTGGCACCACTGGGGATGCACTGCAGTGAGTCCAGAGAGTGCACTGGCACGACTGGTGATGCAGTACAGTGAGTCCAGAGAGTGCACTGGCACCACTGGGGATGCACTGCAGTGAGTCCAGAGAGTGCACTGGCACCACTGGGGATGCACTTCAGTGAGTCCAGAGAGTACACTGACACCACTGGGGATGCGGTGCCTGGAGTCCAGAGAGTGCTTTGGCACCACTGGGGATGCAGTGCAGTGAGTCCAGAGTGCACTAGCACCACTGGGGATGCAGAGCAGTGAGTCCAGAGAGTGCACTAGCACCACTGGGGATGCATTTCAGTGAGTCCAGAGAGTGCGGCTCCAGCCTCGGCATCCGCTCCAGCCGAGTCAACCCCGCGGTAGCCCCTCCAGCCGCGGCAGACGCTCCAGCCGCGGCAGCCGCTCCAGCCGCTCCAGCTGCGGCAGCCGCTCCAGCCCCTCCAGCCGCGCCAGCCTCTCCATCCGCGGCAGCCGCTCCAGCCGCTCCAGCCGCGGCAGCCGCTCCAGCCGCTACCGAGTGGAGCGGCTGCCACGGCTGGAGGGCTACCGCGGCTGGAGCGGCTGCCGCGGCTGTAGTAGTGCAGTGAGTCCAGGGAGTGCACTGGCACCACTGGGGATGCACTGCTGTGAGTCCAGAGAGTGCACTGACACCACTGGGGATGCACTTCAGTCAGTCCAGTGAGTGTACTGGCACCACTGGGGATGCAGTGCAGTGAGTCAAGAGAGTGCACTGGCAGGACTGGGGATGCAGTGCAGTGAGTCCAGAGAGTGCACTGGCACCACTGGGGATGCCCTTCAGTGAGTCCAGAGAGCGCACTGGCACCACTGTGGATGCCCTGCAGTGAGTCCAGAGAGTGCACTGGCACCACTGGGGATGCCGTGCAGTGAGTCCAGAGAGTGCACTGGCAGCACTGGGGATGCAGTGCAGTGAGTCCAGAGAGTGCACTGGCACCACAGGTGATGCACTCCAGTGAGTCCAGAGAGTGCACTTGCACCACGGGGGATGCACTGCAGTGAGTCCAGAGAGTGCACTGGCACCACTGGGGATGCACTGCAGTGAGTCCACAGAGTGCACTGGCACCACTGGGGATGCACTGCAGTGAGTCCAGAGAGTGCACTGGCACCACTGGGGATGCAGTGCAGTGAGTCCAGAGAGTGCACTGGCACCACTGTGGATGCAGTGCAGTGAGTCCAGAGAGTGCACTGGCACCACTGAAAATGCACTTCAGTGTGTCCAGAGAGTGCACTGGCACCACTGGGGATGCACTGCAGTGAGTCCAGAGAGTGCACTAGCGCCACTGGGGATGCAGTGCAGTGAGTCCAGAGAGTGCACTGGCACCACTGGTGATGCAGTGCAGTGAGTCCAGTGAGTGCACTGGCACCACTGGTGATGCAGTGCAGTGAGTCCAGAGAGTGGCGCTCCAGCCTCGGTTTCCGCTCCAGCCGCGTCAACCGCTCCAGCCGCGGTAGCCCCTCCAGCCGCGGCAGACGCTCTAGACGCTTCAACCGCGTCAGCCTCTCCAGCCGCGTTAGCCCCTCCAGCCGCGGCAGCCGCTCCAGCCGCTCCAGCCGCGGTAACCGCTCCAAACGCGGCAGGAGCTCTAGCCGCGGCAGCCGCTCCAGCCGCTCTAGCCGCGGCAGCCGCTCCAGGCGCTACCGAGTGGAGCGGCTGTCACGGCTGGAGCGGTTGCCGCGGTTGGAGCGCCTGCCGCGTTTGGAGCGGCTGCCGCGGCTTCCGCGGCTGGTGCGGCTGCCGCGGTTGGAGAGTCTGCCGCGTATGCCGCGGACGGAGCGGCTGCCGCGGCTGGAGCGCCTGCCGCGGCTGCCGCGGCTGCCGAGGCTGGAGGGCTACCGCGGCTGGAGCGACTGCCGCGGCTGGAGTAGTGCAGTGAGTCCAGAGAGTGCACTGGCACCACTGGGGATGCAGTGCAGTGAGTCCAGAGAGTGCACTGTCACCTTTGGGGATGCACTGCAGTGTCTGCAGAGAGTGCCCTGGCACCACTAGGGATGCAGTGCAGTGAGTCCAGAGTGCATTAGCACCACTGGGGATGCATTGACGCGAGTCCAGAGAGTGCACTGGCACCACTGGGGATGCACTGCAGTGAGTCCAGAGAGTGCCCTGTCACTACTGGGGATGCACTGCAGTGAGTCCTGAGAGTACACTGGCTCCACCGGGGATGCCCTGCAGTGAGTCCAGAGAGTGCACTGGCGATGCAGTGCAGTGAGTCCAGAGAGTGTACTGGCACCACTGGGGATGCAGCGCAGTGAGTCCAGAGAGTGCACTGGCCCCACTGGGGATGCACTGCAGTGAGTCCAGAGAGTGCACTGTCACTACTGGGGATGCAGTGCAGTGAGTCCAGAGAGTGCACTGGCACCACTGATAATGCACTTCAGTGAGTCCAGAGAGTGCACTGGCACCACTGGGGATGCACTGCAGTGAGTCCAGAGATTGCACTGGCACCACTGGGGATGCAGTTCAGTGAGTCCAGAGATTGCACTGGCACCACTGGGAATGCAGTGCAGTGAGTCCAGAGAGTGCACTGGCACCACTGAGAATGCACTTCAGTGAGTCCAGAGAGTGCACTGGCACCACTGGGGATGCAGTGCAGTGAGTCCAGAGATTGCACTGGCACCACTGGGGATGCAGTGCTGTGACTCCAGAGAGCGCACTGGCACCACTGGGGATGCACTGCAGTGAGTCCAGAGAGTGCACTGGCACCACTGGGGATGCACTGCAGTGAGTCCAGAGAGTGCACTGGCACCACTGGGGATGCACTGCAGTGACTCGAAAGAGTGCACTGGCACCACTGGGGAAGCAGTGCAGTGAGTCCAGAGAGTGCACTGGCACCACTGGTGATGCACTGCAGTGAGTCCAGAGAGTGCACTGTCACTACTGGGGATGCAGTGCAGTGAGTCCAGAGAGTGCACTGACACCACTGAGAATGCACTTCAGTGAGTCCAGAGAGTGCACTGGCACCACTGGGGTTGCACTGCAGTGACTCCAGAGATTGCACTGGCACAACTGGGGATGCACTGCAGTGAGTCCAGTGAGTGTACTGGCACCACTGGGGATGCACTGCAGTGAGTCCAGAGACTGCACTGGCACCACTGGGGATGCAGTGCAGTGAGTCCAGAGAGTGCACTGGCACCACTGGGGATGCAGTGCAGTGAGTCCAGAGAGCGCACTGGCACCATTGGGGATGCACTGCAGTGAGTCCAGAGAGTGCACTGGCACCACTGGGGATGCAGTGCAGTGAGTCCAGAGAGTGCACTATCACCAGTGGGGATGCACTGCAGTGAGTCCAGAGAGTGCACTGGCACCACTGGGGATGCAGTGCAGTGAGTCCAGAGAGTGCACTGGCACCACTGGGGAAGCCGTGCAGTGAGTCCAGAGAGTGCACTGTCACTACTGGGGATGCAGTGCAGTGAGTCCAGAGAGTGCACTGGCAGCACTGGGGATGCAGTGCAGTGAGTCCAGAGAGTGCACTGGCACCACTGGGGATGCACTGCAGTGAGTCCAGAGAGTGCACTGGCACCACTGGGGATGCAGTGCAGTGAGTCCAGAGACTTCACTGGCACCACTGGGAATGCAGAGAAGTGAGTGCAGAGAGTGCACTGGCACCACTGGGGATGCAGTGCAGTGAGTCCAGAGAGTGCACTGGCACCACTGGGGATGCAGTGCAGTGAGTCCAGAGAGTGCACTGGCACTACCTGTGATGCAGTGCAGTGAGTCCAGAGAGTGCACTGGCACCAATGGGGCTGCAGTGCAGTGAGTCCAGAGAGTGCACTGGCACCACTGGGGATGCAGTGCAGTGAGTCCAGAGAGTGCACTG
Organism: Anser brachyrhynchus; assembly: GCF_964034855.1. NCBI lineage: Eukaryota > Metazoa > Chordata > Aves > Anseriformes > Anatidae > Anser > Anser brachyrhynchus. The sequence goes on from NC_137700.1 coordinate 2,822,872, forward strand.
GCACCAGTGGGGATGCACTGCAGTGAGTCCAGTGAGTGCACTGGCAAGACTGGGGATGCACTGCAGTGAGTCCAGAGAGTGCACTGGCACCACTGGGGATGCACTACAGTGAGTCCAGAGATTGCACTGGCACCACTGGGGATGCAGTGCAGTGAGTCCAGAGAGTGCACTGGCACCACTGGGGATGCAGTGCATTGAGTCCAGAGAGTGCACTGGCACAACTGGGGATGCACTTCAGTGAGTCCAGACAGTGCACTGGCACCAGTGGGGATGCAGTGCAGTGAGTCCAGAGAGTGCACTGGCACCACTGGGGATGCAGTGCATTGAGTCCAGAGAGTGCACTGGCACAACTGGGGATGCACTTCAGTGAGTCCAGACAGTGCACTGGCACCACTGGGGATGCACTGCAGTGAGTCCAGAGAGTACACTGGCACCAGTGGGGATGCAGTGCAGTGAGTCCAGAGAGTGCACTGGCACCACTGGGGATGCACTGCAGTGAGTCCAGAGAGTGCACTGGCACCACTGGGGATGTGTCCAGTAAGTCCAGTGAGTGCACTGGCACCACTGGGGATGCAGTGCAGTGAGTCCAGAGAGTACACTGGCACCAGTGGGGATGCAGTGCAGTGAGTCCAGAGAGTGCACTGGCACCACTGGTGATGCAGTGCAGTGAGTCCAGAGAGTGCAGTGGCACCACTGGGGATGCAGTCCAGTGAGTCCAGTGAATGCACTGGCACCACTGGGGATGCAGTGCAGTGAGTCCAGAGAGTGCACTGGCACCACTGGGGATGCCCTTCAGTGAGTCCAGAGAGCGCACTGGCACCACTGTGGATGCCCTGCAGTGAGTCCAGAGAGTGCACTGGCACCACTGGGGATGCCGTGCAGTGAGTCCAGAGAGTGCACTGGCAGCACTGGGGATGCAGTGCAGTGAGTCCAGAGAGTGCACTGGCACCACAGGTGATGCACTCCAGTGAGTCCAGAGAGTGCACTTGCACCACGGGGGATGCACTGCAGTGAGTCCAGAGAGTGCACTGGCACCACTGGGGATGCACTGCAGTGAGTCCACAGAGTGCACTGGCACCACTGGGGATGCACTGCAGTGAGTCCAGAGAGTGCACTGGCACCACTGGGGATGCAGTGCAGTGAGTCCAGAGAGTGCACTAGCACCACTGTGGATGCAGTGCAGTGAGTCCAGAGAGTGCACTGGCACCACTGAAAATGCACTTCAGTGTGTCCAGAGAGTGCACTGGCACCACTGGGGATGCACTGCAGTGAGTCCAGAGAGTGCACTAGCGCCACTGGGGATGCAGTGCAGTGAGTCCAGAGAGTGCACTGGCACCACTGGTGATGCAGTGCAGTGAGTCCAGTGAGTGCACTGGCACCACTGGTGATGCAGTGCAGTGAGTCCAGAGAGTGGCGCTCCAGCCTCGGTTTCCGCTCCAGCCGCGTCAACCGCTCCAGCCGCGGTAGCCCCTCCAGCCGCGGCAGACGCTCTAGACGCTTCAACCGCGTCAGCCTCTCCAGCCGCGTTAGCCCCTCCAGCCGCGGCAGCCGCTCCAGCCGCTCCAGCCGCGGTAACCGCTCCAAACGCGGCAGGAGCTCTAGCCGCGGCAGCCGCTCCAGCCGCTCTAGCCGCGGCAGCCGCTCCAGGCGCTACCGAGTGGAGCGGCTGTCACGGCTGGAGCGGTTGCCGCGGTTGGAGCGCCTGCCGCGTTTGGAGCGGCTGCCGCGGCTTCCGCGGCTGGTGCGGCTGCCGCGGTTGGAGAGTCTGCCGCGTATGCCGCGGACGGAGCGGCTGCCGCGGCTGGAGCGCCTGCCGCGGCTGCCGCGGCTGCCGAGGCTGGAGGGCTACCGCGGCTGGAGCGACTGCCGCGGCTGGAGTAGTGCAGTGAGTCCAGAGAGTGCACTGGCACCACTGGGGATGCAGTGCAGTGAGTCCAGAGAGTGCACTGTCACCTTTGGGGATGCACTGCAGTGTCTGCAGAGAGTGCCCTGGCACCACTAGGGATGCAGTGCAGTGAGTCCAGAGTGCATTAGCACCACTGGGGATGCATTGACGCGAGTCCAGAGAGTGCACTGGCACCACTGGGGATGCACTGCAGTGAGTCCAGAGAGTGCACTGTCACTACTGGGGATGCACTGCAGTGAGTCCTGAGAGTACACTGGCTCCACCGGGGATGCCCTGCAGTGAGTCCAGAGAGTGCACTGGCGATGCAGTGCAGTGAGTCCAGAGAGTGTACTGGCACCACTGGGGATGCAGCGCAGTGAGTCCAGAGAGTGCACTGGCCCCACTGGGGATGCACTGCAGTGAGTCCAGAGAGTGCACTGTCACTACTGGGGATGCAGTGCAGTGAGTCCAGAGAGTGCACTGGCACCACTGATAATGCACTTCAGTGAGTCCAGAGAGTGCACTGGCACCACTGGGGATGCACTGCAGTGAGTCCAGAGATTGCACTGGCACCACTGGGGATGCAGTTCAGTGAGTCCAGAGATTGCACTGGCACCACTGGGAATGCAGTGCAGTGAGTCCAGAGAGTGCACTGGCACCACTGAGAATGCACTTCAGTGAGTCCAGAGAGTGCACTGGCACCACTGGGGATGCAGTGCAGTGAGTCCAGAGATTGCACTGGCACCACTGGGGATGCAGTGCTGTGACTCCAGAGAGCGCACTGGCACCACTGGGGATGCACTGCAGTGAGTCCAGAGAGTGCACTGGCACCACTGGGGATGCACTGCAGTGAGTCCAGAGAGTGCACTGGCACCACTGGGGATGCACTGCAGTGACTCGAAAGAGTGCACTGGCACCACTGGGGAAGCAGTGCAGTGAGTCCAGAGAGTGCACTGGCACCACTGGTGATGCACTGCAGTGAGTCCAGAGAGTGCACTGTCACTACTGGGGATGCAGTGCAGTGAGTCCAGAGAGTGCACTGACACCACTGAGAATGCACTTCAGTGAGTCCAGAGAGTGCACTGGCACCACTGGGGTTGCACTGCAGTGACTCCAGAGATTGCACTGGCACAACTGGGGATGCACTGCAGTGAGTCCAGTGAGTGTACTGGCACCACTGGGGATGCACTGCAGTGAGTCCAGAGAGTGCACTGGCACCACTGAGAATGCACTTCAATGAGTCCAGAGAGTACACTGGCACCACTGGGGATGCACTGCAGTGAGTCCAGAGAGTGCAGTGGCACCACTGGGGATGCACTGCAGTGAGTCCAGAGAGTGCTTTGGCACCAGTGGGGATGCACTGCAGTGAGTCCAGAGACTGCACTGGCACCACTGGGGATGCAGTGCAGTGAGTCCAGAGAGTGCACTGGCACCACTGGGGATGCAGTGCAGTGAGTCCAGAGAGCGCACTGGCACCATTGGGGATGCACTGCAGTGAGTCCAGAGAGTGCACTGGCACCACTGGGGATGCAGTGCAGTGAGTCCAGAGAGTGCACTGGCACCAGTGGGGATGCACTGCAGTGAGTCCAGAGAGTGCACTGGCACCACTGGGGATGCAGTGCAGTGAGTCCAGAGAGTGCACTGGCACCACTGGGGAAGCCGTGCAGTGAGTCCAGAGAGTGCACTGTCACTACTGGGGATGCAGTGCAGTGAGTCCAGAGAGTGCACTGGCAGCACTGGGGATGCAGTGCAGTGAGTCCAGAGAGTGCACTGGCACCACTGGGGATGCACTGCAGTGAGTCCAGAGAGTGCACTGGCACCACTGGGGATGCAGTGCAGTGAGTCCAGAGACTTCACTGGCACCACTGGGAATGCAGAGAAGTGAGTGCAGAGAGTGCACTGGCACCACTGGGGATGCAGTGCAGTGAGTCCAGAGAGTGCACTGGCACCACTGGGGATGCAGTGCAGTGAGTCCAGAGAGTGCACTGGCACTACCTGTGATGCAGTGCAGTGAGTCCAGAGAGTGCACTGGCACCAATGGGGCTGCAGTGCAGTGAGTCCAGAGAGTGCACTGGCACCACTGGGGATGCAGTGCAGTGAGTCCAGAGAGTGCACTGGCACCAGTGGGGATGCACTGCAGTGAGTCCAGTGAGTGCACTGGCAAGACTGGGGATGCACTGCAGTGAGTCCAGAGAGTGCACTGGCACCACTGGGGATGCACTACAGTGAGTCCAGAGATTGCACTGGCACCACTGGGGATGCAGTGCAGTGAGTCCAGAGAGTGCACTGGCACCACTGGGGATGCAGTGCATTGAGTCCAGAGAGTGCACTGGCACAACTGGGGATGCACTTCAGTGAGTCCAGACAGTGCACTGGCACCAGTGGGGATGCAGTGCAGTGAGTCCAGAGAGTGCACTGGCACCACTGGGGATGCAGTGCATTGAGTCCAGAGAGTGCACTGGCACAACTGGGGATGCACTTCAGTGAGTCCAGACAGTGCACTGGCACCACTGGGGATGCACTGCAGTGAGTCCAGAGAGTACACTGGCACCAGTGGGGATGCAGTGCAGTGAGTCCAGAGAGTGCACTGGCACCACTGGGGATGCACTGCAGTGAGTCCAGAGAGTGCACTGGCACCACTGGGGATGTGTCCAGTGAGTCCAGTGAGTGCACTGGCACCACTGGGGATGCAGTGCAGTGAGTCCAGAGAGTACACTGGCACCAGTGGGGATGCAGTGCAGTGAGTCCAGAGAGTGCACTGGCACCACTGGTGATGCAGTGCAGTGAGTCCAGAGAGTGCAGTGGCACCACTGGGGATGCAGTCCAGTGAGTCCAGTGAATGCACTGGCACCACTGGGGATGCAGTGCAGTGAGTCCAGAGAGTGCACTGGCACCACTGGGGATGCAGTGCCGTGAGTCCAGAGAATGCACTGGCACCACTGGGGAAGCAGTGCAGTGAGTCCAGAGAGTGCACTGTCACTACTGGGGATGCAGTGCAGTGAGTCCAGAGAGTGCACTGGCACCACTGGGGATGCAGTGCAGTGAGTCCTGAGAGTGCAGTGGCACCACTGGGGATGCAATGCAGTGAGTCCAGAGATTGCACTGACACCACTGGGGATGCAGTACAGTGAGTCCACACAGTGCACTAGCACCACTGGGGATGCAGTGCAGTGAGTCCAGAGAGTGCACTGGCACCACTGGGGATGCAGTGCAGTGAGTCCAGAGAGTGCACTGGCAGCACTGGTGAGCACTGCTGTGAGTCCAGAGAGTGCTCTTGCTCCACAGGGGATGCAGTGCAGTGACTCAAGAGAGTGCACTGGCAGCACTGGGGATGCAGTGCAGTGAGTCCAGAGAGTGCACTGGCTCCACTGGGGATGCACTGCAGTGAGTCCAGAGAGTGCACTGGCACCACTGGGGATGCACTGAAGTGAGTCCAGAGAGTGCACTGGCACCACTGAGAATGCACTTCAGTGAGTCCAGAGAGTGCACTGGCACCACTGGGGATGCACTGCAGTGAGTCCACAGAGTGCACTAGCACCACTGGGGATGCAGTGCATTGAGTCCAGAGAGTGCACTGGCACAACTGGTTATGCAGTTCAGTGAGTCCAGAGAGTGCACTGACACCACTGGGGATGCAGTGCAGTGAGTCCAGAGAGTGCACTGGCACCACTGAGAATGCACTTCAGTGAGTCCAGAGAGTGCACTGGCACCACTGGGGATGCAGTGCAGTGAGTCCAGAGAGTGCACTGGCACCAGAGGGAATGCACTGCAGTGAGTCCAGTGAGTGCACTGGCACCACTGTGGATGCACTGCAGTGAGTCCAGAGAGTGCACTGGCACCACTGGGGATGCAGTGCAGTGAGTCCAGAGAGTGCACTGGCACCACTGGGGATGCACTGCAGTGAGTCCATAGAGTGCACTGGCACCACTGGGGATGCACTTCAGTGAGTCCAGAGAGTGCACTGTCACCACTGGGGATGCAGTACAGTGAGTCCACAGAGTGCACTGGTACCAGTGGGGATGCAGTACAGTGAGTCCAGAGTGTGCACTGGCACCACTGGGCATGCAGTGCAGTAAGTCCAGAGAGTGCACTGGCACCACTGGGGATGCACTTCAGTGACTCCAGAGAGTGCACTGGCACCACTGGGGATGCAGTGCAGTGAGTCCAGAGAGTGCACTGGCACCACTGGTGATGCAGTACAGTGAGTCCAGAGAGTGCACTGGCACCACTGGGGATGCACTGCAGTGAGTCCAGAGAGTGCACTGGCACAACTGGGGATGCACTACAGTGAGTCCAGAGAGTGCACTGGCACCACTGGGGATGCAGTGCACTGAGTCCAGAGAGTGCACTGGCACCACTGGGAATGCAGTGCATTGAGTCCAGAGAGTGCACTGGCACAACTGGGTATGCACTTCAGTGAGTCCAGAGAGTGCACTGACACCACTGGGGATGCAGTGCAGTGAGTCCAGAGAGTGCACTGGCACCACTGGGGATGCACTGCAGTGAGTCCACAGAGTGCACTAGCACCACTGGGGATGCAGTGCAGTGAGTCCAGAGAGTGCGCTGGAACCACTGGGGATGCAGTGCAGTGAGTCCAGAGAGTGCACTGGCACCACTGGGGATGCAGTGCAGTGAGTCCAGAGAGTGCACTGGCACCTGTGGGGATGCACTGCAGTGAGTCCAGTGAGTGCACTGGCACCACTGGGGATGCAGTGCAGTGAGTCCAGAGAGTGCACTGGCACCACTGGGGAAGCAGTGCAGTGAGTCCAGAGAGTGCAGTGGCACCACTAGGGATGCAGTGCAGTGAGTCCAGAGAGTGCACTGGCAGCACTGGGGATGCAGTGCAGTGAGTCCAGAGAGTGCACTGGCACCACTGGGGATGCAGTTCAGTGAGTCCAGAGAGTGCACTGGCACCACTGGGGATGCAGTGCAGTGAGTCCAGAGAGTGCACTGGCACCACTGGGGATGCAGTGCAGTGAGTCCAGAGAGTGCACTGGCACCACTGGGGATGCAGTGCAGTGAATCCAGTGAGTGCACTGGCACCACTGGGGATGCAGTGCAGTGAGTCCAGAGAGTGCACTGTCACTACTGGGGATGCAGTGCAGTGAGTCCAGAGAGTGCACTGGCACCACTGGGGATGCAGTGCAGTGAGTCCTGAGAGTGCAGTGGCACCACTGGGGATGCAGTCCAGTGAGTCCAGTGAATGCACTGGCACCACTGGGGATGCAGTGCAGTGAGTCCAGAGAGTGCACTGGCACCACTGGGGATGCAGTGCAGTGAATCCAGTGAGTGCACTGGCACCACTGGGGATGCAGTGCAGTGAGTCCAGAGAGTGCACTGTCACTACTGGGGATGCACTGCAGTGAGTCCAGAGAGTGCACTGGCACCACTGGGGATGCAGTACAGTGAGTCCACACAGTGCACTAGCACCACTGGGGATGCAGTACAGTGAGTCCAGAGAGTGCACTGGCACCACTGGGGATGCAGTGCAGTGAGTCCAGAGAGTGCACTGGCACCACTGGTGAGCACTGCTGTGAGTCCAGAGAGTGCTCTTGCACCACAGGGGATGCAGTGCAGTGACTCAAGAGAGTGCACTGGCAGCACTGGGGATGCAGTGCAGTGAGTCCAGAGAGTGCACTGGCACCACTGTGGATGCAGTGCAGTGAGTCCAGAGAGTGCAATGGCACCACTGCGGATGCACTGCAGTGAGTCCAGAGAGTGCACTGGCTCCACTGGGGATGCACTGCAGTGAGTCCAGAGAGTGCAGTGGCACCACTGGGGATGCAGTCCAGTGAGTCCAGTGAATGCACTGGCACCACTGGGGATGCAGTGCAGTGAGTCCAGAGAGTGCACTGGCACCACTGGGGATGCAGTGCAGTGAATCCAGTGAGTGCACTGGCACCACTGGGGATGCAGTGCAGTGAGTCCAGAGAGTGCACTGTCACTACTGGGGATGCAGTGCAGTGAGTCCAGAGAGTGCACTGGCACCACTGGGGATGCAGTGCAGTGAGTCCTGAGAGTGCACTGGCACCACTGGGGATGCACTGCAGTGAGTCCAGAGATTGCACTGACACCACTGGGGATGCAGTACAGTGAGTCCACACAGTGCACTCGCACCACTGGGGATGCAGTGCAGTGAGTCCAGAGAGTGCACTGGCACCACTGGGGATGCAGTGCAGTGATTCCAGAGAGTGCACTGGCACCACTGGTGAGCACTGCTGTGAGTCCAGAGAGTGCTCTTGCACCACAGGGGATGCAGTGCAGTGACTCAAGAGAGTGCACTGGCAGCACTGGGGATGCAGTGCAGTGAGTCCATAGAGTGCACTGGCACCACGGGAGATGCAGTGCAGTGAGTCCAGAGAGTGCAATGGCACCACTGCGGATGCACTGCAGTGAGTCCAGAGAGTGCACTGGCACCACTGGGGATGCAGTGCAGTGAGTCCAGAGAGTGCATTGGCACCAGTGGGGATGCACTGCAGGGAGTCCAGTGAGTACACTGGTACCACTGGGGATGCAGTGCAGTGAGTCCAGAGAGTGCACTGGCACCACTGGGGAAGCAGTGCAGTGAGTCCAGAGAGTGCAGTGGCACCACTAGGGATGCAGTGCAGTGAGTCCAGAGAGTGCACTGGCACCACTGGGGATGCAGTGCAGTGAGTCCAGAGAGTGCACTGGCACCACTGGGGATGCAGTTCAGTGAGTCCAGAGAGTGCACTGGCACCACTGGGGATGCACTACAGTGACTCCAGAGAGTGCACTGGCACCACTGGGGATGCACCTCAGTGAGTCCAGAGAGTGCACTGGCACCACTGGTGATGCACTGCAGTGAGTCCAAAGAATGCACTCGCACCACTGGGGATGCAGTGCAGTGAGTCCAGAGAGTGCACTGGCACCACTGGGGATGCAGTGCAGTGAGTCCAGAGAGTGCACTGGCACCAGAGGGAATGCACTGCAGTGAGTCCAGTGAGTGCACTGGCACCACTGCGGATGCACTGCAGTGAGTCCAGAGAGTGCACTGGCACCACTGGGGATGCACTGCAGTGAGTCCAGAGAGTGCACTGGCACCACTGGGGATGCACTGCAGTGAGTCCAGAGAGTGCACTGTCACCACTGGGGATGCAGTACAGTGAGTCCACAGAGTGCACTGGTACCAGTGGGGATGCAGTACAGTGAGTCCAGAGTGTGCACTGGCACTACTGGGCATGCAGTGCAGTGAGTCCAGAGAGTGCACTGGCACCACTGGGGATGCACTTCAGTGACTCCAGAGAGTGCACTGGCACCACTGGGGATGCACTGCAGTGAGTCCAGAGAGTGCACTGGCACCACTGGGGATGCAGTGCAGTGAGTCCAGAGAGTGCACTGGCACCACTGGTGATGCAGTACAGTGAGTCCAGAGAGTGCACTGGCACCACTGGGGATGCAGTGCAGTGAGTCCAGAGAGTGCACTGGCACCACTGGGGATGCACTACAGTGAGTCCAGAGATTGCACTGGCACCACTGGGGATGCAGTGCACTGAGTCCAGAGAGTGCACTGGCACCACTGGGGATGCAGTGCATTGAGTCCAGAGAGTGCACTGGCACAACTGGGTATGCACTTCAGTGAGTCCAGAGAGTGCACTGACACCACTGGGGATGCAGTGCAGTGAGTCCAGAGAGTGCACTGGCACCACTGAGAATGCACTTCAGTGAGTCCAGAGAGTGCACTGGCACCAGTGGGGATGCACTGCAGTGAGTCCACAGAGTGCACTAGCACCACTGGGGATGCAGTGCAGTGAGTCCAGAGAGTGCGCTGGAACCACTGGGGATGCAGTGCAGTGAGTCCAGAGAGTGCACTGGCAACACTGGGGATGCAGTGCAGTGAGTCCAGAGAGTGCACTGACACCAGTGGGGATGCACTGCAGTGAGTCCAGTGAGTGCACTGGCACCACTGGGGATGCAGTGCAGTGAGTCCAGAGAGTGCACTGGCACCACTGGGGAAGCAGTGCAGTGAGTCCAGAGAGTGCAGTGACACCACTAGGGATGCAGTGCAGTGAGTCCAGAGAGTGCACTGGCAGCACTGGGGATGCAGTGCAGTGAGTCCAGAGAGTGCACTGGCACCACTGGGGATGCAGTTCAGTGAGTCCAGAGAGTGCACTGGCACCACTGGGGATGCAGTGCAGTGAGTCCAGAGAGTGCACTGGCACCACTGGAGATGCACTTCAGTGACTCCAGAGAGTGTACTGGCACCACTGGGGATGCACCTCAGTGAGTCCAGAGAGTGCACTGGCACCACTGGTGATGCACTGCAGTGAGTCCAGAGAATGCACTCGCACCACTGGGGATGCAGTGCAGTGAGTCCAGAGAGTGCACTGGCACCACTGGGGATGCAGTGCAGTGAGTCCAGAGAGTGCACTGGCACCAGAGGGAATGCACTCCAGTGAGTCCAGTGAGTGCACTGGCACCACTGTGGATGCACTGCAGTGAGTCCAGAGAGTGCACTGGCACCACTGGTGATGCAGTGCAGTGAGTCCAGAGAGTGCACTGGCACCACTGGGGATGCACTGCAGTGAGTCCAGAGAGTGCACTGGCACCACTGGGGATGCACTTCAGTGAGTCCAGAGAGTGCACTGTCACCACTGGGGATGCAGTACAGTGAGTCCACAGAGTGCACGGGTACCAGTGGGGATGCAGTACAGTGAGTCCAGAGTGTGCACTGGAACCACTGGGCATGCAGTGCAGTGAGTCCAGAGCCTGCACTGGCACCACTGGGGATGCACTTCAGTGACTCCAGAGAGTGCACTGGCACCACTGGGGATGCACTGCAGTGAGTCCAGAGAGTGCACTGGCACCACTGGGAATGCAGTGCAGTGAGTCCAGAGAGTGCTCTGGCACGACTGGTGATGCAGTACAGTGAGTCCAGAGAGTGCACTGGCACCACTGGGGATGCACTGCAGTGAGTCCAGAGAGTGCACTGGCACCACTGGGGATGCACTTCAGTGAGTCCAGAGATTGCACTGGCACCACTGGGGATGCAGTGCACTGAGTCCAGAGAGTGCACTGGCACCACTGGGAATGCAGTGCAGTGAGTCCAGAGAGTGCACTGGCACAACTGGGTATGCACTTCAGTGAGTCCAGAGAGTGCACTGACACCACTGGGGATGCAGTGCAGTGAGTCCAGAGAGTGCAGTGGCACCACTGGGGATGCAGTGCAGTGAGTCCAGAGAGTGCTCTGGCACCACTGGGGATGCACTGCAGTGAGTCCTGAGAGTGCAGTGGCACCACTGGGGATGCAGTGCAGTGAGTCCAGAGAGTGCACTGGCACCACTGGGGATGCAGTCCAGTGAGTGCACTGGCACCACTGGGGATGCAGTGCAGTGACTGCAGAGAGTACACTGGCACCACCGGGGATTCACTGCAGTGAGTCCAGAGAGTGCACTGGCACCACCTGTGATGCAGTGCAGTGAGTCCAGTGAGTGCACTGGCACCACTGGGGATGCAGTGCTGTGACTCCAGAGAGCGCACTGGCACCACTGGGGATGCAGTGCAGTCAGTCCAGTGAGTACACTGGCACCACTGGGGGTGCAGTACAGTGAGTCCAGAGAGTGCACTGACACCACTGGGGATGCACTGCAGTGAGTCCAGACAGTGCACTGGCACCACTGGGGATGCAGTGCAGTGAGTCCAGAGAGTGCACTGGCACCAGAGGGAATGCACTGCAGTGAGACCAGAGAGTGCACTGGCACCACTGGGGATGCACTGCAGTGAGTCCAGAGAGTGCACTGGCACCTCTGGGGATGCACTGCAGTTAGTCCAGAGAGTGCACTGTCACCACTGGGGATGCAGTACAGTGAGTCCACATAGTGCACTGGCACCAGTGGGGATGCAGTACAGTGAGTCCAGAGAGTGCACTGGCACCACTGGACATGCAGTGCAGTGAGTCCAGAGAGTGCACTGGCACCACTGGGGATGCACTTCAGTGAGTCCAGAGAGTGCACTGGCACCACTGAGAATGCACTTCAGTGAGTCCAGAGAGTGCACTGGCACCACTGGGGATGCACTGCAGTGAGTCCACAGAGTGCACTAGCACCACTGGGGATGCAGTGCAGTGAGTCCAGAGAGTGCGCTGGAACCACTGGGGATGCAGTGCAGTGAGTCCAGAGAGTGCACTGGCACCACTGGGGATGCAGTGCAGTGAGTCCAGAGAGTGCACTGGCACCACTGGGGATGCACTGCAGTGAGTCCAGTGAGTGCACTGGCACCACTGGGGATGCAGTGCAGTGAGTCCAGAGAGTGCACTGGCACCACTGGGTAAGCAGTGCAGTGAGTCCAGAGAGTGCAGTGGCACCACTAGGGATGCAGTGCAGTGAGTCCAGAGAGTGCACTGGCACCACTGGGGATGCAGTGCAGTGAGTCCAGAGAGTGTACTGGCACCACTGGAGATGCACTTCAGTGACTCCAGAGAGTGCACTGGCACCACTGGGGATGCACCTCAGTGAGTCCAGAGAGTGCACTGGCACCACTGGTGATGCACTGCAGTGAGTCCAGAGAATGCACTCGCACCACTGGGGATGCAGTGCAGTGAGTCCAGAGAGTGCACTGGCACCACTGGGGATGCAGTGCAGTGAGTCCAGAGAGTGCACTGGCACCACTGGACATGCAGTGCAGTGAGTCCAGAGAGTGCACTGGCACCACTGGGGATGCAGTGCAGTGAGTCCAGAGAGTGCACTGGCACCAGAGGGAATGCACTGCAGTGAGTCCAGTGAGTGCACTGGCACCACTGTGGATGCACTGCAGTGAGTCCAGAGAGTGCACTGGCACCACTGGGGATGCAGTGCAGTGAGTCCAGAGAGTGCACTGGCACCACTGGGGATGCACTGCAGTGAGTCCAGAGAGTGCACTGGCACCACTGGGGATGCACTTCAGTGAGTCCAGAGAGTGCACTGTCACCACTGGGGATGCAGTGCACTGAGTCCAGAGAGTGCACTGGCACCACTGGGAATGCAGTGCATTGAGTCCAGAGAGTGCACTGGCACAACTGGGTATGCACTTCAGTGAGTCCAGAGAGTGCACTGACACCACTGGGGATGCACTGCAGTGAGTCCAGAGAGTGCACTGGCTCCACTGGGGATGCACTGCAGTGAGTCCAGAGAGTGCACTGGCACCACTGGGGATGCGGTGCAGTGAGTCCAGAGAGTGCACTGGCTCCACTGGGGATGCACTGCAGTGAGTCCAGAGAGTGCACTGGCACCACTGGGGATGCACTGAAGTGAGTCCAGAGAGTGCACTGGCACCACTGAGAATGCACTTCAGTGAGTCCAGAGAGTGCACTGGCACCACTGGGGATGCACTGCAGTGAGTCCACAGAGTGCACTAGCACCACTGGGGATGCAGTACAGTGAGTCCAGAGAGTGCGCTGGCACCACTGGGGATGCAGTGCAGTGAGTCCAGAGAGTGCACTGGCACCACTGGGGATGCACTGCAGTGAGTCCAGTCAGTACACTGGCACCACTGGGGATGCAGTGCAGTGAGTCCAGAGAGTGCACTGGCACCACTGGGGAAGCAGTGCAGTGAGTCCAGAGAGTGCAGTGGCACCACTAGGGATGCAGTGCAGTGAGTCCAGAGAGTGCACTGGCAGCACTGGGGATGCAGTGCAGTGAGTCCAGAGAGTGCACTGGCACCACTGGGGATGCAGTTCAGTGAGTCCAGAGAGTGCACTGGCACCACTGGGGATGCACTACAGTGACTCCAGAGAGTGCACTGGCACCACTGGGGATGCACCTCAGTGAGTCCAGAGAGTGCACTGGCACCACTGGTGATGCACTGCAGTGAGTCCAAAGAATGCACTCGCACCACTGGGGATGCAGTGCAGTGAGTCCAGAGAGTGCACTGGCACCACTGGGGATGCAGTGCAGTGAGTCCAGAGAGTGCACTGGCACCACTGGGGATGCAGTGCAGTGAGTCCAGAGAGTGCACTGGCACCACTGGGGATGCAGTGCAGTGAGTCCAGAGAGTGCACTGGCACCACTGGGGATGCACTGCAGTGAGTCCAGAGAGTGCACTGGCACCACTGGGGATGCACTGCAGTGAGTCCAGAGAGTGCACTGTCACCACTGGGGATGCAGTACAGTGAGTCCACAGAGTGCACTGGTACCAGTGGGGATGCAGTACAGTGAGTCCAGAGTGTGCACTGGCACCACTGGGCATGCAGTGCAGTGAGTCCAGAGAGTGCACTGGCACCACTGGGGATGCACTTCAGTGACTCCAGAGAGTGCACTGGCACCACTGGGGATGCACTGCAGTGAGTCCAGAGAGTGCACTGGCACCACTGGGGATGCAGTGCAGTGAGTCCAGAGAGTGCACTGGCACCACTGGGGATGCACTACAGTGAGTCCAGAGAGTGCACTGGCACCACTGGGGATGCACTGCAGTGAGTCCAGAGAGTGCACTGGCACCACTGGGGATGCACTACAGTGAGTCCAGAGATTGCACTGGCACCACTGGGGATGCAGTGCACTGAGTCCAGAGAGTGCACTGGCACCACTGGGGATGCAGTGCATTGAGTCCAGAGAGTGCACTGGCACAACTGGGGATGCACTTCAGTGAGTCCAGAGAGTGCACTGACACCACTGGGGATGCAGTGCAGTGAGTCCAGAGAGTGCACTGGCACCACTGAGAATGAACTTCAGTGAGTCCAGAGAGTGCACTGGCACCACTGGGGATGCACTGCAGTGAGTCCACAGAGTGCACTAGCACCACTGGGGATGCAGTGCAGTGAGTCCAGAGAGTGCGCTGGAACCACTGGGGATGCAGTGCAGTGAGTCCAGAGAGTGCACTGGCACCACTGGGGATGCAGTGCAGTGAGTCCAGAGAGTGCACTGGCACCAGTGGGGATGCACTGCAGTGAGTCCAGTGAGTGCACTGGCACCACTGGGGATGCAGTTCAGTGAGTCCAGAGAGTGCACTGGCACCACTGGGGAAGCAGTGCAGTGAGTCCAGAGAGTGAACTGGCACCACTAGGGATGCAGTGCAGTGAGTCCAGAGAGTGCACTGGCACCACTGGGGATGCAGTGCAGTGAGTCCAGAGAGTGCACTGGCACCACTGGGGATGCAGTTCAGTGAGTCCAGAGAGTGCACTGGCACCACTGGGGATGCAGTGCAGTGAGTCCAGAGAGTGCACTGGCACCACTGGAGATGCACTTCAGTGACTCCAGAGAGTGTACTGGCACCACTGGGGATGCACCTCAGTGAGTCCAGAGAGTGCACTGGCACCACTGGTGATGCACTGCAGTGAGTCCAGAGAATGCACTCGCACCACTGGGGATGCAGTGCAGTGTGTCCAGAGAGTGCACTGGCAGCACTGGGGATGCAGTGCAGTGAGTCCAGAGAGTGCACTGGCACCAGAGGGAATGCAGTGCAGTGAGTCCAGAGAGTGCACTGGCACCACTGGGGATGCAGTGCAGTGAGTCCAGAGAGTGCACTGGCACCAGAGGGAATGCACTGCAGTGAGTCCAGTGAGTGCACTGGCACCACTGTGGATGCACTGCAGTGAGTCCAGAGAGTGCACTGGCACCACTGGGGATGCAGTGCAGTGAGTCCAGAGAGTGCACTGGCACCACTGGGGATGCACTGCAGTGAGTCCAGAGTGCACTGGCACCACTGGGGATGCAGTGCAGTGAGTCCAGAGAGTGCACTGGCACCAGAGGGAATGCATGATTTGGAGTGGAAGGCAGCAGCAGGTTGCTGCAGGTCCTAGCGTTCACTGGGAAACAGAGTTAGATTGAGTGTCAGGGAATGTGAGCTGGCTCTGTGGTAATGAATGTTAGCAGCCTGTGCTGGCTCACTAAACAGCGTCTTGCACAGCTCTTGAACTGTGAAACCTGTCGATGTGGACTAATGTCCGAAATGAGCTCCCTTAAGCCTAACCCGTGCACAGGGAAAGCCTGTTGAGTTCAGGCGCTCTCTGTGCTGATCAATATGTAAGATGTTTCTACGTATGTGAGAAACAATTGAACATTTGCATAAGATGGTTTGGCAAAACAAGCTGTTAGTCAAACGTCCCCTCAGAAAAGCACAGAGTGCCCGGCTCAGTTCTGTAGAATTCATGCCTGACCCCTCTAAATGAAAAATGCAGTATCCACTTCTTGTTGTTGGATACTAAGGAAATTAGGGTGTCGAATCAAGAGCGTCCAATAGGTTATTAAAGCAATTTAATCCCAGGTTCGTCTTGGCCTGCGGATCCTAGAAAGCAACATGCAGCGTATTCAGGATTCTCATAACTGATGTCTGAGGAAGAGAAAGAACTGTAATAGCACCTCACATCTGAATTGCATGGTCCTTCCTTAATGTGCTCTTTGAGGTGTGATCGGTTCAGTCACACTTAAAGCCAGAATTTTCCGTCTTTTTGTGAGCTTAAAAGGAAAGGCCTTGCACATGTACAGTACTTTTTCCATTGCTGATAACTGTTATTAGTCTTATATATAACTCATTTTTACTATTTTTTGTTTATATTTTATAACTCCCTGGTAATACGCTTTCGTGAGAGATTCCTGTTCCCGCTATGCTCTGAGTTGTTGGTAAAACTTACCTTCTTCTCTGTATTAACAAACGTGACATGCAGTGCATGGGTTTATGAAAAGAAAAAACCAAACATATGATGCAAGTAAATATCATTCAAATAGCATAAGCATGCGTGAGACATTAAAAGGAGTTTGTTTTGGGGGCAAAAAAGATGATGCTTTCAAACACTTGTCTCTGCTTGTTTTTAAGGTGTAAAAAGATGGTTCCTGCATCCAAGAGATTTACCATACACCGTTCTTCCAACGTTCTCACAATATCACTGAAAAGATTTGCAGATTTCACAGGTGGAAAGATCAACAAGGTATATTTCCCGCTGTAATGCAACTTTGTCATCATGTAATGGGACATCCCCCAAAGCTGAAAGTTGTTAATATTTTCAGACAATAATTGTAGACTAACGACTATGGCTTATTCTTTCTCTTAATATCAGTAAAGTTCCTGCTTGACAAGAAGCATATACTTTCCTCTGAGAAGGCTAATTCATCAGGAAACGGTTGTCTGCAACTTCTAGTATTAAACGTTGCTTATGGGAAGACTTATTTTTAGTGAATCAAGAGATATATTCATATAATTCCAGTCTCTGTTTTTTGGAAGTGTTTTTCTCTGGCTAGTCCGCGAAGTACTCTGATATAATTTTTCTATCTTCTTGGTCTCTCTTTAGGAAGTAAAATATCCTGAGTATTTGGACCTCCGAGCCTACATGTCTCAATCAAGTGGAGAACCACTCCTCTATGCCTTATATGCGGTGCTGGTGCATCATGGTATCAACTGTCGCTCAGGACACTATGTATGCTACATAAAGGTAGAAGTCAACATCATTTCTAACAGGGTAAAGGTTGTGCTGGCAAACCAGTTCAAGTGTTACTAGTAGTACTGTTTCTCGGGAAAAAGATTTCATTATATGTTTATTTGACACGTGTGTATTTTATTGCTATCTGTGATTTCATTTGGAAAACATGCAATTCATCTAAAGATATCGTTGTCTTTATTTGCAGGCTGGTAATGGACTTTGGTATCAGATGAATGATGCAAAAGTAGTCCGTACTGACATTAAAAGAGTTCTTGGTCAGCAAGCTTACTTACTTTTTTATATCAGGTAATAACAAGTATTCAAATGTGTTCAGAAGAGATTTACTCTCCTGTTATTGATACTTTTCTTTTTGCAAGTGTTTTTCTTTCTCTCCCAGGAAAAGATGATTATTTCTCTAATTCAGTTCTGTCTAACCTGAAATTCTCTGTCATTTATTATCTTTTGTTGCTTGGCCTTAAACTGCAGCACTTGTGTAAATTGCTGTATATGTGTTATCTGTAGCTGGCTAATTTAGAGAAGGAGAGAAATGAAGGCCATCTGTGGTGTAAGAATGAATTATTGCTCTGAAAGTGATAGTCATAGTAGGAAGACTGTTACCTACTTTTCAGTTTGTAGTCTTGGCTAAGTCTTCTGTAGAGAAGGCTTCCATATCGTATGAACTGTTCCTATAAAATTATAGGATGGGATTTAATCCAAGAGTAGGCCGAAAGAAAAACTAAACTGAGATCACTGCTCTTTTCTGAAGGCGCTATGATTTGACGCTCGGAGAACGTGCTTTTTACTTAGCAGCACCGTCTTATCCCTGTTCATTCCCCCCTGGTCAGCGGGGGGCTAACAGTAAGCAGGCTGGATTTCTGGGACCACGACTTCCTCCTCATATGATTAAGGTAATTTAGGGAAGCGGGAGGGCAGATAATGGCACCAAACGGACAGTGGGTTTGGGGTTTGGTGTGGGGTTTTTTGTTTGGTTTTTGGCATCTTTGTTTTGTTTTCCTTCCCACGCTGCAGCTGTCTTCACAGCCCTCATGCTACAGCCAGAGTCATTCAAACAGTGGTTACTGCTGAATTGCGCAGCCATGCGACTCCATTGTTTATACCTCCTAGACAGCTTTGTAAAGCACAGAGAGCTACGCTCTTTGACAATTTAAGTAGAGTGTACTAATCCTCGAATCATTTAAAAGAGGACTTGTTTTTCCTATCGACGTCACTTTAGCTAAGACAGGGAAACCAAATTGTCTTATTCCTGAGCACCAGAACAATTATTCCAGGCTTTTTGGGGTATGTTTAAAGGGGAAACTAAATATATTTGGGAATAGCTTTAGGCAATGTTAAGTTGTTTGGATGGTTTTCAAAAATGATGTTAATTTGATATCAATATGCAGTAAACCAAAAGCAGGAATTAAATACACTTATGGGACTTGCATTTATCTTTTAAGGGCAGTGTTTTTTGCTTTTTAGGTGTTAAGACCATTTGTAGAAATACTTAGTAGGAGAATGACATGTTTAAAAATGTTAAATGGAGTGTTTGCATTAACCCGTCTTGCAATTTCTTCTTTTTAAATACAGAATTCAAGTCGTTTAAATGGAAATGGATCCATAAAAGAGGATGCAAATACCACTGGTGTCACCCTAAAAAGGCCATCTTCAGCACCACCAATGGCCTGTGTTCAAGAACAGGCGATTACCAGGCCTTCAATTACTGATACGTCAAAAAACCAGAAGATCACCATCAGTATTCACAATAAATTGCCTGCTCGTCAGACTGTGTCACAGCCTGACTGTCTTAGCAGTGCTGTGGAGGATGAAGATCTCTACAAGGCTGTTCCTTCATCCACAATCACAAATTCGGTAAAGCAAATGAAGCAAATACAAATACAAAAAAAAAAAAAAAAGAGTTTCTGCTGAAATTTTTGTGGAGCCAAAGGTGAATGGAAATCCTAAACTCAGCTCTGATAACACAGTCCCTTACGGTGCAGAATCTTCAGGAAAATCTGAGGAGGAGTCAAAGGGCTTATTTAAAAGGAATTGCAATGCAATGTGGAATTTTGGTTGGAAAGGTAGTCCGTACATTGCAGAATTCCCATTCTTCCTGTCAGAATGCTGATGAAGGAAGATCCCAGCATGAGCTGCCAAACACTGATTCACTGAATGGTGCTATTAGTTTAGTTCATGAATCTAAAGAAAACGGACTGAAACTTGATGATTCCACTTGCCAAGTTGAACCTGTTAAACCTTGTGAGATGTTCTTTTCTAAAACAAACGGATTGCTTGAAACATAGTAGTTTGCTCCATCGAGAATTTCTCACCCACGATGTATTCGGGAGTGTTTATCATGTTCCTAATTCAGGCGAAATGCTGAGAAAACACAGCACAAATTTGATCGTAACCCTTTGTGATACTATGCCATTAGAATTTGCAGAGCTGAGCTGACATTAGAACTTGTCAGCTTAAGCTGAGCTGAGATAAAAATTCTTAAGTTTCATAAAGTAGATTTTGGGAGGTGAGTTGGCGTTATCTTTGAAGTGTAGATAATGCATACAACACAAAGCGATCTTGCTTAGCATTTAATGTAGAAATTCTGAGAAGACTAGTCCTCAGCACAAATGGTATTTTTTCTGTCTGCTGACTTGTGCGTTTTAGTTGCAGATGCCTGGAGCTATGCCTCCAGTCCCTCGAGAAGTCATCATGGAATCCCTCACGGCCAGCCAGCTGAACAGCTTGTCAGAGGAAAGAAGGTAAAATGAGCACAGTCTGATTAAGACAAGATTTTATGGAAGTTCATTGCGGTTTTATCTGTCTACTAATACTATTTAATGGAAGGATTTAAATCAGTAGAATTCCGTACTGTATGGCCAGTGTTGCGAACAGAACTAATGATCGACACTGTGCATAGCACTCTGATGCAGGCTGGTGCCTCGCGGAGAACTTGTGTTTCTTCATAGAATGTTTTTCCATTTTTCTCCATTATCTGGAGAAACATTGGCTGTTCCCCCGTCGCCCCCACCCCTTTTTTCTCAGAGCAGCAGGTGGAGGGAGACGGAAACGTGTTTTTATTTTGTGCAGTGTCCCGGGACCTCCGAAATCTACTGAGAATGATGAATACCTTGAACAGTACCAATGTGATGACCGTGGAGACAAGGAGAAACCAAGAAGATCAAAAGAACATGAACTGATTTCAGAAGAAAATGTTTTCTACATCAAAGAGTCTTCTGAGACTGGTGAGAAATTGCGGCAAACTTCCCCTCTAAAGTCTGACAGTGAATGTAGTTCTAAAAACCTTTCCTCCTTAGCTGTTACAGATAGATGCCAAGATACAAAGGACGAGACTAAAAAATCTGACAAAGAGCGTTACCAGAGAAAGAGGGAACATTCTCCTACTGAAGAGAAGGAGAGTCAAAAAGATGGTCATTCCAGCAAGAGAAGGTGCTCTCGGAGTGTGGAAGTTGTTAAGCAAAAGCGTCACAAGCAGGAGTATTGGGAGGGAAGCAGGTACAGATCTTCCCATAGTGAAAGGAACAGCCCTGATAATGGCAGAAGACCAGTAAAATATTCAAAGTACAGATCTCGAAGCAGAGGAAGATCAGAACAAGATAGCGCTAGATATTACCATTCCAAAGGGGAAAGAAGTTGGAGCAGAGAAAGATACTATCAAGATGAACCACGGAAATGGGAAAAATGTAGCTATTACAAGGATTACTATTCACCTCATGCAGCAGGAGACAGTAGAGAGAGAAAGTTCTCTCACGGTGATAAAGACTTTGACAAATTGACTCAGACTTACTCCAGCAGGTCACATAAGCGTTATCATTACAAAAGCAGATGGCCTCAAGGTTCCCTCTTGCGAGAGGAAGATGTACATCACTTTAGCACACCCAGAGCAGACTCACATCGTTGCTCAGTAGCTCAGCAACATTCTGGAAAACATTCGCGTGAGAGACATGCACTTCCACCTGTGTCAGCTCATTTGGAGAACTGTCGCCAGAAAAAGGCAAAAGAAGGAAACAGAAAAAGACAATATACTCGTGCAGAAGGTAGTGAAAGTGAAATAGAAAGGCAACGCAGAAAGGTAGAAAAGGAGGTTTTAGGTGGTGAAAACATGAAAAAATATAAGAAGTTCTAGAAGAAAAAGAAGTCTGAAGATAAACAGGGAGAGAAGGATTCCAAGTAAGCAGGGATTCCAGCCTAATCAGCATTTTTTTTCCTAATTCTTTTCTGGGTGCTTCTCATGTTTTGTTTTTTTTTTTTCATAGTTTCTGAGTTATTTAGATAGCATAATCTGGCTGGGGATCATGACTGGGGATCATTAGGTTGATCAGTGAAGACAGGAAAGGTATTGCTGAATTGTGTCAGAGCACTAGCTTTGGACCACGTAGTTCGAATCACATCTGCACACCATTCTGGATTAGGTTAAAATATTTTTTTTTTTTTACTTGCACATATTCCAGAGCTAACCATTGTTAATGATCTGTGTACCAACCAGGACCTATGGTCCTTCAATCTGAGGGCTTAAGTTTGCTGCATCTAAAGGAAGTTACATGTGCACAAAGTACCACAAAATAGCTGACATGCGGCAAATCATCGCCTGTGGTAAAATAAATAAAGTTTCCTGTATGCAACAAGTGCCACATCTTTTTTTCTCTTTTTAACTTGCATGTTTCTTTCAGACTTTATGATTTGTATTTCTCTGCGCTCCACTTTGACAATGCCAATCGCAAGCGTAACAAAAAGAAGAAAAAGGAGAAACATCAGGAAAGTGAAAGGCTTCTTGGAACACTTAGATCCTCGTTTCCAGAAGAAAACCCGGGAGAAGAAGGAAGAATCCCATCCTCCAGATGGCTCTTTATGAGAGCAATGCAGAAGTGAGGGCAGTAAACAACCTCACAAGGAAGGGAAGCCTTCCAGTGCAGGTGAAAGGAAGAAACATCGCATCCAGCGAGTATATTAAAGGTAAGCGGCTGCAGCATGTTTATGGGATTCCTTTTAGATTAATCTAGAGATTATCTAAAACAGTCTTTAAATGCTTGATGACTGAACAGTCTGCTGGATATTAAAATATGTTTTGAAAAATATGTTTCAAATGTTGTTTTTTCAGCTGTGTGGGGAGAACAAATACAGTGGCTATGAATATTTTGGCTATTATTCAGAACAGCATGTGGAGGGATATGTAAACTATGTAATATGTAAAAATATGTACTATGTAAAAATCCTGCTTTTTTTCTCCTTTTTGTTTTTTTTTTTTTGTCTTTTTCTTTTTTTCCCTGCTATTATAGGTTTAAGAATATAGAGGAATGCGCTGATGGAAGCCATGTAAAGAGTCTCCAAATTTGCATTGGGTTTAAGCGGAAAGAATTTTATGTCTGCACAAATTATGATACTGTCAAAACTTCTTTGTTGTTCTACCTCAATATACATCTAATTGTTAGACTGCTGGATTTGTTGCCAGTATTGATGACAAAGCACACTATAGATGCTGTCTGCGTTACTGGAAAATGATTTGTTTCAAAGTAAAATGACTTCCAGGTGAGGTAAACGCTGAGCATGCTCTTTCTGCCTCCTTCTTGACAGTGCTCATAGTAGATCGCTTAAGTATGTATTAGTCAGGTTCTCTTATAAACTCCTAGTGCGTCTCTGGAATTTTGAATTTACAGTGACTTTACGCTCTTCTCTCTCGCTCCTCTAGGCGGTTTCATCTGTTACCAGAGCTCTAGAACTATTTGTGAAACCTGAAGAGCTGGATGGAGAGAATTGCTACAAATGTAGCGAGTGAGATTATTAACTAATTATGTCTTAATGCTAGATATTAGTTTTATGTATTGCATGACTTAGAGCATAAGTTATCTTTTAACTTCATTTAGAAATAAGGAGACGCAGCTTCGTTGTTGTTGTTGTTGCTTCATTTTGTTTAAACAACTGGTGCACGGAAATAATCCCAAACTTGAAAACGTTACATCTGTTTTGGAAATCTAAGAAGAGTGGCTATTAGCTGATATTGGACTTTTCTCGTAGCATTGTCTGCACCATGGCTTGTCAAGCTTCCTAGGCGTGTAGCTGCATGCTGAAATATTCATATTGGCAGAAGTGAAAAGACATGCCCAGTAAGTAGTGGTGAGCTGAAGCAAGGAGCTGTGGAGAATGATTTGGAGTGGAAGGCAGCAGCAGGTTGCTGCAGGTCCTAGCGTTCACTGTGAAACAAAGTTAGATTGAGTGTCAGGGAATGTGAGCTGGCTCTGTGGTAATGAATGTTAGCAGCCTGTGCTGGCTCACTAAACAGCGTCTTGCACAGCTCTTGAACTGTGAAACCTGTCGATGTGGACTAATGTCCGAAATGAGCTCCCTTAAGCCTAACCCGTGCACAGGGAAAGCCTATTGAGTTCAGGCGCTCTCTGTGCTGATCAATATGTAAGATGTTTCTACGTATGTGAGAAACAATTGAACATTTGCATAAGATGGTTTGGCAAAACAAGCTGTTAGTCAAACATCCCCTCAGAAAAGCACAGAGTGCCCGGCTCAGTTCTGTAGGATTCATGCCTGACCCCTCTAAATGAAAAATGCAGTATCCACTTCTTGTTGTTGGATACTAAGGAAATTAAGGTGTCGAATCAAGAGCGTCCAATAGGTTATTAAAGCAATTTAATCCCAGGTTCGTCTTAGCCTGCGGATCCTAGAAAGCAACATGCAGCGTATTCAGGATTCTCATAAGTGATGTCTGAGGAAGAGAAAGAACTGTAATAGCACCTCACATCTGAATTGCATGGTCCTTCCTTAACGTGCTCTTTGAGGTGTGATCGGTTCAGTCACACTTAAAGCCAGAATTTTCTGTCTTTTTGTGAGCTTAAAAGGAAAGGCCTTGCACATGTACGGTACTTTTTCCATTGCTGATAACTGTTATTAGTCTTATATATAACTCATTTTTACTATTTTTTGTTTATATTTTATAACTCCCTGGTAATACGCTTTCGTGAGAGATTCCTGTTCCCGCTGTGCTCTGAGTTGTTGGTAAAACTTACCTTCTTCTCTGTATTAACAAACGTGACATGCAGTGCATGGGTTTATGAAAAGAAAAAACCAAACACATGATGCAAGTAAATATCATTCAAATAGCATAAGCATGCGTGAGACATTAAAAGGAGTTTGTTTTGGGGGCGAAAAAGAAGATGCTTTCAAACACTTGTCTCTGCTTGTTTTTAAGGTGTAAAAAGATGGTTCCTGCATCCAAGAGATTTACCATACACCGTTCTTCCAACGTTCTCACAATATCACTGAAAAGATTTGCAGATTTCACAGGTGGAAAGATCAACAAGGTATATTAAGAATATACCTTAAGAATATAGAGAAATGGTCTGCTTTTATTTTCATTTTCTCTTTTTTTCATTTTTCTCTTAATATCAGTAAAGTTCCTGCTTGACAAGAAGCATATACTTTCCTCTGAGAAGGCTAATTCATCAGGAAACAGTTGTCTGCAACTTCTAGTATTAAACATTGCTTATGGGAAGACTTATTTTTAGTGAATCAAGAAATATATTCATATAATTCCAGTCTCTGTTTTTTGGAAGTGTTTTTCTCTGGCTAGTCCGCGAAGTACTCTGATATAATTTTTCTATCTTCTTGGTCTCTCTTTAGGAGGTAAAATATCCTGAGTATTTGGACCTCCGAGCCTACATGTCTCAGTCAAGTGGAGAACCACTCCTCTACGCCTTATATGCGGTGCTGGTGCATCATGGAATCAACTGTCGCACAGGACACTATGTATGCTACATGAAGGTAGAAGTCAACATCATTTCTAACACGGTAAAAGGTTGTGCTGGCAAACCAGTTCAAGTGTTACTAGTAGTACTGTTTCTAGGCAAAAAGATTTTCTGAAATAACCCCAAACTTGAAAATGGGATCTTGTATAAAATCTTAAGCTGTGATTGACTCTCTGCTTAAGAGAGGCCAAACGTGTACCTACTGAGAAGCTAGGTGATAAGTGTTTTTGTACACTTATAAGTGGTCATTTTGTAAAGAGACTGCTGAAAAATCTGAACAGTGCTGCTGCAGAACTCTGAATGGGGGGCTAGCAACTGTCTTAACTGATCTGGAATCTTGAGTTTACTTTTCAGTGGACAGGAGGAGAGTCTCTCAAGGCAAACAGAGAGAGAAATAACACCCGATACTCATGTCAACATAAATTTATGCTCAGAGTGTAGGTGTAGGAACAGCGTCGGTATGTATATGGAACATCGGGAGAGGAAACTATATCGGTATTTACAGCTTTTCTACTTCCTTGTCAGAGAGACGTTGTCTCCAAATTAGAAATTGATGTATTTTGAATAAGGGCTGGTGGATCGGATTTATTCTTACTAGTGTTAATATTTGCTCTTGATTAGTACTTAATATCTGGTAACGCATCAATCAATCGTCAAAAATAAACTTAAAAATGTGTAAGGCTTATCTCGTTGGTCGATACAAAGACCAAGGTCTTTTCTCTTTTCTCTTTTTTTTTTTTTTCCCAGTATTGTTTTTCTGTTTTCCTTCTCACTGCAGTCTTGATTTTGTTTCTTGTCCCTTAAGTATGTTTTCAGTGTGTTGTTGAAACATTTTCCCTTTCAATGCAAAAAAAGGAGCTGTCACTGGTGTCTGCAAGTTGAAGACTGGAGCTTATCTGAAAATCACTGAGCCCAAGAGCTGTCACCTTAGTCTTCCAATAGGACAAGGATGTCTTCGTTTTCTCAGTTAAATGCATTTTTCAGGTTTGTGTATTATTTTCTCAGGAATGGAAAGTGTGCGCACAATTTGCCAGTTGTGGGACTAGGAGTTCTCTTATTTCCTGTGCTTTGTTTAACCTGTCTTAAGTTTAATGGATAGCAATCAAGGTGTACTAGAAATCTGAAAACACTTTATGCTTTGTTCTCTCAGTCATTTTGGTATAACAAACTAGCTTATGGTTTAAACCCTCCATTAGGTTAGCATTTTCCCTAAACGTAACAAGTCCCTGTGTGCTACAGGAAGACAGTAACAAAAAATTAAGTATAGATATTCATCCTGCCATTATTCAGCTTCTGCCTATGGACAGACAATTACACTTATTTAAAGCGGTATCCTCTTGAAACCTAATCAGCATGTTAGAAAGCACTTAGTTATCGGCTTTTGTCCTGGAGGGCTGAGGTTTGTTTTGTTTTGTTTTACATTCAGCATTTCCTTTTCTAGCTTCCATTCCCCTGTTGTTTTGCATGAGGAAAACATGCAGCTTTACAAAGTAGAACGGAAAGAGATGCTTTTCAGTCTAACTTTTCAGTTTTTTGTAGGAGTTTTAAATGTGGTAGGTGCAAAACAGCATAAGTACTGCTGCCAAAGTTATATTCAAACAAGTATTTCTTGGAGAAGCAGAAGAAGCCCAGGGAGAAATAAATTTACAAACATGCTCTTCATGCTCTCCTTTCCCAAGATTTCTCTGAGATATATCCCATAGTCTGTGGGTTTTGAGGTATGTGGTTCCCAGGAGTGAAAAGGAGGGCCAAACAGCTCTCCTCTCGGATCTCCACGTGCCAGGGCTTTAGTGTACTGCCACTTATGGCTCCGCTTTTCACCTGGAAAAAGCGACCTCATGCTGTAAACTGAGGAGCCCTGCAATTGTTCTACTTGGGTTTTTTTTGTTTTTTTTTTTTTTTCCCCTGCTCGTATAGGCTTAGAAATGTGCTGATGAAACAATAAAAAAGCCAGCTTGGTACATCTCCTTACAAAAAAATAAGTACAAACTTGAGCTCCTGATCGGCTTCATGCTGAACTCTGTGCTGTTCTTGTCGTAATCTTGGTCTCTCAGTAGATAATATGGTTTAATTACGAATAGAATCATGTGATGAAGAAGATCTCACACTGCAACAAATTCAGCATCTCAAATGAAATTTTACATTTTCCGTGATTTTCTTTCTGAGCAGAAGTGTGTAGTATTAAATATATATATATATATATCTGTGATGAAGCCACGGTCGCAGTTACTCAGATATCTTAATAAGCACTTGCAGGAAGATAAATTGCTGCATCTTTTAGCATTATTTAATTGTAGGGTTAGAGACATGTTGATTCAACAGTGCTGTAAAGTTTCTAAGAGGTCACTTTGAAAAATACCAGCTAAATTACTGGCAAGACTGCACCCGTTCTTAAAAACAAACAACCCCCCCAAATCATCTGTTTTCCTCTTACAGGTAACTGAAGTAATCCCCGAAGAAGACAGTTCACTATCCAAAGGCAAGTTTTATTTTTAAACATTTTCTACATTTTATACCTAGCCACAACTTAACAACCAGTTAACGGTCGGTGACAATCCTGTTCAGTGTTGAAAATGTCATTCTGGCATAGGAAACAAAGGACTTCATCTTCTTGCTTTACAGCTGAATGTCTTCTACATAATGTTTGGAGAAGTGAAATCTTGCAAGAGGTTTTCAAAAATTCTGCCCGGTTTGGATGATGAAGTAAATTGCCATAGTCAGTAGATTCTGGCACTGACAAGTTCCTTCAAGCTAAAGAGGGAGTGCGATTGTTGCAAAGCATGACTGTGTTTTGAGACAGGGACGACCACAAGTTTTAATCTTAAAATACGACATGGAGGGGAGGCTGGTTGTTCACACATTCTTGCAAACATTAATACAATCTGTCCCATTATCAAGAACAAAATTAGGGACTGAACGGAGGTCTTTCAAATACCAGTGTTGCAAAAATAGACTTTTTATGCTACTAATGTCAAAAGAATCCTGATTGTACTAAACTGTGTCTCTTCTAGCTGATAAATCAGGAATAGCACAGAAGAAAATGCGTCTGCTCTAATGCTCTTTGGGCTTCGGTGAATTCTCTGGCCAGCAGATGGCGAACTCGCTTATTCTAAACCAGTCAAAAGTATAGGGAGAAAGTAAATGTCTTGCACACATTACACAAGTCCAGGGCATTGGGATCACTGGGCTACATGAGTGAAAGAGATGTACCCCAACAGTACCCCACTTAGATACGCTGCTTGCAACATAAGCAGGATGGGAGGGCTGTGCAAAGCAATTTTGGTAAATTGAGGAATTCATGTATTTCATCAAGCCTAAAGATATTAATTAGTTTCATGTGGGGGAAGGTCAGTCTTTCAAAGAAAAGAAAAAACATCTCTTAAGCAGGATTTTCTGAATGGTGGAATCTAATCTGAAAAAAGGCCACTTCAGCAGGTTATTTATTTATTTATTTATTTCTTACTGTATTGAACCTCTCAAGTAAGCTAGGAGCAGACTAGGAACAACTGAGGACTTGTTAGAGTGTGCCTTTTCACCTGGACTCATGTTACTTTGAATAAATTAACAAGGATAGCTAGTGATAATTTGTGATTTAAGGAAATTCCAGATACGTGAGAGAAAGAGCAGCGTTAAAGCAGTTAAATTCCTGCTCTCTCTAATAAGTGCTCTCTCTAGCCAGTTTCTGAACGCTTCTGTTCTGTGGCTAGGATTTGGTCAGCTTGACCACAAGATCACTAGTAAAACAAGGATGCCGTCCAGTCAAACCTTCAAATGAATGCAACTTACCTAAGGTCTACCGTTTGCTATCAAAACAGGTAGCTTTGTCCTAATATTCTGTACAGTTGACCAATTTTAGCATGGAACTGAAATGCAGTCAGTTTAATGGGAGGGCTTTGGAAGCTGCCTTCTCCAGTCAGTTCAGCCCTGTAGTCAGAGAGCAGATCAAGCTGTGTGCAGGCTTGTGACTTCTCTCTTTAGAAAGAAAACCACTGAGCCAGACAGTTCCATGTTGAGTATCACAACAGGGAATGACATTTCTTCCCTTTGTCTTTCAGATGCAGAGCTTACTGATGGAAGCCTTCAATACTCAGACTAAACCTACCATCAAAACGGACGACCTTTTTACCATCCAAACCAACCATTTTTCCATCAAACCCAACACCTTGGGTTTTGAAATGAAACTGGTAAGCCACAAGTCTTTATTGAATCTATTTTGCAGTGAAAGGGTTTTCTCTGTAACCTGATCATTTAAACTGTTGTGCTTAAAAGAAGGTCACTTGCAAGAGCGGTTATAATCCATGCTATAAAATTGAATCATCCTCTAGAAAGAAAAAAAAAAGGAGCAATTATCTTGCATGTACTCTTGATAAAGGAGGAGCTACACAATGGTATATAGTTTCACACTTTATTTTTGAGAATGTCCAGGCTTAAGTAACAGCTCTTGATGATAAATGAAAAGATTAATACGCAGTGGATTTACACAGAACATTGCGTTTTTAACAATGATCGATACAGAGTATTTGTCATGCAAATCACCTGTGTACACCAAGAAATACTTATTTCAATATATATCTGTACAGTATTTACATTTTATATTTAAACTCTAACTCGAAACATTTTCCAAGAAAATACAGAAATGGAACTGGTAAGCCACAAGTCTTAATCTGCAGCATTTGGTCTACAACAGACCTGGCTTTTCCAGCAAGCGTATCTACATAGATATGTAACAAATCTTAAAAATAGGCATTGTTTTTATATATGAAGCATTATAAATGCTGCTTGGTTTATAAAGCTTCGGTTTTGTACCCGTTTAAAACTGTTCAAAATGTCAAGTGATTTAGAGCTTACTTTGTCAGAATATTTTAAAATTTAAGTCAGTCCAGGGGAGTTTAACTATTATATACAGTTCTCTCCCTAGATTGCACTGGCAACGGGGCAGCAATTTAATGCTAGAAATAATATACTTCCTGCTACGATCTCCTCAGTTACATGTTACTCTAAATAATTATTTCTGCAGGGTATAAGAACTTCAAATACAGCAAACGAACTCTCAAGGCGTTTCCTTTGTGCTTACAGGTAGACACCGTCGCCTGGCTGGATAAACAGATTTTCTTGAAGGTGTTATTTCAGCATATAAGAATTGATTAAAAAAAAAAAAAAAAAGTGCTTCATGGCTTATTGGTTTTGTAATCTCACAGTTCTCCAGGAACACTTGATTTGCTGCATTTCACCATTACACTCGTCAGTAGCACTGATTCTGGTTTATCACTATTTGCATTACAAATCTGCTTGTCCAAAGCCTAAACTGATGTATGCACTGCTTGAAAACAAAACGTGGTTGTAGAGCAGAAGACTCAAGTCATTAGGTTAGCAGCTGCGTAACCATACTGCTTTCCAAACATAAGATGTAGAGCTTATTGAGTTTCTATGAAGAGTTTAAACGGCTCCCATTAAGCAAAGATGTCCCCACACTGCTACTTCCTCTTAAGCAAGGATTCTACCTCCTTTGGCTGAGGCTTGCTCCCTTACATTCGAACATTCATCCAAGTAGCCTGCAATTCCACATTCGTGGGGGAAAGTCTATAGAATAGAAAAGGTTCCTCCAGTCTCTTCCTCTCAGCCTTTTTTTGAAGCATGCAATAAAGCAAAACATTCACAGGCTGACCTTCCATGCAAAACAAGGCAACTTAGTAAGACAGGAACCACAAAACTGATTGCTCTTTAAAGTTAAAATGAGATTTGAAATAGATCAAGTTAGCAAGTGGTGTTAAGTCTGTAAGTAAGTCTGTTTTTGCCAGTGCAGCACAGTTCCCTATCATGTAGCCAGAGCTGCTTCTGTAGCTCCAAGAAGCAAAACTGCTTTGACAAAATACTGTGTCATGAAAGCATTCGTTGGTGCGGTAGGCACAGCTCAGGTTCAACAACTGAAAGACCATCAGAGTGGGACTGCAGAAAGATCTTTCAGAAGTTCCAAAAAGACATGTGGGGGTGGGAGTTTAGTTGTGTTAGATAACACAATCTTAGATAAAGATTTTGGTCTTAACGTAAAAGTAAGGGCGTCTACCGATTTCTTCAACTCCAACAACTGAAGCACAAGTCTGAAAAATCGCCTTTAAGAATGCAATGAAAATATTTAACTCTTCTGTATGTTCATAGTTTGTTGTCAAGCAAAGGAATGAATGCTGATGCCTTAACTATCTAGGGCTGTAGCTTACAGAAAGACTACACCTTCCTGTTTTTTTCCCTTTAAAAACGTTAAATCCATGTGAAATTATTTGGGGATGTTTTCACATGCAAAGCCTAATGCAACTCGTGCCTAATGCAAGCCCTGTCATCTTCTTCCTTTAGTAGTGTCGCATTAAGGGGTGTAGCCGATTGACCGTTACGGGTCCGGTCGGCTTCAGGGTACTGAACTATCACGGCCACGGATCCACCAACAACGCAGCACGCCCTCGCTCTAGTCGCGTTCAAGGAGAACTGTCACGGCCAGGAACAATGCAATTAAGTGCAGTTTATTACGGCAACAGATACACAGGTCCTTTGGATTGCCAGTGATAAATTCACTGTCTGCAAAAGCAAGCTAGCATGCATGAAATGCACAGGTACACGGCCTAGGTATTAAGATGTTAAAAAGCATAAAGACGCTAGAGATTTCTAAGTTTCCGTGGAGACGCCTGGTATAACCAAGCGTTCAGATCTTACCTCGCAGCATCCCAGTGGGCGGGGGGGGGGAGGGGTGAGAGGCTCAGCCTGTCGACTGATGTCAGAAGGTATCCTTCGTGACAGTATCTTCCCCAACATTCCCTTTCTCTTAAGCCAATTTATATTATTTTCTATCTTTTAGGTGGAGCTTGAGTGACTCCAGTCATGCGTATCTTGGTTGTGATTGGTAGAAATTACCTCGCTTGCGTTTAAAGGTACAGGCTCCGAGAAATTCAGAGGATGTGCTCAGTGAGGGGTGGTTGCCCCTTGGAGGCGGGTAGCTTTTGGGATGGAGGGGTGCTTATAATGCCTAGTCACTTAAGGCAATTACTCCACAAGGAGTAACTTTACTCCTTTAACTTAACTACTTGAACTACTTTAAGCTTTAACTACAGCATATCTAAAACATAAGGAGGATGTTACTATGTAAAAAGCAGATGAAACCAGTCCTTAACTCTTACTGCTTATTGTGCGTGAGCAGACTGGCATGAGTTTTAGCTATACTGGCAAATATCAAAGCACACCTGTGTAGTCCCAAAGCTGGGAGAAAAGCAAGGAAACCTTGAAGAAAATAGGGAGGCCTGTAGCTTGTGTAGTCTTTTAGCTGAGAAAATAAGGAAGGAGAGAGACAGGTAGCCTTGAGCTAGCAGAAGCAAGGAAGAGAAGGGATAAAAGGGAAAAAACAAGAAGGAGAAAACCAGCTCCAGACTGGCCTGTAGTAACCTTTTGCTCATTAAGGGTCATTAACACATTAGAAATCACACCTGTCAAAATGATAATCCTTGCTAATGTGGGATTCGGTGTGTGTCCCCCTCCTCCTGTACCCCCCCCCCCCCCCCCGGTGTTCCTCTGTAATGCGCAAGCTCAGTAGAGAAAAGTTAGGTGAGCTGTAATAACCAATCAAAAGGAGCCAAAGAGAGAGTTTTCACAAGTTTCCTGTGTATGAATGACGGTGATTCGAGTCAGAGGTGTGCTTGCTTTGCGAAAGATAGCCAAGTACCTGACTCTGCAGAGTTCTGTAATTAATTATGTAATTAAAAGACCTTGGTGTGCATTCCGACTCTGGGTGCTTATTGGCGCGGTGCACTGGGCACGAACTCGCGGACAACATCTGTACTCAGTGTGATGCCTACAGACAATCCTTTACTGTTGGGACCTGCATATTTTTCTGTGCCTTCAACACAAACCCTTTGGTACAACTAGTTCCCTACGTAGCTGCCAGTTCACCACTCAGTTGCACTTCTGAAGAGGAAAAGCTATTTCCCTCTAACGTAGGAGCACATACTCTAAATGCAAGCTTCACTCAGCTGGTCATTTACTGCAGGACAAGATTTGAAAACTGTTGTGGAGATTCTGTTGGGTTTTCTGCTTACAGAAAAATTAAGTGCCAAATCGCCCTCTACTCCGCTTTGTAGTGCTGCATTTAATGGAGATTCAAAGAATTTCATTTGCTCCTCCGTTTATGGACAACGAGCTGAAGGAACAGGTACAGCACATCAGCCTGGAATGCCTTCCCTCCCAACCAAAGTAAACTGGAGCTGTAACTAACACAAGCAGAAACAAGGCTTCCACGTTTTCAGCTGAATAAAGTTCCAACAAAATCATCCTCTGGGATTTGAAGCTTACTTCAAATTACATGCCAACAGCTCTTTTCCCTGAAAGGTCTTGCCCAGTTCTTACGTCATAGTAAAGTGTATACCTATAAAATTTACAGTTAACGTCTTCTCTTAGTTTGTCCAATTTTTGCATTATCGCTCAGCTGTGTGCTCATTTATAAGCTGATGCATGTATACAAGCTGCTGCTCAAGTCCTACGTCTTGTTTGCAATTCTTCGTTTCCTTGTTGCCAGCATATTGTAAAGCGGATCCCTGCTGCTACTCGCTCTAGAAGAAAAGGAATCATCGGTTTGGTTACCAAATACCCGCTTCTGGAAACCAGAAGTGTTTTGGTCTCTCTTCCCTTCGAATGACTCCACACCTCTCATCAGATAATGGATTGCTGACCTAGAATCAGAGAACATCCCAAGGTGGAAAGGGCTCACAATAATGAGCGAGTCCAACTCCTGGCTCCACACAGGACCACCCCAAAAGCAGAGCCTATGTCTGAGAGCATTGTTCAAACACTTCTGGACCCCCGTCAGGCTCGGTGCCACGACCACTGCCCTGGGCAGCTGTCCCAGTGCCCGAGCGCCCTCTCAGGGCAGCACCTGAGGCGCACGGGGCTCGGCGGGGCGGCCCGGGAGGGGAGGAGGACGGCGGGGCGAAGCGGCCGCTCCCTCAGAGCCGTCTCCCCGCCGCCTCGCCCGCACGTCGGGGCTTTTTCGTGTCGGGGCTTTTTCGTGTCGCGCCCTCGGGCTCTCGCCGCGGGCGACATGCCGCTCCCCAGCGCGGACAGCTTGCGCGCGGGGCCTGCCCGCGGCGGCGGCGGGAGGGAAACCCCAACCGCAAAGCCGTCCCGGCAGGGAGAGCTCGGGGTGAGGGCCGGTCCGGCACCGACAGTAAAGACACGCCGGAGGAAACGCTCTGCTTTTAGCCGTGAGCACCGCGGCCAGGTTGAAAAGGCGTCACGCTGGAGCTCCGAGTTGGGCGGCGTTCCGAGGCCGTTGTGGCAGTTGTGGAGACGGCCTCGGCTGAGGTGGCGGCTGCTGTCGCTGCTGTCCCCTCTGTCCCCGCTGTTGCCGCTGTTCCCGGCGCCTGGAGACCCCCGGCAGCCCCCTGTGACAGGACCTGTGGCCCCGGGGAGCAGGTCCTGTGGCCCCCTGTGCCCGCCGCCTCGTCGGCCATCCCGGCAGCAATCCTGCCAGCACAGAATAGCTCACCGGCTTTACGTGCGTTTCAGGGTAAAGTGACGATTAACTTCTATTTCCTGGCTTGGGTGCTGCTTTATTCTTTAACGGAGCTTCAGGTTTAAAGGTTAAACTCAGTTCTGTCAAGGTTAAACTCAGTTTCGTGAATGGCATCT
This sequence comes from Anser brachyrhynchus, assembly GCF_964034855.1. NCBI lineage: Eukaryota > Metazoa > Chordata > Aves > Anseriformes > Anatidae > Anser > Anser brachyrhynchus. Next base: position 2,857,529 of record NC_137700.1, read on the forward strand.
TGGACAAAATCTTAAGCTGTGATTGACTCTCTGCTTAACAGAGGCCAAACGTGTACCTACTGAGAAGCAGGTCATAGGTGATAAGCCCTCACAAATTAACTTGCTATCACAAAGTGACGCCCAGAAAAAGTGTATTCAAAAGCTAGGCTCATTATAGAATCACAACCAAGCCATCATGACTGGTGCAGTAGACAGTGAGGTAGAGGGTGAGCCCTGGAAAGACAGAAGTAAAGTAGCAGCGAAATGCAGGTACCTTTGTGCACACGAAGCAGAAAAGCGCAGGCAGTAAAGTAATAGTGCTCCATTACTAGCGTGAGCAACAATTATATATAAATCGCAACCATTATCTATTAGATAATAGGTAATAATTAATAGATAATTGCAAAGCTCCAAAAATGCAATAAATAACTGATTCCCCTCAGAGAATGTCATTTGCATTTTTATATTAAAAAGACTCCAGAGTTGTAATGGATTAAAATCCTACGAAAGTGAAAGAAATGGCATCAGCCACTAGTTCTGCAGAAGCTAAAAGTAATACTGATAGAGTTTTGATGGAAATTTTTCCTTTGTGTGTTTAGTTTGGGGATTCCTTTTAAATCATTCATACCAGCAATTTAGTTCTTCAAGGCCGTTTCTTTGAGATTAAGTGACAGGACTTCTACTACTCTTTTCTTCTTGGAATGCTTCTTGGTATTCTTACGTCAGCCAGAACATTTGTCTCTGTCGCAGATGAGAACAATGACCATAGTTAACAAGCCCAAATCTTCAAAGTCTAAAAAGCCATCTTCAAGGCGGTCTGGCAAATCCAAGAAACCGAGTACTAAAAAACTGATGTCACGCACCGCAAACTGGGGCCGGATACCACCTGCAGAAGATTCAAGCCAAGTCTCTGTGGCCCAAGGATGTGGAGGTGCTATTTATTGTAGATCCTCTGAAAAATCTAAGCCTTTTGCCCAAAGAGATCTAAGTAAGTGTGCGCTTTATCCTGCCTCCGTTTTCTTCAAAACAAAAGTAGAAAGTGGTAGTTCTTGCTTGTTGCACTGATAGAGAACAGGACTACTGTGAATAAAGACTTCCAAAGCGATTCTCCTAAGGCAACTGAAGTGACTGACGTTACAGAAATTAATTTTGATATATTTACAGTCGACAGAGAAATGTGGGGAGCATTTTGTAATGCACTGATTCATCCATATCTTTTCTGTTTTGCAAAGAAAAGTGTTTGATTGTTGCTATTCACAGGTTCCATTATTCACAGGTTTTTGAATGTTAAGATTGCTCAGGAAAAGATCTGATATTTGTAGGGGTACCGTCATTCCTAGTTATTTGTTTTTACATTGTCCTTGCATTTATTACCATATAATTTCAAGTCTAAGTTTGTGGCTGAAGTTATAATAAGGAAAAAAGCATATAATAAGGAAGAAATTAAAATGGTTGACTAAACTTTTTTTTCCCAAAACGTTGTGTTGACCAGCCAATTTGAATATGGCGGTATTAAAGGTGTCTGCAATAAGTTTTTCTGTTTTGGATTGTAGCTAGTTCCTCTAGGTGCTCCCGCAGAATAGTATTTTTACTATGCCTATATATACTTTATATATTCACTATACCTATATATACTTAATACCTTTCTTAGAAACAAACAAACAAAATCTCTTTTTAAATATAACTTTCTTGCAGTTGTTAATGATGGAATTGCTCCGCCACAAAGGATTCTTTTTCCACCTGAGAAGATACGTATGGATTGGCAAGAAACACAAAGTGTTGGAGTTGGCCTGTACAATCTTGGCAACACGTGTTTTCTTAATGCTACTCTACAGTGTTTGACCTACACCCCCCCACTTGCCAATTACATGCTTTCTCTTGAGCACAGCCAGTCATGTGAGTACTTTCTAACAGTATTTTAAATCTGTTGGATAGCTGTGAAGGTGAAAGAACAGCAGTGATTCTGTGAGACAAACTTACTTGCCTGATTTTACCTGTAGACGCTGGCTTTGAGCATTGTATTAGCAGTGGGCTCGGAATAGCATATGGAGTGCGTTTAATGCACCATGTGTTTTTTTTGTTTGTTTGTTTGTTTGTTTTTTTAAAAGGATCTTTTCTTGCTTCATGGGAATAATGAAGTGCATTGGACAGTAATGCATTTAATGAACATTTGGCATTTGGGCTATTTGGGCTTCCTGCTGCTAGAAAGGCAATAAAATTTAGGATGTTGGCATCATAGGTCTTTAGTCTGCACAGCCGAGGTTCCATAATGCACTACAATAAATGGTCTGTTCGTTGTTGAACCAATTAAAAAAAAAAAAAAAAAAAAAAAAAACCTAGAAAGCAATATGAGCTGTTATGAACACGACTAGATTTTTTTGTGGGACTGTATTAAAATCTAGACTGATTTTGTCCTAAATAAAATGTTGTACTATAAAGTAAATGTTGTACTAAACCTGTATGCTTTTTAGGCTGGTATCTTTGTATCGATACCTAGAAATTTAACTGTTTTCTTCCTGTATATAGAAATCGTTTCAGTTGAGAATCCTGTTGAAAAAAGGAGGGCAGAAGTACTATTACATACATTACTGTAATTTTTCCTTTTTCCCAAAGGACTCGTAGCTCTGTATCATGAAGCTCACCTGACAGCACTGTGCTGAAAATAACCCACGCTCTCTTAATGCTGTATCATCAAGGTCAAATATTCTTTCCTCATACATTTTGCAACCTGTGGAGTTCACATTCCTGTCAGCCTTTACAAACGTGACTTTGCAGTAGTCTTTTAGATTTCTCATCACAAAATGCACTTGAATACAGGCTTAATGGATATTTTTATTCTATAAAGTTGTGTGAAATGAAATGTTAGGAGACTGTTGGGACAAGGAGAGTGGATATTGTATCTATAGTTTAAATGTTACTTATATGTTTGTTTGTAGTTATGTCTGTTTCGCTAGACTGGGATGCTTTCTTCTTTCACTCTTCAGGTCGTGAACAAGATTTTTGCATGATGTGCACGATGGAGACTCACATTAACCAGGCCCTGCGTTGCACTGTTGATGCCATCGAGCCTACGCGTGTTATCAATAATCTCAGTCGTAAGTGGCTTCAGATGTGTTTCTTTTTCAGCATCTTGTAATCTTCAAATAATTATTTGATGTGTATAAATGGTTTTAACACTGTAAAGAAGAGAGATTTTAGAAACAGGAGAATTACTTCATTTTTAAATGAGGTGAATACTATCATCTTCTTATTTAGGAATAGGACAACATTTCCGTTTTGGCAGTCAAGAAGACGCACACGAGTTCTTGCGCTATACTGTTGATGCTATGCAGGAAGCGTGCTTGAATGGAAGCACCAAGTAAGCATAAACAAATTCACTTTTATACGTTCTCTAGCACCTTTTAGGCCTTTATTTACTATCAAAACTGAAAGTCTAGGTCATCCTTGGTTTTCATAAAACTCTTTGAAGAGTTAACTGTGTGCCTTAAATCTTCTGAGGTCTGATTATAATTTATTTCCAGATTGGACAGATCTTCTCAAGCTACCACCATCATTCATCAAATATTTGGAGGATTTCTAAGATCAAGAGGTACTTTTAAAAATATTCCTGTCCTTAGAACTGATCTGTGTCTTTTGTCGGTAGTAAAGCAGTCTGTAGTTTGTCTGAAGTAGTATCTATCGACAACTTGAATGTGGACAGTTAGTCTCCTTCACGTGTTGTTAAGCATTTATATTTTGCTTCCAGTGAAGTGCTTGAATTGCAAAGCAGTTTCGGATACGTATGAGGCATTTCTTGATATCACTTTGGATGTAAAGGTAGGAGGTTTTGTAAATATAATTCATGATGTTTAAGTACATGTATAACTTTCTAAATTAAACTTGTTTAACTTAAAAAACCAAACCACGTACAATGTTAAAATATAAGAGCTTGGTGGTGGTTAGAAAGTGGATTGGACTTTGTCCTTCTGTGGAACCCCTGTAAATAGTCTCCACGTCTGCATTGGGTTTAAGGGGAAAGAATTTTATTGCTGCGCAAAGTATAATACTGTCACACTTCTTTGTTGTTCTACCTCAATATACGTCTAATTGTTAGACTGTTGGATTTGTTGCCAGTATTGATGACAAAGCACACTATAGATGCTGTCTGCGTTACTGGAAAATGATTTGTTTCAAAGTAGAATGACTTCCAGGTGAGGTAAACGCTGAGCATGCTCTTTCTGCCTCCTTCTTGACAGTGCTCATAGTAGATCGCTTAAGTATGTGTTAGTCAGGTTCTCTTATAAACTCCTAGTGCGTCTCTGGAATTTTGAATTTACAGTGACTTTACGCTCTTCTCTCTCGCTCCTCTAGGCGGTTTCATCTGTTACCAGAGCTCTAGAACTATTTGTGAAACCTGAAGAGCTGGATGGAGAGAATTGCTATAAATGTAGCGAGTAAGATTATTACTAATTATGTCTTAATACTAGATATTAGTTTTATATATTACATGACTTAGAGCGTAAGTTATCCTTTAACTTCATTTAGAAATAAGGAGACGCAGCATTGTTGTTGTTGTTGTTGCTTCATTTTCTAGTAGTGGTGAGCTGAAGCAAGGAGCTATGGAGAATGATTTGGAGTGGAAGGCAGCAGCAGGTTCCTACAGGTCCTAGCGTTCACTGTGAAACAAAGTTAGATTGAGTGTCAGGGAATGTGAGCTGGCTCTGTGGTAATGAATGTTAGCAGCCTGTGCTGGCTCACTAAACAGCGTCTTGCACAGCTCTTGAACTGTGAAACCTGTCGATGTGGACTAATGTCCGAAATGAGCTCCCTTAAGCCTAACCCGTGCACAGGGAAAGCCTGTTGAGTTCAGGCGCTCTCTGTGCTGATCAATATGTAAGATGTTTCTACGTATGTGAGAAACAATTGAACATTTGCATAAGATGGTTTGGCAAAACAAGCTGTTAGTCAAACGTCCCCTCAGAAAAGCACAGAGTGCCCGGCTCAGTTCTGTAGAATTCATGCCTGACCCCTCTAAATGAAAAATGCAGTATCCACTTCTTGTTGTTGGATACTAAGGAAATTAGGGTGTCGAATCAAGAGCGTCCAATAGGTTATTAAAGCAATTTAATCCCAGGTTCGTCTTGGCCTGCGGATCCTAGAAAGCAACATGCAGCGTATTCAGGATCTCATAACTGATGTCTGAGGAAGAGAAAGAACTGTAATAGCACCTCACATCTGAATTGCATGGTCCTTCCTTAATGTGCTCTTTGAGGTGTGATCGGTTCAGTCACACTTAAAGCCAGAATTTTCCGTCTTTTTGTGAGCTTAAAAGGAAAGGCCTTGCACATGTACAGTACTTTTTCCATTGCTGATAACTGTTATTAGTCTTATATATAACTCATTTTTACTATTTTTTGTTTATATTTTATAACTCCCTGGTAATACGCTTTCGTGAGAGATTCCTGTTCCCGCTGTGCTCTGAGTTGTTGGTAAAACTTACCTTCTTCTCTGTATTAACAAACGTGACATGCAGTGCATGGGTTTATGAAAAGAAAAAACCAAACATATGATGCAAGTAAATATCATTCAAATAGCATAAGCATGCATGAGACATTAAAACGAGTTTGTTTTGGGGGCAAAAAAGATGATGCTTTCAAACACTTGTCTCTGCTTGTTTTTAAGGTGTAAAAAGATGGTTCCTGCATCCAAGAGATTTACCATACACCGTTCTTCCAACGTTCTCACAATATCACTGAAAAGATTTGCAGATTTCACAGGTGGAAAGATCAACAAGGTATATTTCCCGCTGTAATGCAACTTTGTCATCATGTAATGGGACATCCCCCAAAGCTGAAAGTTGTTAATATTTTCAGACAATAATTGTAGACTAACGACTATGGCTTATTCTTTCTCTTAATATCAGTAAAGTTCCTGCTTGACAAGAAGCATATACTTTCCTCTGAGAAGGCTAATTCATCAGAAAACAGTTGTCTGCAACTTCTAGTATTAAACGTTGCTTATGGGAAGACTTATTTTTAGTGAATCAAGAGATATATTCATATAATTCCAGTCTCTGTTTTTTGGAAGTGTTTTTCTCTGGCTAGTCCGCGAAGTACTCTGATATAATTTTTCTATCTTCTTGGTCTCTCTTTAGGAAGTAAAATATCCTGAGTATTTGGACCTCCGAGCCTACATGTCTCAATCAAGTGGAGAACCACTCATCTATGCCTTATATGCGGTGCTGGTGCATCATGGTATCAACTGTCGCTCAGGACACTATGTATGCTACATAAAGGTAGAAGTCAACATCATTTCTAACAGGGTAAAGGTTGTGCTGGCAAACCAGTTCAAGTGTTACTAGTAGTACTGTTTCTAGGGAAAAAGATTTCATTATATGTTTATTTGACACGTGTGTATTTTATTGCTATCTGTGATTTCATTTGGAAAACATGCAATTCATCTGAAGATATCGTTGTCTTTATTTGCAGGCTGGTAATGGACTTTGGTATCAGATGAATGATGCAAAAGTAGTCCGTACTGACATTAAAAGAGTTCTTGGTCAGCAAGCTTACTTACTTTTTTATATCAGGTAATAACAAGTATTCAAATGTGTTCAGAAGAGATTTACTCTCCTGTTATTGATACTTTTCTTTTTGCAAGTGTTTTTCTTTCTCTCCCAGGAAAAGATGATTATTTCTCTAATTCAGTTCTGTCTAACCTGAAATTCTCTGTCATTTATTATCTTTTGTTGCTTGGCCTTAAACTGCAGCACTTGTGTAAATTGCTGTATATGTGTTATCTGTAGCTGGCTAATTTAGAGAAGGAGAGAAATGAAGGCCATCTGTGGTGTAAGAATGAATTATTGCTCTGAAAGTGATAGTCATAGTAGGAAGACTGTTACCTACTTTTCAGTTTGTAGTCTTGGCTAAGTCTTCTGTAGAGAAGGCTTCCATATCGTATGAACTGTTCCTATAAAATTATAGGATGGGATTTAATCCAAGAGTAGGCCGAAAGAAAAACTAAACTGAGATCACTGCTCTTTTCTGAAGGCGCTATGATTTGACGCTCGGAGAACGTGCTTTTTACTTAGCAGCACCGTCTTATCCCTGTTCATTCCCCCCTGGTCAGCGGGGGGCTAACAGTAAGCAGGCTGGATTTCTGGGACCACGACTTCCTCCTCATATGATTAAGGTAATTTAGGGAAGCGGGAGGGCAGATAATGGCACCAAACGGACAGTGGGTTTGGGGTTTGGTGTGGGGTTTTTTGTTTGGTTTTTGGCATCTTTGTTTTGTTTTCCTTCCCACGCTGCAGCTGTCTTCACAGCCCTCATGCTACAGCCAGAGTCATTCAAACAGTGGTTACTGCTGAATTGCGCAGCCATGCGACTCCATTGTTTATACCTCCTAGACAGCTTTGTAAAGCACAGAGAGCTACGCTCTTTGACAATTTAAGTAGAGTGTACTAATCCTCGAATCATTTAAAAGAGGACTTGTTTTTCCTATCGACGTCACTTTAGCTAAGACAGGGAAACCAAATTGTCTTATTCCTGAGCACCAGAACAATTATTCCAGGCTTTTTGGGGTATGTTTAAAGGGGAAACTAAATATATTTGGGAATAGCTTTAGGCAATGTTAAGTTGTTTGGATGGTTTTCAAAAATGATGTTAATTTGATATCAATATGCAGTAAACCAAAAGCAGGAATTAAATACACTTATGGGACTTGCATTTATCTTTTAAGGGCAGTGTTTTTTGCTTTTTAGGTGTTAAGACCATTTGTAGAAATACTTAGTAGGAGAATGACATGTTTAAAAATGTTAAATGGAGTGTTTGCATTAACCCGTCTTGCAATTTCTTCTTTTTAAATACAGAATTCAAGTCGTTTAAATGGAAATGGATCCATAAAAGAGGATGCAAATACCACTGGTGTCACCCTAAAAAGGCCATCTTCAGCACCACCAATGGCCTGTGTTCAAGAACAGGCGATTACCAGGCCTTCAATTACTGATACGTCAAAAAACCAGAAGATCACCATCAGTATTCACAATAAATTGCCTGCTCGTCAGACTGTGTCACAGCCTGACTGTCTTAGCAGTGCTGTGGAGGATGAAGATCTCTACAAGGCTGTTCCTTCATCCACAATCACAAATTCGGTAAAGCAAATGAAGCAAATACAAATACAAAAAAAAAAAAAAAGAGTTTCTGCTGAAATTTTTGTGGAGCCAAAGGTGAATGGAAATCCTAAACTCAGCTCTGATAACACAGTCCCTTACGGTGCAGAATCTTCAGGAAAATCTGAGGAGGAGTCAAAGGGCTTATTTAAAAGGAATTGCAATGCAATGTGGAATTTTGGTTGGAAAGGTAGTCCGTACATTGCAGAATTCCCATTCTTCCTGTCAGAATGCTGATGAAGGAAGATCCCAGCATGAGCTGCCAAACACTGATTCACTGAATGGTGCTATTAGTTTAGTTCATGAATCTAAAGAAAACGGACTGAAACTTGATGATTCCACTTGCCAAGTTGAACCTGTTAAACCTTGTGAGATGTTCTTTTCTAAAACAAACGGATTGCTTGAAACATAGTAGTTTGCTCCATCGAGAATTTCTCACCCACGATGTATTCGGGAGTGTTTATCATGTTCCTAATTCAGGCGAAATGCTGAGAAAACACAGCACAAATTTGATCGTAACCCTTTGTGATACTATGCCATTAGAATTTGCAGAGCTGAGCTGACATTAGAACTTGTCAGCTTAAGCTGAGCTGAGATAAAAATTCTTAAGTTTCATAAAGTAGATTTTGGGAGGTGAGTTGGCGTTATCTTTGAAGTGTAGATAATGCATACAACACAAAGCGATCTTGCTTAGCATTTAATGTAGAAATTCTGAGAAGACTAGTCCTCAGCACAAATGGTATTTTTTCTGTCTGCTGACTTGTGCGTTTTAGTTGCAGATGCCTGGAGCTATGCCTCCAGTCCCTCGAGAAGTCATCATGGAATCCCTCACGGCCAGCCAGCTGAACAGCTTGTCAGAGGAAAGAAGGTAAAATGAGCACAGTCTGATTAAGACAAGATTTTATGGAAGTTCATTGCGGTTTTATCTGTCTACTAATACTATTTAATGGAAGGATTTAAATCAGTAGAATTCCGTACTGTATGGCCAGTGTTGCGAACAGAACTAATGATCGACACTGTGCATAGCACTCTGATGCAGGCTGGTGCCTCGCGGAGAACTTGTGTTTCTTCATAGAATGTTTTTCCATTTTTCTCCATTATCTGGAGAAACATTGGCTGTTCCCCCGTCGCCCCCACCCCTTTTTTCTCAGAGCAGCAGGTGGAGGGAGACGGAAACGTGTTTTTATTTTGTGCAGTGTCCCGGGACCTCCGAAATCTACTGAGAATGATGAATACCTTGAACAGTACCAATGTGATGACCGTGGAGACAAGGAGAAACCAAGAAGATCAAAAGAACATGAACTGATTTCAGAAGAAAATGTTTTCTACATCAAAGAGTCTTCTGAGACTGGTGAGAAATTGCGGCAAACTTCCCCTCTAAAGTCTGACAGTGAATGTAGTTCTAAAAACCTTTCCTCCTTAGCTGTTACAGATAGATGCCAAGATACAAAGGACGAGACTAAAAAATCTGACAAAGAGCGTTACCAGAGAAAGAGGGAACATTCTCCTACTGAAGAGAAGGAGAGTCAAAAAGATGGTCATTCCAGCAAGAGAAGGTGCTCTCGGAGTGTGGAAGTTGTTAAGCAAAAGCGTCACAAGCAGGAGTATTGGGAGGGAAGCAGGTACAGATCTTCCCATAGTGAAAGGAACAGCCCTGATAATGGCAGAAGACCAGTAAAATATTCAAAGTACAGATCTCGAAGCAGAGGAAGATCAGAACAAGATAGCGCTAGATATTACCATTCCAAAGGGGAAAGAAGTTGGAGCAGAGAAAGATACTATCAAGATGAACCACGGAAATGGGAAAAATGTAGCTATTACAAGGATTACTATTCACCTCATGCAGCAGGAGACAGTAGAGAGAGAAAGTTCTCTCACGGTGATAAAGACTTTGACAAATTGACTCAGACTTACTCCAGCAGGTCACATAAGCGTTATCATTACAAAAGCAGATGGCCTCACGGTTCCCTCTTGAGAGAGGAAGATGTACATCACTTTAGCACACCCAGAGCAGACTCACATCGTTGCTCAGTAGCTCAGCAACATTCTGGAAAACATTCGCGTGAGAGACATGCACTTCCACCTGTGTCAGCTCATTTGGAGAACTGTCGCCAGAAAAAGGCAAAAGAAGGAAACAGAAAAAGACAATATACTCGTGCAGAAGGTAGTGAAAGTGAAATAGAAAGGCAACGCAGAAAGGTAGAAAAGGAGGTTTTAGGTGGTGAAAACATGAAAAAATATAAGAAGTTCTAGAAGAAAAAGAAGTCTGAAGATAAACAGGGAGAGAAGGATTCCAAGTAAGCAGGGATTCCAGCCTAATCAGCATTTTTTTTCCTAATTCTTTTCTGGGTGCTTCTCATGTTTTGTGTTTTTTTTCATAGTTTCTGAGTTATTTAGATAGCATAATCTGGCTGGGGATCATGACTGGGGATCATTAGGTTGATCAGTGAAGACAGGAAAGGTATTGCTGAATTGTGTCAGAGCACTAGCTTTGGACCACGTAGTTCGAATCACATCTGCACACCATTCTGGATTAGGTTAAAATATTTTTTTTTTTTTACTTGCACATATTCCAGAGCTAACCATTGTTAATGATCTGTGTACCAACCAGGACCTATGGTCCTTCAATCTGAGGGCTTAAGTTTGCTGCATCTAAAGGAAGTTACATGTGCACAAAGTACCACAAAATAGCTGACATGCGGCAAATCATCGCCTGTGGTAAAATAAATAAAGTTTCCTGTATGCAACAAGTGCCACATCTTTTTTTCTCTTTTTAACTTGCATGTTTCTTTCAGACTTTATGATTTGTATTTCTCTGCGCTCCACTTTGACAATGCCAATCGCAAGCGTAACAAAAAGAAGAAAAAGGAGAAACATCAGGAAAGTGAAAGGCTTCTTGGAACACTTAGATCCTCGTTTCCAGAAGAAAACCCGGGAGAAGAAGGAAGAATCCCATCCTCCAGATGGCTCTTTATGAGAGCAATGCAGAAGTGAGGGCAGTAAACAACCTCACAAGGAAGGGAAGCCTTCCAGTGCAGGTGAAAGGAAGAAACATCGCATCCAGCGAGTATATTAAAGGTAAGCGGCTGCAGCATGTTTATGGGATTCCTTTTAGATTAATCTAGAGATTATCTAAAACAGTCTTTAAATGCTTGATGACTGAACAGTCTGCTGGATATTAAAATATGTTTTGAAAAATATGTTTCAAATGTTGTTTTTTCAGCTGTGTGGGGAGAACAAATACAGTGGCTATGAATATTTTGGCTATTATTCAGAACAGCATGTGGAGGGATATGTAAACTATGTAATATGTAAAAATATGTACTATGTAAAAATCCTGCTTTTTTTCTCCTTTTTGTTTTTTTTTTTTGTCTTTTTCTTTTTTTCCCTGCTATTATAGGTTTAAGAATATAGAGGAATGCGCTGATGGAAGCCATGTAAAGAGTCTCCAAATTTGCATTGGGTTTAAGCGGAAAGAATTTTATGTCTGCACAAATTATGATACTGTCAAAACTTCTTTGTTGTTCTACCTCAATATACATCTAATTGTTAGACTGCTGGATTTGTTGCCAGTATTGATGACAAAGCACACTATAGATGCTGTCTGCGTTACTGGAAAATGATTTGTTTCAAAGTAAAATGACTTCCAGGTGAGGTAAACGCTGAGCATGCTCTTTCTGCCTCCTTCTTGACAGTGCTCATAGTAGATCGCTTAAGTATGTATTAGTCAGGTTCTCTTATAAACTCCTAGTGCGTCTCTGGAATTTTGAATTTACAGTGACTTTACGCTCTTCTCTCTCGCTCCTCTAGGCGGTTTCATCTGTTACCAGAGCTCTAGAACTATTTGTGAAACCTGAAGAGCTGGATGGAGAGAATTGCTACAAATGTAGCGAGTGAGATTATTAACTAATTATGTCTTAATGCTAGATATTAGTTTTATGTATTGCATGACTTAGAGCGTAAGTTATCTTTTAACTTCATTTAGAAATAAGGAGACGCAGCTTCGTTGTTGTTGTTGTTGCTTCATTTTGTTTAAACAACTGGTGCACGGAAATAATCCCAAACTTGAAAACGTTACATCTGTTTTGGAAATCTAAGAAGAGTGGCTATTAGCTGATATTGGACTTTTCTCGTAGCATTGTCTGCACCATGGCTTGTCAAGCTTCCTAGGCGTGTAGCTGCATGCTGAAATATTCATATTGGCAGAAGTGAAAAGACATGCCCAGTAAGTAGTGGTGAGCTGAAGCAAGGAGCTGTGGAGAATGATTTGGAGTGGAAGGCAGCAGCAGGTTGCTGCAGGTCCTAGCGTTCACTGTGAAACAAAGTTAGATTGAGTGTCAGGGAATGTGAGCTGGCTCTGTGGTAATGAATGTTAGCAGCCTGTGCTGGCTCACTAAACAGCGTCTTGCACAGCTCTTGAACTGTGAAACCTGTCAATGTGGACTAATGTCCGAAATGAGCTCCCTTAAGCCTAACCCGTGCACAGGGAAAGCCTGTTGAGTTCAGGCGCTCTCTGTGCTGATCAATATGTAAGATGTTTCTACGTATGTGAGAAACAATTGAACATTTGCATAAGATGGTTTGGCAAAACAAGCTGTTAGTCAAACATCCCCTCAGAAAAGCACAGAGTGCCCGGCTCAGTTCTGTAGGATTCATGCCTGACCCCTCTAAATGAAAAATGCAGTATCCACTTCTTGTTGTTGGATACTAAGGAAATTAAGGTGTCGAATCAAGAGCGTCCAATAGGTTATTAAAGCAATTTAATCCCAGGTTCGTCTTAGCCTGCGGATCCTAGAAAGCAACATGCAGCGTATTCAGGATTCTCATAAGTGATGTCTGAGGAAGAGAAAGAACTGTAATAGCACCTCACATCTGAATTGCATGGTCCTTCCTTAACGTGCTCTTTGAGGTGTGATCGGTTCAGTCACACTTAAAGCCAGAATTTTCTGTCTTTTTGTGAGCTTAAAAGGAAAGGCCTTGCACATGTACGGTACTTTTTCCATTGCTGATAACTGTTATTAGTCTTATATATAACTCATTTTTACTATTTTTTGTTTATATTTTATAACTCCCTGGTAATATGCTTTCGTGAGAGATTCCTGTTCCCGCTGTGCTCTGAGTTGTTGGTAAAACTTACCTTCTTCTCTGTATTAACAAACGTGACATGCAGTGCATGGGTTTATGAAAAGAAAAAACCAAACACATGATGCAAGTAAATATCATTCAAATAGCATAAGCATGCGTGAGACATTAAAAGGAGTTTGTTTTGGGGGCGAAAAAGAAGATGCTTTCAAACACTTGTCTCTGCTTGTTTTTAAGGTGTAAAAAGATGGTTCCTGCATCCAAGAGATTTACCATACACCGTTCTTCCAACGTTCTCACAATATCACTGAAAAGATTTGCAGATTTCACAGGTGGAAAGATCAACAAGGTATATTAAGAATATACCTTAAGAATATAGAGAAATGGTCTGCTTTTATTTTCATTTTCTCTTTTTTTCATTTTTCTCTTAATATCAGTAAAGTTCCTGCTTGACAAGAAGCATATACTTTCCTCTGAGAAGGCTAATTCATCAGGAAACAGTTGTCTGCAACTTCTAGTATTAAACATTGCTTATGGGAAGACTTATTTTTAGTGAATCAAGAAATATATTCATATAATTCCAGTCTCTGTTTTTTGGAAGTGTTTTTCTCTGGCTAGTCCGCGAAGTACTCTGATATAATTTTTCTATCTTCTTGGTCTCTCTTTAGGAGGTAAAATATCCTGAGTATTTGGACCTCCGAGCCTACATGTCTCAGTCAAGTGGAGAACCACTCCTCTACGCCTTATATGCGGTGCTGGTGCATCATGGAATCAACTGTCGCACAGGACACTATGTATGCTACATGAAGGTAGAAGTCAACATCATTTCTAACACGGTAAAAGGTTGTGCTGGCAAACCAGTTCAAGTGTTACTAGTAGTACTGTTTCTAGGCAAAAAGATTTTCTGAAATAACCCCAAACTTGAAAATGGGATCTTGTATAAAATCTTAAGCTGTGATTGACTCTCTGCTTAAGAGAGGCCAAACGTGTACCTACTGAGAAGCTAGGTGATAAGTGTTTTTGTACACTTATAAGTGGTCATTTTGTAAAGAGACTGCTGAAAAATCTGAACAGTGCTGCTGCAGAACTCTGAATGGGGGGCTAGCAACTGTCTTAACTGATCTGGAATCTTGAGTTTACTTTTCAGTGGACAGGAGGAGAGTCTCTCAAGGCAAACAGAGAGAGAAATAACACCCGATACTCATGTCAACATAAATTTATGCTCAGAGTGTAGGTGTAGGAACAGCGTCGGTATGTATATGGAACATCGGGAGAGGAAACTATATCGGTATTTACAGCTTTTCTACTTCCTTGTCAGAGAGACGTTGTCTCCAAATTAGAAATTGATGTATTTTGAATAAGGGCTGGTGGATCGGATTTATTCTTACTAGTGTTAATATTTGCTCTTGATTAGTACTTAATATCTGGTAACGCATCAATCAATCGTCAAAAATAAACTTAAAAATGTGTAAGGCTTATCTCGTTGGTCGATACAAAGACCAAGGTCTTTTCTCTTTTCTCTTTTTTTTTTTTTTTCCCAGTATTGTTTTTCTGTTTTCCTTCTCACTGCAGTCTTGATTTTGTTTCTTGTCCCTTAAGTATGTTTTCAATGTGTTGTTGAAACATTTTCCCTTTCAATGCAAAAAAAGGAGCTGTCACTGGTGTCTGCAAGTTGAAGACTGGAGCTTATCTGAAAATCACTGAGCCCAAGAGCTGTCACCTTAGTCTTCCAATAGGACAAGGATGTCTTCGTTTTCTCAGTTAAATGCATTTTTCAGGTTTGTGTATTATTTTCTCAGGAATGGAAAGTGTGCGCACAATTTGCCAGTTGTGGGACTAGGAGTTCTCTTATTTCCTGTGCTTTGTTTAACCTGTCTTAAGTTTAATGGATAGCAATCAAGGTGTACTAGAAATCTGAAAACACTTTATGCTTTGTTCTCTCAGTCATTTTGGTATAACAAACTAGCTTATGGTTTAAACCCTCCATTAGGTTAGCATTTTCCCTAAACGTAACAAGTCCCTGTGTGCTACAGGAAGACAGTAACAAAAAATTAAGTATAGATATTCATCCTGCCATTATTCAGCTTCTGCCTATGGACAGACAATTACACTTATTTAAAGCGGTATCCTCTTGAAACCTAATCAGCATGTTAGAAAGCACTTAGTTATCGGCTTTTGTCCTGGAGGGCTGAGGTTTGTTTTGTTTTGTTTTACATTCAGCATTTCCTTTTCTAGCTTCCATTCCCCTGTTGTTTTGCATGAGGAAAACATGCAGCTTTACAAAGTAGAACGGAAAGAGATGCTTTTCAGTCTAACTTTTCAGTTTTTTGTAGGAGTTTTAAATGTGGTAGGTGCAAAACAGCATAAGTACTGCTGCCAAAGTTATATTCAAACAAGTATTTCTTGGAGAAGCAGAAGAAGCCCAGGGAGAAATAAATTTACAAACATGCTCTTCATGCTCTCCTTTCCCAAGATTTCTCTGAGATATATCCCATAGTCTGTGGGTTTTGAGGTATGTGGTTCCCAGGAGTGAAAAGGAGGGCCAAACAGCTCTCCTCTCGGATCTCCACGTGCCAGGGCTTTAGTGTACTGCCACTTATGGCTCCGCTTTTCACCTGGAAAAAGCGACCTCATGCTGTAAACTGAGGAGCCCTGCAATTGTTCTACTTGGGTTTTTTTTGTTTTTTTTTTTTTTTTCCCCTGCTCGTATAGGCTTAGAAATGTGCTGATGAAACAATAAAAAAGCCAGCTTGGTACATCTCCTTACAAAAAAATAAGTACAAACTTGAGCTCCTGATCGGCTTCATGCTGAACTCTGTGCTGTTCTTGTCGTAATCTTGGTCTCTCAGTAGATAATATGGTTTAATTACGAATAGAATCATGTGATGAAGAAGATCTCACACTGCAACAAATTCAGCATCTCAAATGAAATTTTACATTTTCCGTGATTTTCTTTCTGAGCAGAAGTGTGTAGTATTAAATATATATATATATATATCTGTGATGAAGCCACGGTCGCAGTTACTCAGATATCTTAATAAGCACTTGCAGGAAGATAAATTGCTGCATCTTTTAGCATTATTTAATTGTAGGGTTAGAGACATGTTGATTCAACAGTGCTGTAAAGTTTCTAAGAGGTCACTTTGAAAAATACCAGCTAAATTACTGGCAAGACTGCACCCGTTCTTAAAAACAAACAACCCCCCCAAATCATCTGTTTTCCTCTTACAGGTAACTGAAGTAATCCCCAAAGAAGACAGTTCACTATCCAAAGGCAAGTTTTATTTTTAAACATTTTCTACATTTTATACCTAGCCACAACTTAACAACCAGTTAACGGTCGGTGACAATCCTGTTCAGTGTTGAAAATGTCATTCTGGCATAGGAAACAAAGGACTTCATCTTCTTGCTTTACAGCTGAATGTCTTCTATATAATGTTTGGAGAAGTGAAATCTTGCAAGAGGTTTTCAAAAATTCTGCCCCGGTTTGGATGATGAAGTAAATTGCCATAGTCAGTAGATTCTGGCACTGACAAGTTCCTTCAAGCTAAAGAGGGAGTGCGATTGTTGCAAAGCATGACTGTGTTTTGAGACAGGGACGACCACAAGTTTTAATCTTAAAATACGACATGGAGGGGAGGCTGGTTGTTCACACATTCTTGCAAACATTAATACAATCTGTCCCATTATCAAGAACAAAATTAGGGACTGAACGGAGGTCTTTCAAATACCAGTGTTGCAAAAATAGACTTTTTATGCTACTAATGTCAAAAGAATCCTGATTGTACTAAACTGTGTCTCTTCTAGCTGATAAATCAGGAATAGCAACAGAAGAAAATGCGTCTGCTCTAATGCTCTTTGGGCTTCGGTGAATTCTCTGGCCAGCAGATGGCGAACTCGCTTATTCTAAACCAGTCAAAAGTATAGGGAGAAAGTAAATGTCTTGCACACATTACACAAGTCCAGGGCATTGGGATCACTGGGCTACATGAGTGAGAGATGTACCCCAACAGTACCCCACTTAGATACGCTGCTTGCAACATAAGCAGGATGGGAGGGCTGTGCAAAGCAATTTTGGTAAATTGAGGAATTCATGTATTTCATCAAGCCTAAAGATACTAATTAGTTTCATGTGGGGGAAGGTCAGTCTTTCAAAGAAAAGAAAAAACATCTCTTAAGCAGGATTTTCTGAATGGTGGAATCTAATCTGAAAAAAGGCCACTTCAGCAGGTTATTTATTTATTTATTTATTTCTTACTGTATTGAACCTCTCAAGTAAGCTAGGAGCAGACTAGGAACAACTGAGGACTTGTTAGAGTGTGCCTTTTCACCTGGACTCATGTTACTTTGAATAAATTAACAAGGATAGCTAGTGATAATTTGTGATTTAAGGAAATTCCAGATACGTGAGAGAAAGAGCAGCGTTAAAGCAGTTAAATTCCTGCTCTCTCTAATAAGTGCTCTCTCTAGCCAGTTTCTGAACGCTTCTGTTCTGTGGCTAGGATTTGGTCAGCTTGACCACAAGATCACTAGTAAAACAAGGATGCCGTCCAGTCAAACCTTCAAATGAATGCAACTTACCTAAGGTCTACCGTTTGCTATCAAAACAGGTAGCTTTGTCCTAATATTCTGTACAGTTGACCAATTTTAGCATGGAACTGAAATGCAGTCAGTTTAATGGGAGGGCTTTGGAAGCTGCCTTCTCCAGTCAGTTCAGCCCTGTAGTCAGAGAGCAGATCAAGCTGTGTGCAGGCTTGTGACTTCTCTATTTAGAAAGAAAACCACTGAGCCAGACAGTTCCATGTTGAGTATCACAACAGGGAATGACATTTCTTCCCTTTGTCTTTCAGATGCAGAGCTTACTGATGGAAGCCTTCAATACTCAGACTAAACCTACCATCAAAACGGACGACCTTTTTACCATCCAAACCAACCATTTTTCCATCAAACCCAACACCTTGGGTTTTGAAATGAAACTGGTAAGCCACAAATCTTTATTGAATCTATTTTGCAGTGAAAGGGTTTTCTCTGTAACCTGATCATTTAAACTGTTGTGCTTAAAAGAAGGTCACTTGCAAGAGCGGTTATAATCCATGCTATAAAATTGAATCATCCTCTAGAAAGAAAAAAAAAAGGAGCAATTATCTTGCATGTACTCTTGATAAAGGAGGAGCTACACAATGGTATATAGTTTCACACTTTATTTTTGAGAATGTCCAGGCTTAAGTAACAGCTCTTGATGATAAATGAAAAGATTAATACGCAGTGGATTTACACAGAACATTGCGTTTTTAACAATGATCGATACAGAGTATTTGTCATGCAAATCACCTGTGTACACCAAGAAATACTTATTTCAATATATATCTGTACAGTATTTACATTTTATATTTAAACTCTAACTCGAAACATTTTCCAAGAAAATACAGAAATGGAACTGGTAAGCCACAAGTCTTAATCTGCAGCATTTGGTCTACAACAGACCTGGCTTTTCCAGCAAGCGTATCTACATAGATATGTAACAAATCTTAAAAATAGGCATTGTTTTTATATATGAAGCATTATAAATGCTGCTTGGTTTATAAAGCTTCGGTTTTGTACCCGTTTAAAACTGTTCAAAATGTCAAGTGATTTAGAGCTTACTTTGTCAGAATATTTTAAAATTTAAGTCAGTCCAGGGGAGTTTAACTATTATATACAGTTCTCTCCCTAGATTGCACTGGCAACGGGGCAGCAATTTAATGCTAGAAATAATATACTTCCTGCTACGATCTCCTCAGTTACATGTTACTCTAAATAATTATTTCTGCAGGGTATAAGAACTTCAAATACAGCAAACGAACTCTCAAGGCGTTTCCTTTGTGCTTACAGGTAGACACCGTCGCCTGGCTGGATAAACAGATTTTCTTGAAGGTGTTATTTCAGCATATAAGAATTGATTAAAAAAAAAAAAAAAAAGTGCTTCATGGCTTATTGGTTTTGTAATCTCACAGTTCTCCAGGAACACTTGATTTGCTGCATTTCACCATTACACTCGTCAGTAGCACTGATTCTGGTTTATCACTATTTGCATTACAAATCTCCTTGTCCAAAGCCTAAACTGATGTATGCACTGCTTGAAAACAAAACGTGGTTGCAGAGCAGAAGACTCAAGTCATTAGGTTAGCAGCTGCGTAACCATACTGCTTTCCAAACATAAGATGTAGAGCTTATTGAGTTTCTATGAAGAGTTTAAACGGCTCCCATTAAGCAAAGATGTCCCCACACTGCTACTTCCTCTTAAGCAAGGATTCTACCTCCTTTGGCTGAGGCTTGCTCCCTTACATTCGAACATTCATCCAAGTAGCCTGCAATTCCACATTCGTGGGGGAAAGTCTATAGAATAGAAAAGGTTCCTCCAGTCTCTTCCTCTCAGCCTTTTTTTGAAGCATGCAATAAAGCAAAACATTCACAGGCTGACCTTCCATGCAAAACAAGGCAACTTAGTAAGACAGGAACCGCAAAACTGATTGCTCTTTAAAGTTAAAATGAGATTTGAAATAGATCAAGTTAGCAAGTGGTGTTAAGTCTGTAAGTAAGTCTGTTTTTGCCAGTGCAGCACAGTTCCCTATCATGTAGCCAGAGCTGCTTCTGTAGCTCCAAGAAGCAAAACTGCTTTGACAAAATACTGTGTCATGAAAGCATTCGTTGGTGCGGTAGGCACAGCTCAGGTTCAACAACTGAAAGACCATCAGAGTGGGACTGCAGAAAGATCTTTCAGAAGTTCCAAAAAGACATGTGGGGGTGGGAGTTTAGTTGTGTTAGATAACACAATCTTAGATAAAGATTTTGGTCTTAACGTAAAAGTAAGGGCGTCTACCGATTTCTTCAACTCCAACAACTGAAGCACAAGTCTGAAAAATCGCCTTTAAGAATGCAATGAAAATATTTAACTCTTCTGTATGTTCATAGTTTGTTGTCAAGCAAAGGAATGAATGCTGATGCCTTAACTATCTAGGGCTGTAGCTTACAGAAAGACTACACCTTCCTGTTTTTTTCCCTTTAAAAACGTTAAATCCATGTGAAATTATTTGGGGATGTTTTCACATGCAAAGCCTAATGCAACTCGTGCCTAATGCAAGCCCTGTCATCTTCTTCCTTTAGTAGTGTCGCATTAAGGGGTGTAGCCGATTGACCGTTACGGGTCCGGTCGGCTTCAGGGTACTGAACTATCACGGCCACGGATCCACCAACAACGCAGCACGCCCTCGCTCTAGTCGCGTTCAAGGAGAACTGTCACGGCCAGGAACAATGCAATTAAGTGCAGTTTATTACGGCAACAGATACACAGGTCCTTTGGATTGCCAGTGATAAATTCACTGTCTGCAAAAGCAAGCTAGCATGCATGAAATGCACAGGTACACGGCCTAGGTATTAAGATGTTAAAAAGCATAAAGACGCTAGAGATTTCTAAGTTTCCGTGGAGACGCCTGGTATAACCAAGCGTTCAGATCTTACCTCGCAGCATCCCAGTGGGCGGGGGGGGGGAGGGGTGAGAGGCTCAGCCTGTCGACTGATGTCAGAAGGTATCCTTCGTGACAGTATCTTCCCCAACATTCCCTTTCTCTTAAGCCAATTTATATTATTTTCTATCTTTTAGGTGGAGCTTGAGTGACTCCAGTCATGCGTATCTTGGTTGTGATTGGTAGAAATTACCTCGCTTGCGTTTAAAGGTACAGGCTCCGAGAAATTCAGAGGATGTGCTCAGTGAGGGGTGGTTGCCCCTTGGAGGCGGGTAGCTTTTGGGATGGAGGGGTGCTTATAATGCCTAGTCACTTAAGGCAATTACTCCACAAGGAGTAACTTTACTCCTTTAACTTAACTACTTGAACTACTTTAAGCTTTAACTACAGCATATCTAAAACATAAGGAGGATGTTACTATGTAAAAAGCAGATGAAACCAGTCCTTAACTCTTACTGCTTATTGTGCGTGAGCAGACTGGCATGAGTTTTAGCTATACTGGCAAATATCAAAGCACACCTGTGTAGTCCCAAAGCTGGGAGAAAAGCAAGGAAACCTTGAAGAAAATAGGGAGGCCTGTAGCTTGTGTAGTCTTTTAGCTGAGAAAATAAGGAAGGAGAGAGACAGGTAGCCTTGAGCTAGCAGAAGCAAGGAAGAGAAGGGATAAAAGGGAAAAAACAAGAAGGAGAAAACCAGCTCCAGACTGGCCTGTAGTAACCTTTTGCTCATTAAGGGTCATTAACACATTAGAAATCACACCTGTCAAAATGATAATCCTTGCTAATGTGGGATTCGGTGTGTGTCCCCCTCCTCCTGTACCCCCCCCCCCCCCCCCCCCCCGGTGTTCCTCTGTAATGCGCAAGCTCAGTAGAGAAAAGTTAGGTGAGCTGTAATAACCAATCAAAAGGAGCCAAAGAGAGAGTTTTCACAAGTTTCCTGTGTATGAATGACGGTGATTCGAGTCAGAGGTGTGCTTGCTTTGCGAAAGATAGCCAAGTACCTGACTCTGCAGAGTTCTGTAATTAATTATGTAATTAAAAGACCTTGGTGTGCATTCCGACTCTGGGTGCTTATTGGCGCGGTGCACTGGGCACGAACTCGCGGACAACATCTGTACTCAGTGTGATGCCTACAGACAATCCTTTACTGTTGGGACCTGCATATTTTTCTGTGCCTTCAACACAAACCCTTTGGTACAACTAGTTCCCTACGTAGCTGCCAGTTCACCACTCAGTTGCACTTCTGAAGAGGAAAAGCTATTTCCCTCTAACGTAGGAGCACATACTCTAAATGCAAGCTTCACTCAGCTGGTCATTTACTGCAGGACAAGATTTGAAAACTGTTGTGGAGATTCTGTTGGGTTTTCTGCTTACAGAAAAATTAAGTGCCAAATCGCCCTCTACTCCGCTTTGTAGTGCTGCATTTAATGGAGATTCAAAGAATTTCATTTGCTCCTCCGTTTATGGACAACGAGCTGAAGGAACAGGTACAGCACATCAGCCTGGAATGCCTTCCCTCCCAACCAAAGTAAACTGGAGCTGTAACTAACACAAGCAGAAACAAGGCTTCCACGTTTTCAGCTGAATAAAGTTCCAACAAAATCATCCTCTGGGATTTGAAGCTTACTTCAAATTACATGCCAACAGCTCTTTTCCCTGAAAGGTCTTGCCCAGTTCTTACGTCATAGTAAAGTGTATACCTATAAAATTTACAGTTAACGTCTTCTCTTAGTTTGTCCAATTTTTGCATTATCGCTCAGCTGTGTGCTCATTTATAAGCTGATGCATGTATACAAGCTGCTGCTCAAGTCCTACGTCTTGTTTGCAATTCTTCGTTTCCTTGTTGCCAGCATATTGTAAAGCGGATCCCTGCTGCTACTCGCTCTAGAAGAAAAGGAATCATCGGTTTGGTTACCAAATACCCGCTTCTGGAAACCAGAAGTGTTTTGGTCTCTCTTCCCTTCGAATGACTCCACACCTCTCATCAGATAATGGATTGCTGACCTAGAATCAGAGAACATCCCAAGGTGGAAAGGGCTCACAATAATGAGCGAGTCCAACTCCTGGCTCCACACAGGACCACCCCAAAAGCAGAGCCTATGTCTGAGAGCATTGTTCAAACACTTCTGGACCCCCGTCAGGCTCGGTGCCACGACCACTGCCCTGGGCAGCTGTCCCAGTGCCCGAGCGCCCTCTCAGGGCAGCACCTGAGGCGCACGGGGCTCGGCGGGGCGGCCCGGGAGGGGAGGAGGACGGCGGGGCGAAGCGGCCGCTCCCTCAGAGCCGTGTCCCCGCCGCCTCGCCCGCACGTCGGGGCTTTTTCGTGTCGGGGCTTTTTCGTGTCGCGCCCTCGGGCTCTCGCCGCGGGCGACATGCCGCTCCCCACCGCGGACAGCTTGCGCGCGGGGCCTGCCCGCGGCGGCGGCGGGAGGGAAACCCCAACCGCAAAGCCCTCCCGGCAGGGAGAGCTCGGGGTGAGGGCCGGTCCGGCACCGACAGTAAAGACACGCCGGAGGAAACGCTCTGCTTTTAGCCGTGAGCACCGCGGCCAGGTTGAAAAGGCGTCACGCTGGAGCTCCGAGTTGGGCGGCGTTCCGAGGCCGTTGTGGCAGTTGTGGAGACGGCCTCGGCTGAGGTGGCGGCTGCTGTCGCTGCTGTCCCCTCTGTCCCCGCTGTTGCCGCTGTTCCCGGCGCCTGGAGACCCCCGGCAGCCCCCTGTGACAGGACCTGTGGCCCCGGGGAGCAGGTCCTGTGGCCCCCTGTGCCCGCCGCCTCGTCGGCCATCCCGGCAGCAATCCTGCCAGCACAGAATAGCTCACCGGCTTTACGTGCGTTTCAGGGTAAAGTGACGATTAACTTCTATTTCCTGGCTTGGGTGCTGCTTTATTCTTTAACGGAGCTTCAGGTTTAAAGGTTAAACTCAGTTCTGTCAAGGTTAAACTCAGTTTCGTGAATGGCATCTTGGACAAAATCTTAAGCTGTGATTGACTCTCTGCTTAACAGAGGCCAAACGTGTACCTACTGAGAAGCAGGTCATAGGTGATAAGCCCTCACAAATTAACTTGCTATCACAAAGTGACGCCCAGAAAAAGTGTATTCAAAAGCTAGGCTCATTATAGAATCACAACCAAGCCATCATGACTGGTGCAGTAGACAGTGAGGTAGAGGGTGAGCCCTGGAAAGACAGAAGTAAAGTAGCAGCGAAATGCAGGTACCTTTGTGCACACGAAGCAGAAAAGCGCAGGCAGTAAAGTAATAGTGCTCCATTACTAGCGTGAGCAACAATTATATATAAATCGCAACCATTATCTATTAGATAATAGGTAATAATTAATAGATAATTGCAAAGCTCCAAAAATGCAATAAATAACTGATTCCCCTCAGAGAATGTCATTTGCATTTTTATATTAAAAAGACTCCAGAGTTGTAATGGATTAAAATCCTACGAAAGTGAAAGAAATGGCATCAGCCACTAGTTCTGCAGAAGCTAAAAGTAATACTGATAGAGTTTTGATGGAAATTTTTCCTTTGTGTGTTTAGTTTGGGGATTCCTTTTAAATCATTCATACCAGCAAGTTAGTTCTTCAAGGCCGTTTCTTTGAGATTAAGTGACAGGACTTCTACTACTCTTTTCTTCTTGGAATGCTTCTTGGTATTCTTACGTCAGCCAGAACATTTGTCTCTGTCGCAGATGAGAACAATGACCATAGTTAACAAGCCCAAATCTTCAAAGTCTAAAAAGCCATCTTCAAGGCGGTCTGGCAAATCCAAGAAACCGAGTACTAAAAAACTGATGTCACGCACCGCAAACTGGGGCCGGATACCACCTGCAGAAGATTCAAGCCAAGTCTCTGTGGCCCAAGGATGTGGAGGTGCTATTTATTGTAGATCCTCTGAAAAATCTAAGCCTTTTGCCCAAAGAGATCTAAGTAAGTGTGCGCTTTATCCTGCCTCCGTTTTCTTCAAAACAAAAGTAGAAAGTGGTAGTTCTTGCTTGTTGCACTGATAGAGAACAGGACTACTGTGAATAAAGACTTCCAAAGCGATTCTCCTAAGGCAACTGAAGTGACTGACGTTACAGAAATTAATTTTGATATATTTACAGTCGACAGAGAAATGTGGGGAGCATTTTGTAATGCACTGATTCATCCATATCTTTTCTGTTTTGCAAAGAAAAGTGTTTGATTGTTGCTATTCACAGGTTCCATTATTCACAGGTTTTTGAATGTTAAGATTGCTCAGGAAAAGATCTGATATTTGTAGGGGTACCGTCATTCCTAGTTATTTGTTTTTACATTGTCCTTGCATTTATTACCATATAATTTCAAGTCTAAGTTTGTGGTTGAAGTTATAATAAGGAAAAAAGCATATAATAAGGAAGAAATTAAAATGGTTGACTAAACTTTTTTTTCCCAAAACGTTGTGTTGACCAGCCAATTTGAATATGGCGGTATTAAAGGTGTCTGCAATAAGTTTTTCTGTTTTGGATTGTAGCTAGTTCCTCTAGGTGCTCCCGCAGAATAGTATTTTTACTATGCCTATATATACTTTATATATTCACTATACCTATATATACTTAATACCTTTCTTAGAAACAAACAAACAAAATCTCTTTTTAAATATAACTTTCTTGCAGTTGTTAATGATGGAATTGCTCCGCCACAAAGGATTCTTTTTCCACCTGAGAAGATACGTATGGATTGGCAAGAAACACAAAGTGTTGGAGTTGGCCTGTACAATCTTGGCAACACGTGTTTTCTTAATGCTACTCTACAGTGTTTGACCTACACCCCCCCACTTGCCAATTACATGCTTTCTCTTGAGCACAGCCAGTCATGTGAGTACTTTCTAACAGTATTTTAAATCTGTTGGATAGCTGTGAAGGTGAAAGAACAGCAGTGATTCTGTGAGACAAACTTACTTGTCTGATTTTACCTGTAGACGCTGGCTTTGAGCATTGTATTAGCAGTGGGCTCGGAATAGCATATGGAGTGCGTTTAATGCACCATGTGTTTTTTTTGTTTGTTTGTTTGTTTGTTTTTTTAAAAGGATCTTTTCTTGCTTCATGGGAATAATGAAGTGCATTGGACAGTAATGCATTTAATGAACATTTGGCATTTGGGCTATTTGGGCTTCCTGCTGCTAGAAAGGCAATAAAATTTAGGATGTTGGCATCATAGGTCTTTAGTCTGCACAGCCGAGGTTCCATAATGCACTACAATAAATGGTCTGTTCGTTGTTGAACCAATTAAAAAAAAAAAAAAAAAAAAAAAAACCTAGAAAGCAATATGAGCTGTTATGAACACGACTAGATTTTTTTGTGGGACTGTATTAAAATCTAGACTGATTTTGTCCTAAATAAAATGTTGTACTATAAAGTAAATGTTGTACTAAACCTGTATGCTTTTTAGGCTGGTATCTTTGTATCGATACCTAGAAATTTAACTGTTTTCTTCCTGTATATAGAAATCGTTTCAGTTAAGAATCCTGTTGAAAAAAGGAGGGCAGAAGTACTATTACATACATTACTGTAATTTTTCCTTTCTCCCAAAGGACTCGTAGCTCTGTATCATGAAGCTCACCTGACAGCACTGTGCTGAAAATAACCCACGTTCTCTTAATGCTGTATCATCAAGGTCAAATATTCTTTCCTCATACATTTTGCAACCTGTGGAGTTCACATTCCTGTCAGCCTTTACAAACGTGACTTTGCAGTAGTCTTTTAGATTTCTCATCACAAAATGCACTTGAATACAGGCTTAATGGATATTTTTATTCTATAAAGTTGTGTGAAATGAAATGTTAGGAGACTGTTGGGACAAGGAGAGTGGATATTGTATCTATAGTTTAAATGTTACTTATATGTTTGTTTGTAGTTATGTCTGTTTCGCTAGACTGGGATGCTTTCTTCTTTCACTCTTCAGGTCGTGAACAAGATTTTTGCATGATGTGCACGATGGAGACTCACATTAACCAGGCCCTGCGTTGCACTGTTGATGCCATCGAGCCTACGCGTGTTATCAATAATCTCAGTCGTAAGTGGCTTCAGATGTGTTTCTTTTTCAGCATCTTGTAATCTTCAAATAATTATTTGATGTGTATAAATGGTTTTAACACTGTAAAGAAGAGAGATTTTAGAAACAGGAGAATTACTTCATTTTTAAATGAGGTGAATACTATCATCTTCTTATTTAGGAATAGGACAACATTTCCGTTTTGGCAGTCAAGAAGACGCACACGAGTTCTTGCGCTATACTGTTGATGCTATGCAGGAAGCGTGCTTGAATGGAAGCACCAAGTAAGCATAAACAAATTCACTTTTATACGTTCTCTAGCACCTTTTAGGCCTTTATTTACTATCAAAACTGAAAGTCTAGGTCATCCTTGGTTTTCATAAAACTCTTTGAAGAGTTAACTGTGTGCCTTAAATCTTCTGAGGTCTGATTATAATTTATTTCCAGATTGGACAGATCTTCTCAAGCTACCACCATCATTCATCAAATATTTGGAGGATTTCTAAGATCAAGAGGTACTTTTAAAAATATTCCTGTCCTTAGAACTGATCTGTGTCTTTTGTCGGTAGTAAAGCAGTCTGTAGTTTGTCTGAAGTAGTATCTATCGACAACTTGAATGTGGACAGTTAGTCTCCTTCACGTGTTGTTAAGCATTTATATTTTGCTTCCAGTGAAGTGCTTGAATTGCAAAGCAGTTTCGGATACGTATGAGGCATTTCTTGATATCACTTTGGATGTAAAGGTAGGAGGTTTTGTAAATATAATTCATGATGTTTAAGTACATGTATAACTTTCTAAATTAAACTTGTTTAACTTAAAAAACCAAACCACGTACAATGTTAAAATATAAGAGCTTGGTGGTGGTTAGAAAGTGGATTGGACTTTGTCCTTCTGTGGAACCCCTGTAAATAGTCTCCACGTCTGCATTGGGTTTAAGGGGAAAGAATTTTATTGCTGCGCAAAGTATAATACTGTCACACTTCTTTGTTGTTCTACCTCAATATACGTCTAATTGTTAGACTGTTGGATTTGTTGCCAGTATTGATGACAAAGCACACTATAGATGCTGTCTGCGTTACTGGAAAATGATTTGTTTCAAAGTAGAATGACTTCCAGGTGAGGTAAATGCTGAGCATGCTCTTTCTGCCTCCTTCTTGACAGTGCTCATAGTAGATCGCTTAAGTATGTGTTAGTCAGGTTCTCTTATAAACTCCTAGTGCGTCTCTGGAATTTTGAATTTACAGTGACTTTACGCTCTTCTCTCTCGCTCCTCTAGGCGGTTTCATCTGTTACCAGAGCTCTAGAACTATTTGTGAAACCTGAAGAGCTGGATGGAGAGAATTGCTATAAATGTAGCGAGTAAGATTATTACTAATTATGTCTTAATACTAGATATTAGTTTTATATATTACATGACTTAGAGCGTAAGTTATCCTTTAACTTCATTTAGAAATAAGGAGACGCAGCTTTGTTGTTGTTGTTGTTGCTTCATTTTCTAGTGGTGAGCTGAAGCAAGGAGCTATGGAGAATGATTTGGAGTGGAAGGCAGCAGCAGGTTCCTACAGGTCCTAGCGTTCACTGTGAAACAAAGTTAGATTGAGTGTCAGGGAATGTGAGCTGGCTCTGTGGTAATGAATGTTAGCAGCCTGTGCTGGCTCACTAAACAGCGTCTTGCACAGCTCTTGAACTGTGAAACCTGTCGATGTGGACTAATGT
This sequence comes from Anser brachyrhynchus, assembly GCF_964034855.1. NCBI lineage: Eukaryota > Metazoa > Chordata > Aves > Anseriformes > Anatidae > Anser > Anser brachyrhynchus. Next base: position 2,885,970 of record NC_137700.1, read on the forward strand.
CCGAAATGAGCTCCCTTAAGCCTAACCCGTGCACAGGGAAAGCCTGTTGAGTTCAGGCGCTCTCTGTGCTGATCAATATGTAAGATGTTTCTACGTATGTGAGAAACAATTGAACATTTGCATAAGATGGTTTGGCAAAACAAGCTGTTAGTCAAACGTCCCCTCAGAAAAGCACAGAGTGCCCGGCTCAGTTCTGTAGAATTCATGCCTGACCCCTCTAAATGAAAAATGCAGTATCCACTTCTTGTTGTTGGATACTAAGGAAATTAGGGTGTCGAATCAAGAGCGTCCAATAGGTTATTAAAGCAATTTAATCCCAGGTTCGTCTTGGCCTGCGGATCCTAGAAAGCAACATGCAGCGTATTCAGGATCTCATAACTGATGTCTGAGGAAGAGAAAGAACTGTAATAGCACCTCACATCTGAATTGCATGGTCCTTCCTTAATGTGCTCTTTGAGGTGTGATCGGTTCAGTCACACTTAAAGCCAGAATTTTCCGTCTTTTTGTGAGCTTAAAAGGAAAGGCCTTGCACATGTACAGTACTTTTTCCATTGCTGATAACTGTTATTAGTCTTATATATAACTCATTTTTACTATTTTTTGTTTATATTTTATAACTCCCTGGTAATACGCTTTCGTGAGAGATTCCTGTTCCCGCTGTGCTCTGAGTTGTTGGTAAAACTTACCTTCTTCTCTGTATTAACAAACGTGACATGCAGTGCATGGGTTTATGAAAAGAAAAAACCAAACATATGATGCAAGTAAATATCATTCAAATAGCATAAGCATGCATGAGACATTAAAACGAGTTTGTTTTGGGGGCAAAAAAGATGATGCTTTCAAACACTTGTCTCTGCTTGTTTTTAAGGTGTAAAAAGATGGTTCCTGCATCCAAGAGATTTACCATACACCGTTCTTCCAACGTTCTCACAATATCACTGAAAAGATTTGCAGATTTCACAGGTGGAAAGATCAACAAGGTATATTTCCCGCTGTAATGCAACTTTGTCATCATGTAATGGGACATCCCCCAAAGCTGAAAGTTGTTAATATTTTCAGACAATAATTGTAGACTAACGACTATGGCTTATTCTTTCTCTTAATATCAGTAAAGTTCCTGCTTGACAAGAAGCATATACTTTCCTCTGAGAAGGCTAATTCATCAGAAAACAGTTGTCTGCAACTTCTAGTATTAAACGTTGCTTATGGGAAGACTTATTTTTAGTGAATCAAGAGATATATTCATATAATTCCAGTCTCTGTTTTTTGGAAGTGTTTTTCTCTGGCTAGTCCGCGAAGTACTCTGATATAATTTTTCTATCTTCTTGGTCTCTCTTTAGGAAGTAAAATATCCTGAGTATTTGGACCTCCGAGCCTACATGTCTCAATCAAGTGGAGAACCACTCATCTATGCCTTATATGCGGTGCTGGTGCATCATGGTATCAACTGTCGCTCAGGACACTATGTATGCTACATAAAGGTAGAAGTCAACATCATTTCTAACAGGGTAAAGGTTGTGCTGGCAAACCAGTTCAAGTGTTACTAGTAGTACTGTTTCTAGGGAAAAAGATTTCATTATATGTTTATTTGACACGTGTGTATTTTATTGCTATCTGTGATTTCATTTGGAAAACATGCAATTCATCTGAAGATATCGTTGTCTTTATTTGCAGGCTGGTAATGGACTTTGGTATCAGATGAATGATGCAAAAGTAGTCCGTACTGACATTAAAAGAGTTCTTGGTCAGCAAGCTTACTTACTTTTTTATATCAGGTAATAACAAGTATTCAAATGTGTTCAGAAGAGATTTACTCTCCTGTTATTGATACTTTTCTTTTTGCAAGTGTTTTTCTTTCTCTCCCAGGAAAAGATGATTATTTCTCTAATTCAGTTCTGTCTAACCTGAAATTCTCTGTCATTTATTATCTTTTGTTGCTTGGCCTTAAACTGCAGCACTTGTGTAAATTGCTGTATATGTGTTATCTGTAGCTGGCTAATTTAGAGAAGGAGAGAAATGAAGGCCATCTGTGGTGTAAGAATGAATTATTGCTCTGAAAGTGATAGTCATAGTAGGAAGACTGTTACCTACTTTTCAGTTTGTAGTCTTGGCTAAGTCTTCTGTAGAGAAGGCTTCCATATCGTATGAACTGTTCCTATAAAATTATAGGATGGGATTTAATCCAAGAGTAGGCCGAAAGAAAAACTAAACTGAGATCACTGCTCTTTTCTGAAGGCGCTATGATTTGACGCTCGGAGAACGTGCTTTTTACTTAGCAGCACCGTCTTATCCCTGTTCATTCCCCCCTGGTCAGCGGGGGGCTAACAGTAAGCAGGCTGGATTTCTGGGACCACGACTTCCTCCTCATATGATTAAGGTAATTTAGGGAAGCGGGAGGGCAGATAATGGCACCAAACGGACAGTGGGTTTGGGGTTTGGTGTGGGGTTTTTTGTTTGGTTTTTGGCATCTTTGTTTTGTTTTCCTTCCCACGCTGCAGCTGTCTTCACAGCCCTCATGCTACAGCCAGAGTCATTCAAACAGTGGTTACTGCTGAATTGCGCAGCCATGCGACTCCATTGTTTATACCTCCTAGACAGCTTTGTAAAGCACAGAGAGCTACGCTCTTTGACAATTTAAGTAGAGTGTACTAATCCTCGAATCATTTAAAAGAGGACTTGTTTTTCCTATCGACGTCACTTTAGCTAAGACAGGGAAACCAAATTGTCTTATTCCTGAGCACCAGAACAATTATTCCAGGCTTTTTGGGGTATGTTTAAAGGGGAAACTAAATATATTTGGGAATAGCTTTAGGCAATGTTAAGTTGTTTGGATGGTTTTCAAAAATGATGTTAATTTGATATCAATATGCAGTAAACCAAAAGCAGGAATTAAATACACTTATGGGACTTGCATTTATCTTTTAAGGGCAGTGTTTTTTGCTTTTTAGGTGTTAAGACCATTTGTAGAAATACTTAGTAGGAGAATGACATGTTTAAAAATGTTAAATGGAGTGTTTGCATTAACCCGTCTTGCAATTTCTTCTTTTTAAATACAGAATTCAAGTCGTTTAAATGGAAATGGATCCATAAAAGAGGATGCAAATACCACTGGTGTCACCCTAAAAAGGCCATCTTCAGCACCACCAATGGCCTGTGTTCAAGAACAGGCGATTACCAGGCCTTCAATTACTGATACGTCAAAAAACCAGAAGATCACCATCAGTATTCACAATAAATTGCCTGCTCGTCAGACTGTGTCACAGCCTGACTGTCTTAGCAGTGCTGTGGAGGATGAAGATATCTACAAGGCTGTTCCTTCATCCACAATCACAAATTCGGTAAAGCAAATGAAGCAAATACAAATACAAAAAAAAAAAAAAAGAGTTTCTGCTGAAATTTTTGTGGAGCCAAAGGTGAATGGAAATCCTAAACTCAGCTCTGATAACACAGTCCCTTACGGTGCAGAATCTTCAGGAAAATCTGAGGAGGAGTCAAAGGGCTTATTTAAAAGGAATTGCAATGCAATGTGGAATTTTGGTTGGAAAGGTAGTCCGTACATTGCAGAATTCCCATTCTTCCTGTCAGAATGCTGATGAAGGAAGATCCCAGCATGAGCTGCCAAACACTGATTCACTGAATGGTGCTATTAGTTTAGTTCATGAATCTAAAGAAAACGGACTGAAACTTGATGATTCCACTTGCCAAGTTGAACCTGTTAAACCTTGTGAGATGTTCTTTTCTAAAACAAACGGATTGCTTGAAACATAGTAGTTTGCTCCATCGAGAATTTCTCACCCACGATGTATTCGGGAGTGTTTATCATGTTCCTAATTCAGGCGAAATGCTGAGAAAACACAGCACAAATTTGATCGTAACCCTTTGTGATACTATGCCATTAGAATTTGCAGAGCTGAGCTGACATTAGAACTTGTCAGCTTAAGCTGAGCTGAGATAAAAATTCTTAAGTTTCATAAAGTAGATTTTGGGAGGTGAGTTGGCGTTATCTTTGAAGTGTAGATAATGCATACAACACAAAGCGATCTTGCTTAGCATTTAATGTAGAAATTCTGAGAAGACTAGTCCTCAGCACAAATGGTATTTTTTCTGTCTGCTGACTTGTGCGTTTTAGTTGCAGATGCCTGGAGCTATGCCTCCAGTCCCTCGAGAAGTCATCATGGAATCCCTCACGGCCAGCCAGCTGAACAGCTTGTCAGAGGAAAGAAGGTAAAATGAGCACAGTCTGATTAAGACAAGATTTTATGGAAGTTCATTGCGGTTTTATCTGTCTACTAATACTATTTAATGGAAGGATTTAAATCAGTAGAATTCCGTACTGTATGGCCAGTGTTGCGAACAGAACTAATGATCGACACTGTGCATAGCACTCTGATGCAGGCTGGTGCCTCGCGGAGAACTTGTGTTTCTTCATAGAATGTTTTTCCATTTTTCTCCATTATCTGGAGAAACATTGGCTGTTCCCCCGTCGCCCCCACCCCTTTTTTCTCAGAGCAGCAGGTGGAGGGAGACGGAAACGTGTTTTTATTTTGTGCAGTGTCCCGGGACCTCCGAAATCTACTGAGAATGATGAATACCTTGAACAGTACCAATGTGATGACCGTGGAGACAAGGAGAAACCAAGAAGATCAAAAGAACATGAACTGATTTCAGAAGAAAATGTTTTCTACATCAAAGAGTCTTCTGAGACTGGTGAGAAATTGCGGCAAACTTCCCCTCTAAAGTCTGACAGTGAATGTAGTTCTAAAAACCTTTCCTCCTTAGCTGTTACAGATAGATGCCAAGATACAAAGGACGAGACTAAAAAATCTGACAAAGAGCGTTACCAGAGAAAGAGGGAACATTCTCCTACTGAAGAGAAGGAGAGTCAAAAAGATGGTCATTCCAGCAAGAGAAGGTGCTCTCGGAGTGTGGAAGTTGTTAAGCAAAAGCGTCACAAGCAGGAGTATTGGGAGGGAAGCAGGTACAGATCTTCCCATAGTGAAAGGAACAGCCCTGATAATGGCAGAAGACCAGTAAAATATTCAAAGTACAGATCTCGAAGCAGAGGAAGATCAGAACAAGATAGCGCTAGATATTACCATTCCAAAGGGGAAAGAAGTTGGAGCAGAGAAAGATACTATCAAGATGAACCACGGAAATGGGAAAAATGTAGCTATTACAAGGATTACTATTCACCTCATGCAGCAGGAGACAGTAGAGAGAGAAAGTTCTCTCACGGTGATAAAGACTTTGACAAATTGACTCAGACTTACTCCAGCAGGTCACATAAGCGTTATCATTACAAAAGCAGATGGCCTCACGGTTCCCTCTTGAGAGAGGAAGATGTACATCACTTTAGCACACCCAGAGCAGACTCACATCGTTGCTCAGTAGCTCAGCAACATTCTGGAAAACATTCGCGTGAGAGACATGCACTTCCACCTGTGTCAGCTCATTTGGAGAACTGTCGCCAGAAAAAGGCAAAAGAAGGAAACAGAAAAAGACAATATACTCGTGCAGAAGGTAGTGAAAGTGAAATAGAAAGGCAACGCAGAAAGGTAGAAAAGGAGGTTTTAGGTGGTGAAAACATGAAAAAATATAAGAAGTTCTAGAAGAAAAAGAAGTCTGAAGATAAACAGGGAGAGAAGGATTCCAAGTAAGCAGGGATTCCAGCCTAATCAGCATTTTTTTTCCTAATTCTTTTCTGGGTGCTTCTCATGTTTTGTGTTTTTTTTCATAGTTTCTGAGTTATTTAGATAGCATAATCTGGCTGGGGATCATGACTGGGGATCATTAGGTTGATCAGTGAAGACAGGAAAGGTATTGCTGAATTGTGTCAGAGCACTAGCTTTGGACCACGTAGTTCGAATCACATCTGCACACCATTCTGGATTAGGTTAAAATATTTTTTTTTTTTTACTTGCACATATTCCAGAGCTAACCATTGTTAATGATCTGTGTACCAACCAGGACCTATGGTCCTTCAATCTGAGGGCTTAAGTTTGCTGCATCTAAAGGAAGTTACATGTGTACAAAGTACCACAAAATAGCTGACATGCGGCAAATCATCGCCTGTGGTAAAATAAATAAAGTTTCCTGTATGCAACAAGTGCCACATCTTTTTTTCTCTTTTTAACTTGCATGTTTCTTTCAGACTTTATGATTTGTATTTCTCTGCGCTCCACTTTGACAATGCCAATCGCAAGCGTAACAAAAAGAAGAAAAAGGAGAAACATCAGGAAAGTGAAAGGCTTCTTGGAACACTTAGATCCTCGTTTCCAGAAGAAAACCCGGGAGAAGAAGGAAGAATCCCATCCTCCAGATGGCTCTTTATGAGAGCAATGCAGAAGTGAGGGCAGTAAACAACCTCACAAGGAAGGGAAGCCTTCCAGTGCAGGTGAAAGGAAGAAACATCGCATCCAGCGAGTATATTAAAGGTAAGCGGCTGCAGCATGTTTATGGGATTCCTTTTAGATTAATCTAGAGATTATCTAAAACAGTCTTTAAATGCTTGATGACTGAACAGTCTGCTGGATATTAAAATATGTTTTGAAAAATATGTTTCAAATGTTGTTTTTTCAGCTGTGTGGGGAGAACAAATACAGTGGCTATGAATATTTTGGCTATTATTCAGAACAGCATGTGGAGGGATATGTAAACTATGTAATATGTAAAAATATGTACTATGTAAAAATCCTGCTTTTTTTCTCCTTTTTGTTTTTTTTTTTTGTCTTTTTCTTTTTTTCCCTGCTATTATAGGTTTAAGAATATAGAGGAATGCGCTGATGGAAGCCATGTAAAGAGTCTCCAAATTTGCATTGGGTTTAAGCGGAAAGAATTTTATGTCTGCACAAATTATGATACTGTCAAAACTTCTTTGTTGTTCTACCTCAATATACATCTAATTGTTAGACTGCTGGATTTGTTGCCAGTATTGATGACAAAGCACACTATAGATGCTGTCTGCGTTACTGGAAAATGATTTGTTTCAAAGTAAAATGACTTCCAGGTGAGGTAAACGCTGAGCATGCTCTTTCTGCCTCCTTCTTGACAGTGCTCATAGTAGATCGCTTAAGTATGTATTAGTCAGGTTCTCTTATAAACTCCTAGTGCGTCTCTGGAATTTTGAATTTACAGTGACTTTACGCTCTTCTCTCTCGCTCCTCTAGGCGGTTTCATCTGTTACCAGAGCTCTAGAACTATTTGTGAAACCTGAAGAGCTGGATGGAGAGAATTGCTACAAATGTAGCGAGTGAGATTATTAACTAATTATGTCTTAATGCTAGATATTAGTTTTATGTATTGCATGACTTAGAGCGTAAGTTATCTTTTAACTTCATTTAGAAATAAGGAGACGCAGCTTCGTTGTTGTTGTTGTTGCTTCATTTTGTTTAAACAACTGGTGCACGGAAATAATCCCAAACTTGAAAACGTTACATCTGTTTTGGAAATCTAAGAAGAGTGGCTATTAGCTGATATTGGACTTTTCTCGTAGCATTGTCTGCACCATGGCTTGTCAAGCTTCCTAGGCGTGTAGCTGCATGCTGAAATATTCATATTGGCAGAAGTGAAAAGACATGCCCAGTAAGTAGTGGTGAGCTGAAGCAAGGAGCTGTGGAGAATGATTTGGAGTGGAAGGCAGCAGCAGGTTGCTGCAGGTCCTAGCGTTCACTGTGAAACAAAGTTAGATTGAGTGTCAGGGAATGTGAGCTGGCTCTGTGGTAATGAATGTTAGCAGCCTGTGCTGGCTCACTAAACAGCGTCTTGCACAGCTCTTGAACTGTGAAACCTGTCAATGTGGACTAATGTCCGAAATGAGCTCCCTTAAGCCTAACCCGTGCACAGGGAAAGCCTGTTGAGTTCAGGCGCTCTCTGTGCTGATCAATATGTAAGATGTTTCTACGTATGTGAGAAACAATTGAACATTTGCATAAGATGGTTTGGCAAAACAAGCTGTTAGTCAAACATCCCCTCAGAAAAGCACAGAGTGCCCGGCTCAGTTCTGTAGGATTCATGCCTGACCCCTCTAAATGAAAAATGCAGTATCCACTTCTTGTTGTTGGATACTAAGGAAATTAAGGTGTCGAATCAAGAGCGTCCAATAGGTTATTAAAGCAATTTAATCCCAGGTTCGTCTTAGCCTGCGGATCCTAGAAAGCAACATGCAGCGTATTCAGGATTCTCATAAGTGATGTCTGAGGAAGAGAAAGAACTGTAATAGCACCTCACATCTGAATTGCATGGTCCTTCCTTAACGTGCTCTTTGAGGTGTGATCGGTTCAGTCACACTTAAAGCCAGAATTTTCTGTCTTTTTGTGAGCTTAAAAGGAAAGGCCTTGCACATGTACGGTACTTTTTCCATTGCTGATAACTGTTATTAGTCTTATATATAACTCATTTTTACTATTTTTTGTTTATATTTTATAACTCCCTGGTAATATGCTTTCGTGAGAGATTCCTGTTCCCGCTGTGCTCTGAGTTGTTGGTAAAACTTACCTTCTTCTCTGTATTAACAAACGTGACATGCAGTGCATGGGTTTATGAAAAGAAAAAACCAAACACATGATGCAAGTAAATATCATTCAAATAGCATAAGCATGCGTGAGACATTAAAAGGAGTTTGTTTTGGGGGCGAAAAAGAAGATGCTTTCAAACACTTGTCTCTGCTTGTTTTTAAGGTGTAAAAAGATGGTTCCTGCATCCAAGAGATTTACCATACACCGTTCTTCCAACGTTCTCACAATATCACTGAAAAGATTTGCAGATTTCACAGGTGGAAAGATCAACAAGGTATATTAAGAATATACCTTAAGAATATAGAGAAATGGTCTGCTTTTATTTTCATTTTCTCTTTTTTTCATTTTTCTCTTAATATCAGTAAAGTTCCTGCTTGACAAGAAGCATATACTTTCCTCTGAGAAGGCTAATTCATCAGGAAACAGTTGTCTGCAACTTCTAGTATTAAACATTGCTTATGGGAAGACTTATTTTTAGTGAATCAAGAAATATATTCATATAATTCCAGTCTCTGTTTTTTGGAAGTGTTTTTCTCTGGCTAGTCCGCGAAGTACTCTGATATAATTTTTCTATCTTCTTGGTCTCTCTTTAGGAGGTAAAATATCCTGAGTATTTGGACCTCCGAGCCTACATGTCTCAGTCAAGTGGAGAACCACTCCTCTACGCCTTATATGCGGTGCTGGTGCATCATGGAATCAACTGTCGCACAGGACACTATGTATGCTACATGAAGGTAGAAGTCAACATCATTTCTAACACGGTAAAAGGTTGTGCTGGCAAACCAGTTCAAGTGTTACTAGTAGTACTGTTTCTAGGCAAAAAGATTTTCTGAAATAACCCCAAACTTGAAAATGGGATCTTGTATAAAATCTTAAGCTGTGATTGACTCTCTGCTTAAGAGAGGCCAAACGTGTACCTACTGAGAAGCTAGGTGATAAGTGTTTTTGTACACTTATAAGTGGTCATTTTGTAAAGAGACTGCTGAAAAATCTGAACAGTGCTGCTGCAGAACTCTGAATGGGGGGCTAGCAACTGTCTTAACTGATCTGGAATCTTGAGTTTACTTTTCAGTGGACAGGAGGAGAGTCTCTCAAGGCAAACAGAGAGAGAAATAACACCCGATACTCATGTCAACATAAATTTATGCTCAGAGTGTAGGTGTAGGAACAGCGTCGGTATGTATATGGAACATCGGGAGAGGAAACTATATCGGTATTTACAGCTTTTCTACTTCCTTGTCAGAGAGACGTTGTCTCCAAATTAGAAATTGATGTATTTTGAATAAGGGCTGGTGGATCGGATTTATTCTTACTAGTGTTAATATTTGCTCTTGATTAGTACTTAATATCTGGTAACGCATCAATCAATCGTCAAAAATAAACTTAAAAATGTGTAAGGCTTATCTCGTTGGTCGATACAAAGACCAAGGTCTTTTCTCTTTTCTCTTTTTTTTTTTTTTCCCAGTATTGTTTTTCTGTTTTCCTTCTCACTGCAGTCTTGATTTTGTTTCTTGTCCCTTAAGTATGTTTTCAATGTGTTGTTGAAACATTTTCCCTTTCAATGCAAAAAAAGGAGCTGTCACTGGTGTCTGCAAGTTGAAGACTGGAGCTTATCTGAAAATCACTGAGCCCAAGAGCTGTCACCTTAGTCTTCCAATAGGACAAGGATGTCTTCGTTTTCTCAGTTAAATGCATTTTTCAGGTTTGTGTATTATTTTCTCAGGAATGGAAAGTGTGCGCACAATTTGCCAGTTGTGGGACTAGGAGTTCTCTTATTTCCTGTGCTTTGTTTAACCTGTCTTAAGTTTAATGGATAGCAATCAAGGTGTACTAGAAATCTGAAAACACTTTATGCTTTGTTCTCTCAGTCATTTTGGTATAACAAACTAGCTTATGGTTTAAACCCTCCATTAGGTTAGCATTTTCCCTAAACGTAACAAGTCCCTGTGTGCTACAGGAAGACAGTAACAAAAAATTAAGTATAGATATTCATCCTGCCATTATTCAGCTTCTGCCTATGGACAGACAATTACACTTATTTAAAGCGGTATCCTCTTGAAACCTAATCAGCATGTTAGAAAGCACTTAGTTATCGGCTTTTGTCCTGGAGGGCTGAGGTTTGTTTTGTTTTGTTTTACATTCAGCATTTCCTTTTCTAGCTTCCATTCCCCTGTTGTTTTGCATGAGGAAAACATGCAGCTTTACAAAGTAGAACGGAAAGAGATGCTTTTCAGTCTAACTTTTCAGTTTTTTGTAGGAGTTTTAAATGTGGTAGGTGCAAAACAGCATAAGTACTGCTGCCAAAGTTATATTCAAACAAGTATTTCTTGGAGAAGCAGAAGAAGCCCAGGGAGAAATAAATTTACAAACATGCTCTTCATGCTCTCCTTTCCCAAGATTTCTCTGAGATATATCCCATAGTCTGTGGGTTTTGAGGTATGTGGTTCCCAGGAGTGAAAAGGAGGGCCAAACAGCTCTCCTCTCGGATCTCCACGTGCCAGGGCTTTAGTGTACTGCCACTTATGGCTCCGCTTTTCACCTGGAAAAAGCGACCTCATGCTGTAAACTGAGGAGCCCTGCAATTGTTCTACTTGGGTTTTTTTTGTTTTTTTTTTTTTTTTCCCCTGCTCGTATAGGCTTAGAAATGTGCTGATGAAACAATAAAAAAGCCAGCTTGGTACATCTCCTTACAAAAAAATAAGTACAAACTTGAGCTCCTGATCGGCTTCATGCTGAACTCTGTGCTGTTCTTGTCGTAATCTTGGTCTCTCAGTAGATAATATGGTTTAATTACGAATAGAATCATGTGATGAAGAAGATCTCACACTGCAACAAATTCAGCATCTCAAATGAAATTTTACATTTTCCGTGATTTTCTTTCTGAGCAGAAGTGTGTAGTATTAAATATATATATATATATATCTGTGATGAAGCCACGGTCGCAGTTACTCAGATATCTTAATAAGCACTTGCAGGAAGATAAATTGCTGCATCTTTTAGCATTATTTAATTGTAGGGTTAGAGACATGTTGATTCAACAGTGCTGTAAAGTTTCTAAGAGGTCACTTTGAAAAATACCAGCTAAATTACTGGCAAGACTGCACCCGTTCTTAAAAACAAACAACCCCCCCAAATCATCTGTTTTCCTCTTACAGGTAACTGAAGTAATCCCCAAAGAAGACAGTTCACTATCCAAAGGCAAGTTTTATTTTTAAACATTTTCTACATTTTATACCTAGCCACAACTTAACAACCAGTTAACGGTCGGTGACAATCCTGTTCAGTGTTGAAAATGTCATTCTGGCATAGGAAACAAAGGACTTCATCTTCTTGCTTTACAGCTGAATGTCTTCTACATAATGTTTGGAGAAGTGAAATCTTGCAAGAGGTTTTCAAAAATTCTGCCCCGGTTTGGATGATGAAGTAAATTGCCATAGTCAGTAGATTCTGGCACTGACAAGTTCCTTCAAGCTAAAGAGGGAGTGCGATTGTTGCAAAGCATGACTGTGTTTTGAGACAGGGACGACCACAAGTTTTAATCTTAAAATACGACATGGAGGGGAGGCTGGTTGTTCACACATTCTTGCAAACATTAATACAATCTGTCCCATTATCAAGAACAAAATTAGGGACTGAACGGAGGTCTTTCAAATACCAGTGTTGCAAAAATAGACTTTTTATGCTACTAATGTCAAAAGAATCCTGATTGTACTAAACTGTGTCTCTTCTAGCTGATAAATCAGGAATAGCAACAGAAGAAAATGCGTCTGCTCTAATGCTCTTTGGGCTTCGTTGAATTCTCTGGCCAGCAGATGGCGAACTCGCTTATTCTAAACCAGTCAAAAGTATAGGGAGAAAGTAAATGTCTTGCACACATTACACAAGTCCAGGGCATTGGGATCACTGGGCTACATGAGTGAGAGATGTACCCCAACAGTACCCCACTTAGATACGCTGCTTGCAACATAAGCAGGATGGGAGGGCTGTGCAAAGCAATTTTGGTAAATTGAGGAATTCATGTATTTCATCAAGCCTAAAGATACTAATTAGTTTCATGTGGGGGAAGGTCAGTCTTTCAAAGAAAAGAAAAAACATCTCTTAAGCAGGATTTTCTGAATGGTGGAATCTAATCTGAAAAAAGGCCACTTCAGCAGGTTATTTATTTATTTATTTATTTCTTACTGTATTGAACCTCTCAAGTAAGCTAGGAGCAGACTAGGAACAACTGAGGACTTGTTAGAGTGTGCCTTTTCACCTGGACTCATGTTACTTTGAATAAATTAACAAGGATAGCTAGTGATAATTTGTGATTTAAGGAAATTCCAGATACGTGAGAGAAAGAGCAGCGTTAAAGCAGTTAAATTCCTGCTCTCTCTAATAAGTGCTCTCTCTAGCCAGTTTCTGAACGCTTCTGTTCTGTGGCTAGGATTTGGTCAGCTTGACCACAAGATCACTAGTAAAACAAGGATGCCGTCCAGTCAAACCTTCAAATGAATGCAACTTACCTAAGGTCTACCGTTTGCTATCAAAACAGGTAGCTTTGTCCTAATATTCTGTACAGTTGACCAATTTTAGCATGGAACTGAAATGCAGTCAGTTTAATGGGAGGGCTTTGGAAGCTGCCTTCTCCAGTCAGTTCAGCCCTGTAGTCAGAGAGCAGATCAAGCTGTGTGCAGGCTTGTGACTTCTCTATTTAGAAAGAAAACCACTGAGCCAGACAGTTCCATGTTGAGTATCACAACAGGGAATGACATTTCTTCCCTTTGTCTTTCAGATGCAGAGCTTACTGATGGAAGCCTTCAATACTCAGACTAAACCTACCATCAAAACGGACGACCTTTTTACCATCCAAACCAACTATTTTTCCATCAAACCCAACACCTTGGGTTTTGAAATGAAACTGGTAAGCCACAAGTCTTTATTGAATCTATTTTGCAGTGAAAGGGTTTTCTCTGTAACCTGATCATTTAAACTGTTGTGCTTAAAAGAAGGTCACTTGCAAGAGCGGTTATAATCCATGCTATAAAATTGAATCATCCTCTAGAAAGAAAAAAAAAAGGAGCAATTATCTTGCATGTACTCTTGATAAAGGAGGAGCTACACAATGGTATATAGTTTCACACTTTATTTTTGAGAATGTCCAGGCTTAAGTAACAGCTCTTGATGATAAATGAAAAGATTAATACGCAGTGGATTTACACAGAACATTGCGTTTTTAACAATGATCGATACAGAGTATTTGTCATGCAAATCACCTGTGTACACCAAGAAATACTTATTTCAATATATATCTGTACAGTATTTACATTTTATATTTAAACTCTAACTCGAAACATTTTCCAAGAAAATACAGAAATGGAACTGGTAAGCCACAAGTCTTAATCTGCAGCATTTGGTCTACAACAGACCTGGCTTTTCCAGCAAGCGTATCTACATAGATATGTAACAAATCTTAAAAATAGGCATTGTTTTTATATATGAAGCATTATAAATGCTGCTTGGTTTATAAAGCTTCGGTTTTGTACCCGTTTAAAACTGTTCAAAATGTCAAGTGATTTAGAGCTTACTTTGTCAGAATATTTTAAAATTTAAGTCAGTCCAGGGGAGTTTAACTATTATATACAGTTCTCTCCCTAGATTGCACTGGCAACGGGGCAGCAATTTAATGCTAGAAATAATATACTTCCTGCTACGATCTCCTCAGTTACATGTTACTCTAAATAATTATTTCTGCAGGGTATAAGAACTTCAAATACAGCAAACGAACTCTCAAGGCGTTTCCTTTGTGCTTACAGGTAGACACCGTCGCCTGGCTGGATAAACAGATTTTCTTGAAGGTGTTATTTCAGCATATAAGAATTGATTAAAAAAAAAAAAAAAAAGTGCTTCATGGCTTATTGGTTTTGTAATCTCACAGTTCTCCAGGAACACTTGATTTGCTGCATTTCACCATTACACTCGTCAGTAGCACTGATTCTGGTTTATCACTATTTGCATTACAAATCTCCTTGTCCAAAGCCTAAACTGATGTATGCACTGCTTGAAAACAAAACGTGGTTGCAGAGCAGAAGACTCAAGTCATTAGGTTAGCAGCTGCGTAACCATACTGCTTTCCAAACATAAGATGTAGAGCTTATTGAGTTTCTATGAAGAGTTTAAACGGCTCCCATTAAGCAAAGATGTCCCCACACTGCTACTTCCTCTTAAGCAAGGATTCTACCTCCTTTGGCTGAGGCTTGCTCCCTTACATTCGAACATTCATCCAAGTAGCCTGCAATTCCACATTCGTGGGGGAAAGTCTATAGAATAGAAAAGGTTCCTCCAGTCTCTTCCTCTCAGCCTTTTTTTGAAGCATGCAATAAAGCAAAACATTCACAGGCTGACCTTCCATGCAAAACAAGGCAACTTAGTAAGACAGGAACCGCAAAACTGATTGCTCTTTAAAGTTAAAATGAGATTTGAAATAGATCAAGTTAGCAAGTGGTGTTAAGTCTGTAAGTAAGTCTGTTTTTGCCAGTGCAGCACAGTTCCCTATCATGTAGCCAGAGCTGCTTCTGTAGCTCCAAGAAGCAAAACTGCTTTGACAAAATACTGTGTCATGAAAGCATTCGTTGGTGCGGTAGGCACAGCTCAGGTTCAACAACTGAAAGACCATCAGAGTGGGACTGCAGAAAGATCTTTCAGAAGTTCCAAAAAGACATGTGGGGGTGGGAGTTTAGTTGTGTTAGATAACACAATCTTAGATAAAGATTTTGGTCTTAACGTAAAAGTAAGGGCGTCTACCGATTTCTTCAACTCCAACAACTGAAGCACAAGTCTGAAAAATCGCCTTTAAGAATGCAATGAAAATATTTAACTCTTCTGTATGTTCATAGTTTGTTGTCAAGCAAAGGAATGAATGCTGATGCCTTAACTATCTAGGGCTGTAGCTTACAGAAAGACTACACCTTCCTGTTTTTTTCCCTTTAAAAACGTTAAATCCATGTGAAATTATTTGGGGATGTTTTCACATGCAAAGCCTAATGCAACTCGTGCCTAATGCAAGCCCTGTCATCTTCTTCCTTTAGTAGTGTCGCATTAAGGGGTGTAGCCGATTGACCGTTACGGGTCCGGTCGGCTTCAGGGTACTGAACTATCACGGCCACGGATCCACCAACAACGCAGCACGCCCTCGCTCTAGTCGCGTTCAAGGAGAACTGTCACGGCCAGGAACAATGCAATTAAGTGCAGTTTATTACGGCAACAGATACACAGGTCCTTTGGATTGCCAGTGATAAATTCACTGTCTGCAAAAGCAAGCTAGCATGCATGAAATGCACAGGTACACGGCCTAGGTATTAAGATGTTAAAAAGCATAAAGACGCTAGAGATTTCTAAGTTTCCGTGGAGACGCCTGGTATAACCAAGCGTTCAGATCTTACCTCGCAGCATCCCAGTGGGCGGGGGGGGGGAGGGGTGAGAGGCTCAGCCTGTCGACTGATGTCAGAAGGTATCCTTCGTGACAGTATCTTCCCCAACATTCCCTTTCTCTTAAGCCAATTTATATTATTTTCTATCTTTTAGGTGGAGCTTGAGTGACTCCAGTCATGCGTATCTTGGTTGTGATTGGTAGAAATTACCTCGCTTGCGTTTAAAGGTACAGGCTCCGAGAAATTCAGAGGATGTGCTCAGTGAGGGGTGGTTGCCCCTTGGAGGCGGGTAGCTTTTGGGATGGAGGGGTGCTTATAATGCCTAGTCACTTAAGGCAATTACTCCACAAGGAGTAACTTTACTCCTTTAACTTAACTACTTGAACTACTTTAAGCTTTAACTACAGCATATCTAAAACATAAGGAGGATGTTACTATGTAAAAAGCAGATGAAACCAGTCCTTAACTCTTACTGCTTATTGTGCGTGAGCAGACTGGCATGAGTTTTAGCTATACTGGCAAATATCAAAGCACACCTGTGTAGTCCCAAAGCTGGGAGAAAAGCAAGGAAACCTTGAAGAAAATAGGGAGGCCTGTAGCTTGTGTAGTCTTTTAGCTGAGAAAATAAGGAAGGAGAGAGACAGGTAGCCTTGAGCTAGCAGAAGCAAGGAAGAGAAGGGATAAAAGGGAAAAAACAAGAAGGAGAAAACCAGCTCCAGACTGGCCTGTAGTAACCTTTTGCTCATTAAGGGTCATTAACACATTAGAAATCACACCTGTCAAAATGATAATCCTTGCTAATGTGGGATTCGGTGTGTGTCCCCCTCCTCCTGTACCCCCCCCCCCCCCCCCCCGGTGTTCCTCTGTAATGCGCAAGCTCAGTAGAGAAAAGTTAGGTGAGCTGTAATAACCAATCAAAAGGAGCCAAAGAGAGAGTTTTCACAAGTTTCCTGTGTATGAATGACGGTGATTCGAGTCAGAGGTGTGCTTGCTTTGCGAAAGATAGCCAAGTACCTGACTCTGCAGAGTTCTGTAATTAATTATGTAATTAAAAGACCTTGGTGTGCATTCCGACTCTGGGTGCTTATTGGCGCGGTGCACTGGGCACGAACTCGCGGACAACATCTGTACTCAGTGTGATGCCTACAGACAATCCTTTACTGTTGGGACCTGCATATTTTTCTGTGCCTTCAACACAAACCCTTTGGTACAACTAGTTCCCTACGTAGCTGCCAGTTCACCACTCAGTTGCACTTCTGAAGAGGAAAAGCTATTTCCCTCTAACGTAGGAGCACATACTCTAAATGCAAGCTTCACTCAGCTGGTCATTTACTGCAGGACAAGATTTGAAAACTGTTGTGGAGATTCTGTTGGGTTTTCTGCTTACAGAAAAATTAAGTGCCAAATCGCCCTCTACTCCGCTTTGTAGTGCTGCATTTAATGGAGATTCAAAGAATTTCATTTGCTCCTCCGTTTATGGACAACGAGCTGAAGGAACAGGTACAGCACATTAGCCTGGAATGCCTTCCCTCCCAACCAAAGTAAACTGGAGCTGTAACTAACACAAGCAGAAACAAGGCTTCCACGTTTTCAGCTGAATAAAGTTCCAACAAAATCATCCTCTGGGATTTGAAGCTTACTTCAAATTACATGCCAACAGCTCTTTTCCCTGAAAGGTCTTGCCCAGTTCTTACGTCATAGTAAAGTGTATACCTATAAAATTTACAGTTAACGTCTTCTCTTAGTTTGTCCAATTTTTGCATTATCGCTCAGCTGTGTGCTCATTTATAAGCTGATGCATGTATACAAGCTGCTGCTCAAGTCCTACGTCTTGTTTGCAATTCTTCGTTTCCTTGTTGCCAGCATATTGTAAAGCGGATCCCTGCTGCTACTCGCTCTAGAAGAAAAGGAATCATCGGTTTGGTTACCAAATACCCGCTTCTGGAAACCAGAAGTGTTTTGGTCTCTCTTCCCTTCGAATGACTCCACACCTCTCATCAGATAATGGATTGCTGACCTAGAATCAGAGAACATCCCAAGGTGGAAAGGGCTCACAATAATGAGCGAGTCCAACTCCTGGCTCCACACAGGACCACCCCAAAAGCAGAGCCTATGTCTGAGAGCATTGTTCAAACACTTCTGGACCCCCGTCAGGCTCGGTGCCACGACCACTGCCCTGGGCAGCTGTCCCAGTGCCCGAGCGCCCTCTCAGGGCAGCACCTGAGGCGCACGGGGCTCGGCGGGGCGGCCCGGGAGGGGAGGAGGACGGCGGGGCGAAGCGGCCGCTCCCTCAGAGCCGTGTCCCCGCCGCCTCGCCCGCACGTCGGGGCTTTTTCGTGTCGGGGCTTTTTCGTGTCGCGCCCTCGGGCTCTCGCCGCGGGCGACATGCCGCTCCCCAGCGCGGACAGCTTGCGCGCGGGGCCTGCCCGCGGCGGCGGCGGGAGGGAAACCCCAACCGCAAAGCCCTCCCGGCAGGGAGAGCTCGGGGTGAGGGCCGGTCCGGCACCGACAGTAAAGACACGCCGGAGGAAACGCTCTGCTTTTAGCCGTGAGCACCGCGGCCAGGTTGAAAAGGCGTCACGCTGGAGCTCCGAGTTGGGCGGCGTTCCGAGGCCGTTGTGGCAGTTGTGGAGACGGCCTCGGCTGAGGTGGCGGCTGCTGTCGCTGCTGTCCCCTCTGTCCCCGCTGTTGCCGCTGTTCCCGGCGCCTGGAGACCCCCGGCAGCCCCCTGTGACAGGACCTGTGGCCCCGGGGAGCAGGTCCTGTGGCCCCCTGTGCCCGCCGCCTCGTCGGCCATCCCGGCAGCAATCCTGCCAGCACAGAATAGCTCACCGGCTTTACGTGCGTTTCAGGGTAAAGTGACGATTAACTTCTATTTCCTGGCTTGGGTGCTGCTTTATTCTTTAACGGAGCTTCAGGTTTAAAGGTTAAACTCAGTTCTGTCAAGGTTAAACTCAGTTTCGTGAATGGCATCTTGGACAAAATCTTAAGCTGTGATTGACTCTCTGCTTAACAGAGGCCAAACGTGTACCTACTGAGAAGCAGGTCATAGGTGATAAGCCCTCACAAATTAACTTGCTATCACAAAGTGACGCCCAGAAAAAGTGTATTCAAAAGCTAGGCTCATTATAGAATCACAACCAAGCCATCATGACTGGTGCAGTAGACAGTGAGGTAGAGGGTGAGCCCTGGAAAGACAGAAGTAAAGTAGCAGCGAAATGCAGGTACCTTTGTGCACACGAAGCAGAAAAGCGCAGGCAGTAAAGTAATAGTGCTCCATTACTAGCGTGAGCAACAATTATATATAAATCGCAACCATTATCTATTAGATAATAGGTAATAATTAATAGATAATTGCAAAGCTCCAAAAATGCAATAAATAACTGATTCCCCTCAGAGAATGTCATTTGCATTTTTATATTAAAAAGACTCCAGAGTTGTAATGGATTAAAATCCTACGAAAGTGAAAGAAATGGCATCAGCCACTAGTTCTGCAGAAGCTAAAAGTAATACTGATAGAGTTTTGATGGAAATTTTTCCTTTGTGTGTTTAGTTTGGGGATTCCTTTTAAATCATTCATACCAGCAATTTAGTTCTTCAAGGCCGTTTCTTTGAGATTAAGTGACAGGACTTCTACTACTCTTTTCTTCTTGGAATGCTTCTTGGTATTCTTACGTCAGCCAGAACATTTGTCTCTGTCGCAGATGAGAACAATGACCATAGTTAACAAGCCCAAATCTTCAAAGTCTAAAAAGCCATCTTCAAGGCGGTCTGGCAAATCCAAGAAACCGAGTACTAAAAAACTGATGTCACGCACCGCAAACTGGGGCCGGATACCACCTGCAGAAGATTCAAGCCAAGTCTCTGTGGCCCAAGGATGTGGAGGTGCTATTTATTGTAGATCCTCTGAAAAATCTAAGCCTTTTGCCCAAAGAGATCTAAGTAAGTGTGCGCTTTATCCTGCCTCCGTTTTCTTCAAAACAAAAGTAGAAAGTGGTAGTTCTTGCTTGTTGCACTGATAGAGAACAGGACTACTGTGAATAAAGACTTCCAAAGCGATTCTCCTAAGGCAACTGAAGTGACTGACGTTACAGAAATTAATTTTGATATATTTACAGTCGACAGAGAAATGTGGGGAGCATTTTGTAATGCACTGATTCATCCATATCTTTTCTGTTTTGCAAAGAAAAGTGTTTGATTGTTGCTATTCACAGGTTCCATTATTCACAGGTTTTTGAATGTTAAGATTGCTCAGGAAAAGATCTGATATTTGTAGGGGTACCGTCATTCCTAGTTATTTGTTTTTACATTGTCCTTGCATTTATTACCATATAATTTCAAGTCTAAGTTTGTGGCTGAAGTTATAATAAGGAAAAAAGCATATAATAAGGAAGAAATTAAAATGGTTGACTAAACTTTTTTTTCCCAAAACGTTGTGTTGACCAGCCAATTTGAATATGGCGGTATTAAAGGTGTCTGCAATAAGTTTTTCTGTTTTGGATTGTAGCTAGTTCCTCTAGGTGCTCCCGCAGAATAGTATTTTTACTATGCCTATATATACTTTATATATTCACTATACCTATATATACTTAATACCTTTCTTAGAAACAAACAAACAAAATCTCTTTTTAAATATAACTTTCTTGCAGTTGTTAATGATGGAATTGCTCCGCCACAAAGGATTCTTTTTCCACCTGAGAAGATACGTATGGATTGGCAAGAAACACAAAGTGTTGGAGTTGGCCTGTACAATCTTGGCAACACGTGTTTTCTTAATGCTACTCTACAGTGTTTGACCTACACCCCCCCACTTGCCAATTACATGCTTTCTCTTGAGCACAGACAGTCATGTGAGTACTTTCTAACAGTATTTTAAATCTGTTGGATAGCTGTGAAGGTGAAAGAACAGCAGTGATTCTGTGAGACAAACTTACTTGCCTGATTTTACCTGTAGACGCTGGCTTTGAGCATTGTATTAGCAGTGGGCTCGGAATAGCATATGGAGTGCGTTTAATGCACCATGTGTTTTTTTTGTTTGTTTGTTTGTTTGTTTTTTTAAAAGGATCTTTTCTTGCTTCATGGGAATAATGAAGTGCATTGGACAGTAATGCATTTAATGAACATTTGGCATTTGGGCTATTTGGGCTTCCTGCTGCTAGAAAGGCAATAAAATTTAGGATGTTGGCATCATAGGTCTTTAGTCTGCACAGCCGAGGTTCCATAATGCACTACAATAAATGGTCTGTTCGTTGTTGAACCAATTAAAAAAAAAAAAAAAAAAAAAAAAACCTAGAAAGCAATATGAGCTGTTATGAACACGACTAGATTTTTTTGTGGGACTGTATTAAAATCTAGACTGATTTTGTCCTAAATAAAATGTTGTACTATAAAGTAAATGTTGTACTAAACCTGTATGCTTTTTAGGCTGGTATCTTTGTATCGATACCTAGAAATTTAACTGTTTTCTTCCTGTATATAGAAATCGTTTCAGTTAAGAATCCTGTTGAAAAAAGGAGGGCAGAAGTACTATTACATACATTACTGTAATTTTTCCTTTCTCCCAAAGGACTCGTAGCTCTGTATCATGAAGCTCACCTGACAGCACTGTGCTGAAAATAACCCACGTTCTCTTAATGCTGTATCATCAAGGTCAAATATTCTTTCCTCATACATTTTGCAACCTGTGGAGTTCACATTCCTGTCAGCCTTTACAAACGTGACTTTGCAGTAGTCTTTTAGATTTCTCATCACAAAATGCACTTGAATACAGGCTTAATGGATATTTTTATTCTATAAAGTTGTGTGAAATGAAATGTTAGGAGACTGTTGGGACAAGGAGAGTGGATATTGTATCTATAGTTTAAATGTTACTTATATGTTTGTTTGTAGTTATGTCTGTTTCGCTAGACTGGGATGCTTTCTTCTTTCACTCTTCAGGTCGTGAACAAGATTTTTGCATGATGTGCACGATGGAGACTCACATTAACCAGGCCCTGCGTTGCACTGTTGATGCCATCGAGCCTACGCGTGTTATCAATAATCTCAGTCGTAAGTGGCTTCAGATGTGTTTCTTTTTCAGCATCTTGTAATCTTCAAATAATTATTTGATGTGTATAAATGGTTTTAACACTGTAAAGAAGAGAGATTTTAGAAACAGGAGAATTACTTCATTTTTAAATGAGGTGAATACTATCATCTTCTTATTTAGGAATAGGACAACATTTCCGTTTTGGCAGTCAAGAAGACGCACACGAGTTCTTGCGCTATACTGTTGATGCTATGCAGGAAGCGTGCTTGAATGGAAGCACCAAGTAAGCATAAACAAATTCACTTTTATACGTTCTCTAGCACCTTTTAGGCCTTTATTTACTATCAAAACTGAAAGTCTAGGTCATCCTTGGTTTTCATAAAACTCTTTGAAGAGTTAACTGTGTGCCTTAAATCTTCTGAGGTCTGATTATAATTTATTTCCAGATTGGACAGATCTTCTCAAGCTACCACCATCATTCATCAAATATTTGGAGGATTTCTAAGATCAAGAGGTACTTTTAAAAATATTCCTGTCCTTAGAACTGATCTGTGTCTTTTGTCGGTAGTAAAGCAGTCTGTAGTTTGTCTGAAGTAGTATCTATCGACAACTTGAATGTGGACAGTTAGTCTCCTTCACGTGTTGTTAAGCATTTATATTTTGCTTCCAGTGAAGTGCTTGAATTGCAAAGCAGTTTCGGATACGTATGAGGCATTTCTTGATATCACTTTGGATGTAAAGGTAGGAGGTTTTGTAAATATAATTCATGATGTTTAAGTACATGTATAACTTTCTAAATTAAACTTGTTTAACTTAAAAAACCAAACCACGTACAATGTTAAAATATAAGAGCTTGGTGGTGGTTAGAAAGTGGATTGGACTTTGTCCTTCTGTGGAACCCCTGTAAATAGTCTCCACGTCTGCATTGGGTTTAAGGGGAAAGAATTTTATTGCTGCGCAAAGTATAATACTGTCACACTTCTTTGTTGTTCTACCTCAATATACGTCTAATTGTTAGACTGTTGGATTTGTTGCCAGTATTGATGACAAAGCACACTATAGATGCTGTCTGCGTTACTGGAAAATGATTTGTTTCAAAGTAGAATGACTTCCAGGTGAGGTAAACGCTGAGCATGCTCTTTCTGCCTCCTTCTTGACAGTGCTCATAGTAGATCGCTTAAGTATGTGTTAGTCAGGTTCTCTTATAAACTCCTAGTGCGTCTCTGGAATTTTGAATTTACAGTGACTTTACGCTCTTCTCTCTCGCTCCTCTAGGCGGTTTCATCTGTTACCAGAGCTCTAGAACTATTTGTGAAACCTGAAGAGCTGGATGGAGAGAATTGCTATAAATGTAGCGAGTAAGATTATTACTAATTATGTCTTAATACTAGATATTAGTTTTATATATTACATGACTTAGAGCGTAAGTTATCCTTTAACTTCATTTAGAAATAAGGAGACGCAGCTTTGTTGTTGTTGTTGTTGCTTCATTTTCTAGTAGTGGTGAGCTGAAGCAAGGAGCTATGGAGAATGATTTGGAGTGGAAGGCAGCAGCAGGTTCCTACAGGTCCTAGCGTTCACTGTGAAACAAAGTTAGATTGAGTGTCAGGGAATGTGAGCTGGCTCTGTGGTAATGAATGTTAGCAGCCTGTGCTGGCTCACTAAACAGCGTCTTGCACAGCTCTTGAACTGTGAAACCTGTCGATGTGGACTAATGTCCGAAATGAGCTCCCTTAAGCCTAACCCGTGCACAGGGAAAGCCTGTTGAGTTCAGGCGCTCTCTGTGCTGATCAATATGTAAGATGTTTCTACGTATGTGAGAAACAATTGAACATTTGCATAAGATGGTTTGGCAAAACAAGCTGTTAGTCAAACGTCCCCTCAGAAAAGCACAGAGTGCCCGGCTCAGTTCTGTAGAATTCATGCCTGACCCCTCTAAATGAAAAATGCAGTATCCACTTCTTGTTGTTGGATACTAAGGAAATTAGGGTGTCGAATCAAGAGCGTCCAATAGGTTATTAAAGCAATTTAATCCCAGGTTCGTCTTGGCCTGCGGATCCTAGAAAGCAACATGCAGCGTATTCAGGATCTCATAAGTGATGTCTGAGGAAGAGAAAGAACTGTAATAGCACCTCACATCTGAATTGCATGGTCCTTCCTTAATGTGCTCTTTGAGGTGTGATCGGTTCAGTCACACTTAAAGCCAGAATTTTCCGTCTTTTTGTGAGCTTAAAAGGAAAGGCCTTGCACATGTACAGTACTTTTTCCATTGCTGATAACTGTTATTAGTCTTATATATAACTCATTTTTACTATTTTTTGTTTATATTTTATAACTCCCTGGTAATACGCTTTCGTGAGAGATTCCTGTTCCCGCTGTGCTCTGAGTTGTTGGTAAAACTTACCTTCTTCTCTGTATTAACAAACGTGACATGCAGTGCATGGGTTTATGAAAAGAAAAAACCAAACACATGATGCAAGTAAATATCATTCAAATAGCATAAGCATGCGTGAGACATTAAAAGGAGTTTGTTTTGGGGGCGAAAAAGAAGATGCTTTCAAACACTTGTCTCTGCTTGTTTTTAAGGTGTAAAAAGATGGTTCCTGCATCCAAGAGATTTACCATACACCGTTCTTCCAACGTTCTCACAATATCACTGAAAAGATTTGCAGATTTCACAGGTGGAAAGATCAACAAGGTATATTTCCCGCTGTAATGCAACTTTGTCATCATGTAATGGGACATCCCCCAAAGCTGAAAGTTGTTAATATTTTCAGACAATAATTGTAGACTAACGACTATGGCTTATTCTTTCTCTTAATATCAGTAAAGTTCCTGCTTGACAAGAAGCATATACTTTCCTCTGAGAAGGCTAATTCATCAGAAAACAGTTGTCTGCAACTTCTAGTATTAAACGTTGCTTATGGGAAGACTTATTTTTAGTGAATCAAGAGATATATTCATATAATTCCAGTCTCTGTTTTTTGGAAGTGTTTTTCTCTGGCTAGTCCGCGAAGTACTCTGATATAATTTTTCTATCTTCTTGGTCTCTCTTTAGGAAGTAAAATATCCTGAGTATTTGGACCTCCGAGCCTACATGTCTCAATCAAGTGGAGAACCACTCATCTATGCCTTATATGCGGTGCTGGTGCATCATGGTATCAACTGTCGCTCAGGACACTATGTATGCTACATAAAGGTAGAAGTCAACATCATTTCTAACAGGGTAAAGGTTGTGCTGGCAAACCAGTTCAAGTGTTACTAGTAGTACTGTTTCTAGGGAAAAAGATTTCATTATATGTTTATTTGACACGTGTGTATTTTATTGCTATCTGTGATTTCATTTGGAAAACATGCAATTCATCTGAAGATATCGTTGTCTTTATTTGCAGGCTGGTAATGGACTTTGGTATCAGATGAATGATGCAAAAGTAGTCCGTACTGACATTAAAAGAGTTCTTGGTCAGCAAGCTTACTTACTTTTTTATATCAGGTAATAACAAGTATTCAAATGTGTTCAGAAGAGATTTACTCTCCTGTTATTGATACTTTTCTTTTTGCAAGTGTTTTTCTTTCTCTCCCAGGAAAAGATGATTATTTCTCTAATTCAGTTCTGTCTAACCTGAAATTCTCTGTCATTTATTATCTTTTGTTGCTTGGCCTTAAACTGCAGCACTTGTGTAAATTGCTGTATATGTGTTATCTGTAGCTGGCTAATTTAGAGAAGGAGAGAAATGAAGGCCATCTGTGGTGTAAGAATGAATTATTGCTCTGAAAGTGATAGTCATAGTAGGAAGACTGTTACCTACTTTTCAGTTTGTAGTCTTGGCTAAGTCTTCTGTAGAGAAGGCTTCCATATCGTATGAACTGTTCCTATAAAATTATAGGATGGGATTTAATCCAAGAGTAGGCCGAAAGAAAAACTAAACTGAGATCACTGCTCTTTTCTGAAGGCGCTATGATTTGACGCTCGGAGAACGTGCTTTTTACTTAGCAGCACCGTCTTATCCCTGTTCATTCCCCCCTGGTCAGCGGGGGGCTAACAGTAAGCAGGCTGGATTTCTGGGACCACGACTTCCTCCTCATATGATTAAGGTAATTTAGGGAAGCGGGAGGGCAGATAATGGCACCAAACGGACAGTGGGTTTGGGGTTTGGTGTGGGGTTTTTTGTTTGGTTTTTGGCATCTTTGTTTTGTTTTCCTTCCCACGCTGCAGCTGTCTTCACAGCCCTCATGCTACAGCCAGAGTCATTCAAACAGTGGTTACTGCTGAATTGCGCAGCCATGCGACTCCATTGTTTATACCTCCTAGACAGCTTTGTAAAGCACAGAGAGCTACGCTCTTTGACAATTTAAGTAGAGTGTACTAATCCTCGAATCATTTAAAAGAGGACTTGTTTTTCCTATCGACGTCACTTTAGCTAAGACAGGGAAACCAAATTGTCTTATTCCTGAGCACCAGAACAATTATTCCAGGCTTTTTGGGGTATGTTTAAAGGGGAAACTAAATATATTTGGGAATAGCTTTAGGCAATGTTAAGTTGTTTGGATGGTTTTCAAAAATGATGTTAATTTGATATCAATATGCAGTAAACCAAAAGCAGGAATTAAATACACTTATGGGACTTGCATTTATCTTTTAAGGGCAGTGTTTTTTGCTTTTTAGGTGTTAAGACCATTTGTAGAAATACTTAGTAGGAGAATGACATGTTTAAAAATGTTAAATGGAGTGTTTCCATTAACCCGTCTTGCAATTTCTTCTTTTTAAATACAGAATTCAAGTCGTTTAAATGGAAATGGATCCATAAAAGAGGATGCAAATACCACTGGTGTCACCCTAAAAAGGCCATCTTCAGCACCACCAATGGCCTGTGTTCAAGAACAGGCGATTACCAGGCCTTCAATTACTGATACGTCAAAAAACCAGAAGATCACCATCAGTATTCACAATAAATTGCCTGCTCGTCAGACTGTGTCACAGCCTGACTGTCTTAGCAGTGCTGTGGAGGATGAAGATCTCTACAAGGCTGTTCCTTCATCCACAATCACAAATTCGGTAAAGCAAATGAAGCAAATACAAATACAAAAAAAAAAAAAAAGAGTTTCTGCTGAAATTTTTGTGGAGCCAAAGGTGAATGGAAATCCTAAACTCAGCTCTGATAACACAGTCCCTTACGGTGCAGAATCTTCAGGAAAATCTGAGGAGGAGTCAAAGGGCTTATTTAAAAGGAATTGCAATGCAATGTGGAATTTTGGTTGGAAAGGTAGTCCGTACATTGCAGAATTCCCATTCTTCCTGTCAGAATGCTGATGAAGGAAGATCCCAGCATGAGCTGCCAAACACTGATTCACTGAATGGTGCTATTAGTTTAGTTCATGAATCTAAAGAAAACGGACTGAAACTTGATGATTCCACTTGCCAAGTTGAACCTGTTAAACCTTGTGAGATGTTCTTTTCTAAAACAAACGGATTGCTTGAAACATAGTAGTTTGCTCCATCGAGAATTTCTCACCCACGATGTATTCGGGAGTGTTTATCATGTTCCTAATTCAGGCGAAATGCTGAGAAAACACAGCACAAATTTGATCGTAACCCTTTGTGATACTATGCCATTAGAATTTGCAGAGCTGAGCTGACATTAGAACTTGTCAGCTTAAGCTGAGCTGAGATAAAAATTCTTAAGTTTCATAAAGTAGATTTTGGGAGGTGAGTTGGCGTTATCTTTGAAGTGTAGATAATGCATACAACACAAAGCGATCTTGCTTAGCATTTAATGTAGAAATTCTGAGAAGACTAGTCCTCAGCACAAATGGTATTTTTTCTGTCTGCTGACTTGTGCGTTTTAGTTGCAGATGCCTGGAGCTATGCCTCCAGTCCCTCGAGAAGTCATCATGGAATCCCTCACGGCCAGCCAGCTGAACAGCTTGTCAGAGGAAAGAAGGTAAAATGAGCACAGTCTGATTAAGACAAGATTTTATGGAAGTTCATTGCGGTTTTATCTGTCTACTAATACTATTTAATGGAAGGATTTAAATCAGTAGAATTCCGTACTGTATGGCCAGTGTTGCGAACAGAACTAATGATCGACACTGTGCATAGCACTCTGATGCAGGCTGGTGCCTCGCGGAGAACTTGTGTTTCTTCATAGAATGTTTTTCCATTTTTCTCCATTATCTGGAGAAACATTGGCTGTTCCCCCGTCGCCCCCACCCCTTTTTTCTCAGAGCAGCAGGTGGAGGGAGACGGAAACGTGTTTTTATTTTGTGCAGTGTCCCGGGACCTCCGAAATCTACTGAGAATGATGAATACCTTGAACAGTACCAATGTGATGACCGTGGAGACAAGGAGAAACCAAGAAGATCAAAAGAACATGAACTGATTTCAGAAGAAAATGTTTTCTACATCAAAGAGTCTTCTGAGACTGGTGAGAAATTGCGGCAAACTTCCCCTCTAAAGTCTGACAGTGAATGTAGTTCTAAAAACCTTTCCTCCTTAGCTGTTACAGATAGATGCCAAGATACAAAGGACGAGACTAAAAAATCTGACAAAGAGCGTTACCAGAGAAAGAGGGAACATTCTCCTACTGAAGAGAAGGAGAGTCAAAAAGATGGTCATTCCAGCAAGAGAAGGTGCTCTCGGAGTGTGGAAGTTGTTAAGCAAAAGCGTCACAAGCAGGAGTATTGGGAGGGAAGCAGGTACAGATCTTCCCATAGTGAAAGGAACAGCCCTGATAATGGCAGAAGACCAGTAAAATATTCAAAGTACAGATCTCGAAGCAGAGGAAGATCAGAACAAGATAGCGCTAGATATTACCATTCCAAAGGGGAAAGAAGTTGGAGCAGAGAAAGATACTATCAAGATGAACCACGGAAATGGGAAAAATGTAGCTATTACAAGGATTACTATTCACCTCATGCAGCAGGAGACAGTAGAGAGAGAAAGTTCTCTCACGGTGATAAAGACTTTGACAAATTGACTCAGACTTACTCCAGCAGGTCACATAAGCGTTATCATTACAAAAGCAGATGGCCTCACGGTTCCCTCTTGAGAGAGGAAGATGTACATCACTTTAGCACACCCAGAGCAGACTCACATCGTTGCTCAGTAGCTCAGCAACATTCTGGAAAACATTCGCGTGAGAGACATGCACTTCCACCTGTGTCAGCTCATTTGGAGAACTGTCGCCAGAAAAAGGCAAAAGAAGGAAACAGAAAAAGACAATATACTCGTGCAGAAGGTAGTGAAAGTGAAATAGAAAGGCAACGCAGAAAGGTAGAAAAGGAGGTTTTAGGTGGTGAAAACATGAAAAAATATAAGAAGTTCTAGAAGAAAAAGAAGTCTGAAGATAAACAGGGAGAGAAGGATTCCAAGTAAGCAGGGATTCCAGCCTAATCAGCATTTTTTTTCCTAATTCTTTTCTGGGTGCTTCTCATGTTTTGTTTTTTTTTTCATAGTTTCTGAGTTATTTAGATAGCATAATCTGGCTGGGGATCATGACTGGGGATCATTAGGTTGATCAGTGAAGACAGGAAAGGTATTGCTGAATTGTGTCAGAGCACTAGCTTTGGACCACGTAGTTCGAATCACATCTGCACACCATTCTGGATTAGGTTAAAATATTTTTTTTTTTTTACTTGCACATATTCCAGAGCTAACCATTGTTAATGATCTGTGTACCAACCAGGACCTATGGTCCTTCAATCTGAGGGCTTAAGTTTGCTGCATCTAAAGGAAGTTACATGTGCACAAAGTACCACAAAATAGCTGACATGCGGCAAATCATCGCCTGTGGTAAAATAAATAAAGTTTCCTGTATGCAACAAGTGCCACATCTTTTTTTCTCTTTTTAACTTGCATGTTTCTTTCAGACTTTATGATTTGTATTTCTCTGCGCTCCACTTTGACAATGCCAATCGCAAGCGTAACAAAAAGAAGAAAAAGGAGAAACATCAGGAAAGTGAAAGGCTTCTTGGAACACTTAGATCCTCGTTTCCAGAAGAAAACCCGGGAGAAGAAGGAAGAATCCCATCCTCCAGATGGCTCTTTATGAGAGCAATGCAGAAGTGAGGGCAGTAAACAACCTCACAAGGAAGGGAAGCCTTCCAGTGCAGGTGAAAGGAAGAAACATCGCATCCAGCGAGTATATTAAAGGTAAGCGGCTGCAGCATGTTTATGGGATTCCTTTTAGATTAATCTAGAGATTATCTAAAACAGTCTTTAAATGCTTGATGACTGAACAGTCTGCTGGATATTAAAATATGTTTTGAAAAATATGTTTCAAATGTTGTTTTTTCAGCTGTGTGGGGAGAACAAATACAGTGGCTATGAATATTTTGGCTATTATTCAGAACAGCATGTGGAGGGATATGTAAACTATGTAATATGTAAAAATATGTACTATGTAAAAATCCTGCTTTTTTTCTCCTTTTTGTTTTTTTTTTTTTGTCTTTTTCTTTTTTTCCCTGCTATTATAGGTTTAAGAATATAGAGGAATGCGCTGATGGAAGCCATGTAAAGAGTCTCCAAATTTGCATTGGGTTTAAGCGGAAAGAATTTTATGTCTGCACAAATTATGATACTGTCAAAACTTCTTTGTTGTTCTACCTCAATATACATCTAATTGTTAGACTGCTGGATTTGTTGCCAGTATTGATGACAAAGCACACTATAGATGCTGTCTGCGTTACTGGAAAATGATTTGTTTCAAAGTAAAATGACTTCCAGGTGAGGTAAACGCTGAGCATGCTCTTTCTGCCTCCTTCTTGACAGTGCTCATAGTAGATCGCTTAAGTATGTATTAGTCAGGTTCTCTTATAAACTCCTAGTGCGTCTCTGGAATTTTGAATTTACAGTGACTTTACGCTCTTCTCTCTCGCTCCTCTAGGCGGTTTCATCTGTTACCAGAGCTCTAGAACTATTTGTGAAACCTGAAGAGCTGGATGGAGAGAATTGCTACAAATGTAGCGAGTGAGATTATTAACTAATTATGTCTTAATGCTAGATATTAGTTTTATGTATTGCATGACTTAGAGCATAAGTTATCTTTTAACTTCATTTAGAAATAAGGAGACGCAGCTTCGTTGTTGTTGTTGTTGCTTCATTTTGTTTAAACAACTGGTGCACGGAAATAATCCCAAACTTGAAAACGTTACATCTGTTTTGGAAATCTAAGAAGAGTGGCTATTAGCTGATATTGGACTTTTCTCGTAGCATTGTCTGCACCATGGCTTGTCAAGCTTCCTAGGCGTGTAGCTGCATGCTGAAATATTCATATTGGCAGAAGTGAAAAGACATGCCCAGTAAGTAGTGGTGAGCTGAAGCAAGGAGCTGTGGAGAATGATTTGGAGTGGAAGGCAGCAGCAGGTTGCTGCAGGTCCTAGCGTTCACTGTGAAACAAAGTTAGATTGAGTGTCAGGGAATGTGAGCTGGCTCTGTGGTAATGAATGTTAGCAGCCTGTGCTGGCTCACTAAACAGCGTCTTGCACAGCTCTTGAACTGTGAAACCTGTCGATGTGGACTAATGTCCGAAATGAGCTCCCTTAAGCCTAACCCGTGCACAGGGAAAGCCTGTTGAGTTCAGGCGCTCTCTGTGCTGATCAATATGTAAGATGTTTCTACGTATGTGAGAAACAATTGAACATTTGCATAAGATGGTTTGGCAAAACAAGCTGTTAGTCAAACATCCCCTCAGAAAAGCACAGAGTGCCCGGCTCAGTTCTGTAGGATTCATGCCTGACCCCTCTAAATGAAAAATGCAGTATCCACTTCTTGTTGTTGGATACTAAGGAAATTAAGGTGTCGAATCAAGAGCATCCAATAGGTTATTAAAGCAATTTAATCCCAGGTTCGTCTTAGCCTGCGGATCCTAGAAAGCAACATGCAGCGTATTCAGGATTCTCATAAGTGATGTCTGAGGAAGAGAAAGAACTGTAATAGCACCTCACATCTGAATTGCATGGTCCTTCCTTAACGTGCTCTTTGAGGTGTGATCGGTTCAGTCACACTTAAAGCCAGAATTTTCTGTCTTTTTGTGAGCTTAAAAGGAAAGGCCTTGCACATGTACAGTACTTTTTCCATTGCTGATAACTGTTATTAGTCTTATATATAACTCATTTTTACTATTTTTTGTTTATATTTTATAACTCCCTGGTAATACGCTTTCGTGAGAGATTCCTGTTCCCGCTGTGCTCTGAGTTGTTGGTAAAACTTACCTTCTTCTCTGTATTAACAAACGTGACATGCAGTGCATGGGTTTATGAAAAGAAAAAACCAAACACATGATGCAAGTAAATATCATTCAAATAGCATAAGCATGCGTGAGACATTAAAAGGAGTTTGTTTTGGGGGCGAAAAAGAAGATGCTTTCAAACACTTGTCTCTGCTTGTTTTTAAGGTGTAAAAAGATGGTTCCTGCATCCAAGAGATTTACCATACACCGTTCTTCCAACGTTCTCACAATATCACTGAAAAGATTTGCAGATTTCACAGGTGGAAAGATCAACAAGGTATATTAAGAATATACCTTAAGAATATAGAGAAATGGTCTGCTTTTATTTTCATTTTCTCTTTTTTTCATTTTTCTCTTAATATCAGTAAAGTTCCTGCTTGACAAGAAGCATATACTTTCCTCTGAGAAGGCTAATTCATCAGGAAACAGTTGTCTGCAACTTCTAGTATTAAACATTGCTTATGGGAAGACTTATTTTTAGTGAATCAAGAAATATATTCATATAATTCCAGTCTCTGTTTTTTGGAAGTGTTTTTCTCTGGCTAGTCCGCGAAGTACTCTGATATAATTTTTCTATCTTCTTGGTCTCTCTTTAGGAGGTAAAATATCCTGAGTATTTGGACCTCCGAGCCTACATGTCTCAGTCAAGTGGAGAACCACTCCTCTACGCCTTATATGCGGTGCTGGTGCATCATGGAATCAACTGTCGCACAGGACACTATGTATGCTACATGAAGGTAGAAGTCAACATCATTTCTAACACGGTAAAAGGTTGTGCTGGCAAACCAGTTCAAGTGTTACTAGTAGTACTGTTTCTAGGCAAAAAGATTTTCTGAAATAACCCCAAACTTGAAAATGGGATCTTGTATAAAATCTTAAGCTGTGATTGACTCTCTGCTTAAGAGAGGCCAAACGTGTACCTACTGAGAAGCTAGGTGATAAGTGTTTTTGTACACTTATAAGTGGTCATTTTGTAAAGAGACTGCTGAAAAATCTGAACAGTGCTGCTGCAGAACTCTGAATGGGGGGCTAGCAACTGTCTTAACTGATCTGGAATCTTGAGTTTACTTTTCAGTGGACAGGAGGAGAGTCTCTCAAGGCAAACAGAGAGAGAAATAACACCCGATACTCATGTCAACATAAATTTATGCTCAGAGTGTAGGTGTAGGAACAGCGTCGGTATGTATATGGAACATCGGGAGAGGAAACTATATCGGTATTTACAGCTTTTCTACTTCCTTGTCAGAGAGACGTTGTCTCCAAATTAGAAATTGATGTATTTTGAATAAGGGCTGGTGGATCGGATTTATTCTTACTAGTGTTAATATTTGCTCTTGATTAGTACTTAATATCTGGTAACGCATCAATCAATCGTCAAAAATAAACTTAAAAATGTGTAAGGCTTATCTCGTTGGTCGATACAAAGACCAAGGTCTTTTCTCTTTTCTCTTTTTTTTTTTTCCCAGTATTGTTTTTCTGTTTTCCTTCTCACTGCAGTCTTGATTTTGTTTCTTGTCCCTTAAGTATGTTTTCAATGTGTTGTTGAAACATTTTCCCTTTCAATGCAAAAAAAGGAGCTGTCACTGGTGTCTGCAAGTTGAAGACTGGAGCTTATCTGAAAATCACTGAGCCCAAGAGCTGTCACCTTAGTCTTCCAATAGGACAAGGATGTCTTCGTTTCTCAGTTAAATGCATTTTTCAGGTTTGTGTATTATTTTCTCAGGAATGGAAAGTGTGCGCACAATTTGCCAGTTGTGGGACTAGGAGTTCTCTTATTTCCTGTGCTTTGTTTAACCTGTCTTAAGTTTAATGGATAGCAATCAAGGTGTACTAGAAATCTGAAAACACTTTATGCTTTGTTCTCTCAGTCATTTTGGTATAACAAACTAGCTTATGGTTTAAACCCTCCATTAGGTTAGCATTTTCCCTAAACGTAACAAGTCCCTGTGTGCTACAGGAAGACAGTAACAAAAAATTAAGTATAGATATTCATCCTGCCATTATTCAGCTTCTGCCTATGGACAGACAATTACACTTATTTAAAGCGGTATCCTCTTGAAACCTAATCAGCATGTTAGAAAGCACTTAGTTATCGGCTTTTGTCCTGGAGGGCTGAGGTTTGTTTTGTTTTGTTTTACATTCAGCATTTCCTTTTCTAGCTTCCATTCCCCTGTTGTTTTGCATGAGGAAAACATGCAGCTTTACAAAGTAGAACGGAAAGAGATGCTTTTCAGTCTAACTTTTCAGTTTTTTGTAGGAGTTTTAAATGTGGTAGGTGCAAAACAGCATAAGTACTGCTGCCAAAGTTATATTCAAACAAGTATTTCTTGGAGAAGCAGAAGAAGCCCAGGGAGAAATAAATTTACAAACATGCTCTTCATGCTCTCCTTTCCCAAGATTTCTCTGAGATATATCCCATAGTCTGTGGGTTTTGAGGTATGTGGTTCCCAGGAGTGAAAAGGAGGGCCAAACAGCTCTCCTCTCGGATCTCCACGTGCCAGGGCTTTAGTGTACTGCCACTTATGGCTCCGCTTTTCACCTGGAAA
The DNA here is from genome assembly GCF_964034855.1 of Anser brachyrhynchus. Classification (NCBI taxonomy): domain Eukaryota; kingdom Metazoa; phylum Chordata; class Aves; order Anseriformes; family Anatidae; genus Anser; species Anser brachyrhynchus. The sequence continues at coordinate 2,920,695 of NC_137700.1, forward strand.
AAGCGACCTCATGCTGTAAACTGAGGAGCCCTGCAATTGTTCTACTTGGGTTTTTTTTGTTTTTTTTTTTTTCCCCTGCTCATATAGGCTTAGAAATGTGCTGATGAAACAATAAAAAAGCCAGCTTGGTACATCTCCTTACAAAAAAATAAGTACAAACTTGAGCTCCTGATCGGCTTCATGCTGAACTCTGTGCTGTTCTTGTCGTAATCTTGGTCTCTCAGTAGATAATATGGTTTAATTACGAATAGAATCATGTGATGAAGAAGATCTCACACTGCAACAAATTCAGCATCTCAAATGAAATTTTACATTTTCCGTGATTTTCTTTCTGAGCAGAAGTGTGTAGTATTAAATATATATATATATATATATATCTGTGATGAAGCCACGGTCGCAGTTACTCAGATATCTTAATAAGCACTTGCAGGAAGATAAATTGCTGCATCTTTTAGCATTATTTAATTGTAGGGTTAGAGACATGTTGATTCAACAGTGCTGTAAAGTTTCTAAGAGGTCACTTTGAAAAATACCAGCTAAATTACTGGCAAGACTGCACCCGTTCTTAAAAACAAACAACCCCCCCAAATCATCTGTTTTCCTCTTACAGGTAACTGAAGTAATCCCCGAAGAAGACAGTTCACTATCCAAAGGCAAGTTTTATTTTTAAACATTTTCTACATTTTATACCTAGCCACAACTTAACAACCAGTTAACGGTCGGTGACAATCCTGTTCAGTGTTGAAAATGTCATTCTGGCATAGGAAACAAAGGACTTCATCTTCTTGCTTTACAGCTGAATGTCTTCTACATAATGTTTGGAGAAGTGAAATCTTGCTAGAGGTTTTCAAAAATTCTGCCCGGTTTGGATGATGAAGTAAATTGCCATAGTCAGTAGATTCTGGCACTGACAAGTTCCTTCAAGCTAAAGAGGGAGTGCGATTGTTGCAAAGCATGACTGTGTTTTGAGACAGGGACGACCACAAGTTTTAATCTTAAAATACGACATGGAGGGGAGGCTGGTTGTTCACACATTCTTGCAAACATTAATACAATCTGTCCCATTATCAAGAACAAAATTAGGGACTGAACGGAGGTCTTTCAAATACCAGTGTTGCAAAAATAGACTTTTTATGCTACTAATGTCAAAAGAATCCTGATTGTACTAAACTGTGTCTCTTCTAGCTGATAAATCAGGAATAGCACAGAAGAAAATGCGTCTGCTCTAATGCTCTTTGGGCTTCGGTGAATTCTCTGGCCAGCAGATGGCGAACTCGCTTATTCTAAACCAGTCAAAAGTATAGGGAGAAAGTAAATGTCTTGCACACATTACACAAGTCCAGGGCATTGGGATCACTGGGCTACATGAGTGAAAGAGATGTACCCCAACAGTACCCCACTTAGATACGCTGCTTGCAACATAAGCAGGATGGGAGGGCTGTGCAAAGCAATTTTGGTAAATTGAGGAATTCATGTATTTCATCAAGCCTAAAGATACTAATTAGTTTCATGTGGGGGAAGGTCAGTCTTTCAAAGAAAAGAAAAAACATCTCTTAAGCAGGATTTTCTGAATGGTGGAATCTAATCTGAAAAAAGGCCACTTCAGCAGGTTATTTATTTATTTATTTATTTCTTACTGTATTGAACCTCTCAAGTAAGCTAGGAGCAGACTAGGAACAACTGAGGACTTGTTAGAGTGTGCCTTTTCACCTGGACTCATGTTACTTTGAATAAATTAACAAGGATAGCTAGTGATAATTTGTGATTTAAGGAAATTCCAGATACGTGAGAGAAAGAGCAGCGTTAAAGCAGTTAAATTCCTGCTCTCTCTAATAAGTGCTCTCTCTAGCCAGTTTCTGAACGCTTCTGTTCTGTGGCTAGGATTTGGTCAGCTTGACCACAAGATCACTAGTAAAACAAGGATGCCGTCCAGTCAAACCTTCAAATGAATGCAACTTACCTAAGGTCTACCGTTTGCTATCAAAACAGGTAGCTTTGTCCTAATATTCTGTACAGTTGACCAATTTTAGCATGGAACTGAAATGCAGTCAGTTTAATGGGAGGGCTTTGGAAGCTGCCTTCTCCAGTCAGTTCAGCCCTGTAGTCAGAGAGCAGATCAAGCTGTGTGCAGGCTTGTGACTTCTCTCTTTAGAAAGAAAACCACTGAGCCAGACAGTTCCATGTTGAGTATCACAACAGGGAATGACATTTCTTCCCTTTGTCTTTCAGATGCAGAGCTTACTGATGGAAGCCTTCAATACTCAGACTAAACCTACCATCAAAACGGACGACCTTTTTACCATCCAAACCAACCATTTTTCCATCAAACCCAACACCTTGGGTTTTGAAATGAAACTGGTAAGCCACAAGTCTTTATTGAATCTATTTTGCAGTGAAAGGGTTTTCTCTGTAACCTGATCATTTAAACTGTTGTGCTTAAAAGAAGGTCACTTGCAAGAGCGGTTATAATCCATGCTATAAAATTGAATCATCCTCTAGAAAGAAAAAAAAAAGGAGCAATTATCTTGCATGTACTCTTGATAAAGGAGGAGCTACACAATGGTATATAGTTTCACACTTTATTTTTGAGAATGTCCAGGCTTAAGTAACAGCTCTTGATGATAAATGAAAAGATTAATACGCAGTGGATTTACACAGAACATTGCGTTTTTAACAATGATCGATACAGAGTATTTGTCATGCAAATCACCTGTGTACACCAAGAAATACTTATTTCAATATATATCTGTACAGTATTTACATTTTATATTTAAACTCTAACTCGAAACATTTTCCAAGAAAATACAGAAATGGAACTGGTAAGCCACAAGTCTTAATCTGCAGCATTTGGTCTACAACAGACCTGGCTTTTCCAGCAAGCGTATCTACATAGATATGTAACAAATCTTAAAAATAGGCATTGTTTTTATATATGAAGCATTATAAATGCTGCTTGGTTTATAAAGCTTCGGTTTTGTACCCGTTTAAAACTGTTCAAAATGTCAAGTGATTTAGAGCTTACTTTGTCAGAATATTTTAAAATTTAAGTCAGTCCAGGGGAGTTTAACTATTATATACAGTTCTCTCCCTAGATTGCACTGGCAACGGGGCAGCAATTTAATGCTAGAAATAATATACTTCCTGCTACGATCTCCTCAGTTACATGTTACTCTAAATAATTATTTCTGCAGGGTATAAGAACTTCAAATACAGCAAACGAACTCTCAAGGCGTTTCCTTTGTGCTTACAGGTAGACACCGTCGCCTGGCTGGATAAACAGATTTTCTTGAAGGTGTTATTTCAGCATATAAGAATTGATTAAAAAAAAAAAAAAAAAGTGCTTCATGGCTTATTGGTTTTGTAATCTCACAGTTCTCCAGGAACACTTGATTTGCTGCATTTCACCATTACACTCGTCAGTAGCACTGATTCTGGTTTATCACTATTTGCATTACAAATCTCCTTGTCCAAAGCCTAAACTGATGTATGCACTGCTTGAAAACAAAACGTGGTTGCAGAGCAGAAGACTCAAGTCATTAGGTTAGCAGCTGCGTAACCATACTGCTTTCCAAACATAAGATGTAGAGCTTATTGAGTTTCTATGAAGAGTTTAAACGGCTCCCATTAAGCAAAGATGTCCCCACACTGCTACTTCCTCTTAAGCAAGGATTCTACCTCCTTTGGCTGAGGCTTGCTCCCTTACATTCGAACATTCATCCAAGTAGCCTGCAATTCCACATTCGTGGGGGAAAGTCTATAGAATAGAAAAGGTTCCTCCAGTCTCTTCCTCTCAGCCTTTTTTTGAAGCATGCAATAAAGCAAAACATTCACAGGCTGACCTTCCATGCAAAACAAGGCAACTTAGTAAGACAGGAACCGCAAAACTGATTGCTCTTTAAAGTTAAAATGAGATTTGAAATAGATCAAGTTAGCAAGTGGTGTTAAGTCTGTAAGTAAGTCTGTTTTTGCCAGTGCAGCACAGTTCCCTATCATGTAGCCAGAGCTGCTTCTGTAGCTCCAAGAAGCAAAACTGCTTTGACAAAATACTGTGTCATGAAAGCATTCGTTGGTGCGGTAGGCACAGCTCAGGTTCAACAACTGAAAGACCATCAGAGTGGGACTGCAGAAAGATCTTTCAGAAGTTCCAAAAAGACATGTGGGGGTGGGAGTTTAGTTGTGTTAGATAACACAATCTTAGATAAAGATTTTGGTCTTAACGTAAAAGTAAGGGCGTCTACCGATTTCTTCAACTCCAACAACTGAAGCACAAGTCTGAAAAATCGCCTTTAAGAATGCAATGAAAATATTTAACTCTTCTGTATGTTCATAGTTTGTTGTCAAGCAAAGGAATGAATGCTGATGCCTTAACTATCTAGGGCTGTAGCTTACAGAAAGACTACACCTTCCTGTTTTTTTCCCTTTAAAAACGTTAAATCCATGTGAAATTATTTGGGGATGTTTTCACATGCAAAGCCTAATGCAACTCGTGCCTAATGCAAGCCCTGTCATCTTCTTCCTTTAGTAGTGTCGCATTAAGGGGTGTAGCCGATTGACCGTTACGGGTCCGGTCGGCTTCAGGGTACTGAACTATCACGGCCACGGATCCACCAACAACGCAGCACGCCCTCGCTCTAGTCGCGTTCAAGGAGAACTGTCACGGCCAGGAACAATGCAATTAAGTGCAGTTTATTACGGCAACAGATACACAGGTCCTTTGGATTGCCAGTGATAAATTCACTGTCTGCAAAAGCAAGCTAGCATGCATGAAATGCACAGGTACACGGCCTAGGTATTAAGATGTTAAAAAGCATAAAGACGCTAGAGATTTCTAAGTTTCCGTGGAGACGCCTGGTATAACCAAGCGTTCAGATCTTACCTCGCAGCATCCCAGTGGGCGGGGGGGGGGAGGGGTGAGAGGCTCAGCCTGTCGACTGATGTCAGAAGGTATCCTTCGTGACAGTATCTTCCCCAACATTCCCTTTCTCTTAAGCCAATTTATATTATTTTCTATCTTTTAGGTGGAGCTTGAGTGACTCCAGTCATGCGTATCTTGGTTGTGATTGGTAGAAATTACCTCGCTTGCGTTTAAAGGTACAGGCTCCGAGAAATTCAGAGGATGTGCTCAGTGAGGGGTGGTTGCCCCTTGGAGGCGGGTAGCTTTTGGGATGGAGGGGTGCTTATAATGCCTAGTCACTTAAGGCAATTACTCCACAAGGAGTAACTTTACTCCTTTAACTTAACTACTTGAACTACTTTAAGCTTTAACTACAGCATATCTAAAACATAAGGAGGATGTTACTATGTAAAAAGCAGATGAAACCAGTCCTTAACTCTTACTGCTTATTGTGCGTGAGCAGACTGGCATGAGTTTTAGCTATACTGGCAAATATCAAAGCACACCTGTGTAGTCCCAAAGCTGGGAGAAAAGCAAGGAAACCTTGAAGAAAATAGGGAGGCCTGTAGCTTGTGTAGTCTTTTAGCTGAGAAAATAAGGAAGGAGAGAGACAGGTAGCCTTGAGCTAGCAGAAGCAAGGAAGAGAAGGGATAAAAGGGAAAAAACAAGAAGGAGAAAACCAGCTCCAGACTGGCCTGTAGTAACCTTTTGCTCATTAAGGGTCATTAACACATTAGAAATCACACCTGTCAAAATGATAATCCTTGCTAATGTGGGATTCGGTGTGTGTCCCCCTCCTCCTGTACCCCCCCCCCCCCCCCCCCGGTGTTCCTCTGTAATGCGCAAGCTCAGTAGAGAAAAGTTAGGTGAGCTGTAATAACCAATCAAAAGGAGCCAAAGAGAGAGTTTTCACAAGTTTCCTGTGTATGAATGACGGTGATTCGAGTCAGAGGTGTGCTTGCTTTGCGAAAGATAGCCAAGTACCTGACTCTGCAGAGTTCTGTAATTAATTATGTAATTAAAAGACCTTGGTGTGCATTCCGACTCTGGGTGCTTATTGGCGCGGTGCACTGGGCACGAACTCGCGGACAACATCTGTACTCAGTGTGATGCCTACAGACAATCCTTTACTGTTGGGACCTGCATATTTTTCTGTGCCTTCAACACAAACCCTTTGGTACAACTAGTTCCCTACGTAGCTGCCAGTTCACCACTCAGTTGCACTTCTGAAGAGGAAAAGCTATTTCCCTCTAACGTAGGAGCACATACTCTAAATGCAAGCTTCACTCAGCTGGTCATTTACTGCAGGACAAGATTTGAAAACTGTTGTGGAGATTCTGTTGGGTTTTCTGCTTACAGAAAAATTAAGTGCCAAATCGCCCTCTACTCCGCTTTGTAGTGCTGCATTTAATGGAGATTCAAAGAATTTCATTTGCTCCTCCGTTTATGGACAACGAGCTGAAGGAACAGGTACAGCACATTAGCCTGGAATGCCTTCCCTCCCAACCAAAGTAAACTGGAGCTGTAACTAACACAAGCAGAAACAAGGCTTCCACGTTTTCAGCTGAATAAAGTTCCAACAAAATCATCCTCTGGGATTTGAAGCTTACTTCAAATTACATGCCAACAGCTCTTTTCCCTGAAAGGTCTTGCCCAGTTCTTACGTCATAGTAAAGTGTATACCTATAAAATTTACAGTTAACGTCTTCTCTTAGTTTGTCCAATTTTTGCATTATCGCTCAGCTGTGTGCTCATTTATAAGCTGATGCATGTATACAAGCTGCTGCTCAAGTCCTACGTCTTGTTTGCAATTCTTCGTTTCCTTGTTGCCAGCATATTGTAAAGCGGATCCCTGCTGCTACTCGCTCTAGAAGAAAAGGAATCATCGGTTTGGTTACCAAATACCCGCTTCTGGAAACCAGAAGTGTTTTGGTCTCTCTTCCCTTCGAATGACTCCACACCTCTCATCAGATAATGGATTGCTGACCTAGAATCAGAGAACATCCCAAGGTGGAAAGGGCTCACAATAATGAGCGAGTCCAACTCCTGGCTCCACACAGGACCACCCCAAAAGCAGAGCCTATGTCTGAGAGCATTGTTCAAACACTTCTGGACCCCCGTCAGGCTCGGTGCCACGACCACTGCCCTGGGCAGCTGTCCCAGTGCCCGAGCGCCCTCTCAGGGCAGCACCTGAGGCGCACGGGGCTCGGCGGGGCGGCCCGGGAGGGGAGGAGGACGGCGGGGCGAAGCGGCCGCTCCCTCAGAGCCGTGTCCCCGCCGCCTCGCCCGCACGTCGGGGCTTTTTCGTGTCGGGGCTTTTTCGTGTCGCGCCCTCGGGCTCTCGCCGCGGGCGACATGCCGCTCCCCAGCGCGGACAGCTTGCGCGCGGGGCCTGCCCGCGGCGGCGGCGGGAGGGAAACCCCAACCGCAAAGCCCTCCCGGCAGGGAGAGCTCGGGGTGAGGGCCGGTCCGGCACCGACAGTAAAGACACGCCGGAGGAAACGCTCTGCTTTTAGCCGTGAGCACCGCGGCCAGGTTGAAAAGGCGTCACGCTGGAGCTCCGAGTTGGGCGGCGTTCCGAGGCCGTTGTGGCAGTTGTGGAGACGGCCTCGGCTGAGGTGGCGGCTGCTGTCGCTGCTGTCCCCTCTGTCCCCGCTGTTGCCGCTGTTCCCGGCGCCTGGAGACCCCCGGCAGCCCCCTGTGACAGGACCTGTGGCCCCGGGGAGCAGGTCCTGTGGCCCCCTGTGCCCGCCGCCTCGTCGGCCATCCCGGCAGCAATCCTGCCAGCACAGAATAGCTCACCGGCTTTACGTGCGTTTCAGGGTAAAGTGACGATTAACTTCTATTTCCTGGCTTGGGTGCTGCTTTATTCTTTAACGGAGCTTCAGGTTTAAAGGTTAAACTCAGTTCTGTCAAGGTTAAACTCAGTTTCGTGAATGGCATCTTGGACAAAATCTTAAGCTGTGATTGACTCTCTGCTTAACAGAGGCCAAACGTGTACCTACTGAGAAGCAGGTCATAGGTGATAAGCCCTCACAAATTAACTTGCTATCACAAAGTGACGCCCAGAAAAAGTGTATTCAAAAGCTAGGCTCATTATAGAATCACAACCAAGCCATCATGACTGGTGCAGTAGACAGTGAGGTAGAGGGTGAGCCCTGGAAAGACAGAAGTAAAGTAGCAGCGAAATGCAGGTACCTTTGTGCACACGAAGCAGAAAAGCGCAGGCAGTAAAGTAATAGTGCTCCATTACTAGCGTGAGCAACAATTATATATAAATCGCAACCATTATCTATTAGATAATAGGTAATAATTAATAGATAATTGCAAAGCTCCAAAAATGCAATAAATAACTGATTCCCCTCAGAGAATGTCATTTGCATTTTTATATTAAAAAGACTCCAGAGTTGTAATGGATTAAAATCCTACGAAAGTGAAAGAAATGGCATCAGCCACTAGTTCTGCAGAAGCTAAAAGTAATACTGATAGAGTTTTGATGGAAATTTTTCCTTTGTGTGTTTAGTTTGGGGATTCCTTTTAAATCATTCATACCAGCAATTTAGTTCTTCAAGGCCGTTTCTTTGAGATTAAGTGACAGGACTTCTACTACTCTTTTCTTCTTGGAATGCTTCTTGGTATTCTTACGTCAGCCAGAACATTTGTCTCTGTCGCAGATGAGAACAATGACCATAGTTAACAAGCCCAAATCTTCAAAGTCTAAAAAGCCATCTTCAAGGCGGTCTGGCAAATCCAAGAAACCGAGTACTAAAAAACTGATGTCACGCACCGCAAACTGGGGCCGGATACCACCTGCAGAAGATTCAAGCCAAGTCTCTGTGGCCCAAGGATGTGGAGGTGCTATTTATTGTAGATCCTCTGAAAAATCTAAGCCTTTTGCCCAAAGAGATCTAAGTAAGTGTGCGCTTTATCCTGCCTCCGTTTTCTTCAAAACAAAAGTAGAAAGTGGTAGTTCTTGCTTGTTGCACTGATAGAGAACAGGACTACTGTGAATAAAGACTTCCAAAGCGATTCTCCTAAGGCAACTGAAGTGACTGACGTTACAGAAATTAATTTTGATATATTTACAGTCGACAGAGAAATGTGGGGAGCATTTTGTAATGCACTGATTCATCCATATCTTTTCTGTTTTGCAAAGAAAAGTGTTTGATTGTTGCTATTCACAGGTTCCATTATTCACAGGTTTTTGAATGTTAAGATTGCTCAGGAAAAGATCTGATATTTGTAGGGGTACCGTCATTCCTAGTTATTTGTTTTTACATTGTCCTTGCATTTATTACCATATAATTTCAAGTCTAAGTTTGTGGCTGAAGTTATAATAAGGAAAAAAGCATATAATAAGGAAGAAATTAAAATGGTTGACTAAACTTTTTTTTCCCAAAACGTTGTGTTGACCAGCCAATTTGAATATGGCGGTATTAAAGGTGTCTGCAATAAGTTTTTCTGTTTTGGATTGTAGCTAGTTCCTCTAGGTGCTCCCGCAGAATAGTATTTTTACTATGCCTATATATACTTTATATATTCACTATACCTATATATACTTAATACCTTTCTTAGAAACAAACAAACAAAATCTCTTTTTAAATATAACTTTCTTGCAGTTGTTAATGATGGAATTGCTCCGCCACAAAGGATTCTTTTTCCACCTGAGAAGATACGTATGGATTGGCAAGAAACACAAAGTGTTGGAGTTGGCCTGTACAATCTTGGCAACACGTGTTTTCTTAATGCTACTCTACAGTGTTTGACCTACACCCCCCCACTTGCCAATTACATGCTTTCTCTTGAGCACAGACAGTCATGTGAGTACTTTCTAACAGTATTTTAAATCTGTTGGATAGCTGTGAAGGTGAAAGAACAGCAGTGATTCTGTGAGACAAACTTACTTGCCTGATTTTACCTGTAGACGCTGGCTTTGAGCATTGTATTAGCAGTGGGCTCGGAATAGCATATGGAGTGCGTTTAATGCACCATGTGTTTTTTTTGTTTGTTTGTTTGTTTGTTTTTTTAAAAGGATCTTTTCTTGCTTCATGGGAATAATGAAGTGCATTGGACAGTAATGCATTTAATGAACATTTGGCATTTGGGCTATTTGGGCTTCCTGCTGCTAGAAAGGCAATAAAATTTAGGATGTTGGCATCATAGGTCTTTAGTCTGCACAGCCGAGGTTCCATAATGCACTACAATAAATGGTCTGTTCGTTGTTGAACCAATTAAAAAAAAAAAAAAAAAAAAAAAAACCTAGAAAGCAATATGAGCTGTTATGAACACGACTAGATTTTTTTGTGGGACTGTATTAAAATCTAGACTGATTTTGTCCTAAATAAAATGTTGTACTATAAAGTAAATGTTGTACTAAACCTGTATGCTTTTTAGGCTGGTATCTTTGTATCGATACCTAGAAATTTAACTGTTTTCTTCCTGTATATAGAAATCGTTTCAGTTAAGAATCCTGTTGAAAAAAGGAGGGCAGAAGTACTATTACATACATTACTGTAATTTTTCCTTTCTCCCAAAGGACTCGTAGCTCTGTATCATGAAGCTCACCTGACAGCACTGTGCTGAAAATAACCCACGTTCTCTTAATGCTGTATCATCAAGGTCAAATATTCTTTCCTCATACATTTTGCAACCTGTGGAGTTCACATTCCTGTCAGCCTTTACAAACGTGACTTTGCAGTAGTCTTTTAGATTTCTCATCACAAAATGCACTTGAATACAGGCTTAATGGATATTTTTATTCTATAAAGTTGTGTGAAATGAAATGTTAGGAGACTGTTGGGACAAGGAGAGTGGATATTGTATCTATAGTTTAAATGTTACTTATATGTTTGTTTGTAGTTATGTCTGTTTCGCTAGACTGGGATGCTTTCTTCTTTCACTCTTCAGGTCGTGAACAAGATTTTTGCATGATGTGCACGATGGAGACTCACATTAACCAGGCCCTGCGTTGCACTGTTGATGCCATCGAGCCTACGCGTGTTATCAATAATCTCAGTCGTAAGTGGCTTCAGATGTGTTTCTTTTTCAGCATCTTGTAATCTTCAAATAATTATTTGATGTGTATAAATGGTTTTAACACTGTAAAGAAGAGAGATTTTAGAAACAGGAGAATTACTTCATTTTTAAATGAGGTGAATACTATCATCTTCTTATTTAGGAATAGGACAACATTTCCGTTTTGGCAGTCAAGAAGACGCACACGAGTTCTTGCGCTATACTGTTGATGCTATGCAGGAAGCGTGCTTGAATGGAAGCACCAAGTAAGCATAAACAAATTCACTTTTATACGTTCTCTAGCACCTTTTAGGCCTTTATTTACTATCAAAACTGAAAGTCTAGGTCATCCTTGGTTTTCATAAAACTCTTTGAAGAGTTAACTGTGTGCCTTAAATCTTCTGAGGTCTGATTATAATTTATTTCCAGATTGGACAGATCTTCTCAAGCTACCACCATCATTCATCAAATATTTGGAGGATTTCTAAGATCAAGAGGTACTTTTAAAAATATTCCTGTCCTTAGAACTGATCTGTGTCTTTTGTCGGTAGTAAAGCAGTCTGTAGTTTGTCTGAAGTAGTATCTATCGACAACTTGAATGTGGACAGTTAGTCTCCTTCACGTGTTGTTAAGCATTTATATTTTGCTTCCAGTGAAGTGCTTGAATTGCAAAGCAGTTTCGGATACGTATGAGGCATTTCTTGATATCACTTTGGATGTAAAGGTAGGAGGTTTTGTAAATATAATTCATGATGTTTAAGTACATGTATAACTTTCTAAATTAAACTTGTTTAACTTAAAAAACCAAACCACGTACAATGTTAAAATATAAGAGCTTGGTGGTGGTTAGAAAGTGGATTGGACTTTGTCCTTCTGTGGAACCCCTGTAAATAGTCTCCACGTCTGCATTGGGTTTAAGGGGAAAGAATTTTATTGCTGCGCAAAGTATAATACTGTCACACTTCTTTGTTGTTCTACCTCAATATACGTCTAATTGTTAGACTGTTGGATTTGTTGCCAGTATTGATGACAAAGCACACTATAGATGCTGTCTGCGTTACTGGAAAATGATTTGTTTCAAAGTAGAATGACTTCCAGGTGAGGTAAACGCTGAGCATGCTCTTTCTGCCTCCTTCTTGACAGTGCTCATAGTAGATCGCTTAAGTATGTGTTAGTCAGGTTCTCTTATAAACTCCTAGTGCGTCTCTGGAATTTTGAATTTACAGTGACTTTACGCTCTTCTCTCTCGCTCCTCTAGGCGGTTTCATCTGTTACCAGAGCTCTAGAACTATTTGTGAAACCTGAAGAGCTGGATGGAGAGAATTGCTATAAATGTAGCGAGTAAGATTATTACTAATTATGTCTTAATACTAGATATTAGTTTTATATATTACATGACTTAGAGCGTAAGTTATCCTTTAACTTCATTTAGAAATAAGGAGACGCAGCTTTGTTGTTGTTGTTGTTGCTTCATTTTCTAGTAGTGGTGAGCTGAAGCAAGGAGCTATGGAGAATGATTTGGAGTGGAAGGCAGCAGCAGGTTCCTACAGGTCCTAGCGTTCACTGTGAAACAAAGTTAGATTGAGTGTCAGGGAATGTGAGCTGGCTCTGTGGTAATGAATGTTAGCAGCCTGTGCTGGCTCACTAAACAGCGTCTTGCACAGCTCTTGAACTGTGAAACCTGTCGATGTGGACTAATGTCCGAAATGAGCTCCCTTAAGCCTAACCCGTGCACAGGGAAAGCCTGTTGAGTTCAGGCGCTCTCTGTGCTGATCAATATGTAAGATGTTTCTACGTATGTGAGAAACAATTGAACATTTGCATAAGATGGTTTGGCAAAACAAGCTGTTAGTCAAACGTCCCCTCAGAAAAGCACAGAGTGCCCGGCTCAGTTCTGTAGAATTCATGCCTGACCCCTCTAAATGAAAAATGCAGTATCCACTTCTTGTTGTTGGATACTAAGGAAATTAGGGTGTCGAATCAAGAGCGTCCAATAGGTTATTAAAGCAATTTAATCCCAGGTTCGTCTTGGCCTGCGGATCCTAGAAAGCAACATGCAGCGTATTCAGGATCTCATAAGTGATGTCTGAGGAAGAGAAAGAACTGTAATAGCACCTCACATCTGAATTGCATGGTCCTTCCTTAATGTGCTCTTTGAGGTGTGATCGGTTCAGTCACACTTAAAGCCAGAATTTTCCGTCTTTTTGTGAGCTTAAAAGGAAAGGCCTTGCACATGTACAGTACTTTTTCCATTGCTGATAACTGTTATTAGTCTTATATATAACTCATTTTTACTATTTTTTGTTTATATTTTATAACTCCCTGGTAATACGCTTTCGTGAGAGATTCCTGTTCCCGCTGTGCTCTGAGTTGTTGGTAAAACTTACCTTCTTCTCTGTATTAACAAACGTGACATGCAGTGCATGGGTTTATGAAAAGAAAAAACCAAACACATGATGCAAGTAAATATCATTCAAATAGCATAAGCATGCGTGAGACATTAAAAGGAGTTTGTTTTGGGGGCGAAAAAGAAGATGCTTTCAAACACTTGTCTCTGCTTGTTTTTAAGGTGTAAAAAGATGGTTCCTGCATCCAAGAGATTTACCATACACCGTTCTTCCAACGTTCTCACAATATCACTGAAAAGATTTGCAGATTTCACAGGTGGAAAGATCAACAAGGTATATTTCCCGCTGTAATGCAACTTTGTCATCATGTAATGGGACATCCCCCAAAGCTGAAAGTTGTTAATATTTTCAGACAATAATTGTAGACTAACGACTATGGCTTATTCTTTCTCTTAATATCAGTAAAGTTCCTGCTTGACAAGAAGCATATACTTTCCTCTGAGAAGGCTAATTCATCAGAAAACAGTTGTCTGCAACTTCTAGTATTAAACGTTGCTTATGGGAAGACTTATTTTTAGTGAATCAAGAGATATATTCATATAATTCCAGTCTCTGTTTTTTGGAAGTGTTTTTCTCTGGCTAGTCCGCGAAGTACTCTGATATAATTTTTCTATCTTCTTGGTCTCTCTTTAGGAAGTAAAATATCCTGAGTATTTGGACCTCCGAGCCTACATGTCTCAATCAAGTGGAGAACCACTCATCTATGCCTTATATGCGGTGCTGGTGCATCATGGTATCAACTGTCGCTCAGGACACTATGTATGCTACATAAAGGTAGAAGTCAACATCATTTCTAACAGGGTAAAGGTTGTGCTGGCAAACCAGTTCAAGTGTTACTAGTAGTACTGTTTCTAGGGAAAAAGATTTCATTATATGTTTATTTGACACGTGTGTATTTTATTGCTATCTGTGATTTCATTTGGAAAACATGCAATTCATCTGAAGATATCGTTGTCTTTATTTGCAGGCTGGTAATGGACTTTGGTATCAGATGAATGATGCAAAAGTAGTCCGTACTGACATTAAAAGAGTTCTTGGTCAGCAAGCTTACTTACTTTTTTATATCAGGTAATAACAAGTATTCAAATGTGTTCAGAAGAGATTTACTCTCCTGTTATTGATACTTTTCTTTTTGCAAGTGTTTTTCTTTCTCTCCCAGGAAAAGATGATTATTTCTCTAATTCAGTTCTGTCTAACCTGAAATTCTCTGTCATTTATTATCTTTTGTTGCTTGGCCTTAAACTGCAGCACTTGTGTAAATTGCTGTATATGTGTTATCTGTAGCTGGCTAATTTAGAGAAGGAGAGAAATGAAGGCCATCTGTGGTGTAAGAATGAATTATTGCTCTGAAAGTGATAGTCATAGTAGGAAGACTGTTACCTACTTTTCAGTTTGTAGTCTTGGCTAAGTCTTCTGTAGAGAAGGCTTCCATATCGTATGAACTGTTCCTATAAAATTATAGGATGGGATTTAATCCAAGAGTAGGCCGAAAGAAAAACTAAACTGAGATCACTGCTCTTTTCTGAAGGCGCTATGATTTGACGCTCGGAGAACGTGCTTTTTACTTAGCAGCACCGTCTTATCCCTGTTCATTCCCCCCTGGTCAGCGGGGGGCTAACAGTAAGCAGGCTGGATTTCTGGGACCACGACTTCCTCCTCATATGATTAAGGTAATTTAGGGAAGCGGGAGGGCAGATAATGGCACCAAACGGACAGTGGGTTTGGGGTTTGGTGTGGGGTTTTTTGTTTGGTTTTTGGCATCTTTGTTTTGTTTTCCTTCCCACGCTGCAGCTGTCTTCACAGCCCTCATGCTACAGCCAGAGTCATTCAAACAGTGGTTACTGCTGAATTGCGCAGCCATGCGACTCCATTGTTTATACCTCCTAGACAGCTTTGTAAAGCACAGAGAGCTACGCTCTTTGACAATTTAAGTAGAGTGTACTAATCCTCGAATCATTTAAAAGAGGACTTGTTTTTCCTATCGACGTCACTTTAGCTAAGACAGGGAAACCAAATTGTCTTATTCCTGAGCACCAGAACAATTATTCCAGGCTTTTTGGGGTATGTTTAAAGGGGAAACTAAATATATTTGGGAATAGCTTTAGGCAATGTTAAGTTGTTTGGATGGTTTTCAAAAATGATGTTAATTTGATATCAATATGCAGTAAACCAAAAGCAGGAATTAAATACACTTATGGGACTTGCATTTATCTTTTAAGGGCAGTGTTTTTTGCTTTTTAGGTGTTAAGACCATTTGTAGAAATACTTAGTAGGAGAATGACATGTTTAAAAATGTTAAATGGAGTGTTTCCATTAACCCGTCTTGCAATTTCTTCTTTTTAAATACAGAATTCAAGTCGTTTAAATGGAAATGGATCCATAAAAGAGGATGCAAATACCACTGGTGTCACCCTAAAAAGGCCATCTTCAGCACCACCAATGGCCTGTGTTCAAGAACAGGCGATTACCAGGCCTTCAATTACTGATACGTCAAAAAACCAGAAGATCACCATCAGTATTCACAATAAATTGCCTGCTCGTCAGACTGTGTCACAGCCTGACTGTCTTAGCAGTGCTGTGGAGGATGAAGATCTCTACAAGGCTGTTCCTTCATCCACAATCACAAATTCGGTAAAGCAAATGAAGCAAATACAAATACAAAAAAAAAAAAAAAGAGTTTCTGCTGAAATTTTTGTGGAGCCAAAGGTGAATGGAAATCCTAAACTCAGCTCTGATAACACAGTCCCTTACGGTGCAGAATCTTCAGGAAAATCTGAGGAGGAGTCAAAGGGCTTATTTAAAAGGAATTGCAATGCAATGTGGAATTTTGGTTGGAAAGGTAGTCCGTACATTGCAGAATTCCCATTCTTCCTGTCAGAATGCTGATGAAGGAAGATCCCAGCATGAGCTGCCAAACACTGATTCACTGAATGGTGCTATTAGTTTAGTTCATGAATCTAAAGAAAACGGACTGAAACTTGATGATTCCACTTGCCAAGTTGAACCTGTTAAACCTTGTGAGATGTTCTTTTCTAAAACAAACGGATTGCTTGAAACATAGTAGTTTGCTCCATCGAGAATTTCTCACCCACGATGTATTCGGGAGTGTTTATCATGTTCCTAATTCAGGCGAAATGCTGAGAAAACACAGCACAAATTTGATCGTAACCCTTTGTGATACTATGCCATTAGAATTTGCAGAGCTGAGCTGACATTAGAACTTGTCAGCTTAAGCTGAGCTGAGATAAAAATTCTTAAGTTTCATAAAGTAGATTTTGGGAGGTGAGTTGGCGTTATCTTTGAAGTGTAGATAATGCATACAACACAAAGCGATCTTGCTTAGCATTTAATGTAGAAATTCTGAGAAGACTAGTCCTCAGCACAAATGGTATTTTTTCTGTCTGCTGACTTGTGCGTTTTAGTTGCAGATGCCTGGAGCTATGCCTCCAGTCCCTCGAGAAGTCATCATGGAATCCCTCACGGCCAGCCAGCTGAACAGCTTGTCAGAGGAAAGAAGGTAAAATGAGCACAGTCTGATTAAGACAAGATTTTATGGAAGTTCATTGCGGTTTTATCTGTCTACTAATACTATTTAATGGAAGGATTTAAATCAGTAGAATTCCGTACTGTATGGCCAGTGTTGCGAACAGAACTAATGATCGACACTGTGCATAGCACTCTGATGCAGGCTGGTGCCTCGCGGAGAACTTGTGTTTCTTCATAGAATGTTTTTCCATTTTTCTCCATTATCTGGAGAAACATTGGCTGTTCCCCCGTCGCCCCCACCCCTTTTTTCTCAGAGCAGCAGGTGGAGGGAGACGGAAACGTGTTTTTATTTTGTGCAGTGTCCCGGGACCTCCGAAATCTACTGAGAATGATGAATACCTTGAACAGTACCAATGTGATGACCGTGGAGACAAGGAGAAACCAAGAAGATCAAAAGAACATGAACTGATTTCAGAAGAAAATGTTTTCTACATCAAAGAGTCTTCTGAGACTGGTGAGAAATTGCGGCAAACTTCCCCTCTAAAGTCTGACAGTGAATGTAGTTCTAAAAACCTTTCCTCCTTAGCTGTTACAGATAGATGCCAAGATACAAAGGACGAGACTAAAAAATCTGACAAAGAGCGTTACCAGAGAAAGAGGGAACATTCTCCTACTGAAGAGAAGGAGAGTCAAAAAGATGGTCATTCCAGCAAGAGAAGGTGCTCTCGGAGTGTGGAAGTTGTTAAGCAAAAGCGTCACAAGCAGGAGTATTGGGAGGGAAGCAGGTACAGATCTTCCCATAGTGAAAGGAACAGCCCTGATAATGGCAGAAGACCAGTAAAATATTCAAAGTACAGATCTCGAAGCAGAGGAAGATCAGAACAAGATAGCGCTAGATATTACCATTCCAAAGGGGAAAGAAGTTGGAGCAGAGAAAGATACTATCAAGATGAACCACGGAAATGGGAAAAATGTAGCTATTACAAGGATTACTATTCACCTCATGCAGCAGGAGACAGTAGAGAGAGAAAGTTCTCTCACGGTGATAAAGACTTTGACAAATTGACTCAGACTTACTCCAGCAGGTCACATAAGCGTTATCATTACAAAAGCAGATGGCCTCACGGTTCCCTCTTGAGAGAGGAAGATGTACATCACTTTAGCACACCCAGAGCAGACTCACATCGTTGCTCAGTAGCTCAGCAACATTCTGGAAAACATTCGCGTGAGAGACATGCACTTCCACCTGTGTCAGCTCATTTGGAGAACTGTCGCCAGAAAAAGGCAAAAGAAGGAAACAGAAAAAGACAATATACTCGTGCAGAAGGTAGTGAAAGTGAAATAGAAAGGCAACGCAGAAAGGTAGAAAAGGAGGTTTTAGGTGGTGAAAACATGAAAAAATATAAGAAGTTCTAGAAGAAAAAGAAGTCTGAAGATAAACAGGGAGAGAAGGATTCCAAGTAAGCAGGGATTCCAGCCTAATCAGCATTTTTTTTCCTAATTCTTTTCTGGGTGCTTCTCATGTTTTGTTTTTTTTTTCATAGTTTCTGAGTTATTTAGATAGCATAATCTGGCTGGGGATCATGACTGGGGATCATTAGGTTGATCAGTGAAGACAGGAAAGGTATTGCTGAATTGTGTCAGAGCACTAGCTTTGGACCACGTAGTTCGAATCACATCTGCACACCATTCTGGATTAGGTTAAAATATTTTTTTTTTTTTACTTGCACATATTCCAGAGCTAACCATTGTTAATGATCTGTGTACCAACCAGGACCTATGGTCCTTCAATCTGAGGGCTTAAGTTTGCTGCATCTAAAGGAAGTTACATGTGCACAAAGTACCACAAAATAGCTGACATGCGGCAAATCATCGCCTGTGGTAAAATAAATAAAGTTTCCTGTATGCAACAAGTGCCACATCTTTTTTTCTCTTTTTAACTTGCATGTTTCTTTCAGACTTTATGATTTGTATTTCTCTGCGCTCCACTTTGACAATGCCAATCGCAAGCGTAACAAAAAGAAGAAAAAGGAGAAACATCAGGAAAGTGAAAGGCTTCTTGGAACACTTAGATCCTCGTTTCCAGAAGAAAACCCGGGAGAAGAAGGAAGAATCCCATCCTCCAGATGGCTCTTTATGAGAGCAATGCAGAAGTGAGGGCAGTAAACAACCTCACAAGGAAGGGAAGCCTTCCAGTGCAGGTGAAAGGAAGAAACATCGCATCCAGCGAGTATATTAAAGGTAAGCGGCTGCAGCATGTTTATGGGATTCCTTTTAGATTAATCTAGAGATTATCTAAAACAGTCTTTAAATGCTTGATGACTGAACAGTCTGCTGGATATTAAAATATGTTTTGAAAAATATGTTTCAAATGTTGTTTTTTCAGCTGTGTGGGGAGAACAAATACAGTGGCTATGAATATTTTGGCTATTATTCAGAACAGCATGTGGAGGGATATGTAAACTATGTAATATGTAAAAATATGTACTATGTAAAAATCCTGCTTTTTTTCTCCTTTTTGTTTTTTTTTTTTTGTCTTTTTCTTTTTTTCCCTGCTATTATAGGTTTAAGAATATAGAGGAATGCGCTGATGGAAGCCATGTAAAGAGTCTCCAAATTTGCATTGGGTTTAAGCGGAAAGAATTTTATGTCTGCACAAATTATGATACTGTCAAAACTTCTTTGTTGTTCTACCTCAATATACATCTAATTGTTAGACTGCTGGATTTGTTGCCAGTATTGATGACAAAGCACACTATAGATGCTGTCTGCGTTACTGGAAAATGATTTGTTTCAAAGTAAAATGACTTCCAGGTGAGGTAAACGCTGAGCATGCTCTTTCTGCCTCCTTCTTGACAGTGCTCATAGTAGATCGCTTAAGTATGTATTAGTCAGGTTCTCTTATAAACTCCTAGTGCGTCTCTGGAATTTTGAATTTACAGTGACTTTACGCTCTTCTCTCTCGCTCCTCTAGGCGGTTTCATCTGTTACCAGAGCTCTAGAACTATTTGTGAAACCTGAAGAGCTGGATGGAGAGAATTGCTACAAATGTAGCGAGTGAGATTATTAACTAATTATGTCTTAATGCTAGATATTAGTTTTATGTATTGCATGACTTAGAGCATAAGTTATCTTTTAACTTCATTTAGAAATAAGGAGACGCAGCTTCGTTGTTGTTGTTGTTGCTTCATTTTGTTTAAACAACTGGTGCACGGAAATAATCCCAAACTTGAAAACGTTACATCTGTTTTGGAAATCTAAGAAGAGTGGCTATTAGCTGATATTGGACTTTTCTCGTAGCATTGTCTGCACCATGGCTTGTCAAGCTTCCTAGGCGTGTAGCTGCATGCTGAAATATTCATATTGGCAGAAGTGAAAAGACATGCCCAGTAAGTAGTGGTGAGCTGAAGCAAGGAGCTGTGGAGAATGATTTGGAGTGGAAGGCAGCAGCAGGTTGCTGCAGGTCCTAGCGTTCACTGTGAAACAAAGTTAGATTGAGTGTCAGGGAATGTGAGCTGGCTCTGTGGTAATGAATGTTAGCAGCCTGTGCTGGCTCACTAAACAGCGTCTTGCACAGCTCTTGAACTGTGAAACCTGTCGATGTGGACTAATGTCCGAAATGAGCTCCCTTAAGCCTAACCCGTGCACAGGGAAAGCCTGTTGAGTTCAGGCGCTCTCTGTGCTGATCAATATGTAAGATGTTTCTACGTATGTGAGAAACAATTGAACATTTGCATAAGATGGTTTGGCAAAACAAGCTGTTAGTCAAACATCCCCTCAGAAAAGCACAGAGTGCCCGGCTCAGTTCTGTAGGATTCATGCCTGACCCCTCTAAATGAAAAATGCAGTATCCACTTCTTGTTGTTGGATACTAAGGAAATTAAGGTGTCGAATCAAGAGCATCCAATAGGTTATTAAAGCAATTTAATCCCAGGTTCGTCTTAGCCTGCGGATCCTAGAAAGCAACATGCAGCGTATTCAGGATTCTCATAAGTGATGTCTGAGGAAGAGAAAGAACTGTAATAGCACCTCACATCTGAATTGCATGGTCCTTCCTTAACGTGCTCTTTGAGGTGTGATCGGTTCAGTCACACTTAAAGCCAGAATTTTCTGTCTTTTTGTGAGCTTAAAAGGAAAGGCCTTGCACATGTACAGTACTTTTTCCATTGCTGATAACTGTTATTAGTCTTATATATAACTCATTTTTACTATTTTTTGTTTATATTTTATAACTCCCTGGTAATACGCTTTCGTGAGAGATTCCTGTTCCCGCTGTGCTCTGAGTTGTTGGTAAAACTTACCTTCTTCTCTGTATTAACAAACGTGACATGCAGTGCATGGGTTTATGAAAAGAAAAAACCAAACACATGATGCAAGTAAATATCATTCAAATAGCATAAGCATGCGTGAGACATTAAAAGGAGTTTGTTTTGGGGGCGAAAAAGAAGATGCTTTCAAACACTTGTCTCTGCTTGTTTTTAAGGTGTAAAAAGATGGTTCCTGCATCCAAGAGATTTACCATACACCGTTCTTCCAACGTTCTCACAATATCACTGAAAAGATTTGCAGATTTCACAGGTGGAAAGATCAACAAGGTATATTAAGAATATACCTTAAGAATATAGAGAAATGGTCTGCTTTTATTTTCATTTTCTCTTTTTTTCATTTTTCTCTTAATATCAGTAAAGTTCCTGCTTGACAAGAAGCATATACTTTCCTCTGAGAAGGCTAATTCATCAGGAAACAGTTGTCTGCAACTTCTAGTATTAAACATTGCTTATGGGAAGACTTATTTTTAGTGAATCAAGAAATATATTCATATAATTCCAGTCTCTGTTTTTTGGAAGTGTTTTTCTCTGGCTAGTCCGCGAAGTACTCTGATATAATTTTTCTATCTTCTTGGTCTCTCTTTAGGAGGTAAAATATCCTGAGTATTTGGACCTCCGAGCCTACATGTCTCAGTCAAGTGGAGAACCACTCCTCTACGCCTTATATGCGGTGCTGGTGCATCATGGAATCAACTGTCGCACAGGACACTATGTATGCTACATGAAGGTAGAAGTCAACATCATTTCTAACACGGTAAAAGGTTGTGCTGGCAAACCAGTTCAAGTGTTACTAGTAGTACTGTTTCTAGGCAAAAAGATTTTCTGAAATAACCCCAAACTTGAAAATGGGATCTTGTATAAAATCTTAAGCTGTGATTGACTCTCTGCTTAAGAGAGGCCAAACGTGTACCTACTGAGAAGCTAGGTGATAAGTGTTTTTGTACACTTATAAGTGGTCATTTTGTAAAGAGACTGCTGAAAAATCTGAACAGTGCTGCTGCAGAACTCTGAATGGGGGGCTAGCAACTGTCTTAACTGATCTGGAATCTTGAGTTTACTTTTCAGTGGACAGGAGGAGAGTCTCTCAAGGCAAACAGAGAGAGAAATAACACCCGATACTCATGTCAACATAAATTTATGCTCAGAGTGTAGGTGTAGGAACAGCGTCGGTATGTATATGGAACATCGGGAGAGGAAACTATATCGGTATTTACAGCTTTTCTACTTCCTTGTCAGAGAGACGTTGTCTCCAAATTAGAAATTGATGTATTTTGAATAAGGGCTGGTGGATCGGATTTATTCTTACTAGTGTTAATATTTGCTCTTGATTAGTACTTAATATCTGGTAACGCATCAATCAATCGTCAAAAATAAACTTAAAAATGTGTAAGGCTTATCTCGTTGGTCGATACAAAGACCAAGGTCTTTTCTCTTTTCTCTTTTTTTTTTTTCCCAGTATTGTTTTTCTGTTTTCCTTCTCACTGCAGTCTTGATTTTGTTTCTTGTCCCTTAAGTATGTTTTCAATGTGTTGTTGAAACATTTTCCCTTTCAATGCAAAAAAAGGAGCTGTCACTGGTGTCTGCAAGTTGAAGACTGGAGCTTATCTGAAAATCACTGAGCCCAAGAGCTGTCACCTTAGTCTTCCAATAGGACAAGGATGTCTTCGTTTCTCAGTTAAATGCATTTTTCAGGTTTGTGTATTATTTTCTCAGGAATGGAAAGTGTGCGCACAATTTGCCAGTTGTGGGACTAGGAGTTCTCTTATTTCCTGTGCTTTGTTTAACCTGTCTTAAGTTTAATGGATAGCAATCAAGGTGTACTAGAAATCTGAAAACACTTTATGCTTTGTTCTCTCAGTCATTTTGGTATAACAAACTAGCTTATGGTTTAAACCCTCCATTAGGTTAGCATTTTCCCTAAACGTAACAAGTCCCTGTGTGCTACAGGAAGACAGTAACAAAAAATTAAGTATAGATATTCATCCTGCCATTATTCAGCTTCTGCCTATGGACAGACAATTACACTTATTTAAAGCGGTATCCTCTTGAAACCTAATCAGCATGTTAGAAAGCACTTAGTTATCGGCTTTTGTCCTGGAGGGCTGAGGTTTGTTTTGTTTTGTTTTACATTCAGCATTTCCTTTTCTAGCTTCCATTCCCCTGTTGTTTTGCATGAGGAAAACATGCAGCTTTACAAAGTAGAACGGAAAGAGATGCTTTTCAGTCTAACTTTTCAGTTTTTTGTAGGAGTTTTAAATGTGGTAGGTGCAAAACAGCATAAGTACTGCTGCCAAAGTTATATTCAAACAAGTATTTCTTGGAGAAGCAGAAGAAGCCCAGGGAGAAATAAATTTACAAACATGCTCTTCATGCTCTCCTTTCCCAAGATTTCTCTGAGATATATCCCATAGTCTGTGGGTTTTGAGGTATGTGGTTCCCAGGAGTGAAAAGGAGGGCCAAACAGCTCTCCTCTCGGATCTCCACGTGCCAGGGCTTTAGTGTACTGCCACTTATGGCTCCGCTTTTCACCTGGAAAAAGCGACCTCATGCTGTAAACTGAGGAGCCCTGCAATTGTTCTACTTGGGTTTTTTTTGTTTTTTTTTTTTTTTCCCCTGCTCGTATAGGCTTAGAAATGTGCTGATGAAACAATAAAAAAGCCAGCTTGGTACATCTCCTTACAAAAAAATAAGTACAAACTTGAGCTCCTGATCGGCTTCATGCTGAACTCTGTGCTGTTCTTGTCGTAATCTTGGTCTCTCAGTAGATAATATGGTTTAATTACGAATAGAATCATGTGATGAAGAAGATCTCACACTGCAACAAATTCAGCATCTCAAATGAAATTTTACATTTTCCGTGATTTTCTTTCTGAGCAGAAGTGTGTAGTATTAAATATATATATATATATATATCTGTGATGAAGCCACGGTCGCAGTTACTCAGATATCTTAATAAGCACTTGCAGGAAGATAAATTGCTGCATCTTTTAGCATTATTTAATTGTAGGGTTAGAGACATGTTGATTCAACAGTGCTGTAAAGTTTCTAAGAGGTCACTTTGAAAAATACCAGCTAAATTACTGGCAAGACTGCACCCGTTCTTAAAAACAAACAACCCCCCCAAATCATCTGTTTTCCTCTTACAGGTAACTGAAGTAATCCCCGAAGAAGACAGTTCACTATCCAAAGGCAAGTTTTATTTTTAAACATTTTCTACATTTTATACCTAGCCACAACTTAACAACCAGTTAACGGTCGGTGACAATCCTGTTCAGTGTTGAAAATGTCATTCTGGCATAGGAAACAAAGGACTTCATCTTCTTGCTTTACAGCTGAATGTCTTCTACATAATGTTTGGAGAAGTGAAATCTTGCTAGAGGTTTTCAAAAATTCTGCCCGGTTTGGATGATGAAGTAAATTGCCATAGTCAGTAGATTCTGGCACTGACAAGTTCCTTCAAGCTAAAGAGGGAGTGCGATTGTTGCAAAGCATGACTGTGTTTTGAGACAGGGACGACCACAAGTTTTAATCTTAAAATACGACATGGAGGGGAGGCTGGTTGTTCACACATTCTTGCAAACATTAATACAATCTGTCCCATTATCAAGAACAAAATTAGGGACTGAACGGAGGTCTTTCAAATACCAGTGTTGCAAAAATAGACTTTTTATGCTACTAATGTCAAAAGAATCCTGATTGTACTAAACTGTGTCTCTTCTAGCTGATAAATCAGGAATAGCACAGAAGAAAATGCGTCTGCTCTAATGCTCTTTGGGCTTCGGTGAATTCTCTGGCCAGCAGATGGCGAACTCGCTTATTCTAAACCAGTCAAAAGTATAGGGAGAAAGTAAATGTCTTGCACACATTACACAAGTCCAGGGCATTGGGATCACTGGGCTACATGAGTGAAAGAGATGTACCCCAACAGTACCCCACTTAGATACGCTGCTTGCAACATAAGCAGGATGGGAGGGCTGTGCAAAGCAATTTTGGTAAATTGAGGAATTCATGTATTTCATCAAGCCTAAAGATACTAATTAGTTTCATGTGGGGGAAGGTCAGTCTTTCAAAGAAAAGAAAAAACATCTCTTAAGCAGGATTTTCTGAATGGTGGAATCTAATCTGAAAAAAGGCCACTTCAGCAGGTTATTTATTTATTTATTTATTTCTTACTGTATTGAACCTCTCAAGTAAGCTAGGAGCAGACTAGGAACAACTGAGGACTTGTTAGAGTGTGCCTTTTCACCTGGACTCATGTTACTTTGAATAAATTAACAAGGATAGCTAGTGATAATTTGTGATTTAAGGAAATTCCAGATACGTGAGAGAAAGAGCAGCGTTAAAGCAGTTAAATTCCTGCTCTCTCTAATAAGTGCTCTCTCTAGCCAGTTTCTGAACGCTTCTGTTCTGTGGCTAGGATTTGGTCAGCTTGACCACAAGATCACTAGTAAAACAAGGATGCCGTCCAGTCAAACCTTCAAATGAATGCAACTTACCTAAGGTCTACCGTTTGCTATCAAAACAGGTAGCTTTGTCCTAATATTCTGTACAGTTGACCAATTTTAGCATGGAACTGAAATGCAGTCAGTTTAATGGGAGGGCTTTGGAAGCTGCCTTCTCCAGTCAGTTCAGCCCTGTAGTCAGAGAGCAGATCAAGCTGTGTGCAGGCTTGTGACTTCTCTCTTTAGAAAGAAAACCACTGAGCCAGACAGTTCCATGTTGAGTATCACAACAGGGAATGACATTTCTTCCCTTTGTCTTTCAGATGCAGAGCTTACTGATGGAAGCCTTCAATACTCAGACTAAACCTACCATCAAAACGGACGACCTTTTTACCATCCAAACCAACCATTTTTCCATCAAACCCAACACCTTGGGTTTTGAAATGAAACTGGTAAGCCACAAGTCTTTATTGAATCTATTTTGCAGTGAAAGGGTTTTCTCTGTAACCTGATCATTTAAACTGTTGTGCTTAAAAGAAGGTCACTTGCAAGAGCGGTTATAATCCATGCTATAAAATTGAATCATCCTCTAGAAAGAAAAAAAAAAGGAGCAATTATCTTGCATGTACTCTTGATAAAGGAGGAGCTACACAATGGTATATAGTTTCACACTTTATTTTTGAGAATGTCCAGGCTTAAGTAACAGCTCTTGATGATAAATGAAAAGATTAATACGCAGTGGATTTACACAGAACATTGCGTTTTTAACAATGATCGATACAGAGTATTTGTCATGCAAATCACCTGTGTACACCAAGAAATACTTATTTCAATATATATCTGTACAGTATTTACATTTTATATTTAAACTCTAACTCGAAACATTTTCCAAGAAAATACAGAAATGGAACTGGTAAGCCACAAGTCTTAATCTGCAGCATTTGGTCTACAACAGACCTGGCTTTTCCAGCAAGCGTATCTACATAGATATGTAACAAATCTTAAAAATAGGCATTGTTTTTATATATGAAGCATTATAAATGCTGCTTGGTTTATAAAGCTTCGGTTTTGTACCCGTTTAAAACTGTTCAAAATGTCAAGTGATTTAGAGCTTACTTTGTCAGAATATTTTAAAATTTAAGTCAGTCCAGGGGAGTTTAACTATTATATACAGTTCTCTCCCTAGATTGCACTGGCAACGGGGCAGCAATTTAATGCTAGAAATAATATACTTCCTGCTACGATCTCCTCAGTTACATGTTACTCTAAATAATTATTTCTGCAGGGTATAAGAACTTCAAATACAGCAAACGAACTCTCAAGGCGTTTCCTTTGTGCTTACAGGTAGACACCGTCGCCTGGCTGGATAAACAGATTTTCTTGAAGGTGTTATTTCAGCATATAAGAATTGATTAAAAAAAAAAAAAAAAAGTGCTTCATGGCTTATTGGTTTTGTAATCTCACAGTTCTCCAGGAACACTTGATTTGCTGCATTTCACCATTACACTCGTCAGTAGCACTGATTCTGGTTTATCACTATTTGCATTACAAATCTCCTTGTCCAAAGCCTAAACTGATGTATGCACTGCTTGAAAACAAAACGTGGTTGCAGAGCAGAAGACTCAAGTCATTAGGTTAGCAGCTGCGTAACCATACTGCTTTCCAAACATAAGATGTAGAGCTTATTGAGTTTCTATGAAGAGTTTAAACGGCTCCCATTAAGCAAAGATGTCCCCACACTGCTACTTCCTCTTAAGCAAGGATTCTACCTCCTTTGGCTGAGGCTTGCTCCCTTACATTCGAACATTCATCCAAGTAGCCTGCAATTCCACATTCGTGGGGGAAAGTCTATAGAATAGAAAAGGTTCCTCCAGTCTCTTCCTCTCAGCCTTTTTTTGAAGCATGCAATAAAGCAAAACATTCACAGGCTGACCTTCCATGCAAAACAAGGCAACTTAGTAAGACAGGAACCGCAAAACTGATTGCTCTTTAAAGTTAAAATGAGATTTGAAATAGATCAAGTTAGCAAGTGGTGTTAAGTCTGTAAGTAAGTCTGTTTTTGCCAGTGCAGCACAGTTCCCTATCATGTAGCCAGAGCTGCTTCTGTAGCTCCAAGAAGCAAAACTGCTTTGACAAAATACTGTGTCATGAAAGCATTCGTTGGTGCGGTAGGCACAGCTCAGGTTCAACAACTGAAAGACCATCAGAGTGGGACTGCAGAAAGATCTTTCAGAAGTTCCAAAAAGACATGTGGGGGTGGGAGTTTAGTTGTGTTAGATAACACAATCTTAGATAAAGATTTTGGTCTTAACGTAAAAGTAAGGGCGTCTACCGATTTCTTCAACTCCAACAACTGAAGCACAAGTCTGAAAAATCGCCTTTAAGAATGCAATGAAAATATTTAACTCTTCTGTATGTTCATAGTTTGTTGTCAAGCAAAGGAATGAATGCTGATGCCTTAACTATCTAGGGCTGTAGCTTACAGAAAGACTACACCTTCCTGTTTTTTTCCCTTTAAAAACGTTAAATCCATGTGAAATTATTTGGGGATGTTTTCACATGCAAAGCCTAATGCAACTCGTGCCTAATGCAAGCCCTGTCATCTTCTTCCTTTAGTAGTGTCGCATTAAGGGGTGTAGCCGATTGACCGTTACGGGTCCGGTCGGCTTCAGGGTACTGAACTATCACGGCCACGGATCCACCAACAACGCAGCACGCCCTCGCTCTAGTCGCGTTCAAGGAGAACTGTCACGGCCAGGAACAATGCAATTAAGTGCAGTTTATTACGGCAACAGATACACAGGTCCTTTGGATTGCCAGTGATAAATTCACTGTCTGCAAAAGCAAGCTAGCATGCATGAAATGCACAGGTACACGGCCTAGGTATTAAGATGTTAAAAAGCATAAAGACGCTAGAGATTTCTAAGTTTCCGTGGAGACGCCTGGTATAACCAAGCGTTCAGATCTTACCTCGCAGCATCCCAGTGGGCGGGGGGGGGGGAGGGGTGAGAGGCTCAGCCTGTCGACTGATGTCAGAAGGTATCCTTCGTGACAGTATCTTCCCCAACATTCCCTTTCTCTTAAGCCAATTTATATTATTTTCTATCTTTTAGGTGGAGCTTGAGTGACTCCAGTCATGCGTATCTTGGTTGTGATTGGTAGAAATTACCTCGCTTGCGTTTAAAGGTACAGGCTCCGAGAAATTCAGAGGATGTGCTCAGTGAGGGGTGGTTGCCCCTTGGAGGCGGGTAGCTTTTGGGATGGAGGGGTGCTTATAATGCCTAGTCACTTAAGGCAATTACTCCACAAGGAGTAACTTTACTCCTTTAACTTAACTACTTGAACTACTTTAAGCTTTAACTACAGCATATCTAAAACATAAGGAGGATGTTACTATGTAAAAAGCAGATGAAACCAGTCCTTAACTCTTACTGCTTATTGTGCGTGAGCAGACTGGCATGAGTTTTAGCTATACTGGCAAATATCAAAGCACACCTGTGTAGTCCCAAAGCTGGGAGAAAAGCAAGGAAACCTTGAAGAAAATAGGGAGGCCTGTAGCTTGTGTAGTCTTTTAGCTGAGAAAATAAGGAAGGAGAGAGACAGGTAGCCTTGAGCTAGCAGAAGCAAGGAAGAGAAGGGATAAAAGGGAAAAAACAAGAAGGAGAAAACCAGCTCCAGACTGGCCTGTAGTAACCTTTTGCTCATTAAGGGTCATTAACACATTAGAAATCACACCTGTCAAAATGATAATCCTTGCTAATGTGGGATTCGGTGTGTGTCCCCCTCCTCCTGTACCCCCCCCCCCCCCCCCGGTGTTCCTCTGTAATGCGCAAGCTCAGTAGAGAAAAGTTAGGTGAGCTGTAATAACCAATCAAAAGGAGCCAAAGAGAGAGTTTTCACAAGTTTCCTGTGTATGAATGACGGTGATTCGAGTCAGAGGTGTGCTTGCTTTGCGAAAGATAGCCAAGTACCTGACTCTGCAGAGTTCTGTAATTAATTATGTAATTAAAAGACCTTGGTGTGCATTCCGACTCTGGGTGCTTATTGGCGCGGTGCACTGGGCACGAACTCGCGGACAACATCTGTACTCAGTGTGATGCCTACAGACAATCCTTTACTGTTGGGACCTGCATATTTTTCTGTGCCTTCAACACAAACCCTTTGGTACAACTAGTTCCCTACGTAGCTGCCAGTTCACCACTCAGTTGCACTTCTGAAGAGGAAAAGCTATTTCCCTCTAACGTAGGAGCACATACTCTAAATGCAAGCTTCACTCAGCTGGTCATTTACTGCAGGACAAGATTTGAAAACTGTTGTGGAGATTCTGTTGGGTTTTCTGCTTACAGAAAAATTAAGTGCCAAATCGCCCTCTACTCCGCTTTGTAGTGCTGCATTTAATGGAGATTCAAAGAATTTCATTTGCTCCTCCGTTTATGGACAACGAGCTGAAGGAACAGGTACAGCACATCAGCCTGGAATGCCTTCCCTCCCAACCAAAGTAAACTGGAGCTGTAACTAACACAAGCAGAAACAAGGCTTCCACGTTTTCAGCTGAATAAAGTTCCAACAAAATCATCCTCTGGGATTTGAAGCTTACTTCAAATTACATGCCAACAGCTCTTTTCCCTGAAAGGTCTTGCCCAGTTCTTACGTCATAGTAAAGTGTATACCTATAAAATTTACAGTTAACGTCTTCTCTTAGTTTGTCCAATTTTTGCATTATCGCTCAGCTGTGTGCTCATTTATAAGCTGATGCATGTATACAAGCTGCTGCTCAAGTCCTACGTCTTGTTTGCAATTCTTCGTTTCCTTGTTGCCAGCATATTGTAAAGCGGATCCCTGCTGCTACTCGCTCTAGAAGAAAAGGAATCATCGGTTTGGTTACCAAATACCCGCTTCTGGAAACCAGAAGTGTTTTGGTCTCTCTTCCCTTCGAATGACTCCACACCTCTCATCAGATAATGGATTGCTGACCTAGAATCAGAGAACATCCCAAGGTGGAAAGGGCTCACAATAATGAGCGAGTCCAACTCCTGGCTCCACACAGGACCACCCCAAAAGCAGAGCCTATGTCTGAGAGCATTGTTCAAACACTTCTGGACCCCCGTCAGGCTCGGTGCCACGACCACTGCCCTGGGCAGCTGTCCCAGTGCCCGAGCGCCCTCTCAGGGCAGCACCTGAGGCGCACGGGGCTCGGCGGGGCGGCCCGGGAGGGGAGGAGGACGGCGGGGCGAAGCGGCCGCTCCCTCAGAGCCGTGTCCCCGCCGCCTCGCCCGCACGTCGGGGCTTTTTCGTGTCGGGGCTTTTTCGTGTCGCGCCCTCGGGCTCTCGCCGCGGGCGACATGCCGCTCCCCAGCGCGGACAGCTTGCGCGCGGGGCCTGCCCGCGGCGGCGGCGGGAGGGAAACCCCAACCGCAAAGCCCTCCCGGCAGGGAGAGCTCGGGGTGAGGGCCGGTCCGGCACCGACAGTAAAGACACGCCGGAGGAAACGCTCTGCTTTTAGCCGTGAGCACCGCGGCCAGGTTGAAAAGGCGTCACGCTGGAGCTCCGAGTTGGGCGGCGTTCCGAGGCCGTTGTGGCAGTTGTGGAGACGGCCTCGGCTGAGGTGGCGGCTGCTGTCGCTGCTGTCCCCTCTGTCCCCGCTGTTGCCGCTGTTCCCGGCGCCTGGAGACCCCCGGCAGCCCCCTGTGACAGGACCTGTGGCCCCGGGGAGCAGGTCCTGTGGCCCCCTGTGCCCGCCGCCTCGTCGGCCATCCCGGCAGCAATCCTGCCAGCACAGAATAGCTCACCGGCTTTACGTGCGTTTCAGGGTAAAGTGACGATTAACTTCTATTTCCTGGCTTGGGTGCTGCTTTATTCTTTAACGGAGCTTCAGGTTTAAAGGTTAAACTCAGTTCTGTCAAGGTTAAACTCAGTTTCGTGAATGGCATCTTGGACAAAATCTTAAGCTGTGATTGACTCTCTGCTTAACAGAGGCCAAACGTGTACCTACTGAGAAGCAGGTCATAGGTGATAAGCCCTCACAAATTAACTTGCTATCACAAAGTGACGCCCAGAAAAAGTGTATTCAAAAGCTAGGCTCATTATAGAATCACAACCAAGCCATCATGACTGGTGCAGTAGACAGTGAGGTAGAGGGTGAGCCCTGGAAAGACAGAAGTAAAGTAGCAGCGAAATGCAGGTACCTTTGTGCACACGAAGCAGAAAAGCGCAGGCAGTAAAGTAATAGTGCTCCATTACTAGCGTGAGCAACAATTATATATAAATCGCAACCATTATCTATTAGATAATAGGTAATAATTAATAGATAATTGCAAAGCTCCAAAAATGCAATAAATAACTGATTCCCCTCAGAGAATGTCATTTGCATTTTTATATTAAAAAGACTCCAGAGTTGTAATGGATTAAAATCCTACGAAAGTGAAAGAAATGGCATCAGCCACTAGTTCTGCAGAAGCTAAAAGTAATACTGATAGAGTTTTGATGGAAATTTTTCCTTTGTGTGTTTAGTTTGGGGATTCCTTTTAAATCATTCATACCAGCAAGTTAGTTCTTCAAGGCCGTTTCTTTGAGATTAAGTGACAGGACTTCTACTACTCTTTTCTTCTTGGAATGCTTCTTGGTATTCTTACGTCAGCCAGAACATTTGTCTCTGTCGCAGATGAGAACAATGACCATAGTTAACAAGCCCAAATCTTCAAAGTCTAAAAAGCCATCTTCAAGGCGGTCTGGCAAATCCAAGAAACCGAGTACTAAAAAACTGATGTCACGCACCGCAAACTGGGGCCGGATACCACCTGCAGAAGATTCAAGCCAAGTCTCTGTGGCCCAAGGATGTGGAGGTGCTATTTATTGTAGATCCTCTGAAAAATCTAAGCCTTTTGCCCAAAGAGATCTAAGTAAGTGTGCGCTTTATCCTGCCTCCGTTTTCTTCAAAACAAAAGTAGAAAGTGGTAGTTCTTGCTTGTTGCACTGATAGAGAACAGGACTACTGTGAATAAAGACTTCCAAAGCGATTCTCCTAAGGCAACTGAAGTGACTGACGTTACAGAAATTAATTTTGATATATTTACAGTCGACAGAGAAATGTGGGGAGCATTTTGTAATGCACTGATTCATCCATATCTTTTCTGTTTTGCAAAGAAAAGTGTTTGATTGTTGCTATTCACAGGTTCCATTATTCACAGGTTTTTGAATGTTAAGATTGCTCAGGAAAAGATCTGATATTTGTAGGGGTACCGTCATTCCTAGTTATTTGTTTTTACATTGTCCTTGCATTTATTACCATATAATTTCAAGTCTAAGTTTGTGGTTGAAGTTATAATAAGGAAAAAAGCATATAATAAGGAAGAAATTAAAATGGTTGACTAAACTTTTTTTTCCCAAAACGTTGTGTTGACCAGCCAATTTGAATATGGCGGTATTAAAGGTGTCTGCAATAAGTTTTTCTGTTTTGGATTGTAGCTAGTTCCTCTAGGTGCTCCCGCAGAATAGTATTTTTACTATGCCTATATATACTTTATATATTCACTATACCTATATATACTTAATACCTTTCTTAGAAACAAACAAACAAAATCTCTTTTTAAATATAACTTTCTTGCAGTTGTTAATGATGGAATTGCTCCGCCACAAAGGATTCTTTTTCCACCTGAGAAGATACGTATGGATTGGCAAGAAACACAAAGTGTTGGAGTTGGCCTGTACAATCTTGGCAACACGTGTTTTCTTAATGCTACTCTACAGTGTTTGACCTACACCCCCCCACTTGCCAATTACATGCTTTCTCTTGAGCACAGCCAGTCATGTGAGTACTTTCTAACAGTATTTTAAATCTGTTGGATAGCTGTGAAGGTGAAAGAACAGCAGTGATTCTGTGAGACAAACTTACTTGTCTGATTTTACCTGTAGACGCTGGCTTTGAGCATTGTATTAGCAGTGGGCTCGGAATAGCATATGGAGTGCGTTTAATGCACCATGTGTTTTTTTTGTTTGTTTGTTTGTTTGTTTTTTTAAAAGGATCTTTTCTTGCTTCATGGGAATAATGAAGTGCATTGGACAGTAATGCATTTAATGAACATTTGGCATTTGGGCTATTTGGGCTTCCTGCTGCTAGAAAGGCAATAAAATTTAGGATGTTGGCATCATAGGTCTTTAGTCTGCACAGCCGAGGTTCCATAATGCACTACAATAAATGGTCTGTTCGTTGTTGAACCAATTAAAAAAAAAAAAAAACCAAAAAAAACCTAGAAAGCAATATGAGCTGTTATGAACACGACTAGATTTTTTTGTGGGACTGTATTAAAATCTAGACTGATTTTGTCCTAAATAAAATGTTGTACTATAAAGTAAATGTTGTACTAAACCTGTATGCTTTTTAGGCTGGTATCTTTGTATCGATACCTAGAAATTTAACTGTTTTCTTCCTGTATATAGAAATCGTTTCAGTTAAGAATCCTGTTGAAAAAAGGAGGGCAGAAGTACTATTACATACATTACTGTAATTTTTCCTTTTTCCCAAAGGACTCGTAGCTCTGTATCATGAAGCTCACCTGACAGCACTGTGCTGAAAATAACCCACGTTCTCTTAATGCTGTATCATCAAGGTCAAATATTCTTTCCTCATACATTTTGCAACCTGTGGAGTTCACATTCCTGTCAGCCTTTACAAACGTGACTTTGCAGTAGTCTTTTAGATTTCTCATCACAAAATGCACTTGAATACAGGCTTAATGGATATTTTTATTCTATAAAGTTGTGTGAAATGAAATGTTAGGAGACTGTTGGGACAAGGAGAGTGGATATTGTATCTATAGTTTAAATGTTACTTATATGTTTGTTTGTAGTTATGTCTGTTTCGCTAGACTGGGATGCTTTCTTCTTTCACTCTTCAGGTCGTGAACAAGATTTTTGCATGATGTGCACGATGGAGACTCACATTAACCAGGCCCTGCGTTGCACTGTTGATGCCATCGAGCCTACGCGTGTTATCAATAATCTCAGTCGTAAGTGGCTTCAGATGTGTTTCTTTTTCAGCATCTTGTAATCTTCAAATAATTATTTGATGTGTATAAATGGTTTTAACACTGTAAAGAAGAGAGATTTTAGAAACAGGAGAATTACTTCATTTTTAAATGAGGTGAATACTATCATCTTCTTATTTAGGAATAGGACAACATTTCCGTTTTGGCAGTCAAGAAGACACACACGAGTTCTTGCGCTATACTGTTGATGCTATGCAGGAAGCGTGCTTGAATGGAAGCACCAAGTAAGCATAAACAAATTCACTTTTATACGTTCTCTAGCACCTTTTAGGCCTTTATTTACTATCAAAACTGAAAGTCTAGGTCATCCTTGGTTTTCATAAAACTCTTTGAAGAGTTAACTGTGTGCCTTAAATCTTCTGAGGTCTGATTATAATTTATTTCCAGATTGGACAGATCTTCTCAAGCTACCACCATCATTCATCAAATATTTGGAGGATTTCTAAGATCAAGAGGTACTTTTAAAAATATTCCTGTCCTTAGAACTGATCTGTGTCTTTTGTCGGTAGTAAAGCAGTCTGTAGTTTGTCTGAAGTAGTATCTATCGACAACTTGAATGTGGACAGTTAGTCTCCTTCACGTGTTGTTAAGCATTTATATTTTGCTTCCAGTGAAGTGCTTGAATTGCAAAGCAGTTTCGGATACGTATGAGGCATTTCTTGATATCACTTTGGATGTAAAGGTAGGAGGTTTTGTAAATATAATTCATGATGTTTAAGTACATGTATAACTTTCTAAATTAAACTTGTTTAACTTAAAAAACCAAACCACGTACAATGTTAAAAT
Source organism: Anser brachyrhynchus (assembly GCF_964034855.1). NCBI lineage: Eukaryota > Metazoa > Chordata > Aves > Anseriformes > Anatidae > Anser > Anser brachyrhynchus. The sequence continues at coordinate 2,956,098 of NC_137700.1, forward strand.
ATAAGAGCTTGGTGGTGGTTAGAAAGTGGATTGGACTTTGTCCTTCTGTGGAACCCCTGTAAATAGTCTCCACGTCTGCATTGGGTTTAAGGGGAAAGAATTTTATTGCTGCGCAAAGTATAATACTGTCACACTTCTTTGTTGTTCTACCTCAATATACGTCTAATTGTTAGACTGTTGGATTTGTTGCCAGTATTGATGACAAAGCACACTATAGATGCTGTCTGCGTTACTGGAAAATGATTTGTTTCAAAGTAGAATGACTTCCAGGTGAGGTAAACGCTGAGCATGCTCTTTCTGCCTCCTTCTTGACAGTGCTCATAGTAGATCGCTTAAGTATGTGTTAGTCAGGTTCTCTTATAAACTCCTAGTGCGTCTCTGGAATTTTGAATTTACAGTGACTTTACGCTCTTCTCTCTCGCTCCTCTAGGCGGTTTCATCTGTTACCAGAGCTCTAGAACTATTTGTGAAACCTGAAGAGCTGGATGGAGAGAATTGCTATAAATGTAGCGAGTAAGATTATTACTAATTATGTCTTAATACTAGATATTAGTTTTATATATTACATGACTTAGAGCGTAAGTTATCCTTTAACTTCATTTAGAAATAAGGAGACGCAGCATTGTTGTTGTTGTTGTTGCTTCATTTTCTAGTAGTGGTGAGCTAAAGCAAGGAGCTATGGAGAATGATTTGGAGTGGAAGGCAGCAGCAGGTTCCTACAGGTCCTAGCGTTCACTGTGAAACAAAGTTAGATTGAGTGTCAGGGAATGTGAGCTGGCTCTGTGGTAATGAATGTTAGCAGCCTGTGCTGGCTCACTAAACAGCGTCTTGCACAGCTCTTGAACTGTGAAACCTGTCGATGTGGACTAATGTCCGAAATGAGCTCCCTTAAGCCTAACCCGTGCACAGGGAAAGCCTGTTGAGTTCAGGCGCTCTCTGTGCTGATCAATATGTAAGATGTTTCTACGTATGTGAGAAACAATTGAACATTTGCATAAGATGGTTTGGCAAAACAAGCTGTTAGTCAAACGTCCCCTCAGAAAAGCACAGAGTGCCCGGCTCAGTTCTGTAGAATTCATGCCTGACCCCTCTAAATGAAAAATGCAGTATCCACTTCTTGTTGTTGGATACTAAGGAAATTAGGGTGTCGAATCAAGAGCGTCCAATAGGTTATTAAAGCAATTTAATCCCAGGTTCGTCTTGGCCTGCGGATCCTAGAAAGCAACATGCAGCGTATTCAGGATTCTCATAAGTGATGTCTGAGGAAGAGAAAGAACTGTAATAGCACCTCACATCTGAATTGCATGGTCCTTCCTTAATGTGCTCTTTGAGGTGTGATCGGTTCAGTCACACTTAAAGCCAGAATTTTCCGTCTTTTTGTGAGCTTAAAAGGAAAGGCCTTGCACATGTACAGTACTTTTTCCATTGCTGATAACTGTTATTAGTCTTATATATAACTCATTTTTACTATTTTTTGTTTATATTTTATAACTCCCTGGTAATACGCTTTCGTGAGAGATTCCTGTTCCCGCTATGCTCTGAGTTGTTGGTAAAACTTACCTTCTTCTCTGTATTAACAAACGTGACATGCAGTGCATGGGTTTATGAAAAGAAAAAACCAAACATATGATGCAAGTAAATATCATTCAAATAGCATAAGCATGCATGAGACATTAAAACGAGTTTGTTTTGGGGGCAAAAAAGATGATGCTTTCAAACACTTGTCTCTGCTTGTTTTTAAGGTGTAAAAAGATGGTTCCTGCATCCAAGAGATTTACCATACACCGTTCTTCCAACGTTCTCACAATATCACTGAAAAGATTTGCAGATTTCACAGGTGGAAAGATCAACAAGGTATATTTCCCGCTGTAATGCAACTTTGTCATCATGTAATGGGACATCCCCCAAAGCTGAAAGTTGTTAATATTTTCAGACAATAATTGTAGACTAACGACTATGGCTTATTCTTTCTCTTAATATCAGTAAAGTTCCTGCTTGACAAGAAGCATATACTTTCCTCTGAGAAGGCTAATTCATCAGAAAACAGTTGTCTGCAACTTCTAGTATTAAACGTTGCTTATGGGAAGACTTATTTTTAGTGAATCAAGAGATATATTCATATAATTCCAGTCTCTGTTTTTTGGAAGTGTTTTTCTCTGGCTAGTCCGCGAAGTACTCTGATATAATTTTTCTATCTTCTTGGTCTCTCTTTAGGAAGTAAAATATCCTGAGTATTTGGACCTCCGAGCCTACATGTCTCAATCAAGTGGAGAACCACTCCTCTATGCCTTATATGCGGTGCTGGTGCATCATGGTATCAACTGTCGCTCAGGACACTATGTATGCTACATAAAGGTAGAAGTCAACATCATTTCTAACAGGGTAAAGGTTGTGCTGGCAAACCAGTTCAAGTGTTACTAGTAGTACTGTTTCTAGGGAAAAAGATTTCATTATATGTTTATTTGACACGTGTGTATTTTATTGCTATCTGTGATTTCATTTGGAAAACATGCAATTCATCTAAAGATATCGTTGTCTTTATTTGCAGGCTGGTAATGGACTTTGGTATCAGATGAATGATGCAAAAGTAGTCCGTACTGACATTAAAAGAGTTCTTGGTCAGCAAGCTTACTTACTTTTTTATATCAGGTAATAACAAGTATTCAAATGTGTTCAGAAGAGATTTACTCTCCTGTTATTGATACTTTTCTTTTTGCAAGTGTTTTTCTTTCTCTCCCAGGAAAAGATGATTATTTCTCTAATTCAGTTCTGTCTAACCTGAAATTCTCTGTCATTTATTATCTTTTGTTGCTTGGCCTTAAACTGCAGCACTTGTGTAAATTGCTGTATATGTGTTATCTGTAGCTGGCTAATTTAGAGAAGGAGAGAAATGAAGGCCATCTGTGGTGTAAGAATGAATTATTGCTCTGAAAGTGATAGTCATAGTAGGAAGACTGTTACCTACTTTTCAGTTTGTAGTCTTGGCTAAGTCTTCTGTAGAGAAGGCTTCCATATCGTATGAACTGTTCCTATAAAATTATAGGATGGGATTTAATCCAAGAGTAGGCCGAAAGAAAAACTAAACTGAGATCACTGCTCTTTTCTGAAGGCGCTATGATTTGACGCTCGGAGAACGTGCTTTTTACTTAGCAGCACCGTCTTATCCCTGTTCATTCCCCCCTGGTCAGCGGGGGGCTAACAGTAAGCAGGCTGGATTTCTGGGACCACGACTTCCTCCTCATATGATTAAGGTAATTTAGGGAAGCGGGAGGGCAGATAATGGCACCAAACGGACAGTGGGTTTGGGGTTTGGTGTGGGGTTTTTTGTTTGGTTTTTGGCATCTTTGTTTTGTTTTCCTTCCCACGCTGCAGCTGTCTTCACAGCCCTCATGCTACAGCCAGAGTCATTCAAACAGTGGTTACTGCTGAATTGCGCAGCCATGCGACTCCATTGTTTATACCTCCTAGACAGCTTTGTAAAGCACAGAGAGCTACGCTCTTTGACAATTTAAGTAGAGTGTACTAATCCTCGAATCATTTAAAAGAGGACTTGTTTTTCCTATCGACGTCACTTTAGCTAAGACAGGGAAACCAAATTGTCTTATTCCTGAGCACCAGAACAATTATTCCAGGCTTTTTGGGGTATGTTTAAAGGGGAAACTAAATATATTTGGGAATAGCTTTAGGCAATGTTCAGTTGTTTGGATGGTTTTCAAAAATGATGTTAATTTGATATCAATATGCAGTAAACCAAAAGCAGGAATTAAATACACTTATGGGACTTGCATTTATCTTTTAAGGGCAGTGTTTTTTGCTTTTTAGGTGTTAAGACCATTTGTAGAAATACTTAGTAGGAGAATGACATGTTTAAAAATGTTAAATGGAGTGTTTCCATTAACCCGTCTTGCAATTTCTTCTTTTTAAATACAGAATTCAAGTCGTTTAAATGGAAATGGATCCATAAAAGAGGATGCAAATACCACTGGTGTCACCCTAAAAAGGCCATCTTCAGCACCACCAATGGCCTGTGTTCAAGAACAGGCGATTACCAGGCCTTCAATTACTGATACGTCAAAAAACCAGAAGATCACCATCAGTATTCACAATAAATTGCCTGCTCGTCAGACTGTGTCACAGCCTGACTGTCTTAGCAGTGCTGTGGAGGATGAAGATCTCTACAAGGCTGTTCCTTCATCCACAATCACAAATTCGGTAAAGCAAATGAAGCAAATACAAATACAAAAAAAAAAAAAAAGAGTTTCTGCTGAAATTTTTGTGGAGCCAAAGGTGAATGGAAATCCTAAACTCAGCTCTGATAACACAGTCCCTTACGGTGCAGAATCTTCAGGAAAATCTGAGGAGGAGTCAAAGGGCTTATTTAAAAGGAATTGCAATGCAATGTGGAATTTTGGTTGGAAAGGTAGTCCGTACATTGCAGAATTCCCATTCTTCCTGTCAGAATGCTGATGAAGGAAGATCCCAGCATGAGCTGCCAAACACTGATTCACTGAATGGTGCTATTAGTTTAGTTCATGAATCTAAAGAAAACGGACTGAAACTTGATGATTCCACTTGCCAAGTTGAACCTGTTAAACCTTGTGAGATGTTCTTTTCTAAAACAAACGGATTGCTTGAAACATAGTAGTTTGCTCCATCGAGAATTTCTCACCCACGATGTATTCGGGAGTGTTTATCATGTTCCTAATTCAGGCGAAATGCTGAGAAAACACAGCACAAATTTGATCGTAACCCTTTGTGATATTATGCCATTAGAATTTGCAGAGCTGAGCTGACATTAGAACTTGTCAGCTTAAGCTGAGCTGAGATAAAAATTCTTAAGTTTCATAAAGTAGATTTTGGGAGGTGAGTTGGCGTTATCTTTGAAGTGTAGATAATGCATACAACACAAAGCGATCTTGCTTAGCATTTAATGTAGAAATTCTGAGAAGACTAGTCCTCAGCACAAATGGTATTTTTTCTGTCTGCTGACTTGTGCGTTTTAGTTGCAGATGCCTGGAGCTATGCCTCCAGTCCCTCGAGAAGTCATCATGGAATCCCTCACGGCCAGCCAGCTGAACAGCTTGTCAGAGGAAATAAGGTAAAATGAGCACAGTCTGATTAAGACAAGATTTTATGGAAGTCCATTGCGGTTTTATCTGTCTACTAATACTATTTAATGGAAGGATTTAAATCAGTAGAATTCCGTACTGTATGGCCAGTGTTGCGAACAGAACTAATGATCGACACTGTGCATAGCACTCTGATGCAGGCTGGTGCCTCGCGGAGAACTTGTGTTTCTTCATAGAATGTTTTTCCATTTTTCTCCATTATCTGGAGAAACATTGGCTGTTCCCCCGTCGCCCCCACCCCTTTTTTCTCAGAGCAGCAGGTGGAGGGAGACGGAAACGTGTTTTTATTTTGTGCAGTGTCCCGGGACTTCCGAAATCTACTGAGAATGATGAATACCTTGAACAGTACCAATGTGATGACCGTGGAGACAAGGAGAAACCAAGAAGATCAAAAGAACATGAACTGATTTCAGAAGAAAATGTTTTCTACATCAAAGAGTCTTCTGAGACTGGTGAGAAATTGCGGCAAACTTCCCCTCTAAAGTCTGACAGTGAATGTAGTTCTAAAAACCTTTCCTCCTTAGCTGTTACAGATAGATGCCAAGATACAAAGGACGAGACTAAAAAATCTGACAAAGAGCGTTACCAGAGAAAGAGGGAACATTCTCCTACTGAAGAGAAGGAGAGTCAAAAAGATGGTCATTCCAGCAAGAGAAGGTGCTCTCGGAGTGTGGAAGTTGTTAAGCAAAAGCGTCACAAGCAGGAGTATTGGGAGGGAAGCAGGTACAGATCTTCCCATAGTGAAAGGAACAGCCCTGATAATGGCAGAAGACCAGTAAAATATTCAAAGTACAGATCTCGAAGCAGAGGAAGATCAGAACAAGATAGCGCTAGATATTACCATTCCAAAGGGGAAAGAAGTTGGAGCAGAGAAAGATACTATCAAGATGAACCACGGAAATGGGAAAAATGTAGCTATTACAAGGATTACTATTCACCTCATGCAGCAGGAGACAGTAGAGAGAGAAAGTTCTCTCACGGTGATAAAGACTTTGACAAATTGACTCAGACTTACTCCAGCAGGTCACATAAGCGTTATCATTACAAAAGCAGATGGCCTCACGGTTCCCTCTTGAGAGAGGAAGATGTACATCACTTTAGCACACCCAGAGCAGACTCACATCGTTGCTCAGTAGCTCAGCAACATTCTGGAAAACATTCGCGTGAGAGACATGCACTTCCACCTGTGTCAGCTCATTTGGAGAACTGTCGCCAGAAAAAGGCAAAAGAAGGAAACAGAAAAAGACAATATACTCGTGCAGAAGGTAGTGAAAGTGAAATAGAAAGGCAACGCAGAAAGGTAGAAAAGGAGGTTTTAGGTGGTGAAAACATGAAAAAATATAAGAAGTTCTAGAAGAAAAAGAAGTCTGAAGATAAACAGGGAGAGAAGGATTCCAAGTAAGCAGGGATTCCAGCCTAATCAGCATTTTTTTTCCTAATTCTTTTCTGGGTGCTTCTCATGTTTTGTTTTTTTTTTTTCATAGTTTCTGAGTTATTTAGATAGCATAATCTGGCTGGGGATCATGACTGGGGATCATTAGGTTGATCAGTGAAGACAGGAAAGGTATTGCTGAATTTTGTCAGAGCACTAGCTTTGGACCACGTAGTTCGAATCACATCTGCACACCATTCTGGATTAGGTTAAAATATTTTTTTTTTTTTACTTGCACATATTCCAGAGCTAACCATTGTTAATGATCTGTGTACCAACCAGGACCTATGGTCCTTCAATCTGAGGGCTTAAGTTTGCTGCATCTAAAGGAAGTTACATGTGCACAAAGTACCACAAAATAGCTGACATGCGGCAAATCATCGCCTGTGGTAAAATAAATAAAGTTTCCTGTATGCAACAAGTGCCACATCTTTTTTTCTCTTTTTAACTTGCATGTTTCTTTCAGACTTTATGATTTGTATTTCTCTGCGCTCCACTTTGACAATGCCAATCGCAAGCGTAACAAAAAGAAGAAAAAGGAGAAACATCAGGAAAGTGAAAGGCTTCTTGGAACACTTAGATCCTCGTTTCCAGAAGAAAACCCGGGAGAAGAAGGAAGAATCCCATCCTCCAGATGGCTCTTTATGAGAGCAATGCAGAAGTGAGGGCAGTAAACAACCTCACAAGGAAGGGAAGCCTTCCAGTGCAGGTGAAAGGAAGAAACATCGCATCCAGCGAGTATATTAAAGGTAAGCGGCTGCAGCATGTTTATGGGATTCCTTTTAGATTAATCTAGAGATTATCTAAAACAGTCTTTAAATGCTTGATGACTGAACAGTCTGCTGGATATTAAAATATGTTTTGAAAAATATGTTTCAAATGTTGTTTTTTCAGCTGTGTGGGGAGAACAAATACAGTGGCTATGAATATTTTGGCTATTATTCAGAACAGCATGTGGAGGGATATGTAAACTATGTAATATGTAAAAATATGTACTATGTAAAAATCCTGCTTTTTTTCTCCTTTTTGTTTTTTTTTTTGTCTTTTTCTTTTTTTCCCTGCTATTATAGGTTTAAGAATATAGAGGAATGCGCTGATGGAAGCCATGTAAAGAGTCTCCAAATTTGCATTGGGTTTAAGCGGAAAGAATTTTATGTCTGCACAAATTATGATACTGTCAAAACTTCTTTGTTGTTCTACCTCAATATACATCTAATTGTTAGACTGCTGGATTTGTTGCCAGTATTGATGACAAAGCACACTATAGATGCTGTCTGCGTTACTGGAAAATGATTTGTTTCAAAGTAAAATGACTTCCAGGTGAGGTAAACGCTGAGCATGCTCTTTCTGCCTCCTTCTTGACAGTGCTCATAGTAGATCGCTTAAGTATGTATTAGTCAGGTTCTCTTATAAACTCCTAGTGCGTCTCTGGAATTTTGAATTTACAGTGACTTTACGCTCTTCTCTCTCGCTCCTCTAGGCGGTTTCATCTGTTACCAGAGCTCTAGAACTATTTGTGAAACCTGAAGAGCTGGATGGAGAGAATTGCTACAAATGTAGCGAGTGAGATTATTAACTAATTATGTCTTAATGCTAGATATTAGTTTTATGTATTGCATGACTTAGAGCATAAGTTATCTTTTAACTTCATTTAGAAATAAGGAGACGCAGCTTCGTTGTTGTTGTTGTTGCTTCATTTTGTTTAAACAACTGGTGCACGGAAATAATCCCAAACTTGAAAACGTTACATCTGTTTTGGAAATCTAAGAAGAGTGGCTATTAGCTGATATTGGACTTTTCTCGTAGCATTGTCTGCACCATGGCTTGTCAAGCTTCCTAGGCGTGTAGCTGCATGCTGAAATATTCATATTGGCAGAAGTGAAAAGACATGCCCAGTAAGTAGTGGTGAGCTGAAGCAAGGAGCTGTGGAGAATGATTTGGAGTGGAAGGCAGCAGCAGGTTGCTGCAGGTCCTAGCGTTCACTGTGAAACAAAGTTAGATTGAGTGTCAGGGAATGTGAGCTGGCTCTGTGGTAATGAATGTTAGCAGCCTGTGCTGGCTCACTAAACAGCGTCTTGCACAGCTCTTGAACTGTGAAACCTGTCGATGTGGACTAATGTCCGAAATGAGCTCCCTTAAGCCTAACCCGTGCACAGGGAAAGCCTGTTGAGTTCAGGCGCTCTCTGTGCTGATCAATATGTAAGATGTTTCTACGTATGTGAGAAACAATTGAACATTTGCATAAGATGGTTTGGCAAAACAAGCTGTTAGTCAAACATCCCCTCAGAAAAGCACAGAGTGCCCGGCTCAGTTCTGTAGGATTCATGCCTGACCCCTCTAAATGAAAAATGCAGTATCCACTTCTTGTTGTTGGATACTAAGGAAATTAAGGTGTCGAATCAAGAGCGTCCAATAGGTTATTAAAGCAATTTAATCCCAGGTTCGTCTTAGCCTGCGGATCCTAGAAAGCAACATGCAGCGTATTCAGGATTCTCATAAGTGATGTCTGAGGAAGAGAAAGAACTGTAATAGCACCTCACATCTGAATTGCATGGTCCTTCCTTAACGTGCTCTTTGAGGTGTGATCGGTTCAGTCACACTTAAAGCCAGAATTTTCTGTCTTTTTGTGAGCTTAAAAGGAAAGGCCTTGCACATGTACGGTACTTTTTCCATTGCTGATAACTGTTATTAGTCTTATATATAACTCATTTTTACTATTTTTTGTTTATATTTTATAACTCCCTGGTAATACGCTTTCGTGAGAGATTCCTGTTCCCGCTGTGCTCTGAGTTGTTGGTAAAACTTACCTTCTTCTCTGTATTAACAAACGTGACATGCAGTGCATGGGTTTATGAAAAGAAAAAACCAAACACATGATGCAAGTAAATATCATTCAAATAGCATAAGCATGCGTGAGACATTAAAAGGAGTTTGTTTTGGGGGCGAAAAAGAAGATGCTTTCAAACACTTGTCTCTGCTTGTTTTTAAGGTGTAAAAAGATGGTTCCTGCATCCAAGAGATTTACCATACACCGTTCTTCCAACGTTCTCACAATATCACTGAAAAGATTTGCAGATTTCACAGGTGGAAAGATCAACAAGGTATATTAAGAATATACCTTAAGAATATAGAGAAATGGTCTGCTTTTATTTTCATTTTCTCTTTTTTTCATTTTTCTCTTAATATCAGTAAAGTTCCTGCTTGACAAGAAGCATATACTTTCCTCTGAGAAGGCTAATTCATCAGGAAACAGTTGTCTGCAACTTCTAGTATTAAACATTGCTTATGGGAAGACTTATTTTTAGTGAATCAAGAAATATATTCATATAATTCCAGTCTCTGTTTTTTGGAAGTGTTTTTCTCTGGCTAGTCCGCGAAGTACTCTGATATAATTTTTCTATCTTCTTGGTCTCTCTTTAGGAGGTAAAATATCCTGAGTATTTGGACCTCCGAGCCTACATGTCTCAGTCAAGTGGAGAACCACTCCTCTACGCCTTATATGCGGTGCTGGTGCATCATGGAATCAACTGTCGCACAGGACACTATGTATGCTACATGAAGGTAGAAGTCAACATCATTTCTAACACGGTAAAAGGTTGTGCTGGCAAACCAGTTCAAGTGTTACTAGTAGTACTGTTTCTAGGCAAAAAGATTTTCTGAAATAACCCCAAACTTGAAAATGGGATCTTGTATAAAATCTTAAGCTGTGATTGACTCTCTGCTTAAGAGAGGCCAAACGTGTACCTACTGAGAAGCTAGGTGATAAGTGTTTTTGTACACTTATAAGTGGTCATTTTGTAAAGAGACTGCTGAAAAATCTGAACAGTGCTGCTGCAGAACTCTGAATGGGGGGCTAGCAACTGTCTTAACTGATCTGGAATCTTGAGTTTACTTTTCAGTGGACAGGAGGAGAGTCTCTCAAGGCAAACAGAGAGAGAAATAACACCCGATACTCATGTCAACATAAATTTATGCTCAGAGTGTAGGTGTAGGAACAGCGTCGGTATGTATATGGAACATCGGGAGAGGAAACTATATCGGTATTTACAGCTTTTCTACTTCCTTGTCAGAGAGACGTTGTCTCCAAATTAGAAATTGATGTATTTTGAATAAGGGCTGGTGGATCGGATTTATTCTTACTAGTGTTAATATTTGCTCTTGATTAGTACTTAATATCTGGTAACGCATCAATCAATCGTCAAAAATAAACTTAAAAATGTGTAAGGCTTATCTCGTTGGTCGATACAAAGACCAAGGTCTTTTCTCTTTTCTCTTTTTTTTTTTCCCAGTATTGTTTTTCTGTTTTCCTTCTCACTGCAGTCTTGATTTTGTTTCTTGTCCCTTAAGTATGTTTTCAATGTGTTGTTGAAACATTTTCCCTTTCAATGCAAAAAAAGGAGCTGTCACTGGTGTCTGCAAGTTGAAGACTGGAGCTTATCTGAAAATCACTGAGCCCTAAACTAAACTTATGTTTTAGATATGCTGTAGTTAAAGCTTAAAGTAGTTCAAGTAGTTAAGTTAAAGGAGTAAAGTTACTCCTTGTGGAGTAATTGCCTTAAGTGACTAGGCATTATAAGCACCCCTCCATCCCAAAAGCTACCCGCCTCCAAGGGGCAACCACCCCTCACTGAGCACATCCTCTGAATTTCTCGGAGCCTGTACCTTTAAACGCAAGCGAGGTAATTTCTACCAATCACAACCAAGATACGCATGACTGGAGTCACTCAAGCTCCACCTAAAAGATAGAAAATAATATAAATTGTCTTAAGAGAAAGGGAATGTTGGGGAAGATACTGTCACGAAGGATACCTTCTGACATCAGTCGACAGGCTGAGCCTCTCACCCCTCCCCCCCCCCCGCCCACTGGGATGCTGCGAGGTAAGATCTGAACGCTTGGTTATACCAGGCGTCTCCACGGAAACTTAGAAATCTCTAGCGTCTTTATGCTTTTTAACATCTTAATACCTAGGCCGTGTACCTGTGCATTTCATGCATGCTAGCTTGCTTTTGCAGACAGTGAATTTATCACTGGCAATCCAAAGGACCTGTGTATCTGTTGCCGTAATAAACTGCACTTAATTGCATTGTTCCTGGCCGTGACAGTTCTCCTTGAACGCGACTAGAGCGAGGGCGTGCTGCGTTGTTGGTGGATCCGTGGCCGTGATAGTTCAGTACCCTGAAGCCGACCGGACCCGTAACGGTCAATCGGCTACACCCCTTAATGCGACACTACTAAAGGAAGAAGATGACAGGGCTTGCATTAGGCACGAGTTGCATTAGGCTTTGCATGTGAAAACATCCCCAAATAATTTCACATGGATTTAACGTTTTTAAAGGGAAAAAAACAGGAAGGTGTAGTCTTTCTGTAAGCTACAGCCCTAGATAGTTAAGGCATCAGCATTCATTCCTTTGCTTGACAACAAACTATGAACATACAGAAGAGTTAAATATTTTCATTGCATTCTTAAAGGCGATTTTTCAGACTTGTGCTTCAGTTGTTGGAGTTGAAGAAATTGGTAGACGCCCTTACTTTTACGTTAAGACCAAAATCTTTATCTAAGATTGTGTTATCTAACACAACTAAACTCCCACCCCCACATGTCTTTTTGGAACTTCTGAAAGATCTTTCTGCAGTCCCACTCTGATGGTCTTTCAGTTGTTGAACCTGAGCTGTGCCTACCGCACCAACGAATGCTTTCATGACACAGTATTTTGTCAAAGCAGTTTTGCTTCTTGGAGCTACAGAAGCAGCTCTGGCTACATGATAGGGAACTGTGCTGCACTGGCAAAAACAGACTTACTTACAGACTTAACACCACTTGCTAACTTGATCTATTTCAAATCTCATTTTAACTTTAAAGAGCAATCAGTTTTGCGGTTCCTGTCTTACTAAGTTGCCTTGTTTTGCATGGAAGGTCAGCCTGTGAATGTTTTGCTTTATTGCATGCTTCAAAAAAAGGCTGAGAGGAAGAGACTGGAGGAACCTTTTCTATTCTATAGACTTTCCCCCACGAATGTGGAATTGCAGGCTACTTGGATGAATGTTCGAATGTAAGGGAGCAAGCCTCAGCCAAAGGAGGTAGAATCCTTGCTTAAGAAGAAGTAGCAGTGTGGGGACATCTTTGCTTAATGGGAGCCGTTTAAACTCTTCATAGAAACTCAATAAGCTCTACATCTTATGTTTGGAAAGCAGTATGGTTACGCAGCTGCTAACCTAATGACTTGAGTCTTCTGCTCTGCAACCACGTTTTGTTTTCAAGCAGTGCATACATCAGTTTAGGCTTTGGACAAGGAGATTTGTAATGCAAATAGTGATAAACCAGAATCAGTGCTACTGACGAGTGTAATGGTGAAATGCAGCAAATCAAGTGTTCCTGGAGAACTGTGAGATTACAAAACCAATAAGCCATGAAGCACCTTTTTTTTTTTTTTTAATCAATTCTTATATGCTGAAATAACACCTTCAAGAAAATCTGTTTATCCAGCCAGGCGACGGTGTCTACCTGTAAGCACAAAGGAAACGCCTTGAGAGTTCGTTTGCTGTATTTGAAGTTCTTATACCCTGCAGAAATAATTATTTAGAGTAACATGTAACTGAGGAGATCGTAGCAGGAAGTATATTATTTCTAGCATTAAATTGCTGCCCCGTTGCCAGTGCAATCTAGGGAGAGAACTGTATATAATAGTTAAACTCCCCTGGACTGACTTAAATTTTAAAATATTCTGACAAAGTAAGCTCTAAATCACTTGACATTTTGAACAGTTTTAAACGGGTACAAAACCGAAGCTTTATAAACCAAGCAGCATTTATAATGCTTCATATATAAAAACAATGCCTATTTTTAAGATTTGTTACATATCTATGTAGATACGCTTGCTGGAAAAGCCAGGTCTGTTGTAGACCAAATGCTGCAGATTAAGACTTGTGGCTTACCAGTTCCATTTCTGTATTTTCTTGGAAAATGTTTCGAGTTAGAGTTTAAATATAAAATGTAAATACTGTACAGATATATATTGAAATAAGTATTTCTTGGTGTACACAGGTGATTTGCATGACAAATACTCTGTATCGATCATTGTTAAAAACGCAATGTTCTGTGTAAATCCACTGCGTATTAATCTTTTCATTTATCATCAAGAGCTGTTACTTAAGCCTGGACATTCTCAAAAATAAAGTGTGAAACTATATACCATTGTGTAGCTCCTCCTTTATCAAGAGTACATGCAAGATAATTCCTCCTTTTCTTTTTCTTTCTAGAGGATGATTCAATTTTATAGCATGGATTATAACCGCTCTTGCAAGTGACCTTCTTTTAAGCACAACAGTTTAAATGATCAGGTTACAGAGAAAACCCTTTCACTGCAAAATAGATTCAATAAAGACTTGTGGCTTACCAGTTTCATTTCAAAACCCAAGGTGTTGGGTTTGATGGAAAAATGGTTGGTTTGGATGGTAAAAAGGTCGTCCGTTTTGATGGTAGGTTTAGTCTGAGTATTGAAGGCTTCCATCAGTAAGCTCTGCATCTGAAAGACAAAGGGAAGAAATGTCATTCCCTGTTGTGATACTCAACATGGAACTGTCTGGCTCAGTGGTTTTCTTTCTAAAGAGAGAAGTCACAAGCCTGCACACAGCTTGATCTGCTCTCTGACTACAGGGCTGAACTGACTGGAGAAGGCAGCTTCCAAAGCCCTCCCATTAAACTGACTGCATTTCAGTTCCATGCTAAAATTGGTCAACTGTACAGAATATTAGGACAAAGCTACCTGTTTTGATAGCAAACGGTAGACCTTAGGTAAGTTGCATTCATTTGAAGGTTTGACTGGACGGCATCCTTGTTTTACTAGTGATCTTGTGGTCAAGCTGACCAAATCCTAGCCACAGAACAGAAGCGTTCAGAAACTGGCTAGAGAGAGCACTTATTAGAGAGAGCAGGAATTTAACTGCTTTAACGCTGCTCTTTCTCTCACGTATCTGGAATTTCCTTAAATCACAAATTATCACTAGCTATCCTTGTTAATTTATTCAAAGTAACATGAGTCCAGGTGAAAAGGCACACTCTTAACAAGTCCTCAGTTGTTCCTAGTCTGCTCCTAGCTTACTTGAGAGGTTCAATACAGTAAGAAATAAATAAATAAATAAATAACCTGCTGAAGTGGCCTTTTTTCAGATTAGATTCCACCATTCAGAAAATCCTGCTTAAGAGATGTTTTTTCTTTTCTTTGAAAGACTGACCTTCCCCCACATGAAACTAATTAGTATCTTTAGGCTTGATGAAATACATGAATTCCTCAATTTACCAAAATTGCTTTGCACAGCCCTCCCATCCTGCTTATGTTGCAAGCAGCGTATCTAAGTGGGGTACTGTTGGGGTACATCTCTTTCACTCATGTAGCCCAGTGATCCCAATGCCCTGGACTTGTGTAATGTGTGCAAGACATTTACTTTCTCCCTATACTTTTGACTGGTTTAGAATAAGCGAGTTCGCCATCTGCTGGCCAGAGAATTCACCGAAGCCCAAAGAGCATTAGAGCAGACGCATTTTCTTCTGTGCTATTCCTGATTTATCAGCTAGAAGAGACACAGTTTAGTACAATCAGGATTCTTTTGACATTAGTAGCATAAAAAGTCTATTTTTGCAACACTGGTATTTGAAAGACCTCCGTTCAGTCCCTAATTTTGTTCTTGATAATGGGACAGATTGTATTAATGTTTGCAAGAATGTGTGAACAACCAGCCTCCCCTCCATGTCGTATTTTAAGATTAAAACTTGTGGTCGTCCCTGTCTCAAAACACAGTCATGCTTTGCAACAATCGCACTCCCTCTTTAGCTTGAAGGAACTTGTCAGTGCCAGAATCTGCTGACTATGGCAATTTACTTCATCATCCAAACCGGGCAGAATTTTTGAAAACCTCTAGCAAGATTTCACTTCTCCAAACATTATGTAGAAGACATTCAGCTGTAAAGCAAGAAGATGAAGTCCTTTGTTTCCTATGCCAGAATGACATTTTCAACACTGAACAGGATTGTCACCGACCGTTAACTGGTTGTTAAGTTGTGGCTAGGTATAAAATGTAGAAAATGTTTAAAAATAAAACTTGCCTTTGGATAGTGAACTGTCTTCTTCGGGGATTACTTCAGTTACCTGTAAGAGGAAAACAGATGATTTGGGGGGGTTGTTTGTTTTTAAGAACGGGTGCAGTCTTGCCAGTAATTTAGCTGGTATTTTTCAAAGTGACCTCTTAGAAACTTTACAGCACTGTTGAATCAACATGTCTCTAACCCTACAATTAAATAATGCTAAAAGATGCAGCAATTTATCTTCCTGCAAGTGCTTATTAAGATATCTGAGTAACTGCGACCGTGGCTTCATCACAGATATATATATATTTAATACTACACACTTCTGCTCAGAAAGAAAATCACGGAAAATGTAAAATTTCATTTGAGATGCTGAATTTGTTGCAGTGTGAGATCTTCTTCATCACATGATTCTATTCGTAATTAAACCATATTATCTACTGAGAGACCAAGATTACGACAAGAACAGCACAGAGTTCAGCATGAAGCCGATCAGGAGCTCAAGTTTGTACTTATTTTTTTGTAAGGAGATGTACCAAGCTGGCTTTTTTATTGTTTCATCAGCACATTTCTAAGCCTATACGAGCAGGGGAAAAAAAAAAAAAAACAAAAAAAACCCAAGTAGAACAATTGCAGGGCTCCTCAGTTTACAGCATGAGGTCGCTTTTTCCAGGTGAAAAGCGGAGCCATAAGTGGCAGTACACTAAAGCCCTGGCACGTGGAGATCCGAGAGGAGAGCTGTTTGGCCCTCCTTTTCACTCCTGGGAACCACATACCTCAAAACCCACAGACTATGGGATATATCTCAGAGAAATCTTGGGAAAGGAGAGCATGAAGAGCATGTTTGTAAATTTATTTCTCCCTGGGCTTCTTCTGCTTCTCCAAGAAATACTTGTTTGAATATAACTTTGGCAGCAGTACTTATGCTGTTTTGCACCTACCACATTTAAAACTCCTACAAAAAACTGAAAAGTTAGACTGAAAAGCATCTCTTTCCGTTCTACTTTGTAAAGCTGCATGTTTTCCTCATGCAAAACAACAGGGGAATGGAAGCTAGAAAAGGAAATGCTGAATGTAAAACAAAACAAAACAAACCTCAGCCCTCCAGGACAAAAGCCGATAACTAAGTGCTTTCTAACATGCTGATTAGGTTTCAAGAGGATACCGCTTTAAATAAGTGTAATTGTCTGTCCATAGGCAGAAGCTGAATAATGGCAGGATGAATATCTATACTTAATTTTTTGTTACTGTCTTCCTGTAGCACACAGGGACTTGTTACGTTTAGGGAAAATGCTAACCTAATGGAGGGTTTAAACCATAAGCTAGTTTGTTATACCAAAATGACTGAGAGAACAAAGCATAAAGTGTTTTCAGATTTCTAGTACACCTTGATTGCTATCCATTAAACTTAAGACAGGTTAAACAAAGCACAGGAAATAAGAGAACTCCTAGTCCCACAACTGGCAAATTGTGCGCACACTTTCCATTCCTGAGAAAATAATACACAAACCTGAAAAATGCATTTAACTGAGAAACGAAGACATCCTTGTCCTATTGGAAGACTAAGGTGACAGCTCTTGGGCTCAGTGATTTTCAGATAAGCTCCAGTCTTCAACTTGCAGACACCAGTGACAGCTCCTTTTTTTGCATTGAAAGGGAAAATGTTTCAACAACACATTGAAAACATACTTAAGGGACAAGAAACAAAATCAAGACTGCAGTGAGAAGGAAAACAGAAAAACAATACTGGGAAAAAAAAAAAAGAGAAAAGAGAAAAGACCTTGGTCTTTGTATCGACCAACGAGATAAGCCTTACACATTTTTAAGTTTATTTTTGACGATTGATTGATGCGTTACCAGATATTAAGTACTAATCAAGAGCAAATATTAACACTAGTAAGAATAAATCCGATCCACCAGCCCTTATTCAAAATACATCAATTTCTAATTTGGAGACAACGTCTCTCTGACAAGGAAGTAGAAAAGCTGTAAATACCGATATAGTTTCCTCTCCCGATGTTCCATATACATACCGACGCTGTTCCTACACCTACACTCTGAGCATAAATTTATGTTGACATGAGTATCGGGTGTTATTTCTCTCTCTGTTTGCCTTGAGAGACTCTCCTCCTGTCCACTGAAAAGTAAACTCAAGATTCCAGATCAGTTAAGATAGTTGCTAGCCCCCCATTCAGAGTTCTGCAGCAGCACTGTTCAGATTTTTCAGCAGTCTCTTTACAAAATGACCACTTATAAGTGTACAAAAACACTTATCACCTAGCTTCTCAGTAGGTACACGTTTGGCCTCTCTTAAGCAGAGAGTCAATCACAGCTTAAGATTTTATACAAGATCCCATTTTCAAGTTTGGGGTTATTTCAGAAAATCTTTTTGCCTAGAAACAGTACTACTAGTAACACTTGAACTGGTTTGCCAGCACAACCTTTTACCGTGTTAGAAATGATGTTGACTTCTACCTTCATGTAGCATACATAGTGTCCTGTGCGACAGTTGATTCCATGATGCACCAGCACCGCATATAAGGCGTAGAGGAGTGGTTCTCCACTTGACTGAGACATGTAGGCTCGGAGGTCCAAATACTCAGGATATTTTACCTCCTAAAGAGAGACCAAGAAGATAGAAAAATTATATCAGAGTACTTCGCGGACTAGCCAGAGAAAAACACTTCCAAAAAACAGAGACTGGAATTATATGAATATATTTCTTGATTCACTAAAAATAAGTCTTCCCATAAGCAATGTTTAATACTAGAAGTTGCAGACAACTGTTTCCTGATGAATTAGCCTTCTCAGAGGAAAGTATATGCTTCTTGTCAAGCAGGAACTTTACTGATATTAAGAGAAAAATGAAAAAAAGAGAAAATGAAAATAAAAGCAGACCATTTCTCTATATTCTTAAGGTATATTCTTAATATACCTTGTTGATCTTTCCACCTGTGAAATCTGCAAATCTTTTCAGTGATATTGTGAGAACGTTGGAAGAACGGTGTATGGTAAATCTCTTGGATGCAGGAACCATCTTTTTACACCTTAAAAACAAGCAGAGACAAGTGTTTGAAAGCATCTTCTTTTTCGCCCCCAAAACAAACTCCTTTTAATGTCTCACGCATGCTTATGCTATTTGAATGATATTTACTTGCATCATGTGTTTGGTTTTTTCTTTTCATAAACCCATGCACTGCATGTCACGTTTGTTAATACAGAGAAGAAGGTAAGTTTTACCAACAACTCAGAGCACAGCGGGAACAGGAATCTCTCACGAAAGCGTATTACCAGGGAGTTATAAAATATAAACAAAAAATAGTAAAAATGAGTTATATATAAGACTAATAACAGTTATCAGCAATGGAAAAAGTACCGTACATGTGCAAGGCCTTTCCTTTTAAGCTCACAAAAAGACAGAAAATTCTGGCTTTAAGTGTGACTGAACCGATCACACCTCAAAGAGCACGTTAAGGAAGGACCATGCAATTCAGATGTGAGGTGCTATTACAGTTCTTTCTCTTCCTCAGACATCACTTATGAGAATCCTGAATACGCTGCATGTTGCTTTCTAGGATCCGCAGGCTAAGACGAACCTGGGATTAAATTGCTTTAATAACCTATTGGACGCTCTTGATTCGACACCTTAATTTCCTTAGTATCCAACAACAAGAAGTGGATACTGCATTTTTCATTTAGAGGGGTCAGGCATGAATCCTACAGAACTGAGCCGGGCACTCTGTGCTTTTCTGAGGGGATGTTTGACTAACAGCTTGTTTTGCCAAACCATCTTATGCAAATGTTCAATTGTTTCTCACATACGTAGAAACATCTTACATATTGATCAGCACAGAGAGCGCCTGAACTCAACAGGCTTTCCCTGTGCACGGGTTAGGCTTAAGGGAGCTCATTTCGGACATTAGTCCACATCGACAGGTTTCACAGTTCAAGAGCTGTGCAAGACGCTGTTTAGTGAGCCAGCACAGGCTGCTAACATTCATTACCACAGAGCCAGCTCACATTCCCTGACACTCAATCTAACTTTGTTTCACAGTGAACGCTAGGACCTGCAGCAACCTGCTGCTGCCTTCCACTCCAAATCATTCTCCACAGCTCCTTGCTTCAGCTCACCACTACTTACTGGGCATGTCTTTTCACTTCTGCCAATATGAATATTTCAGCATGCAGCTACACGCCTAGGAAGCTTGACAAGCCATGGTGCAGACAATGCTACGAGAAAAGTCCAATATCAGCTAATAGCCACTCTTCTTAGATTTCCAAAACAGATGTAACGTTTTCAAGTTTGGGATTATTTCCGTGCACCAGTTGTTTAAACAAAATGAAGCAACAACAACAACAACGAAGCTGCGTCTCCTTATTTCTAAATGAAGTTAAAAGATAACTTATGCTCTAAGTCATGCAATACATAAAACTAATATCTAGCATTAAGACATAATTAGTTAATAATCTCACTCGCTACATTTGTAGCAATTCTCTCCATCCAGCTCTTCAGGTTTCACAAATAGTTCTAGAGCTCTGGTAACAGATGAAACCGCCTAGAGGAGCGAGAGAGAAGAGCGTAAAGTCACTGTAAATTCAAAATTCCAGAGACGCACTAGGAGTTTATAAGAGAACCTGACTAATACATACTTAAGCGATCTACTATGAGCACTGTCAAGAAGGAGGCAGAAAGAGCATGCTCAGCGTTTACCTCACCTGGAAGTCATTTTACTTTGAAACAAATCATTTTCCAGTAACGCAGACAGCATCTATAGTGTGCTTTGTCATCAATACTGGCAACAAATCCAGCAGTCTAACAATTAGATGTATATTGAGGTAGAACAACAAAGAAGTTTTGACAGTATCATAATTTGTGCAGACATAAAATTCTTTCCGCTTAAACCCAATGCAAATTTGGAGACTCTTTACATGGCTTCCATCAGCGCATTCCTCTATATTCTTAAACCTATAATAGCAGGGAAAAAAAGAAAAAGACAAAAAAAAAAAAACAAAAAGGAGAAAAAAAGCAGGATTTTTACATAGTACATATTTTTACATATTACATAGTTTACATATCCCTCCACATGCTGTTCTGAATAATAGCCAAAATATTCATAGCCACTGTATTTGTTCTCCCCACACAGCTGAAAAAACAACATTTGAAACATATTTTTCAAAACATATTTTAATATCCAGCAGACTGTTCAGTCATCAAGCATTTAAAGACTGTTTTAGATAATCTCTAGATTAATCTAAAAGGAATCCCATAAACATGCTGCAGCCGCTTACCTTTAATATACTCGCTGGATGCGATGTTTCTTCCTTTCACCTGCACTGGAAGGCTTCCCTTCCTTGTGAGGTTGTTTACTGCCCTCACTTCTGCATTGCTCTCATAAAGAGCCATCTGGAGGATGGGATTCTTCCTTCTTCTCCCGGGTTTTCTTCTGGAAACGAGGATCTAAGTGTTCCAAGAAGCCTTTCACTTTCCTGATGTTTCTCCTTTTTCTTCTTTTTGTTACGCTTGCGATTGGCATTGTCAAAGTGGAGCGCAGAGAAATACAAATCATAAAGTCTGAAAGAAACATGCAAGTTAAAAAGAGAAAAAAAGATGTGGCACTTGTTGCATACAGGAAACTTTATTTATTTTACCACAGGCGATGATTTGCCGCATGTCAGCTATTTTGTGGTACTTTGTGCACATGTAACTTCCTTTAGATGCAGCAAACTTAAGCCCTCAGATTGAAGGACCATAGGTCCTGGTTGGTACACAGATCATTAACAATGGTTAGCTCTGGAATATGTGCAAGTAAAAAAAAAAAAATATTTTAACCTAATCCAGAATGGTGTGCAGATGTGATTCGAACTACGTGGTCCAAAGCTAGTGCTCTGACACAATTCAGCAATACCTTTCCTGTCTTCACTGATCAACCTAATGATCCCCAGTCATGATCCCCAGCCAGATTATGCTATCTAAATAACTCAGAAACTATGAAAAAAAAAAAACAAAACATGAGAAGCACCCAGAAAAGAATTAGGAAAAAAAATGCTGATTAGGCTGGAATCCCTGCTTACTTGGAATCCTTCTCTCCCTGTTTATCTTCAGACTTCTTTTTCTTCTAGAACTTCTTATATTTTTTCATGTTTTCACCACCTAAAACCTCCTTTTCTACCTTTCTGCGTTGCCTTTCTATTTCACTTTCACTACCTTCTGCACGAGTATATTGTCTTTTTCTGTTTCCTTCTTTTGCCTTTTTCTGGCGACAGTTCTCCAAATGAGCTGACACAGGTGGAAGTGCATGTCTCTCACGCGAATGTTTTCCAGAATGTTGCTGAGCTACTGAGCAACGATGTGAGTCTGCTCTGGGTGT
The DNA here is from genome assembly GCF_964034855.1 of Anser brachyrhynchus. Taxonomy (NCBI): domain Eukaryota; kingdom Metazoa; phylum Chordata; class Aves; order Anseriformes; family Anatidae; genus Anser; species Anser brachyrhynchus. The sequence goes on from NC_137700.1 coordinate 2,978,107, forward strand.
GCTAAAGTGATGTACATCTTCCTCTCTCAAGAGGGAACCGTGAGGCCATCTGCTTTTGTAATGATAACGCTTATGTGACCTGCTGGAGTAAGTCTGAGTCAATTTGTCAAAGTCTTTATCACCGTGAGAGAACTTTCTCTCTCTACTGTCTCCTGCTGCATGAGGTGAATAGTAATCCTTGTAATAGCTACATTTTTCCCATTTCCGTGGTTCATCTTGATAGTATCTTTCTCTGCTCCAACTTCTTTCCCCTTTGGAATGGTAATATCTAGCGCTATCTTGTTCTGATCTTCCTCTGCTTCGAGATCTGTACTTTGAATATTTTACTGGTCTTCTGCCATTATCAGGGCTGTTCCTTTCACTATGGGAAGATCTGTACCTGCTTCCCTCCCAATACTCCTGCTTGTGACGCTTTTGCTTAACAACTTCCACACTCCGAGAGCACCTTCTCTTGCTGGAATGACCATCTTTTTGACTCTCCTTCTCTTCAGTAGGAGAATGTTCCCTCTTTCTCTGGTAACGCTCTTTGTCAGATTTTTTAGTCTCGTCCTTTGTATCTTGGCATCTATCTGTAACAGCTAAGGAGGAAAGGTTTTTAGAACTACATTCACTGTCAGACTTTAGAGGGGAAGTTTGCCGCAATTTCTCACCAGTCTCAGAAGACTCTTTGATGTAGAAAACATTTTCTTCTGAAATCAGTTCATGTTCTTTTGATCTTCTTGGTTTCTCCTTGTCTCCACGGTCATCACATTGGTACTGTTCAAGGTATTCATCATTCTCAGTAGATTTCGGAAGTCCCGGGACACTGCACAAAATAAAAACACGTTTCCGTCTCCCTCCACCTGCTGCTCTGAGAAAAAAGGGGTGGGGGCGACGGGGGAACAGCCAATGTTTCTCCAGATAATGGAGAAAAATGGAAAAACATTCTATGAAGAAACACAAGTTCTCCGCGAGGCACCAGCCTGCATCAGAGTGCTATGCACAGTGTCGATCATTAGTTCTGTTCGCAACACTGGCCATACAGTACGGAATTCTACTGATTTAAATCCTTCCATTAAATAGTATTAGTAGACAGATAAAACCGCAATGGACTTCCATAAAATCTTGTCTTAATCAGACTGTGCTCATTTTACCTTATTTCCTCTGACAAGCTGTTCAGCTGGCTGGCCGTGAGGGATTCCATGATGACTTCTCGAGGGACTGGAGGCATAGCTCCAGGCATCTGCAACTAAAACGCACAAGTCAGCAGACAGAAAAAATACCATTTGTGCTGAGGACTAGTCTTCTCAGAATTTCTACATTAAATGCTAAGCAAGATCGCTTTGTGTTGTATGCATTATCTACACTTCAAAGATAACGCCAACTCACCTCCCAAAATCTACTTTATGAAACTTAAGAATTTTTATCTCAGCTCAGCTTAAGCTGACAAGTTCTAATGTCAGCTCAGCTCTGCAAATTCTAATGGCATAGTATCACAAAGAGTTACGATCAAATTTGTGCTGTGTTTTCTCAGCATTTCGCCTGAATTAGGAACATGATAAACACTCCCGAATACATCGTGGGTGAGAAATTCTCGATGGAGCAAACTACTATGTTTCAAGCAATCCGTTTGTTTTAGAAAAGAACATCTCACAAGGTTTAACAGGTTCAACTTGGCAAGTGGAATCATCAAGTTTCAGTCCGTTTTCTTTAGATTCATGAACTAAACTAATAGCACCATTCAGTGAATCAGTGTTTGGCAGCTCATGCTGGGATCTTCCTTCATCAGCATTCTGACAGGAAGAATGGGAATTCTGCAATGTACGGACTACCTTTCCAACCAAAATTCCACATTGCATTGCAATTCCTTTTAAATAAGCCCTTTGACTCCTCCTCAGATTTTCCTGAAGATTCTGCACCGTAAGGGACTGTGTTATCAGAGCTGAGTTTAGGATTTCCATTCACCTTTGGCTCCACAAAAATTTCAGCAGAAACTCTTTTTTTTTTTTTTTTGTATTTGTATTTGCTTCATTTGCTTTACCGAATTTGTGATTGTGGATGAAGGAACAGCCTTGTAGAGATCTTCATCCTCCACAGCACTGCTAAGACAGTCAGGCTGTGACACAGTCTGACGAGCAGGCAATTTATTGTGAATACTGATGGTGATCTTCTGGTTTTTTGACGTATCAGTAATTGAAGGCCTGGTAATCGCCTGTTCTTGAACACAGGCCATTGGTGGTGCTGAAGATGGCCTTTTTAGGGTGACACCAGTGGTATTTGCATCCTCTTTTATGGATCCATTTCCATTTAAACGACTTGAATTCTGTATTTAAAAAGAAGAAATTGCAAGACGGGTTAATGGAAACACTCCATTTAACATTTTTAAACATGTCATTCTCCTACTAAGTATTTCTACAAATGGTCTTAACACCTAAAAAGCAAAAAACACTGCCCTTAAAAGATAAATGCAAGTCCCATAAGTGTATTTAATTCCTGCTTTTGGTTTACTGCATATTGATATCAAATTAACATCATTTTTGAAAACCATCCAAACAACTTAACATTGCCTAAAGCTATTCCCAAATATATTTAGTTTCCCCTTTAAACATACCCCAAAAAGCCTGGAATAATTGTTCTGGTGCTCAGGAATAAGACAATTTGGTTTCCCTGTCTTAGCTAAAGTGACGTCGATAGGAAAAACAAGTCCTCTTTTAAATGATTCGAGGATTAGTACACTCTACTTAAATTGTCAAAGAGCGTAGCTCTCTGTGCTTTACAAAGCTGTCTAGGAGGTATAAACAATGGAGTCGCATGGCTGCGCAATTCAGCAGTAACCACTGTTTGAATGACTCTGGCTGTAGCATGAGGGCTGTGAAGACAGCTGCAGCGTGGGAAGGAAAACAAAACAAAGATGCCAAAAACCAAACAAAAAACCCCACACCAAACCCCAAACCCACTGTCCGTTTGGTGCCATTATCTGCCCTCCCGCTTCCCTAAATTACCTTAATCATATGAGGAGGAAGTCGTGGTCCCAGAAATCCAGCCTGCTTACTGTTAGCCCCCCGCTGACCAGGGGGGAATGAACAGGGATAAGACGGTGCTGCTAAGTAAAAAGCACGTTCTCCGAGCGTCAAATCATAGCGCCTTCAGAAAAGAGCAGTGATCTCAGTTTAGTTTTTCTTTCGGCCTACTCTTGGATTAAATCCCATCCTATAATTTTATAGGAACAGTTCATACGATATGGAAGCCTTCTCTACAGAAGACTTAGCCAAGACTACAAACTGAAAAGTAGGTAACAGTCTTCCTACTATGACTATCACTTTCAGAGCAATAATTCATTCTTACACCACAGATGGCCTTCATTTCTCTCCTTCTCTAAATTAGCCAGCTACAGATAACACATATACAGCAATTTACACAAGTGCTGCAGTTTAAGGCCAAGCAACAAAAGATAATAAATGACAGAGAATTTCAGGTTAGACAGAACTGAATTAGAGAAATAATCATCTTTTCCTGGGAGAGAAAGAAAAACACTTGCAAAAAGAAAAGTATCAATAACAGGAGAGTAAATCTCTTCTGAACACATTTGAATACTTGTTATTACCTGATATAAAAAAGTAAGTAAGCTTGCTGACCAAGAACTCTTTTAATGTCAGTACGGACTACTTTTGCATCATTCATCTGATACCAAAGTCCATTACCAGCCTGCAAATAAAGACAACGATATCTTTAGATGAATTGCATGTTTTCCAAATGAAATCACAGATAGCAATAAAATACACACGTGTCAAATAAACATATAATGAAATCTTTTTCCCTAGAAACAGTACTACTAGTAACACTTGAACTGGTTTGCCAGCACAACCTTTACCCTGTTAGAAATGATGTTGACTTCTACCTTTATGTAGCATACATAGTGTCCTGAGCGACAGTTGATACCATGATGCACCAGCACCGCATATAAGGCATAGAGGAGTGGTTCTCCACTTGATTGAGACATGTAGGCTCGGAGGTCCAAATACTCAGGATATTTTACTTCCTAAAGAGAGACCAAGAAGATAGAAAAATTATATCAGAGTACTTCGCGGACTAGCCAGAGAAAAACACTTCCAAAAAACAGAGACTGGAATTATATGAATATATCTCTTGATTCACTAAAAATAAGTCTTCCCATAAGCAACGTTTAATACTAGAAGTTGCAGACAACTGTTTTCTGATGAATTAGCCTTCTCAGAGGAAAGTATATGCTTCTTGTCAAGCAGGAACTTTACTGATATTAAGAGAAAGAATAAGCCATAGTCGTTAGTCTACAATTATTGTCTGAAAATATTAACAACTTTCAGCTTTGGGGGATGTCCCATTACATGATGACAAAGTTGCATTACAGCGGGAAATATACCTTGTTGATCTTTCCACCTGTGAAATCTGCAAATCTTTTCAGTGATATTGTGAGAACGTTGGAAGAACGGTGTATGGTAAATCTCTTGGATGCAGGAACCATCTTTTTACACCTTAAAAACAAGCAGAGACAAGTGTTTGAAAGCATCATCTTTTTTGCCCCCAAAACAAACTCGTTTTAATGTCTCATGCATGCTTATGCTATTTGAATGATATTTACTTGCATCATATGTTTGGTTTTTTCTTTTCATAAACCCATGCACTGCATGTCACGTTTGTTAATACAGAGAAGAAGGTAAGTTTTACCAACAACTCAGAGCATAGCGGGAACAGGAATCTCTCACGAAAGCGTATTACCAGGGAGTTATAAAATATAAACAAAAAATAGTAAAAATGAGTTATATATAAGACTAATAACAGTTATCAGCAATGGAAAAAGTACTGTACATGTGCAAGGCCTTTCCTTTTAAGCTCACAAAAAGACGGAAAATTCTGGCTTTAAGTGTGACTGAACCGATCACACCTCAAAGAGCACATTAAGGAAGGACCATGCAATTCAGATGTGAGGTGCTATTACAGTTCTTTCTCTTCCTCAGACATCACTTATGAGAATCCTGAATACGCTGCATGTTGCTTTCTAGGATCCGCAGGCCAAGACGAACCTGGGATTAAATTGCTTTAATAACCTATTGGACGCTCTTGATTCGACACCCTAATTTCCTTAGTATCCAACAACAAGAAGTGGATACTGCATTTTTCATTTAGAGGGGTCAGGCATGAATTCTACAGAACTGAGCCGGGCACTCTGTGCTTTTCTGAGGGGACGTTTGACTAACAGCTTGTTTTGCCAAACCATCTTATGCAAATGTTCAATTGTTTCTCACATACGTAGAAACATCTTACATATTGATCAGCACAGAGAGCGCCTGAACTCAACAGGCTTTCCCTGTGCACGGGTTAGGCTTAAGGGAGCTCATTTCGGACATTAGTCCACATCGACAGGTTTCACAGTTCAAGAGCTGTGCAAGACGCTGTTTAGTGAGCCAGCACAGGCTGCTAACATTCATTACCACAGAGCCAGCTCACATTCCCTGACACTCAATCTAACTTTGTTTCACAGTGAACGCTAGGACCTGTAGGAACCTGCTGCTGCCTTCCACTCCAAATCATTCTCCATAGCTCCTTGCTTCAGCTCACCACTACTAGAAAATGAAGCAACAACAACAACAACAATGCTGCGTCTCCTTATTTCTAAATGAAGTTAAAGGATAACTTACGCTCTAAGTCATGTAATATATAAAACTAATATCTAGTATTAAGACATAATTAGTAATAATCTTACTCGCTACATTTATAGCAATTCTCTCCATCCAGCTCTTCAGGTTTCACAAATAGTTCTAGAGCTCTGGTAACAGATGAAACCGCCTAGAGGAGCGAGAGAGAAGAGCGTAAAGTCACTGTAAATTCAAAATTCCAGAGACGCACTAGGAGTTTATAAGAGAACCTGACTAACACATACTTAAGCGATCTACTATGAGCACTGTCAAGAAGGAGGCAGAAAGAGCATGCTCAGCGTTTACCTCACCTGGAAGTCATTCTACTTTGAAACAAATCATTTTCCAGTAACGCAGACAGCATCTATAGTGTGCTTTGTCATCAATACTGGCAACAAATCCAACAGTCTAACAATTAGACGTATATTGAGGTAGAACAACAAAGAAGTGTGACAGTATTATACTTTGCGCAGCAATAAAATTCTTTCCCCTTAAACCCAATGCAGACGTGGAGACTATTTACAGGGGTTCCACAGAAGGACAAAGTCCAATCCACTTTCTAACCACCACCAAGCTCTTATATTTTAACATTGTACGTGGTTTGGTTTTTTAAGTTAAACAAGTTTAATTTAGAAAGTTATACATGTACTTAAACATCATGAATTATATTTACAAAACCTCCTACCTTTACATCCAAAGTGATATCAAGAAATGCCTCATACGTATCCGAAACTGCTTTGCAATTCAAGCACTTCACTGGAAGCAAAATATAAATGCTTAACAACACGTGAAGGAGACTAACTGTCCACATTCAAGTTGTCGATAGATACTACTTCAGACAAACTACAGACTGCTTTACTACCGACAAAAGACACAGATCAGTTCTAAGGACAGGAATATTTTTAAAAGTACCTCTTGATCTTAGAAATCCTCCAAATATTTGATGAATGATGGTGGTAGCTTGAGAAGATCTGTCCAATCTGGAAATAAATTATAATCAGACCTCAGAAGATTTAAGGCACACAGTTAACTCTTCAAAGAGTTTTATGAAAACCAAGGATGACCTAGACTTTCAGTTTTGATAGTAAATAAAGGCCTAAAAGGTGCTAGAGAACGTATAAAAGTGAATTTGTTTATGCTTACTTGGTGCTTCCATTCAAGCACGCTTCCTGCATAGCATCAACAGTATAGCGCAAGAACTCGTGTGCGTCTTCTTGACTGCCAAAACGGAAATGTTGTCCTATTCCTAAATAAGAAGATGATAGTATTCACCTCATTTAAAAATGAAGTAATTCTCCTGTTTCTAAAATCTCTCTTCTTTACAGTGTTAAAACCATTTATACACATCAAATAATTATTTGAAGATTACAAGATGCTGAAAAAGAAACACATCTGAAGCCACTTACGACTGAGATTATTGATAACACGCGTAGGCTCGATGGCATCAACAGTGCAACGCAGGGCCTGGTTAATGTGAGTCTCCATCGTGCACATCATGCAAAAATCTTGTTCACGACCTGAAGAGTGAAAGAAGAAAGCATCCCAGTCTAGCGAAACAGACATAACTACAAACAAACATATAAGTAACATTTAAACTATAGATACAATATCCACTCTCCTTGTCCCAACAGTCTCCTAACATTTCATTTCACACAACTTTATAGAATAAAAATATCCATTAAGCCTGTATTCAAGTGCATTTTGTGATGAGAAATCTAAAAGACTACTGCAAAGTCACGTTTGTAAAGGCTGACAGGAATGTGAACTCCACAGGTTGCAAAATGTATGAGGAAAGAATATTTGACCTTGATGATACAGCATTAAGAGAACGTGGGTTATTTTCAGCACAGTGCTGTCAGGTGAGCTTCATGATACAGAGCTACGAGTCCTTTGGGAAAAAGGAAAAATTACAGTAATGTATGTAATAGTACTTCTGCCCTCCTTTTTTCAACAGGATTCTTAACTGAAACGATTTCTATATACAGGAAGAAAACAGTTAAATTTCTAGGTATCGATACAAAGATACCAGCCTAAAAAGCATACAGGTTTAGTACAACATTTACTTTATAGTACAACATTTTATTTAGGACAAAATCAGTCTAGATTTTAATACAGTCCCACAAAAAAATCTAGTCGTGTTCATAACAGCTCATATTGCTTTCTAGGTTTTTTTTGGTTTTTTTTTTTTTTTAATTGGTTCAACAACGAACAGACCATTTATTGTAGTGCATTATGGAACCTCGGCTGTGCAGACTAAAGACCTATGATGCCAACATCCTAAATTTTATTGCCTTTCTAGCAGCAGGAAGCCCAAATAGCCCAAATGCCAAATGTTCATTAAATGCATTACTGTCCAATGCACTTCATTATTCCCATGAAGCAAGAAAAGATCCTTTTAAAAAAACAAACAAACAAACAAACAAAAAAAACACATGGTGCATTAAACGCACTCCATATGCTATTCCGAGCCCACTGCTAATACAATGCTCAAAGCCAGCGTCTACAGGTAAAATCAGACAAGTAAGTTTGTCTCACAGAATCACTGCTGTTCTTTCACCTTCACAGCTATCCAACAGATTTAAAATACTGTTAGAAAGTACTCACATGACTGGCTGTGCTCAAGAGAAAGCATGTAATTGGCAAGTGGGGGGGTGTAGGTCAAACACTGTAGAGTAGCATTAAGAAAACACGTGTTGCCAAGATTGTACAGGCCAACTCCAACACTTTGTGTTTCTTGCCAATCCATACGTATCTTCTCAGGTGGAAAAAGAATCCTTTGTGGCGGAGCAATTCCATCATTAACAACTGCAAGAAAGTTATATTTAAAAAGAGATTTTGTTTGTTTGTTTCTAAGAAAGGTATTAAGTATATATAGGTATAGTGAATATATAAAGTATATATAGGCATAGTAAAAATACTATTCTGCGGGAGCACCTAGAGGAACTAGCTACAATCCAAAACAGAAAAACTTATTGCAGACACCTTTAATACCGCCATATTCAAATTGGCTGGTCAACACAACGTTTTGGGAAAAAAAAGTTTAGTCAACCATTTTAATTTCTTCCTTATTATATGCTTTTTTCCTTATTATAACTTCAACCACAAACTTAGACTTGAAATTATATGGTAATAAATGCAAGGACAATGTAAAAACAAATAACTAGGAATGACGGTACCCCTACAAATATCAGATCTTTTCCTGAGCAATCTTAACATTCAAAAACCTGTGAATAATGGAACCTGTGAATAGCAACAATCAAACACTTTTCTTTGCAAAACAGAAAAGATATGGATGAATCAGTGCATTACAAAATGCTCCCCACATTTCTCTGTCGACTGTAAATATATCAAAATTAATTTCTGTAACGTCAGTCACTTCAGTTGCCTTAGGAGAATCGCTTTGGAAGTCTTTATTCACAGTAGTCCTGTTCTCTATCAGTGCAACAAGCAAGAACTACCACTTTCTACTTTTGTTTTGAAGAAAACGGAGGCAGGATAAAGCGCACACTTACTTAGATCTCTTTGGGCAAAAGGCTTAGATTTTTCAGAGGATCTACAATAAATAGCACCTCCACATCCTTGGGCCACAGAGACTTGGCTTGAATCTTCTGCAGGTGGTATCCGGCCCCAGTTTGCGGTGCGTGACATCAGTTTTTTAGTACTCGGTTTCTTGGATTTGCCAGACCGCCTTGAAGATGGCTTTTTAGACTTTGAAGATTTGGGCTTGTTAACTATGGTCATTGTTCTCATCTGCGACAGAGACAAATGTTCTGGCTGACGTAAGAATACCAAGAAGCATTCCAAGAAGAAAAGAGTAGTAGAAGTCCTGTCACTTAATCTCAAAGAAACGGCCTTGAAGAACTAACTTGCTGGTATGAATGATTTAAAAGGAATCCCCAAACTAAACACACAAAGGAAAAATTTCCATCAAAACTCTATCAGTATTACTTTTAGCTTCTGCAGAACTAGTGGCTGATGCCATTTCTTTCACTTTCGTAGGATTTTAATCCATTACAACTCTGGAGTCTTTTTAATATAAAAATGCAAATGACATTCTCTGAGGGGAATCAGTTATTTATTGCATTTTTGGAGCTTTGCAATTATCTATTAATTATTACCTATTATCTAATAGATAATGGTTGCGATTTATATATAATTGTTGCTCACGCTAGTAATGGAGCACTATTACTTTACTGCCTGCGCTTTTCTGCTTCGTGTGCACAAAGGTACCTGCATTTCGCTGCTACTTTACTTCTGTCTTTCCAGGGCTCACCCTCTACCTCACTGTCTACTGCACCAGTCATGATGGCTTGGTTGTGATTCTATAATGAGCCTAGCTTTTGAATACACTTTTTCTGGGCGTCACTTTGTGATAGCAAGTTAATTTGTGAGGGCTTATCACCTATGACCTGCTTCTCAGTAGGTACACGTTTGGCCTCTGTTAAGCAGAGAGTCAATCACAGCTTAAGATTTTGTCCAAGATGCCATTCACGAAACTGAGTTTAACCTTGACAGAACTGAGTTTAACCTTTAAACCTGAAGCTCCGTTAAAGAATAAAGCAGCACCCAAGCCAGGAAATAGAAGTTAATCGTCACTTTACCCTGAAACGCACGTAAAGCCGGTGAGCTATTCTGTGCTGGCAGGATTGCTGCCGGGATGGCCGACGAGGCGGCGGGCACAGGGGGCCACAGGACCTGCTCCCCGGGGCCACAGGTCCTGTCACAGGGGGCTGCCGGGGGTCTCCAGGCGCCGGGAACAGCGGCAACAGCGGGGACAGAGGGGACAGCAGCGACAGCAGCCGCCACCTCAGCCGAGGCCGTCTCCACAACTGCCACAACGGCCTCGGAACGCCGCCCAACTCGGAGCTCCAGCGTGACGCCTTTTCAACCTGGCCGCGGTGCTCACGGCTAAAAGCAGAGCGTTTCCTCCGGCGTGTCTTTACTGTCGGTGCCGGACCGGCCCTCACCCCGAGCTCTCCCTGCCGGGAGGGCTTTGCGGTTGGGGTTTCCCTCCCGCCGCCGCCGCGGGCAGGCCCCGCGCGCAAGCTGTCCGCGCTGGGGAGCGGCATGTCGCCCGCGGCGAGAGCCCGAGGGCGCGACACGAAAAAGCCCCGACACGAAAAAGCCCCGACGTGCGGGCGAGGCGGCGGGGAGACGGCTCTGAGGGAGCGGCCGCTTCGCCCCGCCGTCCTCCTCCCCTCCCGGGCCGCCCCGCCGAGCCCCGTGCGCCTCAGGTGCTGCCCTGAGAGGGCGCTCGGGCACTGGGACAGCTGCCCAGGGCAGTGGTCGTGGCACCGAGCCTGACGGGGGTCCAGAAGTGTTTGAACAATGCTCTCAGACATAGGCTCTGCTTTTGGGGTGGTCCTGTGTGGAGCCAGGAGTTGGACTCGCTCATTATTGTGAGCCCTTTCCACCTTGGGATGTTCTCTGATTCTAGGTCAGCAATCCATTATCTGATGAGAGGTGTGGAGTCATTCGAAGGGAAGAGAGACCAAAACACTTCTGGTTTCCAGAAGCGGGTATTTGGTAACCAAACCGATGATTCCTTTTCTTCTAGAGCGAGTAGCAGCAGGGATCCGCTTTACAATATGCTGGCAACAAGGAAACGAAGAATTGCAAACAAGACGTAGGACTTGAGCAGCAGCTTGTATACATGCATCAGCTTATAAATGAGCACACAGCTGAGCGATAATGCAAAAATTGGACAAACTAAGAGAAGACGTTAACTGTAAATTTTATAGGTATACACTTTACTATGACGTAAGAACTGGGCAAGACCTTTCAGGGAAAAGAGCTGTTGGCATGTAATTTGAAGTAAGCTTCAAATCCCAGAGGATGATTTTGTTGGAACTTTATTCAGCTGAAAACGTGGAAGCCTTGTTTCTGCTTGTGTTAGTTACAGCTCCAGTTTACTTTGGTTGGGAGGGAAGGCATTCCAGGCTGATGTGCTGTACCTGTTCCTTCAGCTCGTTGTCCATAAACGGAGGAGCAAATGAAATTCTTTGAATCTCCATTAAATGCAGCACTACAAAGCGGAGTAGAGGGCGATTTGGCACTTAATTTTTCTGTAAGCAGAAAACCCAACAGAATCTCCACAACAGTTTTCAAATCTTGTCCTGCAGTAAATGACCAGCTGAGTGAAGCTTGCATTTAGAGTATGTGCTCCTACGTTAGAGGGAAATAGCTTTTCCTCTTCAGAAGTGCAACTGAGTGGTGAACTGGCAGCTACGTAGGGAACTAGTTGTACCAAAGGGTTTGTGTTGAAGGCACAGAAAAATATGCAGGTCCCAACAGTAAAGGATTGTCTGTAGGCATCACACTGAGTACAGATGTTGTCCGCGAGTTCGTGCCCAGTGCACCGCGCCAATAAGCACCCAGAGTCGGAATGCACACCAAGGTCTTTTAATTACATAATTAATTACAGAACTCTGCAGAGTCAGGTACTTGGCTATCTTTCGCAAAGCAAGCACACCTCTGACTCGAATCACCGTCATTCATACACAGGAAACTTGTGAAAACTCTCTCTTTGGCTCCTTTTGATTGGTTATTACAGCTCACCTAACTTTTCTCTACTGAGCTTGCGCATTACAGAGGAACACCGGGGGGGGGGGGGGGGGTACAGGAGGAGGGGGACACACACCGAATCCCACATTAGCAAGGATTATCATTTTGACAGGTGTGATTTCTAATGTGTTAATGACCCTTAATGAGCAAAAGGTTACTACAGGCCAGTCTGGAGCTGGTTTTCTCCTTCTTGTTTTTTCCCTTTTATCCCTTCTCTTCCTTGCTTCTGCTAGCTCAAGGCTACCTGTCTCTCTCCTTCCTTATTTTCTCAGCTAAAAGACTACACAAGCTACAGGCCTCCCTATTTTCTTCAAGGTTTCCTTGCTTTTCTCCCAGCTTTGGGACTACACAGGTGTGCTTTGATATTTGCCAGTATAGCTAAAACTCATGCCAGTCTGCTCACGCACAATAAGCAGTAAGAGTTAAGGACTGGTTTCATCTGCTTTTTACATAGTAACATCCTCCTTATGTTTTAGATATGCTGTAGTTAAAGCTTAAAGTAGTTCAAGTAGTTAAGTTAAAGGAGTAAAGTTACTCCTTGTGGAGTAATTGCCTTAAGTGACTAGGCATTATAAGCACCCCTCCATCCCAAAAGCTACCCGCCTCCAAGGGGCAACCACCCCTCACTGAGCACATCCTCTGAATTTCTCGGAGCCTGTACCTTTAAACGCAAGCGAGGTAATTTCTACCAATCACAACCAAGATACGCATGACTGGAGTCACTCAAGCTCCACCTAAAAGATAGAAAATAATATAAATTGGCTTAAGAGAAAGGGAATGTTGGGGAAGATACTGTCACGAAGGATACCTTCTGACATCAGTCGACAGGCTGAGCCTCTCACCCCTCCCCCCCCCCGCCCACTGGGATGCTGCGAGGTAAGATCTGAACGCTTGGTTATACCAGGCGTCTCCACGGAAACTTAGAAATCTCTAGCGTCTTTATGCTTTTTAACATCTTAATACCTAGGCCGTGTACCTGTGCATTTCATGCATGCTAGCTTGCTTTTGCAGACAGTGAATTTATCACTGGCAATCCAAAGGACCTGTGTATCTGTTGCCGTAATAAACTGCACTTAATTGCATTGTTCCTGGCCGTGACAGTTCTCCTTGAACGCGACTAGAGCGAGGGCGTGCTGCGTTGTTGGTGGATCCGTGGCCGTGATAGTTCAGTACCCTGAAGCCGACCGGACCCGTAACGGTCAATCGGCTACACCCCTTAATGCGACACTACTAAAGGAAGAAGATGACAGGGCTTGCATTAGGCACGAGTTGCATTAGGCTTTGCATGTGAAAACATCCCCAAATAATTTCACATGGATTTAACGTTTTTAAAGGGAAAAAAACAGGAAGGTGTAGTCTTTCTGTAAGCTACAGCCCTAGATAGTTAAGGCATCAGCATTCATTCCTTTGCTTGACAACAAACTATGAACATACAGAAGAGTTAAATATTTTCATTGCATTCTTAAAGGCGATTTTTCAGACTTGTGCTTCAGTTGTTGGAGTTGAAGAAATTGGTAGACGCCCTTACTTTTACGTTAAGACCAAAATCTTTATCTAAGATTGTGTTATCTAACACAACTAAACTCCCACCCCCACATGTCTTTTTGGAACTTCTGAAAGATCTTTCTGCAGTCCCACTCTGATGGTCTTTCAGTTGTTGAACCTGAGCTGTGCCTACCGCACCAACGAATGCTTTCATGACACAGTATTTTGTCAAAGCAGTTTTGCTTCTTGGAGCTACAGAAGCAGCTCTGGCTACATGATAGGGAACTGTGCTGCACTGGCAAAAACAGACTTACTTACAGACTTAACACCACTTGCTAACTTGATCTATTTCAAATCTCATTTTAACTTTAAAGAGCAATCAGTTTTGCGGTTCCTGTCTTACTAAGTTGCCTTGTTTTGCATGGAAGGTCAGCCTGTGAATGTTTTGCTTTATTGCATGCTTCAAAAAAAGGCTGAGAGGAAGAGACTGGAGGAACCTTTTCTATTCTATAGACTTTCCCCCACGAATGTGGAATTGCAGGCTACTTGGATGAATGTTCGAATGTAAGGGAGCAAGCCTCAGCCAAAGGAGGTAGAATCCTTGCTTAAGAGGAAGTAGCAGTGTGGGGACATCTTTGCTTAATGGGAGCCGTTTAAACTCTTCATAGAAACTCAATAAGCTCTACATCTCATGCTTGGAAAGCAGTATGGTTACGCAGCTGCTAACCTAATGACTTGAGTCTTCTGCTCTGCAACCACGTTTTGTTTTCAAGCAGTGCATACATCAGTTTAGGCTTTGGACAAGGAGATTTGTAATGCAAATAGTGATAAACCAGAATCAGTGCTACTGACGAGTGTAATGGTGAAATGCAGCAAATCAAGTGTTCCTGGAGAACTGTGAGATTACAAAACCAATAAGCCATGAAGCACTTTTTTTTTTTTTTTTTAATCAATTCTTATATGCTGAAATAACACCTTCAAGAAAATCTGTTTATCCAGCCAGGCGACGGTGTCTACCTGTAAGCACAAAGGAAACGCCTTGAGAGTTCGTTTGCTGTATTTGAAGTTCTTATACCCTGCAGAAATAATTATTTAGAGTAACATGTAACTGAGGAGATCGTAGCAGGAAGTATATTATTTCTAGCATTAAATTGCTGCCCCGTTGCCAGTGCAATCTAGGGAGAGAACTGTATATAATAGTTAAACTCCCCTGGACTGACTTAAATTTTAAAATATTCTGACAAAGTAAGCTCTAAATCACTTGACATTTTGAACAGTTTTAAACGGGTACAAAACCGAAGCTTTATAAACCAAGCAGCATTTATAATGCTTCATATATAAAAACAATGCCTATTTTTAAGATTTGTTACATATCTATGTAGATACGCTTGCTGGAAAAGCCAGGTCTGTTGTAGACCAAATGCTGCAGATTAAGACTTGTGGCTTACCAGTTCCATTTCTGTATTTTCTTGGAAAATGTTTCGAGTTAGAGTTTAAATATAAAATGTAAATACTGTACAGATATATATTGAAATAAGTATTTCTTGGTGTACACAGGTGATTTGCATGACAAATACTCTGTATCGATCATTGTTAAAAACGCAATGTTCTGTGTAAATCCACTGCGTATTAATCTTTTCATTTATCATCAAGAGCTGTTACTTAAGCCTGGACATTCTCAAAAATAAAGTGTGAAACTATATACCATTGTGTAGCTCCTCCTTTATCAAGAGTACATGCAAGATAATTGCTCCTTTTTTTTTTCTTTCTAGAGGATGATTCAATTTTATAGCATGGATTATAACCGCTCTTGCAAGTGACCTTCTTTTAAGCACAACAGTTTAAATGATCAGGTTACAGAGAAAACCCTTTCACTGCAAAATAGATTCAATAAAGACTTGTGGCTTACCAGTTTCATTTCAAAACCCAAGGTGTTGGGTTTGATGGAAAAATGGTTGGTTTGGATGGTAAAAAGGTCGTCCGTTTTGATGGTAGGTTTAGTCTGAGTATTGAAGGCTTCCATCAGTAAGCTCTGCATCTGAAAGACAAAGGGAAGAAATGTCATTCCCTGTTGTGATACTCAACATGGAACTGTCTGGCTCAGTGGTTTTCTTTCTAAAGAGAGAAGTCACAAGCCTGCACACAGCTTGATCTGCTCTCTGACTACAGGGCTGAACTGACTGGAGAAGGCAGCTTCCAAAGCCCTCCCATTAAACTGACTGCATTTCAGTTCCATGCTAAAATTGGTCAACTGTACAGAATATTAGGACAAAGCTACCTGTTTTGATAGCAAACGGTAGACCTTAGGTAAGTTGCATTCATTTGAAGGTTTGACTGGACGGCATCCTTGTTTTACTAGTGATCTTGTGGTCAAGCTGACCAAATCCTAGCCACAGAACAGAAGCGTTCAGAAACTGGCTAGAGAGAGCACTTATTAGAGAGAGCAGGAATTTAACTGCTTTAACGCTGCTCTTTCTCTCACGTATCTGGAATTTCCTTAAATCACAAATTATCACTAGCTATCCTTGTTAATTTATTCAAAGTAACATGAGTCCAGGTGAAAAGGCACACTCTAACAAGTCCTCAGTTGTTCCTAGTCTGCTCCTAGCTTACTTGAGAGGTTCAATACAGTAAGAAATAAATAAATAAATAAATAACCTGCTGAAGTGGCCTTTTTTCAGATTAGATTCCACCATTCAGAAAATCCTGCTTAAGAGATGTTTTTTCTTTTCTTTGAAAGACTGACCTTCCCCCACATGAAACTAATTAGTATCTTTAGGCTTGATGAAATACATGAATTCCTCAATTTACCAAAATTGCTTTGCACAGCCCTCCCATCCTGCTTATGTTGCAAGCAGCGTATCTAAGTGGGGTACTGTTGGGGTACATCTCTTTCACTCATGTAGCCCAGTGATCCCAATGCCCTGGACTTGTGTAATGTGTGCAAGACATTTACTTTCTCCCTATACTTTTGACTGGTTTAGAATAAGCGAGTTCGCCATCTGCTGGCCAGAGAATTCACCGAAGCCCAAAGAGCATTAGAGCAGACGCATTTTCTTCTGTGCTATTCCTGATTTATCAGCTAGAAGAGACACAGTTTAGTACAATCAGGATTCTTTTGACATTAGTAGCATAAAAAGTCTATTTTTGCAACACTGGTATTTGAAAGACCTCCGTTCAGTCCCTAATTTTGTTCTTGATAATGGGACAGATTGTATTAATGTTTGCAAGAATGTGTGAACAACCAGCCTCCCCTCCATGTCGTATTTTAAGATTAAAACTTGTGGTCGTCCCTGTCTCAAAACACAGTCATGCTTTGCAACAATCGCACTCCCTCTTTAGCTTGAAGGAACTTGTCAGTGCCAGAATCTACTGACTATGGCAATTTACTTCATCATCCAAACCGGGCAGAATTTTTGAAAACCTCTAGCAAGATTTCACTTCTCCAAACATTATGTAGAAGACATTCAGCTGTAAAGCAAGAAGATGAAGTCCTTTGTTTCCTATGCCAGAATGACATTTTCAACACTGAACAGGATTGTCACCGACCGTTAACTGGTTGTTAAGTTGTGGCTAGGTATAAAATGTAGAAAATGTTTAAAAATAAAACTTGCCTTTGGATAGTGAACTGTCTTCTTCGGGGATTACTTCAGTTACCTGTAAGAGGAAAACAGATGATTTGGGGGGGTTGTTTGTTTTTAAGAACGGGTGCAGTCTTGCCAGTAATTTAGCTGGTATTTTTCAAAGTGACCTCTTAGAAACTTTACAGCACTGTTGAATCAACATGTCTCTAACCCTACAATTAAATAATGCTAAAAGATGCAGCAATTTATCTTCCTGCAAGTGCTTATTAAGATATCTGAGTAACTGCGACCGTGGCTTCATCACAGATATATATATATATATATATATTTAATACTACACACTTCTGCTCAGAAAGAAAATCACGGAAAATGTAAAATTTCATTTGAGATGCTGAATTTGTTGCAGTGTGAGATCTTCTTCATCACATAATTCTATTCGTAATTAAACCATATTATCTACTGAGAGACCAAGATTACGACAAGAACAGCACAGAGTTCAGCATGAAGCCGATCAGGAGCTCAAGTTTGTACTTATTTTTTTGTAAGGAGATGTACCAAGCTGGCTTTTTTATTGTTTCATCAGCACATTTCTAAGCCTATATGAGCAGGGGAAAAAAAAAAAAAAACAAAAAAAACCCAAGTAGAACAATTGCAGGGCTCCTCAGTTTACAGCATGAGGTCGCTTTTTCCAGGTGAAAAGCAGAGCCATAAGTGGCAGTACACTAAAGCCCTGGCACGTGGAGATCCGAGAGGAGAGCTGTTTGGCCCTCCTTTTCACCCTGGGAACCACATACCTCAAAACCCACAGACTATGGGATATATCTCAGAGAAATCTTGGGAAAGGAGAGCATGAAGAGCATGTTTGTAAATTTATTTCTCCCTGGGCTTCTTCTGCTTCTCCAAGAAATACTTGTTTGAATATAACTTTGGCAGCAGTACTTATGCTGTTTTGCACCTACCACATTTAAAACTCCTACAAAAAACTGAAAAGTTAGACTGAAAAGCATCTCTTTCCGTTCTACTTTGTAAAGCTGCATGTTTTCCTCATGCAAAACAACAGGGGAATGGAAGCTAGAAAAGGAAATGCTGAATGTAAAACAAAACAAAACAAACCTCAGCCCTCCAGGACAAAAGCCGATAACTAAGTGCTTTCTAACATGCTGATTAGGTTTCAAGAGGATACCGCTTTAAATAAGTGTAATTGTCTGTCCATAGGCAGAAGCTGAATAATGGCAGGATGAATATCTATACTTAATTTTTTGTTACTGTCTTCCTGTAGCACACAGGGACTTGTTACGTTTAGGGAAAATGCTAACCTAATGGAGGGTTTAAACCATAAGCTAGTTTGTTATACCAAAATGACTGAGAGAACAAAGCATAAAGTGTTTTCAGATTTCTAGTACACCTTGATTGCTATCCATTAAACTTAAGACAGGTTAAACAAAGCACAGGAAATAAGAGAACTCCTAGTCCCACAACTGGCAAATTGTGCGCACACTTTCCATTCCTGAGAAAATAATACACAAACCTGAAAAATGCATTTAACTGAGAAACGAAGACATCCTTGTCCTATTGGAAGACTAAGGTGACAGCTCTTGGGCTCAGTGATTTTCAGATAAGCTCCAGTCTTCAACTTGCAGACACCAGTGACAGCTCCTTTTTTTGCATTGAAAGGGAAAATGTTTCAACAACACATTGAAAACATACTTAAGGGACAAGAAACAAAATCAAGACTGCAGTGAGAAGGAAAACAGAAAAACAATACTGGGAAAAAAAAAAAAAAAGAGAAAAGAGAAAAGACCTTGGTCTTTGTATCGACCAACGAGATAAGCCTTACACATTTTTAAGTTTATTTTTGACGATTGATTGATGCGTTACCAGATATTAAGTACTAATCAAGAGCAAATATTAACACTAGTAAGAATAAATCCGATCCACCAGCCCTTATTCAAAATACATCAATTTCTAATTTGGAGACAACGTCTCTCTGACAAGGAAGTAGAAAAGCTGTAAATACCGATATAGTTTCCTCTCCCGATGTTCCATATACATACCGACGCTGTTCCTACACCTACACTCTGAGCATAAATTTATGTTGACATGAGTATCGGGTGTTATTTCTCTCTCTGTTTGCCTTGAGAGACTCTCCTCCTGTCCACTGAAAAGTAAACTCAAGATTCCAGATCAGTTAAGACAGTTGCTAGCCCCCCATTCAGAGTTCTGCAGCAGCACTGTTCAGATTTTTCAGCAGTCTCTTTACAAAATGACCACTTATAAGTGTACAAAAACACTTATCACCTAGCTTCTCAGTAGGTACACGTTTGGCCTCTCTTAAGCAGAGAGTCAATCACAGCTTAAGATTTTATACAAGATCCCATTTTCAAGTTTGGGGTTATTTCAGAAAATCTTTTTGCCTAGAAACAGTACTACTAGTAACACTTGAACTGGTTTGCCAGCACAACCTTTTACCCTGTTAGAAATGATGTTGACTTCTACCTTCATGTAGCATACATAGTGTCCTGTGCGACAGCTGATTCCATGATGCACCAGCACCGCATATAAGGCGTAGAGGAGTGGTTCTCCACTTGACTGAGACATGTAGGCTCGGAGGTCCAAATACTCAGGATATTTTACCTCCTAAAGAGAGACCAAGAAGATAGAAAAATTATATCAGAGTACTTCGCGGACTAGCCAGAGAAAAACACTTCCAAAAAACAGAGACTGGAATTATATGAATATATTTCTTGATTCACTAAAAATAAGTCTTCCCATAAGCAATGTTTAATACTAGAAGTTGCAGACAACTGTTTCCTGATGAATTAGCCTTCTCAGAGGAAAGTATATGCTTCTTGTCAAGCAGGAACTTTACTGATATTAAGAGAAAAATGAAAAAAAGAGAAAATGAAAATAAAAGCAGACCATTTCTCTATATTCTTAAGGTATATTCTTAATATACCTTGTTGATCTTTCCACCTGTGAAATCTGCAAATCTTTTCAGTGATATTGTGAGAACGTTGGAAGAACGGTGTATGGTAAATCTCTTGGATGCAGGAACCATCTTTTTACACCTTAAAAACAAGCAGAGACAAGTGTTTGAAAGCATCATCTTTTTTGCCCCCAAAACAAACTCGTTTTAATGTCTCATGCATGTTTATGCTATTTGAATGATATTTACTTGCATCATATGTTTGGTTTTTTCTTTTCATAAACCCATGCACTGCATGTCACGTTTGTTAATACAGAGAAGAAGGTAAGTTTTACCAACAACTCAGAGCATAGCGGGAACAGGAATCTCTCACGAAAGCGTATTACCAGGGAGTTATAAAATATAAACAAAAAATAGTAAAAATGAGTTATATATAAGACTAATAACAGTTATCAGCAATGGAAAAAGTACTGTACATGTGCAAGGCCTTTCCTTTTAAACTCACAAAAAGACAGAAAATTCTGGCTTTAAGTGTGACTGAACCGATCACACCTCAAAGAGCACATTAAGGAAGGACCATGCAATTCAGATGTGAGGTGCTATTACAGTTCTTTCTCTTCCTCAGACATCACTTATGAGAATCCTGAATACGCTGCATGTTGCTTTCTAGGATCCGCAGGCCAAGACGAACCTGGGATTAAATTGCTTTAATAACCTATTGGACGCTCTTGATTCGACACCCTAATTTCCTTAGTATCCAACAACAAGAAGTGGATACTGCATTTTTCATTTAGAGGGGTCAGGCATGAATTCTACAGAACTGAGCCGGGCACTCTGTGCTTTTCTGAGGGGATGTTTGACTAACAGCTTGTTTTGCCAAACCATCTTATGCAAATGTTCAATTGTTTCTCACATACGTAGAAACATCTTACATATTGATCAGCACAGAGAGCGCCTGAACTCAACAGGCTTTCCCTGTGCACGGGTTAGGCTTAAGGGAGCTCATTTCGGACATTAGTCCACATCGACAGGTTTCACAGTTCAAGAGCTGTGCAAGACGCTGTTTAGTGAGCCAGCACAGGCTGCTAACATTCATTACCACAGAGCCAGCTCACATTCCCTGACACTCAATCTAACTTTGTTTCACAGTGAACGCTAGGACCTGCAGCAACCTGCTGCTGCCTTCCACTCCAAATCATTCTCCACAGCTCCTTGCTTCAGCTCACCACTACTTACTGGGCATGTCTTTTCACTTCTGCCAATATGAATATTTCAGCATGCAGCTACACGCCTAGGAAGCTTGACAAGCCATGGTGCAGACAATGCTACGAGAAAAGTCCAATATCAGCTAATAGCCACTCTTCTTAGATTTCCAAAACAGATGTAACGTTTTCAAGTTTGGGATTATTTCCGTGCACCAGTTGTTTAAACAAAATGAAGCAACAACAACAACAACGAAGCTGCGTCTCCTTATTTCTAAATGAAGTTAAAAGATAACTTATGCTCTAAGTCATGCAATACATAAAACTAATATCTAGCATTAAGACATAATTAGTTAATAATCTCACTCGCTACATTTGTAGCAATTCTCTCCATCCAGCTCTTCAGGTTTCACAAATAGTTCTAGAGCTCTGGTAACAGATGAAACCGCCTAGAGGAGCGAGAGAGAAGAGTGTAAAGTCACTGTAAATTCAAAATTCCAGAGACGCACTAGGAGTTTATAAGAGAACCTGACTAATACATACTTAAGCGATCTACTATGAGCACTGTCAAGAAGGAGGCAGAAAGAGCATGCTCAGCGTTTACCTCACCTGGAAGTCATTTTACTTTGAAACAAATCATTTTCCAGTAACGCAGACAGCATCTATAGTGTGCTTTGTCATCAATACTGGCAACAAATCCAGCAGTCTAACAATTAGATGTATATTGAGGTAGAACAACAAAGAAGTTTTGACAGTATCATAATTTGTGCAGACATAAAATTCTTTCCGCTTAAACCCAATGCAAATTTGGAGACTCTTTACATGGCTTCCATCAGCGCATTCCTCTATATTCTTAAACCTATAATAGCAGGGAAAAAAAGAAAAAGACAAAAAAAAAAAACAAAAAGGAGAAAAAAAGCAGGATTTTTACATAGTACATATTTTTACATATTACATAGTTTACATATCCCTCCACATGCTGTTCTGAATAATAGCCAAAATATTCATAGCCACTGTATTTGTTCTCCCCACACAGCTGAAAAAACAACATTTGAAACATATTTTTCAAAACATATTTTAATATCCAGCAGACTGTTCAGTCATCAAGCATTTAAAGACTGTTTTAGATAATCTCTAGATTAATCTAAAAGGAATCCCATAAACATGCTGCAGCCGCTTACCTTTAATATACTCGCTGGATGCGATGTTTCTTCCTTTCACCTGCACTGGAAGGCTTCCCTTCCTTGTGAGGTTGTTTACTGCCCTCACTTCTGCATTGCTCTCATAAAGAGCCATCTGGAGGATGGGATTCTTCCTTCTTCTCCCGGGTTTTCTTCTGGAAACGAGGATCTGAGTGTTCCAAGAAGCCTTTCACTTTCCTGATGTTTCTCCTTTTTCTTCTTTTTGTTACGCTTGCGATTGGCATTGTCAAAGTGGAGCGCAGAGAAATACAAATCATAAAGTCTGAAAGAAACATGCAAGTTAAAAAGAGAAAAAAAGATGTGGCACTTGTTGCATACAGGAAACTTTATTTATTTTACCACAGGCGATGATTTGCCGCATGTCAGCTATTTTGTGGTACTTTGTGCACATGTAACTTCCTTTAGATGCAGCAAACTTAAGCCCTCAGATTGAAGGACCATAGGTCCTGGTTGGTACACAGATCATTAACAATGGTTAGCTCTGGAAT
The DNA here is from genome assembly GCF_964034855.1 of Anser brachyrhynchus. NCBI lineage: Eukaryota > Metazoa > Chordata > Aves > Anseriformes > Anatidae > Anser > Anser brachyrhynchus. The sequence goes on from NC_137700.1 coordinate 3,001,209, forward strand.
ATGTGCAAGTAAAAAAAAAAAAATATTTTAACCTAATCCAGAATGGTGTGCAGATGTGATTCGAACTACGTGGTCCAAAGCTAGTGCTCTGACACAATTCAGCAATACCTTTCCTGTCTTCACTGATCAACCTAATGATCCCCAGTCATGATCCCCAGCCAGATTATGCTATCTAAATAACTCAGAAACTATGAAAAAAAAAACAAAACATGAGAAGCACCCAGAAAAGAATTAGGAAAAAAAATGCTGATTAGGCTGGAATCCCTGCTTACTTGGAATCCTTCTCTCCCTGTTTATCTTCAGACTTCTTTTTCTTCTAGAACTTCTTATATTTTTTCATGTTTTCACCACCTAAAACCTCCTTTTCTACCTTTCTGCGTTGCCTTTCTATTTCACTTTCACTACCTTCTGCACGAGTATATTGTCTTTTTCTGTTTCCTTCTTTTGCCTTTTTCTGGCGACAGTTCTCCAAATGAGCTGACACAGGTGGAAGTGCATGTCTCTCACGCGAATGTTTTCCAGAATGTTGCTGAGCTACTGAGCAACGATGTGAGTCTGCTCTGGGTGTGCTAAAGTGATGTACATCTTCCTCTCTCAAGAGGGAACCGTGAGGCCATCTGCTTTTGTAATGATAACGCTTATGTGACCTGCTGGAGTAAGTCTGAGTCAATTTGTCAAAGTCTTTATCACCGTGAGAGAACTTTCTCTCTCTACTGTCTCCTGCTGCATGAGGTGAATAGTAATCCTTGTAATAGCTACATTTTTCCCATTTCCGTGGTTCATCTTGATAGTATCTTTCTCTGCTCCAACTTCTTTCCCCTTTGGAATGGTAATATCTAGCGCTATCTTGTTCTGATCTTCCTCTGCTTCGAGATCTGTACTTTGAATATTTTACTGGTCTTCTGCCATTATCAGGGCTGTTCCTTTCACTATGGGAAGATCTGTACCTGCTTCCCTCCCAATACTCCTGCTTGCGACGCTTTTGCTTAACAACTTCCACACTCCGAGAGCACCTTCTCTTGCTGGAATGACCATCTTTTTGACTCTCCTTCTCTTCAGTAGGAGAATGTTCCCTCTTTCTCTGGTAACGCTCTTTGTCAGATTTTTTAGTCTCGTCCTTTGTATTTTGGCATCTATCTGTAATAGCTAAGGAGGAAAGGTTTTTAGAACTACATTCACTGTCAGACTTTAGAGGGGAAGTTTGCCGCAATTTCTCACCAGTCTCAGAAGACTCTTTGATGTAGAAAACATTTTCTTCTGAAATCAGTTCATGTTCTTTTGATCTTCTTGGTTTCTCCTTGTCTCCACGGTCATCACATTGGTACTGTTCAAGGTATTCATCATTCTCAGTAGATTTCGGAGGTCCCGGGACACTGCACAAAATAAAAACACGTTTCCGTCTCCCTCCACCTGCTGCTCTGAGAAAAAAGGGGTGGGGGCGACGGGGGAACAGCCAATGTTTCTCCAGATAATGGAGAAAAATGGAAAAACATTCTATGAAGAAACACAAGTTCTCCGCGAGGCACCAGCCTGCATCAGAGTGCTATGCACAGTGTCGATCATTAGTTCTGTTCGCAACACTGGCCATACAGTACGGAATTCTACTGATTTAAATCCTTCCATTAAATAGTATTAGTAGACAGATAAAACCGCAATGAACTTCCATAAAATCTTGTCTTAATCAGACTGTGCTCATTTTACCTTCTTTCCTCTGACAAGCTGTTCAGCTGGCTGGCCGTGAGGGATTCCATGATGACTTCTCGAGGGACTGGAGGCATAGCTCCAGGCATCTGCAACTAAAACGCACAAGTCAGCAGACAGAAAAAATACCATTTGTGCTGAGGACTAGTCTTCTCAGAATTTCTACATTAAATGCTAAGCAAGATCGCTTTGTGTTGTATGCATTATCTACACTTCAAAGATAACGCCAACTCACTTCCCAAAATCTACTTTATGAAACTTAAGAATTTTTATCTCAGCTCAGCTTAAGCTGACAAGTTCTAATGTCAGCTCAGCTCTGCAAATTCTAATGGCATAATATCACAAAGGGTTACGATCAAATTTGTGCTGTGTTTTCTCAGCATTTCGCCTGAATTAGGAACATGATAAACACTCCCGAATACATCGTGGGTGAGAAATTCTCGATGGAGCAAACTACTATGTTTCAAGCAATCCGTTTGTTTTAGAAAAGAACATCTCACAAGGTTTAACAGGTTCAACTTGGCAAGTGGAATCATCAAGTTTCAGTCCGTTTTCTTTAGATTCATGAACTAAACTAATAGCACCATTCAGTGAATCAGTGTTTGGCAGCTCATGCTGGGATCTTCCTTCATCAGCATTCTGACAGGAAGAATGGGAATTCTGCAATGTACGGACTACCTTTCCAACCAAAATTCCACATTGCATTGCAATTCCTTTTAAATAAGCCCTTTGACTCCTCCTCAGATTTTCCTGAAGATTCTGCACCGTAAGGGACTGTGTTATCAGAGCTGAGTTTAGGATTTCCATTCACCTTTGGCTCCACAAAAATTTCAGCAGAAACTCTTTTTTTTTTTTTTTTGTATTTGTATTTGCTTCATTTGCTTTACCGAATTTGTGATTGTGGATGAAGGAACAGCCTTGTAGAGATCTTCATCCTCCACAGCACTGCTAAGACAGTCAGGCTGTGACACAGTCTGACGAGCAGGCAATTTATTGTGAATACTGATGGTGATCTTCTGGTTTTTTGACGTATCAGTAATTGAAGGCCTGGTAATCGCCTGTTCTTGAACACAGGCCATTGGTGGTGCTGAAGATGGCCTTTTTAGGGTGACACCAGTGGTATTTGCATCCTCTTTTATGGATCCATTTCCATTTAAACGACTTGAATTCTGTATTTAAAAAGAAGAAATTGCAAGACGGGTTAATGGAAACACTCCATTTAACATTTTTAAACATGTCATTCTCCTACTAAGTATTTCTACAAATGGTCTTAACACCTAAAAAGCAAAAAACACTGCCCTTAAAAGATAAATGCAAGTCCCATAAGTGTATTTAATTCCTGCTTTTGGTTTACTGCATATTGATATCAAATTAACATCATTTTTGAAAACCATCCAAACAACTTAACATTGCCTAAAGCTATTCCCAAATATATTTAGTTTCCCCTTTAAACATACCCCAAAAAGCCTGGAATAATTGTTCTGGTGCTCAGGAATAAGACAATTTGGTTTCCCTGTCTTAGCTAAAGTGACGTCGATAGGAAAAACAAGTCCTCTTTTAAATGATTCGAGGATTAGTACACTCTACTTAAATTGTCAAAGAGCGTAGCTCTCTGTGCTTTACAAAGCTGTCTAGGAGGTATAAACAATGGAGTCGCATGGCTGCGCAATTCAGCAGTAACCACTGTTTGAATGACTCTGGCTGTAGCATGAGGGCTGTGAAGACAGCTGCAGCGTGGGAAGGAAAACAAAACAAAGATGCCAAAAACCAAACAAAAAACCCCACACCAAACCCCAAACCCACTGTCCGTTTGGTGCCATTATCTGCCCTCCCGCTTCCCTAAATTACCTTAATCATATGAGGAGGAAGTCGTGGTCCCAGAAATCCAGCCTGCTTACTGTTAGCCCCCCGCTGACCAGGGGGGAATGAACAGGGATAAGACGGTGCTGCTAAGTAAAAAGCACGTTCTCCGAGCGTCAAATCATAGCGCCTTCAGAAAAGAGCAGTGATCTCAGTTTAGTTTTTCTTTCGGCCTACTCTTGGATTAAATCCCATCCTATAATTTTATAGGAACAGTTCATACGATATGGAAGCCTTCTCTACAGAAGACTTAGCCAAGACTACAAACTGAAAAGTAGGTAACAGTCTTCCTACTATGACTATCACTTTCAGAGCAATAATTCATTCTTACACCACAGATGGCCTTCATTTCTCTCCTTCTCTAAATTAGCCAGCTACAGATAACACATATACAGCAATTTACACAAGTGCTGCAGTTTAAGGCCAAGCAACAAAAGATAATAAATGACAGAGAATTTCAGGTTAGACAGAACTGAATTAGAGAAATAATCATCTTTTCCTGGGAGAGAAAGAAAAACACTTGCAAAAAGAAAAGTATCAATAACAGGAGAGTAAATCTCTTCTGAACACATTTGAATACTTGTTATTACCTGATATAAAAAAGTAAGTAAGCTTGCTGACCAAGAACTCTTTTAATGTCAGTACGGACTACTTTTGCATCATTCATCTGATACCAAAGTCCATTACCAGCCTGCAAATAAAGACAACGATATCTTTAGATGAATTGCATGTTTTCCAAATGAAATCACAGATAGCAATAAAATACACACGTGTCAAATAAACATATAATGAAATCTTTTTCCCTAGAAACAGTACTACTAGTAACACTTGAACTGGTTTGCCAGCACAACCTTTACCCTGTTAGAAATGATGTTGACTTCTACCTTTATGTAGCATACATAGTGTCCTGAGCGACAGTTGATACCATGATGCACCAGCACCGCATATAAGGCATAGAGGAGTGGTTCTCCACTTGATTGAGACATGTAGGCTCGGAGGTCCAAATACTCAGGATATTTTACCTCCTAAAGAGAGACCAAGAAGATAGAAAAATTATATCAGAGTACTTCGCGGACTAGCCAGAGAAAAACACTTCCAAAAAACAGAGACTGGAATTATATGAATATATCTCTTGATTCACTAAAAATAAGTCTTCCCATAAGCAACGTTTAATACTAGAAGTTGCAGACAACTGTTTTCTGATGAATTAGCCTTCTCAGAGGAAAGTATATGCTTCTTGTCAAGCAGGAACTTTACTGATATTAAGAGAAAGAATAAGCCGTAGTCGTTAGTCTACAATTATTGTCTGAAAATATTAACAACTTTCAGCTTTGGGGGATGTCCCATTACATGATGACAAAGTTGCATTACAGCGGGAAATATACCTTGTTGATCTTTCCACCTGTGAAATCTGCAAATCTTTTCAGTGATATTGTGAGAACGTTGGAAGAACGGTGTATGGTAAATCTCTTGGATGCAGGAACCATCTTTTTACACCTTAAAAACAAGCAGAGACAAGTGTTTGAAAGCATCATCTTTTTTGCCCCCAAAACAAACTCGTTTTAATGTCTCATGCATGTTTATGCTATTTGAATGATATTTACTTGCATCATATGTTTGGTTTTTTCTTTTCATAAACCCATGCACTGCATGTCACGTTTGTTAATACAGAGAAGAAGGTAAGTTTTACCAACAACTCAGAGCATAGCGGGAACAGGAATCTCTCACGAAAGCGTATTACCAGGGAGTTATAAAATATAAACAAAAAATAGTAAAAATGAGTTATATATAAGACTAATAACAGTTATCAGCAATGGAAAAAGTACTGTACATGTGCAAGGCCTTTCCTTTTAAACTCACAAAAAGACAGAAAATTCTGGCTTTAAGTGTGACTGAACCGATCACACCTCAAAGAGCACATTAAGGAAGGACCATGCAATTCAGATGTGAGGTGCTATTACAGTTCTTTCTCTTCCTCAGACATCACTTATGAGAATCCTGAATACGCTGCATGTTGCTTTCTAGGATCCGCAGGCCAAGACGAACCTGGGATTAAATTGCTTTAATAACCTATTGGACGCTCTTGATTCGACACCCTAATTTCCTTAGTATCCAACAACAAGAAGTGGATACTGCATTTTTCATTTAGAGGGGTCAGGCATGAATTCTACAGAACTGAGCCGGGCACTCTGTGCTTTTCTGAGGGGATGTTTGACTAACAGCTTGTTTTGCCAAACCATCTTATGCAAATGTTCAATTGTTTCTCACATACGTAGAAACATCTTACATATTGATCAGCACAGAGAGCGCCTGAACTCAACAGGCTTTCCCTGTGCACGGGTTAGGCTTAAGGGAGCTCATTTCGGACATTAGTCCACATCGACAGGTTTCACAGTTCAAGAGCTGTGCAAGACGCTGTTTAGTGAGCCAGCACAGGCTGCTAACATTCATTACCACAGAGCCAGCTCACATTCCCTGACACTCAATCTAACTTTGTTTCACAGTGAACGCTAGGACCTGCAGGAACCTGCTGCTGCCTTCCACTCCAAATCATTCTCCATAGCTCCTTGCTTCAGCTCACCACTACTAGAAAATGAAGCAACAACAACAACAACAATGCTGCGTCTCCTTATTTCTAAATGAAGTTAAAGGATAACTTACGCTCTAAGTCATGTAATATATAAAACTAATATCTAGTATTAAGACATAATTAGTAATAATCTTACTCGCTGCATTTATAGCAATTCTCTCCATCCAGCTCTTCAGGTTTCACAAATAGTTCTAGAGCTCTGGTAACAGATGAAACCGCCTAGAGGAGCGAGAGAGAAGAGCGTAAAGTCACTGTAAATTCAAAATTCCAGAGACGCACTAGGAGTTTATAAGAGAACCTGACTAACACATACTTAAGCGATCTACTATGAGCACTGTCAAGAAGGAGGCAGAAAGAGCATGCTCAGCGTTTACCTCACCTGGAAGTCATTCTACTTTGAAACAAATCATTTTCCAGTAACGCAGACAGCATCTATAGTGTGCTTTCTCATCAATACTGGCAACAAATCCAACAGTCTAACAATTAGACGTATATTGAGGTAGAACAACAAAGAAGTGTGACAGTATTATACTTTGCGCAGCAATAAAATTCTTTCCCCTTAAACCCAATGCAGACGTGGAGAGTATTTACAGGGGTTCCACAGAAGGACAAAGTCCAATCCACTTTCTAACCACCACCAAGCTCTTATATTTTAACATTGTACGTGGTTTGGTTTTTTAAGTTAAACAAGTTTAATTTAGAAAGTTATACATGTACTTAAACATCATGAATTATATTTACAAAACCTCCTACCTTTACATCCAAAGTGATATCAAGAAATGCCTCATACGTATCCGAAACTGCTTTGCAATTCAAGCACTTCACTGGAAGCAAAATATAAATGCTTAACAACACGTGAAGGAGACTAACTGTCCACATTCAAGTTGTCGATAGATACTACTTCAGACAAACTACAGACTGCTTTACTACCGACAAAAGACACAGATCAGTTCTAAGGACAGGAATATTTTTAAAAGTACCTCTTGATCTTAGAAATCCTCCAAATATTTGATGAATGATGGTGGTAGCTTGAGAAGATCTGTCCAATCTGGAAATAAATTATAATCAGACCTCAGAAGATTTAAGGCACACAGTTAACTCTTCAAAGAGTTTTATGAAAACCAAGGATGACCTAGACTTTCAGTTTTGATAGTAAATAAAGGCCTAAAAGGTGCTAGAGAACGTATAAAAGTGAATTTGTTTATGCTTACTTGGTGCTTCCATTCAAGCACGCTTCCTGCATAGCATCAACAGTATAGCGCAAGAACTCGTGTGCGTCTTCTTGACTGCCAAAACGGAAATGTTGTCCTATTCCTAAATAAGAAGATGATAGTATTCACCTCATTTAAAAATGAAGTAATTCTCCTGTTTCTAAAATCTCTCTTCTTTACAGTGTTAAAACCATTTATACACATCAAATAATTATTTGAAGATTACAAGATGCTGAAAAAGAAACACATCTGAAGCCACTTACGACTGAGATTATTGATAACACGCGTAGGCTCGATGGCATCAACAGTGCAACGCAGGGCCTGGTTAATGTGAGTCTCCATCGTGCACATCATGCAAAAATCTTGTTCACGACCTGAAGAGTGAAAGAAGAAAGCATCCCAGTCTAGCGAAACAGACATAACTACAAACAAACATATAAGTAACATTTAAACTATAGATACAATATCCACTCTCCTTGTCCCAACAGTCTCCTAACATTTCATTTCACACAACTTTATAGAATAAAAATATCCATTAAGCCTGTATTCAAGTGCATTTTGTGATGAGAAATCTAAAAGACTACTGCAAAGTCACGTTTGTAAAGGCTGACAGGAATGGGAACTCCACAGGTTGCAAAATGTATGAGGAAAGAATATTTGACCTTGATGATACAGCATTAAGAGAACGTGGGTTATTTTCAGCACAGTGCTGTCAGGTGAGCTTCATGATACAGAGCTACGAGTCCTTTGGGAGAAAGGAAAAATTACAGTAATGTATGTAATAGTACTTCTGCCCTCCTTTTTTCAACAGGATTCTTAACTGAAACGATTTCTATATACAGGAAGAAAACAGTTAAATTTCTAGGTATCGATACAAAGATACCAGCCTAAAAAGCATACAGGTTTAGTACAACATTTACTTTATAGTACAACATTTTATTTAGGACAAAATCAGTCTAGATTTTAATACAGTCCCACAAAAAAATCTAGTCGTGTTCATAACAGCTCATATTGCTTTCTAGGTTTTTTTTGTTTTTTTTTTTTTTTAATTGGTTCAACAACGAACAGACCATTTATTGTAGTGCATTATGGAACCTCGGCTGTGCAGACTAAAGACCTATGATGCCAACATCCTAAATTTTATTGCCTTTCTAGCAGCAGGAAGCCCAAATAGCCCAAATGCCAAATGTTCATTAAATGCATTACTGTCCAATGCACTTCATTATTCCCATGAAGCAAGAAAAGATCCTTTTAAAAAAACAAACAAACAAACAAACAAAAAAAACACATGGTGCATTAAACGCACTCCATATGCTATTCCGAGCCCACTGCTAATACAATGCTCAAAGCCAGCGTCTACAGGTAAAATCAGACAAGTAAGTTTGTCTCACAGAATCACTGCTGTTCTTTCACCTTCACAGCTATCCAACAGATTTAAAATACTGTTAGAAAGTACTCACATGACTGGCTGTGCTCAAGAGAAAGCATGTAATTGGCAAGTGGGGGGGTGTAGGTCAAACACTGTAGAGTAGCATTAAGAAAACACGTGTTGCCAAGATTGTACAGGCCAACTCCAACACTTTGTGTTTCTTGCCAATCCATACGTATCTTCTCAGGTGGAAAAAGAATCCTTTGTGGCGGAGCAATTCCATCATTAACAACTGCAAGAAAGTTATATTTAAAAAGAGATTTTGTTTGTTTGTTTCTAAGAAAGGTATTAAGTATATATAGGTATAGTGAATATATAAAGTATATATAGGCATAGTAAAAATACTATTCTGCGGGAGCACCTAGAGGAACTAGCTACAATCCAAAACAGAAAAACTTATTGCAGACACCTTTAATACCGCCATATTCAAATTGGCTGGTCAACACAACGTTTTGGGAAAAAAAAGTTTAGTCAACCATTTTAATTTCTTCCTTATTATATGCTTTTTTCCTTATTATAACTTCAGCCACAAACTTAGACTTGAAATTATATGGTAATAAATGCAAGGACAATGTAAAAACAAATAACTAGGAATGACGGTACCCCTACAAATATCAGATCTTTTCCTGAGCAATCTTAACATTCAAAAACCTGTGAATAATGGAACCTGTGAATAGCAACAATCAAACACTTTTCTTTGCAAAACAGAAAAGATATGGATGAATCAGTGCATTACAAAATGCTCCCCACATTTCTCTGTCGACTGTAAATATATCAAAATTAATTTCTGTAACGTCAGTCACTTCAGTTGCCTTAGGAGAATCGCTTTGGAAGTCTTTATTCACAGTAGTCCTGTTCTCTATCAGTGCAACAAGCAAGAACTACCACTTTCTACTTTTGTTTTGAAGAAAACGGAGGCAGGATAAAGCGCACACTTACTTAGATCTCTTTGGGCAAAAGGCTTAGATTTTTCAGAGGATCTACAATAAATAGCACCTCCACATCCTTGGGCCACAGAGACTTGGCTTGAATCTTCTGCAGGTGGTATCCGGCCCCAGTTTGCGGTGCGTGACATCAGTTTTTTAGTACTCGGTTTCTTGGATTTGCCAGACCGCCTTGAAGATGGCTTTTTAGACTTTGAAGATTTGGGCTTGTTAACTATGGTCATTGTTCTCATCTGCGACAGAGACAAATGTTCTGGCTGACGTAAGAATACCAAGAAGCATTCCAAGAAGAAAAGAGTAGTAGAAGTCCTGTCACTTAATCTCAAAGAAACGGCCTTGAAGAACTAACTTGCTGGTATGAATGATTTAAAAGGAATCCCCAAACTAAACACACAAAGGAAAAATTTCCATCAAAACTCTATCAGTATTACTTTTAGCTTCTGCAGAACTAGTGGCTGATGCCATTTCTTTCACTTTCGTAGGATTTTAATCCATTACAACTCTGGAGTCTTTTTAATATAAAAATGCAAATGACATTCTCTGAGGGGAATCAGTTATTTATTGCATTTTTGGAGCTTTGCAATTATCTATTAATTATTACCTATTATCTAATAGATAATGGTTGCGATTTATATATAATTGTTGCTCACGCTAGTAATGGAGCACTATTACTTTACTGCCTGCGCTTTTCTGCTTCGTGTGCACAAAGGTACCTGCATTTCGCTGCTACTTTACTTCTGTCTTTCCAGGGCTCACCCTCTACCTCACTGTCTACTGCACCAGTCATGATGGCTTGGTTGTGATTCTATAATGAGCCTAGCTTTTGAATACACTTTTTCTGGGCGTCACTTTGTGATAGCAAGTTAATTTGTGAGGGCTTATCACCTATGACCTGCTTCTCAGTAGGTACACGTTTGGCCTCTGTTAAGCAGAGAGTCAATCACAGCTTAAGATTTTGTCCAAGATGCCATTCACGAAACTGAGTTTAACCTTGACAGAACTGAGTTTAACCTTTAAACCTGAAGCTCCGTTAAAGAATAAAGCAGCACCCAAGCCAGGAAATAGAAGTTAATCGTCACTTTACCCTGAAACGCACGTAAAGCCGGTGAGCTATTCTGTGCTGGCAGGATTGCTGCCGGGATGGCCGACGAGGCGGCGGGCACAGGGGGCCACAGGACCTGCTCCCCGGGGCCACAGGTCCTGTCACAGGGGGCTGCCGGGGGTCTCCAGGCGCCGGGAACAGCGGCAACAGCGGGGACAGAGGGGACAGCAGCGACAGCAGCCGCCACCTCAGCCGAGGCCGTCTCCACAACTGCCACAACGGCCTCGGAACGCCGCCCAACTCGGAGCTCCAGCGTGACGCCTTTTCAACCTGGCCGCGGTGCTCACGGCTAAAAGCAGAGCGTTTCCTCCGGCGTGTCTTTACTGTCGGTGCCGGACCGGCCCTCACCCCGAGCTCTCCCTGCCGGGAGGGCTTTGCGGTTGGGGTTTCCCTCCCGCCGCCGCCGCGGGCAGGCCCCGCGCGCAAGCTGTCCGCGCTGGGGAGCGGCATGTCGCCCGCGGCGAGAGCCCGAGGGCGCGACACGAAAAAGCCCCGACACGAAAAAGCCCCGACGTGCGGGCGAGGCGGCGGGGAGACGGCTCTGAGGGAGCGGCCGCTTCGCCCCGCCGTCCTCCTCCCCTCCCGGGCCGCCCCGCCGAGCCCCGTGCGCCTCAGGTGCTGCCCTGAGAGGGCGCTCGGGCACTGGGACAGCTGCCCAGGGCAGTGGTCGTGGCACCGAGCCTGACGGGGGTCCAGAAGTGTTTGAACAATGCTCTCAGACATAGGCTCTGCTTTTGGGGTGGTCCTGTGTGGAGCCAGGAGTTGGACTCGCTCATTATTGTGAGCCCTTTCCACCTTGGGATGTTCTCTGATTCTAGGTCAGCAATCCATTATCTGATGAGAGGTGTGGAGTCATTCGAAGGGAAGAGAGACCAAAACACTTCTGGTTTCCAGAAGCGGGTATTTGGTAACCAAACCGATGATTCCTTTTCTTCTAGAGCGAGTAGCAGCAGGGATCCGCTTTACAATATGCTGGCAACAAGGAAACGAAGAATTGCAAACAAGACGTAGGACTTGAGCAGCAGCTTGTATACATGCATCAGCTTATAAATGAGCACACAGCTGAGCGATAATGCAAAAATTGGACAAACTAAGAGAAGACGTTAACTGTAAATTTTATAGGTATACACTTTACTATGACGTAAGAACTGGGCAAGACCTTTCAGGGAAAAGAGCTGTTGGCATGTAATTTGAAGTAAGCTTCAAATCCCAGAGGATGATTTTGTTGGAACTTTATTCAGCTGAAAACGTGGAAGCCTTGTTTCTGCTTGTGTTAGTTACAGCTCCAGTTTACTTTGGTTGGGAGGGAAGGCATTCCAGGCTGATGTGCTATACCTGTTCCTTCAGCTCGTTGTCCATAAACGGAGAAGCAAATGAAATTCTTTGAATCTCCATTAAATGCAGCACTACAAAGCGGAGTAGAGGGCGATTTGGCACTTAATTTTTCTGTAAGCAGAAAACCCAACAGAATCTCCACAACAGTTTTCAAATCTTGTCCTGCAGTAAATGACCAGCTGAGTGAAGCTTGCATTTAGAGTATGTGCTCCTACGTTAGAGGGAAATAGCTTTTCCTCTTCAGAAGTGCAACTGAGTGGTGAACTGGCAGCTACGTAGGGAACTAGTTGTACCAAAGGGTTTGTGTTGAAGGCACAGAAAAATATGCAGGTCCCAACAGTAAAGGATTGTCTGTAGGCATCACACTGAGTACAGATGTTGTCCGCGAGTTCGTGCCCAGTGCACCGCGCCAATAAGCACCCAGAGTCGGAATGCACACCAAGGTCTTTTAATTACATAATTAATTACAGAACTCTGCAGAGTCAGGTACTTGGCTATCTTTCGCAAAGCAAGCACACCTCTGACTCGAATCACCGTCATTCATACACAGGAAACTTGTGAAAACTCTCTCTTTGGCTCCTTTTGATTGGTTATTACAGCTCACCTAACTTTTCTCTACTGAGCTTGCGCATTACAGAGGAACACCGGGGGGGGGGGGGGGGGGGGGGTACAGGAGGAGGGGGACACACACCGAATCCCACATTAGCAAGGATTATCATTTTGACAGGTGTGATTTCTAATGTGTTAATGACCCTTAATGAGCAAAAGGTTACTACAGGCCAGTCTGGAGCTGGTTTTCTCCTTCTTGTTTTTTCCCTTTTATCCCTTCTCTTCCTTGCTTCTGCTAGCTCAAGGCTACCTGTCTCTCTCCTTCCTTATTTTCTCAGCTAAAAGACTACACAAGCTACAGGCCTCCCTATTTTCTTCAAGGTTTCCTTGCTTTTCTCCCAGCTTTGGGACTACACAGGTGTGCTTTGATATTTGCCAGTATAGCTAAAACTCATGCCAGTCTGCTCACGCACAATAAGCAGTAAGAGTTAAGGACTGGTTTCATCTGCTTTTTACATAGTAACATCCTCCTTATGTTTTAGATATGCTGTAGTTAAAGCTTAAAGTAGTTCAAGTAGTTAAGTTAAAGGAGTAAAGTTACTCCTTGTGGAGTAATTGCCTTAAGTGACTAGGCATTATAAGCACCCCTCCATCCCAAAAGCTACCCGCCTCCAAGGGGCAACCACCCCTCACTGAGCACATCCTCTGAATTTCTCGGAGCCTGTACCTTTAAACGCAAGCGAGGTAATTTCTACCAATCACAACCAAGATACGCATGACTGGAGTCACTCAAGCTCCACCTAAAAGATAGAAAATAATATAAATTGGCTTAAGAGAAAGGGAATGTTGGGGAAGATACTGTCACGAAGGATACCTTCTGACATCAGTCGACAGGCTGAGCCTCTCACCCCTCCCCCCCCCCCGCCCACTGGGATGCTGCGAGGTAAGATCTGAACGCTTGGTTATACCAGGCGTCTCCACGGAAACTTAGAAATCTCTAGCGTCTTTATGCTTTTTAACATCTTAATACCTAGGCCGTGTACCTGTGCATTTCATGCATGCTAGCTTGCTTTTGCAGACAGTGAATTTATCACTGGCAATCCAAAGGACCTGTGTATCTGTTGCCGTAATAAACTGCACTTAATTGCATTGTTCCTGGCCGTGACAGTTCTCCTTGAACGCGACTAGAGCGAGGGCGTGCTGCGTTGTTGGTGGATCCGTGGCCGTGATAGTTCAGTACCCTGAAGCCGACCGGACCCGTAACGGTCAATCGGCTACACCCCTTAATGCGACACTACTAAAGGAAGAAGATGACAGGGCTTGCATTAGGCACGAGTTGCATTAGGCTTTGCATGTGAAAACATCCCCAAATAATTTCACATGGATTTAACGTTTTTAAAGGGAAAAAAACAGGAAGGTGTAGTCTTTCTGTAAGCTACAGCCCTAGATAGTTAAGGCATCAGCATTCATTCCTTTGCTTGACAACAAACTATGAACATACAGAAGAGTTAAATATTTTCATTGCATTCTTAAAGGCGATTTTTCAGACTTGTGCTTCAGTTGTTGGAGTTGAAGAAATTGGTAGACGCCCTTACTTTTACGTTAAGACCAAAATCTTTATCTAAGATTGTGTTATCTAACACAACTAAACTCCCACCCCCACATGTCTTTTTGGAACTTCTGAAAGATCTTTCTGCAGTCCCACTCTGATGGTCTTTCAGTTGTTGAACCTGAGCTGTGCCTACCGCACCAACGAATGCTTTCATGACACAGTATTTTGTCAAAGCAGTTTTGCTTCTTGGAGCTACAGAAGCAGCTCTGGCTACATGATAGGGAACTGTGCTGCACTGGCAAAAACAGACTTACTTACAGACTTAACACCACTTGCTAACTTGATCTATTTCAAATCTCATTTTAACTTTAAAGAGCAATCAGTTTTGCGGTTCCTGTCTTACTAAGTTGCCTTGTTTTGCATGGAAGGTCAGCCTGTGAATGTTTTGCTTTATTGCATGCTTCAAAAAAAGGCTGAGAGGAAGAGACTGGAGGAACCTTTTCTATTCTATAGACTTTCCCCCACGAATGTGGAATTGCAGGCTACTTGGATGAATGTTCGAATGTAAGGGAGCAAGCCTCAGCCAAAGGAGGTAGAATCCTTGCTTAAGAGGAAGTAGCAGTGTGGGGACATCTTTGCTTAATGGGAGCCGTTTAAACTCTTCATAGAAACTCAATAAGCTCTACATCTTATGTTTGGAAAGCAGTATGGTTACGCAGCTGCTAACCTAATGACTTGAGTCTTCTGCTCTGCAACCACGTTTTGTTTTCAAGCAGTGCATACATCAGTTTAGGCTTTGGACAAGGAGATTTGTAATGCAAATAGTGATAAACCAGAATCAGTGCTACTGACGAGTGTAATGGTGAAATGCAGCAAATCAAGTGTTCCTGGAGAACTGTGAGATTACAAAACCAATAAGCCATGAAGCACTTTTTTTTTTTTTTTTAATCAATTCTTATATGCTGAAATAACACCTTCAAGAAAATCTGTTTATCCAGCCAGGCGACGGTGTCTACCTGTAAGCACAAAGGAAACGCCTTGAGAGTTCGTTTGCTGTATTTGAAGTTCTTATACCCTGCAGAAATAATTATTTAGAGTAACATGTAACTGAGGAGATCGTAGCAGGAAGTATATTATTTCTAGCATTAAATTGCTGCCCCGTTGCCAGTGCAATCTAGGGAGAGAACTGTATATAATAGTTAAACTCCCCTGGACTGACTTAAATTTTAAAATATTCTGACAAAGTAAGCTCTAAATCACTTGACATTTTGAACAGTTTTAAACGGGTACAAAACCGAAGCTTTATAAACCAAGCAGCATTTATAATGCTTCATATATAAAAACAATGCCTATTTTTAAGATTTGTTACATATCTATGTAGATACGCTTGCTGGAAAAGCCAGGTCTGTTGTAGACCAAATGCTGCAGATTAAGACTTGTGGCTTACCAGTTCCATTTCTGTATTTTCTTGGAAAATGTTTCGAGTTAGAGTTTAAATATAAAATGTAAATACTGTACAGATATATATTGAAATAAGTATTTCTTGGTGTACACAGGTGATTTGCATGACAAATACTCTGTATCGATCATTGTTAAAAACGCAATGTTCTGTGTAAATCCACTGCGTATTAATCTTTTCATTTATCATCAAGAGCTGTTACTTAAGCCTGGACATTCTCAAAAATAAAGTGTGAAACTATATACCATTGTGTAGCTCCTCCTTTATCAAGAGTACATGCAAGATAATTGCTCCTTTTTTTTTTCTTTCTAGAGGATGATTCAATTTTATAGCATGGATTATAACCGCTCTTGCAAGTGACCTTCTTTTAAGCACAACAGTTTAAATGATCAGGTTACAGAGAAAACCCTTTCACTGCAAAATAGATTCAATAAAGACTTGTGGCTTACCAGTTTCATTTCAAAACCCAAGGTGTTGGGTTTGATGGAAAAATGGTTGGTTTGGATGGTAAAAAGGTCGTCCGTTTTGATGGTAGGTTTAGTCTGAGTATTGAAGGCTTCCATCAGTAAGCTCTGCATCTGAAAGACAAAGGGAAGAAATGTCATTCCCTGTTGTGATACTCAACATGGAACTGTCTGGCTCAGTGGTTTTCTTTCTAAAGAGAGAAGTCACAAGCCTGCACACAGCTTGATCTGCTCTCTGACTACAGGGCTGAACTGACTGGAGAAGGCAGCTTCCAAAGCCCTCCCATTAAACTGACTGCATTTCAGTTCCATGCTAAAATTGGTCAACTGTACAGAATATTAGGACAAAGCTACCTGTTTTGATAGCAAACGGTAGACCTTAGGTAAGTTGCATTCATTTGAAGGTTTGACTGGACGGCATCCTTGTTTTACTAGTGATCTTGTGGTCAAGCTGACCAAATCCTAGCCACAGAACAGAAGCGTTCAGAAACTGGCTAGAGAGAGCACTTATTAGAGAGAGCAGGAATTTAACTGCTTTAACGCTGCTCTTTCTCTCACGTATCTGGAATTTCCTTAAATCACAAATTATCACTAGCTATCCTTGTTAATTTATTCAAAGTAACATGAGTCCAGGTGAAAAGGCACACTCTAACAAGTCCTCAGTTGTTCCTAGTCTGCTCCTAGCTTACTTGAGAGGTTCAATACAGTAAGAAATAAATAAATAAATAAATAACCTGCTGAAGTGGCCTTTTTTCAGATTAGATTCCACCATTCAGAAAATCCTGCTTAAGAGATGTTTTTTCTTTTCTTTGAAAGACTGACCTTCCCCCACATGAAACTAATTAGTATCTTTAGGCTTGATGAAATACATGAATTCCTCAATTTACCAAAATTGCTTTGCACAGCCCTCCCATCCTGCTTATGTTGCAAGCAGCGTATCTAAGTGGGGTACTGTTGGGGTACATCTCTTTCACTCATGTAGCCCAGTGATCCCAATGCCCTGGACTTGTGTAATGTGTGCAAGACATTTACTTTCTCCCTATACTTTTGACTGGTTTAGAATAAGCGAGTTCGCCATCTGCTGGCCAGAGAATTCACCGAAGCCCAAAGAGCATTAGAGCAGACGCATTTTCTTCTGTGCTATTCCTGATTTATCAGCTAGAAGAGACACAGTTTAGTACAATCAGGATTCTTTTGACATTAGTAGCATAAAAAGTCTATTTTTGCAACACTGGTATTTGAAAGACCTCCGTTCAGTCCCTAATTTTGTTCTTGATAATGGGACAGATTGTATTAATGTTTGCAAGAATGTGTGAACAACCAGCCTCCCCTCCATGTCGTATTTTAAGATTAAAACTTGTGGTCGTCCCTGTCTCAAAACACAGTCATGCTTTGCAACAATCGCACTCCCTCTTTAGCTTGAAGGAACTTGTCAGTGCCAGAATCTACTGACTATGGCAATTTACTTCATCATCCAAACCGGGCAGAATTTTTGAAAACCTCTAGCAAGATTTCACTTCTCCAAACATTATGTAGAAGACATTCAGCTGTAAAGCAAGAAGATGAAGTCCTTTGTTTCCTATGCCAGAATGACATTTTCAACACTGAACAGGATTGTCACCGACCGTTAACTGGTTGTTAAGTTGTGGCTAGGTATAAAATGTAGAAAATGTTTAAAAATAAAACTTGCCTTTGGATAGTGAACTGTCTTCTTCGGGGATTACTTCAGTTACCTGTAAGAGGAAAACAGATGATTTGGGGGGGTTGTTTGTTTTTAAGAACGGGTGCAGTCTTGCCAGTAATTTAGCTGGTATTTTTCAAAGTGACCTCTTAGAAACTTTACAGCACTGTTGAATCAACATGTCTCTAACCCTACAATTAAATAATGCTAAAAGATGCAGCAATTTATCTTCCTGCAAGTGCTTATTAAGATATCTGAGTAACTGCGACCGTGGCTTCATCACAGATATATATATATATATATATATTTAATACTACACACTTCTGCTCAGAAAGAAAATCACGGAAAATGTAAAATTTCATTTGAGATGCTGAATTTGTTGCAGTGTGAGATCTTCTTCATCACATGATTCTATTCGTAATTAAACCATATTATCTACTGAGAGACCAAGATTACGACAAGAACAGCACAGAGTTCAGCATGAAGCCGATCAGGAGCTCAAGTTTGTACTTATTTTTTTGTAAGGAGATGTACCAAGCTGGCTTTTTTATTGTTTCATCAGCACATTTCTAAGCCTATATGAGCAGGGGAAAAAAAAAAAAAACAAAAAAAACCCAAGTAGAACAATTGCAGGGCTCCTCAGTTTACAGCATGAGGTCGCTTTTTCCAGGTGAAAAGCAGAGCCATAAGTGGCAGTACACTAAAGCCCTGGCACGTGGAGATCCGAGAGGAGAGCTGTTTGGCCCTCCTTTTCACTCCTGGGAACCACATACCTCAAAACCCACAGACTATGGGATATATCTCAGAGAAATCTTGGGAAAGGAGAGCATGAAGAGCATGTTTGTAAATTTATTTCTCCCTGGGCTTCTTCTGCTTCTCCAAGAAATACTTGTTTGAATATAACTTTGGCAGCAGTACTTATGCTGTTTTGCACCTACCACATTTAAAACTCCTACAAAAAACTGAAAAGTTAGACTGAAAAGCATCTCTTTCCGTTCTACTTTGTAAAGCTGCATGTTTTCCTCATGCAAAACAACAGGGGAATGGAAGCTAGAAAAGGAAATGCTGAATGTAAAACAAAACAAAACAAACCTCAGCCCTCCAGGACAAAAGCCGATAACTAAGTGCTTTCTAACATGCTGATTAGGTTTCAAGAGGATACCGCTTTAAATAAGTGTAATTGTCTGTCCATAGGCAGAAGCTGAATAATGGCAGGATGAATATCTATACTTAATTTTTTGTTACTGTCTTCCTGTAGCACACAGGGACTTGTTACGTTTAGGGAAAATGCTAACCTAATGGAGGGTTTAAACCATAAGCTAGTTTGTTATACCAAAATGACTGAGAGAACAAAGCATAAAGTGTTTTCAGATTTCTAGTACACCTTGATTGCTATCCATTAAACTTAAGACAGGTTAAACAAAGCACAGGAAATAAGAGAACTCCTAGTCCCACAACTGGCAAATTGTGCGCACACTTTCCATTCCTGAGAAAATAATACACAAACCTGAAAAATGCATTTAACTGAGAAACGAAGACATCCTTGTCCTATTGGAAGACTAAGGTGACAGCTCTTGGGCTCAGTGATTTTCAGGTAAGCTCCAGTCTTCAACTTGCAGACACCAGTGACAGCTCCTTTTTTTGCATTGAAAGGGAAAATGTTTCAACAACACACTGAAAACATACTTAAGGGACAAGAAACAAAATCAAGACTGCAGTGAGAAGGAAAACAGAAAAACAATACTGGGAAAAAAAAAAAAAAGAGAAAAGAGAAAAGACCTTGGTCTTTGTATCGACCAACGAGATAAGCCTTACACATTTTTAAGTTTATTTTTGACGATTGATTGATGCGTTACCAGATATTAAGTACTAATCAAGAGCAAATATTAACACTAGTAAGAATAAATCCGATCCGCCAGCCCTTATTCAAAATACATCAATTTCTAATTTGGAGACAACGTCTCTCTGACAAGGAAGTAGAAAAGCTGTAAATACCGATATAGTTTCCTCTCCCGATGTTCCATATACATACCGACGCTGTTCCTACACCTACACTCTGAGCATAAATTTATGTTGACATGAGTATCGGGTGTTATTTCTCTCTCTGTTTGCCTTGAGAGACTCTCCTCCTGTCCACTGAAAAGTAAACTCAAGATTCCAGATCAGTTAAGACAGTTGCTAGCCCCCCATTCAGAGTTCTGCAGCAGCACTGTTCAGATTTTTCAGCAGTCTCTTTACAAAATGACCACTTATAAGTGTACAAAAACACTTATCACCTAGCTTCTCAGTAGGTACACGTTTGGCCTCTCTTAAGCAGAGAGTCAATCACAGCTTAAGATTTTATACAAGATCCCATTTTCAAGTTTGGGGTTATTTCAGAAAATCTTTTTGCCTAGAAACAGTACTACTAGTAACACTTGAACTGGTTTGCCAGCACAACCTTTTACCGTGTTAGAAATGATGTTGACTTCTACCTTCATGTAGCATACATAGTGTCCTGTGCGACAGTTGATTCCATGATGCACCAGCACCGCATATAAGGCGTAGAGGAGTGGTTCTCCACTTGACTGAGACATGTAGGCTCGGAGGTCCAAATACTCAGGATATTTTACCTCCTAAAGAGAGACCAAGAAGATAGAAAAATTATATCAGAGTACTTCGCGGACTAGCCAGAGAAAAACACTTCCAAAAAACAGAGACTGGAATTATATGAATATATCTCTTGATTCACTAAAAATAAGTCTTCCCATAAGCAATGTTTAATACTAGAAGTTGCAGACAACTGTTTCCTGATGAATTAGCCTTCTCAGAGGAAAGTATATGCTTCTTGTCAAGCAGGAACTTTACTGATATTAAGAGAAAAATGAAAAAAAGAGAAAATGAAAATAAAAGCAGACCATTTCTCTATATTCTTAAGGTATATTCTTAATATACCTTGTTGATCTTTCCACCTGTGAAATCTGCAAATCTTTTCAGTGATATTGTGAGAACGTTGGAAGAACGGTGTATGGTAAATCTCTTGGATGCAGGAACCATCTTTTTACACCTTAAAAACAAGCAGAGACAAGTGTTTGAAAGCATCTTCTTTTTCGCCCCCAAAACAAACTCCTTTTAATGTCTCACGCATGCTTATGCTATTTGAATGATATTTACTTGCATCATGTGTTTGGTTTTTTCTTTTCATAAACCCATGCACTGCATGTCACGTTTGTTAATACAGAGAAGAAGGTAAGTTTTACCAACAACTCAGAGCATAGCGGGAACAGGAATCTCTCACGAAAGCGTATTACCAGGGAGTTATAAAATATAAACAAAAAATAGTAAAAATGAGTTATATATAAGACTAATAACAGTTATCAGCAATGGAAAAAGTACTGTACATGTGCAAGGCCTTTCCTTTTAAGCTCACAAAAAGACAGAAAATTCTGGCTTTAAGTGTGACTGAACCGATCACACCTCAAAGAGCACGTTAAGGAAGGACCATGCAATTCAGATGTGAGGTGCTATTACAGTTCTTTCTCTTCCTCAGACATCACTTATGAGAATCCTGAATACGCTGCATGTTGCTTTCTAGGATCCGCAGGCTAAGACGAACCTGGGATTAAATTGCTTTAATAACCTATTGGACGCTCTTGATTCGACACCTTAATTTCCTTAGTATCCAACAACAAGAAGTGGATACTGCATTTTTCATTTAGAGGGGTCAGGCATGAATCCTACAGAACTGAGCCGGGCACTCTGTGCTTTTCTGAGGGGATGTTTGACTAACAGCTTGTTTTGCCAAACCATCTTATGCAAATGTTCAATTGTTTCTCACATACGTAGAAACATCTTACATATTGATCAGCACAGAGAGCGCCTGAACTCAACAGGCTTTCCCTGTGCACGGGTTAGGCTTAAGGGAGCTCATTTCGGACATTAGTCCACATCGACAGGTTTCACAGTTCAAGAGCTGTGCAAGACGCTGTTTAGTGAGCCAGCACAGGCTGCTAACATTCATTACCACAGAGCCAGCTCACATTCCCTGACACTCAATCTAACTTTGTTTCACAGTGAACGCTAGGACCTGCAGCAACCTGCTGCTGCCTTCCACTCCAAATCATTCTCCACAGCTCCTTGCTTCAGCTCACCACTACTTACTGGGCATGTCTTTTCACTTCTGCCAATATGAATATTTCAGCATGCAGCTACACGCCTAGGAAGCTTGACAAGCCATGGTGCAGACAATGCTACGAGAAAAGTCCAATATCAGCTAATAGCCACTCTTCTTAGATTTCCAAAACAGATGTAACGTTTTCAAGTTTGGGATTATTTCCGTGCACCAGTTGTTTAAACAAAATGAAGCAACAACAACAACAACGAAGCTGCGTCTCCTTATTTCTAAATGAAGTTAAAAGATAACTTATGCTCTAAGTCATGCAATACATAAAACTAATATCTAGCATTAAGACATAATTAGTTAATAATCTCACTCGCTACATTTGTAGCAATTCTCTCCATCCAGCTCTTCAGGTTTCACAAATAGTTCTAGAGCTCTGGTAACAGATGAAACCGCCTAGAGGAGCGAGAGAGAAGAGTGTAAAGTCACTGTAAATTCAAAATTCCAGAGACGCACTAGGAGTTTATAAGAGAACCTGACTAATACATACTTAAGCGATCTACTATGAGCACTGTCAAGAAGGAGGCAGAAAGAGCATGCTCAGCGTTTACCTCACCTGGAAGTCATTTTACTTTGAAACAAATCATTTTCCAGTAACGCAGACAGCATCTATAGTGTGCTTTGTCATCAATACTGGCAACAAATCCAGCAGTCTAACAATTAGATGTATATTGAGGTAGAACAACAAAGAAGTTTTGACAGTATCATAATTTGTGCAGACATAAAATTCTTTCCGCTTAAACCCAATGCAAATTTGGAGACTCTTTACATGGCTTCCATCAGCGCATTCCTCTATATTCTTAAACCTATAATAGCAGGGAAAAAAAGAAAAAGACAAAAAAAAAAAACAAAAAGGAGAAAAAAAGCAGGATTTTTACATAGTACATATTTTTACATATTACATAGTTTACATATCCCTCCACATGCTGTTCTGAATAATAGCCAAAATATTCATAGCCACTGTATTTGTTCTCCCCACACAGCTGAAAAAACAACATTTGAAACATATTTTTCAAAACATATTTTAATATCCAGCAGACTGTTCAGTCATCAAGCATTTAAAGACTGTTTTAGATAATCTCTAGATTAATCTAAAAGGAATCCCATAAACATGCTGCAGCCGCTTACCTTTAATATACTCGCTGGATGCGATGTTTCTTCCTTTCACCTGCACTGGAAGGCTTCCCTTCCTTGTGAGGTTGTTTACTGCCCTCACTTCTGCATTGCTCTCATAAAGAGCCATCTGGAGGATGGGATTCTTCCTTCTTCTCCCGGGTTTTCTTCTGGAAACGAGGATCTGAGTGTTCCAAGAAGCCTTTCACTTTCCTGATGTTTCTCCTTTTTCTTCTTTTTGTTACGCTTGCGATTGGCATTGTCAAAGTGGAGCGCAGAGAAATACAAATCATAAAGTCTGAAAGAAACATGCAAGTTAAAAAGAGAAAAAAAGATGTGGCACTTGTTGCATACAGGAAACTTTATTTATTTTACCACAGGCGATGATTTGCCGCATGTCAGCTATTTTGTGGTACTTTGTGCACATGTAACTTCCTTTAGATGCAGCAAACTTAAGCCCTCAGATTGAAGGACCATAGGTCCTGGTTGGTACACAGATCATTAACAATGGTTAGCTCTGGAATATGTGCAAGTAAAAAAAAAAAAATATTTTAACCTAATCCAGAATGGTGTGCAGATGTGATTCGAACTACGTGGTCCAAAGCTAGTGCTCTGACACAATTCAGCAATACCTTTCCTGTCTTCACTGATCAACCTAATGATCCCCAGTCATGATCCCCAGCCAGATTATGCTATCTAAATAACTCAGAAACTATGAAAAAAAAAACAAAACATGAGAAGCACCCAGAAAAGAATTAGGAAAAAAAATGCTGATTAGGCTGGAATCCCTGCTTACTTGGAATCCTTCTCTCCCTGTTTATCTTCAGACTTCTTTTTCTTCTAGAACTTCTTATATTTTTTCATGTTTTCACCACCTAAAACCTCCTTTTCTACCTTTCTGCGTTGCCTTTCTATTTCACTTTCACTACCTTCTGCACGAGTATATTGTCTTTTTCTGTTTCCTTCTTTTGCCTTTTTCTGGCGACAGTTCTCCAAATGAGCTGACACAGGTGGAAGTGCATGTCTCTCACGCGAATGTTTTCCAGAATGTTGCTGAGCTACTGAGCAACGATGTGAGTCTGCTCTGGGTGTGCTAAAGTGATGTACATCTTCCTCTCTCAAGAGGGAACCGTGAGGCCATCTGCTTTTGTAATGATAACGCTTATGTGACCTGCTGGAGTAAGTCTGAGTCAATTTGTCAAAGTCTTTATCACCGTGAGAGAACTTTCTCTCTCTACTGTCTCCTGCTGCATGAGGTGAATAGTAATCCTTGTAATAGCTACATTTTTCCCATTTCCGTGGTTCATCTTGATAGTATCTTTCTCTGCTCCAACTTCTTTCCCCTTTGGAATGGTAATATCTAGCGCTATCTTGTTCTGATCTTCCTCTGCTTCGAGATCTGTACTTTGAATATTTTACTGGTCTTCTGCCATTATCAGGGCTGTTCCTTTCACTATGGGAAGATCTGTACCTGCTTCCCTCCCAATACTCCTGCTTGCGACGCTTTTGCTTAACAACTTCCACACTCCGAGAGCACCTTCTCTTGCTGGAATGACCATCTTTTTGACTCTCCTTCTCTTCAGTAGGAGAATGTTCCCTCTTTCTCTGGTAACGCTCTTTGTCAGATTTTTTAGTCTCGTCCTTTGTATTTTGGCATCTATCTGTAATAGCTAAGGAGGAAAGGTTTTTAGAACTACATTCACTGTCAGACTTTAGAGGGGAAGTTTGCCGCAATTTCTCACCAGTCTCAGAAGACTCTTTGATGTAGAAAACATTTTCTTCTGAAATCAGTTCATGTTCTTTTGATCTTCTTGGTTTCTCCTTGTCTCCACGGTCATCACATTGGTACTGTTCAAGGTATTCATCATTCTCAGTAGATTTCGGAGGTCCCGGGACACTGCACAAAATAAAAACACGTTTCCGTCTCCCTCCACCTGCTGCTCTGAGAAAAAAGGGGTGGGGGCGACGGGGGAACAGCCAATGTTTCTCCAGATAATGGAGAAAAATGGAAAAACATTCTATGAAGAAACACAAGTTCTCCGCGAGGCACCAGCCTGCATCAGAGTGCTATGCACAGTGTCGATCATTAGTTCTGTTCGCAACACTGGCCATACAGTACGGAATTCTACTGATTTAAATCCTTCCATTAAATAGTATTAGTAGACAGATAAAACCGCAATGAACTTCCATAAAATCTTGTCTTAATCAGACTGTGCTCATTTTACCTTCTTTCCTCTGACAAGCTGTTCAGCTGGCTGGCCGTGAGGGATTCCATGATGACTTCTCGAGGGACTGGAGGCATAGCTCCAGGCATCTGCAACTAAAACGCACAAGTCAGCAGACAGAAAAAATACCATTTGTGCTGAGGACTAGTCTTCTCAGAATTTCTACATTAAATGCTAAGCAAGATCGCTTTGTGTTGTATGCATTATCTACACTTCAAAGATAACGCCAACTCACTTCCCAAAATCTACTTTATGAAACTTAAGAATTTTTATCTCAGCTCAGCTTAAGCTGACAAGTTCTAATGTCAGCTCAGCTCTGCAAATTCTAATGGCATAATATCACAAAGGGTTACGATCAAATTTGTGCTGTGTTTTCTCAGCATTTCGCCTGAATTAGGAACATGATAAACACTCCCGAATACATCGTGGGTGAGAAATTCTCGATGGAGCAAACTACTATGTTTCAAGCAATCCGTTTGTTTTAGAAAAGAACATCTCACAAGGTTTAACAGGTTCAACTTGGCAAGTGGAATCATCAAGTTTCAGTCCGTTTTCTTTAGATTCATGAACTAAACTAATAGCACCATTCAGTGAATCAGTGTTTGGCAGCTCATGCTGGGATCTTCCTTCATCAGCATTCTGACAGGAAGAATGGGAATTCTGCAATGTACGGACTACCTTTCCAACCAAAATTCCACATTGCATTGCAATTCCTTTTAAATAAGCCCTTTGACTCCTCCTCAGATTTTCCTGAAGATTCTGCACCGTAAGGGACTGTGTTATCAGAGCTGAGTTTAGGATTTCCATTCACCTTTGGCTCCACAAAAATTTCAGCAGAAACTCTTTTTTTTTTTTTTTTGTATTTGTATTTGCTTCATTTGCTTTACCGAATTTGTGATTGTGGATGAAGGAACAGCCTTGTAGAGATCTTCATCCTCCACAGCACTGCTAAGACAGTCAGGCTGTGACACAGTCTGACGAGCAGGCAATTTATTGTGAATACTGATGGTGATCTTCTGGTTTTTTGACGTATCAGTAATTGAAGGCCTGGTAATCGCCTGTTCTTGAACACAGGCCATTGGTGGTGCTGAAGATGGCCTTTTTAGGGTGACACCAGTGGTATTTGCATCCTCTTTTATGGATCCATTTCCATTTAAACGACTTGAATTCTGTATTTAAAAAGAAGAAATTGCAAGACGGGTTAATGGAAACACTCCATTTAACATTTTTAAACATGTCATTCTCCTACTAAGTATTTCTACAAATGGTCTTAACACCTAAAAAGCAAAAAACACTGCCCTTAAAAGATAAATGCAAGTCCCATAAGTGTATTTAATTCCTGCTTTTGGTTTACTGCATATTGATATCAAATTAACATCATTTTTGAAAACCATCCAAACAACTTAACATTGCCTAAAGCTATTCCCAAATATATTTAGTTTCCCCTTTAAACATACCCCAAAAAGCCTGGAATAATTGTTCTGGTGCTCAGGAATAAGACAATTTGGTTTCCCTGTCTTAGCTAAAGTGACGTCGATAGGAAAAACAAGTCCTCTTTTAAATGATTCGAGGATTAGTACACTCTACTTAAATTGTCAAAGAGCGTAGCTCTCTGTGCTTTACAAAGCTGTCTAGGAGGTATAAACAATGGAGTCGCATGGCTGCGCAATTCAGCAGTAACCACTGTTTGAATGACTCTGGCTGTAGCATGAGGGCTGTGAAGACAGCTGCAGCGTGGGAAGGAAAACAAAACAAAGATGCCAAAAACCAAACAAAAAACCCCACACCAAACCCCAAACCCACTGTCCGTTTGGTGCCATTATCTGCCCTCCCGCTTCCCTAAATTACCTTAATCATATGAGGAGGAAGTCGTGGTCCCAGAAATCCAGCCTGCTTACTGTTAGCCCCCCGCTGACCAGGGGGGAATGAACAGGGATAAGACGGTGCTGCTAAGTAAAAAGCACGTTCTCCGAGCGTCAAATCATAGCGCCTTCAGAAAAGAGCAGTGATCTCAGTTTAGTTTTTCTTTCGGCCTACTCTTGGATTAAATCCCATCCTATAATTTTATAGGAACAGTTCATACGATATGGAAGCCTTCTCTACAGAAGACTTAGCCAAGACTACAAACTGAAAAGTAGGTAACAGTCTTCCTACTATGACTATCACTTTCAGAGCAATAATTCATTCTTACACCACAGATGGCCTTCATTTCTCTCCTTCTCTAAATTAGCCAGCTACAGATAACACATATACAGCAATTTACACAAGTGCTGCAGTTTAAGGCCAAGCAACAAAAGATAATAAATGACAGAGAATTTCAGGTTAGACAGAACTGAATTAGAGAAATAATCATCTTTTCCTGGGAGAGAAAGAAAAACACTTGCAAAAAGAAAAGTATCAATAACAGGAGAGTAAATCTCTTCTGAACACATTTGAATACTTGTTATTACCTGATATAAAAAAGTAAGTAAGCTTGCTGACCAAGAACTCTTTTAATGTCAGTACGGACTACTTTTGCATCATTCATCTGATACCAAAGTCCATTACCAGCCTGCAAATAAAGACAACGATATCTTTAGATGAATTGCATGTTTTCCAAATGAAATCACAGATAGCAATAAAATACACACGTGTCAAATAAACATATAATGAAATCTTTTTCCCTAGAAACAGTACTACTAGTAACACTTGAACTGGTTTGCCAGCACAACCTTTACCCTGTTAGAAATGATGTTGACTTCTACCTTTATGTAGCATACATAGTGTCCTGAGCGACAGTTGATACCATGATGCACCAGCACCGCATATAAGGCATAGAGGAGTGGTTCTCCACTTGATTGAGACATGTAGGCTCGGAGGTCCAAATACTCAGGATATTTTACTTCCTAAAGAGAGACCAAGAAGATAGAAAAATTATATCAGAGTACTTCGCGGACTAGCCAGAGAAAAACACTTCCAAAAAACAGAGACTGGAATTATATGAATATATCTCTTGATTCACTAAAAATAAGTCTTCCCATAAGCAACGTTTAATACTAGAAGTTGCAGACAACTGTTTTCTGATGAATTAGCCTTCTCAGAGGAAAGTATATGCTTCTTGTCAAGCAGGAACTTTACTGATATTAAGAGAAAGAATAAGCCGTAGTCGTTAGTCTACAATTATTGTCTGAAAATATTAACAACTTTCAGCTTTGGGGGATGTCCCATTACATGATGACAAAGTTGCATTACAGCGGGAAATATACCTTGTTGATCTTTCCACCTGTGAAATCTGCAAATCTTTTCAGTGATATTGTGAGAACGTTGGAAGAACGGTGTATGGTAAATCTCTTGGATGCAGGAACCATCTTTTTACACCTTAAAAACAAGCAGAGACAAGTGTTTGAAAGCATCATCTTTTTTGCCCCCAAAACAAACTCGTTTTAATGTCTCATGCATGTTTATGCTATTTGAATGATATTTACTTGCATCATATGTTTGGTTTTTTCTTTTCATAAACCCATGCACTGCATGTCACGTTTGTTAATACAGAGAAGAAGGTAAGTTTTACCAACAACTCAGAGCATAGCGGGAACAGGAATCTCTCACGAAAGCGTATTACCAGGGAGTTATAAAATATAAACAAAAAATAGTAAAAATGAGTTATATATAAGACTAATAACAGTTATCAGCAATGGAAAAAGTACTGTACATGTGCAAGGCCTTTCCTTTTAAACTCACAAAAAGACGGAAAATTCTGGCTTTAAGTGTGACTGAACCGATCACACCTCAAAGAGCACATTAAGGAAGGACCATGCAATTCAGATGTGAGGTGCTATTACAGTTCTTTCTCTTCCTCAGACATCACTTATGAGAATCCTGAATACGCTGCATGTTGCTTTCTAGGATCCGCAGGCCAAGACGAACCTGGGATTAAATTGCTTTAATAACCTATTGGACGCTCTTGATTCGACACCCTAATTTCCTTAGTATCCAACAACAAGAAGTGGATACTGCATTTTTCATTTAGAGGGGTCAGGCATGAATTCTACAGAACTGAGCCGGGCACTCTGTGCTTTTCTGAGGGGATGTTTGACTAACAGCTTGTTTTGCCAAACCATCTTATGCAAATGTTCAATTGTTTCTCACATACGTAGAAACATCTTACATATTGATCAGCACAGAGAGCGCCTGAACTCAACAGGCTTTCCCTGTGCACGGGTTAGGCTTAAGGGAGCTCATTTCGGACATTAGTCCACATCGACAGGTTTCACAGTTCAAGAGCTGTGCAAGACGCTGTTTAGTGAGCCAGCACAGGCTGCTAACATTCATTACCACAGAGCCAGCTCACATTCCCTGACACTCAATCTAACTTTGTTTCACAGTGAACGCTAGGACCTGCAGGAACCTGCTGCTGCCTTCCACTCCAAATCATTCTCCATAGCTCCTTGCTTCAGCTCACCACTACTAGAAAATGAAGCAACAACAACAACAACAATGCTGCGTCTCCTTATTTCTAAATGAAGTTAAAGGATAACTTACGCTCTAAGTCATGTAATATATAAAACTAATATCTAGTATTAAGACATAATTAGTAATAATCTTACTCGCTACATTTATAGCAATTCTCTCCATCCAGCTCTTCAGGTTTCACAAATAGTTCTAGAGCTCTGGTAACAGATGAAACCGCCTAGAGGAGCGAGAGAGAAGAGCGTAAAGTCACTGTAAATTCAAAATTCCAGAGACGCACTAGGAGTTTATAAGAGAACCTGACTAACACATACTTAAGCGATCTACTATGAGCACTGTCAAGAAGGAGGCAGAAAGAGCATGCTCAGCGTTTACCTCACCTGGAAGTCATTCTACTTTGAAACAAATCATTTTCCAGTAACGCAGACAGCATCTATAGTGTGCTTTCTCATCAATACTGGCAACAAATCCAACAGTCTAACAATTAGACGTATATTGAGGTAGAACAACAAAGAAGTGTGACAGTATTATACTTTGCGCAGCAATAAAATTCTTTCCCCTTAAACCCAATGCAGACGTGGAGAGTATTTACAGGGGTTCCACAGAAGGACAAAGTCCAATCCACTTTCTAACCACCACCAAGCTCTTATATTTTAACATTGTACGTGGTTTGGTTTTTTAAGTTAAACAAGTTTAATTTAGAAAGTTATACATGTACTTAAACATCATGAATTATATTTACAAAACCTCCTACCTTTACATCCAAAGTGATATCAAGAAATGCCTCATACGTATCCGAAACTGCTTTGCAATTCAAGCACTTCACTGGAAGCAAAATATAAATGCTTAACAACACGTGAAGGAGACTAACTGTCCACATTCAAGTTGTCGATAGATACTACTTCAGACAAACTACAGACTGCTTTACTACCGACAAAAGACACAGATCAGTTCTAAGGACAGGAATATTTTTAAAAGTACCTCTTGATCTTAGAAATCCTCCAAATATTTGATGAATGATGGTGGTAGCTTGAGAAGATCTGTCCAATCTGGAAATAAATTATAATCAGACCTCAGAAGATTTAAGGCACACAGTTAACTCTTCAAAGAGTTTTATGAAAACCAAGGATGACCTAGACTTTCAGTTTTGATAGTAAATAAAGGCCTAAAAGGTGCTAGAGAACGTATAAAAGTGAATTTGTTTATGCTTACTTGGTGCTTCCATTCAAGCACGCTTCCTGCATAGCATCAACAGTATAGCGCAAGAACTCGTGTGCGTCTTCTTGACTGCCAAAACGGAAATGTTGTCCTATTCCTAAATAAGAAGATGATAGTATTCACCTCATTTAAAAATGAAGTAATTCTCCTGTTTCTAAAATCTCTCTTCTTTACAGTGTTAAAACCATTTATACACATCAAATAATTATTTGAAGATTACAAGATGCTGAAAAAGAAACACATCTGAAGCCACTTACGACTGAGATTATTGATAACACGCGTAGGCTCGATGGCATCAACAGTGCAACGCAGGGCCTGGTTAATGTGAGTCTCCATCGTGCACATCATGCAAAAATCTTGTTCACGACCTGAAGAGTGAAAGAAGAAAGCATCCCAGTCTAGCGAAACAGACATAACTACAAACAAACATATAAGTAACATTTAAACTATAGATACAATATCCACTCTCCTTGTCCCAACAGTCTCCTAACATTTCATTTCACACAACTTTATAGAATAAAAATATCCATTAAGCCTGTATTCAAGTGCATTTTGTGATGAGAAATCTAAAAGACTACTGCAAAGTCACGTTTGTAAAGGCTGACAGGAATGGGAACTCCACAGGTTGCAAAATGTATGAGGAAAGAATATTTGACCTTGATGATACAGCATTAAGAGAACGTGGGTTATTTTCAGCACAGTGCTGTCAGGTGAGCTTCATGATACAGAGCTACGAGTCCTTTGGGAGAAAGGAAAAATTACAGTAATGTATGTAATAGTACTTCTGCCCTCCTTTTTTCAACAGGATTCTCAACTGAAACGATTTCTATATACAGGAAGAAAACAGTTAAATTTCTAGGTATCGATACAAAGATACCAGCCTAAAAAGCATACAGGTTTAGTACAACATTTACTTTATAGTACAATATTTTATTTAGGACAAAATCAGTCTAGATTTTAATACAGTCCCACAAAAAAATCTAGTCGTGTTCATAACAGCTCATATTGCTTTCTAGGTTTTTTTTGTTTTTTTTTTTTTTTAATTGGTTCAACAACGAACAGACCATTTATTGTAGTGCATTATGGAACCTCGGCTGTGCAGACTAAAGACCTATGATGCCAACATCCTAAATTTTATTGCCTTTCTAGCAGCAGGAAGCCCAAATAGCCCAAATGCCAAATGTTCATTAAATGCATTACTGTCCAATGCACTTCATTATTCCCATGAAGCAAGAAAAGATCCTTTTAAAAAAACAAACAAACAAACAAACAAAAAAAACACATGGTGCATTAAACGCACTCCATATGCTATTCCGAGCCCACTGCTAATACAATGCTCAAAGCCAGCGTCTACAGGTAAAATCAGACAAGTAAGTTTGTCTCACAGAATCACTGCTGTTCTTTCACCTTCACAGCTATCCAACAGATTTAAAATACTGTTAGAAAGTACTCACATGACTGGCTGTGCTCAAGAGAAAGCATGTAATTGGCAAGTGGGGGGGTGTAGGTCAAACACTGTAGAGTAGCATTAAGAAAACACGTGTTGCCAAGATTGTACAGGCCAACTCCAACACTTTGTGTTTCTTGCCAATCCATACGTATCTTCTCAGGTGGAAAAAGAATCCTTTGTGGCGGAGCAATTCCATCATTAACAACTGCAAGAAAGTTATATTTAAAAAGAGATTTTGTTTGTTTGTTTCTAAGAAAGGTATTAAGTATATATAGGTATAGTGAATATATAAAGTATATATAGGCATAGTAAAAATACTATTCTGCGGGAGCACCTAGAGGAACTAGCTACAATCCAAAACAGAAAAACTTATTGCAGACACCTTTAATACCGCCATATTCAAATTGGCTGGTCAACACAACGTTTTGGGAAAAAAAAGTTTAGTCAACCATTTTAATTTCTTCCTTATTATATGCTTTTTTCCTTATTATAACTTCAACCACAAACTTAGACTTGAAATTATATGGTAATAAATGCAAGGACAATGTAAAAACAAATAACTAGGAATGACGGTACCCCTACAAATATCAGATCTTTTCCTGAGCAATCTTAACATTCAAAAACCTGTGAATAATGGAACCTGTGAATAGCAACAATCAAACACTTTTCTTTGCAAAACAGAAAAGATATGGATGAATCAGTGCATTACAAAATGCTCCCCACATTTCTCTGTCGACTGTAAATATATCAAAATTAATTTCTGTAACGTCAGTCACTTCAGTTGCCTTAGGAGAATCGCTTTGGAAGTCTTTATTCACAGTAGTCCTGTTCTCTATCAGTGCAACAAGCAAGAACTACCACTTTCTACTTTTGTTTTGAAGAAAACGGAGGCAGGATAAAGCGCACACTTACTTAGATCTCTTTGGGCAAAAGGCTTAGATTTTTCAGAGGATCTACAATAAATAGCACCTCCACATCCTTGGGCCACAGAGACTTGGCTTGAATCTTCTGCAGGTGGTATCCGGCCCCAGTTTGCGGTGCGTGACATCAGTTTTTTAGTACTCGGTTTCTTGGATTTGCCAGACCGCCTTGAAGATGGCTTTTTAGACTTTGAAGATTTGGGCTTGTTAACTATGGTCATTGTTCTCATCTGCGACAGAGACAAATGTTCTGGCTGACGTAAGAATACCAAGAAGCATTCCAAGAAGAAAAGAGTAGTAGAAGTCCTGTCACTTAATCTCAAAGAAACGGCCTTGAAGAACTAAATTGCTGGTATGAATGATTTAAAAGGAATCCCCAAACTAAACACACAAAGGAAAAATTTCCATCAAAACTCTATCAGTATTACTTTTAGCTTCTGCAGAACTAGTGGCTGATGCCATTTCTTTCACTTTCGTAGGATTTTAATCCATTACAACTCTGGAGTCTTTTTAATATAAAAATGCAAATGACATTCTCTGAGGGGAATCAGTTATTTATTGCATTTTTGGAGCTTTGCAATTATCTATTAATTATTACCTATTATCTAATAGATAATGGTTGCGATTTATATATAATTGTTGCTCACGCTAGTAATGGAGCACTATTACTTTACTGCCTGCGCTTTTCTGCTTCGTGTGCACAAAGGTACCTGCATTTCGCTGCTACTTTACTTCTGTCTTTCCAGGGCTCACCCTCTACCTCACTGTCTACTGCACCAGTCATGATGGCTTGGTTGTGATTCTATAATGAGCCTAGCTTTTGAATACACTTTTTCTGGGCGTCACTTTGTGATAGCAAGTTAATTTGTGAGGGCTTATCACCTATGACCTGCTTCTCAGTAGGTACACGTTTGGCCTCTGTTAAGCAGAGAGTCAATCACAGCTTAAGATTTTGTCCAAGATGCCATTCACGAAACTGAGTTTAACCTTGACAGAACTGAGTTTAACCTTTAAACCTGAAGCTCCGTTAAAGAATAAAGCAGCACCCAAGCCAGGAAATAGAAGTTAATCGTCACTTTACCCTGAAACGCACGTAAAGCCGGTGAGCTATTCTGTGCTGGCAGGATTGCTGCCGGGATGGCCGACGAGGCGGCGGGCACAGGGGGCCACAGGACCTGCTCCCCGGGGCCACAGGTCCTGTCACAGGGGGCTGCCGGGGGTCTCCAGGCGCCGGGAACAGCGGCAACAGCGGGGACAGAGGGGACAGCAGCGACAGCAGCCGCCACCTCAGCCGAGGCCGTCTCCACAACTGCCACAACGGCCTCGGAACGCCGCCCAACTCGGAGCTCCAGCGTGACGCCTTTTCAACCTGGCCGCGGTGCTCACGGCTAAAAGCAGAGCGTTTCCTCCGGCGTGTCTTTACTGTCGGTGCCGGACCGGCCCTCACCCCGAGCTCTCCCTGCCGGGAGGGCTTTGCGGTTGGGGTTTCCCTCCCGCCGCCGCCGCGGGCAGGCCCCGCGCGCAAGCTGTCCGCGCTGGGGAGCGGCATGTCGCCCGCGGCGAGAGCCCGAGGGCGCGACACGAAAAAGCCCCGACACGAAAAAGCCCCGACGTGCGGGCGAGGCGGCGGGGACACGGCTCTGAGGGAGCGGCCGCTTCGCCCCGCCGTCCTCCTCCCCTCCCGGGCCGCCCCGCCGAGCCCCGTGCGCCTCAGGTGCTGCCCTGAGAGGGCGCTCGGGCACTGGGACAGCTGCCCAGGGCAGTGGTCGTGGCACCGAGCCTGACGGGGGTCCAGAAGTGTTTGAACAATGCTCTCAGACATAGGCTCTGCTTTTGGGGTGGTCCTGTGTGGAGCCAGGAGTTGGACTCGCTCATTATTGTGAGCCCTTTCCACCTTGGGATGTTCTCTGATTCTAGGTCAGCAATCCATTATCTGATGAGAGGTGTGGAGTCATTCGAAGGGAAGAGAGACCAAAACACTTCTGGTTTCCAGAAGCGGGTATTTGGTAACCAAACCGATGATTCCTTTTCTTCTAGAGCGAGTAGCAGCAGGGATCCGCTTTACAATATGCTGGCAACAAGGAAACGAAGAATTGCAAACAAGACGTAGGACTTGAGCAGCAGCTTGTATACATGCATCAGCTTATAAATGAGCACACAGCTGAGCGATAATGCAAAAATTGGACAAACTAAGAGAAGACGTTAACTGTAAATTTTATAGGTATACACTTTACTATGACGTAAGAACTGGGCAAGACCTTTCAGGGAAAAGAGCTGTTGGCATGTAATTTGAAGTAAGCTTCAAATCCCAGAGGATGATTTTGTTGGAACTTTATTCAGCTGAAAACGTGGAAGCCTTGTTTCTGCTTGTGTTAGTTACAGCTCCAGTTTACTTTGGTTGGGAGGGAAGGCATTCCAGGCTGATGTGCTGTACCTGTTCCTTCAGCTCGTTGTCCATAAACGGAGAAGCAAATGAAATTCTTTGAATCTCCATTAAATGCAGCACTACAAAGCGGAGTAGAGGGCGATTTGGCACTTAATTTTTCTGTAAGCAGAAAACCCAACAGAATCTCCACAACAGTTTTCAAATCTTGTCCTGCAGTAAATGACCAGCTGAGTGAAGCTTGCATTTAGAGTATGTGCTCCTACGTTAGAGGGAAATAGCTTTTCCTCTTCAGAAGTGCAACTGAGTGGTGAACTGGCAGCTACGTAGGGAACTAGTTGTACCAAAGGGTTTGTGTTGAAGGCACAGAAAAATATGCAGGTCCCAACAGTAAAGGATTGTCTGTAGGCATCACACTGAGTACAGATGTTGTCCGCGAGTTCATGCCCAGTGCACCGCGCCAATAAGCACCCAGAGTCGGAATGCACACCAAGGTCTTTTAATTACATAATTAATTACAGAACTCTGCAGAGTCAGGTACTTGGCTATCTTTCGCAAAGCAAGCACACCTCTGACTCGAATCACCGTCATTCATACACAGGAAACTTGTGAAAACTCTCTCTTTGGCTCCTTTTGATTGGTTATTACAGCTCACCTAACTTTTCTCTACTGAGCTTGCGCATTACAGAGGAACACCGGGGGGGGGGGGGGGGGGTACAGGAGGAGGGGGACACACACCGAATCCCACATTAGCAAGGATTATCATTTTGACAGGTGTGATTTCTAATGTGTTAATGACCCTTAATGAGCAAAAGGTTACTACAGGCCAGTCTGGAGCTGGTTTTCTCCTTCTTGTTTTTTCCCTTTTATCCCTTCTCTTCCTTGCTTCTGCTAGCTCAAGGCTACCTGTCTCTCTCCTTCCTTATTTTCTCAGCTAAAAGACTACACAAGCTACAGGCCTCCCTATTTTCTTCAAGGTTTCCTTGCTTTTCTCCCAGCTTTGGGACTACACAGGTGTGCTTTGATATTTGCCAGTATAGCTAAAACTCATGCCAGTCTGCTCACGCACAATAAGCAGTAAGAGTTAAGGACTGGTTTCATCTGCTTTTTACATAGTAACATCCTCCTTATGTTTTAGATATGCTGTAGTTAAAGCTTAAAGTAGTTCAAGTAGTTAAGTTAAAGGAGTAAAGTTACTCCTTGTGGAGTAATTGCCTTAAGTGACTAGGCATTATAAGCACCCCTCCATCCCAAAAGCTACCCGCCTCCAAGGGGCAACCACCCCTCACTGAGCACATCCTCTGAATTTCTCGGAGCCTGTACCTTTAAACGCAAGCGAGGTAATTTCTACCAATCACAACCAAGATACGCATGACTGGAGTCACTCAAGCTCCACCTAAAAGATAGAAAATAATATAAATTGGCTTAAGAGAAAGGGAATGTTGGGGAAGATACTGTCACGAAGGATACCTTCTGACATCAGTCGACAGGCTGAGCCTCTCACCCCTCCCCCCCCCCCCGCCCACTGGGATGCTGCGAGGTAAGATCTGAACGCTTGGTTATACCAGGCGTCTCCACGGAAACTTAGAAATCTCTAGCGTCTTTATGCTTTTTAACATCTTAATACCTAGGCCGTGTACCTGTGCATTTCATGCATGCTAGCTTGCTTTTGCAGACAGTGAATTTATCACTGGCAATCCAAAGGACCTGTGTATCTGTTGCCGTAATAAACTGCACTTAATTGCATTGTTCCTGGCCGTGACAGTTCTCCTTGAACGCGACTAGAGCGAGGGCGTGCTGCGTTGTTGGTGGATCCGTGGCCGTGATAGTTCAGTACCCTGAAGCCGACCGGACCCGTAACGGTCAATCGGCTACACCCCTTAATGCGACACTACTAAAGGAAGAAGATGACAGGGCTTGCATTAGGCACGAGTTGCATTAGGCTTTGCATGTGAAAACATCCCCAAATAATTTCACATGGATTTAACGTTTTTAAAGGGAAAAAAACAGGAAGGTGTAGTCTTTCTGTAAGCTACAGCCCTAGATAGTTAAGGCATCAGCATTCATTCCTTTGCTTGACAACAAACTATGAACATACAGAAGAGTTAAATATTTTCATTGCATTCTTAAAGGCGATTTTTCAGACTTGTGCTTCAGTTGTTGGAGTTGAAGAAATTGGTAGACGCCCTTACTTTTACGTTAAGACCAAAATCTTTATCTAAGATTGTGTTATCTAACACAACTAAACTCCCACCCCCACATGTCTTTTTGGAACTTCTGAAAGATCTTTCTGCAGTCCCACTCTGATGGTCTTTCAGTTGTTGAACCTGAGCTGTGCCTACCGCACCAACGAATGCTTTCATGACACAGTATTTTGTCAAAGCAGTTTTGCTTCTTGGAGCTACAGAAGCAGCTCTGGCTACATGATAGGGAACTGTGCTGCACTGGCAAAAACAGACTTACTTACAGACTTAACACCACTTGCTAACTTGATCTATTTCAAATCTCATTTTAACTTTAAAGAGCAATCAGTTTTGCGGTTCCTGTCTTACTAAGTTGCCTTGTTTTGCATGGAAGGTCAGCCTGTGAATGTTTTGCTTTATTGCATGCTTCAAAAAAAGGCTGAGAGGAAGAGACTGGAGGAACCTTTTCTATTCTATAGACTTTCCCCCACGAATGTGGAATTGCAGGCTACTTGGATGAATGTTCGAATGTAAGGGAGCAAGCCTCAGCCAAAGGAGGTAGAATCCTTGCTTAAGAGGAAGTAGCAGTGTGGGGACATCTTTGCTTAATGGGAGCCGTTTAAACTCTTCATAGAAACTCAATAAGCTCTACATCTCATGCTTGGAAAGCAGTATGGTTACGCAGCTGCTAACCTAATGACTTGAGTCTTCTGCTCTGCAACCACGTTTTGTTTTCAAGCAGTGCATACATCAGTTTAGGCTTTGGACAAGGAGATTTGTAATGCAAATAGTGATAAACCAGAATCAGTGCTACTGACGAGTGTAATGGTGAAATGCAGCAAATCAAGTGTTCCTGGAGAACTGTGAGATTACAAAACCAATAAGCCATGAAGCACTTTTTTTTTTTTTTTTTAATCAATTCTTATATGCTGAAATAACACCTTCAAGAAAATCTGTTTATCCAGCCAGGCGACGGTGTCTACCTGTAAGCACAAAGGAAACGCCTTGAGAGTTCGTTTGCTGTATTTGAAGTTCTTATACCCTGCAGAAATAATTATTTAGAGTAACATGTAACTGAGGAGATCGTAGCAGGAAGTATATTATTTCTAGCATTAAATTGCTGCCCCGTTGCCAGTGCAATCTAGGGAGAGAACTGTATATAATAGTTAAACTCCCCTGGACTGACTTAAATTTTAAAATATTCTGACAAAGTAAGCTCTAAATCACTTGACATTTTGAACAGTTTTAAACGGGTACAAAACCGAAGCTTTATAAACCAAGCAGCATTTATAATGCTTCATATATAAAAACAATGCCTATTTTTAAGATTTGTTACATATCTATGTAGATACGCTTGCTGGAAAAGCCAGGTCTGTTGTAGACCAAATGCTGCAGATTAAGACTTGTGGCTTACCAGTTCCATTTCTGTATTTTCTTGGAAAATGTTTCGAGTTAGAGTTTAAATATAAAATGTAAATACTGTACAGATATATATTGAAATAAGTATTTCTTGGTGTACACAGGTGATTTGCATGACAAATACTCTGTATCGATCATTGTTAAAAACGCAATGTTCTGTGTAAATCCACTGCGTATTAATCTTTTCATTTATCATCAAGAGCTGTTACTTAAGCCTGGACATTCTCAAAAATAAAGTGTGAAACTATATACCATTGTGTAGCTCCTCCTTTATCAAGAGTACATGCAAGATAATTGCTCCTTTTTTTTTTCTTTCTAGAGGATGATTCAATTTTATAGCATGGATTATAACCGCTCTTGCAAGTGACCTTCTTTTAAGCACAACAGTTTAAATGATCAGGTTACAGAGAAAACCCTTTCACTGCAAAATAGATTCAATAAAGACTTGTGGCTTACCAGTTTCATTTCAAAACCCAAGGTGTTGGGTTTGATGGAAAAATGGTTGGTTTGGATGGTAAAAAGGTCGTCCGTTTTGATGGTAGGTTTAGTCTGAGTATTGAAGGCTTCCATCAGTAAGCTCTGCATCTGAAAGACAAAGGGAAGAAATGTCATTCCCTGTTGTGATACTCAACATGGAACTGTCTGGCTCAGTGGTTTTCTTTCTAAAGAGAGAAGTCACAAGCCTGCACACAGCTTGATCTGCTCTCTGACTACAGGGCTGAACTGACTGGAGAAGGCAGCTTCCAAAGCCCTCCCATTAAACTGACTGCATTTCAGTTCCATGCTAAAATTGGTCAACTGTACAGAATATTAGGACAAAGCTACCTGTTTTGATAGCAAACGGTAGACCTTAGGTAAGTTGCATTCATTTGAAGGTTTGACTGGACGGCATCCTTGTTTTACTAGTGATCTTGTGGTCAAGCTGACCAAATCCTAGCCACAGAACAGAAGCGTTCAGAAACTGGCTAGAGAGAGCACTTATTAGAGAGAGCAGGAATTTAACTGCTTTAACGCTGCTCTTTCTCTCACGTATCTGGAATTTCCTTAAATCACAAATTATCACTAGCTATCCTTGTTAATTTATTCAAAGTAACATGAGTCCAGGTGAAAAGGCACACTCTAACAAGTCCTCAGTTGTTCCTAGTCTGCTCCTAGCTTACTTGAGAGGTTCAATACAGTAAGAAATAAATAAATAAATAAATAACCTGCTGAAGTGGCCTTTTTTCAGATTAGATTCCACCATTCAGAAAATCCTGCTTAAGAGATGTTTTTTCTTTTCTTTGAAAGACTGACCTTCCCCCACATGAAACTAATTAGTATCTTTAGGCTTGATGAAATACATGAATTCCTCAATTTACCAAAATTGCTTTGCACAGCCCTCCCATCCTGCTTATGTTGCAAGCAGCGTATCTAAGTGGGGTACTGTTGGGGTACATCTCTTTCACTCATGTAGCCCAGTGATCCCAATGCCCTGGACTTGTGTAATGTGTGCAAGACATTTACTTTCTCCCTATACTTTTGACTGGTTTAGAATAAGCGAGTTCGCCATCTGCTGGCCAGAGAATTCACCGAAGCCCAAAGAGCATTAGAGCAGACGCATTTTCTTCTGTGCTATTCCTGATTTATCAGCTAGAAGAGACACAGTTTAGTACAATCAGGATTCTTTTGACATTAGTAGCATAAAAAGTCTATTTTTGCAACACTGGTATTTGAAAGACCTCCGTTCAGTCCCTAATTTTGTTCTTGATAATGGGACAGATTGTATTAATGTTTGCAAGAATGTGTGAACAACCAGCCTCCCCTCCATGTCGTATTTTAAGATTAAAACTTGTGGTCGTCCCTGTCTCAAAACACAGTCATGCTTTGCAACAATCGCACTCCCTCTTTAGCTTGAAGGAACTTGTCAGTGCCAGAATCTACTGACTATGGCAATTTACTTCATCATCCAAACCGGGCAGAATTTTTGAAAACCTCTAGCAAGATTTCACTTCTCCAAACATTATGTAGAAGACATTCAGCTGTAAAGCAAGAAGATGAAGTCCTTTGTTTCCTATGCCAGAATGACATTTTCAACACTGAACAGGATTGTCACCGACCGTTAACTGGTTGTTAAGTTGTGGCTAGGTATAAAATGTAGAAAATGTTTAAAAATAAAACTTGCCTTTGGATAGTGAACTGTCTTCTTCGGGGATTACTTCAGTTACCTGTAAGAGGAAAACAGATGATTTGGGGGGGTTGTTTGTTTTTAAGAACGGGTGCAGTCTTGCCAGTAATTTAGCTGGTATTTTTCAAAGTGACCTCTTAGAAACTTTACAGCACTGTTGAATCAACATGTCTCTAACCCTACAATTAAATAATGCTAAAAGATGCAGCAATTTATCTTCCTGCAAGTGCTTATTAAGATATCTGAGTAACTGCGACCGTGGCTTCATCACAGATATATATATATATATATATTTAATACTACACACTTCTGCTCAGAAAGAAAATCACGGAAAATGTAAAATTTCATTTGAGATGCTGAATTTGTTGCAGTGTGAGATCTTCTTCATCACATGATTCTATTCGTAATTAAACCATATTATCTACTGAGAGACCAAGATTACGACAAGAACAGCACAGAGTTCAGCATGAAGCCGATCAGGAGCTCAAGTTTGTACTTATTTTTTTGTAAGGAGATGTACCAAGCTGGCTTTTTTATTGTTTCATCAGCACATTTCTAAGCCTATATGAGCAGGGGAAAAAAAAAAAAAACAAAAAAAAACCAAGTAGAACAATTGCAGGGCTCCTCAGTTTACAGCATGAGGTCGCTTTTTCCAGGTGAAAAGCAGAGCCATAAGTGGCAGTACACTAAAGCCCTGGCACGTGGGGATCCGAGAGGAGAGCTGTTTGGCCCTCCTTTTCACTCCTGGGAACCACATACCTCAAAACCCACAGACTATGGGATATATCTCAGAGAAATCTTGGGAAAGGAGAGCATGAAGAGCATGTTTGTAAATTTATTTCTCCCTGGGCTTCTTCTGCTTCTCCAAGAAATACTTGTTTGAATATAACTTTGGCAGCAGTACTTATGCTGTTTTGCACCTACCACATTTAAAACTCCTACAAAAAACTGAAAAGTTAGACTGAAAAGCATCTCTTTCCGTTCTACTTTGTAAAGCTGCATGTTTTCCTCATGCAAAACAACAGGGGAATGGAAGCTAGAAAAGGAAATGCTGAATGTAAAACAAAACAAAACAAACCTCAGCCCTCCAGGACAAAAGCCGATAACTAAGTGCTTTCTAACATGCTGATTAGGTTTCAAGAGGATACCGCTTTAAATAAGTGTAATTGTCTGTCCATAGGCAGAAGCTGAATAATGGCAGGATGAATATCTATACTTAATTTTTTGTTACTGTCTTCCTGTAGCACACAGGGACTTGTTACGTTTAGGGAAAATGCTAACCTAATGGAGGGTTTAAACCATAAGCTAGTTTGTTATACCAAAATGACTGAGAGAACAAAGCATAAAGTGTTTTCAGATTTCTAGTACACCTTGATTGCTATCCATTAAACTTAAGACAGGTTAAACAAAGCACAGGAAATAAGAGAACTCCTAGTCCCACAACTGGCAAATTGTGCGCACACTTTCCATTCCTGAGAAAATAATACACAAACCTGAAAAATGCATTTAACTGAGAAACAAAGACATCCTTGTCCTATTGGAAGACTAAGGTGACAGCTCTTGGGCTCAGTGATTTTCAGATAAGCTCCAGTCTTCAACTTGCAGACACCAGTGACAGCTCCTTTTTTTGCATTGAAAGGGAAAATGTTTCAACAACACATTGAAAACATACTTAAGGGACAAGAAACAAAATCAAGACTGCAGTGAGAAGGAAAACAGAAAAACAATACTGGGAAAAAAAAAAAAAAAGAGAAAAGAGAAAAGACCTTGGTCTTTGTATCGACCAACGAGATAAGCCTTACACATTTTTAAGTTTATTTTTGACGATTGATTGATGCGTTACCAGATATTAAGTACTAATCAAGAGCAAATATTAACACTAGTAAGAATAAATCCGATCCACCAGCCCTTATTCAAAATACATCAATTTCTAATTTGGAGACAACGTCTCTCTGACAAGGAAGTAGAAAAGCTGTAAATACCGATATAGTTTCCTCTCCCGATGTTCCATATACATACCGACGCTGTTCCTACACCTACACTCTGAGCATAAATTTATGTTGACATGAGTATCGGGTGTTATTTCTCTCTCTGTTTGCCTTGAGAGACTCTCCTCCTGTCCACTGAAAAGTAAACTCAAGATTCCAGATCAGTTAAGACAGTTGCTAGCCCCCCATTCAGAGTTCTGCAGCAGCACTGTTCAGATTTTTCAGCAGTCTCTTTACAAAATGACCACTTATAAGTGTACAAAAACACTTATCACCTAGCTTCTCAGTAGGTACACGTTTGGCCTCTCTTAAGCAGAGAGTCAATCACAGCTTAAGATTTTATACAAGATCCCATTTTCAAGTTTGGGGTTATTTCAGAAAATCTTTTTGCCTAGAAACAGTACTACTAGTAACACTTGAACTGGTTTGCCAGCACAACCTTTTACCGTGTTAGAAATGATGTTGACTTCTACCTTCATGTAGCATACATAGTGTCCTGTGCGACAGTTGATTCCATGATGCACCAGCACCGCATATAAGGCGTAGAGGAGTGGTTCTCCACTTGACTGAGACATGTAGGCTCAGAGGTCCAAATACTCAGGATATTTTACCTCCTAAAGAGAGACCAAGAAGATAGAAAAATTATATCAGAGTACTTCGCGGACTAGCCAGAGAAAAACACTTCCAAAAAACAGAGACTGGAATTATATGAATATATTTCTTGATTCACTAAAAATAAGTCTTCCCATAAGCAATGTTTAATACTAGAAGTTGCAGACAACTGTTTCC
Organism: Anser brachyrhynchus; assembly: GCF_964034855.1. NCBI lineage: Eukaryota > Metazoa > Chordata > Aves > Anseriformes > Anatidae > Anser > Anser brachyrhynchus. The sequence continues at coordinate 3,045,546 of NC_137700.1, forward strand.
TGATGAATTAGCCTTCTCAGAGGAAAGTATATGCTTCTTGTCAAGCAGGAACTTTACTGATATTAAGAGAAAAATGAAAAAAAGAGAAAATGAAAATAAAAGCAGACCATTTCTCTATATTCTTAAGGTATATTCTTAATATACCTTGTTGATCTTTCCACCTGTGAAATCTGCAAATCTTTTCAGTGATATTGTGAGAACGTTGGAAGAACGGTGTATGGTAAATCTCTTGGATGCAGGAACCATCTTTTTACACCTTAAAAACAAGCAGAGACAAGTGTTTGAAAGCATCTTCTTTTTCGCCCCCAAAACAAACTCCTTTTAATGTCTCACGCATGCTTATGCTATTTGAATGATATTTACTTGCATCATGTGTTTGGTTTTTTCTTTTCATAAACCCATGCACTGCATGTCACGTTTGTTAATACAGAGAAGAAGGTAAGTTTTACCAACAACTCAGAGCACAGCGGGAACAGGAATCTCTCACGAAAGCATATTACCAGGGAGTTATAAAATATAAACAAAAAATAGTAAAAATGAGTTATATATAAGACTAATAACAGTTATCAGCAATGGAAAAAGTACCGTACATGTGCAAGGCCTTTCCTTTTAAGCTCACAAAAAGACAGAAAATTCTGGCTTTAAGTGTGACTGAACCGATCACACCTCAAAGAGCACGTTAAGGAAGGACCATGCAATTCAGATGTGAGGTGCTATTACAGTTCTTTCTCTTCCTCAGACATCACTTATGAGAATCCTGAATACGCTGCATGTTGCTTTCTAGGATCCGCAGGCTAAGACGAACCTGGGATTAAATTGCTTTAATAACCTATTGGACGCTCTTGATTCGACACCTTAATTTCCTTAGTATCCAACAACAAGAAGTGGATACTGCATTTTTCATTTAGAGGGGTCAGGCATGAATTCTACAGAACTGAGCCGGGCACTCTGTGCTTTTCTGAGGGGATGTTTGACTAACAGCTTGTTTTGCCAAACCATCTTATGCAAATGTTCAATTGTTTCTCACATACGTAGAAACATCTTACATATTGATCAGCACAGAGAGCGCCTGAACTCAACAGGCTTTCCCTGTGCACGGGTTAGGCTTAAGGGAGCTCATTTCGGACATTAGTCCACATCGACAGGTTTCACAGTTCAAGAGCTGTGCAAGACGCTGTTTAGTGAGCCAGCACAGGCTGCTAACATTCATTACCACAGAGCCAGCTCACATTCCCTGACACTCAATCTAACTTTGTTTCACAGTGAACGCTAGGACCTGCAGCAACCTGCTGCTGCCTTCCACTCCAAATCATTCTCCACAGCTCCTTGCTTCAGCTCACCACTACTTACTGGGCATGTCTTTTCACTTCTGCCAATATGAATATTTCAGCATGCAGCTACACGCCTAGGAAGCTTGACAAGCCATGGTGCAGACAATGCTACGAGAAAAGTCCAATATCAGCTAATAGCCACTCTTCTTAGATTTCCAAAACAGATGTAACGTTTTCAAGTTTGGGATTATTTCCGTGCACCAGTTGTTTAAACAAAATGAAGCAACAACAACAACAACGAAGCTGCGTCTCCTTATTTCTAAATGAAGTTAAAAGATAACTTATGCTCTAAGTCATGCAATACATAAAACTAATATCTAGCATTAAGACATAATTAGTTAATAATCTCACTCGCTACATTTGTAGCAATTCTCTCCATCCAGCTCTTCAGGTTTCACAAATAGTTCTAGAGCTCTGGTAACAGATGAAACCGCCTAGAGGAGCGAGAGAGAAGAGCGTAAAGTCACTGTAAATTCAAAATTCCAGAGACGCACTAGGAGTTTATAAGAGAACCTGACTAATACATACTTAAGCGATCTACTATGAGCACTGTCAAGAAGGAGGCAGAAAGAGCATGCTCAGCGTTTACCTCACCTGGAAGTCATTTTACTTTGAAACAAATCATTTTCCAGTAACGCAGACAGCATCTATAGTGTGCTTTGTCATCAATACTGGCAACAAATCCAGCAGTCTAACAATTAGATGTATATTGAGGTAGAACAACAAAGAAGTTTTGACAGTATCATAATTTGTGCAGACATAAAATTCTTTCCGCTTAAACCCAATGCAAATTTGGAGACTCTTTACATGGCTTCCATCAGCGCATTCCTCTATATTCTTAAACCTATAATAGCAGGGAAAAAAAGAAAAAGACAAAAAAAAAAAACAAAAAGGAGAAAAAAAGCAGGATTTTTACATAGTACATATTTTTACATATTACATAGTTTACATATCCCTCCACATGCTGTTCTGAATAATAGCCAAAATATTCATAGCCACTGTATTTGTTCTCCCCACACAGCTGAAAAAACAACATTTGAAACATATTTTTCAAAACATATTTTAATATCCAGCAGACTGTTCAGTCATCAAGCATTTAAAGACTGTTTTAGATAATCTCTAGATTAATCTAAAAGGAATCCCATAAACATGCTGCAGCCGCTTACCTTTAATATACTCGCTGGATGCGATGTTTCTTCCTTTCACCTGCACTGGAAGGCTTCCCTTCCTTGTGAGGTTGTTTACTGCCCTCACTTCTGCATTGCTCTCATAAAGAGCCATCTGGAGGATGGGATTCTTCCTTCTTCTCCCGGGTTTTCTTCTGGAAACGAGGATCTAAGTGTTCCAAGAAGCCTTTCACTTTCCTGATGTTTCTCCTTTTTCTTCTTTTTGTTACGCTTGCGATTGGCATTGTCAAAGTGGAGCGCAGAGAAATACAAATCATAAAGTCTGAAAGAAACATGCAAGTTAAAAAGAGAAAAAAAGATGTGGCACTTGTTGCATACAGGAAACTTTATTTATTTTACCACAGGCGATGATTTGCCGCATGTCAGCTATTTTGTGGTACTTTGTGCACATGTAACTTCCTTTAGATGCAGCAAACTTAAGCCCTCAGATTGAAGGACCATAGGTCCTGGTTGGTACACAGATCATTAACAATGGTTAGCTCTGGAATATGTGCAAGTAAAAAAAAAAAAATATTTTAACCTAATCCAGAATGGTGTGCAGATGTGATTCGAACTACGTGGTCCAAAGCTAGTGCTCTGACACAATTCAGCAATACCTTTCCTGTCTTCACTGATCAACCTAATGATCCCCAGTCATGATCCCCAGCCAGATTATGCTATCTAAATAACTCAGAAACTATGAAAAAAAAAAACAAAACATGAGAAGCACCCAGAAAAGAATTAGGAAAAAAAATGCTGATTAGGCTGGAATCCCTGCTTACTTGGAATCCTTCTCTCCCTGTTTATCTTCAGACTTCTTTTTCTTCTAGAACTTCTTATATTTTTTCATGTTTTCACCACCTAAAACCTCCTTTTCTACCTTTCTGCGTTGCCTTTCTATTTCACTTTCACTACCTTCTGCACGAGTATATTGTCTTTTTCTGTTTCCTTCTTTTGCCTTTTTCTGGCGACAGTTCTCCAAATGAGCTGACACAGGTGGAAGTGCATGTCTCTCACGCGAATGTTTTCCAGAATGTTGCTGAGCTACTGAGCAACGATGTGAGTCTGCTCTGGGTGTGCTAAAGTGATGTACATCTTCCTCTCTCAAGAGGGAACCGTGAGGCCATCTGCTTTTGTAATGATAACGCTTATGTGACCTGCTGGAGTAAGTCTGAGTCAATTTGTCAAAGTCTTTATCACCGTGAGAGAACTTTCTCTCTCTACTGTCTCCTGCTGCATGAGGTGAATAGTAATCCTTGTAATAGCTACATTTTTCCCATTTCCGTGGTTCATCTTGATAGTATCTTTCTCTGCTCCAACTTCTTTCCCCTTTGGAATGGTAATATCTAGCGCTATCTTGTTCTGATCTTCCTCTGCTTCGAGATCTGTACTTTGAATATTTTACTGGTCTTCTGCCATTATCAGGGCTGTTCCTTTCACTATGGGAAGATCTGTACCTGCTTCCCTCCCAATACTCCTGCTTGTGACGCTTTTGCTTAACAACTTCCACACTCCGAGAGCACCTTCTCTTGCTGGAATGACCATCTTTTTGACTCTCCTTCTCTTCAGTAGGAGAATGTTCCCTCTTTCTCTGGTAACGCTCTTTGTCAGATTTTTTAGTCTCGTCCTTTGTATCTTGGCATCTATCTGTAATAGCTAAGGAGGAAAGGTTTTTAGAACTACATTCACTGTCAGACTTTAGAGGGGAAGTTTGCCGCAATTTCTCACCAGTCTCAGAAGACTCTTTGATGTAGAAAACATTTTCTTCTGAAATCAGTTCATGTTCTTTTGATCTTCTTGGTTTCTCCTTGTCTCCACGGTCATCACATTGGTACTGTTCAAGGTATTCATCATTCTCAGTAGATTTCGGAGGTCCCGGGACACTGCACAAAATAAAAACACTTTTCCGTCTCCCTCCACCTGCTGCTCTGAGAAAAAAGGGGTGGGGGCGACGGGGGAACAGCCAATGTTTCTCCAGATAATGGAGAAAAACGGAAAAACATTCTATGAAGAAACACAAGTTCTCCGCGAGGCACCAGCCTGCATCAGAGTGCTATGCACAGTGTCGATCATTAGTTCTGTTCGCAACACTGGCCATACAGTACGGAATTCTACTGATTTAAATCCTTCCATTAAATAGTATTAGTAGACAGATAAAACCGCAATGAACTTCCATAAAATCTTGTCTTAATCAGACTGTGCTCATTTTACCTTCTTTCCTCTGACAAGCTGTTCAGCTGGCTGGCCGTGAGGGATTCCATGATGACTTCTCGAGGGACTGGAGGCATAGCTCCAGGCATCTGCAACTAAAACGCACAAGTCAGCAGACAGAAAAAATACCATTTGTGCTGAGGACTAGTCTTCTCAGAATTTCTACATTAAATGCTAAGCAAGATCGCTTTGTGTTGTATGCATTATCTACACTTCAAAGATAACGCCAACTCACCTCCCAAAATCTACTTTATGAAACTTAAGAATTTTTATCTCAGCTCAGCTTAAGCTGACAAGTTCTAATGTCAGCTCAGCTCTGCAAATTCTAATGGCATAATATCACAAAGGGTTACGATCAAATTTGTGCTGTGTTTTCTCAGCATTTCGCCTGAATTAGGAACATGATAAACACTCCCGAATACATCGTGGGTGAGAAATTCTCGATGGAGCAAACTACTATGTTTCAAGCAATCCGTTTGTTTTAGAAAAGAACATCTCACAAGGTTTAACAGGTTCAACTTGGCAAGTGGAATCATCAAGTTTCAGTCCGTTTTCTTTAGATTCATGAACTAAACTAATAGCACCATTCAGTGAATCAGTGTTTGGCAGCTCATGCTGGGATCTTCCTTCATCAGCATTCTGACAGGAAGAATGGGAATTCTGCAATGTACGGACTACCTTTCCAACCAAAATTCCACATTGCATTGCAATTCCTTTTAAATAAGCCCTTTGACTCCTCCTCAGATTTTCCTGAAGATTCTGCACCGTAAGGGACTGTGTTATCAGAGCTGAGTTTAGGATTTCCATTCACCTTTGGCTCCACAAAAATTTCAGCAGAAACTCTTTTTTTTTTTTTTTTGTATTTGTATTTGCTTCATTTGCTTTACCGAATTTGTGATTGTGGATGAAGGAACAGCCTTGTAGAGATCTTCATCCTCCACAGCACTGCTAAGACAGTCAGGCTGTGACACAGTCTGACGAGCAGGCAATTTATTGTGAATACTGATGGTGATCTTCTGGTTTTTTGACGTATCAGTAATTGAAGGCCTGGTAATCGCCTGTTCTTGAACACAGGCCATTGGTGGTGCTGAAGATGGCCTTTTTAGGGTGACACCAGTGGTATTTGCATCCTCTTTTATGGATCCATTTCCATTTAAACGACTTGAATTCTGTATTTAAAAAGAAGAAATTGCAAGACGGGTTAATGGAAACACTCCATTTAACATTTTTAAACATGTCATTCTCCTACTAAGTATTTCTACAAATGGTCTTAACACCTAAAAAGCAAAAAACACTGCCCTTAAAAGATAAATGCAAGTCCCATAAGTGTATTTAATTCCTGCTTTTGGTTTACTGCATATTGATATCAAATTAACATCATTTTTGAAAACCATCCAAACAACTTAACATTGCCTAAAGCTATTCCCAAATATATTTAGTTTCCCCTTTAAACATACCCCAAAAAGCCTGGAATAATTGTTCTGGTGCTCAGGAATAAGACAATTTGGTTTCCCTGTCTTAGCTAAAGTGACGTCGATAGGAAAAACAAGTCCTCTTTTAAATGATTCGAGGATTAGTACACTCTACTTAAATTGTCAAAGAGCGTAGCTCTCTGTGCTTTACAAAGCTGTCTAGGAGGTATAAACAATGGAGTCGCATGGCTGCGCAATTCAGCAGTAACCACTGTTTGAATGACTCTGGCTGTAGCATGAGGGCTGTGAAGACAGCTGCAGCGTGGGAAGGAAAACAAAACAAAGATGCCAAAAACCAAACAAAAAACCCCACACCAAACCCCAAACCCACTGTCCGTTTGGTGCCATTATCTGCCCTCCCGCTTCCCTAAATTACCTTAATCATATGAGGAGGAAGTCGTGGTCCCAGAAATCCAGCCTGCTTACTGTTAGCCCCCCGCTGACCAGGGGGGAATGAACAGGGATAAGACGGTGCTGCTAAGTAAAAAGCACGTTCTCCGAGCGTCAAATCATAGCGCCTTCAGAAAAGAGCAGTGATCTCAGTTTAGTTTTTCTTTCGGCCTACTCTTGGATTAAATCCCATCCTATAATTTTATAGGAACAGTTCATACGATATGGAAGCCTTCTCTACAGAAGACTTAGCCAAGACTACAAACTGAAAAGTAGGTAACAGTCTTCCTACTATGACTATCACTTTCAGAGCAATAATTCATTCTTACACCACAGATGGCCTTCATTTCTCTCCTCTAAATTAGCCAGCTACAGATAACACATATACAGCAATTTACACAAGTGCTGCAGTTTAAGGCCAAGCAACAAAAGATAATAAATGACAGAGAATTTCAGGTTAGACAGAACTGAATTAGAGAAATAATCATCTTTTCCTGGGAGAGAAAGAAAAACACTTGCAAAAAGAAAAGTATCAATAACAGGAGAGTAAATCTCTTCTGAACACATTTGAATACTTGTTATTACCTGATATAAAAAAGTAAGTAAGCTTGCTGACCAAGAACTCTTTTAATGTCAGTACGGACTACTTTTGCATCATTCATCTGATACCAAAGTCCATTACCAGCCTGCAAATAAAGACAACGATATCTTTAGATGAATTGCATGTTTTCCAAATGAAATCACAGATAGCAATAAAATACACACGTGTCAAATAAACATATAATGAAATCTTTTTCCCTAGAAACAGTACTACTAGTAACACTTGAACTGGTTTGCCAGCACAACCTTTACCCTGTTAGAAATGATGTTGACTTCTACCTTTATGTAGCATACATAGTGTCCTGAGCGACAGTTGATACCATGATGCACCAGCACCGCATATAAGGCATAGAGGAGTGGTTCTCCACTTGATTGAGACATGTAGGCTCGGAGGTCCAAATACTCAGGATATTTTACTTCCTAAAGAGAGACCAAGAAGATAGAAAAATTATATCAGAGTACTTCGCGGACTAGCCAGAGAAAAACACTTCCAAAAAACAGAGACTGGAATTATATGAATATATCTCTTGATTCACTAAAAATAAGTCTTCCCATAAGCAACGTTTAATACTAGAAGTTGCAGACAACTGTTTTCTGATGAATTAGCCTTCTCAGAGGAAAGTATATGCTTCTTGTCAAGCAGGAACTTTACTGATATTAAGAGAAAGAATAAGCCGCAGTCGTTAGTCTACTATTATTGTCTGAAAATATTAACAACTTTCAGCTTTGGGGGATGTCCCATTACATGATGACAAAGTTGTATTACAGCGGGAAATATACCTTGTTGATCTTTCCACCTGTGAAATCTGCAAATCTTTTCAGTGATATTGTGAGAACGTTGGAAGAACGGTGTATGGTAAATCTCTTGGATGCAGGAACCATCTTTTTACACCTTAAAAACAAGCAGAGACAAGTGTTTGAAAGCATCATCTTTTTTGCCCCCAAAACAAACTCCTTTTAATGTCTCATGCATGCTTATGCTATTTGAATGATATTTACTTGCATCATATGTTTGGTTTTTTCTTTTCATAAACCCATGCACTGCATGTCACGTTTGTTAATACAGAGAAGAAGGTAAGTTTTACCAACAACTCAGAGCATAGCGGGAACAGGAATCTCTCACGAAAGCGTATTACCAGGGAGTTATAAAATATAAACAAAAAATAGTAAAAATGAGTTATATATAAGACTAATAACAGTTATCAGCAATGGAAAAAGTACTGTACATGTGCAAGGCCTTTCCTTTTAAACTCACAAAAAGACGGAAAATTCTGGCTTTAAGTGTGACTGAACCGATCACACCTCAAAGAGCACGTTAAGGAAGGACCATGCAATTCAGATGTGAGGTGCTATTACAGTTCTTTCTCTTCCTCAGACATCACTTATGAGAATCCTGAATACGCTGCATGTTGCTTTCTAGGATCCGCAGGCCAAGACGAACCTGGGATTAAATTGCTTTAATAACCTATTGGACGCTCTTGATTCGACACCCTAATTTCCTTAGTATCCAACAACAAGAAGTGGATACTGCATTTTTCATTTAGAGGGGTCAGGCATGAATTCTACAGAACTGAGCCGGGCACTCTGTGCTTTTCTGAGGGGATGTTTGACTAACAGCTTGTTTTGCCAAACCATCTTATGCAAATATTCAATTGTTTCTCACATACGTAGAAACATCTTACATATTGATCAGCACAGAGAGCGCCTGAACTCAACAGGCTTTCCCTGTGCACGGGTTAGGCTTAAGGGAGCTCATTTCGGACATTAGTCCACATCGACAGGTTTCACAGTTCAAGAGCTGTGCAAGACGCTGTTTAGTGAGCCAGCACAGGCTGCTAACATTCATTACCACAGAGCCAGCTCACATTCCCTGACACTCAATCTAACTTTGTTTCACAGTGAACGCTAGGACCTGCAGGAACCTGCTGCTGCCTTCCACTCCAAATCATTCTCCATAGCTCCTTGCTTCAGCTCACCACTACTAGAAAATGAAGCAACAACAACAACAACAATGCTGCGTCTCCTTATTTCTAAATGAAGTTAAAGGATAACTTACGCTCTAAGTCATGTAATATATAAAACTAATATCTAGTATTAAGACATAATTAGTAATAATCTTACTCGCTGCATTTATAGCAATTCTCTCCATCCAGCTCTTCAGGTTTCACAAATAGTTCTAGAGCTCTGGTAACAGATGAAACCGCCTAGAGGAGCGAGAGAGAAGAGCGTAAAGTCACTGTAAATTCAAAATTCCAGAGACGCACTAGGAGTTTATAAGAGAACCTGACTAACACATACTTAAGCGATCTACTATGAGCACTGTCAAGAAGGAGGCAGAAAGAGCATGCTCAGCGTTTACCTCACCTGGAAGTCATTCTACTTTGAAACAAATCATTTTCCAGTAACGCAGACAGCATCTATAGTGTGCTTTCTCATCAATACTGGCAACAAATCCAACAGTCTAACAATTAGACGTATATTGAGGTAGAACAACAAAGAAGTGTGACAGTATTATACTTTGCGCAGCAATAAAATTCTTTCCCCTTAAACCCAATGCAGACGTGGAGACTATTTACAGGGGTTCCACAGAAGGACAAAGTCCAATCCACTTTCTAACCACCACCAAGCTCTTATATTTTAACATTGTACGTGGTTTGGTTTTTTAAGTTAAACAAGTTTAATTTAGAAAGTTATACATGTACTTAAACATCATGAATTATATTTACAAAACCTCCTACCTTTACATCCAAAGTGATATCAAGAAATGCCTCATACGTATCCGAAACTGCTTTGCAATTCAAGCACTTCACTGGAAGCAAAATATAAATGCTTAACAACACGTGAAGGAGACTAACTGTCCACATTCAAGTTGTCGATAGATACTACTTCAGACAAACTACAGACTGCTTTACTACCGACAAAAGACACAGATCAGTTCTAAGGACAGGAATATTTTTAAAAGTACCTCTTGATCTTAGAAATCCTCCAAATATTTGATGAATGATGGTGGTAGCTTGAGAAGATCTGTCCAATCTGGAAATAAATTATAATCAGACCTCAGAAGATTTAAGGCACACAGTTAACTCTTCAAAGAGTTTTATGAAAACCAAGGATGACCTAGACTTTCAGTTTTGATAGTAAATAAAGGCCTAAAAGGTGCTAGAGAACGTATAAAAGTGAATTTGTTTATGCTTACTTGGTGCTTCCATTCAAGCACGCTTCCTGCATAGCATCAACAGTATAGCGCAAGAACTCGTGTGCGTCTTCTTGACTGCCAAAACGGAAATGTTGTCCTATTCCTAAATAAGAAGATGATAGTATTCACCTCATTTAAAAATGAAGTAATTCTCCTGTTTCTAAAATCTCTCTTCTTTACAGTGTTAAAACCATTTATACACATCAAATAATTATTTGAAGATTACAAGATGCTGAAAAAGAAACACATCTGAAGCCACTTACGACTGAGATTATTGATAACACGCGTAGGCTCGATGGCATCAACAGTGCAACGCAGGGCCTGGTTAATGTGAGTCTCCATCGTGCACATCATGCAAAAATCTTGTTCACGACCTGAAGAGTGAAAGAAGAAAGCATCCCAGTCTAGCGAAACAGACATAACTACAAACAAACATATAAGTAACATTTAAACTATAGATACAATATCCACTCTCCTTGTCCCAACAGTCTCCTAACATTTCATTTCACACAACTTTATAGAATAAAAATATCCATTAAGCCTGTATTCAAGTGCATTTTGTGATGAGAAATCTAAAAGACTACTGCAAAGTCACGTTTGTAAAGGCTGACAGGAATGGGAACTCCACAGGTTGCAAAATGTATGAGGAAAGAATATTTGACCTTGATGATACAGCATTAAGAGAACGTGGGTTATTTTCAGCACAGTGCTGTCAGGTGAGCTTCATGATACAGAGCTACGAGTCCTTTGGGAGAAAGGAAAAATTACAGTAATGTATGTAATAGTACTTCTGCCCTCCTTTTTTCAACAGGATTCTCAACTGAAACGATTTCTATATACAGGAAGAAAACAGTTAAATTTCTAGGTATCGATACAAAGATACCAGCCTAAAAAGCATACAGGTTTAGTACAACATTTACTTTATAGTACAATATTTTATTTAGGACAAAATCAGTCTAGATTTTAATACAGTCCCACAAAAAAATCTAGTCGTGTTCATAACAGCTCATATTGCTTTCTAGGTTTTTTTTGTTTTTTTTTTTTTTTAATTGGTTCAACAACGAACAGACCATTTATTGTAGTGCATTATGGAACCTCGGCTGTGCAGACTAAAGACCTATGATGCCAACATCCTAAATTTTATTGCCTTTCTAGCAGCAGGAAGCCCAAATAGCCCAAATGCCAAATGTTCATTAAATGCATTACTGTCCAATGCACTTCATTATTCCCATGAAGCAAGAAAAGATCCTTTTAAAAAAACAAACAAACAAACAAACAAAAAAAACACATGGTGCATTAAACGCACTCCATATGCTATTCCGAGCCCACTGCTAATACAATGCTCAAAGCCAGCGTCTACAGGTAAAATCAGGCAAGTAAGTTTGTCTCACAGAATCACTGCTGTTCTTTCACCTTCACAGCTATCCAACAGATTTAAAATACTGTTAGAAAGTACTCACATGACTGGCTGTGCTCAAGAGAAAGCATGTAATTGGCAAGTGGGGGGGTGTAGGTCAAACACTGTAGAGTAGCATTAAGAAAACACGTGTTGCCAAGATTGTACAGGCCAACTCCAACACTTTGTGTTTCTTGCCAATCCATACGTATCTTCTCAGGTGGAAAAAGAATCCTTTGTGGCGGAGCAATTCCATCATTAACAACTGCAAGAAAGTTATATTTAAAAAGAGATTTTGTTTGTTTGTTTCTAAGAAAGGTATTAAGTATATATAGGTATAGTGAATATATAAAGTATATATAGGCATAGTAAAAATACTATTCTGCGGGAGCACCTAGAGGAACTAGCTACAATCCAAAACAGAAAAACTTATTGCAGACACCTTTAATACCGCCATCTTCAAATTGGCTGGTCAACACAACGTTTTGGGAAAAAAAAGTTTAGTCAACCATTTTAATTTCTTCCTTATTATATGCTTTTTTCCTTATTATAACTTCAACCACAAACTTAGACTTGAAATTATATGGTAATAAATGCAAGGACAATGTAAAAACAAATAACTAGGAATGACGGTACCCCTACAAATATCAGATCTTTTCCTGAGCAATCTTAACATTCAAAAACCTGTGAATAATGGAACCTGTGAATAGCAACAATCAAACACTTTTCTTTGCAAAACAGAAAAGATATGGATGAATCAGTGCATTACAAAATGCTCCCCACATTTCTCTGTCGACTGTAAATATATCAAAATTAATTTCTGTAACGTCAGTCACTTCAGTTGCCTTAGGAGAATCGCTTTGGAAGTCTTTATTCACAGTAGTCCTGTTCTCTATCAGTGCAACAAGCAAGAACTACCACTTTCTACTTTTGTTTTGAAGAAAACGGAGGCAGGATAAAGCGCACACTTACTTAGATCTCTTTGGGCAAAAGGCTTAGATTTTTCAGAGGATCTACAATAAATAGCACCTCCACATCCTTGGGCCACAGAGACTTGGCTTGAATCTTCTGCAGGTGGTATCCGGCCCCAGTTTGCGGTGCGTGACATCAGTTTTTTAGTACTCGGTTTCTTGGATTTGCCAGACCGCCTTGAAGATGGCTTTTTAGACTTTGAAGATTTGGGCTTGTTAACTATGGTCATTGTTCTCATCTGCGACAGAGACAAATGTTCTGGCTGACGTAAGAATACCAAGAAGCATTCCAAGAAGAAAAGAGTAGTAGAAGTCCTGTCACTTAATCTCAAAGAAACGGCCTTGAACAACTAACTTGCTGGTATGAATGATTTAAAAGGAATCCCCAAACTAAACACACAAAGGAAAAATTTCCATCAAAACTCTATCAGTATTACTTTTAGCTTCTGCAGAACTAGTGGCTGATGCCATTTCTTTCACTTTCGTAGGATTTTAATCCATTACAACTCTGGAGTCTTTTTAATATAAAAATGCAAATGACATTCTCTGAGGGGAATCAGTTATTTATTGCATTTTTGGAGCTTTGCAATTATCTATTAATTATTACCTATTATCTAATAGATAATGGTTGCGATTTATATATAATTGTTGCTCACGCTAGTAATGGAGCACTATTACTTTACTGCCTGCGCTTTTCTGCTTCGTGTGCACAAAGGTACCTGCATTTCGCTGCTACTTTACTTCTGTCTTTCCAGGGCTCACCCTCTACCTCACTGTCTACTGCACCAGTCATGATGGCTTGGTTGTGATTCTATAATGAGCCTAGCTTTTGAATACACTTTTTCTGGGCGTCACTTTGTGATAGCAAGTTAATTTGTGAGGGCTTATCACCTATGACCTGCTTCTCAGTAGGTACACGTTTGGCCTCTGTTAAGCAGAGAGTCAATCACAGCTTAAGATTTTGTCCAAGATGCCATTCACGAAACTGAGTTTAACCTTGACAGAACTGAGTTTAACCTTTAAACCTGAAGCTCCGTTAAAGAATAAAGCAGCACCCAAGCCAGGAAATAGAAGTTAATCGTCACTTTACCCTGAAACGCACGTAAAGCCGGTGAGCTATTCTGTGCTGGCAGGATTGCTGCCGGGATGGCCGACGAGGCGGCGGGCACAGGGGGCCACAGGACCTGCTCCCCGGGGCCACAGGTCCTGTCACAGGGGGCTGCCGGGGGTCTCCAGGCGCCGGGAACAGCGGCAACAGCGGGGACAGAGGGGACAGCAGCGACAGCAGCCGCCACCTCAGCCGAGGCCGTCTCCACAACTGCCACAACGGCCTCGGAACGCCGCCCAACTCGGAGCTCCAGCGTGACGCCTTTTCAACCTGGCCGCGGTGCTCACGGCTAAAAGCAGAGCGTTTCCTCCGGCGTGTCTTTACTGTCGGTGCCGGACCGGCCCTCACCCCGAGCTCTCCCTGCCGGGAGGGCTTTGCGGTTGGGGTTTCCCTCCCGCCGCCGCCGCGGGCAGGCCCCGCGCGCAAGCTGTCCGCGCTGGGGAGCGGCATGTCGCCCGCGGCGAGAGCCCGAGGGCGCGACACGAAAAAGCCCCGACACGAAAAAGCCCCGACGTGCGGGCGAGGCGGCGGGGACACGGCTCTGAGGGAGCGGCCGCTTCGCCCCGCCGTCCTCCTCCCCTCCCGGGCCGCCCCGCCGAGCCCCGTGCGCCTCAGGTGCTGCCCTGAGAGGGCGCTCGGGCACTGGGACAGCTGCCCAGGGCAGTGGTCGTGGCACCGAGCCTGACGGGGGTCCAGAAGTGTTTGAACAATGCTCTCAGACATAGGCTCTGCTTTTGGGGTGGTCCTGTGTGGAGCCAGGAGTTGGACTCGCTCATTATTGTGAGCCCTTTCCACCTTGGGATGTTCTCTGATTCTAGGTCAGCAATCCATTATCTGATGAGAGGTGTGGAGTCATTCGAAGGGAAGAGAGACCAAAACACTTCTGGTTTCCAGAAGCGGGTATTTGGTAACCAAACCGATGATTCCTTTTCTTCTAGAGCGAGTAGCAGCAGGGATCCGCTTTACAATATGCTGGCAACAAGGAAACGAAGAATTGCAAACAAGACGTAGGACTTGAGCAGCAGCTTGTATACATGCATCAGCTTATAAATGAGCACACAGCTGAGCGATAATGCAAAAATTGGACAAACTAAGTGAAGACGTTAACTGTAAATTTTATAGGTATACACTTTACTATGACGTAAGAACTGGGCAAGACCTTTCAGGGAAAAGAGCTGTTGGCATGTAATTTGAAGTAAGCTTCAAATCCCAGAGGATGATTTTGTTGGAACTTTATTCAGCTGAAAACGTGGAAGCCTTGTTTCTGCTTGTGTTAGTTACAGCTCCAGTTTACTTTGGTTGGGAGGGAAGGCATTCCAGGCTGATGTGCTGTACCTGTTCCTTCAGCTCGTTGTCCATAAACGGAGGAGCAAATGAAATTCTTTGAATCTCCATTAAATGCAGCACTACAAAGCGGAGTAGAGGGCGATTTGGCACTTAATTTTTCTGTAAGCAGAAAACCCAACAGAATCTCCACAACAGTTTTCAAATCTTGTCCTGCAGTAAATGACCAGCTGAGTGAAGCTTGCATTTAGAGTATGTGCTCCTACGTTAGAGGGAAATAGCTTTTCCTCTTCAGAAGTGCAACTGAGTGGTGAACTGGCAGCTACGTAGGGAACTAGTTGTACCAAAGGGTTTGTGTTGAAGGCACAGAAAAATATGCAGGTCCCAACAGTAAAGGATTGTCTGTAGGCATCACACTGAGTACAGATGTTGTCCGCGAGTTCGTGCCCAGTGCACCGCGCCAATAAGCACCCAGAGTCGGAATGCACACCAAGGTCTTTTAATTACATAATTAATTACAGAACTCTGCAGAGTCAGGTACTTGGCTATCTTTCGCAAAGCAAGCACACCTCTGACTCGAATCACCGTCATTCATACACAGGAAACTTGTGAAAACTCTCTCTTTGGCTCCTTTTGATTGGTTATTACAGCTCACCTAACTTTTCTCTACTGAGCTTGCGCATTACAGAGGAACACCGGGGGGGGGGGGGGGGGTACAGGAGGAGGGGGACACACACCGAATCCCACATTAGCAAGGATTATCATTTTGACAGGTGTGATTTCTAATGTGTTAATGACCCTTAATGAGCAAAAGGTTACTACAGGCCAGTCTGGAGCTGGTTTTCTCCTTCTTGTTTTTTCCCTTTTATCCCTTCTCTTCCTTGCTTCTGCTAGCTCAAGGCTACCTGTCTCTCTCCTTCCTTATTTTCTCAGCTAAAAGACTACACAAGCTACAGGCCTCCCTATTTTCTTCAAGGTTTCCTTGCTTTTCTCCCAGCTTTGGGACTACACAGGTGTGCTTTGATATTTGCCAGTATAGCTAAAACTCATGCCAGTCTGCTCACGCACAATAAGCAGTAAGAGTTAAGGACTGGTTTCATCTGCTTTTTACATAGTAACATCCTCCTTATGTTTTAGATATGCTGTAGTTAAAGCTTAAAGTAGTTCAAGTAGTTAAGTTAAAGGAGTAAAGTTACTCCTTGTGGAGTAATTGCCTTAAGTGACTAGGCATTATAAGCACCCCTCCATCCCAAAAGCTACCCGCCTCCAAGGGGCAACCACCCCTCACTGAGCACATCCTCTGAATTTCTCGGAGCCTGTACCTTTAAACGCAAGCGAGGTAATTTCTACCAATCACAACCAAGATACGCATGACTGGAGTCACTCAAGCTCCACCTAAAAGATAGAAAATAATATAAATTGGCTTAAGAGAAAGGGAATGTTGGGGAAGATACTGTCACGAAGGATACCTTCTGACATCAGTCGACAGGCTGAGCCTCTCACCCCTCCCCCCCCCCGCCCACTGGGATGCTGCGAGGTAAGATCTGAACGCTTGGTTATACCAGGCGTCTCCACGGAAACTTAGAAATCTCTAGCGTCTTTATGCTTTTTAACATCTTAATACCTAGGCCGTGTACCTGTGCATTTCATGCATGCTAGCTTGCTTTTGCAGACAGTGAATTTATCACTGGCAATCCAAAGGACCTGTGTATCTGTTGCCGTAATAAACTGCACTTAATTGCATTGTTCCTGGCCGTGACAGTTCTCCTTGAACGCGACTAGAGCGAGGGCGTGCTGCGTTGTTGGTGGATCCGTGGCCGTGATAGTTCAGTACCCTGAAGCCGACCGGACCCGTAACGGTCAATCGGCTACACCCCTTAATGCGACACTACTAAAGGAAGAAGATGACAGGGCTTGCATTAGGCACGAGTTGCATTAGGCTTTGCATGTGAAAACATCCCCAAATAATTTCACATGGATTTAACGTTTTTAAAGGGAAAAAAACAGGAAGGTGTAGTCTTTCTGTAAGCTACAGCCCTAGATAGTTAAGGCATCAGCATTCATTCCTTTGCTTGACAACAAACTATGAACATACAGAAGAGTTAAATATTTTCATTGCATTCTTAAAGGCGATTTTTCAGACTTGTGCTTCAGTTGTTGGAGTTGAAGAAATTGGTAGACACCCTTACTTTTACGTTAAGACCAAAATCTTTATCTAAGATTGTGTTATCTAACACAACTAAACTCCCACCCCCACATGTCTTTTTGGAACTTCTGAAAGATCTTTCTGCAGTCCCACTCTGATGGTCTTTCAGTTGTTGAACCTGAGCTGTGCCTACCGCACCAACGAATGCTTTCATGACACAGTATTTTGTCAAAGCAGTTTTGCTTCTTGGAGCTACAGAAGCAGCTCTGGCTACATGATAGGGAACTGTGCTGCACTGGCAAAAACAGACTTACTTACAGACTTAACACCACTTGCTAACTTGATCTATTTCAAATCTCATTTTAACTTTAAAGAGCAATCAGTTTTGCGGTTCCTGTCTTACTAAGTTGCCTTGTTTTGCATGGAAGGTCAGCCTGTGAATGTTTTGCTTTATTGCATGCTTCAAAAAAAGGCTGAGAGGAAGAGACTGGAGGAACCTTTTCTATTCTATAGACTTTCCCCCACGAATGTGGAATTGCAGGCTACTTGGATGAATGTTCGAATGTAAGGGAGCAAGCCTCAGCCAAAGGAGGTAGAATCCTTGCTTAAGAGGAAGTAGCAGTGTGGGGACATCTTTGCTTAATGGGAGCCGTTTAAACTCTTCATAGAAACTCAATAAGCTCTACATCTTATGTTTGGAAAGCAGTATGGTTACGCAGCTGCTAACCTAATGACTTGAGTCTTCTGCTCTGCAACCACGTTTTGTTTTCAAGCAGTGCATACATCAGTTTAGGCTTTGGACAAGGAGATTTGTAATGCAAATAGTGATAAACCAGAATCAGTGCTACTGACGAGTGTAATGGTGAAATGCAGCAAATCAAGTGTTCCTGGAGAACTGTGAGATTACAAAACCAATAAGCCATGAAGCACTTTTTTTTTTTTTTTTTAATCAATTCTTATATGCTGAAATAACACCTTCAAGAAAATCTGTTTATCCAGCCAGGCGACGGTGTCTACCTGTAAGCACAAAGGAAACGCCTTGAGAGTTCGTTTGCTGTATTTGAAGTTCTTATACCCTGCAGAAATAATTATTTAGAGTAACATGTAACTGAGGAGATCGTAGCAGGAAGTATATTATTTCTAGCATTAAATTGCTGCCCCGTTGCCAGTGCAATCTAGGGAGAGAACTGTATATAATAGTTAAACTCCCCTGGACTGACTTAAATTTTAAAATATTCTGACAAAGTAAGCTCTAAATCACTTGACATTTTGAACAGTTTTAAACGGGTACAAAACCGAAGCTTTATAAACCAAGCAGCATTTATAATGCTTCATATATAAAAACAATGCCTATTTTTAAGATTTGTTACATATCTATGTAGATACGCTTGCTGGAAAAGCCAGGTCTGTTGTAGACCAAATGCTGCAGATTAAGACTTGTGGCTTACCAGTTCCATTTCTGTATTTTCTTGGAAAATGTTTCGAGTTAGAGTTTAAATATAAAATGTAAATACTGTACAGATATATATTGAAATAAGTATTTCTTGGTGTACACAGGTGATTTGCATGACAAATACTCTGTATCGATCATTGTTAAAAACGCAATGTTCTGTGTAAATCCACTGCGTATTAATCTTTTCATTTATCATCAAGAGCTGTTACTTAAGCCTGGACATTCTCAAAAATAAAGTGTGAAACTATATACCATTGTGTAGCTCCTCCTTTATCAAGAGTACATGCAAGATAATTGCTCCTTTTTTTTTTCTTTCTAGAGGATGATTCAATTTTATAGCATGGATTATAACCGCTCTTGCAAGTGACCTTCTTTTAAGCACAACAGTTTAAATGATCAGGTTACAGAGAAAACCCTTTCACTGCAAAATAGATTCAATAAAGACTTGTGGCTTACCAGTTTCATTTCAAAACCCAAGGTGTTGGGTTTGATGGAAAAATGGTTGGTTTGGATGGTAAAAAGGTCGTCCGTTTTGATGGTAGGTTTAGTCTGAGTATTGAAGGCTTCCATCAGTAAGCTCTGCATCTGAAAGACAAAGGGAAGAAATGTCATTCCCTGTTGTGATACTCAACATGGAACTGTCTGGCTCAGTGGTTTTCTTTCTAAAGAGAGAAGTCACAAGCCTGCACACAGCTTGATCTGCTCTCTGACTACAGGGCTGAACTGACTGGAGAAGGCAGCTTCCAAAGCCCTCCCATTAAACTGACTGCATTTCAGTTCCATGCTAAAATTGGTCAACTGTACAGAATATTAGGACAAAGCTACCTGTTTTGATAGCAAACGGTAGACCTTAGGTAAGTTGCATTCATTTGAAGGTTTGACTGGACGGCATCCTTGTTTTACTAGTGATCTTGTGGTCAAGCTGACCAAATCCTAGCCACAGAACAGAAGCGTTCAGAAACTGGCTAGAGAGAGCACTTATTAGAGAGAGCAGGAATTTAACTGCTTTAACGCTGCTCTTTCTCTCACGTATCTGGAATTTCCTTAAATCACAAATTATCACTAGCTATCCTTGTTAATTTATTCAAAGTAACATGAGTCCAGGTGAAAAGGCACACTCTAACAAGTCCTCAGTTGTTCCTAGTCTGCTCCTAGCTTACTTGAGAGGTTCAATACAGTAAGAAATAAATAAATAAATAAATAACCTGCTGAAGTGGCCTTTTTTCAGATTAGATTCCACCATTCAGAAAATCCTGCTTAAGAGATGTTTTTTCTTTTCTTTGAAAGACTGACCTTCCCCCACATGAAACTAATTAGTATCTTTAGGCTTGATGAAATACATGAATTCCTCAATTTACCAAAATTGCTTTGCACAGCCCTCCCATCCTGCTTATGTTGCAAGCAGCGTATCTAAGTGGGGTACTGTTGGGGTACATCTCTTTCACTCATGTAGCCCAGTGATCCCAATGCCCTGGACTTGTGTAATGTGTGCAAGACATTTACTTTCTCCCTATACTTTTGACTGGTTTAGAATAAGCGAGTTCGCCATCTGCTGGCCAGAGAATTCACCGAAGCCCAAAGAGCATTAGAGCAGACGCATTTTCTTCTGTGCTATTCCTGATTTATCAGCTAGAAGAGACACAGTTTAGTACAATCAGGATTCTTTTGACATTAGTAGCATAAAAAGTCTATTTTTGCAACACTGGTATTTGAAAGACCTCCGTTCAGTCCCTAATTTTGTTCTTGATAATGGGACAGATTGTATTAATGTTTGCAAGAATGTGTGAACAACCAGCCTCCCCTCCATGTCGTATTTTAAGATTAAAACTTGTGGTCGTCCCTGTCTCAAAACACAGTCATGCTTTGCAACAATCGCACTCCCTCTTTAGCTTGAAGGAACTTGTCAGTGCCAGAATCTACTGACTATGGCAATTTACTTCATCATCCAAACCGGGCAGAATTTTTGAAAACCTCTAGCAAGATTTCACTTCTCCAAACATTATGTAGAAGACATTCAGCTGTAAAGCAAGAAGATGAAGTCCTTTGTTTCCTATGCCAGAATGACATTTTCAACACTGAACAGGATTGTCACCGACCGTTAACTGGTTGTTAAGTTGTGGCTAGGTATAAAATGTAGAAAATGTTTAAAAATAAAACTTGCCTTTGGATAGTGAACTGTCTTCTTCGGGGATTACTTCAGTTACCTGTAAGAGGAAAACAGATGATTTGGGGGGGTTGTTTGTTTTTAAGAACGGGTGCAGTCTTGCCAGTAATTTAGCTGGTATTTTTCAAAGTGACCTCTTAGAAACTTTACAGCACTGTTGAATCAACATGTCTCTAACCCTACAATTAAATAATGCTAAAAGATGCAGCAATTTATCTTCCTGCAAGTGCTTATTAAGATATCTGAGTAACTGCGACCGTGGCTTCATCACAGATATATATATATATATATTTAATACTACACACTTCTGCTCAGAAAGAAAATCACGGAAAATGTAAAATTTCATTTGAGATGCTGAATTTGTTGCAGTGTGAGATCTTCTTCATCACATGATTCTATTCGTAATTAAACCATATTATCTACTGAGAGACCAAGATTACGACAAGAACAGCACAGAGTTCAGCATGAAGCCGATCAGGAGCTCAAGTTTGTACTTATTTTTTTGTAAGGAGATGTACCAAGCTGGCTTTTTTATTGTTTCATCAGCACATTTCTAAGCCTATATGAGCAGGGGAAAAAAAAAAAAACAAAAAAAACCCAAGTAGAACAATTGCAGGGCTCCTCAGTTTACAGCATGAGGTCGCTTTTTCCAGGTGAAAAGCGGAGCCATAAGTGGCAGTACACTAAAGCCCTGGCACGTGGAGATCCGAGAGGAGAGCTGTTTGGCCCTCCTTTTCACTCCTGGGAACCACATACCTCAAAACCCACAGACTATGGGATATATCTCAGAGAAATCTTGGGAAAGGAGAGCATGAAGAGCATGTTTGTAAATTTATTTCTCCCTGGGCTTCTTCTGCTTCTCCAAGAAATACTTGTTTGAATATAACTTTGGCAGCAGTACTTATGCTGTTTTGCACCTACCACATTTAAAACTCCTACAAAAAACTGAAAAGTTAGACTGAAAAGCATCTCTTTCCGTTCTACTTTGTAAAGCTGCATGTTTTCCTCATGCAAAACAACAGGGGAATGGAAGCTAGAAAAGGAAATGCTGAATGTAAAACAAAACAAAACAAACCTCAGCCCTCCAGGACAAAAGCCGATAACTAAGTGCTTTCTAACATGCTGATTAGGTTTCAAGAGGATACCGCTTTAAATAAGTGTAATTGTCTGTCCATAGGCAGAAGCTGAATAATGGCAGGATGAATATCTATACTTAATTTTTTGTTACTGTCTTCCTGTAGCACACAGGGACTTGTTACGTTTAGGGAAAATGCTAACCTAATGGAGGGTTTAAACCATAAGCTAGTTTGTTATACCAAAATGACTGAGAGAACAAAGCATAAAGTGTTTTCAGATTTCTAGTACACCTTGATTGCTATCCATTAAACTTAAGACAGGTTAAACAAAGCACAGGAAATAAGAGAACTCCTAGTCCCACAACTGGCAAATTGTGCGCACACTTTCCATTCCTGAGAAAATAATACACAAACCTGAAAAATGCATTTAACTGAGAAACGAAGACATCCTTGTCCTATTGGAAGACTAAGGTGACAGCTCTTGGGCTCAGTGATTTTCAGATAAGCTCCAGTCTTCAACTTGCAGACACCAGTGACAGCTCCTTTTTTTGCATTGAAAGGGAAAATGTTTCAACAACACATTGAAAACATACTTAAGGGACAAGAAACAAAATCAAGACTGCAGTGAGAAGGAAAACAGAAAAACAATACTGGGAAAAAAAAAAAAAAAGAGAAAAGAGAAAAGACCTTGGTCTTTGTATCGACCAACGAGATAAGCCTTACACATTTTTAAGTTTATTTTTGACGATTGATTGATGCGTTACCAGATATTAAGTACTAATCAAGAGCAAATATTAACACTAGTAAGAATAAATCCGATCCACCAGCCCTTATTCAAAATACATCAATTTCTAATTTGGAGACAACGTCTCTCTGACAAGGAAGTAGAAAAGCTGTAAATACCGATATAGTTTCCTCTCCCGATGTTCCATATACATACCGACGCTGTTCCTACACCTACACTCTGAGCATAAATTTATGTTGACATGAGTATCGGGTGTTATTTCTCTCTCTGTTTGCCTTGAGAGACTCTCCTCCTGTCCACTGAAAAGTAAACTCAAGATTCCAGATCAGTTAAGACAGTTGCTAGCCCCCCATTCAGAGTTCTGCAGCAGCACTGTTCAGATTTTTCAGCAGTCTCTTTACAAAATGACCACTTATAAGTGTACAAAAACACTTATCACCTAGCTTCTCAGTAGGTACACGTTTGGCCTCTCTTAAGCAGAGAGTCAATCACAGCTTAAGATTTTATACAAGATCCCATTTTCAAGTTTGGGGTTATTTCAGAAAATCTTTTTGCCTAGAAACAGTACTACTAGTAACACTTGAACTGGTTTGCCAGCACAACCTTTTACCGTGTTAGAAATGATGTTGACTTCTACCTTCATGTAGCATACATAGTGTCCTGTGCGACAGTTGATTCCATGATGCACCAGCACCGCATATAAGGCGTAGAGGAGTGGTTCTCCACTTGACTGAGACATGTAGGCTCGGAGGTCCAAATACTCAGGATATTTTACCTCCTAAAGAGAGACCAAGAAGATAGAAAAATTATATCAGAGTACTTCGCGGACTAGCCAGAGAAAAACACTTCCAAAAAACAGAGACTGGAATTATATGAATATATTTCTTGATTCACTAAAAATAAGTCTTCCCATAAGCAATGTTTAATACTAGAAGTTGCAGACAACTGTTTCCTGATGAATTAGCCTTCTCAGAGGAAAGTATATGCTTCTTGTCAAGCAGGAACTTTACTGATATTAAGAGAAAAATGAAAAAAAGAGAAAATGAAAATAAAAGCAGACCATTTCTCTATATTCTTAAGGTATATTCTTAATATACCTTGTTGATCTTTCCACCTGTGAAATCTGCAAATCTTTTCAGTGATATTGTGAGAACGTTGGAAGAACGGTGTATGGTAAATCTCTTGGATGCAGGAACCATCTTTTTACACCTTAAAAACAAGCAGAGACAAGTGTTTGAAAGCATCTTCTTTTTCGCCCCCAAAACAAACTCGTTTTAATGTCTCACGCATGCTTATGCTATTTGAATGATATTTACTTGCATCATGTGTTTGGTTTTTTCTTTTCATAAACCCATGCACTGCATGTCACGTTTGTTAATACAGAGAAGAAGGTAAGTTTTACCAACAACTCAGAGCACAGCGGGAACAGGAATCTCTCACGAAAGCGTATTACCAGGGAGTTATAAAATATAAACAAAAAATAGTAAAAATGAGTTATATATAAGACTAATAACAGTTATCAGCAATGGAAAAAGTACCGTACATGTGCAAGGCCTTTCCTTTTAAGCTCACAAAAAGACAGAAAATTCTGGCTTTAAGTGTGACTGAACCGATCACACCTCAAAGAGCACGTTAAGGAAGGACCATGCAATTCAGATGTGAGGTGCTATTACAGTTCTTTCTCTTCCTCAGACATCACTTATGAGAATCCTGAATACGCTGCATGTTGCTTTCTAGGATCCGCAGGCTAAGACGAACCTGGGATTAAATTGCTTTAATAACCTATTGGACGCTCTTGATTCGACACCTTAATTTCCTTAGTATCCAACAACAAGAAGTGGATACTGCATTTTTCATTTAGAGGGGTCAGGCATGAATCCTACAGAACTGAGCCGGGCACTCTGTGCTTTTCTGAGGGGATGTTTGACTAACAGCTTGTTTTGCCAAACCATCTTATGCAAATGTTCAATTGTTTCTCACATACGTAGAAACATCTTACATATTGATCAGCACAGAGAGCGCCTGAACTCAACAGGCTTTCCCTGTGCACGGGTTAGGCTTAAGGGAGCTCATTTCGGACATTAGTCCACATCGACAGGTTTCACAGTTCAAGAGCTGTGCAAGACGCTGTTTAGTGAGCCAGCACAGGCTGCTAACATTCATTACCACAGAGCCAGCTCACATTCCCTGACACTCAATCTAACTTTGTTTCACAGTGAACGCTAGGACCTGCAGCAACCTGCTGCTGCCTTCCACTCCAAATCATTCTCCACAGCTCCTTGCTTCAGCTCACCACTACTTACTGGGCATGTCTTTTCACTTCTGCCAATATGAATATTTCAGCATGCAGCTACACGCCTAGGAAGCTTGACAAGCCATGGTGCAGACAATGCTACGAGAAAAGTCCAATATCAGCTAATAGCCACTCTTCTTAGATTTCCAAAACAGATGTAACGTTTTCAAGTTTGGGATTATTTCCGTGCACCAGTTGTTTAAACAAAATGAAGCAACAACAACAACAACGAAGCTGCGTCTCCTTATTTCTAAATGAAGTTAAAGGATAACTTACGCTCTAAGTCATGCAATACATAAAACTAATATCTAGCATTAAGACATAATTAGTTAATAATCTCACTCGCTACATTTGTAGCAATTCTCTCCATCCAGCTCTTCAGGTTTCACAAATAGTTCTAGAGCTCTGGTAACAGATGAAACCGCCTAGAGGAGCGAGAGAGAAGAGCGTAAAGTCACTGTAAATTCAAAATTCCAGAGACGCACTAGGAGTTTATAAGAGAACCTGACTAATACATACTTAAGCGATCTACTATGAGCACTGTCAAGAAGGAGGCAGAAAGAGCATGCTCAGCGTTTACCTCACCTGGAAGTCATTTTACTTTGAAACAAATCATTTTCCAGTAACGCAGACAGCATCTATAGTGTGCTTTGTCATCAATACTGGCAACAAATCCAGCAGTCTAACAATTAGATGTATATTGAGGTAGAACAACAAAGAAGTTTTGACAGTATCATAATTTGTGCAGACATAAAATTCTTTCCGCTTAAACCCAATGCAAATTTGGAGACTCTTTACATGGCTTCCATCAGCGCATTCCTCTATATTCTTAAACCTATAATAGCAGGGAAAAAAAGAAAAAGACAAAAAAAAAAAACAAAAAGGAGAAAAAAAGCAGGATTTTTACATAGTACATATTTTTACATATTACATAGTTTACATATCCCTCCACATGCTGTTCTGAATAATAGCCAAAATATTCATAGCCACTGTATTTGTTCTCCCCACACAGCTGAAAAAACAACATTTGAAACATATTTTTCAAAACATATTTTAATATCCAGCAGACTGTTCAGTCATCAAGCATTTAAAGACTGTTTTAGATAATCTCTAGATTAATCTAAAAGGAATCCCATAAACATGCTGCAGCCGCTTACCTTTAATATACTCGCTGGATGCGATGTTTCTTCCTTTCACCTGCACTGGAAGGCTTCCCTTCCTTGTGAGGTTGTTTACTGCCCTCACTTCTGCATTGCTCTCATAAAGAGCCATCTGGAGGATGGGATTCTTCCTTCTTCTCCCGGGTTTTCTTCTGGAAACGAGGATCTAAGTGTTCCAAGAAGCCTTTCACTTTCCTGATGTTTCTCCTTTTTCTTCTTTTTGTTACGCTTGCGATTGGCATTGTCAAAGTGGAGCGCAGAGAAATACAAATCATAAAGTCTGAAAGAAACATGCAAGTTAAAAAGAGAAAAAAAGATGTGGCACTTGTTGCATACAGGAAACTTTATTTATTTTACCACAGGCGATGATTTGCCGCATGTCAGCTATTTTGTGGTACTTTGTGCACATGTAACTTCCTTTAGATGCAGCAAACTTAAGCCCTCAGATTGAAGGACCATAGGTCCTGGTTGGTACACAGATCATTAACAATGGTTAGCTCTGGAATATGTGCAAGTAAAAAAAAAAAAATATTTTAACCTAATCCAGAATGGTGTGCAGATGTGATTCGAACTACGTGGTCCAAAGCTAGTGCTCTGACACAATTCAGCAATACCTTTCCTGTCTTCACTGATCAACCTAATGATCCCCAGTCATGATCCCCAGCCAGATTATGCTATCTAAATAACTCAGAAACTATGAAAAAAAAAAAACAAAACATGAGAAGCACCCAGAAAAGAATTAGGAAAAAAAATGCTGATTAGGCTGGAATCCCTGCTTACTTGGAATCCTTCTCTCCCTGTTTATCTTCAGACTTCTTTTTCTTCTAGAACTTCTTATATTTTTTCATGTTTTCACCACCTAAAACCTCCTTTTCTACCTTTCTGCGTTGCCTTTCTATTTCACTTTCACTACCTTCTGCACGAGTATATTGTCTTTTTCTGTTTCCTTCTTTTGCCTTTTTCTGGCGACAGTTCTCCAAATGAGCTGACACAGGTGGAAGTGCATGTCTCTCACGCGAATGTTTTCCAGAATGTTGCTGAGCTACTGAGCAACGATGTGAGTCTGCTCTGGGTGTGCTAAAGTGATGTACATCTTCCTCTCTCAAGAGGGAACCGTGAGGCCATCTGCTTTTGTAATGATAACGCTTATGTGACCTGCTGGAGTAAGTCTGAGTCAATTTGTCAAAGTCTTTATCACCGTGAGAGAACTTTCTCTCTCTACTGTCTCCTGCTGCATGAGGTGAATAGTAATCCTTGTAATAGCTACATTTTTCCCATTTCCGTGGTTCATCTTGATAGTATCTTTCTCTGCTCCAACTTCTTTCCCCTTTGGAATGGTAATATCTAGCGCTATCTTGTTCTGATCTTCCTCTGCTTCGAGATCTGTACTTTGAATATTTTACTGGTCTTCTGCCATTATCAGGGCTGTTCCTTTCACTATGGGAAGATCTGTACCTGCTTCCCTCCCAATACTCCTGCTTGTGACGCTTTTGCTTAACAACTTCCACACTCCGAGAGCACCTTCTCTTGCTGGAATGACCATCTTTTTGACTCTCCTTCTCTTCAGTAGGAGAATGTTCCCTCTTTCTCTGGTAACGCTCTTTGTCAGATTTTTTAGTCTCGTCCTTTGTATCTTGGCATCTATCTGTAACAGCTAAGGAGGAAAGGTTTTTAGAACTACATTCACTGTCAGACTTTAGAGGGGAAGTTTGCCGCAATTTCTCACCAGTCTCAGAAGACTCTTTGATGTAGAAAACATTTTCTTCTGAAATCAGTTCATGTTCTTTTGATCTTCTTGGTTTCTCCTTGTCTCCACGGTCATCACATTGGTACTGTTCAAGGTATTCATCATTCTCAGTAGATTTCGGAGGTCCCGGGACACTGCACAAAATAAAAACACGTTTCCGTCTCCCTCCACCTGCTGCTCTGAGAAAAAAGGGGTGGGGGCGACGGGGGAACAGCCAATGTTTCTCCAGATAATGGAGAAAAATGGAAAAACATTCTATGAAGAAACACAAGTTCTCCGCGAGGCACCAGCCTGCATCAGAGTGCTATGCACAGTGTCGATCATTAGTTCTGTTCGCAACACTGGCCATACAGTACGGAATTCTACTGATTTAAATCCTTCCATTAAATAGTATTAGTAGACAGATAAAACCGCAATGGACTTCCATAAAATCTTGTCTTAATCAGACTGTGCTCATTTTACCTTCTTTCCTCTGACAAGCTGTTCAGCTGGCTGGCCGTGAGGGATTCCATGATGACTTCTCGAGGGACTGGAGGCATAGCTCCAGGCATCTGCAACTAAAACGCACAAGTCAGCAGACAGAAAAAATACCATTTGTGCTGAGGACTAGTCTTCTCAGAATTTCTACATTAAATGCTAAGCAAGATCGCTTTGTGTTGTATGCATTATCTACACTTCAAAGATAACGCCAACTCACTTCCCAAAATCTACTTTATGAAACTTAAGAATTTTTATCTCAGCTCAGCTTAAGCTGACAAGTTCTAATGTCAGCTCAGCTCTGCAAATTCTAATGGCATAATATCACAAAGGGTTACGATCAAATTTGTGCTGTGTTTTCTCAGCATTTCGCCTGAATTAGGAACATGATAAACACTCCCGAATACATCGTGGGTGAGAAATTCTCGATGGAGCAAACTACTATGTTTCAAGCAATCCGTTTGTTTTAGAAAAGAACATCTCACAAGGTTTAACAGGTTCAACTTGGCAAGTGGAATCATCAAGTTTCAGTCCGTTTTCTTTAGATTCATGAACTGAACTAATAGCACCATTCAGTGAATCAGTGTTTGGCAGCTCATGCTGGGATCTTCCTTCATCAGCATTCTGACAGGAAGAATGGGAATTCTGCAATGTACGGACTACCTTTCCAACCAAAATTCCACATTGCATTGCAATTCCTTTTAAATAAGCCCTTTGACTCCTCCTCAGATTTTCCTGAAGATTCTGCACCGTAAGGGACTGTGTTATCAGAGCTGAGTTTAGGATTTCCATTCACCTTTGGCTCCACAAAAATTTCAGCAGAAACTCTTTTTTTTTTTTTTTTGTATTTGTATTTGCTTCATTTGCTTTACCGAATTTGTGATTGTGGATGAAGGAACAGCCTTGTAGAGATCTTCATCCTCCACAGCACTGCTAAGACAGTCAGGCTGTGACACAGTCTGACGAGCAGGCAATTTATTGTGAATACTGATGGTGATCTTCTGGTTTTTTGACGTATCAGTAATTGAAGGCCTGGTAATCGCCTGTTCTTGAACACAGGCCATTGGTGGTGCTGAAGATGGCCTTTTTAGGGTGACACCAGTGGTATTTGCATCCTCTTTTATGGATCCATTTCCATTTAAACGACTTGAATTCTGTATTTAAAAAGAAGAAATTGCAAGACGGGTTAATGGAAACACTCCATTTAACATTTTTAAACATGTCATTCTCCTACTAAGTATTTCTACAAATGGTCTTAACACCTAAAAAGCAAAAAACACTGCCCTTAAAAGATAAATGCAAGTCCCATAAGTGTATTTAATTCCTGCTTTTGGTTTACTGCATATTGATATCAAATTAACATCATTTTTGAAAACCATCCAAACAACTGAACATTGCCTAAAGCTATTCCCAAATATATTTAGTTTCCCCTTTAAACATACCCCAAAAAGCCTGGAATAATTGTTCTGGTGCTCAGGAATAAGACAATTTGGTTTCCCTGTCTTAGCTAAAGTGACGTCGATAGGAAAAACAAGTCCTCTTTTAAATGATTCGAGGATTAGTACACTCTACTTAAATTGTCAAAGAGCGTAGCTCTCTGTGCTTTACAAAGCTGTCTAGGAGGTATAAACAATGGAGTCGCATGGCTGCGCAATTCAGCAGTAACCACTGTTTGAATGACTCTGGCTGTAGCATGAGGGCTGTGAAGACAGCTGCAGCGTGGGAAGGAAAACAAAACAAAGATGCCAAAAACCAAACAAAAAACCCCACACCAAACCCCAAACCCACTGTCCGTTTGGTGCCATTATCTGCCCTCCCGCTTCCCTAAATTACCTTAATCATATGAGGAGGAAGTCGTGGTCCCAGAAATCCAGCCTGCTTACTGTTAGCCCCCCGCTGACCAGGGGGGAATGAACAGGGATAAGACGGTGCTGCTAAGTAAAAAGCACGTTCTCCGAGCGTCAAATCATAGCGCCTTCAGAAAAGAGCAGTGATCTCAGTTTAGTTTTTCTTTCGGCCTACTCTTGGATTAAATCCCATCCTATAATTTTATAGGAACAGTTCATACGATATGGAAGCCTTCTCTACAGAAGACTTAGCCAAGACTACAAACTGAAAAGTAGGTAACAGTCTTCCTACTATGACTATCACTTTCAGAGCAATAATTCATTCTTACACCACAGATGGCCTTCATTTCTCTCCTCTAAATTAGCCAGCTACAGATAACACATATACAGCAATTTACACAAGTGCTGCAGTTTAAGGCCAAGCAACAAAAGATAATAAATGACAGAGAATTTCAGGTTAGACAGAACTGAATTAGAGAAATAATCATCTTTTCCTGGGAGAGAAAGAAAAACACTTGCAAAAAGAAAAGTATCAATAACAGGAGAGTAAATCTCTTCTGAACACATTTGAATACTTGTTATTACCTGATATAAAAAAGTAAGTAAGCTTGCTGACCAAGAACTCTTTTAATGTCAGTACGGACTACTTTTGCATCATTCATCTGATACCAAAGTCCATTACCAGCCTGCAAATAAAGACAACGATATCTTTAGATGAATTGCATGTTTTCCAAATGAAATCACAGATAGCAATAAAATACACACGTGTCAAATAAACATATAATGAAATCTTTTTCCCTAGAAACAGTACTACTAGTAACACTTGAACTGGTTTGCCAGCACAACCTTTACCCTGTTAGAAATGATGTTGACTTCTACCTTTATGTAGCATACATAGTGCCCTGAGCGACAGTTGATACCATGATGCACCAGCACCGCATATAAGGCATAGAGGAGTGGTTCTCCACTTGATTGAGACATGTAGGCTCGGAGGTCCAAATACTCAGGATATTTTACTTCCTAAAGAGAGACCAAGAAGATAGAAAAATTATATCAGAGTACTTCGCGGACTAGCCAGAGAAAAACACTTCCAAAAAACAGAGACTGGAATTATATGAATATATCTCTTGATTCACTAAAAATAAGTCTTCCCATAAGCAACGTTTAATACTAGAAGTTGCAGACAACTGTTTTCTGATGAATTAGCCTTCTCAGAGGAAAGTATATGCTTCTTGTCAAGCAGGAACTTTACTGATATTAAGAGAAAGAATAAGCCGCAGTCGTTAGTCTACTATTATTGTCTGAAAATATTAACAACTTTCAGCTTTGGGGGATGTCCCATTACATGATGACAAAGTTGTATTACAGCGGGAAATATACCTTGTTGATCTTTCCACCTGTGAAATCTGCAAATCTTTTCAGTGATATTGTGAGAACGTTGGAAGAACGGTGTATGGTAAATCTCTTGGATGCAGGAACCATCTTTTTACACCTTAAAAACAAGCAGAGACAAGTGTTTGAAAGCATCATCTTTTTTGCCCCCAAAACAAACTCCTTTTAATGTCTCATGCATGCTTATGCTATTTGAATGATATTTACTTGCATCATATGTTTGGTTTTTTCTTTTCATAAACCCATGCACTGCATGTCACGTTTGTTAATACAGAGAAGAAGGTAAGTTTTACCAACAACTCAGAGCATAGCGGGAACAGGAATCTCTCACGAAAGCGTATTACCAGGGAGTTATAAAATATAAACAAAAAATAGTAAAAATGAGTTATATATAAGACTAATAACAGTTATCAGCAATGGAAAAAGTACTGTACATGTGCAAGGCCTTTCCTTTTAAACTCACAAAAAGACGGAAAATTCTGGCTTTAAGTGTGACTGAACCGATCACACCTCAAAGAGCACGTTAAGGAAGGACCATGCAATTCAGATGTGAGGTGCTATTACAGTTCTTTCTCTTCCTCAGACATCACTTATGAGAATCCTGAATACGCTGCATGTTGCTTTCTAGGATCCGCAGGCCAAGACGAACCTGGGATTAAATTGCTTTAATAACCTATTGGACGCTCTTGATTCGACACCCTAATTTCCTTAGTATCCAACAACAAGAAGTGGATACTGCATTTTTCATTTAGAGGGGTCAGGCATGAATTCTACAGAACTGAGCCGGGCACTCTGTGCTTTTCTGAGGGGATGTTTGACTAACAGCTTGTTTTGCCAAACCATCTTATGCAAATATTCAATTGTTTCTCACATACGTAGAAACATCTTACATATTGATCAGCACAGAGAGCGCCTGAACTCAACAGGCTTTCCCTGTGCACGGGTTAGGCTTAAGGGAGCTCATTTCGGACATTAGTCCACATCGACAGGTTTCACAGTTCAAGAGCTGTGCAAGACGCTGTTTAGTGAGCCAGCACAGGCTGCTAACATTCATTACCACAGAGCCAGCTCACATTCCCTGACACTCAATCTAACTTTGTTTCACAGTGAACGCTAGGACCTGCAGGAACCTGCTGCTGCCTTCCACTCCAAATCATTCTCCATAGCTCCTTGCTTCAGCTCACCACTACTAGAAAATGAAGCAACAACAACAACAACAATGCTGCGTCTCCTTATTTCTAAATGAAGTTAAAGGATAACTTACGCTCTAAGTCATGTAATATATAAAACTAATATCTAGTATTAAGACATAATTAGTAATAATCTTACTCGCTGCATTTATAGCAATTCTCTCCATCCAGCTCTTCAGGTTTCACAAATAGTTCTAGAGCTCTGGTAACAGATGAAACCGCCTAGAGGAGCGAGAGAGAAGAGCGTAAAGTCACTGTAAATTCAAAATTCCAGAGACGCACTAGGAGTTTATAAGAGAACCTGACTAACACATACTTAAGCGATCTACTATGAGCACTGTCAAGAAGGAGGCAGAAAGAGCATGCTCAGCGTTTACCTCACCTGGAAGTCATTCTACTTTGAAACAAATCATTTTCCAGTAACGCAGACAGCATCTATAGTGTGCTTTCTCATCAATACTGGCAACAAATCCAACAGTCTAACAATTAGACGTATATTGAGGTAGAACAACAAAGAAGTGTGACAGTATTATACTTTGCGCAGCAATAAAATTCTTTCCCCTTAAACCCAATGCAGACGTGGAGACTATTTACAGGGGTTCCACAGAAGGACAAAGTCCAATCCACTTTCTAACCACCACCAAGCTCTTATATTTTAACATTGTACGTGGTTTGGTTTTTTAAGTTAAACAAGTTTAATTTAGAAAGTTATACATGTACTTAAACATCATGAATTATATTTACAAAACCTCCTACCTTTACATCCAAAGTGATATCAAGAAATGCCTCATACGTATCCGAAACTGCTTTGCAATTCAAGCACTTCACTGGAAGCAAAATATAAATGCTTAACAACACGTGAAGGAGACTAACTGTCCACATTCAAGTTGTCGATAGATACTACTTCAGACAAACTACAGACTGCTTTACTACCGACAAAAGACACAGATCAGTTCTAAGGACAGGAATATTTTTAAAAGTACCTCTTGATCTTAGAAATCCTCCAAATATTTGATGAATGATGGTGGTAGCTTGAGAAGATCTGTCCAATCTGGAAATAAATTATAATCAGACCTCAGAAGATTTAAGGCACACAGTTAACTCTTCAAAGAGTTTTATGAAAACCAAGGATGACCTAGACTTTCAGTTTTGATAGTAAATAAAGGCCTAAAAGGTGCTAGAGAACGTATAAAAGTGAATTTGTTTATGCTTACTTGGTGCTTCCATTCAAGCACGCTTCCTGCATAGCATCAACAGTATAGCGCAAGAACTCGTGTGCGTCTTCTTGACTGCCAAAACGGAAATGTTGTCCTATTCCTAAATAAGAAGATGATAGTATTCACCTCATTTAAAAATGAAGTAATTCTCCTGTTTCTAAAATCTCTCTTCTTTACAGTGTTAAAACCATTTATACACATCAAATAATTATTTGAAGATTACAAGATGCTGAAAAAGAAACACATCTGAAGCCACTTACGACTGAGATTATTGATAACACGCGTAGGCTCGATGGCATCAACAGTGCAACGCAGGGCCTGGTTAATGTGAGTCTCCATCGTGCACATCATGCAAAAATCTTGTTCACGACCTGAAGAGTGAAAGAAGAAAGCATCCCAGTCTAGCGAAACAGACATAACTACAAACAAACATATAAGTAACATTTAAACTATAGATACAATATCCACTCTCCTTGTCCCAACAGTCTCCTAACATTTCATTTCACACAACTTTATAGAATAAAAATATCCATTAAGCCTGTATTCAAGTGCATTTTGTGATGAGAAATCTAAAAGACTACTGCAAAGTCACGTTTGTAAAGGCTGACAGGAATGTGAACTCCACAGGTTGCAAAATGTATGAGGAAAGAATATTTGACCTTGATGATACAGCATTAAGAGAACGTGGGTTATTTTCAGCACAGTGCTGTCAGGTGAGCTTCATGATACAGAGCTACGAGTCCTTTGGGAGAAAGGAAAAATTACAGTAATGTATGTAATAGTACTTCTGCCCTCCTTTTTTCAACAGGATTCTTAACTGAAACGATTTCTATATACAGGAAGAAAACAGTTAAATTTCTAGGTATCGATACAAAGATACCAGCCTAAAAAGCATACAGGTTTAGTACAACATTTACTTTATAGTACAACATTTTATTTAGGACAAAATCAGTCTAGATTTTAATACAGTCCCACAAAAAAATCTAGTCGTGTTCATAACAGCTCATATTGCTTTCTAGGTTTTTTTTGTTTTTTTTTTTTTTTTAATTGGTTCAACAACGAACAGACCATTTATTGTAGTGCATTATGGAACCTCGGCTGTGCAGACTAAAGACCTATGATGCCAACATCCTAAATTTTATTGCCTTTCTAGCAGCAGGAAGCCCAAATAGCCCAAATGCCAAATGTTCATTAAATGCATTACTGTCCAATGCACTTCATTATTCCCATGAAGCAAGAAAAGATCCTTTTAAAAAAACAAACAAACAAACAAACAAAAAAAACACATGGTGCATTAAACGCACTCCATATGCTATTCCGAGCCCACTGCTAATACAATGCTCAAAGCCAGCGTCTACAGGTAAAATCAGGCAAGTAAGTTTGTCTCACAGAATCACTGCTGTTCTTTCACCTTCACAGCTATCCAACAGATTTAAAATACTGTTAGAAAGTACTCACATGACTGGCTGTGCTCAAGAGAAAGCATGTAATTGGCAAGTGGGGGGGTGTAGGTCAAACACTGTAGAGTAGCATTAAGAAAACACGTGTTGCCAAGATTGTACAGGCCAACTCCAACACTTTGTGTTTCTTGCCAATCCATACGTATCTTCTCAGGTGGAAAAAGAATCCTTTGTGGCGGAGCAATTCCATCATTAACAACTGCAAGAAAGTTATATTTAAAAAGAGATTTTGTTTGTTTGTTTCTAAGAAAGGTATTAAGTATATATAGGTATAGTGAATATATAAAGTATATATAGGCATAGTAAAAATACTATTCTGCGGGAGCACCTAGAGGAACTAGCTACAATCCAAAACAGAAAAACTTATTGCAGACACCTTTAATACCGCCATCTTCAAATTGGCTGGTCAACACAACGTTTTGGGAAAAAAAAGTTTAGTCAACCATTTTAATTTCTTCCTTATTATATGCTTTTTTCCTTATTATAACTTCAACCACAAACTTAGACTTGAAATTATATGGTAATAAATGCAAGGACAATGTAAAAACAAATAACTAGGAATGACGGTACCCCTACAAATATCAGATCTTTTCCTGAGCAATCTTAACATTCAAAAACCTGTGAATAATGGAACCTGTGAATAGCAACAATCAAACACTTTTCTTTGCAAAACAGAAAAGATATGGATGAATCAGTGCATTACAAAATGCTCCCCACATTTCTCTGTCGACTGTAAATATATCAAAATTAATTTCTGTAACGTCAGTCACTTCAGTTGCCTTAGGAGAATCGCTTTGGAAGTCTTTATTCACAGTAGTCCTATTCTCTATCAGTGCAACAAGCAAGAACTACCACTTTCTACTTTTGTTTTGAAGAAAACGGAGGCAGGATAAAGCGCACACTTACTTAGATCTCTTTGGGCAAAAGGCTTAGATTTTTCAGAGGATCTACAATAAATAGCACCTCCACATCCTTGGGCCACAGAGACTTGGCTTGAATCTTCTGCAGGTGGTATCCGGCCCCAGTTTGCGGTGCGTGACATCAGTTTTTTAGTACTCGGTTTCTTGGATTTGCCAGACCGCCTTGAAGATGGCTTTTTAGACTTTGAAGATTTGGGCTTGTTAACTATGGTCATTGTTCTCATCTGCGACAGAGACAAATGTTCTGGCTGACGTAAGAATACCAAGAAGCATTCCAAGAAGAAAAGAGTAGTAGAAGTCCTGTCACTTAATCTCAAAGAAACGGCCTTGAAGAACTAAATTGCTGGTATGAATGATTTAAAAGGAATCCCCAAACTAAACACACAAAGGAAAAATTTCCATCAAAACTCTATCAGTATTACTTTTAGCTTCTGCAGAACTAGTGGCTGATGCCATTTCTTTCACTTTCGTAGGATTTTAATCCATTACAACTCTGGAGTCTTTTTAATATAAAAATGCAAATGACATTCTCTGAGGGGAATCAGTTATTTATTGCATTTTTGGAGCTTTGCAATTATCTATTAATTATTACCTATTATCTAATAGATAATGGTTGCGATTTATATATAATTGTTGCTCACGCTAGTAATGGAGCACTATTACTTTACTGCCTGCGCTTTTCTGCTTCGTGTGCACAAAGGTACCTGCATTTCGCTGCTACTTTACTTCTGTCTTTCCAGGGCTCACCCTCTACCTCACTGTCTACTGCACCAGTCATGATGGCTTGGTTGTGATTCTATAATGAGCCTAGCTTTTGAATACACTTTTTCTGGGCGTCACTTTGTGATAGCAAGTTAATTTGTGAGGGCTTATCACCTATGACCTGCTTCTCAGTAGGTACACGTTTGGCCTCTGTTAAGCAGAGAGTCAATCACAGCTTAAGATTTTGTCCAAGATGCCATTCACGAAACTGAGTTTAACCTTGACAGAACTGAGTTTAACCTTTAAACCTGAAGCTCCGTTAAAGAATAAAGCAGCACCCAAGCCAGGAAATAGAAGTTAATCGTCACTTTACCCTGAAACGCACGTAAAGCCGGTGAGCTATTCTGTGCTGGCAGGATTGCTGCCGGGATGGCCGACGAGGCGGCGGGCACAGGGGGCCACAGGACCTGCTCCCCGGGGCCACAGGTCCTGTCACAGGGGGCTGCCGGGGGTCTCCAGGCGCCGGGAACAGCGGCAACAGCGGGGACAGAGGGGACAGCAGCGACAGCAGCCGCCACCTCAGCCGAGGCCGTCTCCACAACTGCCACAACGGCCTCGGAACGCCGCCCAACTCGGAGCTCCAGCGTGACGCCTTTTCAACCTGGCCGCGGTGCTCACGGCTAAAAGCAGAGCGTTTCCTCGGGCGTGTCTTTACTGTCGGTGCCGGACCGGCCCTCACCCCGAGCTCTCCCTGCCGGGAGGGCTTTGCGGTTGGGGTTTCCCTCCCGCCGCCGCCGCGGGCAGGCCCCGCGCGCAAGCTGTCCGCGCTGGGGAGCGGCATGTCGCCCGCGGCGAGAGCCCGAGGGCGCGACACGAAAAAGCCCCGACACGAAAAAGCCCCGACGTGCGGGCGAGGCGGCGGGGACACGGCTCTGAGGGAGCGGCCGCTTCGCCCCGCCGTCCTCCTCCCCTCCCGGGCCGCCCCGCCGAGCCCCGTGCGCCTCAGGTGCTGCCCTGAGAGGGCGCTCGGGCACTGGGACAGCTGCCCAGGGCAGTGGTCGTGGCACCGAGCCTGACGGGGGTCCAGAAGTGTTTGAACAATGCTCTCAGACATAGGCTCTGCTTTTGGGGTGGTCCTGTGTGGAGCCAGGAGTTGGACTCGCTCATTATTGTGAGCCCTTTCCACCTTGGGATGTTCTCTGATTCTAGGTCAGCAATCCATTATCTGATGAGAGGTGTGGAGTCATTCGAAGGGAAGAGAGACCAAAACACTTCTGGTTTCCAGAAGCGGGTATTTGGTAACCAAACCGATGATTCCTTTTCTTCTAGAGCGAGTAGCAGCAGGGATCCGCTTTACAATATGCTGGCAACAAGGAAACGAAGAATTGCAAACAAGACGTAGGACTTGAGCAGCAGCTTGTATACATGCATCAGCTTATAAATGAGCACACAGCTGAGCGATAATGCAAAAATTGGACAAACTAAGAGAAGACGTTAACTGTAAATTTTATAGGTATACACTTTACTATGACGTAAGAACTGGGCAAGACCTTTCAGGGAAAAGAGCTGTTGGCATGTAATTTGAAGTAAGCTTCAAATCCCAGAGGATGATTTTGTTGGAACTTTATTCAGCTGAAAACGTGGAAGCCTTGTTTCTGCTTGTGTTAGTTACAGCTCCAGTTTACTTTGGTTGGGAGGGAAGGCATTCCAGGCTAATGTGCTGTACCTGTTCCTTCAGCTCGTTGTCCATAAACGGAGGAGCAAATGAAATTCTTTGAATCTCCATTAAATGCAGCACTACAAAGCGGAGTAGAGGGCGATTTGGCACTTAATTTTTCTGTAAGCAGAAAACCCAACAGAATCTCCACAACAGTTTTCAAATCTTGTCCTGCAGTAAATGACCAGCTGAGTGAAGCTTGCATTTAGAGTATGTGCTCCTACGTTAGAGGGAAATAGCTTTTCCTCTTCAGAAGTGCAACTGAGTGGTGAACTGGCAGCTACGTAGGGAACTAGTTGTACCAAAGGGTTTGTGTTGAAGGCACAGAAAAATATGCAGGTCCCAACAGTAAAGGATTGTCTGTAGGCATCACACTGAGTACAGATGTTGTCCGCGAGTTCGTGCCCAGTGCACCGCGCCAATAAGCACCCAGAGTCGGAATGCACACCAAGGTCTTTTAATTACATAATTAATTACAGAACTCTGCAGAGTCAGGTACTTGGCTATCTTTCGCAAAGCAAGCACACCTCTGACTCGAATCACCGTCATTCATACACAGGAAACTTGTGAAAACTCTCTCTTTGGCTCCTTTTGATTGGTTATTACAGCTCACCTAACTTTTCTCTACTGAGCTTGCGCATTACAGAGGAACACCGGGGGGGGGGGGGGGGGGTACAGGAGGAGGGGGACACACACCGAATCCCACATTAGCAAGGATTATCATTTTGACAGGTGTGATTTCTAATGTGTTAATGACCCTTAATGAGCAAAAGGTTACTACAGGCCAGTCTGGAGCTGGTTTTCTCCTTCTTGTTTTTTCCCTTTTATCCCTTCTCTTCCTTGCTTCTGCTAGCTCAAGGCTACCTGTCTCTCTCCTTCCTTATTTTCTCAGCTAAAAGACTACACAAGCTACAGGCCTCCCTATTTTCTTCAAGGTTTCCTTGCTTTTCTCCCAGCTTTGGGACTACACAGGTGTGCTTTGATATTTGCCAGTATAGCTAAAACTCATGCCAGTCTGCTCACGCACAATAAGCAGTAAGAGTTAAGGACTGGTTTCATCTGCTTTTTACATAGTAACATCCTCCTTATGTTTTAGATATGCTGTAGTTAAAGCTTAAAGTAGTTCAAGTAGTTAAGTTAAAGGAGTAAAGTTACTCCTTGTGGAGTAATTGCCTTAAGTGACTAGGCATTATAAGCACCCCTCCATCCCAAAAGCTACCCGCCTCCAAGGGGCAACCACCCCTCACTGAGCACATCCTCTGAATTTCTCGGAG
This sequence comes from Anser brachyrhynchus, assembly GCF_964034855.1. NCBI lineage: Eukaryota > Metazoa > Chordata > Aves > Anseriformes > Anatidae > Anser > Anser brachyrhynchus. The sequence continues at coordinate 3,085,651 of NC_137700.1, forward strand.
CCTGTGCCTTTAAACGCAAGCGAGGTAATTTCTACCAATCACAACCAAGATACGCATGACTGGAGTCACTCAAGCTCCACCTAAAAGATAGAAAATAATATAAATTGGCTTAAGAGAAAGGGAATGTTGGGGAAGATACTGTCACGAAGGATACCTTCTGACATCAGTCGACAGGCTGAGCCTCTCACCCCTCCCCCCCCCCGCCCACTGGGATGCTGCGAGGTAAGATCTGAACGCTTGGTTATACCAGGCGTCTCCACGGAAACTTAGAAATCTCTAGCGTCTTTATGCTTTTTAACATCTTAATACCTAGGCCGTGTACCTGTGCATTTCATGCATGCTAGCTTGCTTTTGCAGACAGTGAATTTATCACTGGCAATCCAAAGGACCTGTGTATCTGTTGCCGTAATAAACTGCACTTAATTGCATTGTTCCTGGCCGTGACAGTTCTCCTTGAACGCGACTAGAGCGAGGGCGTGCTGCGTTGTTGGTGGATCCGTGGCCGTGATAGTTCAGTACCCTGAAGCCGACCGGACCCGTAACGGTCAATCGGCTACACCCCTTAATGCGACACTACTAAAGGAAGAAGATGACAGGGCTTGCATTAGGCACGAGTTGCATTAGGCTTTGCATGTGAAAACATCCCCAAATAATTTCACATGGATTTAACGTTTTTAAAGGGAAAAAAACAGGAAGGTGTAGTCTTTCTGTAAGCTACAGCCCTAGATAGTTAAGGCATCAGCATTCATTCCTTTGCTTGACAACAAACTATGAACATACAGAAGAGTTAAATATTTTCATTGCATTCTTAAAGGCGATTTTTCAGACTTGTGCTTCAGTTGTTGGAGTTGAAGAAATCGGTAGACGCCCTTACTTTTACGTTAAGACCAAAATCTTTATCTAAGATTGTGTTATCTAACACAACTAAACTCCCACCCCCACATGTCTTTTTGGAACTTCTGAAAGATCTTTCTGCAGTCCCACTCTGATGGTCTTTCAGTTGTTGAACCTGAGCTGTGCCTACCGCACCAACGAATGCTTTCATGACACAGTATTTTGTCAAAGCAGTTTTGCTTCTTGGAGCTACAGAAGCAGCTCTGGCTACATGATAGGGAACTGTGCTGCACTGGCAAAAACAGACTTACTTACAGACTTAACACCACTTGCTAACTTGATCTATTTCAAATCTCATTTTAACTTTAAAGAGCAATCAGTTTTGCGGTTCCTGTCTTACTAAGTTGCCTTGTTTTGCATGGAAGGTCAGCCTGTGAATGTTTTGCTTTATTGCATGCTTCAAAAAAAGGCTGAGAGGAAGAGACTGGAGGAACCTTTTCTATTCTATAGACTTTCCCCCACGAATGTGGAATTGCAGGCTACTTGGATGAATGTTCGAATGTAAGGGAGCAAGCCTCAGCCAAAGGAGGTAGAATCCTTGCTTAAGAGGAAGTAGCAGTGTGGGGACATCTTTGCTTAATGGGAGCCGTTTAAACTCTTCATAGAAACTCAATAAGCTCTACATCTTATGTTTGGAAAGCAGTATGGTTACGCAGCTGCTAACCTAATGACTTGAGTCTTCTGCTCTGCAACCACGTTTTGTTTTCAAGCAGTGCATACATCAGTTTAGGCTTTGGACAAGGAGATTTGTAATGCAAATAGTGATAAACCAGAATCAGTGCTACTGACGAGTGTAATGGTGAAATGCAGCAAATCAAGTGTTCCTGGAGAACTGTGAGATTACAAAACCAATAAGCCATGAAGCACTTTTTTTTTTTTTTTTTAATCAATTCTTATATGCTGAAATAACACCTTCAAGAAAATCTGTTTATCCAGCCAGGCGACGGTGTCTACCTGTAAGCACAAAGGAAACGCCTTGAGAGTTCGTTTGCTGTATTTGAAGTTCTTATACCCTGCAGAAATAATTATTTAGAGTAACATGTAACTGAGGAGATCGTAGCAGGAAGTATATTATTTCTAGCATTAAATTGCTGCCCCGTTGCCAGTGCAATCTAGGGAGAGAACTGTATATAATAGTTAAACTCCCCTGGACTGACTTAAATTTTAAAATATTCTGACAAAGTAAGCTCTAAATCACTTGACATTTTGAACAGTTTTAAACGGGTACAAAACCGAAGCTTTATAAACCAAGCAGCATTTATAATGCTTCATATATAAAAACAATGCCTATTTTTAAGATTTGTTACATATCTATGTAGATACGCTTGCTGGAAAAGCCAGGTCTGTTGTAGACCAAATGCTGCAGATTAAGACTTGTGGCTTACCAGTTCCATTTCTGTATTTTCTTGGAAAATGTTTCGAGTTAGAGTTTAAATATAAAATGTAAATACTGTACAGATATATATTGAAATAAGTATTTCTTGGTGTACACAGCTGATTTGCATGACAAATACTCTGTATCGATCATTGTTAAAAACGCAATGTTCTGTGTAAATCCACTGCGTATTAATCTTTTCATTTATCATCAAGAGCTGTTACTTAAGCCTGGACATTCTCAAAAATAAAGTGTGAAACTATATACCATTGTGTAGCTCCTCCTTTATCAAGAGTACATGCAAGATAATTGCTCCTTTTTTTTTTCTTTCTAGAGGATGATTCAATTTTATAGCATGGATTATAACCGCTCTTGCAAGTGACCTTCTTTTAAGCACAACAGTTTAAATGATCAGGTTACAGAGAAAACCCTTTCACTGCAAAATAGATTCAATAAAGACTTGTGGCTTACCAGTTTCATTTCAAAACCCAAGGTGTTGGGTTTGATGGAAAAATGGTTGGTTTGGATGGTAAAAAGGTCGTCCGTTTTGATGGTAGGTTTAGTCTGAGTATTGAAGGCTTCCATCAGTAAGCTCTGCATCTGAAAGACAAAGGGAAGAAATGTCATTCCCTGTTGTGATACTCAACATGGAACTGTCTGGCTCAGTGGTTTTCTTTCTAAAGAGAGAAGTCACAAGCCTGCACACAGCTTGATCTGCTCTCTGACTACAGGGCTGAACTGACTGGAGAAGGCAGCTTCCAAAGCCCTCCCATTAAACTGACTGCATTTCAGTTCCATGCTAAAATTGGTCAACTGTACAGAATATTAGGACAAAGCTACCTGTTTTGATAGCAAACGGTAGACCTTAGGTAAGTTGCATTCATTTGAAGGTTTGACTGGACGGCATCCTTGTTTTACTAGTGATCTTGTGGTCAAGCTGACCAAATCCTAGCCACAGAACAGAAGCGTTCAGAAACTGGCTAGAGAGAGCACTTATTAGAGAGAGCAGGAATTTAACTGCTTTAACGCTGCTCTTTCTCTCACGTATCTGGAATTTCCTTAAATCACAAATTATCACTAGCTATCCTTGTTAATTTATTCAAAGTAACATGAGTCCAGGTGAAAAGGCACACTCTAACAAGTCCTCAGTTGTTCCTAGTCTGCTCCTAGCTTACTTGAGAGGTTCAATACAGTAAGAAATAAATAAATAAATAAATAACCTGCTGAAGTGGCCTTTTTTCAGATTAGATTCCACCATTCAGAAAATCCTGCTTAAGAGATGTTTTTTCTTTTCTTTGAAAGACTGACCTTCCCCCACATGAAACTAATTAGTATCTTTAGGCTTGATGAAATACATGAATTCCTCAATTTACCAAAATTGCTTTGCACAGCCCTCCCATCCTGCTTATGTTGCAAGCAGCGTATCTAAGTGGGGTACTGTTGGGGTACATCTCTTTCACTCATGTAGCCCAGTGATCCCAATGCCCTGGACTTGTGTAATGTGTGCAAGACATTTACTTTCTCCCTATACTTTTGACTGGTTTAGAATAAGCGAGTTCGCCATCTGCTGGCCAGAGAATTCACCGAAGCCCAAAGAGCATTAGAGCAGACGCATTTTCTTCTGTGCTATTCCTGATTTATCAGCTAGAAGAGACACAGTTTAGTACAATCAGGATTCTTTTGACATTAGTAGCATAAAAAGTCTATTTTTGCAACACTGGTATTTGAAAGACCTCCGTTCAGTCCCTAATTTTGTTCTTGATAATGGGACAGATTGTATTAATGTTTGCAAGAATGTGTGAACAACCAGCCTCCCCTCCATGTCGTATTTTAAGATTAAAACTTGTGGTCGTCCCTGTCTCAAAACACAGTCATGCTTTGCAACAATCGCACTCCCTCTTTAGCTTGAAGGAACTTGTCAGTGCCAGAATCTACTGACTATGGCAATTTACTTCATCATCCAAACCGGGCAGAATTTTTGAAAACCTCTAGCAAGATTTCACTTCTCCAAACATTATGTAGAAGACATTCAGCTGTAAAGCAAGAAGATGAAGTCCTTTGTTTCCTATGCCAGAATGACATTTTCAACACTGAACAGGATTGTCACCGACCGTTAACTGGTTGTTAAGTTGTGGCTAGGTATAAAATGTAGAAAATGTTTAAAAATAAAACTTGCCTTTGGATAGTGAACTGTCTTCTTCGGGGATTACTTCAGTTACCTGTAAGAGGAAAACAGATGATTTGGGGGGGTTGTTTGTTTTTAAGAACGGGTGCAGTCTTGCCAGTAATTTAGCTGGTATTTTTCAAAGTGACCTCTTAGAAACTTTACAGCACTGTTGAATCAACATGTCTCTAACCCTACAATTAAATAATGCTAAAAGATGCAGCAATTTATCTTCCTGCAAGTGCTTATTAAGATATCTGAGTAACTGCGACCGTGGCTTCATCACAGATATATATATATATATATATATTTAATACTACACACTTCTGCTCAGAAAGAAAATCACGGAAAATGTAAAATTTCATTTGAGATGCTGAATTTGTTGCAGTGTGAGATCTTCTTCATCACATGATTCTATTCGTAATTAAACCATATTATCTACTGAGAGACCAAGATTACGACAAGAACAGCACAGAGTTCAGCATGAAGCCGATCAGGAGCTCAAGTTTGTACTTATTTTTTTGTAAGGAGATGTACCAAGCTGGCTTTTTTATTGTTTCATCAGCACATTTCTAAGCCTATATGAGCAGGGGAAAAAAAAAAAAACAAAAAAAACCCAAGTAGAACAATTGCAGGGCTCCTCAGTTTACAGCATGAGGTCGCTTTTTCCAGGTGAAAAGCGGAGCCATAAGTGGCAGTACACTAAAGCCCTGGCACGTGGAGATCCGAGAGGAGAGCTGTTTGGCCCTCCTTTTCACTCCTGGGAACCACATACCTCAAAACCCACAGACTATGGGATATATCTCAGAGAAATCTTGGGAAAGGAGAGCATGAAGAGCATGTTTGTAAATTTATTTCTCCCTGGGCTTCTTCTGCTTCTCCAAGAAATACTTGTTTGAATATAACTTTGGCAGCAGTACTTATGCTGTTTTGCACCTACCACATTTAAAACTCCTACAAAAAACTGAAAAGTTAGACTGAAAAGCATCTCTTTCCGTTCTACTTTGTAAAGCTGCATGTTTTCCTCATGCAAAACAACAGGGGAATGGAAGCTAGAAAAGGAAATGCTGAATGTAAAACAAAACAAAACAAACCTCAGCCCTCCAGGACAAAAGCCGATAACTAAGTGCTTTCTAACATGCTGATTAGGTTTCAAGAGGATACCGCTTTAAATAAGTGTAATTGTCTGTCCATAGGCAGAAGCTGAATAATGGCAGGATGAATATCTATACTTAATTTTTTGTTACTGTCTTCCTGTAGCACACAGGGACTTGTTACGTTTAGGGAAAATGCTAACCTAATGGAGGGTTTAAACCATAAGCTAGTTTGTTATACCAAAATGACTGAGAGAACAAAGCATAAAGTGTTTTCAGATTTCTAGTACACCTTGATTGCTATCCATTAAACTTAAGACAGGTTAAACAAAGCACAGGAAATAAGAGAACTCCTAGTCCCACAACTGGCAAATTGTGCGCACACTTTCCATTCCTGAGAAAATAATACACAAACCTGAAAAATGCATTTAACTGAGAAACGAAGACATCCTTGTCCTATTGGAAGACTAAGGTGACAGCTCTTGGGCTCAGTGATTTTCAGATAAGCTCCAGTCTTCAACTTGCAGACACCAGTGACAGCTCCTTTTTTTGCATTGAAAGGGAAAATGTTTCAACAACACATTGAAAACATACTTAAGGGACAAGAAACAAAATCAAGACTGCAGTGAGAAGGAAAACAGAAAAACAATACTGGGAAAAAAAAAAAAAAAGAGAAAAGAGAAAAGACCTTGGTCTTTGTATCGACCAACGAGATAAGCCTTACACATTTTTAAGTTTATTTTTGACGATTGATTGATGCGTTACCAGATATTAAGTACTAATCAAGAGCAAATATTAACACTAGTAAGAATAAATCCGATCCACCAGCCCTTATTCAAAATACATCAATTTCTAATTTGGAGACAACGTCTCTCTGACAAGGAAGTAGAAAAGCTGTAAATACCGATATAGTTTCCTCTCCCGATGTTCCATATACATACCGACGCTGTTCCTACACCTACACTCTGAGCATAAATTTATGTTGACATGAGTATCGGGTGTTATTTCTCTCTCTGTTTGCCTTGAGAGACTCTCCTCCTGTCCACTGAAAAGTAAACTCAAGATTCCAGATCAGTTAAGACAGTTGCTAGCCCCCCATTCAGAGTTCTGCAGCAGCACTGTTCAGATTTTTCAGCAGTCTCTTTACAAAATGACCACTTACAAGTGTACAAAAACACTTATCACCTAGCTTCTCAGTAGGTACACGTTTGGCCTCTCTTAAGCAGAGAGTCAATCACAGCTTAAGATTTTATACAAGATCCCATTTTCAAGTTTGGGGTTATTTCAGAAAATCTTTTTCCCTAGAAACAGTACTACTAGTAACACTTGAACTGGTTTGCCAGCACAACCTTTTACCGTGTTAGAAATGATGTTGACTTCTACCTTCATGTAGCATACATAGTGTCCTGTGCGACAGTTGATTCCATGATGCACCAGCACCGCATATAAGGCGTAGAGGAGTGGTTCTCCACTTGATTGAGACATGTAGGCTCGGAGGTCCAAATACTCAGGATATTTTACCTCCTAAAGAGAGACCAAGAAGATAGAAAAATTATATCAGAGTACTTCGCGGACTAGCCAGAGAAAAACACTTCCAAAAAACAGAGACTGGAATTATATGAATATATTTCTTGATTCACTAAAAATAAGTCTTCCCATAAGCAATGTTTAATACTAGAAGTTGCAGACAACTGTTTCCTGATGAATTAGCCTTCTCAGAGGAAAGTATATGCTTCTTGTCAAGCAGGAACTTTACTGATATTAAGAGAAAAATGAAAAAAAGAGAAAATGAAAATAAAAGCAGACCATTTCTCTATATTCTTAAGGTATATTCTTAATATACCTTGTTGATCTTTCCACCTGTGAAATCTGCAAATCTTTTCAGTGATATTGTGAGAACGTTGGAAGAACGGTGTATGGTAAATCTCTTGGATGCAGGAACCATCTTTTTACACCTTAAAAACAAGCAGAGACAAGTGTTTGAAAGCATCTTCTTTTTCGCCCCCAAAACAAACTCCTTTTAATGTCTCACGCATGCTTATGCTATTTGAATGATATTTACTTGCATCATGTGTTTGGTTTTTTCTTTTCATAAACCCATGCACTGCATGTCACGTTTGTTAATACAGAGAAGAAGGTAAGTTTTACCAACAACTCAGAGCACAGCGGGAACAGGAATCTCTCACGAAAGCATATTACCAGGGAGTTATAAAATATAAACAAAAAATAGTAAAAATGAGTTATATATAAGACTAATAACAGTTATCAGCAATGGAAAAAGTACCGTACATGTGCAAGGCCTTTCCTTTTAAGCTCACAAAAAGACAGAAAATTCTGGCTTTAAGTGTGACTGAACCGATCACACCTCAAAGAGCACGTTAAGGAAGGACCATGCAATTCAGATGTGAGGTGCTATTACAGTTCTTTCTCTTCCTCAGACATCACTTATGAGAATCCTGAATACGCTGCATGTTGCTTTCTAGGATCCGCAGGCTAAGACGAACCTGGGATTAAATTGCTTTAATAACCTATTGGACGCTCTTGATTCGACACCTTAATTTCCTTAGTATCCAACAACAAGAAGTGGATACTGCATTTTTCATTTAGAGGGGTCAGGCATGAATCCTACAGAACTGAGCCGGGCACTCTGTGCTTTTCTGAGGGGATGTTTGACTAACAGCTTGTTTTGCCAAACCATCTTATGCAAATGTTCAATTGTTTCTCACATACGTAGAAACATCTTATATATTGATCAGCACAGAGAGCGCCTGAACTCAACAGGCTTTCCCTGTGCACGGGTTAGGCTTAAGGGAGCTCATTTCGGACATTAGTCCACATCGACAGGTTTCACAGTTCAAGAGCTGTGCAAGACGCTGTTTAGTGAGCCAGCACAGGCTGCTAACATTCATTACCACAGAGCCAGCTCACATTCCCTGACACTCAATCTAACTTTGTTTCACAGTGAACGCTAGGACCTGCAGCAACCTGCTGCTGCCTTCCACTCCAAATCATTCTCCACAGCTCCTTGCTTCAGCTCACCACTACTTACTGGGCATGTCTTTTCACTTCTGCCAATATGAATATTTCAGCATGCAGCTACACGCCTAGGAAGCTTGACAAGCCATGGTGCAGACAATGCTACGAGAAAAGTCCAATATCAGCTAATAGCCACTCTTCTTAGATTTCCAAAACAGATGTAACGTTTTCAAGTTTGGGATTATTTCCGTGCACCAGTTGTTTAAACAAAATGAAGCAACAACAACAACAACGAAGCTGCGTCTCCTTATTTCTAAATGAAGTTAAAAGATAACATGCTCTAAGTCATGCAATACATAAAACTAATATCTAGCATTAAGACATAATTAGTTAATAATCTCACTCGCTACATTTGTAGCAATTCTCTCCATCCAGCTCTTCAGGTTTCACAAATAGTTCTAGAGCTCTGGTAACAGATGAAACCGCCTAGAGGAGCGAGAGAGAAGAGCGTAAAGTCACTGTAAATTCAAAATTCCAGAGACGCACTAGGAGTTTATAAGAGAACCTGACTAACACATACTTAAGCGATCTACTATGAGCACTGTCAAGAAGGAGGCAGAAAGAGCATGCTCAGCGTTTACCTCACCTGGAAGTCATTCTACTTTGAAACAAATCATTTTCCAGTAACGCAGACAGCATCTATAGTGTGCTTTCTCATCAATACTGGCAACAAATCCAACAGTCTAACAATTAGACGTATATTGAGGTAGAACAACAAAGAAGTGTGACAGTATTATACTTTGCGCAGCAATAAAATTCTTTCCCCTTAAACCCAATGCAGACGTGGAGACTATTTACAGGGGTTCCACAGAAGGACAAAGTCCAATCCACTTTCTAACCACCACCAAGCTCTTATATTTTAACATTGTACGTGGTTTGGTTTTTTAAGTTAAACAAGTTTAATTTAGAAAGTTATACATGTACTTAAACATCATGAATTATATTTACAAAACCTCCTACCTTTACATCCAAAGTGATATCAAGAAATGCCTCATACGTATCCGAAACTGCTTTGCAATTCAAGCACTTCACTGGAAGCAAAATATAAATGCTTAACAACACGTGAAGGAGACTAACTGTCCACATTCAAGTTGTCGATAGATACTACTTCAGACAAACTACAGACTGCTTTACTACCGACAAAAGACACAGATCAGTTCTAAGGACAGGAATATTTTTAAAAGTACCTCTTGATCTTAGAAATCCTCCAAATATTTGATGAATGATGGTGGTAGCTTGAGAAGATCTGTCCAATCTGGAAATAAATTATAATCAGACCTCAGAAGATTTAAGGCACACAGTTAACTCTTCAAAGAGTTTTATGAAAACCAAGGATGACCTAGACTTTCAGTTTTGATAGTAAATAAAGGCCTAAAAGGTGCTAGAGAACGTATAAAAGTGAATTTGTTTATGCTTACTTGGTGCTTCCATTCAAGCACGCTTCCTGCATAGCATCAACAGTATAGCGCAAGAACTCGTGTGCGTCTTCTTGACTGCCAAAACGGAAATGTTGTCCTATTCCTAAATAAGAAGATGATAGTATTCACCTCATTTAAAAATGAAGTAATTCTCCTGTTTCTAAAATCTCTCTTCTTTACAGTGTTAAAACCATTTATACACATCAAATAATTATTTGAAGATTACAAGATGCTGAAAAAGAAACACATCTGAAGCCACTTACGACTGAGATTATTGATAACACGCGTAGGCTCGATGGCATCAACAGTGCAACGCAGGGCCTGGTTAATGTGAGTCTCCATCGTGCACATCATGCAAAAATCTTGTTCACGACCTGAAGAGTGAAAGAAGAAAGCATCCCAGTCTAGCGAAACAGACATAACTACAAACAAACATATAAGTAACATTTAAACTATAGATACAATATCCACTCTCCTTGTCCCAACAGTCTCCTAACATTTCATTTCACACAACTTTATAGAATAAAAATATCCATTAAGCCTGTATTCAAGTGCATTTTGTGATGAGAAATCTAAAAGACTACTGCAAAGTCACGTTTGTAAAGGCTGACAGGAATGTGAACTCCACAGGTTGCAAAATGTATGAGGAAAGAATATTTGACCTTGATGATACAGCATTAAGAGAACGTGGGTTATTTTCAGCACAGTGCTGTCAGGTGAGCTTCATGATACAGAGCTACGAGTCCTTTGGGAAAAAGGAAAAATTACAGTAATGTATGTAATAGTACTTCTGCCCTCCTTTTTTCAACAGGATTCTTAACTGAAACGATTTCTATATACAGGAAGAAAACAGTTAAATTTCTAGGTATCGATACAAAGATACCAGCCTAAAAAGCATACAGGTTTAGTACAACATTTACTTTATAGTACAACATTTTATTTAGGACAAAATCAGTCTAGATTTTAATACAGTCCCACAAAAAAATCTAGTCGTGTTCATAACAGCTCATATTGCTTTCTAGGTTTTTTTTGTTTTTTTTTTTTTTTAATTGGTTCAACAACGAACAGACCATTTATTGTAGTGCATTATGGAACCTCGGCTGTGCAGACTAAAGACCTATGATGCCAACATCCTAAATTTTATTGCCTTTCTAGCAGCAGGAAGCCCAAATAGCCCAAATGCCAAATGTTCATTAAATGCATTACTGTCCAATGCACTTCATTATTCCCATGAAGCAAGAAAAGATCCTTTTAAAAAAACAAACAAACAAACAAACAAAAAAAACACATGGTGCATTAAACGCACTCCATATGCTATTCCGAGCCCACTGCTAATACAATGCTCAAAGCCAGCGTCTACAGGTAAAATCAGGCAAGTAAGTTTGTCTCACAGAATCACTGCTGTTCTTTCACCTTCACAGCTATCCAACAGATTTAAAATACTGTTAGAAAGTACTCACATGACTGGCTGTGCTCAAGAGAAAGCATGTAATTGGCAAGTGGGGGGGTGTAGGTCAAACACTGTAGAGTAGCATTAAGAAAACACGTGTTGCCAAGATTGTACAGGCCAACTCCAACACTTTGTGTTTCTTGCCAATCCATACGTATCTTCTCAGGTGGAAAAAGAATCCTTTGTGGCGGAGCAATTCCATCATTAACAACTGCAAGAAAGTTATATTTAAAAAGAGATTTTGTTTGTTTGTTTCTAAGAAAGGTATTAAGTATATATAGGTATAGTGAATATATAAAGTATATATAGGCATAGTAAAAATACTATTCTGCGGGAGCACCTAGAGGAACTAGCTACAATCCAAAACAGAAAAACTTATTGCAGACACCTTTAATACCGCCATATTCAAATTGGCTGGTCAACACAACGTTTTGGGAAAAAAAAGTTTAGTCAACCATTTTAATTTCTTCCTTATTATATGCTTTTTTCCTTATTATAACTTCAACCACAAACTTAGACTTGAAATTATATGGTAATAAATGCAAGGACAATGTAAAAACAAATAACTAGGAATGACGGTACCCCTACAAATATCAGATCTTTTCCTGAGCAATCTTAACATTCAAAAACCTGTGAATAATGGAACCTGTGAATAGCAACAATCAAACACTTTTCTTTGCAAAACAGAAAAGATATGGATGAATCAGTGCATTACAAAATGCTCCCCACATTTCTCTGTCGACTGTAAATATATCAAAATTAATTTCTGTAACGTCAGTCACTTCAGTTGCCTTAGGAGAATCGCTTTGGAAGTCTTTATTCACAGTAGTCCTATTCTCTATCAGTGCAACAAGCAAGAACTACCACTTTCTACTTTTGTTTTGAAGAAAACGGAGGCAGGATAAAGCGCACACTTACTTAGATCTCTTTGGGCAAAAGGCTTAGATTTTTCAGAGGATCTACAATAAATAGCACCTCCACATCCTTGGGCCACAGAGACTTGGCTTGAATCTTCTGCAGGTGGTATCCGGCCCCAGTTTGCGGTGCGTGACATCAGTTTTTTAGTACTCGGTTTCTTGGATTTGCCAGACCGCCTTGAAGATGGCTTTTTAGACTTTGAAGATTTGGGCTTGTTAACTATGGTCATTGTTCTCATCTGCGACAGAGACAAATGTTCTGGCTGACGTAAGAATACCAAGAAGCATTCCAAGAAGAAAAGAGTAGTAGAAGTCCTGTCACTTAATCTCAAAGAAACGGCCTTGAAGAACTAAATTGCTGGTATGAATGATTTAAAAGGAATCCCCAAACTAAACACACAAAGGAAAAATTTCCATCAAAACTCTATCAGTATTACTTTTAGCTTCTGCAGAACTAGTGGCTGATGCCATTTCTTTCACTTTCGTAGGATTTTAATCCATTACAACTCTGGAGTCTTTTTAATATAAAAATGCAAATGACATTCTCTGAGGGGAATCAGTTATTTATTGCATTTTTGGAGCTTTGCAATTATCTATTAATTATTACCTATTATCTAATAGATAATGGTTGCGATTTATATATAATTGTTGCTCACGCTAGTAATGGAGCACTATTACTTTACTGCCTGCGCTTTTCTGCTTCGTGTGCACAAAGGTACCTGCATTTCGCTGCTACTTTACTTCTGTCTTTCCAGGGCTCACCCTCTACCTCACTGTCTACTGCACCAGTCATGATGGCTTGGTTGTGATTCTATAATGAGCCTAGCTTTTGAATACACTTTTTCTGGGCGTCACTTTGTGATAGCAAGTTAATTTGTGAGGGCTTATCACCTATGACCTGCTTCTCAGTAGGTACACGTTTGGCCTCTGTTAAGCAGAGAGTCAATCACAGCTTAAGATTTTGTCCAAGATGCCATTCACGAAACTGAGTTTAACCTTGACAGAACTGAGTTTAACCTTTAAACCTGAAGCTCCGTTAAAGAATAAAGCAGCACCCAAGCCAGGAAATAGAAGTTAATCGTCACTTTACCCTGAAACGCACGTAAAGCCGGTGAGCTATTCTGTGCTGGCAGGATTGCTGCCGGGATGGCCGACGAGGCGGCGGGCACAGGGGGCCACAGGACCTGCTCCCCGGGGCCACAGGTCCTGTCACAGGGGGCTGCCGGGGGTCTCCAGGCGCCGGGAACAGCGGCAACAGCGGGGACAGAGGGGACAGCAGCGACAGCAGCCGCCACCTCAGCCGAGGCCGTCTCCACAACTGCCACAACGGCCTCGGAACGCCGCCCAACTCGGAGCTCCAGCGTGACGCCTTTTCAACCTGGCCGCGGTGCTCACGGCTAAAAGCAGAGCGTTTCCTCCGGCGTGTCTTTACTGTCGGTGCCGGACCGGCCCTCACCCCGAGCTCTCCCTGCCGGGAGGGCTTTGCGGTTGGGGTTTCCCTCCCGCCGCCGCCGCGGGCAGGCCCCGCGCGCAAGCTGTCCGCGCTGGGGAGCGGCATGTCGCCCGCGGCGAGAGCCCGAGGGCGCGACACGAAAAAGCCCCGACACGAAAAAGCCCCGACGTGCGGGCGAGGCGGCGGGGAGACGGCTCTGAGGGAGCGGCCGCTTCGCCCCGCCGTCCTCCTCCCCTCCCGGGCCGCCCCGCCGAGCCCCGTGCGCCTCAGGTGCTGCCCTGAGAGGGCGCTCGGGCACTGGGACAGCTGCCCAGGGCAGTGGTCGTGGCACCGAGCCTGACGGGGGTCCAGAAGTGTTTGAACAATGCTCTCAGACATAGGCTCTGCTTTTGGGGTGGTCCTGTGTGGAGCCAGGAGTTGGACTCGCTCATTATTGTGAGCCCTTTCCACCTTGGGATGTTCTCTGATTCTAGGTCAGCAATCCATTATCTGATGAGAGGTGTGGAGTCATTCGAAGGGAAGAGAGACCAAAACACTTCTGGTTTCCAGAAGCGGGTATTTGGTAACCAAACCGATGATTCCTTTTCTTCTAGAGCGAGTAGCAGCAGGGATCCGCTTTACAATATGCTGGCAACAAGGAAACGAAGAATTGCAAACAAGACGTAGGACTTGAGCAGCAGCTTGTATACATGCATCAGCTTATAAATGAGCACACAGCTGAGCGATAATGCAAAAATTGGACAAACTAAGAGAAGACGTTAACTGTAAATTTTATAGGTATACACTTTACTATGACGTAAGAACTGGGCAAGACCTTTCAGGGAAAAGAGCTGTTGGCATGTAATTTGAAGTAAGCTTCAAATCCCAGAGGATGATTTTGTTGGAACTTTATTCAGCTGAAAACGTGGAAGCCTTGTTTCTGCTTGTGTTAGTTACAGCTCCAGTTTACTTTGGTTGGGAGGGAAGGCATTCCAGGCTAATGTGCTGTACCTGTTCCTTCAGCTCGTTGTCCATAAACGGAGGAGCAAATGAAATTCTTTGAATCTCCATTAAATGCAGCACTACAAAGCGGAGTAGAGGGCGATTTGGCACTTAATTTTTCTGTAAGCAGAAAACCCAACAGAATCTCCACAACAGTTTTCAAATCTTGTCCTGCAGTAAATGACCAGCTGAGTGAAGCTTGCATTTAGAGTATGTGCTCCTACGTTAGAGGGAAATAGCTTTTCCTCTTCAGAAGTGCAACTGAGTGGTGAACTGGCAGCTACGTAGGGAACTAGTTGTACCAAAGGGTTTGTGTTGAAGGCACAGAAAAATATGCAGGTCCCAACAGTAAAGGATTGTCTGTAGGCATCACACTGAGTACAGATGTTGTCCGCGAGTTCGTGCCCAGTGCACCGCGCCAATAAGCACCCAGAGTCGGAATGCACACCAAGGTCTTTTAATTACATAATTAATTACAGAACTCTGCAGAGTCAGGTACTTGGCTATCTTTCGCAAAGCAAGCACACCTCTGACTCGAATCACCGTCATTCATACACAGGAAACTTGTGAAAACTCTCTCTTTGGCTCCTTTTGATTGGTTATTACAGCTCACCTAACTTTTCTCTACTGAGCTTGCGCATTACAGAGGAACACCGGGGGGGGGGGGGGGGTACAGGAGGAGGGGGACACACACCGAATCCCACATTAGCAAGGATTATCATTTTGACAGGTGTGATTTCTAATGTGTTAATGACCCTTAATGAGCAAAAGGTTACTACAGGCCAGTCTGGAGCTGGTTTTCTCCTTCTTGTTTTTTCCCTTTTATCCCTTCTCTTCCTTGCTTCTGCTAGCTCAAGGCTACCTGTCTCTCTCCTTCCTTATTTTCTCAGCTAAAAGACTACACAAGCTACAGGCCTCCCTATTTTCTTCAAGGTTTCCTTGCTTTTCTCCCAGCTTTGGGACTACACAGGTGTGCTTTGATATTTGCCAGTATAGCTAAAACTCATGCCAGTCTGCTCACGCACAATAAGCAGTAAGAGTTAAGGACTGGTTTCATCTGCTTTTTACATAGTAACATCCTCCTTATGTTTTAGATATGCTGTAGTTAAAGCTTAAAGTAGTTCAAGTAGTTAAGTTAAAGGAGTAAAGTTACTCCTTGTGGAGTAATTGCCTTAAGTGACTAGGCATTATAAGCACCCCTCCATCCCAAAAGCTACCCGCCTCCAAGGGGCAACCACCCCTCACTGAGCACATCCTCTGAATTTCTCGGAGCCTGTGCCTTTAAACGCAAGCGAGGTAATTTCTACCAATCACAACCAAGATACGCATGACTGGAGTCACTCAAGCTCCACCTAAAAGATAGAAAATAATATAAATTGGCTTAAGAGAAAGGGAATGTTGGGGAAGATACTGTCACGAAGGATACCTTCTGACATCAGTCGACAGGCTGAGCCTCTCACCCCTCCCCCCCCCCGCCCACTGGGATGCTGCGAGGTAAGATCTGAACGCTTGGTTATACCAGGCGTCTCCACGGAAACTTAGAAATCTCTAGCGTCTTTATGCTTTTTAACATCTTAATACCTAGGCCGTGTACCTGTGCATTTCATGCATGCTAGCTTGCTTTTGCAGACAGTGAATTTATCACTGGCAATCCAAAGGACCTGTGTATCTGTTGCCGTAATAAACTGCACTTAATTGCATTGTTCCTGGCCGTGACAGTTCTCCTTGAACGCGACTAGAGCGAGGGCGTGCTGCGTTGTTGGTGGATCCGTGGCCGTGATAGTTCAGTACCCTGAAGCCGACCGGACCCGTAACGGTCAATCGGCTACACCCCTTAATGCGACACTACTAAAGGAAGAAGATGACAGGGCTTGCATTAGGCACGAGTTGCATTAGGCTTTGCATGTGAAAACATCCCCAAATAATTTCACATGGATTTAACGTTTTTAAAGGGAAAAAAACAGGAAGGTGTAGTCTTTCTGTAAGCTACAGCCCTAGATAGTTAAGGCATCAGCATTCATTCCTTTGCTTGACAACAAACTATGAACATACAGAAGAGTTAAATATTTTCATTGCATTCTTAAAGGCGATTTTTCAGACTTGTGCTTCAGTTGTTGGAGTTGAAGAAATCGGTAGACGCCCTTACTTTTACGTTAAGACCAAAATCTTTATCTAAGATTGTGTTATCTAACACAACTAAACTCCCACCCCCACATGTCTTTTTGGAACTTCTGAAAGATCTTTCTGCAGTCCCACTCTGATGGTCTTTCAGTTGTTGAACCTGAGCTGTGCCTACCGCACCAACGAATGCTTTCATGACACAGTATTTTGTCAAAGCAGTTTTGCTTCTTGGAGCTACAGAAGCAGCTCTGGCTACATGATAGGGAACTGTGCTGCACTGGCAAAAACAGACTTACTTACAGACTTAACACCACTTGCTAACTTGATCTATTTCAAATCTCATTTTAACTTTAAAGAGCAATCAGTTTTGCGGTTCCTGTCTTACTAAGTTGCCTTGTTTTGCATGGAAGGTCAGCCTGTGAATGTTTTGCTTTATTGCATGCTTCAAAAAAAGGCTGAGAGGAAGAGACTGGAGGAACCTTTTCTATTCTATAGACTTTCCCCCACGAATGTGGAATTGCAGGCTACTTGGATGAATGTTCGAATGTAAGGGAGCAAGCCTCAGCCAAAGGAGGTAGAATCCTTGCTTAAGAGGAAGTAGCAGTGTGGGGACATCTTTGCTTAATGGGAGCCGTTTAAACTCTTCATAGAAACTCAATAAGCTCTACATCTTATGTTTGGAAAGCAGTATGGTTACGCAGCTGCTAACCTAATGACTTGAGTCTTCTGCTCTGCAACCACGTTTTGTTTTCAAGCAGTGCATACATCAGTTTAGGCTTTGGACAAGGAGATTTGTAATGCAAATAGTGATAAACCAGAATCAGTGCTACTGACGAGTGTAATGGTGAAATGCAGCAAATCAAGTGTTCCTGGAGAACTGTGAGATTACAAAACCAATAAGCCATGAAGCACTTTTTTTTTTTTTTTTTAATCAATTCTTATATGCTGAAATAACACCTTCAAGAAAATCTGTTTATCCAGCCAGGCGACGGTGTCTACCTGTAAGCACAAAGGAAACGCCTTGAGAGTTCGTTTGCTGTATTTGAAGTTCTTATACCCTGCAGAAATAATTATTTAGAGTAACATGTAACTGAGGAGATCGTAGCAGGAAGTATATTATTTCTAGCATTAAATTGCTGCCCCGTTGCCAGTGCAATCTAGGGAGAGAACTGTATATAATAGTTAAACTCCCCTGGACTGACTTAAATTTTAAAATATTCTGACAAAGTAAGCTCTAAATCACTTGACATTTTGAACAGTTTTAAACGGGTACAAAACCGAAGCTTTATAAACCAAGCAGCATTTATAATGCTTCATATATAAAAACAATGCCTATTTTTAAGATTTGTTACATATCTATGTAGATACGCTTGCTGGAAAAGCCAGGTCTGTTGTAGACCAAATGCTGCAGATTAAGACTTGTGGCTTACCAGTTCCATTTCTGTATTTTCTTGGAAAATGTTTCGAGTTAGAGTTTAAATATAAAATGTAAATACTGTACAGATATATATTGAAATAAGTATTTCTTGGTGTACACAGCTGATTTGCATGACAAATACTCTGTATCGATCATTGTTAAAAACGCAATGTTCTGTGTAAATCCACTGCGTATTAATCTTTTCATTTATCATCAAGAGCTGTTACTTAAGCCTGGACATTCTCAAAAATAAAGTGTGAAACTATATACCATTGTGTAGCTCCTCCTTTATCAAGAGTACATGCAAGATAATTGCTCCTTTTTTTTTTCTTTCTAGAGGATGATTCAATTTTATAGCATGGATTATAACCGCTCTTGCAAGTGACCTTCTTTTAAGCACAACAGTTTAAATGATCAGGTTACAGAGAAAACCCTTTCACTGCAAAATAGATTCAATAAAGACTTGTGGCTTACCAGTTTCATTTCAAAACCCAAGGTGTTGGGTTTGATGGAAAAATGGTTGGTTTGGATGGTAAAAAGGTCGTCCGTTTTGATGGTAGGTTTAGTCTGAGTATTGAAGGCTTCCATCAGTAAGCTCTGCATCTGAAAGACAAAGGGAAGAAATGTCATTCCCTGTTGTGATACTCAACATGGAACTGTCTGGCTCAGTGGTTTTCTTTCTAAAGAGAGAAGTCACAAGCCTGCACACAGCTTGATCTGCTCTCTGACTACAGGGCTGAACTGACTGGAGAAGGCAGCTTCCAAAGCCCTCCCATTAAACTGACTGCATTTCAGTTCCATGCTAAAATTGGTCAACTGTACAGAATATTAGGACAAAGCTACCTGTTTTGATAGCAAACGGTAGACCTTAGGTAAGTTGCATTCATTTGAAGGTTTGACTGGACGGCATCCTTGTTTTACTAGTGATCTTGTGGTCAAGCTGACCAAATCCTAGCCACAGAACAGAAGCGTTCAGAAACTGGCTAGAGAGAGCACTTATTAGAGAGAGCAGGAATTTAACTGCTTTAACGCTGCTCTTTCTCTCACGTATCTGGAATTTCCTTAAATCACAAATTATCACTAGCTATCCTTGTTAATTTATTCAAAGTAACATGAGTCCAGGTGAAAAGGCACACTCTAACAAGTCCTCAGTTGTTCCTAGTCTGCTCCTAGCTTACTTGAGAGGTTCAATACAGTAAGAAATAAATAAATAAATAAATAACCTGCTGAAGTGGCCTTTTTTCAGATTAGATTCCACCATTCAGAAAATCCTGCTTAAGAGATGTTTTTTCTTTTCTTTGAAAGACTGACCTTCCCCCACATGAAACTAATTAGTATCTTTAGGCTTGATGAAATACATGAATTCCTCAATTTACCAAAATTGCTTTGCACAGCCCTCCCATCCTGCTTATGTTGCAAGCAGCGTATCTAAGTGGGGTACTGTTGGGGTACATCTCTTTCACTCATGTAGCCCAGTGATCCCAATGCCCTGGACTTGTGTAATGTGTGCAAGACATTTACTTTCTCCCTATACTTTTGACTGGTTTAGAATAAGCGAGTTCGCCATCTGCTGGCCAGAGAATTCACCGAAGCCCAAAGAGCATTAGAGCAGACGCATTTTCTTCTGTGCTATTCCTGATTTATCAGCTAGAAGAGACACAGTTTAGTACAATCAGGATTCTTTTGACATTAGTAGCATAAAAAGTCTATTTTTGCAACACTGGTATTTGAAAGACCTCCGTTCAGTCCCTAATTTTGTTCTTGATAATGGGACAGATTGTATTAATGTTTGCAAGAATGTGTGAACAACCAGCCTCCCCTCCATGTCGTATTTTAAGATTAAAACTTGTGGTCGTCCCTGTCTCAAAACACAGTCATGCTTTGCAACAATCGCACTCCCTCTTTAGCTTGAAGGAACTTGTCAGTGCCAGAATCTACTGACTATGGCAATTTACTTCATCATCCAAACCGGGCAGAATTTTTGAAAACCTCTAGCAAGATTTCACTTCTCCAAACATTATGTAGAAGACATTCAGCTGTAAAGCAAGAAGATGAAGTCCTTTGTTTCCTATGCCAGAATGACATTTTCAACACTGAACAGGATTGTCACCGACCGTTAACTGGTTGTTAAGTTGTGGCTAGGTATAAAATGTAGAAAATGTTTAAAAATAAAACTTGCCTTTGGATAGTGAACTGTCTTCTTCGGGGATTACTTCAGTTACCTGTAAGAGGAAAACAGATGATTTGGGGGGGTTGTTTGTTTTTAAGAACGGGTGCAGTCTTGCCAGTAATTTAGCTGGTATTTTTCAAAGTGACCTCTTAGAAACTTTACAGCACTGTTGAATCAACATGTCTCTAACCCTACAATTAAATAATGCTAAAAGATGCAGCAATTTATCTTCCTGCAAGTGCTTATTAAGATATCTGAGTAACTGCGACCGTGGCTTCATCACAGATATATATATATATATATATATTTAATACTACACACTTCTGCTCAGAAAGAAAATCACGGAAAATGTAAAATTTCATTTGAGATGCTGAATTTGTTGCAGTGTGAGATCTTCTTCATCACATGATTCTATTCGTAATTAAACCATATTATCTACTGAGAGACCAAGATTACGACAAGAACAGCACAGAGTTCAGCATGAAGCCGATCAGGAGCTCAAGTTTGTACTTATTTTTTTGTAAGGAGATGTACCAAGCTGGCTTTTTTATTGTTTCATCAGCACATTTCTAAGCCTATATGAGCAGGGGAAAAAAAAAAAAACAAAAAAAACCCAAGTAGAACAATTGCAGGGCTCCTCAGTTTACAGCATGAGGTCGCTTTTTCCAGGTGAAAAGCGGAGCCATAAGTGGCAGTACACTAAAGCCCTGGCACGTGGAGATCCGAGAGGAGAGCTGTTTGGCCCTCCTTTTCACTCCTGGGAACCACATACCTCAAAACCCACAGACTATGGGATATATCTCAGAGAAATCTTGGGAAAGGAGAGCATGAAGAGCATGTTTGTAAATTTATTTCTCCCTGGGCTTCTTCTGCTTCTCCAAGAAATACTTGTTTGAATATAACTTTGGCAGCAGTACTTATGCTGTTTTGCACCTACCACATTTAAAACTCCTACAAAAAACTGAAAAGTTAGACTGAAAAGCATCTCTTTCCGTTCTACTTTGTAAAGCTGCATGTTTTCCTCATGCAAAACAACAGGGGAATGGAAGCTAGAAAAGGAAATGCTGAATGTAAAACAAAACAAAACAAACCTCAGCCCTCCAGGACAAAAGCCGATAACTAAGTGCTTTCTAACATGCTGATTAGGTTTCAAGAGGATACCGCTTTAAATAAGTGTAATTGTCTGTCCATAGGCAGAAGCTGAATAATGGCAGGATGAATATCTATACTTAATTTTTTGTTACTGTCTTCCTGTAGCACACAGGGACTTGTTACGTTTAGGGAAAATGCTAACCTAATGGAGGGTTTAAACCATAAGCTAGTTTGTTATACCAAAATGACTGAGAGAACAAAGCATAAAGTGTTTTCAGATTTCTAGTACACCTTGATTGCTATCCATTAAACTTAAGACAGGTTAAACAAAGCACAGGAAATAAGAGAACTCCTAGTCCCACAACTGGCAAATTGTGCGCACACTTTCCATTCCTGAGAAAATAATACACAAACCTGAAAAATGCATTTAACTGAGAAACGAAGACATCCTTGTCCTATTGGAAGACTAAGGTGACAGCTCTTGGGCTCAGTGATTTTCAGATAAGCTCCAGTCTTCAACTTGCAGACACCAGTGACAGCTCCTTTTTTTGCATTGAAAGGGAAAATGTTTCAACAACACATTGAAAACATACTTAAGGGACAAGAAACAAAATCAAGACTGCAGTGAGAAGGAAAACAGAAAAACAATACTGGGAAAAAAAAAAAAAAAGAGAAAAGAGAAAAGACCTTGGTCTTTGTATCGACCAACGAGATAAGCCTTACACATTTTTAAGTTTATTTTTGACGATTGATTGATGCGTTACCAGATATTAAGTACTAATCAAGAGCAAATATTAACACTAGTAAGAATAAATCCGATCCACCAGCCCTTATTCAAAATACATCAATTTCTAATTTGGAGACAACGTCTCTCTGACAAGGAAGTAGAAAAGCTGTAAATACCGATATAGTTTCCTCTCCCGATGTTCCATATACATACCGACGCTGTTCCTACACCTACACTCTGAGCATAAATTTATGTTGACATGAGTATCGGGTGTTATTTCTCTCTCTGTTTGCCTTGAGAGACTCTCCTCCTGTCCACTGAAAAGTAAACTCAAGATTCCAGATCAGTTAAGACAGTTGCTAGCCCCCCATTCAGAGTTCTGCAGCAGCACTGTTCAGATTTTTCAGCAGTCTCTTTACAAAATGACCACTTATAAGTGTACAAAAACACTTATCACCTAGCTTCTCAGTAGGTACACGTTTGGCCTCTCTTAAGCAGAGAGTCAATCACAGCTTAAGATTTTATACAAGATCCCATTTTCAAGTTTGGGGTTATTTCAGAAAATCTTTTTCCCTAGAAACAGTACTACTAGTAACACTTGAACTGGTTTGCCAGCACAACCTTTTACCGTGTTAGAAATGATGTTGACTTCTACCTTCATGTAGCATACATAGTGTCCTGTGCGACAGTTGATTCCATGATGCACCAGCACCGCATATAAGGCGTAGAGGAGTGGTTCTCCACTTGATTGAGACATGTAGGCTCGGAGGTCCAAATACTCAGGATATTTTACCTCCTAAAGAGAGACCAAGAAGATAGAAAAATTATATCAGAGTACTTCGCGGACTAGCCAGAGAAAAACACTTCCAAAAAACAGAGACTGGAATTATATGAATATATTTCTTGATTCACTAAAAATAAGTCTTCCCATAAGCAATGTTTAATACTAGAAGTTGCAGACAACTGTTTCCTGATGAATTAGCCTTCTCAGAGGAAAGTGTATGCTTCTTGTCAAGCAGGAACTTTACTGATATTAAGAGAAAAATGAAAAAAAGAGAAAATGAAAATAAAAGCAGACCATTTCTCTATATTCTTAAGGTATATTCTTAATATACCTTGTTGATCTTTCCACCTGTGAAATCTGCAAATCTTTTCAGTGATATTGTGAGAACGTTGGAAGAACGGTGTATGGTAAATCTCTTGGATGCAGGAACCATCTTTTTACACCTTAAAAACAAGCAGAGACAAGTGTTTGAAAGCATCTTCTTTTTCGCCCCCAAAACAAACTCCTTTTAATGTCTCACGCATGCTTATGCTATTTGAATGATATTTACTTGCATCATGTGTTTGGTTTTTTCTTTTCATAAACCCATGCACTGCATGTCACGTTTGTTAATACAGAGAAGAAGGTAAGTTTTACCAACAACTCAGAGCACAGCGGGAACAGGAATCTCTCACGAAAGCATATTACCAGGGAGTTATAAAATATAAACAAAAAATAGTAAAAATGAGTTATATATAAGACTAATAACAGTTATCAGCAATGGAAAAAGTACCGTACATGTGCAAGGCCTTTCCTTTTAAGCTCACAAAAAGACAGAAAATTCTGGCTTTAAGTGTGACTGAACCGATCACACCTCAAAGAGCACGTTAAGGAAGGACCATGCAATTCAGATGTGAGGTGCTATTACAGTTCTTTCTCTTCCTCAGACATCACTTATGAGAATCCTGAATACGCTGCATGTTGCTTTCTAGGATCCGCAGGCTAAGACGAACCTGGGATTAAATTGCTTTAATAACCTATTGGACGCTCTTGATTCGACACCTTAATTTCCTTAGTATCCAACAACAAGAAGTGGATACTGCATTTTTCATTTAGAGGGGTCAGGCATGAATCCTACAGAACTGAGCCGGGCACTCTGTGCTTTTCTGAGGGGATGTTTGACTAACAGCTTGTTTTGCCAAACCATCTTATGCAAATGTTCAATTGTTTCTCACATACGTAGAAACATCTTATATATTGATCAGCACAGAGAGCGCCTGAACTCAACAGGCTTTCCCTGTGCACGGGTTAGGCTTAAGGGAGCTCATTTCGGACATTAGTCCACATCGACAGGTTTCACAGTTCAAGAGCTGTGCAAGACGCTGTTTAGTGAGCCAGCACAGGCTGCTAACATTCATTACCACAGAGCCAGCTCACATTCCCTGACACTCAATCTAACTTTGTTTCACAGTGAACGCTAGGACCTGCAGCAACCTGCTGCTGCCTTCCACTCCAAATCATTCTCCACAGCTCCTTGCTTCAGCTCACCACTACTTACTGGGCATGTCTTTTCACTTCTGCCAATATGAATATTTCAGCATGCAGCTACACGCCTAGGAAGCTTGACAAGCCATGGTGCAGACAATGCTACGAGAAAAGTCCAATATCAGCTAATAGCCACTCTTCTTAGATTTCCAAAACAGATGTAACGTTTTCAAGTTTGGGATTATTTCCGTGCACCAGTTGTTTAAACAAAATGAAGCAACAACAACAACAACGAAGCTGCGTCTCCTTATTTCTAAATGAAGTTAAAAGATAACATGCTCTAAGTCATGCAATACATAAAACTAATATCTAGCATTAAGACATAATTAGTTAATAATCTCACTCGCTACATTTGTAGCAATTCTCTCCATCCAGCTCTTCAGGTTTCACAAATAGTTCTAGAGCTCTGGTAACAGATGAAACCGCCTAGAGGAGCGAGAGAGAAGAGCGTAAAGTCACTGTAAATTCAAAATTCCAGAGACGCACTAGGAGTTTATAAGAGAACCTGACTAACACATACTTAAGCGATCTACTATGAGCACTGTCAAGAAGGAGGCAGAAAGAGCATGCTCAGCGTTTACCTCACCTGGAAGTCATTTTACTTTGAAACAAATCATTTTCCAGTAACGCAGACAGCATCTATAGTGTGCTTTGTCATCAATACTGGCAACAAATCCAGCAGTCTAACAATTAGATGTATATTGAGGTAGAACAACAAAGAAGTTTTGACAGTATCATAATTTGTGCAGACATAAAATTCTTTCCGCTTAAACCCAATGCAAATTTGGAGACTCTTTACATGGCTTCCATCAGCGCATTCCTCTATATTCTTAAACCTATAATAGCAGGGAAAAAAAGAAAAAGACAAAAAAAAAAAACAAAAAGGAGAAAAAAAGCAGGATTTTTACATAGTACATATTTTTACATATTACATAGTTTACATATCCCTCCACATGCTGTTCTGAATAATAGCCAAAATATTCATAGCCACTGTATTTGTTCTCCCCACACAGCTGAAAAAACAACATTTGAAACATATTTTTCAAAACATATTTTAATATCCAGCAGACTGTTCAGTCATCAAGCATTTAAAGACTGTTTTAGATAATCTCTAGATTAATCTAAAAGGAATCCCATAAACATGCTGCAGCCGCTTACCTTTAATATACTCGCTGGATGCGATGTTTCTTCCTTTCACCTGCACTGGAAGGCTTCCCTTCCTTGTGAGGTTGTTTACTGCCCTCACTTCTGCATTGCTCTCATAAAGAGCCATCTGGAGGATGGGATTCTTCCTTCTTCTCCCGGGTTTTCTTCTGGAAACGAGGATCTAAGTGTTCCAAGAAGCCTTTCACTTTCCTGATGTTTCTCCTTTTTCTTCTTTTTGTTACGCTTGCGATTGGCATTGTCAAAGTGGAGCGCAGAGAAATACAAATCATAAAGTCTGAAAGAAACATGCAAGTTAAAAAGAGAAAAAAAGATGTGGCACTTGTTGCATACAGGAAACTTTATTTATTTTACCACAGGCGATGATTTGCCGCATGTCAGCTATTTTGTGGTACTTTGTGCACATGTAACTTCCTTTAGATGCAGCAAACTTAAGCCCTCAGATTGAAGGACCATAGGTCCTGGTTGGTACACAGATCATTAACAATGGTTAGCTCTGGAATATGTGCAAGTAAAAAAAAAAAAATATTTTAACCTAATCCAGAATGGTGTGCAGATGTGATTCGAACTACGTGGTCCAAAGCTAGTGCTCTGACACAATTCAGCAATACCTTTCCTGTCTTCACTGATCAACCTAATGATCCCCAGTCATGATCCCCAGCCAGATTATGCTATCTAAATAACTCAGAAACTATGAAAAAAAAAACAAAACATGAGAAGCACCCAGAAAAGAATTAGGAAAAAAAATGCTGATTAGGCTGGAATCCCTGCTTACTTGGAATCCTTCTCTCCCTGTTTATCTTCAGACTTCTTTTTCTTCTAGAACTTCTTATATTTTTTCATGTTTTCACCACCTAAAACCTCCTTTTCTACCTTTCTGCGTTGCCTTTCTATTTCACTTTCACTACCTTCTGCACGAGTATATTGTCTTTTTCTGTTTCCTTCTTTTGCCTTTTTCTGGCGACAGTTCTCCAAATGAGCTGACACAGGCGGAAGTGCATGTCTCTCACGCGAATGTTTTCCAGAATGTTGCTGAGCTACTGAGCAACGATGTGAGTCTGCTCTGGGTGTGCTAAAGTGATGTACATCTTCCTCTCTCAAGAGGGAACCGTGAGGCCATCTGCTTTTGTAATGATAACGCTTATGTGACCTGCTGGAGTAAGTCTGAGTCAATTTGTCAAAGTCTTTATCACCGTGAGAGAACTTTCTCTCTCTACTGTCTCCTGCTGCATGAGGTGAATAGTAATCCTTGTAATAGCTACATTTTTCCCATTTCCGTGGTTCATCTTGATAGTATCTTTCTCTGCTCCAACTTCTTTCCCCTTTGGAATGGTAATATCTAGCGCTATCTTGTTCTGATCTTCCTCTGCTTCGAGATCTGTACTTTGAATATTTTACTGGTCTTCTGCCATTATCAGGGCTGTTCCTTTCACTATGGGAAGATCTGTACCTGCTTCCCTCCCAATACTCCTGCTTGCGACGCTTTTGCTTAACAACTTCCACACTCCGAGAGCACCTTCTCTTGCTGGAATGACCATCTTTTTGACTCTCCTTCTCTTCAGTAGGAGAATGTTCCCTCTTTCTCTGGTAACGCTCTTTGTCAGATTTTTTAGTCTCGTCCTTTGTATCTTGGCATCTATCTGTAATAGCTAAGGAGGAAAGGTTTTTAGAACTACATTCACTGTCAGACTTTAGAGGGGAAGTTTGCCGCAATTTCTCACCAGTCTCAGAAGACTCTTTGATGTAGAAAACATTTTCTTCTGAAATCAGTTCATGTTCTTTTGATCTTCTTGGTTTCTCCTTGTCTCCACGGTCATCACATTGGTACTGTTCAAGGTATTCATCATTCTCAGTAGATTTCGGAGGTCCCGGGACACTGCACAAAATAAAAACACGTTTCCGTCTCCCTCCACCTGCTGCTCTGAGAAAAAAGGGGTGGGGGCGACGGGGGAACAGCCAATGTTTCTCCAGATAATGGAGAAAAATGGAAAAACATTCTATGAAGAAACACAAGTTCTCCGCGAGGCACCAGCCTGCATCAGAGTGCTATGCACAGTGTCGATCATTAGTTCTGTTCGCAACACTGGCCATACAGTACGGAATTCTACTGATTTAAATCCTTCCATTAAATAGTATTAGTAGACAGATAAAACCGCAATGAACTTCCATAAAATCTTGTCTTAATCAGACTGTGCTCATTTTACCTTCTTTCCTCTGACAAGCTGTTCAGCTGGCTGGCCGTGAGGGATTCCATGATGACTTCTCGAGGGACTGGAGGCATAGCTCCAGGCATCTGCAACTAAAACGCACAAGTCAGCAGACAGAAAAAATACCATTTGTGCTGAGGACTAGTCTTCTCAGAATTTCTACATTAAATGCTAAGCAAGATCGCTTTGTGTTGTATGCATTATCTACACTTCAAAGATAACGCCAACTCACCTCCCAAAATCTACTTTATGAAACTTAAGAATTTTTATCTCAGCTCAGCTTAAGCTGACAAGTTCTAATGTCAGCTCAGCTCTGCAAATTCTAATGGCATAATATCACAAAGGGTTACGATCAAATTTGTGCTGTGTTTTCTCAGCATTTCGCCTGAATTAGGAACATGATAAACACTCCCGAATACATCGTGGGTGAGAAATTCTCGATGGAGCAAACT
This sequence comes from Anser brachyrhynchus, assembly GCF_964034855.1. Taxonomy (NCBI): domain Eukaryota; kingdom Metazoa; phylum Chordata; class Aves; order Anseriformes; family Anatidae; genus Anser; species Anser brachyrhynchus. The sequence continues at coordinate 3,114,091 of NC_137700.1, forward strand.
ACTATGTTTCAAGCAATCCGTTTGTTTTAGAAAAGAACATCTCACAAGGTTTAACAGGTTCAACTTGGCAAGTGGAATCATCAAGTTTCAGTCCGTTTTCTTTAGATTCATGAACTAAACTAATAGCACCATTCAGTGAATCAGTGTTTGGCAGCTCATGCTGGGATCTTCCTTCATCAGCATTCTGACAGGAAGAATGGGAATTCTGCAATGTACGGACTACCTTTCCAACCAAAATTCCACATTGCATTGCAATTCCTTTTAAATAAGCCCTTTGACTCCTCCTCAGATTTTCCTGAAGATTCTGCACCGTAAGGGACTGTGTTATCAGAGCTGAGTTTAGGATTTCCATTCACCTTTGGCTCCACAAAAATTTCAGCAGAAACTCTTTTTTTTTTTTTTTTGTATTTGTATTTGCTTCATTTGCTTTACCGAATTTGTGATTGTGGATGAAGGAACAGCCTTGTAGAGATCTTCATCCTCCACAGCACTGCTAAGACAGTCAGGCTGTGACACAGTCTGACGAGCAGGCAATTTATTGTGAATACTGATGGTGATCTTCTGGTTTTTTGACGTATCAGTAATTGAAGGCCTGGTAATCGCCTGTTCTTGAACACAGGCCATTGGTGGTGCTGAAGATGGCCTTTTTAGGGTGACACCAGTGGTATTTGCATCCTCTTTTATGGATCCATTTCCATTTAAACGACTTGAATTCTGTATTTAAAAAGAAGAAATTGCAAGACGGGTTAATGGAAACACTCCATTTAACATTTTTAAACATGTCATTCTCCTACTAAGTATTTCTACAAATGGTCTTAACACCTAAAAAGCAAAAAACACTGCCCTTAAAAGATAAATGCAAGTCCCATAAGTGTATTTAATTCCTGCTTTTGGTTTACTGCATATTGATATCAAATTAACATCATTTTTGAAAACCATCCAAACAACTTAACATTGCCTAAAGCTATTCCCAAATATATTTAGTTTCCCCTTTAAACATACCCCAAAAAGCCTGGAATAATTGTTCTGGTGCTCAGGAATAAGACAATTTGGTTTCCCTGTCTTAGCTAAAGTGACGTCGATAGGAAAAACAAGTCCTCTTTTAAATGATTCGAGGATTAGTACACTCTACTTAAATTGTCAAAGAGCGTAGCTCTCTGTGCTTTACAAAGCTGTCTAGGAGGTATAAACAATGGAGTCGCATGGCTGCGCAATTCAGCAGTAACCACTGTTTGAATGACTCTGGCTGTAGCATGAGGGCTGTGAAGACAGCTGCAGCGTGGGAAGGAAAACAAAACAAAGATGCCAAAAACCAAACAAAAAACCCCACACCAAACCCCAAACCCACTGTCCGTTTGGTGCCATTATCTGCCCTCCCGCTTCCCTAAATTACCTTAATCATATGAGGAGGAAGTCGTGGTCCCAGAAATCCAGCCTGCTTACTGTTAGCCCCCCGCTGACCAGGGGGGAATGAACAGGGATAAGACGGTGCTGCTAAGTAAAAAGCACGTTCTCCGAGCGTCAAATCATAGCGCCTTCAGAAAAGAGCAGTGATCTCAGTTTAGTTTTTCTTTCGGCCTACTCTTGGATTAAATCCCATCCTATAATTTTATAGGAACAGTTCATACGATATGGAAGCCTTCTCTACAGAAGACTTAGCCAAGACTACAAACTGAAAAGTAGGTAACAGTCTTCCTACTATGACTATCACTTTCAGAGCAATAATTCATTCTTACACCACAGATGGCCTTCATTTCTCTCCTTCTCTAAATTAGCCAGCTACAGATAACACATATACAGCAATTTACACAAGTGCTGCAGTTTAAGGCCAAGCAACAAAAGATAATAAATGACAGAGAATTTCAGGTTAGACAGAACTGAATTAGAGAAATAATCATCTTTTCCTGGGAGAGAAAGAAAAACACTTGCAAAAAGAAAAGTATCAATAACAGGAGAGTAAATCTCTTCTGAACACATTTGAATACTTGTTATTACCTGATATAAAAAAGTAAGTAAGCTTGCTGACCAAGAACTCTTTTAATGTCAGTACGGACTACTTTTGCATCATTCATCTGATACCAAAGTCCATTACCAGCCTGCAAATAAAGACAACGATATCTTTAGATGAATTGCATGTTTTCCAAATGAAATCACAGATAGCAATAAAATACACACGTGTCAAATAAACATATAATGAAATCTTTTTCCCTAGAAACAGTACTACTAGTAACACTTGAACTGGTTTGCCAGCACAACCTTTACCCTGTTAGAAATGATGTCGACTTCTACCTTTATGTAGCATACATAGTGTCCTGAGCGACAGTTGATACCATGATGCACCAGCACCGCATATAAGGCATAGAGGAGTGGTTCTCCACTTGATTGAGACATGTAGGCTCGGAGGTCCAAATACTCAGGATATTTTACTTCCTAAAGAGAGACCAAGAAGATAGAAAAATTATATCAGAGTACTTCGCGGACTAGCCAGAGAAAAACACTTCCAAAAAACAGAGACTGGAATTATATGAATATATCTCTTGATTCACTAAAAATAAGTCTTCCCATAAGCAACGTTTAATACTAGAAGTTGCAGACAACTGTTTTCTGATGAATTAGCCTTCTCAGAGGAAAGTATATGCTTCTTGTCAAGCAGGAACTTTACTGATATTAAGAGAAAGAATAAGCCATAGTCGTTAGTCTACAATTATTGTCTGAAAATATTAACAACTTTCAGCTTTGGGGGATGTCCCATTACATGATGACAAAGTTGCATTACAGCGGGAAATATACCTTGTTGATCTTTCCACCTGTGAAATCTGCAAATCTTTTCAGTGATATTGTGAGAACTTATCCCCAAATAATTTCACATGGATTTAACGTTTTTAAAGGGAAAAAAACAGGAAGGTGTAGTCTTTCTGTAAGCTACAGCCCTAGATAGTTAAGGCATCAGCATTCATTCCTTTGCTTGACAACAAACTATGAACATACAGAAGAGTTAAATATTTTCATTGCATTCTTAAAGGCGATTTTTCAGACTTGTGCTTCAGTTGTTGGAGTTGAAGAAATTGGTAGACGCCCTTACTTTTACGTTAAGACCAAAATCTTTATCTAAGATTGTGTTATCTAACACAACTAAACTCCCACCCCCACATGTCTTTTTGGAACTTCTGAAAGATCTTTCTGCAGTCCCACTCTGATGGTCTTTCAGTTGTTGAACCTGAGCTGTGCCTACCGCACCAACGAATGCTTTCATGACACAGTATTTTGTCAAAGCAGTTTTGCTTCTTGGAGCTACAGAAGCAGCTCTGGCTACATGATAGGGAACTGTGCTGCACTGGCAAAAACAGACTTACTTACAGACTTAACACCACTTGCTAACTTGATCTATTTCAAATCTCATTTTAACTTTAAAGAGCAATCAGTTTTGCGGTTCCTGTCTTACTAAGTTGCCTTGTTTTGCATGGAAGGTCAGCCTGTGAATGTTTTGCTTTATTGCATGCTTCAAAAAAAGGCTGAGAGGAAGAGACTGGAGGAACCTTTTCTATTCTATAGACTTTCCCCCACGAATGTGGAATTGCAGGCTACTTGGATGAATGTTCGAATGTAAGGGAGCAAGCCTCAGCCAAAGGAGGTAGAATCCTTGCTTAAGAAGAAGTAGCAGTGTGGGGACATCTTTGCTTAATGGGAGCCGTTTAAACTCTTCATAGAAACTCAATAAGCTCTACATCTTATGTTTGGAAAGCAGTATGGTTACGCAGCTGCTAACCTAATGACTTGAGTCTTCTGCTCTGCAACCACGTTTTGTTTTCAAGCAGTGCATACATCAGTTTAGGCTTTGGACAAGGAGATTTGTAATGCAAATAGTGATAAACCAGAATCAGTGCTACTGACGAGTGTAATGGTGAAATGCAGCAAATCAAGTGTTCCTGGAGAACTGTGAGATTACAAAACCAATAAGCCATGAAGCACCTTTTTTTTTTTTTTTAATCAATTCTTATATGCTGAAATAACACCTTCAAGAAAATCTGTTTATCCAGCCAGGCGACGGTGTCTACCTGTAAGCACAAAGGAAACGCCTTGAGAGTTCGTTTGCTGTATTTGAAGTTCTTATACCCTGCAGAAATAATTATTTAGAGTAACATGTAACTGAGGAGATCGTAGCAGGAAGTATATTATTTCTAGCATTAAATTGCTGCCCCGTTGCCAGTGCAATCTAGGGAGAGAACTGTATATAATAGTTAAACTCCCCTGGACTGACTTAAATTTTAAAATATTCTGACAAAGTAAGCTCTAAATCACTTGACATTTTGAACAGTTTTAAACGGGTACAAAACCGAAGCTTTATAAACCAAGCAGCATTTATAATGCTTCATATATAAAAACAATGCCTATTTTTAAGATTTGTTACATATCTATGTAGATACGCTTGCTGGAAAAGCCAGGTCTGTTGTAGACCAAATGCTGCAGATTAAGACTTGTGGCTTACCAGTTCCATTTCTGTATTTTCTTGGAAAATGTTTCGAGTTAGAGTTTAAATATAAAATGTAAATACTGTACAGATATATATTGAAATAAGTATTTCTTGGTGTACACAGGTGATTTGCATGACAAATACTCTGTATCGATCATTGTTAAAAACGCAATGTTCTGTGTAAATCCACTGCGTATTAATCTTTTCATTTATCATCAAGAGCTGTTACTTAAGCCTGGACATTCTCAAAAATAAAGTGTGAAACTATATACCATTGTGTAGCTCCTCCTTTATCAAGAGTACATGCAAGATAATTGCTCCTTTTTTTTTTCTTTCTAGAGGATGATTCAATTTTATAGCATGGATTATAACCGCTCTTGCAAGTGACCTTCTTTTAAGCACAACAGTTTAAATGATCAGGTTACAGAGAAAACCCTTTCACTGCAAAATAGATTCAATAAAGACTTGTGGCTTACCAGTTTCATTTCAAAACCCAAGGTGTTGGGTTTGATGGAAAAATGGTTGGTTTGGATGGTAAAAAGGTCGTCCGTTTTGATGGTAGGTTTAGTCTGAGTATTGAAGGCTTCCATCAGTAAGCTCTGCATCTGAAAGACAAAGGGAAGAAATGTCATTCCCTGTTGTGATACTCAACATGGAACTGTCTGGCTCAGTGGTTTTCTTTCTAAAGAGAGAAGTCACAAGCCTGCACACAGCTTGATCTGCTCTCTGACTACAGGGCTGAACTGACTGGAGAAGGCAGCTTCCAAAGCCCTCCCATTAAACTGACTGCATTTCAGTTCCATGCTAAAATTGGTCAACTGTACAGAATATTAGGACAAAGCTACCTGTTTTGATAGCAAACGGTAGACCTTAGGTAAGTTGCATTCATTTGAAGGTTTGACTGGACGGCATCCTTGTTTTACTAGTGATCTTGTGGTCAAGCTGACCAAATCCTAGCCACAGAACAGAAGCGTTCAGAAACTGGCTAGAGAGAGCACTTATTAGAGAGAGCAGGAATTTAACTGCTTTAACGCTGCTCTTTCTCTCACGTATCTGGAATTTCCTTAAATCACAAATTATCACTAGCTATCCTTGTTAATTTATTCAAAGTAACATGAGTCCAGGTGAAAAGGCACACTCTAACAAGTCCTCAGTTGTTCCTAGTCTGCTCCTAGCTTACTTGAGAGGTTCAATACAGTAAGAAATAAATAAATAAATAAATAACCTGCTGAAGTGGCCTTTTTTCAGATTAGATTCCACCATTCAGAAAATCCTGCTTAAGAGATGTTTTTTCTTTTCTTTGAAAGACTGACCTTCCCCCACATGAAACTAATTAGTATCTTTAGGCTTGATGAAATACATGAATTCCTCAATTTACCAAAATTGCTTTGCACAGCCCTCCCATCCTGCTTATGTTGCAAGCAGCGTATCTAAGTGGGGTACTGTTGGGGTACATCTCTTTCACTCATGTAGCCCAGTGATCCCAATGCCCTGGACTTGTGTAATGTGTGCAAGACATTTACTTTCTCCCTATACTTTTGACTGGTTTAGAATAAGCGAGTTCGCCATCTGCTGGCCAGAGAATTCACCGAAGCCCAAAGAGCATTAGAGCAGACGCATTTTCTTCTGTGCTATTCCTGATTTATCAGCTAGAAGAGACACAGTTTAGTACAATCAGGATTCTTTTGACATTAGTAGCATAAAAAGTCTATTTTTGCAACACTGGTATTTGAAAGACCTCCGTTCAGTCCCTAATTTTGTTCTTGATAATGGGACAGATTGTATTAATGTTTGCAAGAATGTGTGAACAACCAGCCTCCCCTCCATGTCGTATTTTAAGATTAAAACTTGTGGTCGTCCCTGTCTCAAAACACAGTCATGCTTTGCAACAATCGCACTCCCTCTTTAGCTTGAAGGAACTTGTCAGTGCCAGAATCTACTGACTATGGCAATTTACTTCATCATCCAAACCGGGCAGAATTTTTGAAAACCTCTAGCAAGATTTCACTTCTCCAAACATTATGTAGAAGACATTCAGCTGTAAAGCAAGAAGATGAAGTCCTTTGTTTCCTATGCCAGAATGACATTTTCAACACTGAACAGGATTGTCACCGACCGTTAACTGGTTGTTAAGTTGTGGCTAGGTATAAAATGTAGAAAATGTTTAAAAATAAAACTTGCCTTTGGATAGTGAACTGTCTTCTTCGGGGATTACTTCAGTTACCTGTAAGAGGAAAACAGATGATTTGGGGGGGTTGTTTGTTTTTAAGAACGGGTGCAGTCTTGCCAGTAATTTAGCTGGTATTTTTCAAAGTGACCTCTTAGAAACTTTACAGCACTGTTGAATCAACATGTCTCTAACCCTACAATTAAATAATGCTAAAAGATGCAGCAATTTATCTTCCTGCAAGTGCTTATTAAGATATCTGAGTAACTGCGACCGTGGCTTCATCACAGATATATATATATATATATATATTTAATACTACACACTTCTGCTCAGAAAGAAAATCACGGAAAATGTAAAATTTCATTTGAGATGCTGAATTTGTTGCAGTGTGAGATCTTCTTCATCACATGATTCTATTCGTAATTAAACCATATTATCTACTGAGAGACCAAGATTACGACAAGAACAGCACAGAGTTCAGCATGAAGCCGATCAGGAGCTCAAGTTTGTACTTATTTTTTTGTAAGGAGATGTACCAAGCTGGCTTTTTTATTGTTTCATCAGCACATTTCTAAGCCTATATGAGCAGGGGAAAAAAAAAAAAACAAAAAAAACCCAAGTAGAACAATTGCAGGGCTCCTCAGTTTACAGCATGAGGTCGCTTTTTCCAGGTGAAAAGCGGAGCCATAAGTGGCAGTACACTAAAGCCCTGGCACGTGGAGATCCGAGAGGAGAGCTGTTTGGCCCTCCTTTTCACTCCTGGGAACCACATACCTCAAAACCCACAGACTATGGGATATATCTCAGAGAAATCTTGGGAAAGGAGAGCATGAAGAGCATGTTTGTAAATTTATTTCTCCCTGGGCTTCTTCTGCTTCTCCAAGAAATACTTGTTTGAATATAACTTTGGCAGCAGTACTTATGCTGTTTTGCACCTACCACATTTAAAACTCCTACAAAAAACTGAAAAGTTAGACTGAAAAGCATCTCTTTCCGTTCTACTTTGTAAAGCTGCATGTTTTCCTCATGCAAAACAACAGGGGAATGGAAGCTAGAAAAGGAAATGCTGAATGTAAAACAAAACAAAACAAACCTCAGCCCTCCAGGACAAAAGCCGATAACTAAGTGCTTTCTAACATGCTGATTAGGTTTCAAGAGGATACCGCTTTAAATAAGTGTAATTGTCTGTCCATAGGCAGAAGCTGAATAATGGCAGGATGAATATCTATACTTAATTTTTTGTTACTGTCTTCCTGTAGCACACAGGGACTTGTTACGTTTAGGGAAAATGCTAACCTAATGGAGGGTTTAAACCATAAGCTAGTTTGTTATACCAAAATGACTGAGAGAACAAAGCATAAAGTGTTTTCAGATTTCTAGTACACCTTGATTGCTATCCATTAAACTTAAGACAGGTTAAACAAAGCACAGGAAATAAGAGAACTCCTAGTCCCACAACTGGCAAATTGTGCGCACACTTTCCATTCCTGAGAAAATAATACACAAACCTGAAAAATGCATTTAACTGAGAAACGAAGACATCCTTGTCCTATTGGAAGACTAAGGTGACAGCTCTTGGGCTCAGTGATTTTCAGGTAAGCTCCAGTCTTCAACTTGCAGACACCAGTGACAGCTCCTTTTTTTGCATTGAAAGGGAAAATGTTTCAACAACACATTGAAAACATACTTAAGGGACAAGAAACAAAATCAAGACTGCAGTGAGAAGGAAAACAGAAAAACAATACTGGGAAAAAAAAAAAAAAAGAGAAAAGAGAAAAGACCTTGGTCTTTGTATCGACCAACGAGATAAGCCTTACACATTTTTAAGTTTATTTTTGACGATTGATTGATGCGTTACCAGATATTAAGTACTAATCAAGAGCAAATATTAACACTAGTAAGAATAAATCCGATCCGCCAGCCCTTATTCAAAATACATCAATTTCTAATTTGGAGACAACGTCTCTCTGACAAGGAAGTAGAAAAGCTGTAAATACCGATATAGTTTCCTCTCCCGATGTTCCATATACATACCGACGCTGTTCCTACACCTACACTCTGAGCATAAATTTATGTTGACATGAGTATCGGGTGTTATTTCTCTCTCTGTTTGCCTTGAGAGACTCTCCTCCTGTCCACTGAAAAGTAAACTCAAGATTCCAGATCAGTTAAGACAGTTGCTAGCCCCCCATTCAGAGTTCTGCAGCAGCACTGTTCAGATTTTTCAGCAGTCTCTTTACAAAATGACCACTTATAAGTGTACAAAAACACTTATCACCTAGCTTCTCAGTAGGTACACGTTTGGCCTCTCTTAAGCAGAGAGTCAATCACAGCTTAAGATTTTATACAAGATCCCATTTTCAAGTTTGGGGTTATTTCAGAAAATCTTTTTGCCTAGAAACAGTACTACTAGTAACACTTGAACTGGTTTGCCAGCACAACCTTTTACCGTGTTAGAAATGATGTTGACTTCTACCTTCATGTAGCATACATAGTGTCCTGTGCGACAGTTGATTCCATGATGCACCAGCACCGCATATAAGGCGTAGAGGAGTGGTTCTCCACTTGACTGAGACATGTAGGCTCGGAGGTCCAAATACTCAGGATATTTTACCTCCTAAAGAGAGACCAAGAAGATAGAAAAATTATATCAGAGTACTTCGCGGACTAGCCAGAGAAAAACACTTCCAAAAAACAGAGACTGGAATTATATGAATATATTTCTTGATTCACTAAAAATAAGTCTTCCCATAAGCAATGTTTAATACTAGAAGTTGCAGACAACTGTTTCCTGATGAATTAGCCTTCTCAGAGGAAAGTATATGCTTCTTGTCAAGCAGGAACTTTACTGATATTAAGAGAAAAATGAAAAAAAGAGAAAATGAAAATAAAAGCAGACCATTTCTCTATATTCTTAAGGTATATTCTTAATATACCTTGTTGATCTTTCCACCTGTGAAATCTGCAAATCTTTTCAGTGATATTGTGAGAACGTTGGAAGAACGGTGTATGGTAAATCTCTTGGATGCAGGAACCATCTTTTTACACCTTAAAAACAAGCAGAGACAAGTGTTTGAAAGCATCTTCTTTTTCGCCCCCAAAACAAACTCCTTTTAATGTCTCACGCATGCTTATGCTATTTGAATGATATTTACTTGCATCATGTGTTTGGTTTTTTCTTTTCATAAACCCATGCACTGCATGTCACGTTTGTTAATACAGAGAAGAAGGTAAGTTTTACCAACAACTCAGAGCACAGCGGGAACAGGAATCTCTCACGAAAGCGTATTACCAGGGAGTTATAAAATATAAACAAAAAATAGTAAAAATGAGTTATATATAAGACTAATAACAGTTATCAGCAATGGAAAAAGTACCGTACATGTGCAAGGCCTTTCCTTTTAAGCTCACAAAAAGACAGAAAATTCTGGCTTTAAGTGTGACTGAACCGATCACACCTCAAAGAGCACGTTAAGGAAGGACCATGCAATTCAGATGTGAGGTGCTATTACAGTTCTTTCTCTTCCTCAGACATCACTTATGAGAATCCTGAATACGCTGCATGTTGCTTTCTAGGATCCGCAGGCTAAGACGAACCTGGGATTAAATTGCTTTAATAACCTATTGGACGCTCTTGATTCGACACCTTAATTTCCTTAGTATCCAACAACAAGAAGTGGATACTGCATTTTTCATTTAGAGGGGTCAGGCATGAATCCTACAGAACTGAGCCGGGCACTCTGTGCTTTTCTGAGGGGATGTTTGACTAACAGCTTGTTTTGCCAAACCATCTTATGCAAATGTTCAATTGTTTCTCACATACGTAGAAACATCTTACATATTGATCAGCACAGAGAGCGCCTGAACTCAACAGGCTTTCCCTGTGCACGGGTTAGGCTTAAGGGAGCTCATTTCGGACATTAGTCCACATCGACAGGTTTCACAGTTCAAGAGCTGTGCAAGACGCTGTTTAGTGAGCCAGCACAGGCTGCTAACATTCATTACCACAGAGCCAGCTCACATTCCCTGACACTCAATCTAACTTTGTTTCACAGTGAACGCTAGGACCTGCAGCAACCTGCTGCTGCCTTCCACTCCAAATCATTCTCCACAGCTCCTTGCTTCAGCTCACCACTACTTACTGGGCATGTCTTTTCACTTCTGCCAATATGAATATTTCAGCATGCAGCTACACGCCTAGGAAGCTTGACAAGCCATGGTGCAGACAATGCTACGAGAAAAGTCCAATATCAGCTAATAGCCACTCTTCTTAGATTTCCAAAACAGATGTAACGTTTTCAAGTTTGGGATTATTTCCGTGCACCAGTTGTTTAAACAAAATGAAGCAACAACAACAACAACGAAGCTGCGTCTCCTTATTTCTAAATGAAGTTAAAAGATAACTTATGCTCTAAGTCATGCAATACATAAAACTAATATCTAGCATTAAGACATAATTAGTTAATAATCTCACTCGCTACATTTGTAGCAATTCTCTCCATCCAGCTCTTCAGGTTTCACAAATAGTTCTAGAGCTCTGGTAACAGATGAAACCGCCTAGAGGAGCGAGAGAGAAGAGCGTAAAGTCACTGTAAATTCAAAATTCCAGAGACGCACTAGGAGTTTATAAGAGAACCTGACTAATACATACTTAAGCGATCTACTATGAGCACTGTCAAGAAGGAGGCAGAAAGAGCATGCTCAGCGTTTACCTCACCTGGAAGTCATTTTACTTTGAAACAAATCATTTTCCAGTAACGCAGACAGCATCTATAGTGTGCTTTGTCATCAATACTGGCAACAAATCCAGCAGTCTAACAATTAGATGTATATTGAGGTAGAACAACAAAGAAGTTTTGACAGTATCATAATTTGTGCAGACATAAAATTCTTTCCGCTTAAACCCAATGCAAATTTGGAGACTCTTTACATGGCTTCCATCAGCGCATTCCTCTATATTCTTAAACCTATAATAGCAGGGAAAAAAAGAAAAAGACAAAAAAAAAAAACAAAAAGGAGAAAAAAAGCAGGATTTTTACATAGTACATATTTTTACATATTACATAGTTTACATATCCCTCCACATGCTGTTCTGAATAATAGCCAAAATATTCATAGCCACTGTATTTGTTCTCCCCACACAGCTGAAAAAACAACATTTGAAACATATTTTTCAAAACATATTTTAATATCCAGCAGACTGTTCAGTCATCAAGCATTTAAAGACTGTTTTAGATAATCTCTAGATTAATCTAAAAGGAATCCCATAAACATGCTGCAGCCGCTTACCTTTAATATACTCGCTGGATGCGATGTTTCTTCCTTTCACCTGCACTGGAAGGCTTCCCTTCCTTGTGAGGTTGTTTACTGCCCTCACTTCTGCATTGCTCTCATAAAGAGCCATCTGGAGGATGGGATTCTTCCTTCTTCTCCCGGGTTTTCTTCTGGAAACGAGGATCTAAGTGTTCCAAGAAGCCTTTCACTTTCCTGATGTTTCTCCTTTTTCTTCTTTTTGTTACGCTTGCGATTGGCATTGTCAAAGTGGAGCGCAGAGAAATACAAATCATAAAGTCTGAAAGAAACATGCAAGTTAAAAAGAGAAAAAAAGATGTGGCACTTGTTGCATACAGGAAACTTTATTTATTTTACCACAGGCGATGATTTGCCGCATGTCAGCTATTTTGTGGTACTTTGTGCACATGTAACTTCCTTTAGATGCAGCAAACTTAAGCCCTCAGATTGAAGGACCATAGGTCCTGGTTGGTACACAGATCATTAACAATGGTTAGCTCTGGAATATGTGCAAGTAAAAAAAAAAAAATATTTTAACCTAATCCAGAATGGTGTGCAGATGTGATTCGAACTACGTGGTCCAAAGCTAGTGCTCTGACACAATTCAGCAATACCTTTCCTGTCTTCACTGATCAACCTAATGATCCCCAGTCATGATCCCCAGCCAGATTATGCTATCTAAATAACTCAGAAACTATGAAAAAAAAAAAACAAAACATGAGAAGCACCCAGAAAAGAATTAGGAAAAAAAATGCTGATTAGGCTGGAATCCCTGCTTACTTGGAATCCTTCTCTCCCTGTTTATCTTCAGACTTCTTTTTCTTCTAGAACTTCTTATATTTTTTCATGTTTTCACCACCTAAAACCTCCTTTTCTACCTTTCTGCGTTGCCTTTCTATTTCACTTTCACTACCTTCTGCACGAGTATATTGTCTTTTTCTGTTTCCTTCTTTTGCCTTTTTCTGGCGACAGTTCTCCAAATGAGCTGACACAGGTGGAAGTGCATGTCTCTCACGCGAATGTTTTCCAGAATGTTGCTGAGCTACTGAGCAACGATGTGAGTCTGCTCTGGGTGTGCTAAAGTGATGTACATCTTCCTCTCTCAAGAGGGAACCGTGAGGCCATCTGCTTTTGTAATGATAATGCTTATGTGACCTGCTGGAGTAAGTCTGAGTCAATTTGTCAAAGTCTTTATCACCGTGAGAGAACTTTCTCTCTCTACTGTCTCCTGCTGCATGAGGTGAATAGTAATCCTTGTAATAGCTACATTTTTCCCATTTCCGTGGTTCATCTTGATAGTATCTTTCTCTGCTCCAACTTCTTTCCCCTTTGGAATGGTAATATCTAGCGCTATCTTGTTCTGATCTTCCTCTGCTTCGAGATCTGTACTTTGAATATTTTACTGGTCTTCTGCCATTATCAGGGCTGTTCCTTTCACTATGGGAAGATCTGTACCTGCTTCCCTCCCAATACTCCTGCTTGTGACGCTTTTGCTTAACAACTTCCACACTCCGAGAGCACCTTCTCTTGCTGGAATGACCATCTTTTTGACTCTCCTTCTCTTCAGTAGGAGAATGTTCCCTCTTTCTCTGGTAACGCTCTTTGTCAGATTTTTTAGTCTCGTCCTTTGTATCTTGGCATCTATCTGTAACAGCTAAGGAGGAAAGGTTTTTAGAACTACATTCACTGTCAGACTTTAGAGGGGAAGTTTGCCGCAATTTCTCACCAGTCTCAGAAGACTCTTTGATGTAGAAAACATTTTCTTCTGAAATCAGTTCATGTTCTTTTGATCTTCTTGGTTTCTCCTTGTCTCCACGGTCATCACATTGGTACTGTTCAAGGTATTCATCATTCTCAGTAGATTTCGGAAGTCCCGGGACACTGCACAAAATAAAAACACTTTTCCGTCTCCCTCCACCTGCTGCTCTGAGAAAAAAGGGGTGGGGGCGACGGGGGAACAGCCAATGTTTCTCCAGATAATGGAGAAAAATGGAAAAACATTCTATGAAGAAACACAAGTTCTCCGCGAGGCACCAGCCTGCATCAGAGTGCTATGCACAGTGTCGATCATTAGTTCTGTTCGCAACACTGGCCATACAGTACGGAATTCTACTGATTTAAATCCTTCCATTAAATAGTATTAGTAGACAGATAAAACCGCAATGAACTTCCATAAAATCTTGTCTTAATCAGACTGTGCTCATTTTACCTTCTTTCCTCTGACAAGCTGTTCAGCTGGCTGGCCGTGAGGGATTCCATGATGACTTCTCGAGGGACTGGAGGCATAGCTCCAGGCATCTGCAACTAAAACGCACAAGTCAGCAGACAGAAAAAATACCATTTGTGCTGAGGACTAGTCTTCTCAGAATTTCTACATTAAATGCTAAGCAAGATCGCTTTGTGTTGTATGCATTATCTACACTTCAAAGATAACGCCAACTCACCTCCCAAAATCTACTTTATGAAACTTAAGAATTTTTATCTCAGCTCAGCTTAAGCTGACAAGTTCTAATGTCAGCTCAGCTCTGCAAATTCTAATGGCATAATATCACAAAGGGTTACGATCAAATTTGTGCTGTGTTTTCTCAGCATTTCGCCTGAATTAGGAACATGATAAACACTCCCGAATACATCGTGGGTGAGAAATTCTCGATGGAGCAAACTACTATGTTTCAAGCAATCCGTTTGTTTTAGAAAAGAACATCTCACAAGGTTTAACAGGTTCAACTTGGCAAGTGGAATCATCAAGTTTCAGTCCGTTTTCTTTAGATTCATGAACTAAACTAATAGCACCATTCAGTGAATCAGTGTTTGGCAGCTCATGCTGGGATCTTCCTTCATCAGCATTCTGACAGGAAGAATGGGAATTCTGCAATGTACGGACTACCTTTCCAACCAAAATTCCACATTGCATTGCAATTCCTTTTAAATAAGCCCTTTGACTCCTCCTCAGATTTTCCTGAAGATTCTGCACCGTAAGGGACTGTGTTATCAGAGCTGAGTTTAGGATTTCCATTCACCTTTGGCTCCACAAAAATTTCAGCAGAAACTCTTTTTTTTTTTTTTTTGTATTTGTATTTGCTTCATTTGCTTTACCGAATTTGTGATTGTGGATGAAGGAACAGCCTTGTAGAGATCTTCATCCTCCACAGCACTGCTAAGACAGTCAGGCTGTGACACAGTCTGACGAGCAGGCAATTTATTGTGAATACTGATGGTGATCTTCTGGTTTTTTGACGTATCAGTAATTGAAGGCCTGGTAATCGCCTGTTCTTGAACACAGGCCATTGGTGGTGCTGAAGATGGCCTTTTTAGGGTGACACCAGTGGTATTTGCATCCTCTTTTATGGATCCATTTCCATTTAAACGACTTGAATTCTGTATTTAAAAAGAAGAAATTGCAAGACGGGTTAATGGAAACACTCCATTTAACATTTTTAAACATGTCATTCTCCTACTAAGTATTTCTACAAATGGTCTTAACACCTAAAAAGCAAAAAACACTGCCCTTAAAAGATAAATGCAAGTCCCATAAGTGTATTTAATTCCTGCTTTTGGTTTACTGCATATTGATATCAAATTAACATCATTTTTGAAAACCATCCAAACAACTTAACATTGCCTAAAGCTATTCCCAAATATATTTAGTTTCCCCTTTAAACATACCCCAAAAAGCCTGGAATAATTGTTCTGGTGCTCAGGAATAAGACAATTTGGTTTCCCTGTCTTAGCTAAAGTGACGTCGATAGGAAAAACAAGTCCTCTTTTAAATGATTCGAGGATTAGTACACTCTACTTAAATTGTCAAAGAGCGTAGCTCTCTGTGCTTTACAAAGCTGTCTAGGAGGTATAAACAATGGAGTCGCATGGCTGCGCAATTCAGCAGTAACCACTGTTTGAATGACTCTGGCTGTAGCATGAGGGCTGTGAAGACAGCTGCAGCGTGGGAAGGAAAACAAAACAAAGATGCCAAAAACCAAACAAAAAACCCCACACCAAACCCCAAACCCACTGTCCGTTTGGTGCCATTATCTGCCCTCCCGCTTCCCTAAATTACCTTAATCATATGAGGAGGAAGTCGTGGTCCCAGAAATCCAGCCTGCTTACTGTTAGCCCCCCGCTGACCAGGGGGGAATGAACAGGGATAAGACGGTGCTGCTAAGTAAAAAGCACGTTCTCCGAGCGTCAAATCATAGCGCCTTCAGAAAAGAGCAGTGATCTCAGTTTAGTTTTTCTTTCGGCCTACTCTTGGATTAAATCCCATCCTATAATTTTATAGGAACAGTTCATACGATATGGAAGCCTTCTCTACAGAAGACTTAGCCAAGACTACAAACTGAAAAGTAGGTAACAGTCTTCCTACTATGACTATCACTTTCAGAGCAATAATTCATTCTTACACCACAGATGGCCTTCATTTCTCTCCTTCTCTAAATTAGCCAGCTACAGATAACACATATACAGCAATTTACACAAGTGCTGCAGTTTAAGGCCAAGCAACAAAAGATAATAAATGACAGAGAATTTCAGGTTAGACAGAACTGAATTAGAGAAATAATCATCTTTTCCTGGGAGAGAAAGAAAAACACTTGCAAAAAGAAAAGTATCAATAACAGGAGAGTAAATCTCTTCTGAACACATTTGAATACTTGTTATTACCTGATATAAAAAAGTAAGTAAGCTTGCTGACCAAGAACTCTTTTAATGTCAGTACGGACTACTTTTGCATCATTCATCTGATACCAAAGTCCATTACCAGCCTGCAAATAAAGACAACGATATCTTCAGATGAATTGCATGTTTTCCAAATGAAATCACAGATAGCAATAAAATACACACGTGTCAAATAAACATATAATGAAATCTTTTTCCCTAGAAACAGTACTACTAGTAACACTTGAACTGGTTTGCCAGCACAACCTTTACCCTGTTAGAAATGATGTTGACTTCTACCTTTATGTAGCATACATAGTGTCCTGAGCGACAGTTGATACCATGATGCACCAGCACCGCATATAAGGCATAGATGAGTGGTTCTCCACTTGATTGAGACATGTAGGCTCGGAGGTCCAAATACTCAGGATATTTTACTTCCTAAAGAGAGACCAAGAAGATAGAAAAATTATATCAGAGTACTTCGCGGACTAGCCAGAGAAAAACACTTCCAAAAAACAGAGACTGGAATTATATGAATATATCTCTTGATTCACTAAAAATAAGTCTTCCCATAAGCAACGTTTAATACTAGAAGTTGCAGACAACTGTTTTCTGATGAATTAGCCTTCTCAGAGGAAAGTATATGCTTCTTGTCAAGCAGGAACTTTACTGATATTAAGAGAAAGAATAAGCCGTAGTCGTTAGTCTACAATTATTGTCTGAAAATATTAACAACTTTCAGCTTTGGGGGATGTCCCATTACATGATGACAAAGTTGCATTACAGCGGGAAATATACCTTGTTGATCTTTCCACCTGTGAAATCTGCAAATCTTTTCAGTGATATTGTGAGAACGTTGGAAGAACGGTGTATGGTAAATCTCTTGGATGCAGGAACCATCTTTTTACACCTTAAAAACAAGCAGAGACAAGTGTTTGAAAGCATCATCTTTTTTGCCCCCAAAACAAACTCGTTTTAATGTCTCATGCATGCTTATGCTATTTGAATGATATTTACTTGCATCATATGTTTGGTTTTTTCTTTTCATAAACCCATGCACTGCATGTCACGTTTGTTAATACAGAGAAGAAGGTAAGTTTTACCAACAACTCAGAGCACAGCGGGAACAGGAATCTCTCACGAAAGCGTATTACCAGGGAGTTATAAAATATAAACAAAAAATAGTAAAAATGAGTTATATATAAGACTAATAACAGTTATCAGCAATGGAAAAAGTACTGTACATGTGCAAGGCCTTTCCTTTTAAGCTCACAAAAAGACGGAAAATTCTGGCTTTAAGTGTGACTGAACCGATCACACCTCAAAGAGCACATTAAGGAAGGACCATGCAATTCAGATGTGAGGTGCTATTACAGTTCTTTCTCTTCCTCAGACATCAGTTATGAGATCCTGAATACGCTGCATGTTGCTTTCTAGGATCCGCAGGCCAAGACGAACCTGGGATTAAATTGCTTTAATAACCTATTGGACGCTCTTGATTCGACACCCTAATTTCCTTAGTATCCAACAACAAGAAGTGGATACTGCATTTTTCATTTAGAGGGGTCAGGCATGAATTCTACAGAACTGAGCCGGGCACTCTGTGCTTTTCTGAGGGGACGTTTGACTAACAGCTTGTTTTGCCAAACCATCTTATGCAAATGTTCAATTGTTTCTCACATACGTAGAAACATCTTACATATTGATCAGCACAGAGAGCGCCTGAACTCAACAGGCTTTCCCTGTGCACGGGTTAGGCTTAAGGGAGCTCATTTCGGACATTAGTCCACATCGACAGGTTTCACAGTTCAAGAGCTGTGCAAGACGCTGTTTAGTGAGCCAGCACAGGCTGCTAACATTCATTACCACAGAGCCAGCTCACATTCCCTGACACTCAATCTAACTTTGTTTCACAGTGAACGCTAGGACCTGTAGGAACCTGCTGCTGCCTTCCACTCCAAATCATTCTCCATAGCTCCTTGCTTCAGCTCACCACTACTAGAAAATGAAGCAACAACAACAACAACAATGCTGCGTCTCCTTATTTCTAAATGAAGTTAAAGGATAACTTACGCTCTAAGTCATGTAATATATAAAACTAATATCTAGTATTAAGACATAATTAGTAATAATCTTACTCGCTACATTTATAGCAATTCTCTCCATCCAGCTCTTCAGGTTTCACAAATAGTTCTAGAGCTCTGGTAACAGATGAAACCGCCTAGAGGAGCGAGAGAGAAGAGCGTAAAGTCACTGTAAATTCAAAATTCCAGAGACGCACTAGGAGTTTATAAGAGAACCTGACTAACACATACTTAAGCGATCTACTATGAGCACTGTCAAGAAGGAGGCAGAAAGAGCATGCTCAGCGTTTACCTCACCTGGAAGTCATTCTACTTTGAAACAAATCATTTTCCAGTAACGCAGACAGCATCTATAGTGTGCTTTCTCATCAATACTGGCAACAAATCCAACAGTCTAACAATTAGACGTATATTGAGGTAGAACAACAAAGAAGTGTGACAGTATTATACTTTGCGCAGCAATAAAATTCTTTCCCCTTAAACCCAATGCAGACGTGGAGACTATTTACAGGGGTTCCACAGAAGGACAAAGTCCAATCCACTTTCTAACCACCACCAAGCTCTTATATTTTAACATTGTACGTGGTTTGGTTTTTTAAGTTAAACAAGTTTAATTTAGAAAGTTATACATGTACTTAAACATCATGAATTATATTTACAAAACCTCCTACCTTTACATCCAAAGTGATATCAAGAAATGCCTCATACGTATCCGAAACTGCTTTGCAATTCAAGCACTTCACTGGAAGCAAAATATAAATGCTTAACAACACGTGAAGGAGACTAACTGTCCACATTCAAGTTGTCGATAGATACTACTTCAGACAAACTACAGACTGCTTTACTACCGACAAAAGACACAGATCAGTTCTAAGGACAGGAATATTTTTAAAAGTACCTCTTGATCTTAGAAATCCTCCAAATATTTGATGAATGATGGTGGTAGCTTGAGAAGATCTGTCCAATCTGGAAATAAATTATAATCAGACCTCAGAAGATTTAAGGCACACAGTTAACTCTTCAAAGAGTTTTATGAAAACCAAGGATGACCTAGACTTTCAGTTTTGATAGTAAATAAAGGCCTAAAAGGTGCTAGAGAACGTATAAAAGTGAATTTGTTTATGCTTACTTGGTGCTTCCATTCAAGCACGCTTCCTGCATAGCATCAACAGTATAGCGCAAGAACTCGTGTGCGTCTTCTTGACTGCCAAAACGGAAATGTTGTCCTATTCCTAAATAAGAAGATGATAGTATTCACCTCATTTAAAAATGAAGTAATTCTCCTGTTTCTAAAATCTCTCTTCTTTACAGTGTTAAAACCATTTATACACATCAAATAATTATTTGAAGATTACAAGATGCTGAAAAAGAAACACATCTGAAGCCACTTACGACTGAGATTATTGATAACACGCGTAGGCTCGATGGCATCAACAGTGCAACGCAGGGCCTGGTTAATGTGAGTCTCCATCGTGCACATCATGCAAAAATCTTGTTCACGACCTGAAGAGTGAAAGAAGAAAGCATCCCAGTCTAGCGAAACAGACATAACTACAAACAAACATATAAGTAACATTTAAACTATAGATACAATATCCACTCTCCTTGTCCCAACAGTCTCCTAACATTTCATTTCACACAACTTTATAGAATAAAAATATCCATTAAGCCTGTATTCAAGTGCATTTTGTGATGAGAAATCTAAAAGACTACTGCAAAGTCACGTTTGTAAAGGCTGACAGGAATGTGAACTCCACAGGTTGCAAAATGTATGAGGAAAGAATATTTGACCTTGATGATACAGCATTAAGAGAACGTGGGTTATTTTCAGCACAGTGCTGTCAGGTGAGCTTCATGATACAGAGCTACGAGTCCTTTGGGAGAAAGGAAAAATTACAGTAATGTATGTAATAGTACTTCTGCCCTCCTTTTTTCAACAGGATTCTTAACTGAAACGATTTCTATATACAGGAAGAAAACAGTTAAATTTCTAGGTATCGATACAAAGATACCAGCCTAAAAAGCATACAGGTTTAGTACAACATTTACTTTATAGTACAACATTTTATTTAGGACAAAATCAGTCTAGATTTTAATACAGTCCCACAAAAAAATCTAGTCGTGTTCATAACAGCTCATATTGCTTTCTAGGTTTTTTTTTTTTTTTTTTTTTTTTAATTGGTTCAACAACGAACAGACCATTTATTGTAGTGCATTATGGAACCTCGGCTGTGCAGACTAAAGACCTATGATGCCAACATCCTAAATTTTATTGCCTTTCTAGCAGCAGGAAGCCCAAATAGCCCAAATGCCAAATGTTCATTAAATGCATTACTGTCCAATGCACTTCATTATTCCCATGAAGCAAGAAAAGATCCTTTTAAAAAAACAAACAAACAAACAAACAAAAAAAACACATGGTGCATTAAACGCACTCCATATGCTATTCCGAGCCCACTGCTAATACAATGCTCAAAGCCAGCGTCTACAGGTAAAATCAGGCAAGTAAGTTTGTCTCACAGAATCACTGCTGTTCTTTCACCTTCACAGCTATCCAACAGATTTAAAATACTGTTAGAAAGTACTCACATGACTGGCTGTGCTCAAGAGAAAGCATGTAATTGGCAAGTGGGGGGGTGTAGGTCAAACACTGTAGAGTAGCATTAAGAAAACACGTGTTGCCAAGATTGTACAGGCCAACTCCAACACTTTGTGTTTCTTGCCAATCCATACGTATCTTCTCAGGTGGAAAAAGAATCCTTTGTGGCGGAGCAATTCCATCATTAACAACTGCAAGAAAGTTATATTTAAAAAGAGATTTTGTTTGTTTGTTTCTAAGAAAGGTATTAAGTATATATAGGTATAGTGAATATATAAAGTATATATAGGCATAGTAAAAATACTATTCTGCGGGAGCACCTAGAGGAACTAGCTACAATCCAAAACAGAAAAACTTATTGCAGACACCTTTAATACCGCCATCTTCAAATTGGCTGGTCAACACAACGTTTTGGGAAAAAAAAGTTTAGTCAACCATTTTAATTTCTTCCTTATTATATGCTTTTTTCCTTATTATAACTTCAACCACAAACTTAGACTTGAAATTATATGGTAATAAATGCAAGGACAATGTAAAAACAAATAACTAGGAATGACGGTACCCCTACAAATATCAGATCTTTTCCTGAGCAATCTTAACATTCAAAAACCTGTGAATAATGGAACCTGTGAATAGCAACAATCAAACACTTTTCTTTGCAAAACAGAAAAGATATGGATGAATCAGTGCATTACAAAATGCTCCCCACATTTCTCTGTCGACTGTAAATATATCAAAATTAATTTCTGTAACGTCAGTCACTTCAGTTGCCTTAGGAGAATCGCTTTGGAAGTCTTTATTCACAGTAGTCCTGTTCTCTATCAGTGCAACAAGCAAGAACTACCACTTTCTACTTTTGTTTTGAAGAAAACGGAGGCAGGATAAAGCGCACACTTACTTAGATCTCTTTGGGCAAAAGGCTTAGATTTTTCAGAGGATCTACAATAAATAGCACCTCCACATCCTTGGGCCACAGAGACTTGGCTTGAATCTTCTGCAGGTGGTATCCGGCCCCAGTTTGCGGTGCGTGACATCAGTTTTTTAGTACTCGGTTTCTTGGATTTGCCAGACCGCCTTGAAGATGGCTTTTTAGACTTTGAAGATTTGGGCTTGTTAACTATGGTCATTGTTCTCATCTGCGACAGAGACAAATGTTCTGGCTGACGTAAGAATACCAAGAAGCATTCCAAGAAGAAAAGAGTAGTAGAAGTCCTGTCACTTAATCTCAAAGAAACGGCCTTGAAGAACTAACTTGCTGGTATGAATGATTTAAAAGGAATCCCCAAACTAAACACACAAAGGAAAAATTTCCATCAAAACTCTATCAGTATTACTTTTAGCTTCTGCAGAACTAGTGGCTGATGCCATTTCTTTCACTTTCGTAGGATTTTAATCCATTACAACTCTGGAGTCTTTTTAATATAAAAATGCAAATGACATTCTCTGAGGGGAATCAGTTATTTATTGCATTTTTGGAGCTTTGCAATTATCTATTAATTATTACCTATTATCTAATAGATAATGGTTGCGATTTATATATAATTGTTGCTCACGCTAGTAATGGAGCACTATTACTTTACTGCCTGCGCTTTTCTGCTTCGTGTGCACAAAGGTACCTGCATTTCGCTGCTACTTTACTTCTGTCTTTCCAGGGCTCACCCTCTACCTCACTGTCTACTGCACCAGTCATGATGGCTTGGTTGTGATTCTATAATGAGCCTAGCTTTTGAATACACTTTTTCTGGGCGTCACTTTGTGATAGCAAGTTAATTTGTGAGGGCTTATCACCTATGACCTGCTTCTCAGTAGGTACACGTTTGGCCTCTGTTAAGCAGAGAGTCAATCACAGCTTAAGATTTTGTCCAAGATGCCATTCACGAAACTGAGTTTAACCTTGACAGAACTGAGTTTAACCTTTAAACCTGAAGCTCCGTTAAAGAATAAAGCAGCACCCAAGCCAGGAAATAGAAGTTAATCGTCACTTTACCCTGAAACGCACGTAAAGCCGGTGAGCTATTCTGTGCTGGCAGGATTGCTGCCGGGATGGCCGACGAGGCGGCGGGCACAGGGGGCCACAGGACCTGCTCCCCGGGGCCACAGGTCCTGTCACAGGGGGCTGCCGGGGGTCTCCAGGCGCCGGGAACAGCGGCAACAGCGGGGACAGAGGGGACAGCAGCGACAGCAGCCGCCACCTCAGCCGAGGCCGTCTCCACAACTGCCACAACGGCCTCGGAACGCCGCCCAACTCGGAGCTCCAGCGTGACGCCTTTTCAACCTGGCCGCGGTGCTCACGGCTAAAAGCAGAGCGTTTCCTCCGGCGTGTCTTTACTGTCGGTGCCGGACCGGCCCTCACCCCGAGCTCTCCCTGCCGGGAGGGCTTTGCGGTTGGGGTTTCCCTCCCGCCGCCGCCGCGGGCAGGCCCCGCGCGCAAGCTGTCCGCGCTGGGGAGCGGCATGTCGCCCGCGGCGAGAGCCCGAGGGCGCGACACGAAAAAGCCCCGACACGAAAAAGCCCCGACGTGCGGGCGAGGCGGCGGGGAGACGGCTCTGAGGGAGCGGCCGCTTCGCCCCGCCGTCCTCCTCCCCTCCCGGGCCGCCCCGCCGAGCCCCGTGCGCCTCAGGTGCTGCCCTGAGAGGGCGCTCGGGCACTGGGACAGCTGCCCAGGGCAGTGGTCGTGGCACCGAGCCTGACGGGGGTCCAGAAGTGTTTGAACAATGCTCTCAGACATAGGCTCTGCTTTTGGGGTGGTCCTGTGTGGAGCCAGGAGTTGGACTCGCTCATTATTGTGAGCCCTTTCCACCTTGGGATGTTCTCTGATTCTAGGTCAGCAATCCATTATCTGATGAGAGGTGTGGAGTCATTCGAAGGGAAGAGAGACCAAAACACTTCTGGTTTCCAGAAGCGGGTATTTGGTAACCAAACCGATGATTCCTTTTCTTCTAGAGCGAGTAGCAGCAGGGATCCGCTTTACAATATGCTGGCAACAAGGAAACGAAGAATTGCAAACAAGACGTAGGACTTGAGCAGCAGCTTGTATACATGCATCAGCTTATAAATGAGCACACAGCTGAGCGATAATGCAAAAATTGGACAAACTAAGAGAAGACGTTAACTGTAAATTTTATAGGTATACACTTTACTATGACGTAAGAACTGGGCAAGACCTTTCAGGGAAAAGAGCTGTTGGCATGTAATTTGAAGTAAGCTTCAAATCCCAGAGGATGATTTTGTTGGAACTTTATTCAGCTGAAAACGTGGAAGCCTTGTTTCTGCTTGTGTTAGTTACAGCTCCAGTTTACTTTGGTTGGGAGGGAAGGCATTCCAGGCTAACGTGCTGTACCTGTTCCTTCAGCTCGTTGTCCATAAACGGAGGAGCAAATGAAATTCTTTGAATCTCCATTAAATGCAGCACTACAAAGCGGAGTAGAGGGCGATTTGGCACTTAATTTTTCTGTAAGCAGAAAACCCAACAGAATCTCCACAACAGTTTTCAAATCTTGTCCAGCAGTAAATGACCAGCTGAGTGAAGCTTGCATTTAGAGTATGTGCTCCTACGTTAGAGGGAAATAGCTTTTCCTCTTCAGAAGTGCAACTGAGTGGTGAACTGGCAGCTACGTAGGGAACTAGTTGTACCAAAGGGTTTGTGTTGAAGGCACAGAAAAATATGCAGGTCCCAACAGTAAAGGATTGTCTGTAGGCATCACACTGAGTACAGATGTTGTCCGCGAGTTCGTGCCCAGTGCACCGCGCCAATAAGCACCCAGAGTCGGAATGCACACCAAGGTCTTTTAATTACATAATTAATTACAGAACTCTGCAGAGTCAGGTACTTGGCTATCTTTCGCAAAGCAAGCACACCTCTGACTCGAATCACCGTCATTCATACACAGGAAACTTGTGAAAACTCTCTCTTTGGCTCCTTTTGATTGGTTATTACAGCTCACCTAACTTTTCTCTACTGAGCTTGCGCATTACAGAGGAACACCGGGGGGGGGGGGGGGGGGGGGGGGGGTACAGGAGGAGGGGGACACACACCGAATCCCACATTAGCAAGGATTATCATTTTGACAGGTGTGATTTCTAATGTGTTAATGACCCTTAATGAGCAAAAGGTTACTACAGGCCAGTCTGGAGCTGGTTTTCTCCTTCTTGTTTTTTCCCTTTTATCCCTTCTCTTCCTTGCTTCTGCTAGCTCAAGGCTACCTGTCTCTCTCCTTCCTTATTTTCTCAGCTAAAAGACTACACAAGCTACAGGCCTCCCTATTTTCTTCAAGGTTTCCTTGCTTTTCTCCCAGCTTTGGGACTACACAGGTGTGCTTTGATATTTGCCAGTATAGCTAAAACTCATGCCAGTCTGCTCACGCACAATAAGCAGTAAGAGTTAAGGACTGGTTTCATCTGCTTTTTACATAGTAACATCCTCCTTATGTTTTAGATATGCTGTAGTTAAAGCTTAAAGTAGTTCAAGTAGTTAAGTTAAAGGAGTAAAGTTACTCCTTGTGGAGTAATTGCCTTAAGTGACTAGGCATTATAAGCACCCCTCCATCCCAAAAGCTACCCGCCTCCAAGGGGCAACCACCCCTCACTGAGCACATCCTCTGAATTTCTCGGAGCCTGTACCTTTAAACGCAAGCGAGGTAATTTCTACCAATCACAACCAAGATACGCATGACTGGAGTCACTCAAGCTCCACCTAAAAGATAGAAAATAATATAAATTGGCTTAAGAGAAAGGGAATGTTGGGGAAGATACTGTCACGAAGGATACCTTCTGACATCAGTCGACAGGCTGAGCCTCTCACCCCTCCCCCCCCCGCCCACTGGGATGCTGCGAGGTAAGATCTGAACGCTTGGTTATACCAGGCGTCTCCACGGAAACTTAGAAATCTCTAGCGTCTTTATGCTTTTTAACATCTTAATACCTAGGCCGTGTACCTGTGCATTTCATGCATGCTAGCTTGCTTTTGCAGACAGTGAATTTATCACTGGCAATCCAAAGGACCTGTGTATCTGTTGCCGTAATAAACTGCACTTAATTGCATTGTTCCTGGCCGTGACAGTTCTCCTTGAACGCGACTAGAGCGAGGGCGTGCTGCGTTGTTGGTGGATCCGTGGCCGTGATAGTTCAGTACCCTGAAGCCGACCGGACCCGTAACGGTCAATCGGCTACACCCCTTAATGCGACACTACTAAAGGAAGAAGATGACAGGGCTTGCATTAGGCACGAGTTGCATTAGGCTTTGCATGTGAAAACATCCCCAAATAATTTCACATGGATTTAACGTTTTTAAAGGGAAAAAAACAGGAAGGTGTAGTCTTTCTGTAAGCTACAGCCCTAGATAGTTAAGGCATCAGCATTCATTCCTTTGCTTGACAACAAACTATGAACATACAGAAGAGTTAAATATTTTCATTGCATTCTTAAAGGCGATTTTTCAGACTTGTGCTTCAGTTGTTGGAGTTGAAGAAATCGGTAGACGCCCTTACTTTTACGTTAAGACCAAAATCTTTATCTAAGATTGTGTTATCTAACACAACTAAACTCCCACCCCCACATGTCTTTTTGGAACTTCTGAAAGATCTTTCTGCAGTCCCACTCTGATGGTCTTTCAGTTGTTGAACCTGAGCTGTGCCTACCGCACCAACGAATGCTTTCATGACACAGTATTTTGTCAAAGCAGTTTTGCTTCTTGGAGCTACAGAAGCAGCTCTGGCTACATGATAGGGAACTGTGCTGCACTGGCAAAAACAGACTTACTTACAGACTTAACACCACTTGCTAACTTGATCTATTTCAAATCTCATTTTAACTTTAAAGAGCAATCAGTTTTGCGGTTCCTGTCTTACTAAGTTGCCTTGTTTTGCATGGAAGGTCAGCCTGTGAATGTTTTGCTTTATTGCATGCTTCAAAAAAAGGCTGAGAGGAAGAGACTGGAGGAACCTTTTCTATTCTATAGACTTTCCCCCACGAATGTGGAATTGCAGGCTACTTGGATGAATGTTCGAATGTAAGGGAGCAAGCCTCAGCCAAAGGAGGTAGAATCCTTGCTTAAGAGGAAGTAGCAGTGTGGGGACATCTTTGCTTAATGGGAGCCGTTTAAACTCTTCATAGAAACTCAATAAGCTCTACATCTCATGCTTGGAAAGCAGTATGGTTACGCAGCTGCTAACCTAATGACTTGAGTCTTCTGCTCTGCAACCACGTTTTGTTTTCAAGCAGTGCATACATCAGTTTAGGCTTTGGACAAGGAGATTTGTAATGCAAATAGTGATAAACCAGAATCAGTGCTACTGACGAGTGTAATGGTGAAATGCAGCAAATCAAGTGTTCCTGGAGAACTGTGAGATTACAAAACCAATAAGCCATGAAGCACTTTTTTTTTTTTTTTTTAATCAATTCTTATATGCTGAAATAACACCTTCAAGAAAATCTGTTTATCCAGCCAGGCGACGGTGTCTACCTGTAAGCACAAAGGAAACGCCTTGAGAGTTCGTTTGCTGTATTTGAAGTTCTTATACCCTGCAGAAATAATTATTTAGAGTAACATGTAACTGAGGAGATCGTAGCAGGAAGTATATTATTTCTAGCATTAAATTGCTGCCCCGTTGCCAGTGCAATCTAGGGAGAGAACTGTATATAATAGTTAAACTCCCCTGGACTGACTTAAATTTTAAAATATTCTGACAAAGTAAGCTCTAAATCACTTGACATTTTGAACAGTTTTAAACGGGTACAAAACCGAAGCTTTATAAACCAAGCAGCATTTATAATGCTTCATATATAAAAACAATGCCTATTTTTAAGATTTGTTACATATCTATGTAGATACGCTTGCTGGAAAAGCCAGGTCTGTTGTAGACCAAATGCTGCAGATTAAGACTTGTGGCTTACCAGTTCCATTTCTGTATTTTCTTGGAAAATGTTTCGAGTTAGAGTTTAAATATAAAATGTAAATACTGTACAGATATATATTGAAATAAGTATTTCTTGGTGTACACAGGTGATTTGCATGACAAATACTCTGTATCGATCATTGTTAAAAACGCAATGTTCTGTGTAAATCCACTGCGTATTAATCTTTTCATTTATCATCAAGAGCTGTTACTTAAGCCTGGACATTCTCAAAAATAAAGTGTGAAACTATATACCATTGTGTAGCTCCTCCTTTATCAAGAGTACATGCAAGATAATTGCTCCTTTTTTTTTTCTTTCTAGAGGATGATTCAATTTTATAGCATGGATTATAACCGCTCTTGCAAGTGACCTTCTTTTAAGCACAACAGTTTAAATGATCAGGTTACAGAGAAAACCCTTTCACTGCAAAATAGATTCAATAAAGACTTGTGGCTTACCAGTTTCATTTCAAAACCCAAGGTGTTGGGTTTGATGGAAAAATGGTTGGTTTGGATGGTAAAAAGGTCGTCCGTTTTGATGGTAGGTTTAGTCTGAGTATTGAAGGCTTCCATCAGTAAGCTCTGCATCTGAAAGACAAAGGGAAGAAATGTCATTCCCTGTTGTGATACTCAACATGGAACTGTCTGGCTCAGTGGTTTTCTTTCTAAAGAGAGAAGTCACAAGCCTGCACACAGCTTGATCTGCTCTCTGACTACAGGGCTGAACTGACTGGAGAAGGCAGCTTCCAAAGCCCTCCCATTAAACTGACTGCATTTCAGTTCCATGCTAAAATTGGTCAACTGTACAGAATATTAGGACAAAGCTACCTGTTTTGATAGCAAACGGTAGACCTTAGGTAAGTTGCATTCATTTGAAGGTTTGACTGGACGGCATCCTTGTTTTACTAGTGATCTTGTGGTCAAGCTGACCAAATCCTAGCCACAGAACAGAAGCGTTCAGAAACTGGCTAGAGAGAGCACTTATTAGAGAGAGCAGGAATTTAACTGC
Organism: Anser brachyrhynchus; assembly: GCF_964034855.1. Classification (NCBI taxonomy): domain Eukaryota; kingdom Metazoa; phylum Chordata; class Aves; order Anseriformes; family Anatidae; genus Anser; species Anser brachyrhynchus. The sequence continues at coordinate 3,143,265 of NC_137700.1, forward strand.
TTTAACGCTGCTCTTTCTCTCACGTATCTGGAATTTCCTTAAATCACAAATTATCACTAGCTATCCTTGTTAATTTATTCAAAGTAACATGAGTCCAGGTGAAAAGGCACACTCTAACAAGTCCTCAGTTGTTCCTAGTCTGCTCCTAGCTTACTTGAGAGGTTCAATACAGTAAGAAATAAATAAATAAATAAATAACCTGCTGAAGTGGCCTTTTTTCAGATTAGATTCCACCATTCAGAAAATCCTGCTTAAGAGATGTTTTTTCTTTTCTTTGAAAGACTGACCTTCCCCCACATGAAACTAATTAGTATCTTTAGGCTTGATGAAATACATGAATTCCTCAATTTACCAAAATTGCTTTGCACAGCCCTCCCATCCTGCTTATGTTGCAAGCAGCGTATCTAAGTGGGGTACTGTTGGGGTACATCTCTTTCACTCATGTAGCCCAGTGATCCCAATGCCCTGGACTTGTGTAATGTGTGCAAGACATTTACTTTCTCCCTATACTTTTGACTGGTTTAGAATAAGCGAGTTCGCCATCTGCTGGCCAGAGAATTCACCGAAACCCAAAGAGCATTAGAGCAGACGCATTTTCTTCTGTGCTATTCCTGATTTATCAGCTAGAAGAGACACAGTTTAGTACAATCAGGATTCTTTTGACATTAGTAGCATAAAAAGTCTATTTTTGCAACACTGGTATTTGAAAGACCTCCGTTCAGTCCCTAATTTTGTTCTTGATAATGGGACAGATTGTATTAATGTTTGCAAGAATGTGTGAACAACCAGCCTCCCCTCCATGTCGTATTTTAAGATTAAAACTTGTGGTCGTCCCTGTCTCAAAACACAGTCATGCTTTGCAACAATCGCACTCCCTCTTTAGCTTGAAGGAACTTGTCAGTGCCAGAATCTACTGACTATGGCAATTTACTTCATCATCCAAACCGGGCAGAATTTTTGAAAACCTCTAGCAAGATTTCACTTCTCCAAACATTATGTAGAAGACATTCAGCTGTAAAGCAAGAAGATGAAGTCCTTTGTTTCCTATGCCAGAATGACATTTTCAACACTGAACAGGATTGTCACCGACCGTTAACTGGTTGTTAAGTTGTGGCTAGGTATAAAATGTAGAAAATGTTTAAAAATAAAACTTGCCTTTGGATAGTGAACTGTCTTCTTCGGGGATTACTTCAGTTACCTGTAAGAGGAAAACAGATGATTTGGGGGGGTTGTTTGTTTTTAAGAACGGGTGCAGTCTTGCCAGTAATTTAGCTGGTATTTTTCAAAGTGACCTCTTAGAAACTTTACAGCACTGTTGAATCAACATGTCTCTAACCCTACAATTAAATAATGCTAAAAGATGCAGCAATTTATCTTCCTGCAAGTGCTTATTAAGATATCTGAGTAACTGCGACCGTGGCTTCATCACAGATATATATATATATATATATATTTAATACTACACACTTCTGCTCAGAAAGAAAATCACGGAAAATGTAAAATTTCATTTGAGATGCTGAATTTGTTGCAGTGTGAGATCTTCTTCATCACATGATTCTATTCGTAATTAAACCATATTATCTACTGAGAGACCAAGATTACGACAAGAACAGCACAGAGTTCAGCATGAAGCCGATCAGGAGCTCAAGTTTGTACTTATTTTTTTGTAAGGAGATGTACCAAGCTGGCTTTTTTATTGTTTCATCAGCACATTTCTAAGCCTATATGAGCAGGGGAAAAAAAAAAAAAACAAAAAAAACCCAAGTAGAACAATTGCAGGGCTCCTCAGTTTACAGCATGAGGTCGCTTTTTCCAGGTGAAAAGCAGAGCCATAAGTGGCAGTACACTAAAGCCCTGGCACGTGGAGATCCGAGAGGAGAGCTGTTTGGCCCTCCTTTTCACTCCTGGGAACCACATACCTCAAAACCCACAGACTATGGGATATATCTCAGAGAAATCTTGGGAAAGGAGAGCATGAAGAGCATGTTTGTAAATTTATTTCTCCCTGGGCTTCTTCTGCTTCTCCAAGAAATACTTGTTTGAATATAACTTTGGCAGCAGTACTTATGCTGTTTTGCACCTACCACATTTAAAACTCCTACAAAAAACTGAAAAGTTAGACTGAAAAGCATCTCTTTCCGTTCTACTTTGTAAAGCTGCATGTTTTCCTCATGCAAAACAACAGGGGAATGGAAGCTAGAAAAGGAAATGCTGAATGTAAAACAAAACAAAACAAACCTCAGCCCTCCAGGACAAAAGCCGATAACTAAGTGCTTTCTAACATGCTGATTAGGTTTCAAGAGGATACCGCTTTAAATAAGTGTAATTGTCTGTCCATAGGCAGAAGCTGAATAATGGCAGGATGAATATCTATACTTAATTTTTTGTTACTGTCTTCCTGTAGCACACAGGGACTTGTTACGTTTAGGGAAAATGCTAACCTAATGGAGGGTTTAAACCATAAGCTAGTTTGTTATACCAAAATGACTGAGAGAACAAAGCATAAAGTGTTTTCAGATTTCTAGTACACCTTGATTGCTATCCATTAAACTTAAGACAGGTTAAACAAAGCACAGGAAATAAGAGAACTCCTAGTCCCACAACTGGCAAATTGTGCGCACACTTTCCATTCCTGAGAAAATAATACACAAACCTGAAAAATGCATTTAACTGAGAAACGAAGACATCCTTGTCCTATTGGAAGACAGCTCTTGGGCTCAGTGATTTTCAGATAAGCTCCAGTCTTCAACTTGCAGACACCAGTGACAGCTCCTTTTTTTGCATTGAAAGGGAAAATGTTTCAACAACACATTGAAAACATACTTAAGGGACAAGAAACAAAATCAAGACTGCAGTGAGAAGGAAAACAGAAAAACAATACTGGGAAAAAAAAAAAAGAGAAAAGAGAAAAGACCTTGGTCTTTGTATCGACCAACGAGATAAGCCTTACACATTTTTAAGTTTATTTTTGACGATTGATTGATGCGTTACCAGATATTAAGTACTAATCAAGAGCAAATATTAACACTAGTAAGAATAAATCCGATCCGCCAGCCCTTATTCAAAATACATCAATTTCTAATTTGGAGACAACGTCTCTCTGACAAGGAAGTAGAAAAGCTGTAAATACCGATATAGTTTCCTCTCCCGATGTTCCATATACATACCGACGCTGTTCCTACACCTACACTCTGAGCATAAATTTATGTTGACATGAGTATCGGGTGTTATTTCTCTCTCTGTTTGCCTTGAGAGACTCTCCTCCTGTCCACTGAAAAGTAAACTCAAGATTCCAGATCAGTTAAGACAGTTGCTAGCCCCCCATTCAGAGTTCTGCAGCAGCACTGTTCAGATTTTTCAGCAGTCTCTTTACAAAATGACCACTTATAAGTGTACAAAAACACTTATCACCTAGCTTCTCAGTAGGTACACGTTTGGCCTCTCTTAAGCAGAGAGTCAATCACAGCTTAAGATTTTATACAAGATCCCATTTTCAAGTTTGGGGTTATTTCAGAAAATCTTTTTGCCTAGAAACAGTACTACTAGTAACACTTGAACTGGTTTGCCAGCACAACCTTTTACCGTGTTAGAAATGATGTTGACTTCTACCTTCATGTAGCATACATAGTGTCCTGTGCGACAGTTGATTCCATGATGCACCAGCACCGCATATAAGGCGTAGAGGAGTGGTTCTCCACTTGACTGAGACATGTAGGCTCGGAGGTCCAAATACTCAGGATATTTTACCTCCTAAAGAGAGACCAAGAAGATAGAAAAATTATATCAGAGTACTTCGCGGACTAGCCAGAGAAAAACACTTCCAAAAAACAGAGACTGGAATTATATGAATATATTTCTTGATTCACTAAAAATAAGTCTTCCCATAAGCAATGTTTAATACTAGAAGTTGCAGACAACTGTTTCCTGATGAATTAGCCTTCTCAGAGGAAAGTATATGCTTCTTGTCAAGCAGGAACTTTACTGATATTAAGAGAAAAATGAAAAAAAGAGAAAATGAAAATAAAAGCAGACCATTTCTCTATATTCTTAAGGTATATTCTTAATATACCTTGTTGATCTTTCCACCTGTGAAATCTGCAAATCTTTTCAGTGATATTGTGAGAACGTTGGAAGAACGGTGTATGGTAAATCTCTTGGATGCAGGAACCATCTTTTTACACCTTAAAAACAAGCAGAGACAAGTGTTTGAAAGCATCTTCTTTTTCGCCCCCAAAACAAACTCCTTTTAATGTCTCACGCATGCTTATGCTATTTGAATGATATTTACTTGCATCATGTGTTTGGTTTTTTCTTTTCATAAACCCATGCACTGCATGTCACGTTTGTTAATACAGAGAAGAAGGTAAGTTTTACCAACAACTCAGAGCACAGCGGGAACAGGAATCTCTCACGAAAGCGTATTACCAGGGAGTTATAAAATATAAACAAAAAATAGTAAAAATGAGTTATATATAAGACTAATAACAGTTATCAGCAATGGAAAAAGTACCGTACATGTGCAAGGCCTTTCCTTTTAAGCTCACAAAAAGACAGAAAATTCTGGCTTTAAGTGTGACTGAACCGATCACACCTCAAAGAGCACGTTAAGGAAGGACCATGCAATTCAGATGTGAGGTGCTATTACAGTTCTTTCTCTTCCTCAGACATCACTTATGAGAATCCTGAATACGCTGCATGTTGCTTTCTAGGATCCGCAGGCTAAGACGAACCTGGGATTAAATTGCTTTAATAACCTATTGGACGCTCTTGATTCGACACCTTAATTTCCTTAGTATCCAACAACAAGAAGTGGATACTGCATTTTTCATTTAGAGGGGTCAGGCATGAATCCTACAGAACTGAGCCGGGCACTCTGTGCTTTTCTGAGGGGATGTTTGACTAACAGCTTGTTTTGCCAAACCATCTTATGCAAATGTTCAATTGTTTCTCACATACGTAGAAACATCTTACATATTGATCAGCACAGAGAGCGCCTGAACTCAACAGGCTTTCCCTGTGCACGGGTTAGGCTTAAGGGAGCTCATTTCGGACATTAGTCCACATCGACAGGTTTCACAGTTCAAGAGCTGTGCAAGACGCTGTTTAGTGAGCCAGCACAGGCTGCTAACATTCATTACCACAGAGCCAGCTCACATTCCCTGACACTCAATCTAACTTTGTTTCACAGTGAACGCTAGGACCTGCAGCAACCTGCTGCTGCCTTCCACTCCAAATCATTCTCCACAGCTCCTTGCTTCAGCTCACCACTACTTACTGGGCATGTCTTTTCACTTCTGCCAATATGAATATTTCAGCATGCAGCTACACGCCTAGGAAGCTTGACAAGCCATGGTGCAGACAATGCTACGAGAAAAGTCCAATATCAGCTAATAGCCACTCTTCTTAGATTTCCAAAACAGATGTAACGTTTTCAAGTTTGGGATTATTTCCGTGCACCAGTTGTTTAAACAAAATGAAGCAACAACAACAACAACGAAGCTGCGTCTCCTTATTTCTAAATGAAGTTAAAAGATAACTTATGCTCTAAGTCATGCAATACATAAAACTAATATCTAGCATTAAGACATAATTAGTTAATAATCTCACTCGCTACATTTGTAGCAATTCTCTCCATCCAGCTCTTCAGGTTTCACAAATAGTTCTAGAGCTCTGGTAACAGATGAAACCGCCTAGAGGAGCGAGAGAGAAGAGCGTAAAGTCACTGTAAATTCAAAATTCCAGAGACGCACTAGGAGTTTATAAGAGAACCTGACTAATACATACTTAAGCGATCTACTATGAGCACTGTCAAGAAGGAGGCAGAAAGAGCATGCTCAGCGTTTACCTCACCTGGAAGTCATTTTACTTTGAAACAAATCATTTTCCAGTAACGCAGACAGCATCTATAGTGTGCTTTGTCATCAATACTGGCAACAAATCCAGCAGTCTAACAATTAGATGTATATTGAGGTAGAACAACAAAGAAGTTTTGACAGTATCATAATTTGTGCAGACATAAAATTCTTTCCGCTTAAACCCAATGCAAATTTGGAGACTCTTTACATGGCTTCCATCAGCGCATTCCTCTATATTCTTAAACCTATAATAGCAGGGAAAAAAAGAAAAAGACAAAAAAAAAAAACAAAAAGGAGAAAAAAAGCAGGATTTTTACATAGTACATATTTTTACATATTACATAGTTTACATATCCCTCCACATGCTGTTCTGAATAATAGCCAAAATATTCATAGCCACTGTATTTGTTCTCCCCACACAGCTGAAAAAACAACATTTGAAACATATTTTTCAAAACATATTTTAATATCCAGCAGACTGTTCAGTCATCAAGCATTTAAAGACTGTTTTAGATAATCTCTAGATTAATCTAAAAGGAATCCCATAAACATGCTGCAGCCGCTTACCTTTAATATACTCGCTGGATGCGATGTTTCTTCCTTTCACCTGCACTGGAAGGCTTCCCTTCCTTGTGAGGTTGTTTACTGCCCTCACTTCTGCATTGCTCTCATAAAGAGCCATCTGGAGGATGGGATTCTTCCTTCTTCTCCCGGGTTTTCTTCTGGAAACGAGGATCTAAGTGTTCCAAGAAGCCTTTCACTTTCCTGATGTTTCTCCTTTTTCTTCTTTTTGTTACGCTTGCGATTGGCATTGTCAAAGTGGAGCGCAGAGAAATACAAATCATAAAGTCTGAAAGAAACATGCAAGTTAAAAAGAGAAAAAAAGATGTGGCACTTGTTGCATACAGGAAACTTTATTTATTTTACCACAGGCGATGATTTGCCGCATGTCAGCTATTTTGTGGTACTTTGTGCACATGTAACTTCCTTTAGATGCAGCAAACTTAAGCCCTCAGATTGAAGGACCATAGGTCCTGGTTGGTACACAGATCATTAACAATGGTTAGCTCTGGAATATGTGCAAGTAAAAAAAAAAAAATATTTTAACCTAATCCAGAATGGTGTGCAGATGTGATTCGAACTACGTGGTCCAAAGCTAGTGCTCTGACACAATTCAGCAATACCTTTCCTGTCTTCACTGATCAACCTAATGATCCCCAGTCATGATCCCCAGCCAGATTATGCTATCTAAATAACTCAGAAACTATGAAAAAAAAAAAACAAAACATGAGAAGCACCCAGAAAAGAATTAGGAAAAAAAATGCTGATTAGGCTGGAATCCCTGCTTACTTGGAATCCTTCTCTCCCTGTTTATCTTCAGACTTCTTTTTCTTCTAGAACTTCTTATATTTTTTCATGTTTTCACCACCTAAAACCTCCTTTTCTACCTTTCTGCGTTGCCTTTCTATTTCACTTTCACTACCTTCTGCACGAGTATATTGTCTTTTTCTGTTTCCTTCTTTTGCCTTTTTCTGGCGACAGTTCTCCAAATGAGCTGACACAGGTGGAAGTGCATGTCTCTCACGCGAATGTTTTCCAGAATGTTGCTGAGCTACTGAGCAACGATGTGAGTCTGCTCTGGGTGTGCTAAAGTGATGTACATCTTCCTCTCTCAAGAGGGAACCGTGAGGCCATCTGCTTTTGTAATGATAACGCTTATGTGACCTGCTGGAGTAAGTCTGAGTCAATTTGTCAAAGTCTTTATCACCGTGAGAGAACTTTCTCTCTCTACTGTCTCCTGCTGCATGAGGTGAATAGTAATCCTTGTAATAGCTACATTTTTCCCATTTCCGTGGTTCATCTTGATAGTATCTTTCTCTGCTCCAACTTCTTTCCCCTTTGGAATGGTAATATCTAGCGCTATCTTGTTCTGATCTTCCTCTGCTTCGAGATCTGTACTTTGAATATTTTACTGGTCTTCTGCCATTATCAGGGCTGTTCCTTTCACTATGGGAAGATCTGTACCTGCTTCCCTCCCAATACTCCTGCTTGTGACGCTTTTGCTTAACAACTTCCACACTCCGAGAGCACCTTCTCTTGCTGGAATGACCATCTTTTTGACTCTCCTTCTCTTCAGTAGGAGAATGTTCCCTCTTTCTCTGGTAACGCTCTTTGTCAGATTTTTTAGTCTCGTCCTTTGTATCTTGGCATCTATCTGTAACAGCTAAGGAGGAAAGGTTTTTAGAACTACATTCACTGTCAGACTTTAGAGGGGAAGTTTGCTGCAATTTCTCACCAGTCTCAGAAGACTCTTTGATGTAGAAAACATTTTCTTCTGAAATCAGTTCATGTTCTTTTGATCTTCTTGGTTTCTCCTTGTCTCCACGGTCATCACATTGGTACTGTTCAAGGTATTCATCATTCTCAGTAGATTTCGGAAGTCCCGGGACACTGCACAAAATAAAAACACGTTTCCGTCTCCCTCCACCTGCTGCTCTGAGAAAAAAGGGGTGGGGGCGACGGGGGAACAGCCAATGTTTCTCCAGATAATGGAGAAAAATGGAAAAACATTCTATGAAGAAACACAAGTTCTCCGCGAGGCACCAGCCTGCATCAGAGTGCTATGCACAGTGTCGATCATTAGTTCTGTTCGCAACACTGGCCATACAGTACGGAATTCTACTGATTTAAATCCTTCCATTAAATAGTATTAGTAGACAGATAAAACCGCAATGAACTTCCATAAAATCTTGTCTTAATCAGACTGTGCTCATTTTACCTTCTTTCCTCTGACAAGCTGTTCAGCTGGCTGGCCGTGAGGGATTCCATGATGACTTCTCGAGGGACTGGAGGCATAGCTCCAGGCATCTGCAACTAAAACGCACAAGTCAGCAGACAGAAAAAATACCATTTGTGCTGAGGACTAGTCTTCTCAGAATTTCTACATTAAATGCTAAGCAAGATCGCTTTGTGTTGTATGCATTATCTACACTTCAAAGATAACGCCAACTCACCTCCCAAAATCTACTTTATGAAACTTAAGAATTTTTATCTCAGCTCAGCTTAAGCTGACAAGTTCTAATGTCAGCTCAGCTCTGCAAATTCTAATGGCATAGTATCACAAAGGGTTACGATCAAATTTGTGCTGTGTTTTCTCAGCATTTCGCCTGAATTAGGAACATGATAAACACTCCCGAATACATCGTGGGTGAGAAATTCTCGATGGAGCAAACTACTATGTTTCAAGCAATCCGTTTGTTTTAGAAAAGAACATCTCACAAGGTTTAACAGGTTCAACTTGGCAAGTGGAATCATCAAGTTTCAGTCCGTTTTCTTTAGATTCATGAACTAAACTAATAGCACCATTCAGTGAATCAGTGTTTGGCAGCTCATGCTGGGATCTTCCTTCATCAGCATTCTGACAGGAAGAATGGGAATTCTGCAATGTACGGACTACCTTTCCAACCAAAATTCCACATTGCATTGCAATTCCTTTTAAATAAGCCCTTTGACTCCTCCTCAGATTTTCCTGAAGATTCTGCACCGTAAGGGACTGTGTTATCAGAGCTGAGTTTAGGATTTCCATTCACCTTTGGCTCCACAAAAATTTCAGCAGAAACTCTTTTTTTTTTTTTTTTTGTATTTGTATTTGCTTCATTTGCTTTACCGAATTTGTGATTGTGGATGAAGGAACAGCCTTGTAGAGATCTTCATCCTCCACAGCACTGCTAAGACAGTCAGGCTGTGACACAGTCTGACGAGCAGGCAATTTATTGTGAATACTGATGGTGATCTTCTGGTTTTTTGACGTATCAGTAATTGAAGGCCTGGTAATCGCCTGTTCTTGAACACAGGCCATTGGTGGTGCTGAAGATGGCCTTTTTAGGGTGACACCAGTGGTATTTGCATCCTCTTTTATGGATCCATTTCCATTTAAACGACTTGAATTCTGTATTTAAAAAGAAGAAATTGCAAGACGGGTTAATGGAAACACTCCATTTAACATTTTTAAACATGTCATTCTCCTACTAAGTATTTCTACAAATGGTCTTAACACCTAAAAAGCAAAAAACACTGCCCTTAAAAGATAAATGCAAGTCCCATAAGTGTATTTAATTCCTGCTTTTGGTTTACTGCATATTGATATCAAATTAACATCATTTTTGAAAACCATCCAAACAACTTAACATTGCCTAAAGCTATTCCCAAATATATTTAGTTTCCCCTTTAAACATACCCCAAAAAGCCTGGAATAATTGTTCTGGTGCTCAGGAATAAGACAATTTGGTTTCCCTGTCTTAGCTAAAGTGACGTCGATAGGAAAAACAAGTCCTCTTTTAAATGATTCGAGGATTAGTACACTCTACTTAAATTGTCAAAGAGCGTAGCTCTCTGTGCTTTACAAAGCTGTCTAGGAGGTATAAACAATGGAGTCGCATGGCTGCGCAATTCAGCAGTAACCACTGTTTGAATGACTCTGGCTGTAGCATGAGGGCTGTGAAGACAGCTGCAGCGTGGGAAGGAAAACAAAACAAAGATGCCAAAAACCAAACAAAAAACCCCACACCAAACCCCAAACCCACTGTCCGTTTGGTGCCATTATCTGCCCTCCCGCTTCCCTAAATTACCTTAATCATATGAGGAGGAAGTCGTGGTCCCAGAAATCCAGCCTGCTTACTGTTAGCCCCCCGCTGACCAGGGGGGAATGAACAGGGATAAGACGGTGCTGCTAAGTAAAAAGCACGTTCTCCGAGCGTCAAATCATAGCGCCTTCAGAAAAGAGCAGTGATCTCAGTTTAGTTTTTCTTTCGGCCTACTCTTGGATTAAATCCCATCCTATAATTTTATAGGAACAGTTCATACGATATGGAAGCCTTCTCTACAGAAGACTTAGCCAAGACTACAAACTGAAAAGTAGGTAACAGTCTTCCTACTATGACTATCACTTTCAGAGCAATAATTCATTCTTACACCACAGATGGCCTTCATTTCTCTCCTTCTCTAAATTAGCCAGCTACAGATAACACATATACAGCAATTTACACAAGTGCTGCAGTTTAAGGCCAAGCAACAAAAGATAATAAATGACAGAGAATTTCAGGTTAGACAGAACTGAATTAGAGAAATAATCATCTTTTCCTGGGAGAGAAAGAAAAACACTTGCAAAAAGAAAAGTATCAATAACAGGAGAGTAAATCTCTTCTGAACACATTTGAATACTTGTTATTACCTGATATAAAAAAGTAAGTAAGCTTGCTGACCAAGAACTCTTTTAATGTCAGTACGGACTACTTTTGCATCATTCATCTGATACCAAAGTCCATTACCAGCCTGCAAATAAAGACAACGATATCTTCAGATGAATTGCATGTTTTCCAAATGAAATCACAGATAGCAATAAAATACACACGTGTCAAATAAACATATAATGAAATCTTTTTCCCTAGAAACAGTACTACTAGTAACACTTGAACTGGTTTGCCAGCACAACCTTTACCCTGTTAGAAATGATGTTGACTTCTACCTTTATGTAGCATACATAGTGTCCTGAGCGACAGTTGATACCATGATGCACCAGCACCGCATATAAGGCATAGAGGAGTGGTTCTCCACTTGATTGAGACATGTAGGCTCGGAGGTCCAAATACTCAGGATATTTTACTTCCTAAAGAGAGACCAAGAAGATAGAAAAATTATATCAGAGTACTTCGCGGACTAGCCAGAGAAAAACACTTCCAAAAAACAGAGACTGGAATTATATGAATATATCTCTTGATTCACTAAAAATAAGTCTTCCCATAAGCAACGTTTAATACTAGAAGTTGCAGACAACTGTTTTCTGATGAATTAGCCTTCTCAGAGGAAAGTATATGCTTCTTGTCAAGCAGGAACTTTACTGATATTAAGAGAAAGAATAAGCCGTAGTCGTTAGTCTACAATTATTGTCTGAAAATATTAACAACTTTCAGCTTTGGGGGATGTCCCATTACATGATGACAAAGTTGCATTACAGCGGGAAATATACCTTGTTGATCTTTCCACCTGTGAAATCTGCAAATCTTTTCAGTGATATTGTGAGAACGTTGGAAGAACGGTGTATGGTAAATCTCTTGGATGCAGGAACCATCTTTTTACACCTTAAAAACAAGCAGAGACAAGTGTTTGAAAGCATCATCTTTTTTGCCCCCAAAACAAACTCGTTTTAATGTCTCATGCATGCTTATGCTATTTGAATGATATTTACTTGCATCATATGTTTGGTTTTTTCTTTTCATAAACCCATGCACTGCATGTCACGTTTGTTAATACAGAGAAGAAGGTAAGTTTTACCAACAACTCAGAGCACAGCGGGAACAGGAATCTCTCACGAAAGCGTATTACCAGGGAGTTATAAAATATAAACAAAAAATAGTAAAAATGAGTTATATATAAGACTAATAACAGTTATCAGCAATGGAAAAAGTACTGTACATGTGCAAGGCCTTTCCTTTTAAGCTCACAAAAAGACGGAAAATTCTGGCTTTAAGTGTGACTGAACCGATCACACCTCAAAGAGCACATTAAGGAAGGACCATGCAATTCAGATGTGAGGTGCTATTACAGTTCTTTCTCTTCCTCAGACATCAGTTATGAGATCCTGAATACGCTGCATGTTGCTTTCTAGGATCCGCAGGCCAAGACGAACCTGGGATTAAATTGCTTTAATAACCTATTGGACGCTCTTGATTCGACACCCTAATTTCCTTAGTATCCAACAACAAGAAGTGGATACTGCATTTTTCATTTAGAGGGGTCAGGCATGAATTCTACAGAACTGAGCCGGGCACTCTGTGCTTTTCTGAGGGGACGTTTGACTAACAGCTTGTTTTGCCAAACCATCTTATGCAAATGTTCAATTGTTTCTCACATACGTAGAAACATCTTACATATTGATCAGCACAGAGAGCGCCTGAACTCAACAGGCTTTCCCTGTGCACGGGTTAGGCTTAAGGGAGCTCATTTCGGACATTAGTCCACATCGACAGGTTTCACAGTTCAAGAGCTGTGCAAGACGCTGTTTAGTGAGCCAGCACAGGCTGCTAACATTCATTACCACAGAGCCAGCTCACATTCCCTGACACTCAATCTAACTTTGTTTCACAGTGAACGCTAGGACCTGTAGGAACCTGCTGCTGCCTTCCACTCCAAATCATTCTCCATAGCTCCTTGCTTCAGCTCACCACTACTAGAAAATGAAGCAACAACAACAACAACAATGCTGCGTCTCCTTATTTCTAAATGAAGTTAAAGGATAACTTACGCTCTAAGTCATGTAATATATAAAACTAATATCTAGTATTAAGACATAATTAGTAATAATCTTACTCGCTACATTTATAGCAATTCTCTCCATCCAGCTCTTCAGGTTTCACAAATAGTTCTAGAGCTCTGGTAACAGATGAAACCGCCTAGAGGAGCGAGAGAGAAGAGCGTAAAGTCACTGTAAATTCAAAATTCCAGAGACGCACTAGGAGTTTATAAGAGAACCTGACTAACACATACTTAAGCGATCTACTATGAGCACTGTCAAGAAGGAGGCAGAAAGAGCATGCTCAGCGTTTACCTCACCTGGAAGTCATTCTACTTTGAAACAAATCATTTTCCAGTAACGCAGACAGCATCTATAGTGTGCTTTGTCATCAATACTGGCAACAAATCCAACAGTCTAACAATTAGACGTATATTGAGGTAGAACAACAAAGAAGTGTGACAGTATTATACTTTGCGCAGCAATAAAATTCTTTCCCCTTAAACCCAATGCAGACGTGGAGACTATTTACAGGGGTTCCACAGAAGGACAAAGTCCAATCCACTTTCTAACCACCACCAAGCTCTTATATTTTAACATTGTACGTGGTTTGGTTTTTTAAGTTAAACAAGTTTAATTTAGAAAGTTATACATGTACTTAAACATCATGAATTATATTTACAAAACCTCCTACCTTTACATCCAAAGTGATATCAAGAAATGCCTCATACGTATCCGAAACTGCTTTGCAATTCAAGCACTTCACTGGAAGCAAAATATAAATGCTTAACAACACGTGAAGGAGACTAACTGTCCACATTCAAGTTGTCGATAGATACTACTTCAGACAAACTACAGACTGCTTTACTACCGACAAAAGACACAGATCAGTTCTAAGGACAGGAATATTTTTAAAAGTACCTCTTGATCTTAGAAATCCTCCAAATATTTGATGAATGATGGTGGTAGCTTGAGAAGATCTGTCCAATCTGGAAATAAATTATAATCAGACCTCAGAAGATTTAAGGCACACAGTTAACTCTTCAAAGAGTTTTATGAAAACCAAGGATGACCTAGACTTTCAGTTTTGATAGTAAATAAAGGCCTAAAAGGTGCTAGAGAACGTATAAAAGTGAATTTGTTTATGCTTACTTGGTGCTTCCATTCAAGCACGCTTCCTGCATAGCATCAACAGTATAGCGCAAGAACTCGTGTGCGTCTTCTTGACTGCCAAAACGGAAATGTTGTCCTATTCCTAAATAAGAAGATGATAGTATTCACCTCATTTAAAAATGAAGTAATTCTCCTGTTTCTAAAATCTCTCTTCTTTACAGTGTTAAAACCATTTATACACATCAAATAATTATTTGAAGATTACAAGATGCTGAAAAAGAAACACATCTGAAGCCACTTACGACTGAGATTATTGATAACACGCGTAGGCTCGATGGCATCAACAGTGCAACGCAGGGCCTGGTTAATGTGAGTCTCCATCGTGCACATCATGCAAAAATCTTGTTCACGACCTGAAGAGTGAAAGAAGAAAGCATCCCAGTCTAGCGAAACAGACATAACTACAAACAAACATATAAGTAACATTTAAACTATAGATACAATATCCACTCTCCTTGTCCCAACAGTCTCCTAACATTTCATTTCACACAACTTTATAGAATAAAAATATCCATTAAGCCTGTATTCAAGTGCATTTTGTGATGAGAAATCTAAAAGACTACTGCAAAGTCACGTTTGTAAAGGCTGACAGGAATGTGAACTCCACAGGTTGCAAAATGTATGAGGAAAGAATATTTGACCTTGATGATACAGCATTAAGAGAACGTGGGTTATTTTCAGCACAGTGCTGTCAGGTGAGCTTCATGATACAGAGCTACGAGTCCTTTGGGAGAAAGGAAAAATTACAGTAATGTATGTAATAGTACTTCTGCCCTCCTTTTTTCAACAGGATTCTTAACTGAAACGATTTCTATATACAGGAAGAAAACAGTTAAATTTCTAGGTATCGATACAAAGATACCAGCCTAAAAAGCATACAGGTTTAGTACAACATTTACTTTATAGTACAACATTTTATTTAGGACAAAATCAGTCTAGATTTTAATACAGTCCCACAAAAAAATCTAGTCGTGTTCATAACAGCTCATATTGCTTTCTAGGTTTTTTTTTTTTTTTTTTTTTTTTAATTGGTTCAACAACGAACAGACCATTTATTGTAGTGCATTATGGAACCTCGGCTGTGCAGACTAAAGACCTATGATGCCAACATCCTAAATTTTATTGCCTTTCTAGCAGCAGGAAGCCCAAATAGCCCAAATGCCAAATGTTCATTAAATGCATTACTGTCCAATGCACTTCATTATTCCCATGAAGCAAGAAAAGATCCTTTTAAAAAAACAAACAAACAAACAAACAAAAAAAACACATGGTGCATTAAACGCACTCCATATGCTATTCCGAGCCCACTGCTAATACAATGCTCAAAGCCAGCGTCTACAGGTAAAATCAGGCAAGTAAGTTTGTCTCACAGAATCACTGCTGTTCTTTCACCTTCACAGCTATCCAACAGATTTAAAATACTGTTAGAAAGTACTCACATGACTGGCTGTGCTCAAGAGAAAGCATGTAATTGGCAAGTGGGGGGGTGTAGGTCAAACACTGTAGAGTAGCATTAAGAAAACACGTGTTGCCAAGATTGTACAGGCCAACTCCAACACTTTGTGTTTCTTGCCAATCCATACGTATCTTCTCAGGTGGAAAAAGAATCCTTTGTGGCGGAGCAATTCCATCATTAACAACTGCAAGAAAGTTATATTTAAAAAGAGATTTTGTTTGTTTGTTTCTAAGAAAGGTATTAAGTATATATAGGTATAGTGAATATATAAAGTATATATAGGCATAGTAAAAATACTATTCTGCGGGAGCACCTAGAGGAACTAGCTACAATCCAAAACAGAAAAACTTATTGCAGACACCTTTAATACCGCCATCTTCAAATTGGCTGGTCAACACAACGTTTTGGGAAAAAAAAGTTTAGTCAACCATTTTAATTTCTTCCTTATTATATGCTTTTTTCCTTATTATAACTTCAACCACAAACTTAGACTTGAAATTATATGGTAATAAATGCAAGGACAATGTAAAAACAAATAACTAGGAATGACGGTACCCCTACAAATATCAGATCTTTTCCTGAGCAATCTTAACATTCAAAAACCTGTGAATAATGGAACCTGTGAATAGCAACAATCAAACACTTTTCTTTGCAAAACAGAAAAGATATGGATGAATCAGTGCATTACAAAATGCTCCCCACATTTCTCTGTCGACTGTAAATATATCAAAATTAATTTCTGTAACGTCAGTCACTTCAGTTGCCTTAGGAGAATCGCTTTGGAAGTCTTTATTCACAGTAGTCCTGTTCTCTATCAGTGCAACAAGCAAGAACTACCACTTTCTACTTTTGTTTTGAAGAAAACGGAGGCAGGATAAAGCGCACACTTACTTAGATCTCTTTGGGCAAAAGGCTTAGATTTTTCAGAGGATCTACAATAAATAGCACCTCCACATCCTTGGGCCACAGAGACTTGGCTTGAATCTTCTGCAGGTGGTATCCGGCCCCAGTTTGCGGTGCGTGACATCAGTTTTTTAGTACTCGGTTTCTTGGATTTGCCAGACCGCCTTGAAGATGGCTTTTTAGACTTTGAAGATTTGGGCTTGTTAACTATGGTCATTGTTCTCATCTGCGACAGAGACAAATGTTCTGGCTGACGTAAGAATACCAAGAAGCATTCCAAGAAGAAAAGAGTAGTAGAAGTCCTGTCACTTAATCTCAAAGAAACGGCCTTGAAGAACTAACTTGCTGGTATGAATGATTTAAAAGGAATCCCCAAACTAAACACACAAAGGAAAAATTTCCATCAAAACTCTATCAGTATTACTTTTAGCTTCTGCAGAACTAGTGGCTGATGCCATTTCTTTCACTTTCGTAGGATTTTAATCCATTACAACTCTGGAGTCTTTTTAATATAAAAATGCAAATGACATTCTCTGAGGGGAATCAGTTATTTATTGCATTTTTGGAGCTTTGCAATTATCTATTAATTATTACCTATTATCTAATAGATAATGGTTGCGATTTATATATAATTGTTGCTCACGCTAGTAATGGAGCACTATTACTTTACTGCCTGCGCTTTTCTGCTTCGTGTGCACAAAGGTACCTGCATTTCGCTGCTACTTTACTTCTGTCTTTCCAGGGCTCACCCTCTACCTCACTGTCTACTGCACCAGTCATGATGGCTTGGTTGTGATTCTATAATGAGCCTAGCTTTTGAATACACTTTTTCTGGGCGTCACTTTGTGATAGCAAGTTAATTTGTGAGGGCTTATCACCTATGACCTGCTTCTCAGTAGGTACACGTTTGGCCTCTGTTAAGCAGAGAGTCAATCACAGCTTAAGATTTTGTCCAAGATGCCATTCACGAAACTGAGTTTAACCTTGACAGAACTGAGTTTAACCTTTAAACCTGAAGCTCCGTTAAAGAATAAAGCAGCACCCAAGCCAGGAAATAGAAGTTAATCGTCACTTTACCCTGAAACGCACGTAAAGCCGGTGAGCTATTCTGTGCTGGCAGGATTGCTGCCGGGATGGCCGACGAGGCGGCGGGCACAGGGGGCCACAGGACCTGCTCCCCGGGGCCACAGGTCCTGTCACAGGGGGCTGCCGGGGGTCTCCAGGCGCCGGGAACAGCGGCAACAGCGGGGACAGAGGGGACAGCAGCGACAGCAGCCGCCACCTCAGCCGAGGCCGTCTCCACAACTGCCACAACGGCCTCGGAACGCCGCCCAACTCGGAGCTCCAGCGTGACGCCTTTTCAACCTGGCCGCGGTGCTCACGGCTAAAAGCAGAGCGTTTCCTCCGGCGTGTCTTTACTGTCGGTGCCGGACCGGCCCTCACCCCGAGCTCTCCCTGCCGGGAGGGCTTTGCGGTTGGGGTTTCCCTCCCGCCGCCGCCGCGGGCAGGCCCCGCGCGCAAGCTGTCCGCGCTGGGGAGCGGCATGTCGCCCGCGGCGAGAGCCCGAGGGCGCGACACGAAAAAGCCCCGACACGAAAAAGCCCCGACGTGCGGGCGAGGCGGCGGGGACACGGCTCTGAGGGAGCGGCCGCTTCGCCCCGCCGTCCTCCTCCCCTCCCGGGCCGCCCCGCCGAGCCCCGTGCGCCTCAGGTGCTGCCCTGAGAGGGCGCTCGGGCACTGGGACAGCTGCCCAGGGCAGTGGTCGTGGCACCGAGCCTGACGGGGGTCCAGAAGTGTTTGAACAATGCTCTCAGACATAGGCTCTGCTTTTGGGGTGGTCCTGTGTGGAGCCAGGAGTTGGACTCGCTCATTATTGTGAGCCCTTTCCACCTTGGGATGTTCTCTGATTCTAGGTCAGCAATCCATTATCTGATGAGAGGTGTGGAGTCATTTGAAGGGAAGAGAGACCAAAACACTTCTGGTTTCCAGAAGCGGGTATTTGGTAACCAAACCGATGATTCCTTTTCTTCTAGAGCGAGTAGCAGCAGGGATCCGCTTTACAATATGCTGGCAACAAGGAAACGAAGAATTGCAAACAAGACGTAGGACTTGAGCAGCAGCTTGTATACATGCATCAGCTTATAAATGAGCACACAGCTGAGCGATAATGCAAAAATTGGACAAACTAAGAGAAGACGTTAACTGTAAATTTTATAGGTATACACTTTACTATGACGTAAGAACTGGGCAAGACCTTTCAGGGAAAAGAGCTGTTGGCATGTAATTTGAAGTAAGCTTCAAATCCCAGAGGATGATTTTGTTGGAACTTTATTCAGCTGAAAACGTGGAAGCCTTGTTTCTGCTTGTGTTAGTTACAGCTCCAGTTTACTTTGGTTGGGAGGGAAGGCATTCCAGGCTAACGTGCTGTACCTGTTCCTTCAGCTCGTTGTCCATAAACGGAGGAGCAAATGAAATTCTTTGAATCTCCATTAAATGCAGCACTACAAAGCGGAGTAGAGGGCGATTTGGCACTTAATTTTTCTGTAAGCAGAAAACCCAACAGAATCTCCACAACAGTTTTCAAATCTTGTCCAGCAGTAAATGACCAGCTGAGTGAAGCTTGCATTTAGAGTATGTGCTCCTACGTTAGAGGGAAATAGCTTTTCCTCTTCAGAAGTGCAACTGAGTGGTGAACTGGCAGCTACGTAGGGAACTAGTTGTACCAAAGGGTTTGTGTTGAAGGCACAGAAAAATATGCAGGTCCCAACAGTAAAGGATTGTCTGTAGGCATCACACTGAGTACAGATGTTGTCCGCGAGTTCGTGCCCAGTGCACCGCGCCAATAAGCACCCAGAGTCGGAATGCACACCAAGGTCTTTTAATTACATAATTAATTACAGAACTCTGCAGAGTCAGGTACTTGGCTATCTTTCGCAAAGCAAGCACACCTCTGACTCGAATCACCGTCATTCATACACAGGAAACTTGTGAAAACTCTCTCTTTGGCTCCTTTTGATTGGTTATTACAGCTCACCTAACTTTTCTCTACTGAGCTTGCGCATTACAGAGGAACACCGGGGGGGGGGGGGGGGGGGGGGGGGGTACAGGAGGAGGGGGACACACACCGAATCCCACATTAGCAAGGATTATCATTTTGACAGGTGTGATTTCTAATGTGTTAATGACCCTTAATGAGCAAAAGGTTACTACAGGCCAGTCTGGAGCTGGTTTTCTCCTTCTTGTTTTTTCCCTTTTATCCCTTCTCTTCCTTGCTTCTGCTAGCTCAAGGCTACCTGTCTCTCTCCTTCCTTATTTTCTCAGCTAAAAGACTACACAAGCTACAGGCCTCCCTATTTTCTTCAAGGTTTCCTTGCTTTTCTCCCAGCTTTGGGACTACACAGGTGTGCTTTGATATTTGCCAGTATAGCTAAAACTCATGCCAGTCTGCTCACGCACAATAAGCAGTAAGAGTTAAGGACTGGTTTCATCTGCTTTTTACATAGTAACATCCTCCTTATGTTTTAGATATGCTGTAGTTAAAGCTTAAAGTAGTTCAAGTAGTTAAGTTAAAGGAGTAAAGTTACTCCTTGTGGAGTAATTGCCTTAAGTGACTAGGCATTATAAGCACCCCTCCATCCCAAAAGCTACCCGCCTCCAAGGGGCAACCACCCCTCACTGAGCACATCCTCTGAATTTCTCGGAGCCTGTACCTTTAAACGCAAGCGAGGTAATTTCTACCAATCACAACCAAGATACGCATGACTGGAGTCACTCAAGCTCCACCTAAAAGATAGAAAATAATATAAATTGGCTTAAGAGAAAGGGAATGTTGGGGAAGATACTGTCACGAAGGATACCTTCTGACATCAGTCGACAGGC
Organism: Anser brachyrhynchus; assembly: GCF_964034855.1. NCBI lineage: Eukaryota > Metazoa > Chordata > Aves > Anseriformes > Anatidae > Anser > Anser brachyrhynchus. The sequence continues at coordinate 3,163,819 of NC_137700.1, forward strand.
TGAGCCTCTCACCCCTCCCCCCCCCCGCCCACTGGGATGCTGCGAGGTAAGATCTGAACGCTTGGTTATACCAGGCGTCTCCACGGAAACTTAGAAATCTCTAGCGTCTTTATGCTTTTTAACATCTTAATACCTAGGCCGTGTACCTGTGCATTTCATGCATGCTAGCTTGCTTTTGCAGACAGTGAATTTATCACTGGCAATCCAAAGGACCTGTGTATCTGTTGCCGTAATAAACTGCACTTAATTGCATTGTTCCTGGCCGTGACAGTTCTCCTTGAACGCGACTAGAGCGAGGGCGTGCTGCGTTGTTGGTGGATCCGTGGCCGTGATAGTTCAGTACCCTGAAGCCGACCGGACCCGTAACGGTCAATCGGCTACACCCCTTAATGCGACACTACTAAAGGAAGAAGATGACAGGGCTTGCATTAGGCACGAGTTGCATTAGGCTTTGCATGTGAAAACATCCCCAAATAATTTCACATGGATTTAACGTTTTTAAAGGGAAAAAAACAGGAAGGTGTAGTCTTTCTGTAAGCTACAGCCCTAGATAGTTAAGGCATCAGCATTCATTCCTTTGCTTGACAACAAACTATGAACATACAGAAGAGTTAAATATTTTCATTGCATTCTTAAAGGCGATTTTTCAGACTTGTGCTTCAGTTGTTGGAGTTGAAGAAATTGGTAGACGCCCTTACTTTTACGTTAAGACCAAAATCTTTATCTAAGATTGTGTTATCTAACACAACTAAACTCCCACCCCCACATGTCTTTTTGGAACTTCTGAAAGATCTTTCTGCAGTCCCACTCTGATGGTCTTTCAGTTGTTGAACCTGAGCTGTGCCTACCGCACCAACGAATGCTTTCATGACACAGTATTTTGTCAAAGCAGTTTTGCTTCTTGGAGCTACAGAAGCAGCTCTGGCTACATGATAGGGAACTGTGCTGCACTGGCAAAAACAGACTTACTTACAGACTTAACACCACTTGCTAACTTGATCTATTTCAAATCTCATTTTAACTTTAAAGAGCAATCAGTTTTGCGGTTCCTGTCTTACTAAGTTGCCTTGTTTTGCATGGAAGGTCAGCCTGTGAATGTTTTGCTTTATTGCATGCTTCAAAAAAAGGCTGAGAGGAAGAGACTGGAGGAACCTTTTCTATTCTATAGACTTTCCCCCACGAATGTGGAATTGCAGGCTACTTGGATGAATGTTCGAATGTAAGGGAGCAAGCCTCAGCCAAAGGAGGTAGAATCCTTGCTTAAGAAGAAGTAGCAGTGTGGGGACATCTTTGCTTAATGGGAGCCGTTTAAACTCTTCATAGAAACTCAATAAGCTCTACATCTTATGTTTGGAAAGCAGTATGGTTACGCAGCTGCTAACCTAATGACTTGAGTCTTCTGCTCTGCAACCACGTTTTGTTTTCAAGCAGTGCATACATCAGTTTAGGCTTTGGACAAGGAGATTTGTAATGCAAATAGTGATAAACCAGAATCAGTGCTACTGACGAGTGTAATGGTGAAATGCAGCAAATCAAGTGTTCCTGGAGAACTGTGAGATTACAAAACCAATAAGCCATGAAGCACCTTTTTTTTTTTTTTTAATCAATTCTTATATGCTGAAATAACACCTTCAAGAAAATCTGTTTATCCAGCCAGGCGACGGTGTCTACCTGTAAGCACAAAGGAAACGCCTTGAGAGTTCGTTTGCTGTATTTGAAGTTCTTATACCCTGCAGAAATAATTATTTAGAGTAACATGTAACTGAGGAGATCGTAGCAGGAAGTATATTATTTCTAGCATTAAATTGCTGCCCCGTTGCCAGTGCAATCTAGGGAGAGAACTGTATATAATAGTTAAACTCCCCTGGACTGACTTAAATTTTAAAATATTCTGACAAAGTAAGCTCTAAATCACTTGACATTTTGAACAGTTTTAAACGGGTACAAAACCGAAGCTTTATAAACCAAGCAGCATTTATAATGCTTCATATATAAAAACAATGCCTATTTTTAAGATTTGTTACATATCTATGTAGATACGCTTGCTGGAAAAGCCAGGTCTGTTGTAGACCAAATGCTGCAGATTAAGACTTGTGGCTTACCAGTTCCATTTCTGTATTTTCTTGGAAAATGTTTCGAGTTAGAGTTTAAATATAAAATGTAAATACTGTACAGATATATATTGAAATAAGTATTTCTTGGTGTACACAGGTGATTTGCATGACAAATACTCTGTATCGATCATTGTTAAAAACGCAATGTTCTGTGTAAATCCACTGCGTATTAATCTTTTCATTTATCATCAAGAGCTGTTACTTAAGCCTGGACATTCTCAAAAATAAAGTGTGAAACTATATACCATTGTGTAGCTCCTCCTTTATCAAGAGTACATGCAAGATAATTGCTCCTTTTTTTTTTCTTTCTAGAGGATGATTCAATTTTATAGCATGGATTATAACCGCTCTTGCAAGTGACCTTCTTTTAAGCACAACAGTTTAAATGATCAGGTTACAGAGAAAACCCTTTCACTGCAAAATGGATTCAATAAAGACTTGTGGCTTACCAGTTTCATTTCAAAACCCAAGGTGTTGGGTTTGATGGAAAAATGGTTGGTTTGGATGGTAAAAAGGTCGTCCGTTTTGATGGTAGGTTTAGTCTGAGTATTGAAGGCTTCCATCAGTAAGCTCTGCATCTGAAAGACAAAGGGAAGAAATGTCATTCCCTGTTGTGATACTCAACATGGAACTGTCTGGCTCAGTGGTTTTCTTTCTAAAGAGAGAAGTCACAAGCCTGCACACAGCTTGATCTGCTCTCTGACTACAGGGCTGAACTGACTGGAGAAGGCAGCTTCCAAAGCCCTCCCATTAAACTGACTGCATTTCAGTTCCATGCTAAAATTGGTCAACTGTACAGAATATTAGGACAAAGCTACCTGTTTTGATAGCAAACGGTAGACCTTAGGTAAGTTGCATTCATTTGAAGGTTTGACTGGACGGCATCCTTGTTTTACTAGTGATCTTGTGGTCAAGCTGACCAAATCCTAGCCACAGAACAGAAGCGTTCAGAAACTGGCTAGAGAGAGCACTTATTAGAGAGAGCAGGAATTTAACTGCTTTAACGCTGCTCTTTCTCTCACGTATCTGGAATTTCCTTAAATCACAAATTATCACTAGCTATCCTTGTTAATTTATTCAAAGTAACATGAGTCCAGGTGAAAAGGCACACTCTAACAAGTCCTCAGTTGTTCCTAGTCTGCTCCTAGCTTACTTGAGAGGTTCAATACAGTAAGAAATAAATAAATAAATAAATAACCTGCTGAAGTGGCCTTTTTTCAGATTAGATTCCACCATTCAGAAAATCCTGCTTAAGAGATGTTTTTTCTTTTCTTTGAAAGACTGACCTTCCCCCACATGAAACTAATTAGTATCTTTAGGCTTGATGAAATACATGAATTCCTCAATTTACCAAAATTGCTTTGCACAGCCCTCCCATCCTGCTTATGTTGCAAGCAGCGTATCTAAGTGGGGTACTGTTGGGGTACATCTCTTTCACTCATGTAGCCCAGTGATCCCAATGCCCTGGACTTGTGTAATGTGTGCAAGACATTTACTTTCTCCCTATACTTTTGACTGGTTTAGAATAAGCGAGTTCGCCATCTGCTGGCCAGAGAATTCACCGAAGCCCAAAGAGCATTAGAGCAGACGCATTTTCTTCTGTGCTATTCCTGATTTATCAGCTAGAAGAGACACAGTTTAGTACAATCAGGATTCTTTTGACATTAGTAGCATAAAAAGTCTATTTTTGCAACACTGGTATTTGAAAGACCTCCGTTCAGTCCCTAATTTTGTTCTTGATAATGGGACAGATTGTATTAATGTTTGCAAGAATGTGTGAACAACCAGCCTCCCCTCCATGTCGTATTTTAAGATTAAAACTTGTGGTCGTCCCTGTCTCAAAACACAGTCATGCTTTGCAACAATCGCACTCCCTCTTTAGCTTGAAGGAACTTGTCAGTGCCAGAATCTACTGACTATGGCAATTTACTTCATCATCCAAACCGGGCAGAATTTTTGAAAACCTCTAGCAAGATTTCACTTCTCCAAACATTATGTAGAAGACATTCAGCTGTAAAGCAAGAAGATGAAGTCCTTTGTTTCCTATGCCAGAATGACATTTTCAACACTGAACAGGATTGTCACCGACCGTTAACTGGTTGTTAAGTTGTGGCTAGGTATAAAATGTAGAAAATGTTTAAAAATAAAACTTGCCTTTGGATAGTGAACTGTCTTCTTCGGGGATTACTTCAGTTACCTGTAAGAGGAAAACAGATGATTTGGGGGGGTTGTTTGTTTTTAAGAACGGGTGCAGTCTTGCCAGTAATTTAGCTGGTATTTTTCAAAGTGACCTCTTAGAAACTTTACAGCACTGTTGAATCAACATGTCTCTAACCCTACAATTAAATAATGCTAAAAGATGCAGCAATTTATCTTCCTGCAAGTGCTTATTAAGATATCTGAGTAACTGCGACCGTGGCTTCATCACAGATATATATATATATATATTTAATACTACACACTTCTGCTCAGAAAGAAAATCACGGAAAATGTAAAATTTCATTTGAGATGCTGAATTTGTTGCAGTGTGAGATCTTCTTCATCACATGATTCTATTCGTAATTAAACCATATTATCTACTGAGAGACCAAGATTACGACAAGAACAGCACAGAGTTCAGCATGAAGCCGATCAGGAGCTCAAGTTTGTACTTATTTTTTTGTAAGGAGATGTACCAAGCTGGCTTTTTTATTGTTTCATCAGCACATTTCTAAGCCTATATGAGCAGGGGAAAAAAAAAAAACAAAAAAAACCCAAGTAGAACAATTGCAGGGCTCCTCAGTTTACAGCATGAGGTCGCTTTTTCCAGGTGAAAAGCGGAGCCATAAGTGGCAGTACACTAAAGCCCTGGCACGTGGAGATCCGAGAGGAGAGCTGTTTGGCCCTCCTTTTCACTCCTGGGAACCACATACCTCAAAACCCACAGACTATGGGATATATCTCAGAGAAATCTTGGGAAAGGAGAGCATGAAGAGCATGTTTGTAAATTTATTTCTCCCTGGGCTTCTTCTGCTTCTCCAAGAAATACTTGTTTGAATATAACTTTGGCAGCAGTACTTATGCTGTTTTGCACCTACCACATTTAAAACTCCTACAAAAAACTGAAAAGTTAGACTGAAAAGCATCTCTTTCCGTTCTACTTTGTAAAGCTGCATGTTTTCCTCATGCAAAACAACAGGGGAATGGAAGCTAGAAAAGGAAATGCTGAATGTAAAACAAAACAAAACAAACCTCAGCCCTCCAGGACAAAAGCCGATAACTAAGTGCTTTCTAACATGCTGATTAGGTTTCAAGAGGATACCGCTTTAAATAAGTGTAATTGTCTGTCCATAGGCAGAAGCTGAATAATGGCAGGATGAATATCTATACTTAATTTTTTGTTACTGTCTTCCTGTAGCACACAGGGACTTGTTACGTTTAGGGAAAATGCTAACCTAATGGAGGGTTTAAACCATAAGCTAGTTTGTTATACCAAAATGACTGAGAGAACAAAGCATAAAGTGTTTTCAGATTTCTAGTACACCTTGATTGCTATCCATTAAACTTAAGACAGGTTAAACAAAGCACAGGAAATAAGAGAACTCCTAGTCCCACAACTGGCAAATTGTGCGCACACTTTCCATTCCTGAGAAAATAATACACAAACCTGAAAAATGCATTTAACTGAGAAACGAAGACATCCTTGTCCTATTGGAAGACTAAGGTGACAGCTCTTGGGCTCAGTGATTTTCAGATAAGCTCCAGTCTTCAACTTGCAGACACCAGTGACAGCTCCTTTTTTTGCATTGAAAGGGAAAATGTTTCAACAACACATTGAAAACATACTTAAGGGACAAGAAACAAAATCAAGACTGCAGTGAGAAGGAAAACAGAAAAACAATACTGGGAAAAAAAAAAAAAAGAGAAAAGAGAAAAGACCTTGGTCTTTGTATCGACCAACGAGATAAGCCTTACACATTTTTAAGTTTATTTTTGACGATTGATTGATGCGTTACCAGATATTAAGTACTAATCAAGAGCAAATATTAACACTAGTAAGAATAAATCCGATCCACCAGCCCTTATTCAAAATACATCAATTTCTAATTTGGAGACAACGTCTCTCTGACAAGGAAGTAGAAAAGCTGTAAATACCGATATAGTTTCCTCTCCCGATGTTCCATATACATACCGACGCTGTTCCTACACCTACACTCTGAGCATAAATTTATGTTGACATGAGTATCGGGTGTTATTTCTCTCTCTGTTTGCCTTGAGAGACTCTCCTCCTGTCCACTGAAAAGTAAACTCAAGATTCCAGATCAGTTAAGACAGTTGCTAGCCCCCCATTCAGAGTTCTGCAGCAGCACTGTTCAGATTTTTCAGCAGTCTCTTTACAAAATGACCACTTATAAGTGTACAAAAACACTTATCACCTAGCTTCTCAGTAGGTACACGTTTGGCCTCTCTTAAGCAGAGAGTCAATCACAGCTTAAGATTTTATACAAGATCCCATTTTCAAGTTTGGGGTTATTTCAGAAAATCTTTTTGCCTAGAAACAGTACTACTAGTAACACTTGAACTGGTTTGCCAGCACAACCTTTTACCGTGTTAGAAATGATGTTGACTTCTACCTTCATGTAGCATACATAGTGTCCTGTGCGACAGTTGATTCCATGATGCACCAGCACCGCATATAAGGCGTAGAGGAGTGGTTCTCCACTTGACTGAGACATGTAGGCTCGGAGGTCCAAATACTCAGGATATTTTACCTCCTAAAGAGAGACCAAGAAGATAGAAAAATTATATCAGAGTACTTCGCGGACTAGCCAGAGAAAAACACTTCCAAAAAACAGAGACTGGAATTATATGAATATATTTCTTGATTCACTAAAAATAAGTCTTCCCATAAGCAATGTTTAATACTAGAAGTTGCAGACAACTGTTTCCTGATGAATTAGCCTTCTCAGAGGAAAGTATATGCTTCTTGTCAAGCAGGAACTTTACTGATATTAAGAGAAAAATGAAAAAAAGAGAAAATGAAAATAAAAGCAGACCATTTCTCTATATTCTTAAGGTATATTCTTAATATACCTTGTTGATCTTTCCACCTGTGAAATCTGCAAATCTTTTCAGTGATATTGTGAGAACGTTGGAAGAACGGTGTATGGTAAATCTCTTGGATGCAGGAACCATCTTTTTACACCTTAAAAACAAGCAGAGACAAGTGTTTGAAAGCATCATCTTTTTTGCCCCCAAAACAAACTCGTTTTAATGTCTCATGCATGCTTATGCTATTTGAATGATATTTACTTGCATCATATGTTTGGTTTTTTCTTTTCATAAACCCATGCACTGCATGTCACGTTTGTTAATACAGAGAAGAAGGTAAGTTTTACCAACAACTCAGAGCATAGCGGGAACAGGAATCTCTCACGAAAGCGTATTACCAGGGAGTTATAAAATATAAACAAAAAATAGTAAAAATGAGTTATATATAAGACTAATAACAGTTATCAGCAATGGAAAAAGTACTGTACATGTGCAAGGCCTTTCCTTTTAAGCTCACAAAAAGACGGAAAATTCTGGCTTTAAGTGTGACTGAACCGATCACACCTCAAAGAGCACATTAAGGAAGGACCATGCAATTCAGATGTGAGGTGCTATTACAGTTCTTTCTCTTCCTCAGACATCACTTATGAGAATCCTGAATACGCTGCATGTTGCTTTCTAGGATCCGCAGGCTAAGACGAACCTGGGATTAAATTGCTTTAATAACCTATTGGACACTCTTGATTCGACACCCTAATTTCCTTAGTATCCAACAACAAGAAGTGGATACTGCATTTTTCATTTAGAGGGGTCAGGCATGAATTCTACAGAACTGAGCCGGGCACTCTGTGCTTTTCTGAGGGGATGTTTGACTAACAGCTTGTTTTGCCAAACCATCTTATGCAAATATTCAATTGTTTCTCACATACGTAGAAACATCTTACATATTGATCAGCACAGAGAGCGCCTGAACTCAACAGGCTTTCCCTGTGCACGGGTTAGGCTTAAGGGAGCTCATTTCGGACATTAGTCCACATCGACAGGTTTCACAGTTCAAGAGCTGTGCAAGACGCTGTTTAGTGAGCCAGCACAGGCTGCTAACATTCATTACCACAGAGCCAGCTCACATTCCCTGACACTCAATCTAACTTTGTTTCACAGTGAACGCTAGGACCTGCAGCAACCTGCTGCTGCCTTCCACTCCAAATCATTCTCCACAGCTCCTTGCTTCAGCTCACCACTACTTACTGGGCATGTCTTTTCACTTCTGCCAATATGAATATTTCAGCATGCAGCTACACGCCTAGGAAGCTTGACAAGCCATGGTGCAGACAATGCTACGAGAAAAGTCCAATATCAGCTAATAGCCACTCTTCTTAGATTTCCAAAACAGATGTAACGTTTTCAAGTTTGGGATTATTTCCGTGCACCAGTTGTTTAAACAAAATGAAGCAACAACAACAACAACGAAGCTGCGTCTCCTTATTTCTAAATGAAGTTAAAGGATAACTTACGCTCTAAGTCATGCAATACATAAAACTAATATCTAGCATTAAGACATAATTAGTTAATAATCTCACTCGCTACATTTGTAGCAATTCTCTCCATCCAGCTCTTCAGGTTTCACAAATAGTTCTAGAGCTCTGGTAACAGATGAAACCGCCTAGAGGAGCGAGAGAGAAGAGCGTAAAGTCACTGTAAATTCAAAATTCCAGAGACGCACTAGGAGTTTATAAGAGAACCTGACTAATACATACTTAAGCGATCTACTATGAGCACTGTCAAGAAGGAGGCAGAAAGAGCATGCTCAGCGTTTACCTCACCTGGAAGTCATTTTACTTTGAAACAAATCATTTTCCAGTAACGCAGACAGCATCTATAGTGTGCTTTGTCATCAATACTGGCAACAAATCCAGCAGTCTAACAATTAGATGTATATTGAGGTAGAACAACAAAGAAGTTTTGACAGTATCATAATTTGTGCAGACATAAAATTCTTTCCGCTTAAACCCAATGCAAATTTGGAGACTCTTTACATGGCTTCCATCAGCGCATTCCTCTATATTCTTAAACCTATAATAGCAGGGAAAAAAAGAAAAAGACAAAAAAAAAAAACAAAAAGGAGAAAAAAAGCAGGATTTTTACATAGTACATATTTTTACATATTACATAGTTTACATATCCCTCCACATGCTGTTCTGAATAATAGCCAAAATATTCATAGCCACTGTATTTGTTCTCCCCACACAGCTGAAAAAACAACATTTGAAACATATTTTTCAAAACATATTTTAATATCCAGCAGACTGTTCAGTCATCAAGCATTTAAAGACTGTTTTAGATAATCTCTAGATTAATCTAAAAGGAATCCCATAAACATGCTGCAGCCGCTTACCTTTAATATACTCGCTGGATGCGATGTTTCTTCCTTTCACCTGCACTGGAAGGCTTCCCTTCCTTGTGAGGTTGTTTACTGCCCTCACTTCTGCATTGCTCTCATAAAGAGCCATCTGGAGGATGGGATTCTTCCTTCTTCTCCCGGGTTTTCTTCTGGAAACGAGGATCTAAGTGTTCCAAGAAGCCTTTCACTTTCCTGATGTTTCTCCTTTTTCTTCTTTTTGTTACGCTTGCGATTGGCATTGTCAAAGTGGAGCGCAGAGAAATACAAATCATAAAGTCTGAAAGAAACATGCAAGTTAAAAAGAGAAAAAAAGATGTGGCACTTGTTGCATACAGAAAACTTTATTTATTTTACCACAGGCGATGATTTGCCGCATGTCAGCTATTTTGTGGTACTTTGTGCACATGTAACTTCCTTTAGATGCAGCAAACTTAAGCCCTCAGATTGAAGGACCATAGGTCCTGGTTGGTACACAGATCATTAACAATGGTTAGCTCTGGAATATGTGCAAGTAAAAAAAAAAAAATATTTTAACCTAATCCAGAATGGTGTGCAGATGTGATTCGAACTACGTGGTCCAAAGCTAGTGCTCTGACACAATTCAGCAATACCTTTCCTGTCTTCACTGATCAACCTAATGATCCCCAGTCATGATCCCCAGCCAGATTATGCTATCTAAATAACTCAGAAACTATGAAAAAAAAAACAAAACATGAGAAGCACCCAGAAAAGAATTAGGAAAAAAAATGCTGATTAGGCTGGAATCCCTGCTTACTTGGAATCCTTCTCTCCCTGTTTATCTTCAGACTTCTTTTTCTTCTAGAACTTCTTATATTTTTTCATGTTTTCACCACCTAAAACCTCCTTTTCTACCTTTCTGCGTTGCCTTTCTATTTCACTTTCACTACCTTCTGCACGAGTATATTGTCTTTTTCTGTTTCCTTCTTTTGCCTTTTTCTGGCGACAGTTCTCCAAATGAGCTGACACAGGCGGAAGTGCATGTCTCTCACGCGAATGTTTTCCAGAATGTTGCTGAGCTACTGAGCAACGATGTGAGTCTGCTCTGGGTGTGCTAAAGTGATGTACATCTTCCTCTCTCAAGAGGGAACCGTGAGGCCATCTGCTTTTGTAATGATAACGCTTATGTGACCTGCTGGAGTAAGTCTGAGTCAATTTGTCAAAGTCTTTATCACCGTGAGAGAACTTTCTCTCTCTACTGTCTCCTGCTGCATGAGGTGAATAGTAATCCTTGTAATAGCTACATTTTTCCCATTTCCGTGGTTCATCTTGATAGTATCTTTCTCTGCTCCAACTTCTTTCCCCTTTGGAATGGTAATATCTAGCGCTATCTTGTTCTGATCTTCCTCTGCTTCGAGATCTGTACTTTGAATATTTTACTGGTCTTCTGCCATTATCAGGGCTGTTCCTTTCACTATGGGAAGATCTGTACCTGCTTCCCTCCCAATACTCCTGCTTGCGACGCTTTTGCTTAACAACTTCCACACTCCGAGAGCACCTTCTCTTGCTGGAATGACCATCTTTTTGACTCTCCTTCTCTTCAGTAGGAGAATGTTCCCTCTTTCTCTGGTAACGCTCTTTGTCAGATTTTTTAGTCTCGTCCTTTGTATCTTGGCATCTATCTGTAACAGCTAAGGAGGAAAGGTTTTTAGAACTACATTCACTGTCAGACTTTAGAGGGGAAGTTTGCCGCAATTTCTCACCAGTCTCAGAAGACTCTTTGATGTAGAAAACATTTTCTTCTGAAATCAGTTCATGTTCTTTTGATCTTCTTGGTTTCTCCTTGTCTCCACGGTCATCACATTGGTACTGTTCAAGGTATTCATCATTCTCAGTAGATTTCGGAGGTCCCGGGACACTGCACAAAATAAAAACACGTTTCCGTCTCCCTCCACCTGCTGCTCTGAGAAAAAAGGGGTGGGGGCGACGGGGGAACAGCCAATGTTTCTCCAGATAATGGAGAAAAATGGAAAAACATTCTATGAAGAAACACAAGTTCTCCGCGAGGCACCAGCCTGCATCAGAGTGCTATGCACAGTGTCGATCATTAGTTCTGTTCGCAACACTGGCCATACAGTACGGAATTCTACTGATTTAAATCCTTCCATTAAATAGTATTAGTAGACAGATAAAACCGCAATGAACTTCCATAAAATCTTGTCTTAATCAGACTGTGCTCATTTTACCTTCTTTCCTCTGACAAGCTGTTCAGCTGGCTGGCCGTGAGGGATTCCATGATGACTTCTCGAGGGACTGGAGGCATAGCTCCAGGCATCTGCAACTAAAACGCACAAGTCAGCAGACAGAAAAAATACCATTTGTGCTGAGGACTAGTCTTCTCAGAATTTCTACATTAAATGCTAAGCAAGATCGCTTTGTGTTGTATGCATTATCTACACTTCAAAGATAACGCCAACTCACCTCCCAAAATCTACTTTATGAAACTTAAGAATTTTTATCTCAGCTCAGCTTAAGCTGACAAGTTCTAATGTCAGCTCAGCTCTGCAAATTCTAATGGCATAATATCACAAAGGGTTACGATCAAATTTGTGCTGTGTTTTCTCAGCATTTCGCCTGAATTAGGAACATGATAAACACTCCCGAATACATCGTGGGTGAGAAATTCTCGATGGAGCAAACTACTATGTTTCAAGCAATCCGTTTGTTTTAGAAAAGAACATCTCACAAGGTTTAACAGGTTCAACTTGGCAAGTGGAATCATCAAGTTTCAGTCCGTTTTCTTTAGATTCATGAACTAAACTAATAGCACCATTCAGTGAATCAGTGTTTGGCAGCTCATGCTGGGATCTTCCTTCATCAGCATTCTGACAGGAAGAATGGGAATTCTGCAATGTACGGACTACCTTTCCAACCAAAATTCCACATTGCATTGCAATTCCTTTTAAATAAGCCCTTTGACTCCTCCTCAGATTTTCCTGAAGATTCTGCACCGTAAGGGACTGTGTTATCAGAGCTGAGTTTAGGATTTCCATTCACCTTTGGCTCCACAAAAATTTCAGCAGAAACTCTTTTTTTTTTTTTTTTGTATTTGTATTTGCTTCATTTGCTTTACCGAATTTGTGATTGTGGATGAAGGAACAGCCTTGTAGAGATCTTCATCCTCCACAGCACTGCTAAGACAGTCAGGCTGTGACACAGTCTGACGAGCAGGCAATTTATTGTGAATACTGATGGTGATCTTCTGGTTTTTTGACGTATCAGTAATTGAAGGCCTGGTAATCGCCTGTTCTTGAACACAGGCCATTGGTGGTGCTGAAGATGGCCTTTTTAGGGTGACACCAGTGGTATTTGCATCCTCTTTTATGGATCCATTTCCATTTAAACGACTTGAATTCTGTATTTAAAAAGAAGAAATTGCAAGACGGGTTAATGGAAACACTCCATTTAACATTTTTAAACATGTCATTCTCCTACTAAGTATTTCTACAAATGGTCTTAACACCTAAAAAGCAAAAAACACTGCCCTTAAAAGATAAATGCAAGTCCCATAAGTGTATTTAATTCCTGCTTTTGGTTTACTGCATATTGATATCAAATTAACATCATTTTTGAAAACCATCCAAACAACTTAACATTGCCTAAAGCTATTCCCAAATATATTTAGTTTCCCCTTTAAACATACCCCAAAAAGCCTGGAATAATTGTTCTGGTGCTCAGGAATAAGACAATTTGGTTTCCCTGTCTTAGCTAAAGTGACGTCGATAGGAAAAACAAGTCCTCTTTTAAATGATTCGAGGATTAGTACACTCTACTTAAATTGTCAAAGAGCGTAGCTCTCTGTGCTTTACAAAGCTGTCTAGGAGGTATAAACAATGGAGTCGCATGGCTGCGCAATTCAGCAGTAACCACTGTTTGAATGACTCTGGCTGTAGCATGAGGGCTGTGAAGACAGCTGCAGCGTGGGAAGGAAAACAAAACAAAGATGCCAAAAACCAAACAAAAAACCCCACACCAAACCCCAAACCCACTGTCCGTTTGGTGCCATTATCTGCCCTCCCGCTTCCCTAAATTACCTTAATCATATGAGGAGGAAGTCGTGGTCCCAGAAATCCAGCCTGCTTACTGTTAGCCCCCCGCTGACCAGGGGGGAATGAACAGGGATAAGACGGTGCTGCTAAGTAAAAAGCACGTTCTCCGAGCGTCAAATCATAGCGCCTTCAGAAAAGAGCAGTGATCTCAGTTTAGTTTTTCTTTCGGCCTACTCTTGGATTAAATCCCATCCTATAATTTTATAGGAACAGTTCATACGATATGGAAGCCTTCTCTACAGAAGACTTAGCCAAGACTACAAACTGAAAAGTAGGTAACAGTCTTCCTACTATGACTATCACTTTCAGAGCAATAATTCATTCTTACACCACAGATGGCCTTCATTTCTCTCCTTCTCTAAATTAGCCAGCTACAGATAACACATATACAGCAATTTACACAAGTGCTGCAGTTTAAGGCCAAGCAACAAAAGATAATAAATGACAGAGAATTTCAGGTTAGACAGAACTGAATTAGAGAAATAATCATCTTTTCCTGGGAGAGAAAGAAAAACACTTGCAAAAAGAAAAGTATCAATAACAGGAGAGTAAATCTCTTCTGAACACATTTGAATACTTGTTATTACCTGATATAAAAAAGTAAGTAAGCTTGCTGACCAAGAACTCTTTTAATGTCAGTACGGACTACTTTTGCATCATTCATCTGATACCAAAGTCCATTACCAGCCTGCAAATAAAGACAACGATATCTTCAGATGAATTGCATGTTTTCCAAATGAAATCACAGATAGCAATAAAATACACACGTGTCAAATAAACATATAATGAAATCTTTTTCCCTAGAAACAGTACTACTAGTAACACTTGAACTGGTTTGCCAGCACAACCTTTACCCTGTTAGAAATGATGTTGACTTCTACCTTTATGTAGCATACATAGTGTCCTGAGCGACAGTTGATACCATGATGCACCAGCACCGCATATAAGGCATAGAGGAGTGGTTCTCCACTTGATTGAGACATGTAGGCTCGGAGGTCCAAATACTCAGGATATTTTACTTCCTAAAGAGAGACCAAGAAGATAGAAAAATTATATCAGAGTACTTCGCGGACTAGCCAGAGAAAAACACTTCCAAAAAACAGAGACTGGAATTATATGAATATATCTCTTGATTCACTAAAAATAAGTCTTCCCATAAGCAACGTTTAATACTAGAAGTTGCAGACAACTGTTTTCTGATGAATTAGCCTTCTCAGAGGAAAGTATATGCTTCTTGTCAAGCAGGAACTTTACTGATATTAAGAGAAAGAATAAGCCATAGTCGTTAGTCTACAATTATTGTCTGAAAATATTAACAACTTTCAGCTTTGGGGGATGTCCCATTACATGATGACAAAGTTGCATTACAGCGGGAAATATACCTTGTTGATCTTTCCACCTGTGAAATCTGCAAATCTTTTCAGTGATATTGTGAGAACGTTGGAAGAACGGTGTATGGTAAATCTCTTGGATGCAGGAACCATCTTTTTACACCTTAAAAACAAGCAGAGACAAGTGTTTGAAAGCATCATCTTTTTTGCCCCCAAAACAAACTCGTTTTAATGTCTCATGCATGCTTATGCTATTTGAATGATATTTACTTGCATCATATGTTTGGTTTTTTCTTTTCATAAACCCATGCACTGCATGTCACGTTTGTTAATACAGAGAAGAAGGTAAGTTTTACCAACAACTCAGAGCATAGCGGGAACAGGAATCTCTCACGAAAGCGTATTACCAGGGAGTTATAAAATATAAACAAAAAATAGTAAAAATGAGTTATATATAAGACTAATAACAGTTATCAGCAATGGAAAAAGTACTGTACATGTGCAAGGCCTTTCCTTTTAAGCTCACAAAAAGACGGAAAATTCTGGCTTTAAGTGTGACTGAACCGATCACACCTCAAAGAGCACATTAAGGAAGGACCATGCAATTCAGATGTGAGGTGCTATTACAGTTCTTTCTCTTCCTCAGACATCACTTATGAGAATCCTGAATACGCTGCATGTTGCTTTCTAGGATCCGCAGGCCAAGACGAACCTGGGATTAAATTGCTTTAATAACCTATTGGACGCTCTTGATTCGACACCCTAATTTCCTTAGTATCCAACAACAAGAAGTGGATACTGCATTTTTCATTTAGAGGGGTCAGGCATGAATTCTACAGAACTGAGCCGGGCACTCTGTGCTTTTCTGAGGGGATGTTTGACTAACAGCTTGTTTTGCCAAACCATCTTATGCAAATGTTCAATTGTTTCTCACATACGTAGAAACATCTTACATATTGATCAGCACAGAGAGCGCCTGAACTCAACAGGCTTTCCCTGTGCACGGGTTAGGCTTAAGGGAGCTCATTTCGGACATTAGTCCACATCGACAGGTTTCACAGTTCAAGAGCTGTGCAAGACGCTGTTTAGTGAGCCAGCACAGGCTGCTAACATTCATTACCACAGAGCCAGCTCACATTCCCTGACACTCAATCTAACTTTGTTTCACAGTGAACGCTAGGACCTGTAGGAACCTGCTGCTGCCTTCCACTCCAAATCATTCTCCATAGCTCCTTGCTTCAGCTCACCACTACTAGAAAATGAAGCAACAACAACAACAACAATGCTGCGTCTCCTTATTTCTAAATGAAGTTAAAGGATAACTTACGCTCTAAGTCATGTAATATATAAAACTAATATCTAGTATTAAGACATAATTAGTAATAATCTTACTCGCTACATTTATAGCAATTCTCTCCATCCAGCTCTTCAGGTTTCACAAATAGTTCTAGAGCTCTGGTAACAGATGAAACCGCCTAGAGGAGCGAGAGAGAAGAGCGTAAAGTCACTGTAAATTCAAAATTCCAGAGACGCACTAGGAGTTTATAAGAGAACCTGACTAACACATACTTAAGCGATCTACTATGAGCACTGTCAAGAAGGAGGCAGAAAGAGCATGCTCAGCGTTTACCTCACCTGGAAGTCATTCTACTTTGAAACAAATCATTTTCCAGTAACGCAGACAGCATCTATAGTGTGCTTTGTCATCAATACTGGCAACAAATCCAACAGTCTAACAATTAGACATATATTGAGGTAGAACAACAAAGAAGTGTGACAGTATTATACTTTGCGCAGCAATAAAATTCTTTCCCCTTAAACCCAATGCAGACGTGGAGACTATTTACAGGGGTTCCACAGAAGGACAAAGTCCAATCCACTTTCTAACCACCACCAAGCTCTTATATTTTAACATTGTACGTGGTTTGGTTTTTTAAGTTAAACAAGTTTAATTTAGAAAGTTATACATGTACTTAAACATCATGAATTATATTTACAAAACCTCCTACCTTTACATCCAAAGTGATATCAAGAAATGCCTCATACGTATCCGAAACTGCTTTGCAATTCAAGCACTTCACTGGAAGCAAAATATAAATGCTTAACAACACGTGAAGGAGACTAACTGTCCACATTCAAGTTGTCGATAGATACTACTTCAGACAAACTACAGACTGCTTTACTACCGACAAAAGACACAGATCAGTTCTAAGGACAGGAATATTTTTAAAAGTACCTCTTGATCTTAGAAATCCTCCAAATATTTGATGAATGATGGTGGTAGCTTGAGAAGATCTGTCCAATCTGGAAATAAATTATAATCAGACCTCAGAAGATTTAAGGCACACAGTTAACTCTTCAAAGAGTTTTATGAAAACCAAGGATGACCTAGACTTTCAGTTTTGATAGTAAATAAAGGCCTAAAAGGTGCTAGAGAACGTATAAAAGTGAATTTGTTTATGCTTACTTGGTGCTTCCATTCAAGCACGCTTCCTGCATAGCATCAACAGTATAGCGCAAGAACTCGTGTGCGTCTTCTTGACTGCCAAAACGGAAATGTTGTCCTATTCCTAAATAAGAAGATGATAGTATTCACCTCATTTAAAAATGAAGTAATTCTCCTGTTTCTAAAATCTCTCTTCTTTACAGTGTTAAAACCATTTATACACATCAAATAATTATTTGAAGATTACAAGATGCTGAAAAAGAAACACATCTGAAGCCACTTACGACTGAGATTATTGATAACACGCGTAGGCTCGATGGCATCAACAGTGCAACGCAGGGCCTGGTTAATGTGAGTCTCCATCGTGCACATCATGCAAAAATCTTGTTCACGACCTGAAGAGTGAAAGAAGAAAGCATCCCAGTCTAGCGAAACAGACATAACTACAAACAAACATATAAGTAACATTTAAACTATAGATACAATATCCACTCTCCTTGTCCCAACAGTCTCCTAACATTTCATTTCACACAACTTTATAGAATAAAAATATCCATTAAGCCTGTATTCAAGTGCATTTTGTGATGAGAAATCTAAAAGACTACTGCAAAGTCACGTTTGTAAAGGCTGACAGGAATGTGAACTCCACAGGTTGCAAAATGTATGAGGAAAGAATATTTGACCTTGATGATACAGCATTAAGAGAACGTGGGTTATTTTCAGCACAGTGCTGTCAGGTGAGCTTCATGATACAGAGCTACGAGTCCTTTGGGAGAAAGGAAAAATTACAGTAATGTATGTAATAGTACTTCTGCCCTCCTTTTTTCAACAGGATTCTTAACTGAAACGATTTCTATATACAGGAAGAAAACAGTTAAATTTCTAGGTATCGATACAAAGATACCAGCCTAAAAAGCATACAGGTTTAGTACAACATTTACTTTATAGTACAACATTTTATTTAGGACAAAATCAGTCTAGATTTTAATACAGTCCCACAAAAAAATCTAGTCGTGTTCATAACAGCTCATATTGCTTTCTAGGTTTTTTTTTTTTTTTTTTTTTTTAATTGGTTCAACAACGAACAGACCATTTATTGTAGTGCATTATGGAACCTCGGCTGTGCAGACTAAAGACCTATGATGCCAACATCCTAAATTTTATTGCCTTTCTAGCAGCAGGAAGCCCAAATAGCCCAAATGCCAAATGTTCATTAAATGCATTACTGTCCAATGCACTTCATTATTCCCATGAAGCAAGAAAAGATCCTTTTAAAAAAACAAACAAACAAACAAACAAAAAAAACACATGGTGCATTAAACGCACTCCATATGCTATTCCGAGCCCACTGCTAATACAATGCTCAAAGCCAGCGTCTACAGGTAAAATCAGGCAAGTAAGTTTGTCTCACAGAATCACTGCTGTTCTTTCACCTTCACAGCTATCCAACAGATTTAAAATACTGTTAGAAAGTACTCACATGACTGGCTGTGCTCAAGAGAAAGCATGTAATTGGCAAGTGGGGGGGTGTAGGTCAAACACTGTAGAGTAGCATTAAGAAAACACGTGTTGCCAAGATTGTACAGGCCAACTCCAACACTTTGTGTTTCTTGCCAATCCATACGTATCTTCTCAGGTGGAAAAAGAATCCTTTGTGGCGGAGCAATTCCATCATTAACAACTGCAAGAAAGTTATATTTAAAAAGAGATTTTGTTTGTTTGTTTCTAAGAAAGGTATTAAGTATATATAGGTATAGTGAATATATAAAGTATATATAGGCATAGTAAAAATACTATTCTGCGGGAGCACCTAGAGGAACTAGCTACAATCCAAAACAGAAAAACTTATTGCAGACACCTTTAATACCGCCATCTTCAAATTGGCTGGTCAACACAACGTTTTGGGAAAAAAAAGTTTAGTCAACCATTTTAATTTCTTCCTTATTATATGCTTTTTTCCTTATTATAACTTCAACCACAAACTTAGACTTGAAATTATATGGTAATAAATGCAAGGACAATGTAAAAACAAATAACTAGGAATGACGGTACCCCTACAAATATCAGATCTTTTCCTGAGCAATCTTAACATTCAAAAACCTGTGAATAATGGAACCTGTGAATAGCAACAATCAAACACTTTTCTTTGCAAAACAGAAAAGATATGGATGAATCAGTGCATTACAAAATGCTCCCCACATTTCTCTGTCGACTGTAAATATATCAAAATTAATTTCTGTAACGTCAGTCACTTCAGTTGCCTTAGGAGAATCGCTTTGGAAGTCTTTATTCACAGTAGTCCTGTTCTCTATCAGTGCAACAAGCAAGAACTACCACTTTCTACTTTTGTTTTGAAGAAAACGGAGGCAGGATAAAGCGCACACTTACTTAGATCTCTTTGGGCAAAAGGCTTAGATTTTTCAGAGGATCTACAATAAATAGCACCTCCACATCCTTGGGCCACAGAGACTTGGCTTGAATCTTCTGCAGGTGGTATCCGGCCCCAGTTTGCGGTGCGTGACATCAGTTTTTTAGTACTCGGTTTCTTGGATTTGCCAGACCGCCTTGAAGATGGCTTTTTAGACTTTGAAGATTTGGGCTTGTTAACTATGGTCATTGTTCTCATCTGCGACAGAGACAAATGTTCTGGCTGACGTAAGAATACCAAGAAGCATTCCAAGAAGAAAA
The DNA here is from genome assembly GCF_964034855.1 of Anser brachyrhynchus. NCBI lineage: Eukaryota > Metazoa > Chordata > Aves > Anseriformes > Anatidae > Anser > Anser brachyrhynchus. The sequence goes on from NC_137700.1 coordinate 3,183,897, forward strand.
GAGTAGTAGAAGTCCTGTCACTTAATCTCAAAGAAACGGCCTTGAACAACTAACTTGCTGGTATGAATGATTTAAAAGGAATCCCCAAACTAAACACACAAAGGAAAAATTTCCATCAAAACTCTATCAGTATTACTTTTAGCTTCTGCAGAACTAGTGGCTGATGCCATTTCTTTCACTTTCGTAGGATTTTAATCCATTACAACTCTGGAGTCTTTTTAATATAAAAATGCAAATGACATTCTCTGAGGGGAATCAGTTATTTATTGCATTTTTGGAGCTTTGCAATTATCTATTAATTATTACCTATTATCTAATAGATAATGGTTGCGATTTATATATAATTGTTGCTCACGCTAGTAATGGAGCACTATTACTTTACTGCCTGCGCTTTTCTGCTTCGTGTGCACAAAGGTACCTGCATTTCGCTGCTACTTTACTTCTGTCTTTCCAGGGCTCACCCTCTACCTCACTGTCTACTGCACCAGTCATGATGGCTTGGTTGTGATTCTATAATGAGCCTAGCTTTTGAATACACTTTTTCTGGGCGTCACTTTGTGATAGCAAGTTAATTTGTGAGGGCTTATCACCTATGACCTGCTTCTCAGTAGGTACACGTTTGGCCTCTGTTAAGCAGAGAGTCAATCACAGCTTAAGATTTTGTCCAAGATGCCATTCACGAAACTGAGTTTAACCTTGACAGAACTGAGTTTAACCTTTAAACCTGAAGCTCCGTTAAAGAATAAAGCAGCACCCAAGCCAGGAAATAGAAGTTAATCGTCACTTTACCCTGAAACGCACGTAAAGCCGGTGAGCTATTCTGTGCTGGCAGGATTGCTGCCGGGATGGCCGACGAGGCGGCGGGCACAGGGGGCCACAGGACCTGCTCCCCGGGGCCACAGGTCCTGTCACAGGGGGCTGCCGGGGGTCTCCAGGCGCCGGGAACAGCGGCAACAGCGGGGACAGAGGGGACAGCAGCGACAGCAGCCGCCACCTCAGCCGAGGCCGTCTCCACAACTGCCACAACGGCCTCGGAACGCCGCCCAACTCGGAGCTCCAGCGTGACGCCTTTTCAACCTGGCCGCGGTGCTCACGGCTAAAAGCAGAGCGTTTCCTCCGGCGTGTCTTTACTGTCGGTGCCGGACCGGCCCTCACCCCGAGCTCTCCCTGCCGGGAGGGCTTTGCGGTTGGGGTTTCCCTCCCGCCGCCGCCGCGGGCAGGCCCCGCGCGCAAGCTGTCCGCGCTGGGGAGCGGCATGTCGCCCGCGGCGAGAGCCCGAGGGCGCGACACGAAAAAGCCCCGACACGAAAAAGCCCCGACGTGCGGGCGAGGCGGCGGGGACACGGCTCTGAGGGAGCGGCCGCTTCGCCCCGCCGTCCTCCTCCCCTCCCGGGCCGCCCCGCCGAGCCCCGTGCGCCTCAGGTGCTGCCCTGAGAGGGCGCTCGGGCACTGGGACAGCTGCCCAGGGCAGTGGTCGTGGCACCGAGCCTGACGGGGGTCCAGAAGTGTTTGAACAATGCTCTCAGACATAGGCTCTGCTTTTGGGGTGGTCCTGTGTGGAGCCAGGAGTTGGACTCGCTCATTATTGTGAGCCCTTTCCACCTTGGGATGTTCTCTGATTCTAGGTCAGCAATCCATTATCTGATGAGAGGTGTGGAGTCATTTGAAGGGAAGAGAGACCAAAACACTTCTGGTTTCCAGAAGCGGGTATTTGGTAACCAAACCGATGATTCCTTTTCTTCTAGAGCGAGTAGCAGCAGGGATCCGCTTTACAATATGCTGGCAACAAGGAAACGAAGAATTGCAAACAAGACGTAGGACTTGAGCAGCAGCTTGTATACATGCATCAGCTTATAAATGAGCACACAGCTGAGCGATAATGCAAAAATTGGACAAACTAAGAGAAGACGTTAACTGTAAATTTTATAGGTATACACTTTACTATGACGTAAGAACTGGGCAAGACCTTTCAGGGAAAAGAGCTGTTGGCATGTAATTTGAAGTAAGCTTCAAATCCCAGAGGATGATTTTGTTGGAACTTTATTCAGCTGAAAACGTGGAAGCCTTGTTTCTGCTTGTGTTAGTTACAGCTCCAGTTTACTTTGGTTGGGAGGGAAGGCATTCCAGGCTAACGTGCTGTACCTGTTCCTTCAGCTCGTTGTCCATAAACGGAGGAGCAAATGAAATTCTTTGAATCTCCATTAAATGCAGCACTACAAAGCGGAGTAGAGGGCGATTTGGCACTTAATTTTTCTGTAAGCAGAAAACCCAACAGAATCTCCACAACAGTTTTCAAATCTTGTCCAGCAGTAAATGACCAGCTGAGTGAAGCTTGCATTTAGAGTATGTGCTCCTACGTTAGAGGGAAATAGCTTTTCCTCTTCAGAAGTGCAACTGAGTGGTGAACTGGCAGCTACGTAGGGAACTAGTTGTACCAAAGGGTTTGTGTTGAAGGCACAGAAAAATATGCAGGTCCCAACAGTAAAGGATTGTCTGTAGGCATCACACTGAGTACAGATGTTGTCCGCGAGTTCGTGCCCAGTGCACCGCGCCAATAAGCACCCAGAGTCGGAATGCACACCAAGGTCTTTTAATTACATAATTAATTACAGAACTCTGCAGAGTCAGGTACTTGGCTATCTTTCGCAAAGCAAGCACACCTCTGACTCGAATCACCGTCATTCATACACAGGAAACTTGTGAAAACTCTCTCTTTGGCTCCTTTTGATTGGTTATTACAGCTCACCTAACTTTTCTCTACTGAGCTTGCGCATTACAGAGGAACACCGGGGGGGGGGGGGGGGGGGGGGGGGTACAGGAGGAGGGGGACACACACCGAATCCCACATTAGCAAGGATTATCATTTTGACAGGTGTGATTTCTAATGTGTTAATGACCCTTAATGAGCAAAAGGTTACTACAGGCCAGTCTGGAGCTGGTTTTCTCCTTCTTGTTTTTTCCCTTTTATCCCTTCTCTTCCTTGCTTCTGCTAGCTCAAGGCTACCTGTCTCTCTCCTTCCTTATTTTCTCAGCTAAAAGACTACACAAGCTACAGGCCTCCCTATTTTCTTCAAGGTTTCCTTGCTTTTCTCCCAGCTTTGGGACTACACAGGTGTGCTTTGATATTTGCCAGTATAGCTAAAACTCATGCCAGTCTGCTCACGCACAATAAGCAGTAAGAGTTAAGGACTGGTTTCATCTGCTTTTTACATAGTAACATCCTCCTTATGTTTTAGATATGCTGTAGTTAAAGCTTAAAGTAGTTCAAGTAGTTAAGTTAAAGGAGTAAAGTTACTCCTTGTGGAGTAATTGCCTTAAGTGACTAGGCATTATAAGCACCCCTCCATCCCAAAAGCTACCCGCCTCCAAGGGGCAACCACCCCTCACTGAGCACATCCTCTGAATTTCTCGGAGCCTGTACCTTTAAACGCAAGCGAGGTAATTTCTACCAATCACAACCAAGATACGCATGACTGGAGTCACTCAAGCTCCACCTAAAAGATAGAAAATAATATAAATTGGCTTAAGAGAAAGGGAATGTTGGGGAAGATACTGTCACGAAGGATACCTTCTGACATCAGTCGACAGGCTGAGCCTCTCACCCCTCCCCCCCCCCGCCCACTGGGATGCTGCGAGGTAAGATCTGAACGCTTGGTTATACCAGGCGTCTCCACGGAAACTTAGAAATCTCTAGCGTCTTTATGCTTTTTAACATCTTAATACCTAGGCCGTGTACCTGTGCATTTCATGCATGCTAGCTTGCTTTTGCAGACAGTGAATTTATCACTGGCAATCCAAAGGACCTGTGTATCTGTTGCCGTAATAAACTGCACTTAATTGCATTGTTCCTGGCCGTGACAGTTCTCCTTGAACGCGACTAGAGCGAGGGCGTGCTGCGTTGTTGGTGGATCCGTGGCCGTGATAGTTCAGTACCCTGAAGCCGACCGGACCCGTAACGGTCAATCGGCTACACCCCTTAATGCGACACTACTAAAGGAAGAAGATGACAGGGCTTGCATTAGGCACGAGTTGCATTAGGCTTTGCATGTGAAAACATCCCCAAATAATTTCACATGGATTTAACGTTTTTAAAGGGAAAAAAACAGGAAGGTGTAGTCTTTCTGTAAGCTACAGCCCTAGATAGTTAAGGCATCAGCATTCATTCCTTTGCTTGACAACAAACTATGAACATACAGAAGAGTTAAATATTTTCATTGCATTCTTAAAGGCGATTTTTCAGACTTGTGCTTCAGTTGTTGGAGTTGAAGAAATTGGTAGACGCCCTTACTTTTACGTTAAGACCAAAATCTTTATCTAAGATTGTGTTATCTAACACAACTAAACTCCCACCCCCACATGTCTTTTTGGAACTTCTGAAAGATCTTTCTGCAGTCCCACTCTGATGGTCTTTCAGTTGTTGAACCTGAGCTGTGCCTACCGCACCAACGAATGCTTTCATGACACAGTATTTTGTCAAAGCAGTTTTGCTTCTTGGAGCTACAGAAGCAGCTCTGGCTACATGATAGGGAACTGTGCTGCACTGGCAAAAACAGACTTACTTACAGACTTAACACCACTTGCTAACTTGATCTATTTCAAATCTCATTTTAACTTTAAAGAGCAATCAGTTTTGCGGTTCCTGTCTTACTAAGTTGCCTTGTTTTGCATGGAAGGTCAGCCTGTGAATGTTTTGCTTTATTGCATGCTTCAAAAAAAGGCTGAGAGGAAGAGACTGGAGGAACCTTTTCTATTCTATAGACTTTCCCCCACGAATGTGGAATTGCAGGCTACTTGGATGAATGTTCGAATGTAAGGGAGCAAGCCTCAGCCAAAGGAGGTAGAATCCTTGCTTAAGAAGAAGTAGCAGTGTGGGGACATCTTTGCTTAATGGGAGCCGTTTAAACTCTTCATAGAAACTCAATAAGCTCTACATCTTATGTTTGGAAAGCAGTATGGTTACGCAGCTGCTAACCTAATGACTTGAGTCTTCTGCTCTGCAACCACGTTTTGTTTTCAAGCAGTGCATACATCAGTTTAGGCTTTGGACAAGGAGATTTGTAATGCAAATAGTGATAAACCAGAATCAGTGCTACTGACGAGTGTAATGGTGAAATGCAGCAAATCAAGTGTTCCTGGAGAACTGTGAGATTACAAAACCAATAAGCCATGAAGCACCTTTTTTTTTTTTTTTAATCAATTCTTATATGCTGAAATAACACCTTCAAGAAAATCTGTTTATCCAGCCAGGCGACGGTGTCTACCTGTAAGCACAAAGGAAACGCCTTGAGAGTTCGTTTGCTGTATTTGAAGTTCTTATACCCTGCAGAAATAATTATTTAGAGTAACATGTAACTGAGGAGATCGTAGCAGGAAGTATATTATTTCTAGCATTAAATTGCTGCCCCGTTGCCAGTGCAATCTAGGGAGAGAACTGTATATAATAGTTAAACTCCCCTGGACTGACTTAAATTTTAAAATATTCTGACAAAGTAAGCTCTAAATCACTTGACATTTTGAACAGTTTTAAACGGGTACAAAACCGAAGCTTTATAAACCAAGCAGCATTTATAATGCTTCATATATAAAAACAATGCCTATTTTTAAGATTTGTTACATATCTATGTAGATACGCTTGCTGGAAAAGCCAGGTCTGTTGTAGACCAAATGCTGCAGATTAAGACTTGTGGCTTACCAGTTCCATTTCTGTATTTTCTTGGAAAATGTTTCGAGTTAGAGTTTAAATATAAAATGTAAATACTGTACAGATATATATTGAAATAAGTATTTCTTGGTGTACACAGGTGATTTGCATGACAAATACTCTGTATCGATCATTGTTAAAAACGCAATGTTCTGTGTAAATCCACTGCGTATTAATCTTTTCATTTATCATCAAGAGCTGTTACTTAAGCCTGGACATTCTCAAAAATAAAGTGTGAAACTATATACCATTGTGTAGCTCCTCCTTTATCAAGAGTACATGCAAGATAATTGCTCCTTTTTTTTTTCTTTCTAGAGGATGATTCAATTTTATAGCATGGATTATAACCGCTCTTGCAAGTGACCTTCTTTTAAGCACAACAGTTTAAATGATCAGGTTACAGAGAAAACCCTTTCACTGCAAAATAGATTCAATAAAGACTTGTGGCTTACCAGTTTCATTTCAAAACCCAAGGTGTTGGGTTTGATGGAAAAATGGTTGGTTTGGATGGTAAAAAGGTCGTCCGTTTTGATGGTAGGTTTAGTCTGAGTATTGAAGGCTTCCATCAGTAAGCTCTGCATCTGAAAGACAAAGGGAAGAAATGTCATTCCCTGTTGTGATACTCAACATGGAACTGTCTGGCTCAGTGGTTTTCTTTCTAAAGAGAGAAGTCACAAGCCTGCACACAGCTTGATCTGCTCTCTGACTACAGGGCTGAACTGACTGGAGAAGGCAGCTTCCAAAGCCCTCCCATTAAACTGACTGCATTTCAGTTCCATGCTAAAATTGGTCAACTGTACAGAATATTAGGACAAAGCTACCTGTTTTGATAGCAAACGGTAGACCTTAGGTAAGTTGCATTCATTTGAAGGTTTGACTGGACGGCATCCTTGTTTTACTAGTGATCTTGTGGTCAAGCTGACCAAATCCTAGCCACAGAACAGAAGCGTTCAGAAACTGGCTAGAGAGAGCACTTATTAGAGAGAGCAGGAATTTAACTGCTTTAACGCTGCTCTTTCTCTCACGTATCTGGAATTTCCTTAAATCACAAATTATCACTAGCTATCCTTGTTAATTTATTCAAAGTAACATGAGTCCAGGTGAAAAGGCACACTCTAACAAGTCCTCAGTTGTTCCTAGTCTGCTCCTAGCTTACTTGAGAGGTTCAATACAGTAAGAAATAAATAAATAAATAAATAACCTGCTGAAGTGGCCTTTTTTCAGATTAGATTCCACCATTCAGAAAATCCTGCTTAAGAGATGTTTTTTCTTTTCTTTGAAAGACTGACCTTCCCCCACATGAAACTAATTAGTATCTTTAGGCTTGATGAAATACATGAATTCCTCAATTTACCAAAATTGCTTTGCACAGCCCTCCCATCCTGCTTATGTTGCAAGCAGCGTATCTAAGTGGGGTACTGTTGGGGTACATCTCTTTCACTCATGTAGCCCAGTGATCCCAATGCCCTGGACTTGTGTAATGTGTGCAAGACATTTACTTTCTCCCTATACTTTTGACTGGTTTAGAATAAGCGAGTTCGCCATCTGCTGGCCAGAGAATTCACCGAAGCCCAAAGAGCATTAGAGCAGACGCATTTTCTTCTGTGCTATTCCTGATTTATCAGCTAGAAGAGACACAGTTTAGTACAATCAGGATTCTTTTGACATTAGTAGCATAAAAAGTCTATTTTTGCAACACTGGTATTTGAAAGACCTCCGTTCAGTCCCTAATTTTGTTCTTGATAATGGGACAGATTGTATTAATGTTTGCAAGAATGTGTGAACAACCAGCCTCCCCTCCATGTCGTATTTTAAGATTAAAACTTGTGGTCGTCCCTGTCTCAAAACACAGTCATGCTTTGCAACAATCGCACTCCCTCTTTAGCTTGAAGGAACTTGTCAGTGCCAGAATCTACTGACTATGGCAATTTACTTCATCATCCAAACCGGGCAGAATTTTTGAAAACCTCTAGCAAGATTTCACTTCTCCAAACATTATGTAGAAGACATTCAGCTGTAAAGCAAGAAGATGAAGTCCTTTGTTTCCTATGCCAGAATGACATTTTCAACACTGAACAGGATTGTCACCGACCGTTAACTGGTTGTTAAGTTGTGGCTAGGTATAAAATGTAGAAAATGTTTAAAAATAAAACTTGCCTTTGGATAGTGAACTGTCTTCTTCGGGGATTACTTCAGTTACCTGTAAGAGGAAAACAGATGATTTGGGGGGGTTGTTTGTTTTTAAGAACGGGTGCAGTCTTGCCAGTAATTTAGCTGGTATTTTTCAAAGTGACCTCTTAGAAACTTTACAGCACTGTTGAATCAACATGTCTCTAACCCTACAATTAAATAATGCTAAAAGATGCAGCAATTTATCTTCCTGCAAGTGCTTATTAAGATATCTGAGTAACTGCGACCGTGGCTTCATCACAGATATATATATATATATATTTAATACTACACACTTCTGCTCAGAAAGAAAATCACGGAAAATGTAAAATTTCATTTGAGATGCTGAATTTGTTGCAGTGTGAGATCTTCTTCATCACATGATTCTATTCGTAATTAAACCATATTATCTACTGAGAGACCAAGATTACGACAAGAACAGCACAGAGTTCAGCATGAAGCCGATCAGGAGCTCAAGTTTGTACTTATTTTTTTGTAAGGAGATGTACCAAGCTGGCTTTTTTATTGTTTCATCAGCACATTTCTAAGCCTATATGAGCAGGGGAAAAAAAAAAAAACAAAAAAAACCCAAGTAGAACAATTGCAGGGCTCCTCAGTTTACAGCATGAGGTCGCTTTTTCCAGGTGAAAAGCAGAGCCATAAGTGGCAGTACACTAAAGCCCTGGCACATGGAGATCCGAGAGGAGAGCTGTTTGGCCCTCCTTTTCACTCCTGGGAACCACATACCTCAAAACCCACAGACTATGGGATATATCTCAGAGAAATCTTGGGAAAGGAGAGCATGAAGAGCATGTTTGTAAATTTATTTCTCCCTGGGCTTCTTCTGCTTCTCCAAGAAATACTTGTTTGAATATAACTTTGGCAGCAGTACTTATGCTGTTTTGCACCTACCACATTTAAAACTCCTACAAAAAACTGAAAAGTTAGACTGAAAAGCATCTCTTTCCGTTCTACTTTGTAAAGCTGCATGTTTTCCTCATGCAAAACAACAGGGGAATGGAAGCTAGAAAAGGAAATGCTGAATGTAAAACAAAACAAAACAAACCTCAGCCCTCCAGGACAAAAGCCGATAACTAAGTGCTTTCTAACATGCTGATTAGGTTTCAAGAGGATACCGCTTTAAATAAGTGTAATTGTCTGTCCATAGGCAGAAGCTGAATAATGGCAGGATGAATATCTATACTTAATTTTTTGTTACTGTCTTCCTGTAGCACACAGGGACTTGTTACGTTTAGGGAAAATGCTAACCTAATGGAGGGTTTAAACCATAAGCTAGTTTGTTATACCAAAATGACTGAGAGAACAAAGCATAAAGTGTTTTCAGATTTCTAGTACACCTTGATTGCTATCCATTAAACTTAAGACAGGTTAAACAAAGCACAGGAAATAAGAGAACTCCTAGTCCCACAACTGGCAAATTGTGCGCACACTTTCCATTCCTGAGAAAATAATACACAAACCTGAAAAATGCATTTAACTGAGAAACGAAGACATCCTTGTCCTATTGGAAGACTAAGGTGACAGCTCTTGGGCTCAGTGATTTTCAGATAAGCTCCAGTCTTCAACTTGCAGACACCAGTGACAGCTCCTTTTTTTGCATTGAAAGGGAAAATGTTTCAACAACACATTGAAAACATACTTAAGGGACAAGAAACAAAATCAAGACTGCAGTGAGAAGGAAAACAGAAAAACAATACTGGGAAAAAAAAAAAAAGAGAAAAGAGAAAAGACCTTGGTCTTTGTATCGACCAACGAGATAAGCCTTACACATTTTTAAGTTTATTTTTGACGATTGATTGATGCGTTACCAGATATTAAGTACTAATCAAGAGCAAATATTAACACTAGTAAGAATAAATCCGATCCACCAGCCCTTATTCAAAATACATCAATTTCTAATTTGGAGACAACGTCTCTCTGACAAGGAAGTAGAAAAGCTGTAAATACCGATATAGTTTCCTCTCCCGATGTTCCATATACATACCGACGCTGTTCCTACACCTACACTCTGAGCATAAATTTATGTTGACATGAGTATCGGGTGTTATTTCTCTCTCTGTTTGCCTTGAGAGACTCTCCTCCTGTCCACTGAAAAGTAAACTCAAGATTCCAGATCAGTTAAGACAGTTGCTAGCCCCCCATTCAGAGTTCTGCAGCAGCACTGTTCAGATTTTTCAGCAGTCTCTTTACAAAATGACCACTTATAAGTGTACAAAAACACTTATCACCTAGCTTCTCAGTAGGTACACGTTTGGCCTCTCTTAAGCAGAGAGTCAATCACAGCTTAAGATTTTATACAAGATCCCATTTTCAAGTTTGGGGTTATTTCAGAAAATCTTTTTGCCTAGAAACAGTACTACTAGTAACACTTGAACTGGTTTGCCAGCACAACCTTTTACCGTGTTAGAAATGATGTTGACTTCTACCTTCATGTAGCATACATAGTGTCCTGTGCGACAGTTGATTCCATGATGCACCAGCACCGCATATAAGGCGTAGAGGAGTGGTTCTCCACTTGACTGAGACATGTAGGCTCGGAGGTCCAAATACTCAGGATATTTTACCTCCTAAAGAGAGACCAAGAAGATAGAAAAATTATATCAGAGTACTTCGCGGACTAGCCAGAGAAAAACACTTCCAAAAAACAGAGACTGGAATTATATGAATATATTTCTTGATTCACTAAAAATAAGTCTTCCCATAAGCAATGTTTAATACTAGAAGTTGCAGACAACCGTTTCCTGATGAATTAGCCTTCTCAGAGGAAAGTATATGCTTCTTGTCAAGCAGGAACTTTACTGATATTAAGAGAAAAATGAAAAAAAGAGAAAATGAAAATAAAAGCAGACCATTTCTCTATATTCTTAAGGTATATTCTTAATATACCTTGTTGATCTTTCCACCTGTGAAATCTGCAAATCTTTTCAGTGATATTGTGAGAACGTTGGAAGAACGGTGTATGGTAAATCTCTTGGATGCAGGAACCATCTTTTTACACCTTAAAAACAAGCAGAGACAAGTGTTTGAAAGCATCTTCTTTTTCGCCCCCAAAACAAACTCGTTTTAATGTCTCACGCATGCTTATGCTATTTGAATGATATTTACTTGCATCATGTGTTTGGTTTTTTCTTTTCATAAACCCATGCACTGCATGTCACGTTTGTTAATACAGAGAAGAAGGTAAGTTTTACCAACAACTCAGAGCACAGCGGGAACAGGAATCTCTCACGAAAGCGTATTACCAGGGAGTTATAAAATATAAACAAAAAATAGTAAAAATGAGTTATATATAAGACTAATAACAGTTATCAGCAATGGAAAAAGTACCGTACATGTGCAAGGCCTTTCCTTTTAAGCTCACAAAAAGACAGAAAATTCTGGCTTTAAGTGTGACTGAACCGATCACACCTCAAAGAGCACGTTAAGGAAGGACCATGCAATTCAGATGTGAGGTGCTATTACAGTTCTTTCTCTTCCTCAGACATCACTTATGAGAATCCTGAATACGCTGCATGTTGCTTTCTAGGATCCGCAGGCTAAGACGAACCTGGGATTAAATTGCTTTAATAACCTATTGGACGCTCTTGATTCGACACCTTAATTTCCTTAGTATCCAACAACAAGAAGTGGATACTGCATTTTTCATTTAGAGGGGTCAGGCATGAATCCTACAGAACTGAGCCGGGCACTCTGTGCTTTTCTGAGGGGATGTTTGACTAACAGCTTGTTTTGCCAAACCATCTTATGCAAATGTTCAATTGTTTCTCACATACGTAGAAACATCTTACATATTGATCAGCACAGAGAGCGCCTGAACTCAACAGGCTTTCCCTGTGCACGGGTTAGGCTTAAGGGAGCTCATTTCGGACATTAGTCCACATCGACAGGTTTCACAGTTCAAGAGCTGTGCAAGACGCTGTTTAGTGAGCCAGCACAGGCTGCTAACATTCATTACCACAGAGCCAGCTCACATTCCCTGACACTGAATCTAACTTTGTTTCACAGTGAACGCTAGGACCTGCAGCAACCTGCTGCTGCCTTCCACTCCAAATCATTCTCCACAGCTCCTTGCTTCAGCTCACCACTACTTACTGGGCATGTCTTTTCACTTCTGCCAATATGAATATTTCAGCATGCAGCTACACGCCTAGGAAGCTTGACAAGCCATGGTGCAGACAATGCTACGAGAAAAGTCCAATATCAGCTAATAGCCACTCTTCTTAGATTTCCAAAACAGATGTAACGTTTTCAAGTTTGGGATTATTTCTGTGCACCAGTTGTTTAAACAAAATGAAGCAACAACAACAACAACGAAGCTGCGTCTCCTTATTTCTAAATGAAGTTAAAAGATAACATGCTCTAAGTCATGCAATACATAAAACTAATATCTAGCATTAAGACATAATTAGTTAATAATCTCACTCGCTACATTTGTAGCAATTCTCTCCATCCAGCTCTTCAGGTTTCACAAATAGTTCTAGAGCTCTGGTAACAGATGAAACCGCCTAGAGGAGCGAGAGAGAAGAGCGTAAAGTCACTGTAAATTCAAAATTCCAGAGACGCACTAGGAGTTTATAAGAGAACCTGACTAATACATACTTAAGCGATCTACTATGAGCACTGTCAAGAAGGAGGCAGAAAGAGCATGCTCAGCGTTTACCTCACCTGGAAGTCATTTTACTTTGAAACAAATCATTTTCCAGTAACGCAGACAGCATCTATAGTGTGCTTTGTCATCAATACTGGCAACAAATCCAGCAGTCTAACAATTAGATGTATATTGAGGTAGAACAACAAAGAAGTTTTGACAGTATCATAATTTGTGCAGACATAAAATTCTTTCCGCTTAAACCCAATGCAAATTTGGAGACTCTTTACATGGCTTCCATCAGCGCATTCCTCTATATTCTTAAACCTATAATAGCAGGGAAAAAAAGAAAAAGACAAAAAAAAAAAACAAAAAGGAGAAAAAAAGCAGGATTTTTACATAGTACATATTTTTACATATTACATAGTTTACATATCCCTCCACATGCTGTTCTGAATAATAGCCAAAATATTCATAGCCACTGTATTTGTTCTCCCCACACAGCTGAAAAAACAACATTTGAAACATATTTTTCAAAACATATTTTAATATCCAGCAGACTGTTCAGTCATCAAGCATTTAAAGACTGTTTTAGATAATCTCTAGATTAATCTAAAAGGAATCCCATAAACATGCTGCAGCCGCTTACCTTTAATATACTCGCTGGATGCGATGTTTCTTCCTTTCACCTGCACTGGAAGGCTTCCCTTCCTTGTGAGGTTGTTTACTGCCCTCACTTCTGCATTGCTCTCATAAAGAGCCATCTGGAGGATGGGATTCTTCCTTCTTCTCCCGGGTTTTCTTCTGGAAACGAGGATCTAAGTGTTCCAAGAAGCCTTTCACTTTCCTGATGTTTCTCCTTTTTCTTCTTTTTGTTACGCTTGCGATTGGCATTGTCAAAGTGGAGCGCAGAGAAATACAAATCATAAAGTCTGAAAGAAACATGCAAGTTAAAAAGAGAAAAAAAGATGTGGCACTTGTTGCATACAGGAAACTTTATTTATTTTACCACAGGCGATGATTTGCCGCATGTCAGCTATTTTGTGGTACTTTGTGCACATGTAACTTCCTTTAGATGCAGCAAACTTAAGCCCTCAGATTGAAGGACCATAGGTCCTGGTTGGTACACAGATCATTAACAATGGTTAGCTCTGGAATATGTGCAAGTAAAAAAAAAAAAATATTTTAACCTAATCCAGAATGGTGTGCAGATGTGATTCGAACTACGTGGTCCAAAGCTAGTGCTCTGACACAATTCAGCAATACCTTTCCTGTCTTCACTGATCAACCTAATGATCCCCAGTCATGATCCCCAGCCAGATTATGCTATCTAAATAACTCAGAAACTATGAAAAAAAAAAAACAAAACATGAGAAGCACCCAGAAAAGAATTAGGAAAAAAAATGCTGATTAGGCTGGAATCCCTGCTTACTTGGAATCCTTCTCTCCCTGTTTATCTTCAGACTTCTTTTTCTTCTAGAACTTCTTATATTTTTTCATGTTTTCACCACCTAAAACCTCCTTTTCTACCTTTCTGCGTTGCCTTTCTATTTCACTTTCACTACCTTCTGCACGAGTATATTGTCTTTTTCTGTTTCCTTCTTTTGCCTTTTTCTGGCGACAGTTCTCCAAATGAGCTGACACAGGTGGAAGTGCATGTCTCTCACGCGAATGTTTTCCAGAATGTTGCTGAGCTACTGAGCAACGATGTGAGTCTGCTCTGGGTGTGCTAAAGTGATGTACATCTTCCTCTCTCAAGAGGGAACCGTGAGGCCATCTGCTTTTGTAATGATAACGCTTATGTGACCTGCTGGAGTAAGTCTGAGTCAATTTGTCAAAGTCTTTATCACCGTGAGAGAACTTTCTCTCTCTACTGTCTCCTGCTGCATGAGGTGAATAGTAATCCTTGTAATAGCTACATTTTTCCCATTTCCGTGGTTCATCTTGATAGTATCTTTCTCTGCTCCAACTTCTTTCCCCTTTGGAATGGTAATATCTAGCGCTATCTTGTTCTGATCTTCCTCTGCTTCGAGATCTGTACTTTGAATATTTTACTGGTCTTCTGCCATTATCAGGGCTGTTCCTTTCACTATGGGAAGATCTGTACCTGCTTCCCTCCCAATACTCCTGCTTGTGACGCTTTTGCTTAACAACTTCCACACTCCGAGAGCACCTTCTCTTGCTGGAATGACCATCTTTTTGACTCTCCTTCTCTTCAGTAGGAGAATGTTCCCTCTTTCTCTGGTAACGCTCTTTGTCAGATTTTTTAGTCTCGTCCTTTGTATCTTGGCATCTATCTGTAACAGCTAAGGAGGAAAGGTTTTTAGAACTACATTCACTGTCAGACTTTAGAGGGGAAGTTTGCCGCAATTTCTCACCAGTCTCAGAAGACTCTTTGATGTAGAAAACATTTTCTTCTGAAATCAGTTCATGTTCTTTTGATCTTCTTGGTTTCTCCTTGTCTCCACGGTCATCACATTGGTACTGTTCAAGGTATTCATCATTCTCAGTAGATTTCGGAAGTCCCGGGACACTGCACAAAATAAAAACACGTTTCCGTCTCCCTCCACCTGCTGCTCTGAGAAAAAAGGGGTGGGGGCGACGGGGGAACAGCCAATGTTTCTCCAGATAATGGAGAAAAATGGAAAAACATTCTATGAAGAAACACAAGTTCTCCGCGAGGCACCAGCCTGCATCAGAGTGCTATGCACAGTGTCGATCATTAGTTCTGTTCGCAACACTGGCCATACAGTACGGAATTCTACTGATTTAAATCCTTCCATTAAATAGTATTAGTAGACAGATAAAACCGCAATGAACTTCCATAAAATCTTGTCTTAATCAGACTGTGCTCATTTTACCTTATTTCCTCTGACAAGCTGTTCAGCTGGCTGGCCGTGAGGGATTCCATGATGACTTCTCGAGGGACTGGAGGCATAGCTCCAGGCATCTGCAACTAAAACGCACAAGTCAGCAGACAGAAAAAATACCATTTGTGCTGAGGACTAGTCTTCTCAGAATTTCTACATTAAATGCTAAGCAAGATCGCTTTGTGTTGTATGCATTATCTACACTTCAAAGATAACGCCAACTCACCTCCCAAAATCTACTTTATGAAACTTAAGAATTTTTATCTCAGCTCAGCTTAAGCTGACAAGTTCTAATGTCAGCTCAGCTCTGCAAATTCTAATGGCATAGTATCACAAAGGGTTACGATCAAATTTGTGCTGTGTTTTCTCAGCATTTCGCCTGAATTAGGAACATGATAAACACTCCCGAATACATCGTGGGTGAGAAATTCTCGATGGAGCAAACTACTATGTTTCAAGCAATCCGTTTGTTTTAGAAAAGAACATCTCACAAGGTTTAACAGGTTCAACTTGGCAAGTGGAATCATCAAGTTTCAGTCCGTTTTCTTTAGATTCATGAACTAAACTAATAGCACCATTCAGTGAATCAGTGTTTGGCAGCTCATGCTGGGATCTTCCTTCATCAGCATTCTGACAGGAAGAATGGGAATTCTGCAATGTACGGACTACCTTTCCAACCAAAATTCCACATTGCATTGCAATTCCTTTTAAATAAGCCCTTTGACTCCTCCTCAGATTTTCCTGAAGATTCTGCACCGTAAGGGACTGTGTTATCAGAGCTGAGTTTAGGATTTCCATTCACCTTTGGCTCCACAAAAATTTCAGCAGAAACTCTTTTTTTTTTTTTTTTTGTATTTGTATTTGCTTCATTTGCTTTACCGAATTTGTGATTGTGGATGAAGGAACAGCCTTGTAGAGATCTTCATCCTCCACAGCACTGCTAAGACAGTCAGGCTGTGACACAGTCTGACGAGCAGGCAATTTATTGTGAATACTGATGGTGATCTTCTGGTTTTTTGACGTATCAGTAATTGAAGGCCTGGTAATCGCCTGTTCTTGAACACAGGCCATTGGTGGTGCTGAAGATGGCCTTTTTAGGGTGACACCAGTGGTATTTGCATCCTCTTTTATGGATCCATTTCCATTTAAACGACTTGAATTCTGTATTTAAAAAGAAGAAATTGCAAGACGGGTTAATGGAAACACTCCATTTAACATTTTTAAACATGTCATTCTCCTACTAAGTATTTCTACAAATGGTCTTAACACCTAAAAAGCAAAAAACACTGCCCTTAAAAGATAAATGCAAGTCCCATAAGTGTATTTAATTCCTGCTTTTGGTTTACTGCATATTGATATCAAATTAACATCATTTTTGAAAACCATCCAAACAACTTAACATTGCCTAAAGCTATTCCCAAATATATTTAGTTTCCCCTTTAAACATACCCCAAAAAGCCTGGAATAATTGTTCTGGTGCTCAGGAATAAGACAATTTGGTTTCCCTGTCTTAGCTAAAGTGACGTCGATAGGAAAAACAAGTCCTCTTTTAAATGATTCGAGGATTAGTACACTCTACTTAAATTGTCAAAGAGCGTAGCTCTCTGTGCTTTACAAAGCTGTCTAGGAGGTATAAACAATGGAGTCGCATGGCTGCGCAATTCAGCAGTAACCACTGTTTGAATGACTCTGGCTGTAGCATGAGGGCTGTGAAGACAGCTGCAGCGTGGGAAGGAAAACAAAACAAAGATGCCAAAAACCAAACAAAAAACCCCACACCAAACCCCAAACCCACTGTCCGTTTGGTGCCATTATCTGCCCTCCCGCTTCCCTAAATTACCTTAATCATATGAGGAGGAAGTCGTGGTCCCAGAAATCCAGCCTGCTTACTGTTAGCCCCCCGCTGACCAGGGGGGAATGAACAGGGATAAGACGGTGCTGCTAAGTAAAAAGCACGTTCTCCGAGCGTCAAATCATAGCGCCTTCAGAAAAGAGCAGTGATCTCAGTTTAGTTTTTCTTTCGGCCTACTCTTGGATTAAATCCCATCCTATAATTTTATAGGAACAGTTCATACGATATGGAAGCCTTCTCTACAGAAGACTTAGCCAAGACTACAAACTGAAAAGTAGGTAACAGTCTTCCTACTATGACTATCACTTTCAGAGCAATAATTCATTCTTACACCACAGATGGCCTTCATTTCTCTCCTTCTCTAAATTAGCCAGCTACAGATAACACATATACAGCAATTTACACAAGTGCTGCAGTTTAAGGCCAAGCAACAAAAGATAATAAATGACAGAGAATTTCAGGTTAGACAGAACTGAATTAGAGAAATAATCATCTTTTCCTGGGAGAGAAAGAAAAACACTTGCAAAAAGAAAAGTATCAATAACAGGAGAGTAAATCTCTTCTGAACACATTTGAATACTTGTTATTACCTGATATAAAAAAGTAAGTAAGCTTGCTGACCAAGAACTCTTTTAATGTCAGTACGGACTACTTTTGCATCATTCATCTGATACCAAAGTCCATTACCAGCCTGCAAATAAAGACAACGATATCTTTAGATGAATTGCATGTTTTCCAAATGAAATCACAGATAGCAATAAAATACACACGTGTCAAATAAACATATAATGAAATCTTTTTCCCTAGAAACAGTACTACTAGTAACACTTGAACTGGTTTGCCAGCACAACCTTTACCCTGTTAGAAATGATGTTGACTTCTACCTTTATGTAGCATACATAGTGTCCTGAGCGACAGTTGATACCATGATGCACCAGCACCGCATATAAGGCATAGAGGAGTGGTTCTCCACTTGATTGAGACATGTAGGCTCGGAGGTCCAAATACTCAGGATATTTTACTTCCTAAAGAGAGACCAAGAAGATAGAAAAATTATATCAGAGTACTTCGCGGACTAGCCAGAGAAAAACACTTCCAAAAAACAGAGACTGGAATTATATGAATATATCTCTTGATTCACTAAAAATAAGTCTTCCCATAAGCAACGTTTAATACTAGAAGTTGCAGACAACTGTTTTCTGATGAATTAGCCTTCTCAGAGGAAAGTATATGCTTCTTGTCAAGCAGGAACTTTACTGATATTAAGAGAAAGAATAAGCCGTAGTCGTTAGTCTACAATTATTGTCTGAAAATATTAACAACTTTCAGCTTTGGGGGATGTCCCATTACATGATGACAAAGTTGCATTACAGCGGGAAATATACCTTGTTGATCTTTCCACCTGTGAAATCTGCAAATCTTTTCAGTGATATTGTGAGAACGTTGGAAGAACGGTGTATGGTAAATCTCTTGGATGCAGGAACCATCTTTTTACACCTTAAAAACAAGCAGAGACAAGTGTTTGAAAGCATCATCTTTTTTGCCCCCAAAACAAACTCGTTTTAATGTCTCATGCATGCTTATGCTATTTGAATGATATTTACTTGCATCATATGTTTGGTTTTTTCTTTTCATAAACCCATGCACTGCATGTCACGTTTGTTAATACAGAGAAGAAGGTAAGTTTTACCAACAACTCAGAGCACAGCGGGAACAGGAATCTCTCACGAAAGCGTATTACCAGGGAGTTATAAAATATAAACAAAAAATAGTAAAAATGAGTTATATATAAGACTAATAACAGTTATCAGCAATGGAAAAAGTACTGTACATGTGCAAGGCCTTTCCTTTTAAGCTCACAAAAAGACGGAAAATTCTGGCTTTAAGTGTGACTGAACCGATCACACCTCAAAGAGCACATTAAGGAAGGACCATGCAATTCAGATGTGAGGTGCTATTACAGTTCTTTCTCTTCCTCAGACATCAGTTATGAGATCCTGAATACGCTGCATGTTGCTTTCTAGGATCCGCAGGCCAAGACGAACCTGGGATTAAATTGCTTTAATAACCTATTGGACGCTCTTGATTCGACACCCTAATTTCCTTAGTATCCAACAACAAGAAGTGGATACTGCATTTTTCATTTAGAGGGGTCAGGCATGAATTCTACAGAACTGAGCCGGGCACTCTGTGCTTTTCTGAGGGGACGTTTGACTAACAGCTTGTTTTGCCAAACCATCTTATGCAAATGTTCAATTGTTTCTCACATACGTAGAAACATCTTACATATTGATCAGCACAGAGAGCGCCTGAACTCAACAGGCTTTCCCTGTGCACGGGTTAGGCTTAAGGGAGCTCATTTCGGACATTAGTCCACATCGACAGGTTTCACAGTTCAAGAGCTGTGCAAGACGCTGTTTAGTGAGCCAGCACAGGCTGCTAACATTCATTACCACAGAGCCAGCTCACATTCCCTGACACTCAATCTAACTTTGTTTCACAGTGAACGCTAGGACCTGTAGGAACCTGCTGCTGCCTTCCACTCCAAATCATTCTCCATAGCTCCTTGCTTCAGCTCACCACTACTAGAAAATGAAGCAACAACAACAACAACAATGCTGCGTCTCCTTATTTCTAAATGAAGTTAAAGGATAACTTACGCTCTAAGTCATGTAATATATAAAACTAATATCTAGTATTAAGACATAATTAGTAATAATCTTACTCGCTACATTTATAGCAATTCTCTCCATCCAGCTCTTCAGGTTTCACAAATAGTTCTAGAGCTCTGGTAACAGATGAAACCGCCTAGAGGAGCGAGAGAGAAGAGCGTAAAGTCACTGTAAATTCAAAATTCCAGAGACGCACTAGGAGTTTATAAGAGAACCTGACTAACACATACTTAAGCGATCTACTATGAGCACTGTCAAGAAGGAGGCAGAAAGAGCATGCTCAGCGTTTACCTCACCTGGAAGTCATTCTACTTTGAAACAAATCATTTTCCAGTAACGCAGACAGCATCTATAGTGTGCTTTGTCATCAATACTGGCAACAAATCCAACAGTCTAACAATTAGACGTATATTGAGGTAGAACAACAAAGAAGTGTGACAGTATTATACTTTGCGCAGCAATAAAATTCTTTCCCCTTAAACCCAATGCAGACGTGGAGACTATTTACAGGGGTTCCACAGAAGGACAAAGTCCAATCCACTTTCTAACCACCACCAAGCTCTTATATTTTAACATTGTACGTGGTTTGGTTTTTTAAGTTAAACAAGTTTAATTTAGAAAGTTATACATGTACTTAAACATCATGAATTATATTTACAAAACCTCCTACCTTTACATCCAAAGTGATATCAAGAAATGCCTCATACGTATCCGAAACTGCTTTGCAATTCAAGCACTTCACTGGAAGCAAAATATAAATGCTTAACAACACGTGAAGGAGACTAACTGTCCACATTCAAGTTGTCGATAGATACTACTTCAGACAAACTACAGACTGCTTTACTACCGACAAAAGACACAGATCAGTTCTAAGGACAGGAATATTTTTAAAAGTACCTCTTGATCTTAGAAATCCTCCAAATATTTGATGAATGATGGTGGTAGCTTGAGAAGATCTGTCCAATCTGGAAATAAATTATAATCAGACCTCAGAAGATTTAAGGCACACAGTTAACTCTTCAAAGAGTTTTATGAAAACCAAGGATGACCTAGACTTTCAGTTTTGATAGTAAATAAAGGCCTAAAAGGTGCTAGAGAACGTATAAAAGTGAATTTGTTTATGCTTACTTGGTGCTTCCATTCAAGCACGCTTCCTGCATAGCATCAACAGTATAGCGCAAGAACTCGTGTGCGTCTTCTTGACTGCCAAAACGGAAATGTTGTCCTATTCCTAAATAAGAAGATGATAGTATTCACCTCATTTAAAAATGAAGTAATTCTCCTGTTTCTAAAATCTCTCTTCTTTACAGTGTTAAAACCATTTATACACATCAAATAATTATTTGAAGATTACAAGATGCTGAAAAAGAAACACATCTGAAGCCACTTACGACTGAGATTATTGATAACACGCGTAGGCTCGATGGCATCAACAGTGCAACGCAGGGCCTGGTTAATGTGAGTCTCCATCGTGCACATCATGCAAAAATCTTGTTCACGACCTGAAGAGTGAAAGAAGAAAGCATCCCAGTCTAGCGAAACAGACATAACTACAAACAAACATATAAGTAACATTTAAACTATAGATACAATATCCACTCTCCTTGTCCCAACAGTCTCCTAACATTTCATTTCACACAACTTTATAGAATAAAAATATCCATTAAGCCTGTATTCAAGTGCATTTTGTGATGAGAAATCTAAAAGACTACTGCAAAGTCACGTTTGTAAAGGCTGACAGGAATGTGAACTCCACAGGTTGCAAAATGTATGAGGAAAGAATATTTGACCTTGATGATACAGCATTAAGAGAACGTGGGTTATTTTCAGCACAGTGCTGTCAGGTGAGCTTCATGATACAGAGCTACGAGTCCTTTGGGAGAAAGGAAAAATTACAGTAATGTATGTAATAGTACTTCTGCCCTCCTTTTTTCAACAGGATTCTTAACTGAAACGATTTCTATATACAGGAAGAAAACAGTTAAATTTCTAGGTATCGATACAAAGATACCAGCCTAAAAAGCATACAGGTTTAGTACAACATTTACTTTATAGTACAACATTTTATTTAGGACAAAATCAGTCTAGATTTTAATACAGTCCCACAAAAAAATCTAGTCGTGTTCATAACAGCTCATATTGCTTTCTAGGTTTTTTTTTTTTTTTTTTTTTTTAATTGGTTCAACAACGAACAGACCATTTATTGTAGTGCATTATGGAACCTCGGCTGTGCAGACTAAAGACCTATGATGCCAACATCCTAAATTTTATTGCCTTTCTAGCAGCAGGAAGCCCAAATAGCCCAAATGCCAAATGTTCATTAAATGCATTACTGTCCAATGCACTTCATTATTCCCATGAAGCAAGAAAAGATCCTTTTAAAAAAACAAACAAACAAACAAACAAAAAAAACACATGGTGCATTAAACGCACTCCATATGCTATTCCGAGCCCACTGCTAATACAATGCTCAAAGCCAGCGTCTACAGGTAAAATCAGGCAAGTAAGTTTGTCTCACAGAATCACTGCTGTTCTTTCACCTTCACAGCTATCCAACAGATTTAAAATACTGTTAGAAAGTACTCACATGACTGGCTGTGCTCAAGAGAAAGCATGTAATTGGCAAGTGGGGGGGTGTAGGTCAAACACTGTAGAGTAGCATTAAGAAAACACGTGTTGCCAAGATTGTACAGGCCAACTCCAACACTTTGTGTTTCTTGCCAATCCATACGTATCTTCTCAGGTGGAAAAAGAATCCTTTGTGGCGGAGCAATTCCATCATTAACAACTGCAAGAAAGTTATATTTAAAAAGAGATTTTGTTTGTTTGTTTCTAAGAAAGGTATTAAGTATATATAGGTATAGTGAATATATAAAGTATATATAGGCATAGTAAAAATACTATTCTGCGGGAGCACCTAGAGGAACTAGCTACAATCCAAAACAGAAAAACTTATTGCAGACACCTTTAATACCGCCATCTTCAAATTGGCTGGTCAACACAACGTTTTGGGAAAAAAAAGTTTAGTCAACCATTTTAATTTCTTCCTTATTATATGCTTTTTTCCTTATTATAACTTCAACCACAAACTTAGACTTGAAATTATATGGTAATAAATGCAAGGACAATGTAAAAACAAATAACTAGGAATGACGGTACCCCTACAAATATCAGATCTTTTCCTGAGCAATCTTAACATTCAAAAACCTGTGAATAATGGAACCTGTGAATAGCAACAATCAAACACTTTTCTTTGCAAAACAGAAAAGATATGGATGAATCAGTGCATTACAAAATGCTCCCCACATTTCTCTGTCGACTGTAAATATATCAAAATTAATTTCTGTAACGTCAGTCACTTCAGTTGCCTTAGGAGAATCGCTTTGGAAGTCTTTATTCACAGTAGTCCTGTTCTCTATCAGTGCAACAAGCAAGAACTACCACTTTCTACTTTTGTTCTGAAGAAAACGGAGGCAGGATAAAGCGCACACTTACTTAGATCTCTTTGGGCAAAAGGCTTAGATTTTTCAGAGGATCTACAATAAATAGCACCTCCACATCCTTGGGCCACAGAGACTTGGCTTGAATCTTCTGCAGGTGGTATCCGGCCCCAGTTTGCGGTGCGTGACATCAGTTTTTTAGTACTCGGTTTCTTGGATTTGCCAGACCGCCTTGAAGATGGCTTTTTAGACTTTGAAGATTTGGGCTTGTTAACTATGGTCATTGTTCTCATCTGCGACAGAGACAAATGTTCTGGCTGACGTAAGAATACCAAGAAGCATTCCAAGAAGAAAAGAGTAGTAGAAGTCCTGTCACTTAATCTCAAAGAAACGGCCTTGAAGAACTAACTTGCTGGTATGAATGATTTAAAAGGAATCCCCAAACTAAACACACAAAGGAAAAATTTCCATCAAAACTCTATCAGTATTACTTTTAGCTTCTGCAGAACTAGTGGCTGATGCCATTTCTTTCACTTTCGTAGGATTTTAATCCATTACAACTCTGGAGTCTTTTTAATATAAAAATGCAAATGACATTCTCTGAGGGGAATCAGTTATTTATTGCATTTTTGGAGCTTTGCAATTATCTATTAATTATTACCTATTATCTAATAGATAATGGTTGCGATTTATATATAATTGTTGCTCACGCTAGTAATGGAGCACTATTACTTTACTGCCTGCGCTTTTCTGCTTCGTGTGCACAAAGGTACCTGCATTTCGCTGCTACTTTACTTCTGTCTTTCCAGGGCTCACCCTCTACCTCACTGTCTACTGCACCAGTCATGATGGCTTGGTTGTGATTCTATAATGAGCCTAGCTTTTGAATACACTTTTTCTGGGCGTCACTTTGTGATAGCAAGTTAATTTGTGAGGGCTTATCACCTATGACCTGCTTCTCAGTAGGTACACGTTTGGCCTCTGTTAAGCAGAGAGTCAATCACAGCTTAAGATTTTGTCCAAGATGCCATTCACGAAACTGAGTTTAACCTTGACAGAACTGAGTTTAACCTTTAAACCTGAAGCTCCGTTAAAGAATAAAGCAGCACCCAAGCCAGGAAATAGAAGTTAATCGTCACTTTACCCTGAAACGCACGTAAAGCCGGTGAGCTATTCTGTGCTGGCAGGATTGCTGCCGGGATGGCCGACGAGGCGGCGGGCACAGGGGGCCACAGGACCTGCTCCCCGGGGCCACAGGTCCTGTCACAGGGGGCTGCCGGGGGTCTCCAGGCGCCGGGAACAGCGGCAACAGCGGGGACAGAGGGGACAGCAGCGACAGCAGCCGCCACCTCAGCCGAGGCCGTCTCCACAACTGCCACAACGGCCTCGGAACGCCGCCCAACTCGGAGCTCCAGCGTGACGCCTTTTCAACCTGGCCGCGGTGCTCACGGCTAAAAGCAGAGCGTTTCCTCCGGCGTGTCTTTACTGTCGGTGCCGGACCGGCCCTCACCCCGAGCTCTCCCTGCCGGGAGGGCTTTGCGGTTGGGGTTTCCCTCCCGCCGCCGCCGCGGGCAGGCCCCGCGCGCAAGCTGTCCGCGCTGGGGAGCGGCATGTCGCCCGCGGCGAGAGCCCGAGGGCGCGACACGAAAAAGCCCCGACACGAAAAAGCCCCGACGTGCGGGCGAGGCGGCGGGGACACGGCTCTGAGGGAGCGGCCGCTTCGCCCCGCCGTCCTCCTCCCCTCCCGGGCCGCCCCGCCGAGCCCCGTGCGCCTCAGGTGCTGCCCTGAGAGGGCGCTCGGGCACTGGGACAGCTGCCCAGGGCAGTGGTCGTGGCACCGAGCCTGACGGGGGTCCAGAAGTGTTTGAACAATGCTCTCAGACATAGGCTCTGCTTTTGGGGTGGTCCTGTGTGGAGCCAGGAGTTGGACTCGCTCATTATTGTGAGCCCTTTCCACCTTGGGATGTTCTCTGATTCTAGGTCAGCAATCCATTATCTGATGAGAGGTGTGGAGTCATTCGAAGGGAAGAGAGACCAAAACACTTCTGGTTTCCAGAAGCGGGTATTTGGTAACCAAACCGATGATTCCTTTTCTTCTAGAGCGAGTAGCAGCAGGGATCCGCTTTACAATATGCTGGCAACAAGGAAACGAAGAATTGCAAACAAGACGTAGGACTTGAGCAGCAGCTTGTATACATGCATCAGCTTATAAATGAGCACACAGCTGAGCGATAATGCAAAAATTGGACAAACTAAGAGAAGACGTTAACTGTAAATTTTATAGGTATACACTTTACTATGACGTAAGAACTGGGCAAGACCTTTCAGGGAAAAGAGCTGTTGGCATGTAATTTGAAGTAAGCTTCAAATCCCAGAGGATGATTTTGTTGGAACTTTATTCAGCTGAAAACGTGGAAGCCTTGTTTCTGCTTGTGTTAGTTACAGCTCCAGTTTACTTTGGTTGGGAGGGAAGGCATTCCAGGCTAATGTGCTGTACCTGTTCCTTCAGCTCGTTGTCCATAAACGGAGGAGCAAATGAAATTCTTTGAATCTCCATTAAATGCAGCACTACAAAGCGGAGTAGAGGGCGATTTGGCACTTAATTTTTCTGTAAGCAGAAAACCCAACAGAATCTCCACAACAGTTTTCAAATCTTGTCCTGCAGTAAATGACCAGCTGAGTGAAGCTTGCATTTAGAGTATGTGCTCCTACGTTAGAGGGAAATAGCTTTTCCTCTTCAGAAGTGCAACTGAGTGGTGAACTGGCAGCTACGTAGGGAACTAGTTGTACCAAAGGGTTTGTGTTGAAGGCACAGAAAAATATGCAGGTCCCAACAGTAAAGGATTGTCTGTAGGCATCACACTGAGTACAGATGTTGTCCGCGAGTTCGTGCCCAGTGCACCGCGCCAATAAGCACCCAGAGTCGGAATGCACACCAAGGTCTTTTAATTACATAATTAATTACAGAACTCTGCAGAGTCAGGTACTTGGCTATCTTTCGCAAAGCAAGCACACCTCTGACTCGAATCACCGTCATTCATACACAGGAAACTTGTGAAAACTCTCTCTTTGGCTCCTTTTGATTGGTTATTACAGCTCACCTAACTTTTCTCTACTGAGCTTGCGCATTACAGAGGAACACCGGGGGGGGGGGGGGGGGGGTACAGGAGGAGGGGGACACACACCGAATCCCACATTAGCAAGGATTATCATTTTGACAGGTGTGATTTCTAATGTGTTAATGACCCTTAATGAGCAAAAGGTTACTACAGGCCAGTCTGGAGCTGGTTTTCTCCTTGTTTTTTCCCTTTTATCCCTTCTCTTCCTTGCTTCTGCTAGCTCAAGGCTACCTGTCTCTCTCCTTCCTTATTTTCTCAGCTAAAAGACTACACAAGCTACAGGCCTCCCTATTTTCTTCAAGGTTTCCTTGCTTTTCTCCCAGCTTTGGGACTACACAGGTGTGCTTTGATATTTGCCAGTATAGCTAAAACTCATGCCAGTCTGCTCACGCACAATAAGCAGTAAGAGTTAAGGACTGGTTTCATCTGCTTTTTACATAGTAACATCCTCCTTATGTTTTAGATATGCTGTAGTTAAAGCTTAAAGTAGTTCAAGTAGTTAAGTTAAAGGAGTAAAGTTACTCCTTGTGGAGTAATTGCCTTAAGTGACTAGGCATTATAAGCACCCCTCCATCCCAAAAGCTACCCGCCTCCAAGGGGCAACCACCCCTCACTGAGCACATCCTCTGAATTTCTCGGAGCCTGTACCTTTAAACGCAAGCGAGGTAATTTCTACCAATCACAACCAAGATACGCATGACTGGAGTCACTCAAGCTCCACCTAAAAGATAGAAAATAATATAAATTGGCTTAAGAGAAAGGGAATGTTGGGGAAGATACTGTCACGAAGGATACCTTCTGACATCAGTCGACAGGCTGAGCCTCTCACCCCTCCCCCCCCCCGCCCACTGGGATGCTGCGAGGTAAGATCTGAACGCTTGGTTATACCAGGCGTCTCCACGGAAACTTAGAAATCTCTAGCGTCTTTATGCTTTTTAACATCTTAATACCTAGGCCGTGTACCTGTGCATTTCATGCATGCTAGCTTGCTTTTGCAGACAGTGAATTTATCACTGGCAATCCAAAGGACCTGTGTATCTGTTGCCGTAATAAACTGCACTTAATTGCATTGTTCCTGGCCGTGACAGTTCTCCTTGAACGCGACTAGAGCGAGGGCGTGCTGCGTTGTTGGTGGATCCGTGGCCGTGATAGTTCAGTACCCTGAAGCCGACCGGACCCGTAACGGTCAATCGGCTACACCCCTTAATGCGACACTACTAAAGGAAGAAGATGACAGGGCTTGCATTAGGCACGAGTTGCATTAGGCTTTGCATGTGAAAACATCCCCAAATAATTTCACATGGATTTAACGTTTTTAAAGGGAAAAAAACAGGAAGGTGTAGTCTTTCTGTAAGCTACAGCCCTAGATAGTTAAGGCATCAGCATTCATTCCTTTGCTTGACAACAAACTATGAACATACAGAAGAGTTAAATATTTTCATTGCATTCTTAAAGGCGATTTTTCAGACTTGTGCTTCAGTTGTTGGAGTTGAAGAAATCGGTAGACGCCCTTACTTTTACGTTAAGACCAAAATCTTTATCTAAGATTGTGTTATCTAACACAACTAAACTCCCACCCCCACATGTCTTTTTGGAACTTCTGAAAGATCTTTCTGCAGTCCCACTCTGATGGTCTTTCAGTTGTTGAACCTGAGCTGTGCCTACCGCACCAACGAATGCTTTCATGACACAGTATTTTGTCAAAGCAGTTTTGCTTCTTGGAGCTACAGAAGCAGCTCTGGCTACATGATAGGGAACTGTGCTGCACTGGCAAAAACAGACTTACTTACAGACTTAACACCACTTGCTAACTTGATCTATTTCAAATCTCATTTTAACTTTAAAGAGCAATCAGTTTTGCGGTTCCTGTCTTACTAAGTTGCCTTGTTTTGCATGGAAGGTCAGCCTGTGAATGTTTTGCTTTATTGCATGCTTCAAAAAAAGGCTGAGAGGAAGAGACTGGAGGAACCTTTTCTATTCTATAGACTTTCCCCCACGAATGTGGAATTGCAGGCTACTTGGATGAATGTTCGAATGTAAGGGAGCAAGCCTCAGCCAAAGGAGGTAGAATCCTTGCTTAAGAGGAAGTAGCAGTGTGGGGACATCTTTGCTTAATGGGAGCCGTTTAAACTCTTCATAGAAACTCAATAAGCTCTACATCTTATGTTTGGAAAGCAGTATGGTTACGCAGCTGCTAACCTAATGACTTGAGTCTTCTGCTCTGCAACCACGTTTTGTTTTCAAGCAGTGCATACATCAGTTTAGGCTTTGGACAAGGAGATTTGTAATGCAAATAGTGATAAACCAGAATCAGTGCTACTGACGAGTGTAATGGTGAAATGCAGCAAATCAAGTGTTCCTGGAGAACTGTGAGATTACAAAACCAATAAGCCATGAAGCACTTTTTTTTTTTTTTTTTAATCAATTCTTATATGCTGAAATAACACCTTCAAGAAAATCTGTTTATCCAGCCAGGCGACGGTGTCTACCTGTAAGCACAAAGGAAACGCCTTGAGAGTTCGTTTGCTGTATTTGAAGTTCTTATACCCTGCAGAAATAATTATTTAGAGTAACATGTAACTGAGGAGATCGTAGCAGGAAGTATATTATTTCTAGCATTAAATTGCTGCCCCGTTGCCAGTGCAATCTAGGGAGAGAACTGTATATAATAGTTAAACTCCCCTGGACTGACTTAAATTTTAAAATATTCTGACAAAGTAAGCTCTAAATCACTTGACATTTTGAACAGTTTTAAACGGGTACAAAACCGAAGCTTTATAAACCAAGCAGCATTTATAATGCTTCATATATAAAAACAATGCCTATTTTTAAGATTTGTTACATATCTATGTAGATACGCTTGCTGGAAAAGCCAGGTCTGTTGTAGACCAAATGCTGCAGATTAAGACTTGTGGCTTACCAGTTCCATTTCTGTATTTTCTTGGAAAATGTTTCGAGTTAGAGTTTAAATATAAAATGTAAATACTGTACAGATATATATTGAAATAAGTATTTCTTGGTGTACACAGGTGATTTGCATGACAAATACTCTGTATCGATCATTGTTAAAAACGCAATGTTCTGTGTAAATCCACTGCGTATTAATCTTTTCATTTATCATCAAGAGCTGTTACTTAAGCCTGGACATTCTCAAAAATAAAGTGTGAAACTATATACCATTGTGTAGCTCCTCCTTTATCAAGAGTACATGCAAGATAATTGCTCCTTTTTTTTTTCTTTCTAGAGGATGATTCAATTTTATAGCATGGATTATAACCGCTCTTGCAAGTGACCTTCTTTTAAGCACAACAGTTTAAATGATCAGGTTACAGAGAAAACCCTTTCACTGCAAAATAGATTCAATAAAGACTTGTGGCTTACCAGTTTCATTTCAAAACCCAAGGTGTTGGGTTTGATGGAAAAATGGTTGGTTTGGATGGTAAAAAGGTCGTCCGTTTTGATGGTAGGTTTAGTCTGAGTATTGAAGGCTTCCATCAGTAAGCTCTGCATCTGAAAGACAAAGGGAAGAAATGTCATTCCCTGTTGTGATACTCAACATGGAACTGTCTGGCTCAGTGGTTTTCTTTCTAAAGAGAGAAGTCACAAGCCTGCACACAGCTTGATCTGCTCTCTGACTACAGGGCTGAACTGACTGGAGAAGGCAGCTTCCAAAGCCCTCCCATTAAACTGACTGCATTTCAGTTCCATGCTAAAATTGGTCAACTGTACAGAATATTAGGACAAAGCTACCTGTTTTGATAGCAAACGGTAGACCTTAGGTAAGTTGCATTCATTTGAAGGTTTGACTGGACGGCATCCTTGTTTTACTAGTGATCTTGTGGTCAAGCTGACCAAATCCTAGCCACAGAACAGAAGCGTTCAGAAACTGGCTAGAGAGAGCACTTATTAGAGAGAGCAGGAATTTAACTGCTTTAACGCTGCTCTTTCTCTCACGTATCTGGAATTTCCTTAAATCACAAATTATCACTAGCTATCCTTGTTAATTTATTCAAAGTAACATGAGTCCAGGTGAAAAGGCACACTCTAACAAGTCCTCAGTTGTTCCTAGTCTGCTCCTAGCTTACTTGAGAGGTTCAATACAGTAAGAAATAAATAAATAAATAAATAACCTGCTGAAGTGGCCTTTTTTCAGATTAGATTCCACCATTCAGAAAATCCTGCTTAAGAGATGTTTTTTCTTTTCTTTGAAAGACTGACCTTCCCCCACATGAAACTAATTAGTATCTTTAGGCTTGATGAAATACATGAATTCCTCAATTTACCAAAATTGCTTTGCACAGCCCTCCCATCCTGCTTATGTTGCAAGCAGCGTATCTAAGTGGGGTACTGTTGGGGTACATCTCTTTCACTCATGTAGCCCAGTGATCCCAATGCCCTGGACTTGTGTAATGTGTGCAAGACATTTACTTTCTCCCTATACTTTTGACTGGTTTAGAATAAGCGAGTTCGCCATCTGCTGGCCAGAGAATTCACCGAAGCCCAAAGAGCATTAGAGCAGACGCATTTTCTTCTGTGCTATTCCTGATTTATCAGCTAGAAGAGACACAGTTTAGTACAATCAGGATTCTTTTGACATTAGTAGCATAAAAAGTCTATTTTTGCAACACTGGTATTTGAAAGACCTCCGTTCAGTCCCTAATTTTGTTCTTGATAATGGGACAGATTGTATTAATGTTTGCAAGAATGTGTGAACAACCAGCCTCCCCTCCATGTCGTATTTTAAGATTAAAACTTGTGGTCGTCCCTGTCTCAAAACACAGTCATGCTTTGCAACAATCGCACTCCCTCTTTAGCTTGAAGGAACTTGTCAGTGCCAGAATCTACTGACTATGGCAATTTACTTCATCATCCAAACCGGGCAGAATTTTTGAAAACCTCTAGCAAGATTTCACTTCTCCAAACATTATGTAGAAGACATTCAGCTGTAAAGCAAGAAGATGAAGTCCTTTGTTTCCTATGCCAGAATGACATTTTCAACACTGAACAGGATTGTCACCGACCGTTAACTGGTTGTTAAGTTGTGGCTAGGTATAAAATGTAGAAAATGTTTAAAAATAAAACTTGCCTTTGGATAGTGAACTGTCTTCTTCGGGGATTACTTCAGTTACCTGTAAGAGGAAAACAGATGATTTGGGGGGGTTGTTTGTTTTTAAGAACGGGTGCAGTCTTGCCAGTAATTTAGCTGGTATTTTTCAAAGTGACCTCTTAGAAACTTTACAGCACTGTTGAATCAACATGTCTCTAACCCTACAATTAAATAATGCTAAAAGATGCAGCAATTTATCTTCCTGCAAGTGCTTATTAAGATATCTGAGTAACTGCGACCGTGGCTTCATCACAGATATATATATATATATATATATTTAATACTACACACTTCTGCTCAGAAAGAAAATCACGGAAAATGTAAAATTTCATTTGAGATGCTGAATTTGTTGCAGTGTGAGATCTTCTTCATCACATGATTCTATTCGTAATTAAACCATATTATCTACTGAGAGACCAAGATTACGACAAGAACAGCACAGAGTTCAGCATGAAGCCGATCAGGAGCTCAAGTTTGTACTTATTTTTTTGTAAGGAGATGTACCAAGCTGGCTTTTTTATTGTTTCATCAGCACATTTCTAAGCCTATATGAGCAGGGGAAAAAAAAAAAAAACAAAAAAAACCCAAGTAGAACAATTGCAGGGCTCCTCAGTTTACAGCATGAGGTCGCTTTTTCCAGGTGAAAAGCAGAGCCATAAGTGGCAGTACACTAAAGCCCTGGCACGTGGAGATCCGAGAGGAGAGCTGTTTGGCCCTCCTTTTCACTCCTGGGAACCACATACCTCAAAACCCACAGACTATGGGATATATCTCAGAGAAATCTTGGGAAAGGAGAGCATGAAGAGCATGTTTGTAAATTTATTTCTCCCTGGGCTTCTTCTGCTTCTCCAAGAAATACTTGTTTGAATATAACTTTGGCAGCAGTACTTATGCTGTTTTGCACCTACCACATTTAAAACTCCTACAAAAAACTGAAAAGTTAGACTGAAAAGCATCTCTTTCCGTTCTACTTTGTAAAGCTGCATGTTTTCCTCATGCAAAACAACAGGGGAATGGAAGCTAGAAAAGGAAATGCTGAATGTAAAACAAAACAAAACAAACCTCAGCCCTCCAGGACAAAAGCCGATAACTAAGTGCTTTCTAACATGCTGATTAGGTTTCAAGAGGATACCGCTTTAAATAAGTGTAATTGTCTGTCCATAGGCAGAAGCTGAATAATGGCAGGATGAATATCTATACTTAATTTTTTGTTACTGTCTTCCTGTAGCACACAGGGACTTGTTACGTTTAGGGAAAATGCTAACCTAATGGAGGGTTTAAACCATAAGCTAGTTTGTTATACCAAAATGACTGAGAGAACAAAGCATAAAGTGTTTTCAGATTTCTAGTACACCTTGATTGCTATCCATTAAACTTAAGACAGGTTAAACAAAGCACAGGAAATAAGAGAACTCCTAGTCCCACAACTGGCAAATTGTGCGCACACTTTCCATTCCTGAGAAAATAATACACAAACCTGAAAAATGCATTTAACTGAGAAACGAAGACATCCTTGTCCTATTGGAAGACTAAGGTGACAGCTCTTGGGCTCAGTGATTTTCAGGTAAGCTCCAGTCTTCAACTTGCAGACACCAGTGACAGCTCCTTTTTTTGCATTGAAAGGGAAAATGTTTCAACAACACATTGAAAACATACTTAAGGGACAAGAAACAAAATCAAGACTGCAGTGAGAAGGAAAACAGAAAAACAATACTGGGAAAAAAAAAAAAAAAGAGAAAAGAGAAAAGACCTTGGTCTTTGTATCGACCAACGAGATAAGCCTTACACATTTTTAAGTTTATTTTTGACGATTGATTGATGCGTTACCAGATATTAAGTACTAATCAAGAGCAAATATTAACACTAGTAAGAATAAATCCGATCCGCCAGCCCTTATTCAAAATACATCAATTTCTAATTTGGAGACAACGTCTCTCTGACAAGGAAGTAGAAAAGCTGTAAATACCGATATAGTTTCCTCTCCCGATGTTCCATATACATACCGACGCTGTTCCTACACCTACACTCTGAGCATAAATTTATGTTGACATGAGTATCGGGTGTTATTTCTCTCTCTGTTTGCCTTGAGAGACTCTCCTCCTGTCCACTGAAAAGTAAACTCAAGATTCCAGATCAGTTAAGACAGTTGCTAGCCCCCCATTCAGAGTTCTGCAGCAGCACTGTTCAGATTTTTCAGCAGTCTCTTTACAAAATGACCACTTATAAGTGTACAAAAACACTTATCACCTAGCTTCTCAGTAGGTACACGTTTGGCCTCTCTTAAGCAGAGAGTCAATCACAGCTTAAGATTTTATACAAGATCCCATTTTCAAGTTTGGGGTTATTTCAGAAAATCTTTTTCCCTAGAAACAGTACTACTAGTAACACTTGAACTGGTTTGCCAGCACAACCTTTTACCGTGTTAGAAATGATGTTGACTTCTACCTTCATGTAGCATACATAGTGTCCTGTGCGACAGTTGATTCCATGATGCACCAGCACCGCATATAAGGCGTAGAGGAGTGGTTCTCCACTTGACTGAGACATGTAGGCTCGGAGGTCCAAATACTCAGGATATTTTACCTCCTAAAGAGAGACCAAGAAGATAGAAAAATTATATCAGAGTACTTCGCGGACTAGCCAGAGAAAAACACTTCCAAAAAACAGAGACTGGAATTATATGAATATATTTCTTGATTCACTAAAAATAAGTCTTCCCATAAGCAATGTTTAATACTAGAAGTTGCAGACAACTGTTTCCTGATGAATTAGCCTTCTCAGAGGAAAGTATATGCTTCTTGTCAAGCAGGAACTTTACTGATATTAAGAGAAAAATGAAAAAAAGAGAAAATGAAAATAAAAGCAGACCATTTCTCTATATTCTTAAGGTATATTCTTAATATACCTTGTTGATCTTTCCACCTGTGAAATCTGCAAATCTTTTCAGTGATATTGTGAGAACGTTGGAAGAACGGTGTATGGTAAATCTCTTGGATGCAGGAACCATCTTTTTACACCTTAAAAACAAGCAGAGACAAGTGTTTGAAAGCATCTTCTTTTTCGCCCCCAAAACAAACTCCTTTTAATGTCTCACGCATGCTTATGCTATTTGAATGATATTTACTTGCATCATGTGTTTGGTTTTTTCTTTTCATAAACCCATGCACTGCATGTCACGTTTGTTAATACAGAGAAGAAGGTAAGTTTTACCAACAACTCAGAGCACAGCGGGAACAGGAATCTCTCACGAAAGCGTATTACCAGGGAGTTATAAAATATAAACAAAAAATAGTAAAAATGAGTTATATATAAGACTAATAACAGTTATCAGCAATGGAAAAAGTACCGTACATGTGCAAGGCCTTTCCTTTTAAGCTCACAAAAAGACAGAAAATTCTGGCTTTAAGTGTGACTGAACCGATCACACCTCAAAGAGCACGTTAAGGAAGGACCATGCAATTCAGATGTGAGGTGCTATTACAGTTCTTTCTCTTCCTCAGACATCACTTATGAGAATCCTGAATACGCTGCATGTTGCTTTCTAGGATCCGCAGGCTAAGACGAACCTGGGATTAAATTGCTTTAATAACCTATTGGACGCTCTTGATTCGACACCTTAATTTCCTTAGTATCCAACAACAAGAAGTGGATACTGCATTTTTCATTTAGAGGGGTCAGGCATGAATCCTACAGAACTGAGCCGGGCACTCTGTGCTTTTCTGAGGGGATGTTTGACTAACAGCTTGTTTTGCCAAACCATCTTATGCAAATGTTCAATTGTTTCTCACATACGTAGAAACATCTTACATATTGATCAGCACAGAGAGCGCCTGAACTCAACAGGCTTTCCCTGTGCACGGGTTAGGCTTAAGGGAGCTCATTTCGGACATTAGTCCACATCGACAGGTTTCACAGTTCAAGAGCTGTGCAAGACGCTGTTTAGTGAGCCAGCACAGGCTGCTAACATTCATTACCACAGAGCCAGCTCACATTCCCTGACACTCAATCTAACTTTGTTTCACAGTGAACGCTAGGACCTGCAGCAACCTGCTGCTGCCTTCCACTCCAAATCATTCTCCACAGCTCCTTGCTTCAGCTCACCACTACTTACTGGGCATGTCTTTTCACTTCTGCCAATATGAATATTTCAGCATGCAGCTACACGCCTAGGAAGCTTGACAAGCCATGGTGCAGACAATGCTACGAGAAAAGTCCAATATCAGCTAATAGCCACTCTTCTTAGATTTCCAAAACAGATGTAACGTTTTCAAGTTTGGGATTATTTCCGTGCACCAGTTGTTTAAACAAAATGAAGCAACAACAACAACAACGAAGCTGCGTCTCCTTATTTCTAAATGAAGTTAAAAGATAACTTATGCTCTAAGTCATGCAATACATAAAACTAATATCTAGCATTAAGACATAATTAGTTAATAATCTCACTCGCTACATTTGTAGCAATTCTCTCCATCCAGCTCTTCAGGTTTCACAAATAGTTCTAGAGCTCTGGTAACAGATGAAACCGCCTAGAGGAGCGAGAGAGAAGAGCGTAAAGTCACTGTAAATTCAAAATTCCAGAGACGCACTAGGAGTTTATAAGAGAACCTGACTAATACATACTTAAGCGATCTACTATGAGCACTGTCAAGAAGGAGGCAGAAAGAGCATGCTCAGCGTTTACCTCACCTGGAAGTCATTTTACTTTGAAACAAATCATTTTCCAGTAACGCAGACAGCATCTATAGTGTGCTTTGTCATCAATACTGGCAACAAATCCAGCAGTCTAACAATTAGATGTATATTGAGGTAGAACAACAAAGAAGTTTTGACAGTATCATAATTTGTGCAGACATAAAATTCTTTCCGCTTAAACCCAATGCAAATTTGGAGACTCTTTACATGGCTTCCATCAGCGCATTCCTCTATATTCTTAAACCTATAATAGCAGGGAAAAAAAGAAAAAGACAAAAAAAAAAAACAAAAAGGAGAAAAAAAGCAGGATTTTTACATAGTACATATTTTTACATATTACATAGTTTACATATCCCTCCACATGCTGTTCTGAATAATAGCCAAAATATTCATAGCCACTGTATTTGTTCTCCCCACACAGCTGAAAAAACAACATTTGAAACATATTTTTCAAAACATATTTTAATATCCAGCAGACTGTTCAGTCATCAAGCATTTAAAGACTGTTTTAGATAATCTCTAGATTAATCTAAAAGGAATCCCATAAACATGCTGCAGCCGCTTACCTTTAATATACTCGCTGGATGCGATGTTTCTTCCTTTCACCTGCACTGGAAGGCTTCCCTTCCTTGTGAGGTTGTTTACTGCCCTCACTTCTGCATTGCTCTCATAAAGAGCCATCTGGAGGATGGGATTCTTCCTTCTTCTCCCGGGTTTTCTTCTGGAAACGAGGATCTAAGTGTTCCAAGAAGCCTTTCACTTTCCTGATGTTTCTCCTTTTTCTTCTTTTTGTTACGCTTGCGATTGGCATTGTCAAAGTGGAGCGCAGAGAAATACAAATCATAAAGTCTGAAAGAAACATGCAAGTTAAAAAGAGAAAAAAAGATGTGGCACTTGTTGCATACAGGAAACTTTATTTATTTTACCACAGGCGATGATTTGCCGCATGTCAGCTATTTTGTGGTACTTTGTGCACATGTAACTTCCTTTAGATGCAGCAAACTTAAGCCCTCAGATTGAAGGACCATAGGTCCTGGTTGGTACACAGATCATTAACAATGGTTAGCTCTGGAATATGTGCAAGTAAAAAAAAAAAAATATTTTAACCTAATCCAGAATGGTGTGCAGATGTGATTCGAACTACGTGGTCCAAAGCTAGTGCTCTGACACAATTCAGCAATACCTTTCCTGTCTTCACTGATCAACCTAATGATCCCCAGTCATGATCCCCAGCCAGATTATGCTATCTAAATAACTCAGAAACTATGAAAAAAAAAACAAAACATGAGAAGCACCCAGAAAAGAATTAGGAAAAAAAATGCTGATTAGGCTGGAATCCCTGCTTACTTGGAATCCTTCTCTCCCTGTTTATCTTCAGACTTCTTTTTCTTCTAGAACTTCTTATATTTTTTCATGTTTTCACCACCTAAAACCTCCTTTTCTACCTTTCTGCGTTGCCTTTCTATTTCACTTTCACTACCTTCTGCACGAGTATATTGTCTTTTTCTGTTTCCTTCTTTTGCCTTTTTCTGGCGACAGTTCTCCAAATGAGCTGACACAGGTGGAAGTGCATGTCTCTCACGCGAATGTCTTCCAGAATGTTGCTGAGCTACTGAGCAACGATGTGAGTCTGCTCTGGGTGTGCTAAAGTGATGTACATCTTCCTCTCTCAAGAGGGAACCGTGAGGCCATCTGCTTTTGTAATGATAACGCTTATGTGACCTGCTGGAGTAAGTCTGAGTCAATTTGTCAAAGTCTTTATCACCGTGAGAGAACTTTCTCTCTCTACTGTCTCCTGCTGCATGAGGTGAATAGTAATCCTTGTAATAGCTACATTTTTCCCATTTCCGTGGTTCATCTTGATAGTATCTTTCTCTGCTCCAACTTCTTTCCCCTTTGGAATGGTAATATCTAGCGCTATCTTGTTCTGATCTTCCTCTGCTTCGAGATCTGTACTTTGAATATTTTACTGGTCTTCTGCCATTATCAGGGCTGTTCCTTTCACTATGGGAAGATCTGTACCTGCTTCCCTCCCAATACTCCTGCTTGTGACGCTTTTGCTTAACAACTTCCACACTCCGAGAGCACCTTCTCTTGCTGGAATGACCATCTTTTTGACTCTCCTTCTCTTCAGTAGGAGAATGTTCCCTCTTTCTCTGGTAACGCTCTTTGTCAGATTTTTTAGTCTCGTCCTTTGTATCTTGGCATCTATCTGTAACAGCTAAGGAGGAAAGGTTCTTAGAACTACATTCACTGTCAGACTTTAGAGGGGAAGTTTGCCGCAATTTCTCACCAGTCTCAGAAGACTCTTTGATGTAGAAAACATTTTCTTCTGAAATCAGTTCATGTTCTTTTGATCTTCTTGGTTTCTCCTTGTCTCCACGGTCATCACATTGGTACTGTTCAAGGTATTCATCATTCTCAGTAGATTTCGGAGGTCCCGGGACACTGCACAAAATAAAAACACGTTTCCGTCTCCCTCCACCTGCTGCTCTGAGAAAAAAGGGGTGGGGGCGACGGGGGAACAGCCAATGTTTCTCCAGATAATGGAGAAAAATGGAAAAACATTCTATGAAGAAACACAAGTTCTCCGCGAGGCACCAGCCTGCATCAGAGTGCTATGCACAGTGTCGATCATTAGTTCTGTTCGCAACACTGGCCATACAGTACGGAATTCTACTGATTTAAATCCTTCCATTAAATAGTATTAGTAGACAGATAAAACCGCAATGAACTTCCATAAAATCTTGTCTTAATCAGACTGTGCTCATTTTACCTTCTTTCCTCTGACAAGCTGTTCAGCTGGCTGGCCGTGAGGGATTCCATGATGACTTCTCGAGGGACTGGAGGCATAGCTCCAGGCATCTGCAACTAAAACGCACAAGTCAGCAGACAGAAAAAATACCATTTGTGCTGAGGACTAGTCTTCTCAGAATTTCTACATTAAATGCTAAGCAAGATCGCTTTGTGTTGTATGCATTATCTACACTTCAAAGATAACGCCAACTCACCTCCCAAAATCTACTTTATGAAACTTAAGAATTTTTATCTCAGCTCAGCTTAAGCTGACAAGTTCTAATGTCAGCTCAGCTCTGCAAATTCTAATGGCATAGTATCACAAAGGGTTACGATCAAATTTGTGCTGTGTTTTCTCAGCATTTCGCCTGAATTAGGAACATGATAAACACTCCCGAATACATCGTGGGTGAGAAATTCTCGATGGAGCAAACTACTATGTTTCAAGCAATCCGTTTGTTTTAGAAAAGAACATCTCACAAGGTTTAACAGGTTCAACTTGGCAAGTGGAATCATCAAGTTTCAGTCCGTTTTCTTTAGATTCATGAACTAAACTAATAGCACCATTCAGTGAATCAGTGTTTGGCAGCTCATGCTGGGATCTTCCTTCATCAGCATTCTGACAGGAAGAATGGGAATTCTGCAATGTACGGACTACCTTTCCAACCAAAATTCCACATTGCATTGCAATTCCTTTTAAATAAGCCCTTTGACTCCTCCTCAGATTTTCCTGAAGATTCTGCACCGTAAGGGACTGTGTTATCAGAGCTGAGTTTAGGATTTCCATTCACCTTTGGCTCCACAAAAATTTCAGCAGAAACTCTTTTTTTTTTTTTTGTATTTGTATTTGCTTCATTTGCTTTACCGAATTTGTGATTGTGGATGAAGGAACAGCCTTGTAGAGATCTTCATCCTCCACAGCACTGCTAAGACAGTCAGGCTGTGACACAGTCTGACGAGCAGGCAATTTATTGTGAATACTGATGGTGATCTTCTGGTTTTTTGACGTATCAGTAATTGAAGGCCTGGTAATCGCCTGTTCTTGAACACAGGCCATTGGTGGTGCTGAAGATGGCCTTTTTAGGGTGACACCAGTGGTATTTGCATCCTCTTTTATGGATCCATTTCCATTTAAACGACTTGAATTCTGTATTTAAAAAGAAGAAATTGCAAGACGGGTTAATGGAAACACTCCATTTAACATTTTTAAACATGTCATTCTCCTACTAAGTATTTCTACAAATGGTCTTAACACCTAAAAAGCAAAAAACACTGCCCTTAAAAGATAAATGCAAGTCCCATAAGTGTATTTAATTCCTGCTTTTGGTTTACTGCATATTGATATCAAATTAACATCATTTTTGAAAACCATCCAAACAACTTAACATTGCCTAAAGCTATTCCCAAATATATTTAGTTTCCCCTTTAAACATACCCCAAAAAGCCTGGAATAATTGTTCTGGTGCTCAGGAATAAGACAATTTGGTTTCCCTGTCTTAGCTAAAGTGACGTCGATAGGAAAAACAAGTCCTCTTTTAAATGATTCGAGGATTAGTACACTCTACTTAAATTGTCAAAGAGCGTAGCTCTCTGTGCTTTACAAAGCTGTCTAGGAGGTATAAACAATGGAGTCGCATGGCTGCGCAATTCAGCAGTAACCACTGTTTGAATGACTCTGGCTGTAGCATGAGGGCTGTGAAGACAGCTGCAGCGTGGGAAGGAAAACAAAACAAAGATGCCAAAAACCAAACAAAAAACCCCACACCAAACCCCAAACCCACTGTCCGTTTGGTGCCATTATCTGCCCTCCCGCTTCCCTAAATTACCTTAATCATATGAGGAGGAAGTCGTGGTCCCAGAAATCCAGCCTGCTTACTGTTAGCCCCCCGCTGACCAGGGGGGAATGAACAGGGATAAGACGGTGCTGCTAAGTAAAAAGCACGTTCTCCGAGCGTCAAATCATAGCGCCTTCAGAAAAGAGCAGTGATCTCAGTTTAGTTTTTCTTTCGGCCTACTCTTGGATTAAATCCCATCCTATAATTTTATAGGAACAGTTCATACGATATGGAAGCCTTCTCTACAGAAGACTTAGCCAAGACTACAAACTGAAAAGTAGGTAACAGTCTTCCTACTATGACTATCACTTTCAGAGCAATAATTCATTCTTACACCACAGATGGCCTTCATTTCTCTCCTTCTCTAAATTAGCCAGCTACAGATAACACATATACAGCAATTTACACAAGTGCTGCAGTTTAAGGCCAAGCAACAAAAGATAATAAATGACAGAGAATTTCAGGTTAGACAGAACTGAATTAGAGAAATAATCATCTTTTCCTGGGAGAGAAAGAAAAACACTTGCAAAAAGAAAAGTATCAATAACAGGAGAGTAAATCTCTTCTGAACACATTTGAATACTTGTTATTACCTGATATAAAAAAGTAAGTAAGCTTGCTGACCAAGAACTCTTTTAATGTCAGTACGGACTACTTTTGCATCATTCATCTGATACCAAAGTCCATTACCAGCCTGCAAATAAAGACAACGATATCTTTAGATGAATTGCATGTTTTCCAAATGAAATCACAGATAGCAATAAAATACACACGTGTCAAATAAACATATAATGAAATCTTTTTCCCTAGAAACAGTACTACTAGTAACACTTGAACTGGTTTGCCAGCACAACCTTTACCCTGTTAGAAATGATGTTGACTTCTACCTTTATGTAGCATACATAGTGTCCTGAGCGACAGTTGATACCATGATGCACCAGCACCGCATATAAGGCATAGATGAGTGGTTCTCCACTTGATTGAGACATGTAGGCTCGGAGGTCCAAATACTCAGGATATTTTACTTCCTAAAGAGAGACCAAGAAGATAGAAAAATTATATCAGAGTACTTCGCGGACTAGCCAGAGAAAAACACTTCCAAAAAACAGAGACTGGAATTATATGAATATATCTCTTGATTCACTAAAAATAAGTCTTCCCATAAGCAACGTTTAATACTAGAAGTTGCAGACAACTGTTTTCTGATGAATTAGCCTTCTCAGAGGAAAGTATATGCTTCTTGTCAAGCAGGAACTTTACTGATATTAAGAGAAAGAATAAGCCGTAGTCGTTAGTCTACAATTATTGTCTGAAAATATTAACAACTTTCAGCTTTGGGGGATGTCCCATTACATGATGACAAAGTTGCATTACAGCGGGAAATATACCTTGTTGATCTTTCCACCTGTGAAATCTGCAAATCTTTTCAGTGATATTGTGAGAACGTTGGAAGAACGGTGTATGGTAAATCTCTTGGATGCAGGAACCATCTTTTTACACCTTAAAAACAAGCAGAGACAAGTGTTTGAAAGCATCATCTTTTTTGCCCCCAAAACAAACTCGTTTTAATGTCTCATGCATGCTTATGCTATTTGAATGATATTTACTTGCATCATATGTTTGGTTTTTTCTTTTCATAAACCCATGCACTGCATGTCACGTTTGTTAATACAGAGAAGAAGGTAAGTTTTACCAACAACTCAGAGCACAGCGGGAACAGGAATCTCTCACGAAAGCGTATTACCAGGGAGTTATAAAATATAAACAAAAAATAGTAAAAATGAGTTATATATAAGACTAATAACAGTTATCAGCAATGGAAAAAGTACTGTACATGTGCAAGGCCTTTCCTTTTAAACTCACAAAAAGACGGAAAATTCTGGCTTTAAGTGTGACTGAACCGATCACACCTCAAAGAGCACATTAAGGAAGGACCATGCAATTCAGATGTGAGGTGCTATTACAGTTCTTTCTCTTCCTCAGACATCACTTATGAGAATCCTGAATACGCTGCATGTTGCTTTCTAGGATCCGCAGGCTAAGACGAACCTGGGATTAAATTGCTTTAATAACCTATTGGACGCTCTTGATTCGACACCCTAATTTCCTTAGTATCCAACAACAAGAAGTGGATACTGCATTTTTCATTTAGAGGGGTCAGGCATGAATTCTACAGAACTGAGCCGGGCACTCTGTGCTTTTCTGAGGGGATGTTTGACTAACAGCTTGTTTTGCCAAACCATCTTATGCAAATATTCAATTGTTTCTCACATACGTAGAAACATCTTACATATTGATCAGCACAGAGAGCGCCTGAACTCAACAGGCTTTCCCTGTGCACGGGTTAGGCTTAAGGGAGCTCATTTCGGACATTAGTCCACATCGACAGGTTTCACAGTTCAAGAGCTGTGCAAGACGCTGTTTAGTGAGCCAGCACAGGCTGCTAACATTCATTACCACAGAGCCAGCTCACATTCCCT
Organism: Anser brachyrhynchus; assembly: GCF_964034855.1. Taxonomy (NCBI): domain Eukaryota; kingdom Metazoa; phylum Chordata; class Aves; order Anseriformes; family Anatidae; genus Anser; species Anser brachyrhynchus. The sequence goes on from NC_137700.1 coordinate 3,227,239, forward strand.
GACACTCAATCTAACTTTGTTTCACAGTGAACGCTAGGACCTGCAGGAACCTGCTGCTGCCTTCCACTCCAAATCATTCTCCATAGCTCCTTGCTTCAGCTCACCACTACTAGAAAATGAAGCAACAACAACAACAACAATGCTGCGTCTCCTTATTTCTAAATGAAGTTAAAGGATAACTTACGCTCTAAGTCATGTAATATATAAAACTAATATCTAGTATTAAGACATAATTAGTAATAATCTTACTCGCTACATTTATAGCAATTCTCTCCATCCAGCTCTTCAGGTTTCACAAATAGTTCTAGAGCTCTGGTAACAGATGAAACCGCCTAGAGGAGCGAGAGAGAAGAGCGTAAAGTCACTGTAAATTCAAAATTCCAGAGACGCACTAGGAGTTTATAAGAGAACCTGACTAACACATACTTAAGCGATCTACTATGAGCACTGTCAAGAAGGAGGCAGAAAGAGCATGCTCAGCGTTTACCTCACCTGGAAGTCATTTTACTTTGAAACAAATCATTTTCCAGTAACGCAGACAGCATCTATAGTGTGCTTTCTCATCAATACTGGCAACAAATCCAACAGTCTAACAATTAGACGTATATTGAGGTAGAACAACAAAGAAGTGTGACAGTATTATACTTTGCGCAGCAATAAAATTCTTTCCCCTTAAACCCAATGCAGACGTGGAGACTATTTACAGGGGTTCCACAGAAGGACAAAGTCCAATCCACTTTCTAACCACCACCAAGCTCTTATATTTTAACATTGTACGTGGTTTGGTTTTTTAAGTTAAACAAGTTTAATTTAGAAAGTTATACATGTACTTAAACATCATGAATTATATTTACAAAACCTCCTACCTTTACATCCAAAGTGATATCAAGAAATGCCTCATACGTATCCGAAACTGCTTTGCAATTCAAGCACTTCACTGGAAGCAAAATATAAATGCTTAACAACACGTGAAGGAGACTAACTGTCCACATTCAAGTTGTCGATAGATACTACTTCAGACAAACTACAGACTGCTTTACTACCGACAAAAGACACAGATCAGTTCTAAGGACAGGAATATTTTTAAAAGTACCTCTTGATCTTAGAAATCCTCCAAATATTTGATGAATGATGGTGGTAGCTTGAGAAGATCTGTCCAATCTGGAAATAAATTATAATCAGACCTCAGAAGATTTAAGGCACACAGTTAACTCTTCAAAGAGTTTTATGAAAACCAAGGATGACCTAGACTTTCAGTTTTGATAGTAAATAAAGGCCTAAAAGGTGCTAGAGAACGTATAAAAGTGAATTTGTTTATGCTTACTTGGTGCTTCCATTCAAGCACGCTTCCTGCATAGCATCAACAGTATAGCGCAAGAACTCGTGTGCGTCTTCTTGACTGCCAAAACGGAAATGTTGTCCTATTCCTAAATAAGAAGATGATAGTATTCACCTCATTTAAAAATGAAGTAATTCTCCTGTTTCTAAAATCTCTCTTCTTTACAGTGTTAAAACCATTTATACACATCAAATAATTATTTGAAGATTACAAGATGCTGAAAAAGAAACACATCTGAAGCCACTTACGACTGAGATTATTGATAACACGCGTAGGCTCGATGGCATCAACAGTGCAACGCAGGGCCTGGTTAATGTGAGTCTCCATCGTGCACATCATGCAAAAATCTTGTTCACGACCTGAAGAGTGAAAGAAGAAAGCATCCCAGTCTAGCGAAACAGACATAACTACAAACAAACATATAAGTAACATTTAAACTATAGATACAATATCCACTCTCCTTGTCCCAACAGTCTCCTAACATTTCATTTCACACAACTTTATAGAATAAAAATATCCATTAAGCCTGTATTCAAGTGCATTTTGTGATGAGAAATCTAAAAGACTACTGCAAAGTCACGTTTGTAAAGGCTGACAGGAATGTGAACTCCACAGGTTGCAAAATGTATGAGGAAAGAATATTTGACCTTGATGATACAGCATTAAGAGAACGTGGGTTATTTTCAGCACAGTGCTGTCAGGTGAGCTTCATGATACAGAGCTACGAGTCCTTTGGGAGAAAGGAAAAATTACAGTAATGTATGTAATAGTACTTCTGCCCTCCTTTTTTCAACAGGATTCTTAACTGAAACGATTTCTATATACAGGAAGAAAACAGTTAAATTTCTAGGTATCGATACAAAGATACCAGCCTAAAAAGCATACAGGTTTAGTACAACATTTACTTTATAGTACAACATTTTATTTAGGACAAAATCAGTCTAGATTTTAATACAGTCCCACAAAAAAATCTAGTCGTGTTCATAACAGCTCATATTGCTTTCTAGGTTTTTTTTTTTTTTTTTTTTTTTTAATTGGTTCAACAACGAACAGACCATTTATTGTAGTGCATTATGGAACCTCGGCTGTGCAGACTAAAGACCTATGATGCCAACATCCTAAATTTTATTGCCTTTCTAGCAGCAGGAAGCCCAAATAGCCCAAATGCCAAATGTTCATTAAATGCATTACTGTCCAATGCACTTCATTATTCCCATGAAGCAAGAAAAGATCCTTTTAAAAAAACAAACAAACAAACAAACAAAAAAAACACATGGTGCATTAAACGCACTCCATATGCTATTCCGAGCCCACTGCTAATACAATGCTCAAAGCCAGCGTCTACAGGTAAAATCAGGCAAGTAAGTTTGTCTCACAGAATCACTGCTGTTCTTTCACCTTCACAGCTATCCAACAGATTTAAAATACTGTTAGAAAGTACTCACATGACTGGCTGTGCTCAAGAGAAAGCATGTAATTGGCAAGTGGGGGGGTGTAGGTCAAACACTGTAGAGTAGCATTAAGAAAACACGTGTTGCCAAGATTGTACAGGCCAACTCCAACACTTTGTGTTTCTTGCCAATCCATACGTATCTTCTCAGGTGGAAAAAGAATCCTTTGTGGCGGAGCAATTCCATCATTAACAACTGCAAGAAAGTTATATTTAAAAAGAGATTTTGTTTGTTTGTTTCTAAGAAAGGTATTAAGTATATATAGGTATAGTGAATATATAAAGTATATATAGGCATAGTAAAAATACTATTCTGCGGGAGCACCTAGAGGAACTAGCTACAATCCAAAACAGAAAAACTTATTGCAGACACCTTTAATACCGCCATCTTCAAATTGGCTGGTCAACACAACGTTTTGGGAAAAAAAAGTTTAGTCAACCATTTTAATTTCTTCCTTATTATATGCTTTTTTCCTTATTATAACTTCAACCACAAACTTAGACTTGAAATTATATGGTAATAAATGCAAGGACAATGTAAAAACAAATAACTAGGAATGACGGTACCCCTACAAATATCAGATCTTTTCCTGAGCAATCTTAACATTCAAAAACCTGTGAATAATGGAACCTGTGAATAGCAACAATCAAACACTTTTCTTTGCAAAACAGAAAAGATATGGATGAATCAGTGCATTACAAAATGCTCCCCACATTTCTCTGTCGACTGTAAATATATCAAAATTAATTTCTGTAACGTCAGTCACTTCAGTTGCCTTAGGAGAATCGCTTTGGAAGTCTTTATTCACAGTAGTCCTGTTCTCTATCAGTGCAACAAGCAAGAACTACCACTTTCTACTTTTGTTTTGAAGAAAACGGAGGCAGGATAAAGCGCACACTTACTTAGATCTCTTTGGGCAAAAGGCTTAGATTTTTCAGAGGATCTACAATAAATAGCACCTCCACATCCTTGGGCCACAGAGACTTGGCTTGAATCTTCTGCAGGTGGTATCCGGCCCCAGTTTGCGGTGCGTGACATCAGTTTTTTAGTACTCGGTTTCTTGGATTTGCCAGACCGCCTTGAAGATGGCTTTTTAGACTTTGAAGATTTGGGCTTGTTAACTATGGTCATTGTTCTCATCTGCGACAGAGACAAATGTTCTGGCTGACGTAAGAATACCAAGAAGCATTCCAAGAAGAAAAGAGTAGTAGAAGTCCTGTCACTTAATCTCAAAGAAACGGCCTTGAAGAACTAACTTGCTGGTATGAATGATTTAAAAGGAATCCCCAAACTAAACACACAAAGGAAAAATTTCCATCAAAACTCTATCAGTATTACTTTTAGCTTCTGCAGAACTAGTGGCTGATGCCATTTCTTTCACTTTCGTAGGATTTTAATCCATTACAACTCTGGAGTCTTTTTAATATAAAAATGCAAATGACATTCTCTGAGGGGAATCAGTTATTTATTGCATTTTTGGAGCTTTGCAATTATCTATTAATTATTACCTATTATCTAATAGATAATGGTTGCGATTTATATATAATTGTTGCTCACGCTAGTAATGGAGCACTATTACTTTACTGCCTGCGCTTTTCTGCTTCGTGTGCACAAAGGTACCTGCATTTCGCTGCTACTTTACTTCTGTCTTTCCAGGGCTCACCCTCTACCTCACTGTCTACTGCACCAGTCATGATGGCTTGGTTGTGATTCTATAATGAGCCTAGCTTTTGAATACACTTTTTCTGGGCGTCACTTTGTGATAGCAAGTTAATTTGTGAGGGCTTATCACCTATGACCTGCTTCTCAGTAGGTACACGTTTGGCCTCTGTTAAGCAGAGAGTCAATCACAGCTTAAGATTTTGTCCAAGATGCCATTCACGAAACTGAGTTTAACCTTGACAGAACTGAGTTTAACCTTTAAACCTGAAGCTCCGTTAAAGAATAAAGCAGCACCCAAGCCAGGAAATAGAAGTTAATCGTCACTTTACCCTGAAACGCACGTAAAGCCGGTGAGCTATTCTGTGCTGGCAGGATTGCTGCCGGGATGGCCGACGAGGCGGCGGGCACAGGGGGCCACAGGACCTGCTCCCCGGGGCCACAGGTCCTGTCACAGGGGGCTGCCGGGGGTCTCCAGGCGCCGGGAACAGCGGCAACAGCGGGGACAGAGGGGACAGCAGCGACAGCAGCCGCCACCTCAGCCGAGGCCGTCTCCACAACTGCCACAACGGCCTCGGAACGCCGCCCAACTCGGAGCTCCAGCGTGACGCCTTTTCAACCTGGCCGCGGTGCTCACGGCTAAAAGCAGAGCGTTTCCTCCGGCGTGTCTTTACTGTCGGTGCCGGACCGGCCCTCACCCCGAGCTCTCCCTGCCGGGAGGGCTTTGCGGTTGGGGTTTCCCTCCCGCCGCCGCCGCGGGCAGGCCCCGCGCGCAAGCTGTCCGCGCTGGGGAGCGGCATGTCGCCCGCGGCGAGAGCCCGAGGGCGCGACACGAAAAAGCCCCGACACGAAAAAGCCCCGACGTGCGGGCGAGGCGGCGGGGACACGGCTCTGAGGGAGCGGCCGCTTCGCCCCGCCGTCCTCCTCCCCTCCCGGGCCGCCCCGCCGAGCCCCGTGCGCCTCAGGTGCTGCCCTGAGAGGGCGCTCGGGCACTGGGACAGCTGCCCAGGGCAGTGGTCGTGGCACCGAGCCTGACGGGGGTCCAGAAGTGTTTGAACAATGCTCTCAGACATAGGCTCTGCTTTTGGGGTGGTCCTGTGTGGAGCCAGGAGTTGGACTCGCTCATTATTGTGAGCCCTTTCCACCTTGGGATGTTCTCTGATTCTAGGTCAGCAATCCATTATCTGATGAGAGGTGTGGAGTCATTCGAAGGGAAGAGAGACCAAAACACTTCTGGTTTCCAGAAGCGGGTATTTGGTAACCAAACCGATGATTCCTTTTCTTCTAGAGCGAGTAGCAGCAGGGATCCGCTTTACAATATGCTGGCAACAAGGAAACGAAGAATTGCAAACAAGACGTAGGACTTGAGCAGCAGCTTGTATACATGCATCAGCTTATAAATGAGCACACAGCTGAGCGATAATGCAAAAATTGGACAAACTAAGAGAAGACGTTAACTGTAAATTTTATAGGTATACACTTTACTATGACGTAAGAACTGGGCAAGACCTTTCAGGGAAAAGAGCTGTTGGCATGTAATTTGAAGTAAGCTTCAAATCCCAGAGGATGATTTTGTTGGAACTTTATTCAGCTGAAAACGTGGAAGCCTTGTTTCTGCTTGTGTTAGTTACAGCTCCAGTTTACTTTGGTTGGGAGGGAAGGCATTCCAGGCTAATGTGCTGTACCTGTTCCTTCAGCTCGTTGTCCATAAACGGAGGAGCAAATGAAATTCTTTGAATCTCCATTAAATGCAGCACTACAAAGCGGAGTAGAGGGCGATTTGGCACTTAATTTTTCTGTAAGCAGAAAACCCAACAGAATCTCCACAACAGTTTTCAAATCTTGTCCTGCAGTAAATGACCAGCTGAGTGAAGCTTGCATTTAGAGTATGTGCTCCTACGTTAGAGGGAAATAGCTTTTCCTCTTCAGAAGTGCAACTGAGTGGTGAACTGGCAGCTACGTAGGGAACTAGTTGTACCAAAGGGTTTGTGTTGAAGGCACAGAAAAATATGCAGGTCCCAACAGTAAAGGATTGTCTGTAGGCATCACACTGAGTACAGATGTTGTCCGCGAGTTCGTGCCCAGTGCACCGCGCCAATAAGCACCCAGAGTCGGAATGCACACCAAGGTCTTTTAATTACATAATTAATTACAGAACTCTGCAGAGTCAGGTACTTGGCTATCTTTCGCAAAGCAAGCACACCTCTGACTCGAATCACCGTCATTCATACACAGGAAACTTGTGAAAACTCTCTCTTTGGCTCCTTTTGATTGGTTATTACAGCTCACCTAACTTTTCTCTACTGAGCTTGCGCATTACAGAGGAACACCGGGGGGGGGGGGGGGGGGGTACAGGAGGAGGGGGACACACACCGAATCCCACATTAGCAAGGATTATCATTTTGACAGGTGTGATTTCTAATGTGTTAATGACCCTTAATGAGCAAAAGGTTACTACAGGCCAGTCTGGAGCTGGTTTTCTCCTTGTTTTTTCCCTTTTATCCCTTCTCTTCCTTGCTTCTGCTAGCTCAAGGCTACCTGTCTCTCTCCTTCCTTATTTTCTCAGCTAAAAGACTACACAAGCTACAGGCCTCCCTATTTTCTTCAAGGTTTCCTTGCTTTTCTCCCAGCTTTGGGACTACACAGGTGTGCTTTGATATTTGCCAGTATAGCTAAAACTCATGCCAGTCTGCTCACGCACAATAAGCAGTAAGAGTTAAGGACTGGTTTCATCTGCTTTTTACATAGTAACATCCTCCTTATGTTTTAGATATGCTGTAGTTAAAGCTTAAAGTAGTTCAAGTAGTTAAGTTAAAGGAGTAAAGTTACTCCTTGTGGAGTAATTGCCTTAAGTGACTAGGCATTATAAGCACCCCTCCATCCCAAAAGCTACCCGCCTCCAAGGGGCAACCACCCCTCACTGAGCACATCCTCTGAATTTCTCGGAGCCTGTACCTTTAAACGCAAGCGAGGTAATTTCTACCAATCACAACCAAGATACGCATGACTGGAGTCACTCAAGCTCCACCTAAAAGATAGAAAATAATATAAATTGGCTTAAGAGAAAGGGAATGTTGGGGAAGATACTGTCACGAAGGATACCTTCTGACATCAGTCGACAGGCTGAGCCTCTCACCCCTCCCCCCCCCCGCCCACTGGGATGCTGCGAGGTAAGATCTGAACGCTTGGTTATACCAGGCGTCTCCACGGAAACTTAGAAATCTCTAGCGTCTTTATGCTTTTTAACATCTTAATACCTAGGCCGTGTACCTGTGCATTTCATGCATGCTAGCTTGCTTTTGCAGACAGTGAATTTATCACTGGCAATCCAAAGGACCTGTGTATCTGTTGCCGTAATAAACTGCACTTAATTGCATTGTTCCTGGCCGTGACAGTTCTCCTTGAACGCGACTAGAGCGAGGGCGTGCTGCGTTGTTGGTGGATCCGTGGCCGTGATAGTTCAGTACCCTGAAGCCGACCGGACCCGTAACGGTCAATCGGCTACACCCCTTAATGCGACACTACTAAAGGAAGAAGATGACAGGGCTTGCATTAGGCACGAGTTGCATTAGGCTTTGCATGTGAAAACATCCCCAAATAATTTCACATGGATTTAACGTTTTTAAAGGGAAAAAAACAGGAAGGTGTAGTCTTTCTGTAAGCTACAGCCCTAGATAGTTAAGGCATCAGCATTCATTCCTTTGCTTGACAACAAACTATGAACATACAGAAGAGTTAAATATTTTCATTGCATTCTTAAAGGCGATTTTTCAGACTTGTGCTTCAGTTGTTGGAGTTGAAGAAATCGGTAGACGCCCTTACTTTTACGTTAAGACCAAAATCTTTATCTAAGATTGTGTTATCTAACACAACTAAACTCCCACCCCCACATGTCTTTTTGGAACTTCTGAAAGATCTTTCTGCAGTCCCACTCTGATGGTCTTTCAGTTGTTGAACCTGAGCTGTGCCTACCGCACCAACGAATGCTTTCATGACACAGTATTTTGTCAAAGCAGTTTTGCTTCTTGGAGCTACAGAAGCAGCTCTGGCTACATGATAGGGAACTGTGCTGCACTGGCAAAAACAGACTTACTTACAGACTTAACACCACTTGCTAACTTGATCTATTTCAAATCTCATTTTAACTTTAAAGAGCAATCAGTTTTGCGGTTCCTGTCTTACTAAGTTGCCTTGTTTTGCATGGAAGGTCAGCCTGTGAATGTTTTGCTTTATTGCATGCTTCAAAAAAAGGCTGAGAGGAAGAGACTGGAGGAACCTTTTCTATTCTATAGACTTTCCCCCACGAATGTGGAATTGCAGGCTACTTGGATGAATGTTCGAATGTAAGGGAGCAAGCCTCAGCCAAAGGAGGTAGAATCCTTGCTTAAGAGGAAGTAGCAGTGTGGGGACATCTTTGCTTAATGGGAGCCGTTTAAACTCTTCATAGAAACTCAATAAGCTCTACATCTTATGTTTGGAAAGCAGTATGGTTACGCAGCTGCTAACCTAATGACTTGAGTCTTCTGCTCTGCAACCACGTTTTGTTTTCAAGCAGTGCATACATCAGTTTAGGCTTTGGACAAGGAGATTTGTAATGCAAATAGTGATAAACCAGAATCAGTGCTACTGACGAGTGTAATGGTGAAATGCAGCAAATCAAGTGTTCCTGGAGAACTGTGAGATTACAAAACCAATAAGCCATGAAGCACTTTTTTTTTTTTTTTTTAATCAATTCTTATATGCTGAAATAACACCTTCAAGAAAATCTGTTTATCCAGCCAGGCGACGGTGTCTACCTGTAAGCACAAAGGAAACGCCTTGAGAGTTCGTTTGCTGTATTTGAAGTTCTTATACCCTGCAGAAATAATTATTTAGAGTAACATGTAACTGAGGAGATCGTAGCAGGAAGTATATTATTTCTAGCATTAAATTGCTGCCCCGTTGCCAGTGCAATCTAGGGAGAGAACTGTATATAATAGTTAAACTCCCCTGGACTGACTTAAATTTTAAAATATTCTGACAAAGTAAGCTCTAAATCACTTGACATTTTGAACAGTTTTAAACGGGTACAAAACCGAAGCTTTATAAACCAAGCAGCATTTATAATGCTTCATATATAAAAACAATGCCTATTTTTAAGATTTGTTACATATCTATGTAGATACGCTTGCTGGAAAAGCCAGGTCTGTTGTAGACCAAATGCTGCAGATTAAGACTTGTGGCTTACCAGTTCCATTTCTGTATTTTCTTGGAAAATGTTTCGAGTTAGAGTTTAAATATAAAATGTAAATACTGTACAGATATATATTGAAATAAGTATTTCTTGGTGTACACAGGTGATTTGCATGACAAATACTCTGTATCGATCATTGTTAAAAACGCAATGTTCTGTGTAAATCCACTGCGTATTAATCTTTTCATTTATCATCAAGAGCTGTTACTTAAGCCTGGACATTCTCAAAAATAAAGTGTGAAACTATATACCATTGTGTAGCTCCTCCTTTATCAAGAGTACATGCAAGATAATTGCTCCTTTTTTTTTTCTTTCTAGAGGATGATTCAATTTTATAGCATGGATTATAACCGCTCTTGCAAGTGACCTTCTTTTAAGCACAACAGTTTAAATGATCAGGTTACAGAGAAAACCCTTTCACTGCAAAATAGATTCAATAAAGACTTGTGGCTTACCAGTTTCATTTCAAAACCCAAGGTGTTGGGTTTGATGGAAAAATGGTTGGTTTGGATGGTAAAAAGGTCGTCCGTTTTGATGGTAGGTTTAGTCTGAGTATTGAAGGCTTCCATCAGTAAGCTCTGCATCTGAAAGACAAAGGGAAGAAATGTCATTCCCTGTTGTGATACTCAACATGGAACTGTCTGGCTCAGTGGTTTTCTTTCTAAAGAGAGAAGTCACAAGCCTGCACACAGCTTGATCTGCTCTCTGACTACAGGGCTGAACTGACTGGAGAAGGCAGCTTCCAAAGCCCTCCCATTAAACTGACTGCATTTCAGTTCCATGCTAAAATTGGTCAACTGTACAGAATATTAGGACAAAGCTACCTGTTTTGATAGCAAACGGTAGACCTTAGGTAAGTTGCATTCATTTGAAGGTTTGACTGGACGGCATCCTTGTTTTACTAGTGATCTTGTGGTCAAGCTGACCAAATCCTAGCCACAGAACAGAAGCGTTCAGAAACTGGCTAGAGAGAGCACTTATTAGAGAGAGCAGGAATTTAACTGCTTTAACGCTGCTCTTTCTCTCACGTATCTGGAATTTCCTTAAATCACAAATTATCACTAGCTATCCTTGTTAATTTATTCAAAGTAACATGAGTCCAGGTGAAAAGGCACACTCTAACAAGTCCTCAGTTGTTCCTAGTCTGCTCCTAGCTTACTTGAGAGGTTCAATACAGTAAGAAATAAATAAATAAATAAATAACCTGCTGAAGTGGCCTTTTTTCAGATTAGATTCCACCATTCAGAAAATCCTGCTTAAGAGATGTTTTTTCTTTTCTTTGAAAGACTGACCTTCCCCCACATGAAACTAATTAGTATCTTTAGGCTTGATGAAATACATGAATTCCTCAATTTACCAAAATTGCTTTGCACAGCCCTCCCATCCTGCTTATGTTGCAAGCAGCGTATCTAAGTGGGGTACTGTTGGGGTACATCTCTTTCACTCATGTAGCCCAGTGATCCCAATGCCCTGGACTTGTGTAATGTGTGCAAGACATTTACTTTCTCCCTATACTTTTGACTGGTTTAGAATAAGCGAGTTCGCCATCTGCTGGCCAGAGAATTCACCGAAGCCCAAAGAGCATTAGAGCAGACGCATTTTCTTCTGTGCTATTCCTGATTTATCAGCTAGAAGAGACACAGTTTAGTACAATCAGGATTCTTTTGACATTAGTAGCATAAAAAGTCTATTTTTGCAACACTGGTATTTGAAAGACCTCCGTTCAGTCCCTAATTTTGTTCTTGATAATGGGACAGATTGTATTAATGTTTGCAAGAATGTGTGAACAACCAGCCTCCCCTCCATGTCGTATTTTAAGATTAAAACTTGTGGTCGTCCCTGTCTCAAAACACAGTCATGCTTTGCAACAATCGCACTCCCTCTTTAGCTTGAAGGAACTTGTCAGTGCCAGAATCTACTGACTATGGCAATTTACTTCATCATCCAAACCGGGCAGAATTTTTGAAAACCTCTAGCAAGATTTCACTTCTCCAAACATTATGTAGAAGACATTCAGCTGTAAAGCAAGAAGATGAAGTCCTTTGTTTCCTATGCCAGAATGACATTTTCAACACTGAACAGGATTGTCACCGACCGTTAACTGGTTGTTAAGTTGTGGCTAGGTATAAAATGTAGAAAATGTTTAAAAATAAAACTTGCCTTTGGATAGTGAACTGTCTTCTTCGGGGATTACTTCAGTTACCTGTAAGAGGAAAACAGATGATTTGGGGGGGTTGTTTGTTTTTAAGAACGGGTGCAGTCTTGCCAGTAATTTAGCTGGTATTTTTCAAAGTGACCTCTTAGAAACTTTACAGCACTGTTGAATCAACATGTCTCTAACCCTACAATTAAATAATGCTAAAAGATGCAGCAATTTATCTTCCTGCAAGTGCTTATTAAGATATCTGAGTAACTGCGACCGTGGCTTCATCACAGATATATATATATATATATATATTTAATACTACACACTTCTGCTCAGAAAGAAAATCACGGAAAATGTAAAATTTCATTTGAGATGCTGAATTTGTTGCAGTGTGAGATCTTCTTCATCACATGATTCTATTCGTAATTAAACCATATTATCTACTGAGAGACCAAGATTACGACAAGAACAGCACAGAGTTCAGCATGAAGCCGATCAGGAGCTCAAGTTTGTACTTATTTTTTTGTAAGGAGATGTACCAAGCTGGCTTTTTTATTGTTTCATCAGCACATTTCTAAGCCTATATGAGCAGGGGAAAAAAAAAAAAAACAAAAAAAACCCAAGTAGAACAATTGCAGGGCTCCTCAGTTTACAGCATGAGGTCGCTTTTTCCAGGTGAAAAGCAGAGCCATAAGTGGCAGTACACTAAAGCCCTGGCACGTGGAGATCCGAGAGGAGAGCTGTTTGGCCCTCCTTTTCACTCCTGGGAACCACATACCTCAAAACCCACAGACTATGGGATATATCTCAGAGAAATCTTGGGAAAGGAGAGCATGAAGAGCATGTTTGTAAATTTATTTCTCCCTGGGCTTCTTCTGCTTCTCCAAGAAATACTTGTTTGAATATAACTTTGGCAGCAGTACTTATGCTGTTTTGCACCTACCACATTTAAAACTCCTACAAAAAACTGAAAAGTTAGACTGAAAAGCATCTCTTTCCGTTCTACTTTGTAAAGCTGCATGTTTTCCTCATGCAAAACAACAGGGGAATGGAAGCTAGAAAAGGAAATGCTGAATGTAAAACAAAACAAAACAAACCTCAGCCCTCCAGGACAAAAGCCGATAACTAAGTGCTTTCTAACATGCTGATTAGGTTTCAAGAGGATACCGCTTTAAATAAGTGTAATTGTCTGTCCATAGGCAGAAGCTGAATAATGGCAGGATGAATATCTATACTTAATTTTTTGTTACTGTCTTCCTGTAGCACACAGGGACTTGTTACGTTTAGGGAAAATGCTAACCTAATGGAGGGTTTAAACCATAAGCTAGTTTGTTATACCAAAATGACTGAGAGAACAAAGCATAAAGTGTTTTCAGATTTCTAGTACACCTTGATTGCTATCCATTAAACTTAAGACAGGTTAAACAAAGCACAGGAAATAAGAGAACTCCTAGTCCCACAACTGGCAAATTGTGCGCACACTTTCCATTCCTGAGAAAATAATACACAAACCTGAAAAATGCATTTAACTGAGAAACGAAGACATCCTTGTCCTATTGGAAGACTAAGGTGACAGCTCTTGGGCTCAGTGATTTTCAGGTAAGCTCCAGTCTTCAACTTGCAGACACCAGTGACAGCTCCTTTTTTTGCATTGAAAGGGAAAATGTTTCAACAACACATTGAAAACATACTTAAGGGACAAGAAACAAAATCAAGACTGCAGTGAGAAGGAAAACAGAAAAACAATACTGGGAAAAAAAAAAAAAAAGAGAAAAGAGAAAAGACCTTGGTCTTTGTATCGACCAACGAGATAAGCCTTACACATTTTTAAGTTTATTTTTGACGATTGATTGATGCGTTACCAGATATTAAGTACTAATCAAGAGCAAATATTAACACTAGTAAGAATAAATCCGATCCGCCAGCCCTTATTCAAAATACATCAATTTCTAATTTGGAGACAACGTCTCTCTGACAAGGAAGTAGAAAAGCTGTAAATACCGATATAGTTTCCTCTCCCGATGTTCCATATACATACCGACGCTGTTCCTACACCTACACTCTGAGCATAAATTTATGTTGACATGAGTATCGGGTGTTATTTCTCTCTCTGTTTGCCTTGAGAGACTCTCCTCCTGTCCACTGAAAAGTAAACTCAAGATTCCAGATCAGTTAAGACAGTTGCTAGCCCCCCATTCAGAGTTCTGCAGCAGCACTGTTCAGATTTTTCAGCAGTCTCTTTACAAAATGACCACTTATAAGTGTACAAAAACACTTATCACCTAGCTTCTCAGTAGGTACACGTTTGGCCTCTCTTAAGCAGAGAGTCAATCACAGCTTAAGATTTTATACAAGATCCCATTTTCAAGTTTGGGGTTATTTCAGAAAATCTTTTTCCCTAGAAACAGTACTACTAGTAACACTTGAACTGGTTTGCCAGCACAACCTTTTACCGTGTTAGAAATGATGTTGACTTCTACCTTCATGTAGCATACATAGTGTCCTGTGCGACAGTTGATTCCATGATGCACCAGCACCGCATATAAGGCGTAGAGGAGTGGTTCTCCACTTGACTGAGACATGTAGGCTCGGAGGTCCAAATACTCAGGATATTTTACCTCCTAAAGAGAGACCAAGAAGATAGAAAAATTATATCAGAGTACTTCGCGGACTAGCCAGAGAAAAACACTTCCAAAAAACAGAGACTGGAATTATATGAATATATTTCTTGATTCACTAAAAATAAGTCTTCCCATAAGCAATGTTTAATACTAGAAGTTGCAGACAACTGTTTCCTGATGAATTAGCCTTCTCAGAGGAAAGTATATGCTTCTTGTCAAGCAGGAACTTTACTGATATTAAGAGAAAAATGAAAAAAAGAGAAAATGAAAATAAAAGCAGACCATTTCTCTATATTCTTAAGGTATATTCTTAATATACCTTGTTGATCTTTCCACCTGTGAAATCTGCAAATCTTTTCAGTGATATTGTGAGAACGTTGGAAGAACGGTGTATGGTAAATCTCTTGGATGCAGGAACCATCTTTTTACACCTTAAAAACAAGCAGAGACAAGTGTTTGAAAGCATCTTCTTTTTCGCCCCCAAAACAAACTCCTTTTAATGTCTCACGCATGCTTATGCTATTTGAATGATATTTACTTGCATCATGTGTTTGGTTTTTTCTTTTCATAAACCCATGCACTGCATGTCACGTTTGTTAATACAGAGAAGAAGGTAAGTTTTACCAACAACTCAGAGCACAGCGGGAACAGGAATCTCTCACGAAAGCGTATTACCAGGGAGTTATAAAATATAAACAAAAAATAGTAAAAATGAGTTATATATAAGACTAATAACAGTTATCAGCAATGGAAAAAGTACCGTACATGTGCAAGGCCTTTCCTTTTAAGCTCACAAAAAGACAGAAAATTCTGGCTTTAAGTGTGACTGAACCGATCACACCTCAAAGAGCACGTTAAGGAAGGACCATGCAATTCAGATG
The DNA here is from genome assembly GCF_964034855.1 of Anser brachyrhynchus. Taxonomy (NCBI): domain Eukaryota; kingdom Metazoa; phylum Chordata; class Aves; order Anseriformes; family Anatidae; genus Anser; species Anser brachyrhynchus. Next base: position 3,242,569 of record NC_137700.1, read on the forward strand.
TGAGGTGCTATTACAGTTCTTTCTCTTCCTCAGACATCACTTATGAGAATCCTGAATACGCTGCATGTTGCTTTCTAGGATCCGCAGGCTAAGACGAACCTGGGATTAAATTGCTTTAATAACCTATTGGACGCTCTTGATTCGACACCTTAATTTCCTTAGTATCCAACAACAAGAAGTGGATACTGCATTTTTCATTTAGAGGGGTCAGGCATGAATCCTACAGAACTGAGCCGGGCACTCTGTGCTTTTCTGAGGGGATGTTTGACTAACAGCTTGTTTTGCCAAACCATCTTATGCAAATGTTCAATTGTTTCTCACATACGTAGAAACATCTTACATATTGATCAGCACAGAGAGCGCCTGAACTCAACAGGCTTTCCCTGTGCACGGGTTAGGCTTAAGGGAGCTCATTTCGGACATTAGTCCACATCGACAGGTTTCACAGTTCAAGAGCTGTGCAAGACGCTGTTTAGTGAGCCAGCACAGGCTGCTAACATTCATTACCACAGAGCCAGCTCACATTCCCTGACACTCAATCTAACTTTGTTTCACAGTGAACGCTAGGACCTGCAGCAACCTGCTGCTGCCTTCCACTCCAAATCATTCTCCACAGCTCCTTGCTTCAGCTCACCACTACTTACTGGGCATGTCTTTTCACTTCTGCCAATATGAATATTTCAGCATGCAGCTACACGCCTAGGAAGCTTGACAAGCCATGGTGCAGACAATGCTACGAGAAAAGTCCAATATCAGCTAATAGCCACTCTTCTTAGATTTCCAAAACAGATGTAACGTTTTCAAGTTTGGGATTATTTCCGTGCACCAGTTGTTTAAACAAAATGAAGCAACAACAACAACAACGAAGCTGCGTCTCCTTATTTCTAAATGAAGTTAAAAGATAACTTATGCTCTAAGTCATGCAATACATAAAACTAATATCTAGCATTAAGACATAATTAGTTAATAATCTCACTCGCTACATTTGTAGCAATTCTCTCCATCCAGCTCTTCAGGTTTCACAAATAGTTCTAGAGCTCTGGTAACAGATGAAACCGCCTAGAGGAGCGAGAGAGAAGAGCGTAAAGTCACTGTAAATTCAAAATTCCAGAGACGCACTAGGAGTTTATAAGAGAACCTGACTAATACATACTTAAGCGATCTACTATGAGCACTGTCAAGAAGGAGGCAGAAAGAGCATGCTCAGCGTTTACCTCACCTGGAAGTCATTTTACTTTGAAACAAATCATTTTCCAGTAACGCAGACAGCATCTATAGTGTGCTTTGTCATCAATACTGGCAACAAATCCAGCAGTCTAACAATTAGATGTATATTGAGGTAGAACAACAAAGAAGTTTTGACAGTATCATAATTTGTGCAGACATAAAATTCTTTCCGCTTAAACCCAATGCAAATTTGGAGACTCTTTACATGGCTTCCATCAGCGCATTCCTCTATATTCTTAAACCTATAATAGCAGGGAAAAAAAGAAAAAGACAAAAAAAAAAAACAAAAAGGAGAAAAAAAGCAGGATTTTTACATAGTACATATTTTTACATATTACATAGTTTACATATCCCTCCACATGCTGTTCTGAATAATAGCCAAAATATTCATAGCCACTGTATTTGTTCTCCCCACACAGCTGAAAAAACAACATTTGAAACATATTTTTCAAAACATATTTTAATATCCAGCAGACTGTTCAGTCATCAAGCATTTAAAGACTGTTTTAGATAATCTCTAGATTAATCTAAAAGGAATCCCATAAACATGCTGCAGCCGCTTACCTTTAATATACTCGCTGGATGCGATGTTTCTTCCTTTCACCTGCACTGGAAGGCTTCCCTTCCTTGTGAGGTTGTTTACTGCCCTCACTTCTGCATTGCTCTCATAAAGAGCCATCTGGAGGATGGGATTCTTCCTTCTTCTCCCGGGTTTTCTTCTGGAAACGAGGATCTAAGTGTTCCAAGAAGCCTTTCACTTTCCTGATGTTTCTCCTTTTTCTTCTTTTTGTTACGCTTGCGATTGGCATTGTCAAAGTGGAGCGCAGAGAAATACAAATCATAAAGTCTGAAAGAAACATGCAAGTTAAAAAGAGAAAAAAAGATGTGGCACTTGTTGCATACAGGAAACTTTATTTATTTTACCACAGGCGATGATTTGCCGCATGTCAGCTATTTTGTGGTACTTTGTGCACATGTAACTTCCTTTAGATGCAGCAAACTTAAGCCCTCAGATTGAAGGACCATAGGTCCTGGTTGGTACACAGATCATTAACAATGGTTAGCTCTGGAATATGTGCAAGTAAAAAAAAAAAAATATTTTAACCTAATCCAGAATGGTGTGCAGATGTGATTCGAACTACGTGGTCCAAAGCTAGTGCTCTGACACAATTCAGCAATACCTTTCCTGTCTTCACTGATCAACCTAATGATCCCCAGTCATGATCCCCAGCCAGATTATGCTATCTAAATAACTCAGAAACTATGAAAAAAAAAACAAAACATGAGAAGCACCCAGAAAAGAATTAGGAAAAAAAATGCTGATTAGGCTGGAATCCCTGCTTACTTGGAATCCTTCTCTCCCTGTTTATCTTCAGACTTCTTTTTCTTCTAGAACTTCTTATATTTTTTCATGTTTTCACCACCTAAAACCTCCTTTTCTACCTTTCTGCGTTGCCTTTCTATTTCACTTTCACTACCTTCTGCACGAGTATATTGTCTTTTTCTGTTTCCTTCTTTTGCCTTTTTCTGGCGACAGTTCTCCAAATGAGCTGACACAGGTGGAAGTGCATGTCTCTCACGCGAATGTCTTCCAGAATGTTGCTGAGCTACTGAGCAACGATGTGAGTCTGCTCTGGGTGTGCTAAAGTGATGTACATCTTCCTCTCTCAAGAGGGAACCGTGAGGCCATCTGCTTTTGTAATGATAACGCTTATGTGACCTGCTGGAGTAAGTCTGAGTCAATTTGTCAAAGTCTTTATCACCGTGAGAGAACTTTCTCTCTCTACTGTCTCCTGCTGCATGAGGTGAATAGTAATCCTTGTAATAGCTACATTTTTCCCATTTCCGTGGTTCATCTTGATAGTATCTTTCTCTGCTCCAACTTCTTTCCCCTTTGGAATGGTAATATCTAGCGCTATCTTGTTCTGATCTTCCTCTGCTTCGAGATCTGTACTTTGAATATTTTACTGGTCTTCTGCCATTATCAGGGCTGTTCCTTTCACTATGGGAAGATCTGTACCTGCTTCCCTCCCAATACTCCTGCTTGTGACGCTTTTGCTTAACAACTTCCACACTCCGAGAGCACCTTCTCTTGCTGGAATGACCATCTTTTTGACTCTCCTTCTCTTCAGTAGGAGAATGTTCCCTCTTTCTCTGGTAACGCTCTTTGTCAGATTTTTTAGTCTCGTCCTTTGTATCTTGGCATCTATCTGTAACAGCTAAGGAGGAAAGGTTCTTAGAACTACATTCACTGTCAGACTTTAGAGGGGAAGTTTGCCGCAATTTCTCACCAGTCTCAGAAGACTCTTTGATGTAGAAAACATTTTCTTCTGAAATCAGTTCATGTTCTTTTGATCTTCTTGGTTTCTCCTTGTCTCCACGGTCATCACATTGGTACTGTTCAAGGTATTCATCATTCTCAGTAGATTTCGGAGGTCCCGGGACACTGCACAAAATAAAAACACGTTTCCGTCTCCCTCCACCTGCTGCTCTGAGAAAAAAGGGGTGGGGGCGACGGGGGAACAGCCAATGTTTCTCCAGATAATGGAGAAAAATGGAAAAACATTCTATGAAGAAACACAAGTTCTCCGCGAGGCACCAGCCTGCATCAGAGTGCTATGCACAGTGTCGATCATTAGTTCTGTTCGCAACACTGGCCATACAGTACGGAATTCTACTGATTTAAATCCTTCCATTAAATAGTATTAGTAGACAGATAAAACCGCAATGAACTTCCATAAAATCTTGTCTTAATCAGACTGTGCTCATTTTACCTTCTTTCCTCTGACAAGCTGTTCAGCTGGCTGGCCGTGAGGGATTCCATGATGACTTCTCGAGGGACTGGAGGCATAGCTCCAGGCATCTGCAACTAAAACGCACAAGTCAGCAGACAGAAAAAATACCATTTGTGCTGAGGACTAGTCTTCTCAGAATTTCTACATTAAATGCTAAGCAAGATCGCTTTGTGTTGTATGCATTATCTACACTTCAAAGATAACGCCAACTCACCTCCCAAAATCTACTTTATGAAACTTAAGAATTTTTATCTCAGCTCAGCTTAAGCTGACAAGTTCTAATGTCAGCTCAGCTCTGCAAATTCTAATGGCATAGTATCACAAAGGGTTACGATCAAATTTGTGCTGTGTTTTCTCAGCATTTCGCCTGAATTAGGAACATGATAAACACTCCCGAATACATCGTGGGTGAGAAATTCTCGATGGAGCAAACTACTATGTTTCAAGCAATCCGTTTGTTTTAGAAAAGAACATCTCACAAGGTTTAACAGGTTCAACTTGGCAAGTGGAATCATCAAGTTTCAGTCCGTTTTCTTTAGATTCATGAACTAAACTAATAGCACCATTCAGTGAATCAGTGTTTGGCAGCTCATGCTGGGATCTTCCTTCATCAGCATTCTGACAGGAAGAATGGGAATTCTGCAATGTACGGACTACCTTTCCAACCAAAATTCCACATTGCATTGCAATTCCTTTTAAATAAGCCCTTTGACTCCTCCTCAGATTTTCCTGAAGATTCTGCACCGTAAGGGACTGTGTTATCAGAGCTGAGTTTAGGATTTCCATTCACCTTTGGCTCCACAAAAATTTCAGCAGAAACTCTTTTTTTTTTTTTTGTATTTGTATTTGCTTCATTTGCTTTACCGAATTTGTGATTGTGGATGAAGGAACAGCCTTGTAGAGATCTTCATCCTCCACAGCACTGCTAAGACAGTCAGGCTGTGACACAGTCTGACGAGCAGGCAATTTATTGTGAATACTGATGGTGATCTTCTGGTTTTTTGACGTATCAGTAATTGAAGGCCTGGTAATCGCCTGTTCTTGAACACAGGCCATTGGTGGTGCTGAAGATGGCCTTTTTAGGGTGACACCAGTGGTATTTGCATCCTCTTTTATGGATCCATTTCCATTTAAACGACTTGAATTCTGTATTTAAAAAGAAGAAATTGCAAGACGGGTTAATGGAAACACTCCATTTAACATTTTTAAACATGTCATTCTCCTACTAAGTATTTCTACAAATGGTCTTAACACCTAAAAAGCAAAAAACACTGCCCTTAAAAGATAAATGCAAGTCCCATAAGTGTATTTAATTCCTGCTTTTGGTTTACTGCATATTGATATCAAATTAACATCATTTTTGAAAACCATCCAAACAACTTAACATTGCCTAAAGCTATTCCCAAATATATTTAGTTTCCCCTTTAAACATACCCCAAAAAGCCTGGAATAATTGTTCTGGTGCTCAGGAATAAGACAATTTGGTTTCCCTGTCTTAGCTAAAGTGACGTCGATAGGAAAAACAAGTCCTCTTTTAAATGATTCGAGGATTAGTACACTCTACTTAAATTGTCAAAGAGCGTAGCTCTCTGTGCTTTACAAAGCTGTCTAGGAGGTATAAACAATGGAGTCGCATGGCTGCGCAATTCAGCAGTAACCACTGTTTGAATGACTCTGGCTGTAGCATGAGGGCTGTGAAGACAGCTGCAGCGTGGGAAGGAAAACAAAACAAAGATGCCAAAAACCAAACAAAAAACCCCACACCAAACCCCAAACCCACTGTCCGTTTGGTGCCATTATCTGCCCTCCCGCTTCCCTAAATTACCTTAATCATATGAGGAGGAAGTCGTGGTCCCAGAAATCCAGCCTGCTTACTGTTAGCCCCCCGCTGACCAGGGGGGAATGAACAGGGATAAGACGGTGCTGCTAAGTAAAAAGCACGTTCTCCGAGCGTCAAATCATAGCGCCTTCAGAAAAGAGCAGTGATCTCAGTTTAGTTTTTCTTTCGGCCTACTCTTGGATTAAATCCCATCCTATAATTTTATAGGAACAGTTCATACGATATGGAAGCCTTCTCTACAGAAGACTTAGCCAAGACTACAAACTGAAAAGTAGGTAACAGTCTTCCTACTATGACTATCACTTTCAGAGCAATAATTCATTCTTACACCACAGATGGCCTTCATTTCTCTCCTTCTCTAAATTAGCCAGCTACAGATAACACATATACAGCAATTTACACAAGTGCTGCAGTTTAAGGCCAAGCAACAAAAGATAATAAATGACAGAGAATTTCAGGTTAGACAGAACTGAATTAGAGAAATAATCATCTTTTCCTGGGAGAGAAAGAAAAACACTTGCAAAAAGAAAAGTATCAATAACAGGAGAGTAAATCTCTTCTGAACACATTTGAATACTTGTTATTACCTGATATAAAAAAGTAAGTAAGCTTGCTGACCAAGAACTCTTTTAATGTCAGTACGGACTACTTTTGCATCATTCATCTGATACCAAAGTCCATTACCAGCCTGCAAATAAAGACAACGATATCTTTAGATGAATTGCATGTTTTCCAAATGAAATCACAGATAGCAATAAAATACACACGTGTCAAATAAACATATAATGAAATCTTTTTCCCTAGAAACAGTACTACTAGTAACACTTGAACTGGTTTGCCAGCACAACCTTTACCCTGTTAGAAATGATGTTGACTTCTACCTTTATGTAGCATACATAGTGTCCTGAGCGACAGTTGATACCATGATGCACCAGCACCGCATATAAGGCATAGATGAGTGGTTCTCCACTTGATTGAGACATGTAGGCTCGGAGGTCCAAATACTCAGGATATTTTACTTCCTAAAGAGAGACCAAGAAGATAGAAAAATTATATCAGAGTACTTCGCGGACTAGCCAGAGAAAAACACTTCCAAAAAACAGAGACTGGAATTATATGAATATATCTCTTGATTCACTAAAAATAAGTCTTCCCATAAGCAACGTTTAATACTAGAAGTTGCAGACAACTGTTTTCTGATGAATTAGCCTTCTCAGAGGAAAGTATATGCTTCTTGTCAAGCAGGAACTTTACTGATATTAAGAGAAAGAATAAGCCGTAGTCGTTAGTCTACAATTATTGTCTGAAAATATTAACAACTTTCAGCTTTGGGGGATGTCCCATTACATGATGACAAAGTTGCATTACAGCGGGAAATATACCTTGTTGATCTTTCCACCTGTGAAATCTGCAAATCTTTTCAGTGATATTGTGAGAACGTTGGAAGAACGGTGTATGGTAAATCTCTTGGATGCAGGAACCATCTTTTTACACCTTAAAAACAAGCAGAGACAAGTGTTTGAAAGCATCATCTTTTTTGCCCCCAAAACAAACTCGTTTTAATGTCTCATGCATGCTTATGCTATTTGAATGATATTTACTTGCATCATATGTTTGGTTTTTTCTTTTCATAAACCCATGCACTGCATGTCACGTTTGTTAATACAGAGAAGAAGGTAAGTTTTACCAACAACTCAGAGCACAGCGGGAACAGGAATCTCTCACGAAAGCGTATTACCAGGGAGTTATAAAATATAAACAAAAAATAGTAAAAATGAGTTATATATAAGACTAATAACAGTTATCAGCAATGGAAAAAGTACTGTACATGTGCAAGGCCTTTCCTTTTAAACTCACAAAAAGACGGAAAATTCTGGCTTTAAGTGTGACTGAACCGATCACACCTCAAAGAGCACATTAAGGAAGGACCATGCAATTCAGATGTGAGGTGCTATTACAGTTCTTTCTCTTCCTCAGACATCACTTATGAGAATCCTGAATACGCTGCATGTTGCTTTCTAGGATCCGCAGGCTAAGACGAACCTGGGATTAAATTGCTTTAATAACCTATTGGACGCTCTTGATTCGACACCCTAATTTCCTTAGTATCCAACAACAAGAAGTGGATACTGCATTTTTCATTTAGAGGGGTCAGGCATGAATTCTACAGAACTGAGCCGGGCACTCTGTGCTTTTCTGAGGGGATGTTTGACTAACAGCTTGTTTTGCCAAACCATCTTATGCAAATATTCAATTGTTTCTCACATACGTAGAAACATCTTACATATTGATCAGCACAGAGAGCGCCTGAACTCAACAGGCTTTCCCTGTGCACGGGTTAGGCTTAAGGGAGCTCATTTCGGACATTAGTCCACATCGACAGGTTTCACAGTTCAAGAGCTGTGCAAGACGCTGTTTAGTGAGCCAGCACAGGCTGCTAACATTCATTACCACAGAGCCAGCTCACATTCCCTGACACTCAATCTAACTTTGTTTCACAGTGAACGCTAGGACCTGCAGGAACCTGCTGCTGCCTTCCACTCCAAATCATTCTCCATAGCTCCTTGCTTCAGCTCACCACTACTAGAAAATGAAGCAACAACAACAACAACAATGCTGCGTCTCCTTATTTCTAAATGAAGTTAAAGGATAACTTACGCTCTAAGTCATGTAATATATAAAACTAATATCTAGTATTAAGACATAATTAGTAATAATCTTACTCGCTACATTTATAGCAATTCTCTCCATCCAGCTCTTCAGGTTTCACAAATAGTTCTAGAGCTCTGGTAACAGATGAAACCGCCTAGAGGAGCGAGAGAGAAGAGCGTAAAGTCACTGTAAATTCAAAATTCCAGAGACGCACTAGGAGTTTATAAGAGAACCTGACTAACACATACTTAAGCGATCTACTATGAGCACTGTCAAGAAGGAGGCAGAAAGAGCATGCTCAGCGTTTACCTCACCTGGAAGTCATTTTACTTTGAAACAAATCATTTTCCAGTAACGCAGACAGCATCTATAGTGTGCTTTCTCATCAATACTGGCAACAAATCCAACAGTCTAACAATTAGACGTATATTGAGGTAGAACAACAAAGAAGTGTGACAGTATTATACTTTGCGCAGCAATAAAATTCTTTCCCCTTAAACCCAATGCAGACGTGGAGACTATTTACAGGGGTTCCACAGAAGGACAAAGTCCAATCCACTTTCTAACCACCACCAAGCTCTTATATTTTAACATTGTACGTGGTTTGGTTTTTTAAGTTAAACAAGTTTAATTTAGAAAGTTATACATGTACTTAAACATCATGAATTATATTTACAAAACCTCCTACCTTTACATCCAAAGTGATATCAAGAAATGCCTCATACGTATCCGAAACTGCTTTGCAATTCAAGCACTTCACTGGAAGCAAAATATAAATGCTTAACAACACGTGAAGGAGACTAACTGTCCACATTCAAGTTGTCGATAGATACTACTTCAGACAAACTACAGACTGCTTTACTACCGACAAAAGACACAGATCAGTTCTAAGGACAGGAATATTTTTAAAAGTACCTCTTGATCTTAGAAATCCTCCAAATATTTGATGAATGATGGTGGTAGCTTGAGAAGATCTGTCCAATCTGGAAATAAATTATAATCAGACCTCAGAAGATTTAAGGCACACAGTTAACTCTTCAAAGAGTTTTATGAAAACCAAGGATGACCTAGACTTTCAGTTTTGATAGTAAATAAAGGCCTAAAAGGTGCTAGAGAACGTATAAAAGTGAATTTGTTTATGCTTACTTGGTGCTTCCATTCAAGCACGCTTCCTGCATAGCATCAACAGTATAGCGCAAGAACTCGTGTGCGTCTTCTTGACTGCCAAAACGGAAATGTTGTCCTATTCCTAAATAAGAAGATGATAGTATTCACCTCATTTAAAAATGAAGTAATTCTCCTGTTTCTAAAATCTCTCTTCTTTACAGTGTTAAAACCATTTATACACATCAAATAATTATTTGAAGATTACAAGATGCTGAAAAAGAAACACATCTGAAGCCACTTACGACTGAGATTATTGATAACACGCGTAGGCTCGATGGCATCAACAGTGCAACGCAGGGCCTGGTTAATGTGAGTCTCCATCGTGCACATCATGCAAAAATCTTGTTCACGACCTGAAGAGTGAAAGAAGAAAGCATCCCAGTCTAGCGAAACAGACATAACTACAAACAAACATATAAGTAACATTTAAACTATAGATACAATATCCACTCTCCTTGTCCCAACAGTCTCCTAACATTTCATTTCACACAACTTTATAGAATAAAAATATCCATTAAGCCTGTATTCAAGTGCATTTTGTGATGAGAAATCTAAAAGACTACTGCAAAGTCACGTTTGTAAAGGCTGACAGGAATGTGAACTCCACAGGTTGCAAAATGTATGAGGAAAGAATATTTGACCTTGATGATACAGCATTAAGAGAACGTGGGTTATTTTCAGCACAGTGCTGTCAGGTGAGCTTCATGATACAGAGCTACGAGTCCTTTGGGAGAAAGGAAAAATTACAGTAATGTATGTAATAGTACTTCTGCCCTCCTTTTTTCAACAGGATTCTTAACTGAAACGATTTCTATATACAGGAAGAAAACAGTTAAATTTCTAGGTATCGATACAAAGATACCAGCCTAAAAAGCATACAGGTTTAGTACAACATTTACTTTATAGTACAACATTTTATTTAGGACAAAATCAGTCTAGATTTTAATACAGTCCCACAAAAAAATCTAGTCGTGTTCATAACAGCTCATATTGCTTTCTAGGTTTTTTTTTTTTTTTTTTTTTTTTAATTGGTTCAACAACGAACAGACCATTTATTGTAGTGCATTATGGAACCTCGGCTGTGCAGACTAAAGACCTATGATGCCAACATCCTAAATTTTATTGCCTTTCTAGCAGCAGGAAGCCCAAATAGCCCAAATGCCAAATGTTCATTAAATGCATTACTGTCCAATGCACTTCATTATTCCCATGAAGCAAGAAAAGATCCTTTTAAAAAAACAAACAAACAAACAAACAAAAAAAACACATGGTGCATTAAACGCACTCCATATGCTATTCCGAGCCCACTGCTAATACAATGCTCAAAGCCAGCGTCTACAGGTAAAATCAGGCAAGTAAGTTTGTCTCACAGAATCACTGCTGTTCTTTCACCTTCACAGCTATCCAACAGATTTAAAATACTGTTAGAAAGTACTCACATGACTGGCTGTGCTCAAGAGAAAGCATGTAATTGGCAAGTGGGGGGGTGTAGGTCAAACACTGTAGAGTAGCATTAAGAAAACACGTGTTGCCAAGATTGTACAGGCCAACTCCAACACTTTGTGTTTCTTGCCAATCCATACGTATCTTCTCAGGTGGAAAAAGAATCCTTTGTGGCGGAGCAATTCCATCATTAACAACTGCAAGAAAGTTATATTTAAAAAGAGATTTTGTTTGTTTGTTTCTAAGAAAGGTATTAAGTATATATAGGTATAGTGAATATATAAAGTATATATAGGCATAGTAAAAATACTATTCTGCGGGAGCACCTAGAGGAACTAGCTACAATCCAAAACAGAAAAACTTATTGCAGACACCTTTAATACCGCCATCTTCAAATTGGCTGGTCAACACAACGTTTTGGGAAAAAAAAGTTTAGTCAACCATTTTAATTTCTTCCTTATTATATGCTTTTTTCCTTATTATAACTTCAACCACAAACTTAGACTTGAAATTATATGGTAATAAATGCAAGGACAATGTAAAAACAAATAACTAGGAATGACGGTACCCCTACAAATATCAGATCTTTTCCTGAGCAATCTTAACATTCAAAAACCTGTGAATAATGGAACCTGTGAATAGCAACAATCAAACACTTTTCTTTGCAAAACAGAAAAGATATGGATGAATCAGTGCATTACAAAATGCTCCCCACATTTCTCTGTCGACTGTAAATATATCAAAATTAATTTCTGTAACGTCAGTCACTTCAGTTGCCTTAGGAGAATCGCTTTGGAAGTCTTTATTCACAGTAGTCCTGTTCTCTATCAGTGCAACAAGCAAGAACTACCACTTTCTACTTTTGTTTTGAAGAAAACGGAGGCAGGATAAAGCGCACACTTACTTAGATCTCTTTGGGCAAAAGGCTTAGATTTTTCAGAGGATCTACAATAAATAGCACCTCCACATCCTTGGGCCACAGAGACTTGGCTTGAATCTTCTGCAGGTGGTATCCGGCCCCAGTTTGCGGTGCGTGACATCAGTTTTTTAGTACTCGGTTTCTTGGATTTGCCAGACCGCCTTGAAGATGGCTTTTTAGACTTTGAAGATTTGGGCTTGTTAACTATGGTCATTGTTCTCATCTGCGACAGAGACAAATGTTCTGGCTGACGTAAGAATACCAAGAAGCATTCCAAGAAGAAAAGAGTAGTAGAAGTCCTGTCACTTAATCTCAAAGAAACGGCCTTGAAGAACTAACTTGCTGGTATGAATGATTTAAAAGGAATCCCCAAACTAAACACACAAAGGAAAAATTTCCATCAAAACTCTATCAGTATTACTTTTAGCTTCTGCAGAACTAGTGGCTGATGCCATTTCTTTCACTTTCGTAGGATTTTAATCCATTACAACTCTGGAGTCTTTTTAATATAAAAATGCAAATGACATTCTCTGAGGGGAATCAGTTATTTATTGCATTTTTGGAGCTTTGCAATTATCTATTAATTATTACCTATTATCTAATAGATAATGGTTGCGATTTATATATAATTGTTGCTCACGCTAGTAATGGAGCACTATTACTTTACTGCCTGCGCTTTTCTGCTTCGTGTGCACAAAGGTACCTGCATTTCGCTGCTACTTTACTTCTGTCTTTCCAGGGCTCACCCTCTACCTCACTGTCTACTGCACCAGTCATGATGGCTTGGTTGTGATTCTATAATGAGCCTAGCTTTTGAATACACTTTTTCTGGGCGTCACTTTGTGATAGCAAGTTAATTTGTGAGGGCTTATCACCTATGACCTGCTTCTCAGTAGGTACACGTTTGGCCTCTGTTAAGCAGAGAGTCAATCACAGCTTAAGATTTTGTCCAAGATGCCATTCACGAAACTGAGTTTAACCTTGACAGAACTGAGTTTAACCTTTAAACCTGAAGCTCCGTTAAAGAATAAAGCAGCACCCAAGCCAGGAAATAGAAGTTAATCGTCACTTTACCCTGAAACGCACGTAAAGCCGGTGAGCTATTCTGTGCTGGCAGGATTGCTGCCGGGATGGCCGACGAGGCGGCGGGCACAGGGGGCCACAGGACCTGCTCCCCGGGGCCACAGGTCCTGTCACAGGGGGCTGCCGGGGGTCTCCAGGCGCCGGGAACAGCGGCAACAGCGGGGACAGAGGGGACAGCAGCGACAGCAGCCGCCACCTCAGCCGAGGCCGTCTCCACAACTGCCACAACGGCCTCGGAACGCCGCCCAACTCGGAGCTCCAGCGTGACGCCTTTTCAACCTGGCCGCGGTGCTCACGGCTAAAAGCAGAGCGTTTCCTCCGGCGTGTCTTTACTGTCGGTGCCGGACCGGCCCTCACCCCGAGCTCTCCCTGCCGGGACGGCTTTGCGGTTGGGGTTTCCCTCCCGCCGCCGCCGCGGGCAGGCCCCGCGCGCAAGCTGTCCGCGCTGGGGAGCGGCATGTCGCCCGCGGCGAGAGCCCGAGGGCGCGACACGAAAAAGCCCCGACACGAAAAAGCCCCGACGTGCGGGCGAGGCGGCGGGGACACGGCTCTGAGGGAGCGGCCGCTTCGCCCCGCCGTCCTCCTCCCCTCCCGGGCCGCCCCGCCGAGCCCCGTGCGCCTCAGGTGCTGCCCTGAGAGGGCGCTCGGGCACTGGGACAGCTGCCCAGGGCAGTGGTCGTGGCACCGAGCCTGACGGGGGTCCAGAAGTGTTTGAACAATGCTCTCAGACATAGGCTCTGCTTTTGGGGTGGTCCTGTGTGGAGCCAGGAGTTGGACTCGCTCATTATTGTGAGCCCTTTCCACCTTGGGATGTTCTCTGATTCTAGGTCAGCAATCCATTATCTGATGAGAGGTGTGGAGTCATTCGAAGGGAAGAGAGACCAAAACACTTCTGGTTTCCAGAAGCGGGTATTTGGTAACCAAACCGATGATTCCTTTTCTTCTAGAGCGAGTAGCAGCAGGGATCCGCTTTACAATATGCTGGCAACAAGGAAACGAAGAATTGCAAACAAGACGTAGGACTTGAGCAGCAGCTTGTATACATGCATCAGCTTATAAATGAGCACACAGCTGAGCGATAATGCAAAAATTGGACAAACTAAGAGAAGACGTTAACTGTAAATTTTATAGGTATACACTTTACTATGACGTAAGAACTGGGCAAGACCTTTCAGGGAAAAGAGCTGTTGGCATGTAATTTGAAGTAAGCTTCAAATCCCAGAGGATGATTTTGTTGGAACTTTATTCAGCTGAAAACGTGGAAGCCTTGTTTCTGCTTGTGTTAGTTACAGCTCCAGTTTACTTTGGTTGGGAGGGAAGGCATTCCAGGCTAACGTGCTGTACCTGTTCCTTCAGCTCGTTCCGGGGGGGGGGGGGGTACAGGAGGAGGGGGACACACACCGAATCCCACATTAGCAAGGATTATCATTTTGACAGGTGTGATTTCTAATGTGTTAATGACCCTTAATGAGCAAAAGGTTACTACAGGCCAGTCTGGAGCTGGTTTTCTCCTTCTTGTTTTTTCCCTTTTATCCCTTCTCTTCCTTGCTTCTGCTAGCTCAAGGCTACCTGTCTCTCTCCTTCCTTATTTTCTCAGCTAAAAGACTACACAAGCTACAGGCCTCCCTATTTTCTTCAAGGTTTCCTTGCTTTTCTCCCAGCTTTGGGACTACACAGGTGTGCTTTGATATTTGCCAGTATAGCTAAAACTCATGCCAGTCTGCTCACGCACAATAAGCAGTAAGAGTTAAGGACTGGTTTCATCTGCTTTTTACATAGTAACATCCTCCTTATGTTTTAGATATGCTGTAGTTAAAGCTTAAAGTAGTTCAAGTAGTTAAGTTAAAGGAGTAAAGTTACTCCTTGTGGAGTAATTGCCTTAAGTGACTAGGCATTATAAGCACCCCTCCATCCCAAAAGCTACCCGCCTCCAAGGGGCAACCACCCCTCACTGAGCACATCCTCTGAATTTCTCGGAGCCTGTGCCTTTAAACGCATGCGAGGTAATTTCTACCAATCACAACCAAGATACGCATGACTGGAGTCACTCAAGCTCCACCTAAAAGATAGAAAATAATATAAATTGGCTTAAGAGAAAGGGAATGTTGGGGAAGATACTGTCACGAAGGATACCTTCTGACATCAGTCGACAGGCTGAGCCTCTCACCCCTCCCCCCCCCCGCCCACTGGGATGCTGCGAGGTAAGATCTGAACGCTTGGTTATACCAGGCGTCTCCACGGAAACTTAGAAATCTCTAGCGTCTTTATGCTTTTTAACATCTTAATACCTAGGCCGTGTACCTGTGCATTTCATGCATGCTAGCTTGCTTTTGCAGACAGTGAATTTATCACTGGCAATCCAAAGGACCTGTGTATCTGTTGCCGTAATAAACTGCACTTAATTGCATTGTTCCTGGCCGTGACAGTTCTCCTTGAACGCGACTAGAGCGAGGGCGTGCTGCGTTGTTGGTGGATCCGTGGCCGTGATAGTTCAGTACCCTGAAGCCGACCGGACCCGTAACGGTCAATCGGCTACACCCCTTAATGCGACACTACTAAAGGAAGAAGATGACAGGGCTTGCATTAGGCACGAGTTGCATTAGGCTTTGCATGTGAAAACATCCCCAAATAATTTCACATGGATTTAACGTTTTTAAAGGGAAAAAAACAGGAAGGTGTAGTCTTTCTGTAAGCTACAGCCCTAGATAGTTAAGGCATCAGCATTCATTCCTTTGCTTGACAACAAACTATGAACATACAGAAGAGTTAAATATTTTCATTGCATTCTTAAAGGCGATTTTTCAGACTTGTGCTTCAGTTGTTGGAGTTGAAGAAATCGGTAGACGCCCTTACTTTTACGTTAAGACCAAAATCTTTATCTAAGATTGTGTTATCTAACACAACTAAACTCCCACCCCCACATGTCTTTTTGGAACTTCTGAAAGATCTTTCTGCAGTCCCACTCTGATGGTCTTTCAGTTGTTGAACCTGAGCTGTGCCTACCGCACCAACGAATGCTTTCATGACACAGTATTTTGTCAAAGCAGTTTTGCTTCTTGGAGCTACAGAAGCAGCTCTGGCTACATGATAGGGAACTGTGCTGCACTGGCAAAAACAGACTTACTTACAGACTTAACACCACTTGCTAACTTGATCTATTTCAAATCTCATTTTAACTTTAAAGAGCAATCAGTTTTGCGGTTCCTGTCTTACTAAGTTGCCTTGTTTTGCATGGAAGGTCAGCCTGTGAATGTTTTGCTTTATTGCATGCTTCAAAAAAAGGCTGAGAGGAAGAGACTGGAGGAACCTTTTCTATTCTATAGACTTTCCCCCACGAATGTGGAATTGCAGGCTACTTGGATGAATGTTCGAATGTAAGGGAGCAAGCCTCAGCCAAAGGAGGTAGAATCCTTGCTTAAGAAGAAGTAGCAGTGTGGGGACATCTTTGCTTAATGGGAGCCGTTTAAACTCTTCATAGAAACTCAATAAGCTCTACATCTTATGTTTGGAAAGCAGTATGGTTACGCAGCTGCTAACCTAATGACTTGAGTCTTCTGCTCTGCAACCACGTTTTGTTTTCAAGCAGTGCATACATCAGTTTAGGCTTTGGACAAGGAGATTTGTAATGCAAATAGTGATAAACCAGAATCAGTGCTACTGACGAGTGTAATGGTGAAATGCAGCAAATCAAGTGTTCCTGGAGAACTGTGAGATTACAAAACCAATAAGCCATGAAGCACTTTTTTTTTTTTTTTTTAATCAATTCTTATATGCTGAAATAACACCTTCAAGAAAATCTGTTTATCCAGCCAGGCGACGGTGTCTACCTGTAAGCACAAAGGAAACGCCTTGAGAGTTCGTTTGCTGTATTTGAAGTTCTTATACCCTGCAGAAATAATTATTTAGAGTAACATGTAACTGAGGAGATCGTAGCAGGAAGTATATTATTTCTAGCATTAAATTGCTGCCCCGTTGCCAGTGCAATCTAGGGAGAGAACTGTATATAATAGTTAAACTCCCCTGGACTGACTTAAATTTTAAAATATTCTGACAAAGTAAGCTCTAAATCACTTGACATTTTGAACAGTTTTAAACGGGTACAAAACCGAAGCTTTATAAACCAAGCAGCATTTATAATGCTTCATATATAAAAACAATGCCTATTTTTAAGATTTGTTACATATCTATGTAGATACGCTTGCTGGAAAAGCCAGGTCTGTTGTAGACCAAATGCTGCAGATTAAGACTTGTGGCTTACCAGTTCCATTTCTGTATTTTCTTGGAAAATGTTTCGAGTTAGAGTTTAAATATAAAATGTAAATACTGTACAGATATATATTGAAATAAGTATTTCTTGGTGTACACAGGTGATTTGCATGACAAATACTCTGTATCGATCATTGTTAAAAACGCAATGTTCTGTGTAAATCCACTGCGTATTAATCTTTTCATTTATCATCAAGAGCTGTTACTTAAGCCTGGACATTCTCAAAAATAAAGTGTGAAACTATATACCATTGTGTAGCTCCTCCTTTATCAAGAGTACATGCAAGATAATTGCTCCTTTTTTTTTTCTTTCTAGAGGATGATTCAATTTTATAGCATGGATTATAACCGCTCTTGCAAGTGACCTTCTTTTAAGCACAACAGTTTAAATGATCAGGTTACAGAGAAAACCCTTTCACTGCAAAATAGATTCAATAAAGACTTGTGGCTTACCAGTTTCATTTCAAAACCCAAGGTGTTGGGTTTGATGGAAAAATGGTTGGTTTGGATGGTAAAAAGGTCGTCCGTTTTGATGGTAGGTTTAGTCTGAGTATTGAAGGCTTCCATCAGTAAGCTCTGCATCTGAAAGACAAAGGGAAGAAATGTCATTCCCTGTTGTGATACTCAACATGGAACTGTCTGGCTCAGTGGTTTTCTTTCTAAAGAGAGAAGTCACAAGCCTGCACACAGCTTGATCTGCTCTCTGACTACAGGGCTGAACTGACTGGAGAAGGCAGCTTCCAAAGCCCTCCCATTAAACTGACTGCATTTCAGTTCCATGCTAAAATTGGTCAACTGTACAGAATATTAGGACAAAGCTACCTGTTTTGATAGCAAACGGTAGACCTTAGGTAAGTTGCATTCATTTGAAGGTTTGACTGGACGGCATCCTTGTTTTACTAGTGATCTTGTGGTCAAGCTGACCAAATCCTAGCCACAGAACAGAAGCGTTCAGAAACTGGCTAGAGAGAGCACTTATTAGAGAGAGCAGGAATTTAACTGCTTTAACGCTGCTCTTTCTCTCACGTATCTGGAATTTCCTTAAATCACAAATTATCACTAGCTATCCTTGTTAATTTATTCAAAGTAACATGAGTCCAGGTGAAAAGGCACACTCTAACAAGTCCTCAGTTGTTCCTAGTCTGCTCCTAGCTTACTTGAGAGGTTCAATACAGTAAGAAATAAATAAATAAATAAATAACCTGCTGAAGTGGCCTTTTTTCAGATTAGATTCCACCATTCAGAAAATCCTGCTTAAGAGATGTTTTTTCTTTTCTTTGAAAGACTGACCTTCCCCCACATGAAACTAATTAGTATCTTTAGGCTTGATGAAATACATGAATTCCTCAATTTACCAAAATTGCTTTGCACAGCCCTCCCATCCTGCTTATGTTGCAAGCAGCGTATCTAAGTGGGGTACTGTTGGGGTACATCTCTTTCACTCATGTAGCCCAGTGATCCCAATGCCCTGGACTTGTGTAATGTGTGCAAGACATTTACTTTCTCCCTATACTTTTGACTGGTTTAGAATAACCGAGTTCGCCATCTGCTGGCCAGAGAATTCACCGAAACCCAAAGAGCATTAGAGCAGACGCATTTTCTTCTGTGCTATTCCTGATTTATCAGCTAGAAGAGACACAGTTTAGTACAATCAGGATTCTTTTGACATTAGTAGCATAAAAAGTCTATTTTTGCAACACTGGTATTTGAAAGACCTCCGTTCAGTCCCTAATTTTGTTCTTGATAATGGGACAGATTGTATTAATGTTTGCAAGAATGTGTGAACAACCAGCCTCCCCTCCATGTCGTATTTTAAGATTAAAACTTGTGGTCGTCCCTGTCTCAAAACACAGTCATGCTTTGCAACAATCGCACTCCCTCTTTAGCTTGAAGGAACTTGTCAGTGCCAGAATCTACTGACTATGGCAATTTACTTCATCATCCAAACCGGGCAGAATTTTTGAAAACCTCTAGCAAGATTTCACTTCTCCAAACATTATGTAGAAGACATTCAGCTGTAAAGCAAGAAGATGAAGTCCTTTGTTTCCTATGCCAGAATGACATTTTCAACACTGAACAGGATTGTCACCGACCGTTAACTGGTTGTTAAGTTGTGGCTAGGTATAAAATGTAGAAAATGTTTAAAAATAAAACTTGCCTTTGGATAGTGAACTGTCTTCTTCGGGGATTACTTCAGTTACCTGTAAGAGGAAAACAGATGATTTGGGGGGGTTGTTTGTTTTTAAGAACGGGTGCAGTCTTGCCAGTAATTTAGCTGGTATTTTTCAAAGTGACCTCTTAGAAACTTTACAGCACTGTTGAATCAACATGTCTCTAACCCTACAATTAAATAATGCTAAAAGATGCAGCAATTTATCTTCCTGCAAGTGCTTATTAAGATATCTGAGTAACTGCGACCGTGGCTTCATCACAGATATATATATATATATATATATTTAATACTACACACTTCTGCTCAGAAAGAAAATCACGGAAAATGTAAAATTTCATTTGAGATGCTGAATTTGTTGCAGTGTGAGATCTTCTTCATCACATGATTCTATTCGTAATTAAACCATATTATCTACTGAGAGACCAAGATTACGACAAGAACAGCACAGAGTTCAGCATGAAGCCGATCAGGAGCTCAAGTTTGTACTTATTTTTTTGTAAGGAGATGTACCAAGCTGGCTTTTTTATTGTTTCATCAGCACATTTCTAAGCCTATATGAGCAGGGGAAAAAAAAAAAAAACAAAAAAAACCCAAGTAGAACAATTGCAGGGCTCCTCAGTTTACAGCATGAGGTCGCTTTTTCCAGGTGAAAAGCAGAGCCATAAGTGGCAGTACACTAAAGCCCTGGCACGTGGAGATCCGAGAGGAGAGCTGTTTGGCCCTCCTTTTCACTCCTGGGAACCACATACCTCAAAACCCACAGACTATGGGATATATCTCAGAGAAATCTTGGGAAAGGAGAGCATGAAGAGCATGTTTGTAAATTTATTTCTCCCTGGGCTTCTTCTGCTTCTCCAAGAAATACTTGTTTGAATATAACTTTGGCAGCAGTACTTATGCTGTTTTGCACCTACCACATTTAAAACTCCTACAAAAAACTGAAAAGTTAGACTGAAAAGCATCTCTTTCCGTTCTACTTTGTAAAGCTGCATGTTTTCCTCATGCAAAACAACAGGGGAATGGAAGCTAGAAAAGGAAATGCTGAATGTAAAACAAAACAAAACAAACCTCAGCCCTCCAGGACAAAAGCCGATAACTAAGTGCTTTCTAACATGCTGATTAGGTTTCAAGAGGATACCGCTTTAAATAAGTGTAATTGTCTGTCCATAGGCAGAAGCTGAATAATGGCAGGATGAATATCTATACTTAATTTTTTGTTACTGTCTTCCTGTAGCACACAGGGACTTGTTACGTTTAGGGAAAATGCTAACCTAATGGAGGGTTTAAACCATAAGCTAGTTTGTTATACCAAAATGACTGAGAGAACAAAGCATAAAGTGTTTTCAGATTTCTAGTACACCTTGATTGCTATCCATTAAACTTAAGACAGGTTAAACAAAGCACAGGAAATAAGAGAACTCCTAGTCCCACAACTGGCAAATTGTGCGCACACTTTCCATTCCTGAGAAAATAATACACAAACCTGAAAAATGCATTTAACTGAGAAACGAAGACATCCTTGTCCTATTGGAAGACTAAGGTGACAGCTCTTGGGCTCAGTGATTTTCAGGTAAGCTCCAGTCTTCAACTTGCAGACACCAGTGACAGCTCCTTTTTTTGCATTGAAAGGGAAAATGTTTCAACAACACATTGAAAACATACTTAAGGGACAAGAAACAAAATCAAGACTGCAGTGAGAAGGAAAACAGAAAAACAATACTGGGAAAAAAAAAAAAAAAGAGAAAAGAGAAAAGACCTTGGTCTTTGTATCGACCAACGAGATAAGCCTTACACATTTTTAAGTTTATTTTTGACGATTGATTGATGCGTTACCAGATATTAAGTACTAATCAAGAGCAAATATTAACACTAGTAAGAATAAATCCGATCCGCCAGCCCTTATTCAAAATACATCAATTTCTAATTTGGAGACAACGTCTCTCTGACAAGGAAGTAGAAAAGCTGTAAATACCGATATAGTTTCCTCTCCCGATGTTCCATATACATACCGACGCTGTTCCTACACCTACACTCTGAGCATAAATTTATGTTGACATGAGTATCGGGTGTTATTTCTCTCTCTGTTTGCCTTGAGAGACTCTCCTCCTGTCCACTGAAAAGTAAACTCAAGATTCCAGATCAGTTAAGACAGTTGCTAGCCCCCCATTCAGAGTTCTGCAGCAGCACTGTTCAGATTTTTCAGCAGTCTCTTTACAAAATGACCACTTATAAGTGTACAAAAACACTTATCACCTAGCTTCTCAGTAGGTACACGTTTGGCCTCTCTTAAGCAGAGAGTCAATCACAGCTTAAGATTTTATACAAGATCCCATTTTCAAGTTTGGGGTTATTTCAGAAAATCTTTTTGCCTAGAAACAGTACTACTAGTAACACTTGAACTGGTTTGCCAGCACAACCTTTTACCGTGTTAGAAATGATGTTGACTTCTACCTTCATGTAGCATACATAGTGTCCTGTGCGACAGTTGATTCCATGATGCACCAGCACCGCATATAAGGCGTAGAGGAGTGGTTCTCCACTTGACTGAGACATGTAGGCTCGGAGGTCCAAATACTCAGGATATTTTACCTCCTAAAGAGAGACCAAGAAGATAGAAAAATTATATCAGAGTACTTCGCGGACTAGCCAGAGAAAAACACTTCCAAAAAACAGAGACTGGAATTATATGAATATATTTCTTGATTCACTAAAAATAAGTCTTCCCATAAGCAATGTTTAATACTAGAAGTTGCAGACAACTGTTTCCTGATGAATTAGCCTTCTCAGAGGAAAGTATATGCTTCTTGTCAAGCAGGAACTTTACTGATATTAAGAGAAAAATGAAAAAAAGAGAAAATGAAAATAAAAGCAGACCATTTCTCTATATTCTTAAGGTATATTCTTAATATACCTTGTTGATCTTTCCACCTGTGAAATCTGCAAATCTTTTCAGTGATATTGTGAGAACGTTGGAAGAACGGTGTATGGTAAATCTCTTGGATGCAGGAACCATCTTTTTACACCTTAAAAACAAGCAGAGACAAGTGTTTGAAAGCATCATCTTTTTTGCCCCCAAAACAAACTCGTTTTAATGTCTCATGCATGCTTATGCTATTTGAATGATATTTACTTGCATCATATGTTTGGTTTTTTCTTTTCATAAACCCATGCACTGCATGTCACGTTTGTTAATACAGAGAAGAAGGTAAGTTTTACCAACAACTCAGAGCATAGCGGGAACAGGAATCTCTCACGAAAGCGTATTACCAGGGAGTTATAAAATATAAACAAAAAATAGTAAAAATGAGTTATATATAAGACTAATAACAGTTATCAGCAATGGAAAAAGTACTGTACATGTGCAAGGCCTTTCCTTTTAAGCTCACAAAAAGACGGAAAATTCTGGCTTTAAGTGTGACTGAACCGATCACACCTCAAAGAGCACGTTAAGGAAGGACCATGCAATTCAGATGTGAGGTGCTATTACAGTTCTTTCTCTTCCTCAGACATCACTTATGAGAATCCTGAATACGCTGCATGTTGCTTTCTAGGATCCGCAGGCCAAGACGAACCTGGGATTAAATTGCTTTAATAACCTATTGGACGCTCTTGATTCGACACCCTAATTTCCTTAGTATCCAACAACAAGAAGTGGATACTGCATTTTTCATTTAGAGGGGTCAGGCATGAATTCTACAGAACTGAGCCGGGCACTCTGTGCTTTTCTGAGGGGATGTTTGACTAACAGCTTGTTTTGCCAAACCATCTTATGCAAATATTCAATTGTTTCTCACATACGTAGAAACATCTTACATATTGATCAGCACAGAGAGCGCCTGAACTCAACAGGCTTTCCCTGTGCACGGGTTAGGCTTAAGGGAGCTCATTTCGGACATTAGTCCACATCGACAGGTTTCACAGTTCAAGAGCTGTGCAAGACGCTGTTTAGTGAGCCAGCACAGGCTGCTAACATTCATTACCACAGAGCCAGCTCACATTCCCTGACACTCAATCTAACTTTGTTTCACAGTGAACGCTAGGACCTGCAGGAACCTGCTGCTGCCTTCCACTCCAAATCATTCTCCATAGCTCCTTGCTTCAGCTCACCACTACTAGAAAATGAAGCAACAACAACAACAACAATGCTGCGTCTCCTTATTTCTAGAAGTTAAAGGATAACTTACGCTCTAAGTCATGTAATATATAAAACTAATATCTAGTATTAAGACATAATTAGTAATAATCTTACTCGCTACATTTATAGCAATTCTCTCCATCCAGCTCTTCAGGTTTCACAAATAGTTCTAGAGCTCTGGTAACAGATGAAACCGCCTAGAGGAGCGAGAGAGAAGAGCGTAAAGTCACTGTAAATTCAAAATTCCAGAGACGCACTAGGAGTTTATAAGAGAACCTGACTAACACATACTTAAGCGATCTACTATGAGCACTGTCAAGAAGGAGGCAGAAAGAGCATGCTCAGCGTTTACCTCACCTGGAAGTCATTCTACTTTGAAACAAATCATTTTCCAGTAACGCAGACAGCATCTATAGTGTGCTTTCTCATCAATACTGGCAACAAATCCAACAGTCTAACAATTAGACGTATATTGAGGTAGAACAACAAAGAAGTGTGACAGTATTATACTTTGCGCAGCAATAAAATTCTTTCCCCTTAAACCCAATGCAGACGTGGAGACTATTTACAGGGGTTCCACAGAAGGACAAAGTCCAATCCACTTTCTAACCACCACCAAGCTCTTATATTTTAACATTGTACGTGGTTTGGTTTTTTAAGTTAAACAAGTTTAATTTAGAAAGTTATACATGTACTTAAACATCATGAATTATATTTACAAAACCTCCTACCTTTACATCCAAAGTGATATCAAGAAATGCCTCATACGTATCCGAAACTGCTTTGCAATTCAAGCACTTCACTGGAAGCAAAATATAAATGCTTAACAACACGTGAAGGAGACTAACTGTCCACATTCAAGTTGTCGATAGATACTACTTCAGACAAACTACAGACTGCTTTACTACCGACAAAAGACACAGATCAGTTCTAAGGACAGGAATATTTTTAAAAGTACCTCTTGATCTTAGAAATCCTCCAAATATTTGATGAATGATGGTGGTAGCTTGAGAAGATCTGTCCAATCTGGAAATAAATTATAATCAGACCTCAGAAGATTTAAGGCACACAGTTAACTCTTCAAAGAGTTTTATGAAAACCAAGGATGACCTAGACTTTCAGTTTTGATAGTAAATAAAGGCCTAAAAGGTGCTAGAGAACGTATAAAAGTGAATTTGTTTATGCTTACTTGGTGCTTCCATTCAAGCACGCTTCCTGCATAGCATCAACAGTATAGCGCAAGAACTCGTGTGCGTCTTCTTGACTGCCAAAACGGAAATGTTGTCCTATTCCTAAATAAGAAGATGATAGTATTCACCTCATTTAAAAATGAAGTAATTCTCCTGTTTCTAAAATCTCTCTTCTTTACAGTGTTAAAACCATTTATACACATCAAATAATTATTTGAAGATTACAAGATGCTGAAAAAGAAACACATCTGAAGCCACTTACGACTGAGATTATTGATAACACGCGTAGGCTCGATGGCATCAACAGTGCAACGCAGGGCCTGGTTAATGTGAGTCTCCATCGTGCACATCATGCAAAAATCTTGTTCACGACCTGAAGAGTGAAAGAAGAAAGCATCCCAGTCTAGCGAAACAGACATAACTACAAACAAACATATAAGTAACATTTAAACTATAGATACAATATCCACTCTCCTTGTCCCAACAGTCTCCTAACATTTCATTTCACACAACTTTATAGAATAAAAATATCCATTAAGCCTGTATTCAAGTGCATTTTGTGATGAGAAATCTAAAAGACTACTGCAAAGTCACGTTTGTAAAGGCTGACAGGAATGTGAACTCCACAGGTTGCAAAATGTATGAGGAAAGAATATTTGACCTTGATGATACAGCATTAAGAGAACGTGGGTTATTTTCAGCACAGTGCTGTCAGGTGAGCTTCATGATACAGAGCTACGAGTCCTTTGGGAGAAAGGAAAAATTACAGTAATGTATGTAATAGTACTTCTGCCCTCCTTTTTTCAACAGGATTCTTAACTGAAACGATTTCTATATACAGGAAGAAAACAGTTAAATTTCTAGGTATCGATACAAAGATACCAGCCTAAAAAGCATACAGGTTTAGTACAACATTTACTTTATAGTACAACATTTTATTTAGGACAAAATCAGTCTAGATTTTAATACAGTCCCACAAAAAAATCTAGTCGTGTTCATAACAGCTCATATTGCTTTCTAGGTTTTTTTTGTTTTTTTTTTTTTTTTTAATTGGTTCAACAACGAACAGACCATTTATTGTAGTGCATTATGGAACCTCGGCTGTGCAGACTAAAGACCTATGATGCCAACATCCTAAATTTTATTGCCTTTCTAGCAGCAGGAAGCCCAAATAGCCCAAATGCCAAATGTTCATTAAATGCATTACTGTCCAATGCACTTCATTATTCCCATGAAGCAAGAAAAGATCCTTTTAAAAAAACAAACAAACAAACAAACAAAAAAAACACATGGTGCATTAAACGCACTCCATATGCTATTCCGAGCCCACTGCTAATACAATGCTCAAAGCCAGCGTCTACAGGTAAAATCAGACAAGTAAGTTTGTCTCACAGAATCACTGCTGTTCTTTCACCTTCACAGCTATCCAACAGATTTAAAATACTGTTAGAAAGTACTCACATGACTGGCTGTGCTCAAGAGAAAGCATGTAATTGGCAAGTGGGGGGGTGTAGGTCAAACACTGTAGAGTAGCATTAAGAAAACACGTGTTGCCAAGATTGTACAGGCCAACTCCAACACTTTGTGTTTCTTGCCAATCCATACGTATCTTCTCAGGTGGAAAAAGAATCCTTTGTGGCGGAGCAATTCCATCATTAACAACTGCAAGAAAGTTATATTTAAAAAGAGATTTTGTTTGTTTGTTTCTAAGAAAGGTATTAAGTATATATAGGTATAGTGAATATATAAAGTATATATAGGCATAGTAAAAATACTATTCTGCGGGAGCACCTAGAGGAACTAGCTACAATCCAAAACAGAAAAACTTATTGCAGACACCTTTAATACCGCCATCTTCAAATTGGCTGGTCAACACAACGTTTTGGGAAAAAAAAGTTTAGTCAACCATTTTAATTTCTTCCTTATTATATGCTTTTTTCCTTATTATAACTTCAACCACAAACTTAGACTTGAAATTATATGGTAATAAATGCAAGGACAATGTAAAAACAAATAACTAGGAATGACGGTACCCCTACAAATATCAGATCTTTTCCTGAGCAATCTTAACATTCAAAAACCTGTGAATAATGGAACCTGTGAATAGCAACAATCAAACACTTTTCTTTGCAAAACAGAAAAGATATGGATGAATCAGTGCATTACAAAATGCTCCCCACATTTCTCTGTCGACTGTAAATATATCAAAATTAATTTCTGTAACGTCAGTCACTTCAGTTGCCTTAGGAGAATCGCTTTGGAAGTCTTTATTCACAGTAGTCCTGTTCTCTATCAGTGCAACAAGCAAGAACTACCACTTTCTACTTTTGTTTTGAAGAAAACGGAGGCAGGATAAAGCGCACACTTACTTAGATCTCTTTGGGCAAAAGGCTTAGATTTTTCAGAGGATCTACAATAAATAGCACCTCCACATCCTTGGGCCACAGAGACTTGGCTTGAATCTTCTGCAGGTGGTATCCGGCCCCAGTTTGCGGTGCGTGACATCAGTTTTTTAGTACTCGGTTTCTTGGATTTGCCAGACCGCCTTGAAGATGGCTTTTTAGACTTTGAAGATTTGGGCTTGTTAACTATGGTCATTGTTCTCATCTGCGACAGAGACAAATGTTCTGGCTGACGTAAGAATACCAAGAAGCATTCCAAGAAGAAAAGAGTAGTAGAAGTCCTGTCACTTAATCTCAAAGAAACGGCCTTGAAGAACTAACTTGCTGGTATGAATGATTTAAAAGGAATCCCCAAACTAAACACACAAAGGAAAAATTTCCATCAAAACTCTATCAGTATTACTTTTAGCTTCTGCAGAACTAGTGGCTGATGCCATTTCTTTCACTTTCGTAGGATTTTAATCCATTACAACTCTGGAGTCTTTTTAATATAAAAATGCAAATGACATTCTCTGAGGGGAATCAGTTATTTATTGCATTTTTGGAGCTTTGCAATTATCTATTAATTATTACCTATTATCTAATAGATAATGGTTGCGATTTATATATAATTGTTGCTCACGCTAGTAATGGAGCACTATTACTTTACTGCCTGCGCTTTTCTGCTTCGTGTGCACAAAGGTACCTGCATTTCGCTGCTACTTTACTTCTGTCTTTCCAGGGCTCACCCTCTACCTCACTGTCTACTGCACCAGTCATGATGGCTTGGTTGTGATTCTATAATGAGCCTAGCTTTTGAATACACTTTTTCTGGGCGTCACTTTGTGATAGCAAGTTAATTTGTGAGGGCTTATCACCTATGACCTGCTTCTCAGTAGGTACACGTTTGGCCTCTGTTAAGCAGAGAGTCAATCACAGCTTAAGATTTTGTCCAAGATGCCATTCACGAAACTGAGTTTAACCTTGACAGAACTGAGTTTAACCTTTAAACCTGAAGCTCCGTTAAAGAATAAAGCAGCACCCAAGCCAGGAAATAGAAGTTAATCGTCACTTTACCCTGAAACGCACGTAAAGCCGGTGAGCTATTCTGTGCTGGCAGGATTGCTGCCGGGATGGCCGACGAGGCGGCGGGCACAGGGGGCCACAGGACCTGCTCCCCGGGGCCACAGGTCCTGTCACAGGGGGCTGCCGGGGGTCTCCAGGCGCCGGGAACAGCGGCAACAGCGGGGACAGAGGGGACAGCAGCGACAGCAGCCGCCACCTCAGCCGAGGCCGTCTCCACAACTGCCACAACGGCCTCGGAACGCCGCCCAACTCGGAGCTCCAGCGTGACGCCTTTTCAACCTGGCCGCGGTGCTCACGGCTAAAAGCAGAGCGTTTCCTCCGGCGTGTCTTTACTGTCGGTGCCGGACCGGCCCTCACCCCGAGCTCTCCCTGCCGGGACGGCTTTGCGGTTGGGGTTTCCCTCCCGCCGCCGCCGCGGGCAGGCCCCGCGCGCAAGCTGTCCGCGCTGGGGAGCGGCATGTCGCCCGCGGCGAGAGCCCGAGGGCGCGACACGAAAAAGCCCCGACACGAAAAAGCCCCGACGTGCGGGCGAGGCGGCGGGGAGACGGCTCTGAGGGAGCGGCCGCTTCGCCCCGCCGTCCTCCTCCCCTCCCGGGCCGCCCCGCCGAGCCCCGTGCGCCTCAGGTGCTGCCCTGAGAGGGCGCTCGGGCACTGGGACAGCTGCCCAGGGCAGTGGTCGTGGCACCGAGCCTGACGGGGGTCCAGAAGTGTTTGAACAATGCTCTCAGACATAGGCTCTGCTTTTGGGGTGGTCCTGTGTGGAGCCAGGAGTTGGACTCGCTCATTATTGTGAGCCCTTTCCACCTTGGGATGTTCTCTGATTCTAGGTCAGCAATCCATTATCTGATGAGAGGTGTGGAGTCATTCGAAGGGAAGAGAGACCAAAACACTTCTGGTTTCCAGAAGCGGGTATTTGGTAACCAAACCGATGATTCCTTTTCTTCTAGAGCGAGTAGCAGCAGGGATCCGCTTTACAATATGCTGGCAACAAGGAAACGAAGAATTGCAAACAAGACGTAGGACTTGAGCAGCAGCTTGTATACATGCATCAGCTTATAAATGAGCACACAGCTGAGCGATAATGCAAAAATTGGACAAACTAAGAGAAGACGTTAACTGTAAATTTTATAGGTATACACTTTACTATGACGTAAGAACTGGGCAAGACCTTTCAGGGAAAAGAGCTGTTGGCATGTAATTTGAAGTAAGCTTCAAATCCCAGAGGATGATTTTGTTGGAACTTTATTCAGCTGAAAACGTGGAAGCCTTGTTTCTGCTTGTGTTAGTTACAGCTCCAGTTTACTTTGGTTGGGAGGGAAGGCATTCCAGGCTAATGTGCTGTACCTGTTCCTTCAGCTCGTTGTCCATAAACGGAGGAGCAAATGAAATTCTTTGAATCTCCATTAAATGCAGCACTACAAAGCGGAGTAGAGGGCGATTTGGCACTTAATTTTTCTGTAAGCAGAAAACCCAACAGAATCTCCACAACAGTTTTCAAATCTTGTCCTGCAGTAAATGACCAGCTGAGTGAAGCTTGCATTTAGAGTATGTGCTCCTACGTTAGAGGGAAATAGCTTTTCCTCTTCAGAAGTGCAACTGAGTGGTGAACTGGCAGCTACGTAGGGAACTAGTTGTACCAAAGGGTTTGTGTTGAAGGCACAGAAAAATATGCAGGTCCCAACAGTAAAGGATTGTCTGTAGGCATCACACTGAGTACAGATGTTGTCCGCGAGTTCGTGCCCAGTGCACCGCGCCAATAAGCACCCAGAGTCGGAATGCACACCAAGGTCTTTTAATTACATAATTAATTACAGAACTCTGCAGAGTCAGGTACTTGGCTATCTTTCGCAAAGCAAGCACACCTCTGACTCGAATCACCGTCATTCATACACAGGAAACTTGTGAAAACTCTCTCTTTGGCTCCTTTTGATTGGTTATTACAGCTCACCTAACTTTTCTCTACTGAGCTTGCGCATTACAGAGGAACACCGGGGGGGGGGGGGGGGGGTACAGGAGGAGGGGGACACACACCGAATCCCACATTAGCAAGGATTATCATTTTGACAGGTGTGATTTCTAATGTGTTAATGACCCTTAATGAGCAAAAGGTTACTACAGGCCAGTCTGGAGCTGGTTTTCTCCTTCTTGTTTTTTCCCTTTTATCCCTTCTCTTCCTTGCTTCTGCTAGCTCAAGGCTACCTGTCTCTCTCCTTCCTTATTTTCTCAGCTAAAAGACTACACAAGCTACAGGCCTCCCTATTTTCTTCAAGGTTTCCTTGCTTTTCTCCCAGCTTTGGGACTACACAGGTGTGCTTTGATATTTGCCAGTATAGCTAAAACTCATGCCAGTCTGCTCACGCACAATAAGCAGTAAGAGTTAAGGACTGGTTTCATCTGCTTTTTACATAGTAACATCCTCCTTATGTTTTAGATATGCTGTAGTTAAAGCTTAAAGTAGTTCAAGTAGTTAAGTTAAAGGAGTAAAGTTACTCCTTGTGGAGTAATTGCCTTAAGTGACTAGGCATTATAAGCACCCCTCCATCCCAAAAGCTACCCGCCTCCAAGGGGCAACCACCCCTCACTGAGCACATCCTCTGAATTTCTCGGAGCCTGTACCTTTAAACGCAAGCGAGGTAATTTCTACCAATCACAACCAAGATACGCATGACTGGAGTCACTCAAGCTCCACCTAAAAGATAGAAAATAATATAAATTGGCTTAAGAGAAAGGGAATGTTGGGGAAGATACTGTCACGAAGGATACCTTCTGACATCAGTCGACAGGCTGAGCCTCTCACCCCTCCCCCCCCCCGCCCACTGGGATGCTGCGAGGTAAGATCTGAACGCTTGGTTATACCAGGCGTCTCCACGGAAACTTAGAAATCTCTAGCGTCTTTATGCTTTTTAACATCTTAATACCTAGGCCGTGTACCTGTGCATTTCATGCATGCTAGCTTGCTTTTGCAGACAGTGAATTTATCACTGGCAATCCAAAGGACCTGTGTATCTGTTGCCGTAATAAACTGCACTTAATTGCATTGTTCCTGGCCGTGACAGTTCTCCTTGAACGCGACTAGAGCGAGGGCGTGCTGCGTTGTTGGTGGATCCGTGGCCGTGATAGTTCAGTACCCTGAAGCCGACCGGACCCGTAACGGTCAATCGGCTACACCCCTTAATGCGACACTACTAAAGGAAGAAGATGACAGGGCTTGCATTAGGCACGAGTTGCATTAGGCTTTGCATGTGAAAACATCCCCAAATAATTTCACATGGATTTAACGTTTTTAAAGGGAAAAAAACAGGAAGGTGTAGTCTTTCTGTAAGCTACAGCCCTAGATAGTTAAGGCATCAGCATTCATTCCTTTGCTTGACAACAAACTATGAACATACAGAAGAGTTAAATATTTTCATTGCATTCTTAAAGGCGATTTTTCAGACTTGTGCTTCAGTTGTTGGAGTTGAAGAAATCGGTAGACGCCCTTACTTTTACGTTAAGACCAAAATCTTTATCTAAGATTGTGTTATCTAACACAACTAAACTCCCACCCCCACATGTCTTTTTGGAACTTCTGAAAGATCTTTCTGCAGTCCCACTCTGATGGTCTTTCAGTTGTTGAACCTGAGCTGTGCCTACCGCACCAACGAATGCTTTCATGACACAGTATTTTGTCAAAGCAGTTTTGCTTCTTGGAGCTACAGAAGCAGCTCTGGCTACATGATAGGGAACTGTGCTGCACTGGCAAAAACAGACTTACTTACAGACTTAACACCACTTGCTAACTTGATCTATTTCAAATCTCATTTTAACTTTAAAGAGCAATCAGTTTTGCGGTTCCTGTCTTACTAAGTTGCCTTGTTTTGCATGGAAGGTCAGCCTGTGAATGTTTTGCTTTATTGCATGCTTCAAAAAAAGGCTGAGAGGAAGAGACTGGAGGAACCTTTTCTATTCTATAGACTTTCCCCCACGAATGTGGAATTGCAGGCTACTTGGATGAATGTTCGAATGTAAGGGAGCAAGCCTCAGCCAAAGGAGGTAGAATCCTTGCTTAAGAGGAAGTAGCAGTGTGGGGACATCTTTGCTTAATGGGAGCCGTTTAAACTCTTCATAGAAACTCAATAAGCTCTACATCTTATGTTTGGAAAGCAGTATGGTTACGCAGCTGCTAACCTAATGACTTGAGTCTTCTGCTCTGCAACCACGTTTTGTTTTCAAGCAGTGCATACATCAGTTTAGGCTTTGGACAAGGAGATTTGTAATGCAAATAGTGATAAACCAGAATCAGTGCTACTGACGAGTGTAATGGTGAAATGCAGCAAATCAAGTGTTCCTGGAGAACTGTGAGATTACAAAACCAATAAGCCATGAAGCACTTTTTTTTTTTTTTTTTAATCAATTCTTATATGCTGAAATAACACCTTCAAGAAAATCTGTTTATCCAGCCAGGCGACGGTGTCTACCTGTAAGCACAAAGGAAACGCCTTGAGAGTTCGTTTGCTGTATTTGAAGTTCTTATACCCTGCAGAAATAATTATTTAGAGTAACATGTAACTGAGGAGATCGTAGCAGGAAGTATATTATTTCTAGCATTAAATTGCTGCCCCGTTGCCAGTGCAATCTAGGGAGAGAACTGTATATAATAGTTAAACTCCCCTGGACTGACTTAAATTTTAAAATATTCTGACAAAGTAAGCTCTAAATCACTTGACATTTTGAACAGTTTTAAACGGGTACAAAACCGAAGCTTTATAAACCAAGCAGCATTTATAATGCTTCATATATAAAAACAATGCCTATTTTTAAGATTTGTTACATATCTATGTAGATACGCTTGCTGGAAAAGCCAGGTCTGTTGTAGACCAAATGCTGCAGATTAAGACTTGTGGCTTACCAGTTCCATTTCTGTATTTTCTTGGAAAATGTTTCGAGTTAGAGTTTAAATATAAAATGTAAATACTGTACAGATATATATTGAAATAAGTATTTCTTGGTGTACACAGGTGATTTGCATGACAAATACTCTGTATCGATCATTGTTAAAAACGCAATGTTCTGTGTAAATCCACTGCGTATTAATCTTTTCATTTATCATCAAGAGCTGTTACTTAAGCCTGGACATTCTCAAAAATAAAGTGTGAAACTATATACCATTGTGTAGCTCCTCCTTTATCAAGAGTACATGCAAGATAATTGCTCCTTTTTTTTTTCTTTCTAGAGGATGATTCAATTTTATAGCATGGATTATAACCGCTCTTGCAAGTGACCTTCTTTTAAGCACAACAGTTTAAATGATCAGGTTACAGAGAAAACCCTTTCACTGCAAAATAGATTCAATAAAGACTTGTGGCTTACCAGTTTCATTTCAAAACCCAAGGTGTTGGGTTTGATGGAAAAATGGTTGGTTTGGATGGTAAAAAGGTCGTCCGTTTTGATGGTAGGTTTAGTCTGAGTATTGAAGGCTTCCATCAGTAAGCTCTGCATCTGAAAGACAAAGGGAAGAAATGTCATTCCCTGTTGTGATACTCAACATGGAACTGTCTGGCTCAGTGGTTTTCTTTCTAAAGAGAGAAGTCACAAGCCTGCACACAGCTTGATCTGCTCTCTGACTACAGGGCTGAACTGACTGGAGAAGGCAGCTTCCAAAGCCCTCCCATTAAACTGACTGCATTTCAGTTCCATGCTAAAATTGGTCAACTGTACAGAATATTAGGACAAAGCTACCTGTTTTGATAGCAAACGGTAGACCTTAGGTAAGTTGCATTCATTTGAAGGTTTGACTGGACGGCATCCTTGTTTTACTAGTGATCTTGTGGTCAAGCTGACCAAATCCTAGCCACAGAACAGAAGCGTTCAGAAACTGGCTAGAGAGAGCACTTATTAGAGAGAGCAGGAATTTAACTGCTTTAACGCTGCTCTTTCTCTCACGTATCTGGAATTTCCTTAAATCACAAATTATCACTAGCTATCCTTGTTAATTTATTCAAAGTAACATGAGTCCAGGTGAAAAGGCACACTCTAACAAGTCCTCAGTTGTTCCTAGTCTGCTCCTAGCTTACTTGAGAGGTTCAATACAGTAAGAAATAAATAAATAAATAAATAACCTGCTGAAGTGGCCTTTTTTCAGATTAGATTCCACCATTCAGAAAATCCTGCTTAAGAGATGTTTTTTCTTTTCTTTGAAAGACTGACCTTCCCCCACATGAAACTAATTAGTATCTTTAGGCTTGATGAAATACATGAATTCCTCAATTTACCAAAATTGCTTTGCACAGCCCTCCCATCCTGCTTATGTTGCAAGCAGCGTATCTAAGTGGGGTACTGTTGGGGTACATCTCTTTCACTCATGTAGCCCAGTGATCCCAATGCCCTGGACTTGTGTAATGTGTGCAAGACATTTACTTTCTCCCTATACTTTTGACTGGTTTAGAATAAGCGAGTTCGCCATCTGCTGGCCAGAGAATTCACCGAAGCCCAAAGAGCATTAGAGCAGACGCATTTTCTTCTGTGCTATTCCTGATTTATCAGCTAGAAGAGACACAGTTTAGTACAATCAGGATTCTTTTGACATTAGTAGCATAAAAAGTCTATTTTTGCAACACTGGTATTTGAAAGACCTCCGTTCAGTCCCTAATTTTGTTCTTGATAATGGGACAGATTGTATTAATGTTTGCAAGAATGTGTGAACAACCAGCCTCCCCTCCATGTCGTATTTTAAGATTAAAACTTGTGGTCGTCCCTGTCTCAAAACACAGTCATGCTTTGCAACAATCGCACTCCCTCTTTAGCTTGAAGGAACTTGTCAGTGCCAGAATCTACTGACTATGGCAATTTACTTCATCATCCAAACCGGGCAGAATTTTTGAAAACCTCTAGCAAGATTTCACTTCTCCAAACATTACGTAGAAGACATTCAGCTGTAAAGCAAGAAGATGAAGTCCTTTGTTTCCTATGCCAGAATGACATTTTCAACACTGAACAGGATTGTCACCGACCGTTAACTGGTTGTTAAGTTGTGGCTAGGTATAAAATGTAGAAAATGTTTAAAAATAAAACTTGCCTTTGGATAGTGAACTGTCTTCTTCGGGGATTACTTCAGTTACCTGTAAGAGGAAAACAGATGATTTGGGGGGGTTGTTTGTTTTTAAGAACGGGTGCAGTCTTGCCAGTAATTTAGCTGGTATTTTTCAAAGTGACCTCTTAGAAACTTTACAGCACTGTTGAATCAACATGTCTCTAACCCTACAATTAAATAATGCTAAAAGATGCAGCAATTTATCTTCCTGCAAGTGCTTATTAAGATATCTGAGTAACTGCGACCGTGGCTTCATCACAGATATATATATATATATATATATTTAATACTACACACTTCTGCTCAGAAAGAAAATCACGGAAAATGTAAAATTTCATTTGAGATGCTGAATTTGTTGCAGTGTGAGATCTTCTTCATCACATGATTCTATTCGTAATTAAACCATATTATCTACTGAGAGACCAAGATTACGACAAGAACAGCACAGAGTTCAGCATGAAGCCGATCAGGAGCTCAAGTTTGTACTTATTTTTTTGTAAGGAGATGTACCAAGCTGGCTTTTTTATTGTTTCATCAGCACATTTCTAAGCCTATATGAGCAGGGGAAAAAAAAAAAAACAAAAAAAACCCAAGTAGAACAATTGCAGGGCTCCTCAGTTTACAGCATGAGGTCGCTTTTTCCAGGTGAAAAGCGGAGCCATAAGTGGCAGTACACTAAAGCCCTGGCACGTGGAGATCCGAGAGGAGAGCTGTTTGGCCCTCCTTTTCACTCCTGGGAACCACATACCTCAAAACCCACAGACTATGGGATATATCTCAGAGAAATCTTGGGAAAGGAGAGCATGAAGAGCATGTTTGTAAATTTATTTCTCCCTGGGCTTCTTCTGCTTCTCCAAGAAATACTTGTTTGAATATAACTTTGGCAGCAGTACTTATGCTGTTTTGCACCTACCACATTTAAAACTCCTACAAAAAACTGAAAAGTTAGACTGAAAAGCATCTCTTTCCGTTCTACTTTGTAAAGCTGCATGTTTTCCTCATGCAAAACAACAGGGGAATGGAAGCTAGAAAAGGAAATGCTGAATGTAAAACAAAACAAAACAAACCTCAGCCCTCCAGGACAAAAGCCGATAACTAAGTGCTTTCTAACATGCTGATTAGGTTTCAAGAGGATACCGCTTTAAATAAGTGTAATTGTCTGTCCATAGGCAGAAGCTGAATAATGGCAGGATGAATATCTATACTTAATTTTTTGTTACTGTCTTCCTGTAGCACACAGGGACTTGTTACGTTTAGGGAAAATGCTAACCTAATGGAGGGTTTAAACCATAAGCTAGTTTGTTATACCAAAATGACTGAGAGAACAAAGCATAAAGTGTTTTCAGATTTCTAGTACACCTTGATTGCTATCCATTAAACTTAAGACAGGTTAAACAAAGCACAGGAAATAAGAGAACTCCTAGTCCCACAACTGGCAAATTGTGCGCACACTTTCCATTCCTGAGAAAATAATACACAAACCTGAAAAATGCATTTAACTGAGAAACGAAGACATCCTTGTCCTATTGGAAGACTAAGGTGACAGCTCTTGGGCTCAGTGATTTTCAGGTAAGCTCCAGTCTTCAACTTGCAGACACCAGTGACAGCTCCTTTTTTTGCATTGAAAGGGAAAATGTTTCAACAACACATTGAAAACATACTTAAGGGACAAGAAACAAAATCAAGACTGCAGTGAGAAGGAAAACAGAAAAACAATACTGGGAAAAAAAAAAAAAAAGAGAAAAGAGAAAAGACCTTGGTCTTTGTATCGACCAACGAGATAAGCCTTACACATTTTTAAGTTTATTTTTGACGATTGATTGATGCGTTACCAGATATTAAGTACTAATCAAGAGCAAATATTAACACTAGTAAGAATAAATCCGATCCGCCAGCCCTTATTCAAAATACATCAATTTCTAATTTGGAGACAACGTCTCTCTGACAAGGAAGTAGAAAAGCTGTAAATACCGATATAGTTTCCTCTCCCGATGTTCCATATACATACCGACGCTGTTCCTACACCTACACTCTGAGCATAAATTTATGTTGACATGAGTATCGGGTGTTATTTCTCTCTCTGTTTGCCTTGAGAGACTCTCCTCCTGTCCACTGAAAAGTAAACTCAAGATTCCAGATCAGTTAAGACAGTTGCTAGCCCCCCATTCAGAGTTCTGCAGCAGCACTGTTCAGATTTTTCAGCAGTCTCTTTACAAAATGACCACTTATAAGTGTACAAAAACACTTATCACCTAGCTTCTCAGTAGGTACACGTTTGGCCTCTCTTAAGCAGAGAGTCAATCACAGCTTAAGATTTTATACAAGATCCCATTTTCAAGTTTGGGGTTATTTCAGAAAATCTTTTTGCCTAGAAACAGTACTACTAGTAACACTTGAACTGGTTTGCCAGCACAACCTTTTACCGTGTTAGAAATGATGTTGACTTCTACCTTCATGTAGCATACATAGTGTCCTGTGCGACAGTTGATTCCATGATGCACCAGCACCGCATATAAGGCGTAGAGGAGTGGTTCTCCACTTGACTGAGACATGTAGGCTCGGAGGTCCAAATACTCAGGATATTTTACCTCCTAAAGAGAGACCAAGAAGATAGAAAAATTATATCAGAGTACTTCGCGGACTAGCCAGAGAAAAACACTTCCAAAAAACAGAGACTGGAATTATATGAATATATTTCTTGATTCACTAAAAATAAGTCTTCCCATAAGCAATGTTTAATACTAGAAGTTGCAGACAACTGTTTCCTGATGAATTAGCCTTCTCAGAGGAAAGTATATGCTTCTTGTCAAGCAGGAACTTTACTGATATTAAGAGAAAAATGAAAAAAAGAGAAAATGAAAATAAAAGCAGACCATTTCTCTATATTCTTAAGGTATATTCTTAATATACCTTGTTGATCTTTCCACCTGTGAAATCTGCAAATCTTTTCAGTGATATTGTGAGAACGTTGGAAGAACGGTGTATGGTAAATCTCTTGGATGCAGGAACCATCTTTTTACACCTTAAAAACAAGCAGAGACAAGTGTTTGAAAGCATCTTCTTTTTCGCCCCCAAAACAAACTCCTTTTAATGTCTCACGCATGCTTATGCTATTTGAATGATATTTACTTGCATCATGTGTTTGGTTTTTTCTTTTCATAAACCCATGCACTGCATGTCACGTTTGTTAATACAGAGAAGAAGGTAAGTTTTACCAACAACTCAGAGCACAGCGGGAACAGGAATCTCTCACGAAAGCGTATTACCAGGGAGTTATAAAATATAAACAAAAAATAGTAAAAATGAGTTATATATAAGACTAATAACAGTTATCAGCAATGGAAAAAGTACCGTACATGTGCAAGGCCTTTCCTTTTAAGCTCACAAAAAGACAGAAAATTCTGGCTTTAAGTGTGACTGAACCGATCACACCTCAAAGAGCACGTTAAGGAAGGACCATGCAATTCAGATGTGAGGTGCTATTACAGTTCTTTCTCTTCCTCAGACATCACTTATGAGAATCCTGAATACGCTGCATGTTGCTTTCTAGGATCCGCAGGCTAAGACGAACCTGGGATTAAATTGCTTTAATAACCTATTGGACGCTCTTGATTCGACACCCTAATTTCCTTAGTATCCAACAACAAGAAGTGGATACTGCATTTTTCATTTAGAGGGGTCAGGCATGAATCCTACAGAACTGAGCCGGGCACTCTGTGCTTTTCTGAGGGGATGTTTGACTAACAGCTTGTTTTGCCAAACCATCTTATGCAAATGTTCAATTGTTTCTCACATACGTAGAAACATCTTACATATTGATCAGCACAGAGAGCGCCTGAACTCAACAGGCTTTCCCTGTGCACGGGTTAGGCTTAAGGGAGCTCATTTCGGACATTAGTCCACATCGACAGGTTTCACAGTTCAAGAGCTGTGCAAGACGCTGTTTAGTGAGCCAGCACAGGCTGCTAACATTCATTACCACAGAGCCAGCTCACATTCCCTGACACTCAATCTAACTTTGTTTCACAGTGAACGCTAGGACCTGCAGCAACCTGCTGCTGCCTTCCACTCCAAATCATTCTCCACAGCTCCTTGCTTCAGCTCACCACTACTTACTGGGCATGTCTTTTCACTTCTGCCAATATGAATATTTCAGCATGCAGCTACACGCCTAGGAAGCTTGACAAGCCATGGTGCAGACAATGCTACGAGAAAAGTCCAATATCAGCTAATAGCCACTCTTCTTAGATTTCCAAAACAGATGTAACGTTTTCAAGTTTGGGATTATTTCCGTGCACCAGTTGTTTAAACAAAATGAAGCAACAACAACAACAACGAAGCTGCGTCTCCTTATTTCTAAATGAAGTTAAAAGATAACTTATGCTCTAAGTCATGCAATACATAAAACTAATATCTAGCATTAAGACATAATTAGTTAATAATCTCACTCGCTACATTTGTAGCAATTCTCTCCATCCAGCTCTTCAGGTTTCACAAATAGTTCTAGAGCTCTGGTAACAGATGAAACCGCCTAGAGGAGCGAGAGAGAAGAGCGTAAAGTCACTGTAAATTCAAAATTCCAGAGACGCACTAGGAGTTTATAAGAGAACCTGACTAATACATACTTAAGCGATCTACTATGAGCACTGTCAAGAAGGAGGCAGAAAGAGCATGCTCAGCGTTTACCTCACCTGGAAGTCATTTTACTTTGAAACAAATCATTTTCCAGTAACGCAGACAGCATCTATAGTGTGCTTTGTCATCAATACTGGCAACAAATCCAGCAGTCTAACAATTAGATGTATATTGAGGTAGAACAACAAAGAAGTTTTGACAGTATCATAATTTGTGCAGACATAAAATTCTTTCCGCTTAAACCCAATGCAAATTTGGAGACTCTTTACATGGCTTCCATCAGCGCATTCCTCTATATTCTTAAACCTATAATAGCAGGGAAAAAAAGAAAAAGACAAAAAAAAAAAACAAAAAGGAGAAAAAAAGCAGGATTTTTACATAGTACATATTTTTACATATTACATAGTTTACATATCCCTCCACATGCTGTTCTGAATAATAGCCAAAATATTCATAGCCACTGTATTTGTTCTCCCCACACAGCTGAAAAAACAACATTTGAAACATATTTTTCAAAACATATTTTAATATCCAGCAGACTGTTCAGTCATCAAGCATTTAAAGACTGTTTTAGATAATCTCTAGATTAATCTAAAAGGAATCCCATAAACATGCTGCAGCCGCTTACCTTTAATATACTCGCTGGATGCGATGTTTCTTCCTTTCACCTGCACTGGAAGGCTTCCCTTCCTTGTGAGGTTGTTTACTGCCCTCACTTCTGCATTGCTCTCATAAAGAGCCATCTGGAGGATGGGATTCTTCCTTCTTCTCCCGGGTTTTCTTCTGGAAACGAGGATCTAAGTGTTCCAAGAAGCCTTTCACTTTCCTGATGTTTCTCCTTTTTCTTCTTTTTGTTACGCTTGCGATTGGCATTGTCAAAGTGGAGCGCAGAGAAATACAAATCATAAAGTCTGAAAGAAACATGCAAGTTAAAAAGAGAAAAAAAGATGTGGCACTTGTTGCATACAGGAAACTTTATTTATTTTACCACAGGCGATGATTTGCCGCATGTCAGCTATTTTGTGGTACTTTGTGCACATGTAACTTCCTTTAGATGCAGCAAACTTAAGCCCTCAGATTGAAGGACCATAGGTCCTGGTTGGTACACAGATCATTAACAATGGTTAGCTCTGGAATATGTGCAAGTAAAAAAAAAAAAATATTTTAACCTAATCCAGAATGGTGTGCAGATGTGATTCGAACTACGTGGTCCAAAGCTAGTGCTCTGACACAATTCAGCAATACCTTTCCTGTCTTCACTGATCAACCTAATGATCCCCAGTCATGATCCCCAGCCAGATTATGCTATCTAAATAACTCAGAAACTATGAAAAAAAAAACAAAACATGAGAAGCACCCAGAAAAGAATTAGGAAAAAAAATGCTGATTAGGCTGGAATCCCTGCTTACTTGGAATCCTTCTCTCCCTGTTTATCTTCAGACTTCTTTTTCTTCTAGAACTTCTTATATTTTTTCATGTTTTCACCACCTAAAACCTCCTTTTCTACCTTTCTGCGTTGCCTTTCTATTTCACTTTCACTACCTTCTGCACGAGTATATTGTCTTTTTCTGTTTCCTTCTTTTGCCTTTTTCTGGCGACAGTTCTCCAAATGAGCTGACACAGGTGGAAGTGCATGTCTCTCACGCGAATGTCTTCCAGAATGTTGCTGAGCTACTGAGCAACGATGTGAGTCTGCTCTGGGTGTGCTAAAGTGATGTACATCTTCCTCTCTCAAGAGGGAACCGTGAGGCCATCTGCTTTTGTAATGATAACGCTTATGTGACCTGCTGGAGTAAGTCTGAGTCAATTTGTCAAAGTCTTTATCACCGTGAGAGAACTTTCTCTCTCTACTGTCTCCTGCTGCATGAGGTGAATAGTAATCCTTGTAATAGCTACATTTTTCCCATTTCCGTGGTTCATCTTGATAGTATCTTTCTCTGCTCCAACTTCTTTCCCCTTTGGAATGGTAATATCTAGCGCTATCTTGTTCTGATCTTCCTCTGCTTCGAGATCTGTACTTTGAATATTTTACTGGTCTTCTGCCATTATCAGGGCTGTTCCTTTCACTATGGGAAGATCTGTACCTGCTTCCCTCCCAATACTCCTGCTTGTGACGCTTTTGCTTAACAACTTCCACACTCCGAGAGCACCTTCTCTTGCTGGAATGACCATCTTTTTGACTCTCCTTCTCTTCAGTAGGAGAATGTTCCCTCTTTCTCTGGTAACGCTCTTTGTCAGATTTTTTAGTCTCGTCCTTTGTATCTTGGCATCTATCTGTAACAGCTAAGGAGGAAAGGTTCTTAGAACTACATTCACTGTCAGACTTTAGAGGGGAAGTTTGCCGCAATTTCTCACCAGTCTCAGAAGACTCTTTGATGTAGAAAACATTTTCTTCTGAAATCAGTTCATGTTCTTTTGATCTTCTTGGTTTCTCCTTGTCTCCACGGTCATCACATTGGTACTGTTCAAGGTATTCATCATTCTCAGTAGATTTCGGAGGTCCCGGGACACTGCACAAAATAAAAACACGTTTCCGTCTCCCTCCACCTGCTGCTCTGAGAAAAAAGGGGTGGGGGCGACGGGGGAACAGCCAATGTTTCTCCAGATAATGGAGAAAAATGGAAAAACATTCTATGAAGAAACACAAGTTCTCCGCGAGGCACCAGCCTGCATCAGAGTGCTATGCACAGTGTCGATCATTAGTTCTGTTCGCAACACTGGCCATACAGTACGGAATTCTACTGATTTAAATCCTTCCATTAAATAGTATTAGTAGACAGATAAAACCGCAATGAACTTCCATAAAATCTTGTCTTAATCAGACTGTGCTCATTTTACCTTCTTTCCTCTGACAAGCTGTTCAGCTGGCTGGCCATGAGGGATTCCATGATGACTTCTCGAGGGACTGGAGGCATAGCTCCAGGCATCTGCAACTAAAACGCACAAGTCAGCAGACAGAAAAAATACCATTTGTGCTGAGGACTAGTCTTCTCAGAATTTCTACATTAAATGCTAAGCAAGATCGCTTTGTGTTGTATGCATTATCTACACTTCAAAGATAACGCCAACTCACCTCCCAAAATCTACTTTATGAAACTTAAGAATTTTTATCTCAGCTCAGCTTAAGCTGACAAGTTCTAATGTCAGCTCAGCTCTGCAAATTCTAATGGCATAGTATCACAAAGGGTTACGATCAAATTTGTGCTGTGTTTTCTCAGCATTTCGCCTGAATTAGGAACATGATAAACACTCCCGAATACATCGTGGGTGAGAAATTCTCGATGGAGCAAACTACTATGTTTCAAGCAATCCGTTTGTTTTAGAAAAGAACATCTCACAAGGTTTAACAGGTTCAACTTGGCAAGTGGAATCATCAAGTTTCAGTCCGTTTTCTTTAGATTCATGAACTAAACTAATAGCACCATTCAGTGAATCAGTGTTTGGCAGCTCATGCTGGGATCTTCCTTCATCAGCATTCTGACAGGAAGAATGGGAATTCTGCAATGTACGGACTACCTTTCCAACCAAAATTCCACATTGCATTGCAATTCCTTTTAAATAAGCCCTTTGACTCCTCCTCAGATTTTCCTGAAGATTCTGCACCGTAAGGGACTGTGTTATCAGAGCTGAGTTTAGGATTTCCA
The DNA here is from genome assembly GCF_964034855.1 of Anser brachyrhynchus. Lineage (NCBI taxonomy): Eukaryota > Metazoa > Chordata > Aves > Anseriformes > Anatidae > Anser > Anser brachyrhynchus. The sequence continues at coordinate 3,286,274 of NC_137700.1, forward strand.
TTCACCTTTGGCTCCACAAAAATTTCAGCAGAAACTCTTTTTTTTTTTTTTTGTATTTGTATTTGCTTCATTTGCTTTACCGAATTTGTGATTGTGGATGAAGGAACAGCCTTGTAGAGATCTTCATCCTCCACAGCACTGCTAAGACAGTCAGGCTGTGACACAGTCTGACGAGCAGGCAATTTATTGTGAATACTGATGGTGATCTTCTGGTTTTTTGACGTATCAGTAATTGAAGGCCTGGTAATCGCCTGTTCTTGAACACAGGCCATTGGTGGTGCTGAAGATGGCCTTTTTAGGGTGACACCAGTGGTATTTGCATCCTCTTTTATGGATCCATTTCCATTTAAACGACTTGAATTCTGTATTTAAAAAGAAGAAATTGCAAGACGGGTTAATGGAAACACTCCATTTAACATTTTTAAACATGTCATTCTCCTACTAAGTATTTCTACAAATGGTCTTAACACCTAAAAAGCAAAAAACACTGCCCTTAAAAGATAAATGCAAGTCCCATAAGTGTATTTAATTCCTGCTTTTGGTTTACTGCATATTGATATCAAATTAACATCATTTTTGAAAACCATCCAAACAACTTAACATTGCCTAAAGCTATTCCCAAATATATTTAGTTTCCCCTTTAAACATACCCCAAAAAGCCTGGAATAATTGTTCTGGTGCTCAGGAATAAGACAATTTGGTTTCCCTGTCTTAGCTAAAGTGACGTCGATAGGAAAAACAAGTCCTCTTTTAAATGATTCGAGGATTAGTACACTCTACTTAAATTGTCAAAGAGCGTAGCTCTCTGTGCTTTACAAAGCTGTCTAGGAGGTATAAACAATGGAGTCGCATGGCTGCGCAATTCAGCAGTAACCACTGTTTGAATGACTCTGGCTGTAGCATGAGGGCTGTGAAGACAGCTGCAGCGTGGGAAGGAAAACAAAACAAAGATGCCAAAAACCAAACAAAAAACCCCACACCAAACCCCAAACCCACTGTCCGTTTGGTGCCATTATCTGCCCTCCCGCTTCCCTAAATTACCTTAATCATATGAGGAGGAAGTCGTGGTCCCAGAAATCCAGCCTGCTTACTGTTAGCCCCCCGCTGACCAGGGGGGAATGAACAGGGATAAGACGGTGCTGCTAAGTAAAAAGCACGTTCTCCGAGCGTCAAATCATAGCGCCTTCAGAAAAGAGCAGTGATCTCAGTTTAGTTTTTCTTTCGGCCTACTCTTGGATTAAATCCCATCCTATAATTTTATAGGAACAGTTCATACGATATGGAAGCCTTCTCTACAGAAGACTTAGCCAAGACTACAAACTGAAAAGTAGGTAACAGTCTTCCTACTATGACTATCACTTTCAGAGCAATAATTCATTCTTACACCACAGATGGCCTTCATTTCTCTCCTTCTCTAAATTAGCCAGCTACAGATAACACATATACAGCAATTTACACAAGTGCTGCAGTTTAAGGCCAAGCAACAAAAGATAATAAATGACAGAGAATTTCAGGTTAGACAGAACTGAATTAGAGAAATAATCATCTTTTCCTGGGAGAGAAAGAAAAACACTTGCAAAAAGAAAAGTATCAATAACAGGAGAGTAAATCTCTTCTGAACACATTTGAATACTTGTTATTACCTGATATAAAAAAGTAAGTAAGCTTGCTGACCAAGAACTCTTTTAATGTCAGTACGGACTACTTTTGCATCATTCATCTGATACCAAAGTCCATTACCAGCCTGCAAATAAAGACAACGATATCTTTAGATGAATTGCATGTTTTCCAAATGAAATCACAGATAGCAATAAAATACACACGTGTCAAATAAACATATAATGAAATCTTTTTCCCTAGAAACAGTACTACTAGTAACACTTGAACTGGTTTGCCAGCACAACCTTTACCCTGTTAGAAATGATGTTGACTTCTACCTTTATGTAGCATACATAGTGTCCTGAGCGACAGTTGATACCATGATGCACCAGCACCGCATATAAGGCATAGATGAGTGGTTCTCCACTTGATTGAGACATGTAGGCTCGGAGGTCCAAATACTCAGGATATTTTACTTCCTAAAGAGAGACCAAGAAGATAGAAAAATTATATCAGAGTACTTCGCGGACTAGCCAGAGAAAAACACTTCCAAAAAACAGAGACTGGAATTATATGAATATATCTCTTGATTCACTAAAAATAAGTCTTCCCATAAGCAACGTTTAATACTAGAAGTTGCAGACAACTGTTTTCTGATGAATTAGCCTTCTCAGAGGAAAGTATATGCTTCTTGTCAAGCAGGAACTTTACTGATATTAAGAGAAAGAATAAGCCGTAGTCGTTAGTCTACAATTATTGTCTGAAAATATTAACAACTTTCAGCTTTGGGGGATGTCCCATTACATGATGACAAAGTTGCATTACAGCGGGAAATATACCTTGTTGATCTTTCCACCTGTGAAATCTGCAAATCTTTTCAGTGATATTGTGAGAACGTTGGAAGAACGGTGTATGGTAAATCTCTTGGATGCAGGAACCATCTTTTTACACCTTAAAAACAAGCAGAGACAAGTGTTTGAAAGCATCATCTTTTTTGCCCCCAAAACAAACTCGTTTTAATGTCTCATGCATGCTTATGCTATTTGAATGATATTTACTTGCATCATATGTTTGGTTTTTTCTTTTCATAAACCCATGCACTGCATGTCACGTTTGTTAATACAGAGAAGAAGGTAAGTTTTACCAACAACTCAGAGCACAGCGGGAACAGGAATCTCTCACGAAAGCGTATTACCAGGGAGTTATAAAATATAAACAAAAAATAGTAAAAATGAGTTATATATAAGACTAATAACAGTTATCAGCAATGGAAAAAGTACTGTACATGTGCAAGGCCTTTCCTTTTAAACTCACAAAAAGACGGAAAATTCTGGCTTTAAGTGTGACTGAACCGATCACACCTCAAAGAGCACATTAAGGAAGGACCATGCAATTCAGATGTGAGGTGCTATTACAGTTCTTTCTCTTCCTCAGACATCACTTATGAGAATCCTGAATACGCTGCATGTTGCTTTCTAGGATCCGCAGGCTAAGACGAACCTGGGATTAAATTGCTTTAATAACCTATTGGACGCTCTTGATTCGACACCCTAATTTCCTTAGTATCCAACAACAAGAAGTGGATACTGCATTTTTCATTTAGAGGGGTCAGGCATGAATTCTACAGAACTGAGCCGGGCACTCTGTGCTTTTCTGAGGGGATGTTTGACTAACAGCTTGTTTTGCCAAACCATCTTATGCAAATATTCAATTGTTTCTCACATACGTAGAAACATCTTACATATTGATCAGCACAGAGAGCGCCTGAACTCAACAGGCTTTCCCTGTGCACGGGTTAGGCTTAAGGGAGCTCATTTCGGACATTAGTCCACATCGACAGGTTTCACAGTTCAAGAGCTGTGCAAGACGCTGTTTAGTGAGCCAGCACAGGCTGCTAACATTCATTACCACAGAGCCAGCTCACATTCCCTGACACTCAATCTAACTTTGTTTCACAGTGAACGCTAGGACCTGCAGGAACCTGCTGCTGCCTTCCACTCCAAATCATTCTCCATAGCTCCTTGCTTCAGCTCACCACTACTAGAAAATGAAGCAACAACAACAACAACAATGCTGCGTCTCCTTATTTCTAAATGAAGTTAAAGGATAACTTACGCTCTAAGTCATGTAATATATAAAACTAATATCTAGTATTAAGACATAATTAGTAATAATCTTACTCGCTACATTTATAGCAATTCTCTCCATCCAGCTCTTCAGGTTTCACAAATAGTTCTAGAGCTCTGGTAACAGATGAAACCGCCTAGAGGAGCGAGAGAGAAGAGCGTAAAGTCACTGTAAATTCAAAATTCCAGAGACGCACTAGGAGTTTATAAGAGAACCTGACTAATACATACTTAAGCGATCTACTATGAGCACTGTCAAGAAGGAGGCAGAAAGAGCATGCTCAGCGTTTACCTCACCTGGAAGTCATTTTACTTTGAAACAAATCATTTTCCAGTAACGCAGACAGCATCTATAGTGTGCTTTCTCATCAATACTGGCAACAAATCCAACAGTCTAACAATTAGACGTATATTGAGGTAGAACAACAAAGAAGTGTGACAGTATTATACTTTGCGCAGCAATAAAATTCTTTCCCCTTAAACCCAATGCAGACGTGGAGACTATTTACAGGGGTTCCACAGAAGGACAAAGTCCAATCCACTTTCTAACCACCACCAAGCTCTTATATTTTAACATTGTACGTGGTTTGGTTTTTTAAGTTAAACAAGTTTAATTTAGAAAGTTATACATGTACTTAAACATCATGAATTATATTTACAAAACCTCCTACCTTTACATCCAAAGTGATATCAAGAAATGCCTCATACGTATCCGAAACTGCTTTGCAATTCAAGCACTTCACTGGAAGCAAAATATAAATGCTTAACAACACGTGAAGGAGACTAACTGTCCACATTCAAGTTGTCGATAGATACTACTTCAGACAAACTACAGACTGCTTTACTACCGACAAAAGACACAGATCAGTTCTAAGGACAGGAATATTTTTAAAAGTACCTCTTGATCTTAGAAATCCTCCAAATATTTGATGAATGATGGTGGTAGCTTGAGAAGATCTGTCCAATCTGGAAATAAATTATAATCAGACCTCAGAAGATTTAAGGCACACAGTTAACTCTTCAAAGAGTTTTATGAAAACCAAGGATGACCTAGACTTTCAGTTTTGATAGTAAATAAAGGCCTAAAAGGTGCTAGAGAACGTATAAAAGTGAATTTGTTTATGCTTACTTGGTGCTTCCATTCAAGCACGCTTCCTGCATAGCATCAACAGTATAGCGCAAGAACTCGTGTGCGTCTTCTTGACTGCCAAAACGGAAATGTTGTCCTATTCCTAAATAAGAAGATGATAGTATTCACCTCATTTAAAAATGAAGTAATTCTCCTGTTTCTAAAATCTCTCTTCTTTACAGTGTTAAAACCATTTATACACATCAAATAATTATTTGAAGATTACAAGATGCTGAAAAAGAAACACATCTGAAGCCACTTACGACTGAGATTATTGATAACACGCGTAGGCTCGATGGCATCAACAGTGCAACGCAGGGCCTGGTTAATGTGAGTCTCCATCGTGCACATCATGCAAAAATCTTGTTCACGACCTGAAGAGTGAAAGAAGAAAGCATCCCAGTCTAGCGAAACAGACATAACTACAAACAAACATATAAGTAACATTTAAACTATAGATACAATATCCACTCTCCTTGTCCCAACAGTCTCCTAACATTTCATTTCACACAACTTTATAGAATAAAAATATCCATTAAGCCTGTATTCAAGTGCATTTTGTGATGAGAAATCTAAAAGACTACTGCAAAGTCACGTTTGTAAAGGCTGACAGGAATGTGAACTCCACAGGTTGCAAAATGTATGAGGAAAGAATATTTGACCTTGATGATACAGCATTAAGAGAACGTGGGTTATTTTCAGCACAGTGCTGTCAGGTGAGCTTCATGATACAGAGCTACGAGTCCTTTGGGAGAAAGGAAAAATTACAGTAATGTATGTAATAGTACTTCTGCCCTCCTTTTTTCAACAGGATTCTTAACTGAAACGATTTCTATATACAGGAAGAAAACAGTTAAATTTCTAGGTATCGATACAAAGATACCAGCCTAAAAAGCATACAGGTTTAGTACAACATTTACTTTATAGTACAACATTTTATTTAGGACAAAATCAGTCTAGATTTTAATACAGTCCCACAAAAAAATCTAGTCGTGTTCATAACAGCTCATATTGCTTTCTAGGTTTTTTTTTTTTTTTTTTTTTTTTAATTGGTTCAACAACGAACAGACCATTTATTGTAGTGCATTATGGAACCTCGGCTGTGCAGACTAAAGACCTATGATGCCAACATCCTAAATTTTATTGCCTTTCTAGCAGCAGGAAGCCCAAATAGCCCAAATGCCAAATGTTCATTAAATGCATTACTGTCCAATGCACTTCATTATTCCCATGAAGCAAGAAAAGATCCTTTTAAAAAAACAAACAAACAAACAAACAAAAAAAACACATGGTGCATTAAACGCACTCCATATGCTATTCCGAGCCCACTGCTAATACAATGCTCAAAGCCAGCGTCTACAGGTAAAATCAGGCAAGTAAGTTTGTCTCACAGAATCACTGCTGTTCTTTCACCTTCACAGCTATCCAACAGATTTAAAATACTGTTAGAAAGTACTCACATGACTGGCTGTGCTCAAGAGAAAGCATGTAATTGGCAAGTGGGGGGGTGTAGGTCAAACACTGTAGAGTAGCATTAAGAAAACACGTGTTGCCAAGATTGTACAGGCCAACTCCAACACTTTGTGTTTCTTGCCAATCCATACGTATCTTCTCAGGTGGAAAAAGAATCCTTTGTGGCGGAGCAATTCCATCATTAACAACTGCAAGAAAGTTATATTTAAAAAGAGATTTTGTTTGTTTGTTTCTAAGAAAGGTATTAAGTATATATAGGTATAGTGAATATATAAAGTATATATAGGCATAGTAAAAATACTATTCTGCGGGAGCACCTAGAGGAACTAGCTACAATCCAAAACAGAAAAACTTATTGCAGACACCTTTAATACCGCCATCTTCAAATTGGCTGGTCAACACAACGTTTTGGGAAAAAAAAGTTTAGTCAACCATTTTAATTTCTTCCTTATTATATGCTTTTTTCCTTATTATAACTTCAACCACAAACTTAGACTTGAAATTATATGGTAATAAATGCAAGGACAATGTAAAAACAAATAACTAGGAATGACGGTACCCCTACAAATATCAGATCTTTTCCTGAGCAATCTTAACATTCAAAAACCTGTGAATAATGGAACCTGTGAATAGCAACAATCAAACACTTTTCTTTGCAAAACAGAAAAGATATGGATGAATCAGTGCATTACAAAATGCTCCCCACATTTCTCTGTCGACTGTAAATATATCAAAATTAATTTCTGTAACGTCAGTCACTTCAGTTGCCTTAGGAGAATCGCTTTGGAAGTCTTTATTCACAGTAGTCCTGTTCTCTATCAGTGCAACAAGCAAGAACTACCACTTTCTACTTTTGTTCTGAAGAAAACGGAGGCAGGATAAAGCGCACACTTACTTAGATCTCTTTGGGCAAAAGGCTTAGATTTTTCAGAGGATCTACAATAAATAGCACCTCCACATCCTTGGGCCACAGAGACTTGGCTTGAATCTTCTGCAGGTGGTATCCGGCCCCAGTTTGCGGTGCGTGACATCAGTTTTTTAGTACTCGGTTTCTTGGATTTGCCAGACCGCCTTGAAGATGGCTTTTTAGACTTTGAAGATTTGGGCTTGTTAACTATGGTCATTGTTCTCATCTGCGACAGAGACAAATGTTCTGGCTGACGTAAGAATACCAAGAAGCATTCCAAGAAGAAAAGAGTAGTAGAAGTCCTGTCACTTAATCTCAAAGAAACGGCCTTGAAGAACTAACTTGCTGGTATGAATGATTTAAAAGGAATCCCCAAACTAAACACACAAAGGAAAAATTTCCATCAAAACTCTATCAGTATTACTTTTAGCTTCTGCAGAACTAGTGGCTGATGCCATTTCTTTCACTTTCGTAGGATTTTAATCCATTACAACTCTGGAGTCTTTTTAATATAAAAATGCAAATGACATTCTCTGAGGGGAATCAGTTATTTATTGCATTTTTGGAGCTTTGCAATTATCTATTAATTATTACCTATTATCTAATAGATAATGGTTGCGATTTATATATAATTGTTGCTCACGCTAGTAATGGAGCACTATTACTTTACTGCCTGCGCTTTTCTGCTTCGTGTGCACAAAGGTACCTGCATTTCGCTGCTACTTTACTTCTGTCTTTCCAGGGCTCACCCTCTACCTCACTGTCTACTGCACCAGTCATGATGGCTTGGTTGTGATTCTATAATGAGCCTAGCTTTTGAATACACTTTTTCTGGGCGTCACTTTGTGATAGCAAGTTAATTTGTGAGGGCTTATCACCTATGACCTGCTTCTCAGTAGGTACACGTTTGGCCTCTGTTAAGCAGAGAGTCAATCACAGCTTAAGATTTTGTCCAAGATGCCATTCACGAAACTGAGTTTAACCTTGACAGAACTGAGTTTAACCTTTAAACCTGAAGCTCCGTTAAAGAATAAAGCAGCACCCAAGCCAGGAAATAGAAGTTAATCGTCACTTTACCCTGAAACGCACGTAAAGCCGGTGAGCTATTCTGTGCTGGCAGGATTGCTGCCGGGATGGCCGACGAGGCGGCGGGCACAGGGGGCCACAGGACCTGCTCCCCGGGGCCACAGGTCCTGTCACAGGGGGCTGCCGGGGGTCTCCAGGCGCCGGGAACAGCGGCAACAGCGGGGACAGAGGGGACAGCAGCGACAGCAGCCGCCACCTCAGCCGAGGCCGTCTCCACAACTGCCACAACGGCCTCGGAACGCCGCCCAACTCGGAGCTCCAGCGTGACGCCTTTTCAACCTGGCCGCGGTGCTCACGGCTAAAAGCAGAGCGTTTCCTCCGGCGTGTCTTTACTGTCGGTGCCGGACCGGCCCTCACCCCGAGCTCTCCCTGCCGGGACGGCTTTGCGGTTGGGGTTTCCCTCCCGCCGCCGCCGCGGGCAGGCCCCGCGCGCAAGCTGTCCGCGGTGGGGAGCGGCATGTCGCCCGCGGCGAGAGCCCGAGGGCGCGACACGAAAAAGCCCCGACACGAAAAAGCCCCGACGTGCGGGCGAGGCGGCGGGGACACGGCTCTGAGGGAGCGGCCGCTTCGCCCCGCCGTCCTCCTCCCCTCCCGGGCCGCCCCGCCGAGCCCCGTGCGCCTCAGGTGCTGCCCTGAGAGGGCGCTCGGGCACTGGGACAGCTGCCCAGGGCAGTGGTCGTGGCACCGAGCCTGACGGGGGTCCAGAAGTGTTTGAACAATGCTCTCAGACATAGGCTCTGCTTTTGGGGTGGTCCTGTGTGGAGCCAGGAGTTGGACTCGCTCATTATTGTGAGCCCTTTCCACCTTGGGATGTTCTCTGATTCTAGGTCAGCAATCCATTATCTGATGAGAGGTGTGGAGTCATTCGAAGGGAAGAGAGACCAAAACACTTCTGGTTTCCAGAAGCGGGTATTTGGTAACCAAACCGATGATTCCTTTTCTTCTAGAGCGAGTAGCAGCAGGGATCCGCTTTACAATATGCTGGCAACAAGGAAACGAAGAATTGCAAACAAGACGTAGGACTTGAGCAGCAGCTTGTATACATGCATCAGCTTATAAATGAGCACACAGCTGAGCGATAATGCAAAAATTGGACAAACTAAGAGAAGACGTTAACTGTAAATTTTATAGGTATACACTTTACTATGACGTAAGAACTGGGCAAGACCTTTCAGGGAAAAGAGCTGTTGGCATGTAATTTGAAGTAAGCTTCAAATCCCAGAGGATGATTTTGTTGGAACTTTATTCAGCTGAAAACGTGGAAGCCTTGTTTCTGCTTGTGTTAGTTACAGCTCCAGTTTACTTTGGTTGGGAGGGAAGGCATTCCAGGCTAACGTGCTGTACCTGTTCCTTCAGCTCGTTCCGGGGGGGGGGGGGGGGTACAGGAGGAGGGGGACACACACCGAATCCCACATTAGCAAGGATTATCATTTTGACAGGTGTGATTTCTAATGTGTTAATGACCCTTAATGAGCAAAAGGTTACTACAGGCCAGTCTGGAGCTGGTTTTCTCCTTCTTGTTTTTTCCCTTTTATCCCTTCTCTTCCTTGCTTCTGCTAGCTCAAGGCTACCTGTCTCTCTCCTTCCTTATTTTCTCAGCTAAAAGACTACACAAGCTACAGGCCTCCCTATTTTCTTCAAGGTTTCCTTGCTTTTCTCCCAGCTTTGGGACTACACAGGTGTGCTTTGATATTTGCCAGTATAGCTAAAACTCATGCCAGTCTGCTCACGCACAATAAGCAGTAAGAGTTAAGGACTGGTTTCATCTGCTTTTTACATAGTAACATCCTCCTTATGTTTTAGATATGCTGTAGTTAAAGCTTAAAGTAGTTCAAGTAGTTAAGTTAAAGGAGTAAAGTTACTCCTTGTGGAGTAATTGCCTTAAGTGACTAGGCATTATAAGCACCCCTCCATCCCAAAAGCTACCCGCCTCCAAGGGGCAACCACCCCTCACTGAGCACATCCTCTGAATTTCTCGGAGCCTGTGCCTTTAAACGCATGCGAGGTAATTTCTACCAATCACAACCAAGATACGCATGACTGGAGTCACTCAAGCTCCACCTAAAAGATAGAAAATAATATAAATTGGCTTAAGAGAAAGGGAATGTTGGGGAAGATACTGTCACGAAGGATACCTTCTGACATCAGTCGACAGGCTGAGCCTCTCACCCCTCCCCCCCCCCGCCCACTGGGATGCTGCGAGGTAAGATCTGAACGCTTGGTTATACCAGGCGTCTCCACGGAAACTTAGAAATCTCTAGCGTCTTTATGCTTTTTAACATCTTAATACCTAGGCCGTGTACCTGTGCATTTCATGCATGCTAGCTTGCTTTTGCAGACAGTGAATTTATCACTGGCAATCCAAAGGACCTGTGTATCTGTTGCCGTAATAAACTGCACTTAATTGCATTGTTCCTGGCCGTGACAGTTCTCCTTGAACGCGACTAGAGCGAGGGCGTGCTGCGTTGTTGGTGGATCCGTGGCCGTGATAGTTCAGTACTCTGAAGCCGACCGGACCCGTAACGGTCAATCGGCTACACCCCTTAATGCGACACTACTAAAGGAAGAAGATGACAGGGCTTGCATTAGGCACGAGTTGCATTAGGCTTTGCATGTGAAAACATCCCCAAATAATTTCACATGGATTTAACGTTTTTAAAGGGAAAAAAACAGGAAGGTGTAGTCTTTCTGTAAGCTACAGCCCTAGATAGTTAAGGCATCAGCATTCATTCCTTTGCTTGACAACAAACTATGAACATACAGAAGAGTTAAATATTTTCATTGCATTCTTAAAGGCGATTTTTCAGACTTGTGCTTCAGTTGTTGGAGTTGAAGAAATCGGTAGACGCCCTTACTTTTACGTTAAGACCAAAATCTTTATCTAAGATTGTGTTATCTAACACAACTAAACTCCCACCCCCACATGTCTTTTTGGAACTTCTGAAAGATCTTTCTGCAGTCCCACTCTGATGGTCTTTCAGTTGTTGAACCTGAGCTGTGCCTACCGCACCAACGAATGCTTTCATGACACAGTATTTTGTCAAAGCAGTTTTGCTTCTTGGAGCTACAGAAGCAGCTCTGGCTACATGATAGGGAACTGTGCTGCACTGGCAAAAACAGACTTACTTACAGACTTAACACCACTTGCTAACTTGATCTATTTCAAATCTCATTTTAACTTTAAAGAGCAATCAGTTTTGCGGTTCCTGTCTTACTAAGTTGCCTTGTTTTGCATGGAAGGTCAGCCTGTGAATGTTTTGCTTTATTGCATGCTTCAAAAAAAGGCTGAGAGGAAGAGACTGGAGGAACCTTTTCTATTCTATAGACTTTCCCCCACGAATGTGGAATTGCAGGCTACTTGGATGAATGTTCGAATGTAAGGGAGCAAGCCTCAGCCAAAGGAGGTAGAATCCTTGCTTAAGAAGAAGTAGCAGTGTGGGGACATCTTTGCTTAATGGGAGCCGTTTAAACTCTTCATAGAAACTCAATAAGCTCTACATCTTATGTTTGGAAAGCAGTATGGTTACGCAGCTGCTAACCTAATGACTTGAGTCTTCTGCTCTGCAACCACGTTTTGTTTTCAAGCAGTGCATACATCAGTTTAGGCTTTGGACAAGGAGATTTGTAATGCAAATAGTGATAAACCAGAATCAGTGCTACTGACGAGTGTAATGGTGAAATGCAGCAAATCAAGTGTTCCTGGAGAACTGTGAGATTACAAAACCAATAAGCCATGAAGCACTTTTTTTTTTTTTTTTTAATCAATTCTTATATGCTGAAATAACACCTTCAAGAAAATCTGTTTATCCAGCCAGGCGACGGTGTCTACCTGTAAGCACAAAGGAAACGCCTTGAGAGTTCGTTTGCTGTATTTGAAGTTCTTATACCCTGCAGAAATAATTATTTAGAGTAACATGTAACTGAGGAGATCGTAGCAGGAAGTATATTATTTCTAGCATTAAATTGCTGCCCCGTTGCCAGTGCAATCTAGGGAGAGAACTGTATATAATAGTTAAACTCCCCTGGACTGACTTAAATTTTAAAATATTCTGACAAAGTAAGCTCTAAATCACTTGACATTTTGAACAGTTTTAAACGGGTACAAAACCGAAGCTTTATAAACCAAGCAGCATTTATAATGCTTCATATATAAAAACAATGCCTATTTTTAAGATTTGTTACATATCTATGTAGATACGCTTGCTGGAAAAGCCAGGTCTGTTGTAGACCAAATGCTGCAGATTAAGACTTGTGGCTTACCAGTTCCATTTCTGTATTTTCTTGGAAAATGTTTCGAGTTAGAGTTTAAATATAAAATGTAAATACTGTACAGATATATATTGAAATAAGTATTTCTTGGTGTACACAGGTGATTTGCATGACAAATACTCTGTATCGATCATTGTTAAAAACGCAATGTTCTGTGTAAATCCACTGCGTATTAATCTTTTCATTTATCATCAAGAGCTGTTACTTAAGCCTGGACATTCTCAAAAATAAAGTGTGAAACTATATACCATTGTGTAGCTCCTCCTTTATCAAGAGTACATGCAAGATAATTGCTCCTTTTTTTTTTCTTTCTAGAGGATGATTCAATTTTATAGCATGGATTATAACCGCTCTTGCAAGTGACCTTCTTTTAAGCACAACAGTTTAAATGATCAGGTTACAGAGAAAACCCTTTCACTGCAAAATAGATTCAATAAAGACTTGTGGCTTACCAGTTTCATTTCAAAACCCAAGGTGTTGGGTTTGATGGAAAAATGGTTGGTTTGGATGGTAAAAAGGTCGTCCGTTTTGATGGTAGGTTTAGTCTGAGTATTGAAGGCTTCCATCAGTAAGCTCTGCATCTGAAAGACAAAGGGAAGAAATGTCATTCCCTGTTGTGATACTCAACATGGAACTGTCTGGCTCAGTGGTTTTCTTTCTAAAGAGAGAAGTCACAAGCCTGCACACAGCTTGATCTGCTCTCTGACTACAGGGCTGAACTGACTGGAGAAGGCAGCTTCCAAAGCCCTCCCATTAAACTGACTGCATTTCAGTTCCATGCTAAAATTGGTCAACTGTACAGAATATTAGGACAAAGCTACCTGTTTTGATAGCAAACGGTAGACCTTAGGTAAGTTGCATTCATTTGAAGGTTTGACTGGACGGCATCCTTGTTTTACTAGTGATCTTGTGGTCAAGCTGACCAAATCCTAGCCACAGAACAGAAGCGTTCAGAAACTGGCTAGAGAGAGCACTTATTAGAGAGAGCAGGAATTTAACTGCTTTAACGCTGCTCTTTCTCTCACGTATCTGGAATTTCCTTAAATCACAAATTATCACTAGCTATCCTTGTTAATTTATTCAAAGTAACATGAGTCCAGGTGAAAAGGCACACTCTAACAAGTCCTCAGTTGTTCCTAGTCTGCTCCTAGCTTACTTGAGAGGTTCAATACAGTAAGAAATAAATAAATAAATAAATAACCTGCTGAAGTGGCCTTTTTTCAGATTAGATTCCACCATTCAGAAAATCCTGCTTAAGAGATGTTTTTTCTTTTCTTTGAAAGACTGACCTTCCCCCACATGAAACTAATTAGTATCTTTAGGCTTGATGAAATACATGAATTCCTCAATTTACCAAAATTGCTTTGCACAGCCCTCCCATCCTGCTTATGTTGCAAGCAGCGTATCTAAGTGGGGTACTGTTGGGGTACATCTCTTTCACTCATGTAGCCCAGTGATCCCAATGCCCTGGACTTGTGTAATGTGTGCAAGACATTTACTTTCTCCCTATACTTTTGACTGGTTTAGAATAAGCGAGTTCGCCATCTGCTGGCCAGAGAATTCACCGAAACCCAAAGAGCATTAGAGCAGACGCATTTTCTTCTGTGCTATTCCTGATTTATCAGCTAGAAGAGACACAGTTTAGTACAATCAGGATTCTTTTGACATTAGTAGCATAAAAAGTCTATTTTTGCAACACTGGTATTTGAAAGACCTCCGTTCAGTCCCTAATTTTGTTCTTGATAATGGGACAGATTGTATTAATGTTTGCAAGAATGTGTGAACAACCAGCCTCCCCTCCATGTCGTATTTTAAGATTAAAACTTGTGGTCGTCCCTGTCTCAAAACACAGTCATGCTTTGCAACAATCGCACTCCCTCTTTAGCTTGAAGGAACTTGTCAGTGCCAGAATCTACTGACTATGGCAATTTACTTCATCATCCAAACCGGGCAGAATTTTTGAAAACCTCTAGCAAGATTTCACTTCTCCAAACATTATGTAGAAGACATTCAGCTGTAAAGCAAGAAGATGAAGTCCTTTGTTTCCTATGCCAGAATGACATTTTCAACACTGAACAGGATTGTCACCGACCGTTAACTGGTTGTTAAGTTGTGGCTAGGTATAAAATGTAGAAAATGTTTAAAAATAAAACTTGCCTTTGGATAGTGAACTGTCTTCTTCGGGGATTACTTCAGTTACCTGTAAGAGGAAAACAGATGATTTGGGGGGGTTGTTTGTTTTTAAGAACGGGTGCAGTCTTGCCAGTAATTTAGCTGGTATTTTTCAAAGTGACCTCTTAGAAACTTTACAGCACTGTTGAATCAACATGTCTCTAACCCTACAATTAAATAATGCTAAAAGATGCAGCAATTTATCTTCCTGCAAGTGCTTATTAAGATATCTGAGTAACTGCGACCGTGGCTTCATCACAGATATATATATATATATATATATTTAATACTACACACTTCTGCTCAGAAAGAAAATCACGGAAAATGTAAAATTTCATTTGAGATGCTGAATTTGTTGCAGTGTGAGATCTTCTTCATCACATGATTCTATTCGTAATTAAACCATATTATCTACTGAGAGACCAAGATTACGACAAGAACAGCACAGAGTTCAGCATGAAGCCGATCAGGAGCTCAAGTTTGTACTTATTTTTTTGTAAGGAGATGTACCAAGCTGGCTTTTTTATTGTTTCATCAGCACATTTCTAAGCCTATATGAGCAGGGGAAAAAAAAAAAAAACAAAAAAAACCCAAGTAGAACAATTGCAGGGCTCCTCAGTTTACAGCATGAGGTCGCTTTTTCCAGGTGAAAAGCAGAGCCATAAGTGGCAGTACACTAAAGCCCTGGCACGTGGAGATCCGAGAGGAGAGCTGTTTGGCCCTCCTTTTCACTCCTGGGAACCACATACCTCAAAACCCACAGACTATGGGATATATCTCAGAGAAATCTTGGGAAAGGAGAGCATGAAGAGCATGTTTGTAAATTTATTTCTCCCTGGGCTTCTTCTGCTTCTCCAAGAAATACTTGTTTGAATATAACTTTGGCAGCAGTACTTATGCTGTTTTGCACCTACCACATTTAAAACTCCTACAAAAAACTGAAAAGTTAGACTGAAAAGCATCTCTTTCCGTTCTACTTTGTAAAGCTGCATGTTTTCCTCATGCAAAACAACAGGGGAATGGAAGCTAGAAAAGGAAATGCTGAATGTAAAACAAAACAAAACAAACCTCAGCCCTCCAGGACAAAAGCCGATAACTAAGTGCTTTCTAACATGCTGATTAGGTTTCAAGAGGATACCGCTTTAAATAAGTGTAATTGTCTGTCCATAGGCAGAAGCTGAATAATGGCAGGATGAATATCTATACTTAATTTTTTGTTACTGTCTTCCTGTAGCACACAGGGACTTGTTACGTTTAGGGAAAATGCTAACCTAATGGAGGGTTTAAACCATAAGCTAGTTTGTTATACCAAAATGACTGAGAGAACAAAGCATAAAGTGTTTTCAGATTTCTAGTACACCTTGATTGCTATCCATTAAACTTAAGACAGGTTAAACAAAGCACAGGAAATAAGAGAACTCCTAGTCCCACAACTGGCAAATTGTGCGCACACTTTCCATTCCTGAGAAAATAATACACAAACCTGAAAAATGCATTTAACTGAGAAACGAAGACATCCTTGTCCTATTGGAAGACTAAGGTGACAGCTCTTGGGCTCAGTGATTTTCAGGTAAGCTCCAGTCTTCAACTTGCAGACACCAGTGACAGCTCCTTTTTTTGCACTGAAAGGGAAAATGTTTCAACAACACATTGAAAACATACTTAAGGGACAAGAAACAAAATCAAGACTGCAGTGAGAAGGAAAACAGAAAAACAATACTGGGAAAAAAAAAAAAAAAGAGAAAAGAGAAAAGACCTTGGTCTTTGTATCGACCAACGAGATAAGCCTTACACATTTTTAAGTTTATTTTTGACGATTGATTGATGCGTTACCAGATATTAAGTACTAATCAAGAGCAAATATTAACACTAGTAAGAATAAATCCGATCCGCCAGCCCTTATTCAAAATACATCAATTTCTAATTTGGAGACAACGTCTCTCTGACAAGGAAGTAGAAAAGCTGTAAATACCGATATAGTTTCCTCTCCCGATGTTCCATATACATACCGACGCTGTTCCTACACCTACACTCTGAGCATAAATTTATGTTGACATGAGTATCGGGTGTTATTTCTCTCTCTGTTTGCCTTGAGAGACTCTCCTCCTGTCCACTGAAAAGTAAACTCAAGATTCCAGATCAGTTAAGACAGTTGCTAGCCCCCCATTCAGAGTTCTGCAGCAGCACTGTTCAGATTTTTCAGCAGTCTCTTTACAAAATGACCACTTATAAGTGTACAAAAACACTTATCACCTAGCTTCTCAGTAGGTACACGTTTGGCCTCTCTTAAGCAGAGAGTCAATCACAGCTTAAGATTTTATACAAGATCCCATTTTCAAGTTTGGGGTTATTTCAGAAAATCTTTTTGCCTAGAAACAGTACTACTAGTAACACTTGAACTGGTTTGCCAGCACAACCTTTTACCGTGTTAGAAATGATGTTGACTTCTACCTTCATGTAGCATACATAGTGTCCTGTGCGACAGTTGATTCCATGATGCACCAGCACCGCATATAAGGCGTAGAGGAGTGGTTCTCCACTTGACTGAGACATGTAGGCTCGGAGGTCCAAATACTCAGGATATTTTACCTCCTAAAGAGAGACCAAGAAGATAGAAAAATTATATCAGAGTACTTCGCGGACTAGCCAGAGAAAAACACTTCCAAAAAACAGAGACTGGAATTATATGAATATATTTCTTGATTCACTAAAAATAAGTCTTCCCATAAGCAATGTTTAATACTAGAAGTTGCAGACAACTGTTTCCTGATGAATTAGCCTTCTCAGAGGAAAGTATATGCTTCTTGTCAAGCAGGAACTTTACTGATATTAAGAGAAAAATGAAAAAAAGAGAAAATGAAAATAAAAGCAGACCATTTCTCTATATTCTTAAGGTATATTCTTAATATACCTTGTTGATCTTTCCACCTGTGAAATCTGCAAATCTTTTCAGTGATATTGTGAGAACGTTGGAAGAACGGTGTATGGTAAATCTCTTGGATGCAGGAACCATCTTTTTACACCTTAAAAACAAGCAGAGACAAGTGTTTGAAAGCATCATCTTTTTTGCCCCCAAAACAAACTCGTTTTAATGTCTCATGCATGCTTATGCTATTTGAATGATATTTACTTGCATCATATGTTTGGTTTTTTCTTTTCATAAACCCATGCACTGCATGTCACGTTTGTTAATACAGAGAAGAAGGTAAGTTTTACCAACAACTCAGAGCATAGCGGGAACAGGAATCTCTCACGAAAGCGTATTACCAGGGAGTTATAAAATATAAACAAAAAATAGTAAAAATGAGTTATATATAAGACTAATAACAGTTATCAGCAATGGAAAAAGTACTGTACATGTGCAAGGCCTTTCCTTTTAAGCTCACAAAAAGACGGAAAATTCTGGCTTTAAGTGTGACTGAACCGATCACACCTCAAAGAGCACGTTAAGGAAGGACCATGCAATTCAGATGTGAGGTGCTATTACAGTTCTTTCTCTTCCTCAGACATCACTTATGAGAATCCTGAATACGCTGCATGTTGCTTTCTAGGATCCGCAGGCCAAGACGAACCTGGGATTAAATTGCTTTAATAACCTATTGGACGCTCTTGATTCGACACCCTAATTTCCTTAGTATCCAACAACAAGAAGTGGATACTGCATTTTTCATTTAGAGGGGTCAGGCATGAATTCTACAGAACTGAGCCGGGCACTCTGTGCTTTTCTGAGGGGATGTTTGACTAACAGCTTGTTTTGCCAAACCATCTTATGCAAATATTCAATTGTTTCTCACATACGTAGAAACATCTTACATATTGATCAGCACAGAGAGCGCCTGAACTCAACAGGCTTTCCCTGTGCACGGGTTAGGCTTAAGGGAGCTCATTTCGGACATTAGTCCACATCGACAGGTTTCACAGTTCAAGAGCTGTGCAAGACGCTGTTTAGTGAGCCAGCACAGGCTGCTAACATTCATTACCACAGAGCCAGCTCACATTCCCTGACACTCAATCTAACTTTGTTTCACAGTGAACGCTAGGACCTGCAGGAACCTGCTGCTGCCTTCCACTCCAAATCATTCTCCATAGCTCCTTGCTTCAGCTCACCACTACTAGAAAATGAAGCAACAACAACAACAACAATGCTGCGTCTCCTTATTTCTAAATGAAGTTAAAGGATAACTTACGCTCTAAGTCATGTAATATATAAAACTAATATCTAGTATTAAGACATAATTAGTAATAATCTTACTCGCTACATTTATAGCAATTCTCTCCATCCAGCTCTTCAGGTTTCACAAATAGTTCTAGAGCTCTGGTAACAGATGAAACCGCCTAGAGGAGCGAGAGAGAAGAGCGTAAAGTCACTGTAAATTCAAAATTCCAGAGACGCACTAGGAGTTTATAAGAGAACCTGACTAACACATACTTAAGCGATCTACTATGAGCACTGTCAAGAAGGAGGCAGAAAGAGCATGCTCAGCGTTTACCTCACCTGGAAGTCATTCTACTTTGAAACAAATCATTTTCCAGTAACGCAGACAGCATCTATAGTGTGCTTTCTCATCAATACTGGCAACAAATCCAACAGTCTAACAATTAGACGTATATTGAGGTAGAACAACAAAGAAGTGTGACAGTATTATACTTTGCGCAGCAATAAAATTCTTTCCCCTTAAACCCAATGCAGACGTGGAGACTATTTACAGGGGTTCCACAGAAGGACAAAGTCCAATCCACTTTCTAACCACCACCAAGCTCTTATATTTTAACATTGTACGTGGTTTGGTTTTTTAAGTTAAACAAGTTTAATTTAGAAAGTTATACATGTACTTAAACATCATGAATTATATTTACAAAACCTCCTACCTTTACATCCAAAGTGATATCAAGAAATGCCTCATACGTATCCGAAACTGCTTTGCAATTCAAGCACTTCACTGGAAGCAAAATATAAATGCTTAACAACACGTGAAGGAGACTAACTGTCCACATTCAAGTTGTCGATAGATACTACTTCAGACAAACTACAGACTGCTTTACTACCGACAAAAGACACAGATCAGTTCTAAGGACAGGAATATTTTTAAAAGTACCTCTTGATCTTAGAAATCCTCCAAATATTTGATGAATGATGGTGGTAGCTTGAGAAGATCTGTCCAATCTGGAAATAAATTATAATCAGACCTCAGAAGATTTAAGGCACACAGTTAACTCTTCAAAGAGTTTTATGAAAACCAAGGATGACCTAGACTTTCAGTTTTGATAGTAAATAAAGGCCTAAAAGGTGCTAGAGAACGTATAAAAGTGAATTTGTTTATGCTTACTTGGTGCTTCCATTCAAGCACGCTTCCTGCATAGCATCAACAGTATAGCGCAAGAACTCGTGTGCGTCTTCTTGACTGCCAAAACGGAAATGTTGTCCTATTCCTAAATAAGAAGATGATAGTATTCACCTCATTTAAAAATGAAGTAATTCTCCTGTTTCTAAAATCTCTCTTCTTTACAGTGTTAAAACCATTTATACACATCAAATAATTATTTGAAGATTACAAGATGCTGAAAAAGAAACACATCTGAAGCCACTTACGACTGAGATTATTGATAACACGCGTAGGCTCGATGGCATCAACAGTGCAACGCAGGGCCTGGTTAATGTGAGTCTCCATCGTGCACATCATGCAAAAATCTTGTTCACGACCTGAAGAGTGAAAGAAGAAAGCATCCCAGTCTAGCGAAACAGACATAACTACAAACAAACATATAAGTAACATTTAAACTATAGATACAATATCCACTCTCCTTGTCCCAACAGTCTCCTAACATTTCATTTCACACAACTTTATAGAATAAAAATATCCATTAAGCCTGTATTCAAGTGCATTTTGTGATGAGAAATCTAAAAGACTACTGCAAAGTCACGTTTGTAAAGGCTGACAGGAATGTGAACTCCACAGGTTGCAAAATGTATGAGGAAAGAATATTTGACCTTGATGATACAGCATTAAGAGAACGTGGGTTATTTTCAGCACAGTGCTGTCAGGTGAGCTTCATGATACAGAGCTACGAGTCCTTTGGGAGAAAGGAAAAATTACAGTAATGTATGTAATAGTACTTCTGCCCTCCTTTTTTCAACAGGATTCTTAACTGAAACGATTTCTATATACAGGAAGAAAACAGTTAAATTTCTAGGTATCGATACAAAGATACCAGCCTAAAAAGCATACAGGTTTAGTACAACATTTACTTTATAGTACAACATTTTATTTAGGACAAAATCAGTCTAGATTTTAATACAGTCCCACAAAAAAATCTAGTCGTGTTCATAACAGCTCATATTGCTTTCTAGGTTTTTTTTGTTTTTTTTTTTTTTTTTAATTGGTTCAACAACGAACAGACCATTTATTGTAGTGCATTATGGAACCTCGGCTGTGCAGACTAAAGACCTATGATGCCAACATCCTAAATTTTATTGCCTTTCTAGCAGCAGGAAGCCCAAATAGCCCAAATGCCAAATGTTCATTAAATGCATTACTGTCCAATGCACTTCATTATTCCCATGAAGCAAGAAAAGATCCTTTTAAAAAAACAAACAAACAAACAAACAAAAAAAACACATGGTGCATTAAACGCACTCCATATGCTATTCCGAGCCCACTGCTAATACAATGCTCAAAGCCAGCGTCTACAGGTAAAATCAGACAAGTAAGTTTGTCTCACAGAATCACTGCTGTTCTTTCACCTTCACAGCTATCCAACAGATTTAAAATACTGTTAGAAAGTACTCACATGACTGGCTGTGCTCAAGAGAAAGCATGTAATTGGCAAGTGGGGGGGTGTAGGTCAAACACTGTAGAGTAGCATTAAGAAAACACGTGTTGCCAAGATTGTACAGGCCAACTCCAACACTTTGTGTTTCTTGCCAATCCATACGTATCTTCTCAGGTGGAAAAAGAATCCTTTGTGGCGGAGCAATTCCATCATTAACAACTGCAAGAAAGTTATATTTAAAAAGAGATTTTGTTTGTTTGTTTCTAAGAAAGGTATTAAGTATATATAGGTATAGTGAATATATAAAGTATATATAGGCATAGTAAAAATACTATTCTGCGGGAGCACCTAGAGGAACTAGCTACAATCCAAAACAGAAAAACTTATTGCAGACACCTTTAATACCGCCATCTTCAAATTGGCTGGTCAACACAACGTTTTGGGAAAAAAAAGTTTAGTCAACCATTTTAATTTCTTCCTTATTATATGCTTTTTTCCTTATTATAACTTCAACCACAAACTTAGACTTGAAATTATATGGTAATAAATGCAAGGACAATGTAAAAACAAATAACTAGGAATGACGGTACCCCTACAAATATCAGATCTTTTCCTGAGCAATCTTAACATTCAAAAACCTGTGAATAATGGAACCTGTGAATAGCAACAATCAAACACTTTTCTTTGCAAAACAGAAAAGATATGGATGAATCAGTGCATTACAAAATGCTCCCCACATTTCTCTGTCGACTGTAAATATATCAAAATTAATTTCTGTAACGTCAGTCACTTCAGTTGCCTTAGGAGAATCGCTTTGGAAGTCTTTATTCACAGTAGTCCTGTTCTCTATCAGTGCAACAAGCAAGAACTACCACTTTCTACTTTTGTTTTGAAGAAAACGGAGGCAGGATAAAGCGCACACTTACTTAGATCTCTTTGGGCAAAAGGCTTAGATTTTTCAGAGGATCTACAATAAATAGCACCTCCACATCCTTGGGCCACAGAGACTTGGCTTGAATCTTCTGCAGGTGGTATCCGGCCCCAGTTTGCGGTGCGTGACATCAGTTTTTTAGTACTCGGTTTCTTGGATTTGCCAGACCGCCTTGAAGATGGCTTTTTAGACTTTGAAGATTTGGGCTTGTTAACTATGGTCATTGTTCTCATCTGCGACAGAGACAAATGTTCTGGCTGACGTAAGAATACCAAGAAGCATTCCAAGAAGAAAAGAGTAGTAGAAGTCCTGTCACTTAATCTCAAAGAAACGGCCTTGAAGAACTAACTTGCTGGTATGAATGATTTAAAAGGAATCCCCAAACTAAACACACAAAGGAAAAATTTCCATCAAAACTCTATCAGTATTACTTTTAGCTTCTGCAGAACTAGTGGCTGATGCCATTTCTTTCACTTTCGTAGGATTTTAATCCATTACAACTCTGGAGTCTTTTTAATATAAAAATGCAAATGACATTCTCTGAGGGGAATCAGTTATTTATTGCATTTTTGGAGCTTTGCAATTATCTATTAATTATTACCTATTATCTAATAGATAATGGTTGCGATTTATATATAATTGTTGCTCACGCTAGTAATGGAGCACTATTACTTTACTGCCTGCGCTTTTCTGCTTCGTGTGCACAAAGGTACCTGCATTTCGCTGCTACTTTACTTCTGTCTTTCCAGGGCTCACCCTCTACCTCACTGTCTACTGCACCAGTCATGATGGCTTGGTTGTGATTCTATAATGAGCCTAGCTTTTGAATACACTTTTTCTGGGCGTCACTTTGTGATAGCAAGTTAATTTGTGAGGGCTTATCACCTATGACCTGCTTCTCAGTAGGTACACGTTTGGCCTCTGTTAAGCAGAGAGTCAATCACAGCTTAAGATTTTGTCCAAGATGCCATTCACGAAACTGAGTTTAACCTTGACAGAACTGAGTTTAACCTTTAAACCTGAAGCTCCGTTAAAGAATAAAGCAGCACCCAAGCCAGGAAATAGAAGTTAATCGTCACTTTACCCTGAAACGCACGTAAAGCCGGTGAGCTATTCTGTGCTGGCAGGATTGCTGCCGGGATGGCCGACGAGGCGGCGGGCACAGGGGGCCACAGGACCTGCTCCCCGGGGCCACAGGTCCTGTCACAGGGGGCTGCCGGGGGTCTCCAGGCGCCGGGAACAGCGGCAACAGCGGGGACAGAGGGGACAGCAGCGACAGCAGCCGCCACCTCAGCCGAGGCCGTCTCCACAACTGCCACAACGGCCTCGGAACGCCGCCCAACTCGGAGCTCCAGCGTGACGCCTTTTCAACCTGGCCGCGGTGCTCACGGCTAAAAGCAGAGCGTTTCCTCCGGCGTGTCTTTACTGTCGGTGCCGGACCGGCCCTCACCCCGAGCTCTCCCTGCCGGGAGGGCTTTGCGGTTGGGGTTTCCCTCCCGCCGCCGCCGCGGGCAGGCCCCGCGCGCAAGCTGTCCGCGCTGGGGAGCGGCATGTCGCCCGCGGCGAGAGCCCGAGGGCGCGACACGAAAAAGCCCCGACACGAAAAAGCCCCGACGTGCGGGCGAGGCGGCGGGGACACGGCTCTGAGGGAGCGGCCGCTTCGCCCCGCCGTCCTCCTCCCCTCCCGGGCCGCCCCGCCGAGCCCCGTGCGCCTCAGGTGCTGCCCTGAGAGGGCGCTCGGGCACTGGGACAGCTGCCCAGGGCAGTGGTCGTGGCACCGAGCCTGACGGGGGT
Source organism: Anser brachyrhynchus (assembly GCF_964034855.1). NCBI lineage: Eukaryota > Metazoa > Chordata > Aves > Anseriformes > Anatidae > Anser > Anser brachyrhynchus. The sequence goes on from NC_137700.1 coordinate 3,310,531, forward strand.
CCAGAAGTGTTTGAACAATGCTCTCAGACATAGGCTCTGCTTTTGGGGTGGTCCTGTGTGGAGCCAGGAGTTGGACTCGCTCATTATTGTGAGCCCTTTCCACCTTGGGATGTTCTCTGATTCTAGGTCAGCAATCCATTATCTGATGAGAGGTGTGGAGTCATTCGAAGGGAAGAGAGACCAAAACACTTCTGGTTTCCAGAAGCGGGTATTTGGTAACCAAACCGATGATTCCTTTTCTTCTAGAGCGAGTAGCAGCAGGGATCCGCTTTACAATATGCTGGCAACAAGGAAACGAAGAATTGCAAACAAGACGTAGGACTTGAGCAGCAGCTTGTATACATGCATCAGCTTATAAATGAGCACACAGCTGAGCGATAATGCAAAAATTGGACAAACTAAGAGAAGACGTTAACTGTAAATTTTATAGGTATACACTTTACTATGACGTAAGAACTGGGCAAGACCTTTCAGGGAAAAGAGCTGTTGGCATGTAATTTGAAGTAAGCTTCAAATCCCAGAGGATGATTTTGTTGGAACTTTATTCAGCTGAAAACGTGGAAGCCTTGTTTCTGCTTGTGTTAGTTACAGCTCCAGTTTACTTTGGTTGGGAGGGAAGGCATTCCAGGCTAACGTGCTGTACCTGTTCCTTCAGCTCGTTCCGGGGGGGGGGGGGTACAGGAGGAGGGGGACACACACCGAATCCCACATTAGCAAGGATTATCATTTTGACAGGTGTGATTTCTAATGTGTTAATGACCCTTAATGAGCAAAAGGTTACTACAGGCCAGTCTGGAGCTGGTTTTCTCCTTCTTGTTTTTTCCCTTTTATCCCTTCTCTTCCTTGCTTCTGCTAGCTCAAGGCTACCTGTCTCTCTCCTTCCTTATTTTCTCAGCTAAAAGACTACAAAAGCTACAGGCCTCCCTATTTTCTTCAAGGTTTCCTTGCTTTTCTCCCAGCTTTGGGACTACACAGGTGTGCTTTGATATTTGCCAGTATAGCTAAAACTCATGCCAGTCTGCTCACGCACAATAAGCAGTAAGAGTTAAGGACTGGTTTCATCTGCTTTTTACATAGTAACATCCTCCTTATGTTTTAGATATGCTGTAGTTAAAGCTTAAAGTAGTTCAAGTAGTTAAGTTAAAGGAGTAAAGTTACTCCTTGTGGAGTAATTGCCTTAAGTGACTAGGCATTATAAGCACCCCTCCATCCCAAAAGCTACCCGCCTCCAAGGGGCAACCACCCCTCACTGAGCACATCCTCTGAATTTCTCGGAGCCTGTGCCTTTAAACGCATGCGAGGTAATTTCTACCAATCACAACCAAGATACGCATGACTGGAGTCACTCAAGCTCCACCTAAAAGATAGAAAATAATATAAATTGGCTTAAGAGAAAGGGAATGTTGGGGAAGATACTGTCACGAAGGATACCTTCTGACATCAGTCGACAGGCTGAGCCTCTCACCCCTCCCCCCCCCCGCCCACTGGGATGCTGCGAGGTAAGATCTGAACGCTTGGTTATACCAGGCGTCTCCACGGAAACTTAGAAATCTCTAGCGTCTTTATGCTTTTTAACATCTTAATACCTAGGCCGTGTACCTGTGCATTTCATGCATGCTAGCTTGCTTTTGCAGACAGTGAATTTATCACTGGCAATCCAAAGGACCTGTGTATCTGTTGCCGTAATAAACTGCACTTAATTGCATTGTTCCTGGCCGTGACAGTTCTCCTTGAACGCGACTAGAGCGAGGGCGTGCTGCGTTGTTGGTGGATCCGTGGCCGTGATAGTTCAGTACCCTGAAGCCGACCGGACCCGTAACGGTCAATCGGCTACACCCCTTAATGCGACACTACTAAAGGAAGAAGATGACAGGGCTTGCATTAGGCACGAGTTGCATTAGGCTTTGCATGTGAAAACATCCCCAAATAATTTCACATGGATTTAACGTTTTTAAAGGGAAAAAAACAGGAAGGTGTAGTCTTTCTGTAAGCTACAGCCCTAGATAGTTAAGGCATCAGCATTCATTCCTTTGCTTGACAACAAACTATGAACATACAGAAGAGTTAAATATTTTCATTGCATTCTTAAAGGCGATTTTTCAGACTTGTGCTTCAGTTGTTGGAGTTGAAGAAATCGGTAGACGCCCTTACTTTTACGTTAAGACCAAAATCTTTATCTAAGATTGTGTTATCTAACACAACTAAACTCCCACCCCCACATGTCTTTTTGGAACTTCTGAAAGATCTTTCTGCAGTCCCACTCTGATGGTCTTTCAGTTGTTGAACCTGAGCTGTGCCTACCGCACCAACGAATGCTTTCATGACACAGTATTTTGTCAAAGCAGTTTTGCTTCTTGGAGCTACAGAAGCAGCTCTGGCTACATGATAGGGAACTGTGCTGCACTGGCAAAAACAGACTTACTTACAGACTTAACACCACTTGCTAACTTGATCTATTTCAAATCTCATTTTAACTTTAAAGAGCAATCAGTTTTGCGGTTCCTGTCTTACTAAGTTGCCTTGTTTTGCATGGAAGGTCAGCCTGTGAATGTTTTGCTTTATTGCATGCTTCAAAAAAAGGCTGAGAGGAAGAGACTGGAGGAACCTTTTCTATTCTATAGACTTTCCCCCACGAATGTGGAATTGCAGGCTACTTGGATGAATGTTCGAATGTAAGGGAGCAAGCCTCAGCCAAAGGAGGTAGAATCCTTGCTTAAGAAGAAGTAGCAGTGTGGGGACATCTTTGCTTAATGGGAGCCGTTTAAACTCTTCATAGAAACTCAATAAGCTCTACATCTTATGTTTGGAAAGCAGTATGGTTACGCAGCTGCTAACCTAATGACTTGAGTCTTCTGCTCTGCAACCACGTTTTGTTTTCAAGCAGTGCATACATCAGTTTAGGCTTTGGACAAGGAGATTTGTAATGCAAATAGTGATAAACCAGAATCAGTGCTACTGACGAGTGTAATGGTGAAATGCAGCAAATCAAGTGTTCCTGGAGAACTGTGAGATTACAAAACCAATAAGCCATGAAGCACTTTTTTTTTTTTTTTTTAATCAATTCTTATATGCTGAAATAACACCTTCAAGAAAATCTGTTTATCCAGCCAGGCGACGGTGTCTACCTGTAAGCACAAAGGAAACGCCTTGAGAGTTCGTTTGCTGTATTTGAAGTTCTTATACCCTGCAGAAATAATTATTTAGAGTAACATGTAACTGAGGAGATCGTAGCAGGAAGTATATTATTTCTAGCATTAAATTGCTGCCCCGTTGCCAGTGCAATCTAGGGAGAGAACTGTATATAATAGTTAAACTCCCCTGGACTGACTTAAATTTTAAAATATTCTGACAAAGTAAGCTCTAAATCACTTGACATTTTGAACAGTTTTAAACGGGTACAAAACCGAAGCTTTATAAACCAAGCAGCATTTATAATGCTTCATATATAAAAACAATGCCTATTTTTAAGATTTGTTACATATCTATGTAGATACGCTTGCTGGAAAAGCCAGGTCTGTTGTAGACCAAATGCTGCAGATTAAGACTTGTGGCTTACCAGTTCCATTTCTGTATTTTCTTGGAAAATGTTTCGAGTTAGAGTTTAAATATAAAATGTAAATACTGTACAGATATATATTGAAATAAGTATTTCTTGGTGTACACAGGTGATTTGCATGACAAATACTCTGTATCGATCATTGTTAAAAACGCAATGTTCTGTGTAAATCCACTGCGTATTAATCTTTTCATTTATCATCAAGAGCTGTTACTTAAGCCTGGACATTCTCAAAAATAAAGTGTGAAACTATATACCATTGTGTAGCTCCTCCTTTATCAAGAGTACATGCAAGATAATTGCTCCTTTTTTTTTTCTTTCTAGAGGATGATTCAATTTTATAGCATGGATTATAACCGCTCTTGCAAGTGACCTTCTTTTAAGCACAACAGTTTAAATGATCAGGTTACAGAGAAAACCCTTTCACTGCAAAATAGATTCAATAAAGACTTGTGGCTTACCAGTTTCATTTCAAAACCCAAGGTGTTGGGTTTGATGGAAAAATGGTTGGTTTGGATGGTAAAAAGGTCGTCCGTTTTGATGGTAGGTTTAGTCTGAGTATTGAAGGCTTCCATCAGTAAGCTCTGCATCTGAAAGACAAAGGGAAGAAATGTCATTCCCTGTTGTGATACTCAACATGGAACTGTCTGGCTCAGTGGTTTTCTTTCTAAAGAGAGAAGTCACAAGCCTGCACACAGCTTGATCTGCTCTCTGACTACAGGGCTGAACTGACTGGAGAAGGCAGCTTCCAAAGCCCTCCCATTAAACTGACTGCATTTCAGTTCCATGCTAAAATTGGTCAACTGTACAGAATATTAGGACAAAGCTACCTGTTTTGATAGCAAACGGTAGACCTTAGGTAAGTTGCATTCATTTGAAGGTTTGACTGGACGGCATCCTTGTTTTACTAGTGATCTTGTGGTCAAGCTGACCAAATCCTAGCCACAGAACAGAAGCGTTCAGAAACTGGCTAGAGAGAGCACTTATTAGAGAGAGCAGGAATTTAACTGCTTTAACGCTGCTCTTTCTCTCACGTATCTGGAATTTCCTTAAATCACAAATTATCACTAGCTATCCTTGTTAATTTATTCAAAGTAACATGAGTCCAGGTGAAAAGGCACACTCTAACAAGTCCTCAGTTGTTCCTAGTCTGCTCCTAGCTTACTTGAGAGGTTCAATACAGTAAGAAATAAATAAATAAATAAATAACCTGCTGAAGTGGCCTTTTTTCAGATTAGATTCCACCATTCAGAAAATCCTGCTTAAGAGATGTTTTTTCTTTTCTTTGAAAGACTGACCTTCCCCCACATGAAACTAATTAGTATCTTTAGGCTTGATGAAATACATGAATTCCTCAATTTACCAAAATTGCTTTGCACAGCCCTCCCATCCTGCTTATGTTGCAAGCAGCGTATCTAAGTGGGGTACTGTTGGGGTACATCTCTTTCACTCATGTAGCCCAGTGATCCCAATGCCCTGGACTTGTGTAATGTGTGCAAGACATTTACTTTCTCCCTATACTTTTGACTGGTTTAGAATAAGCGAGTTCGCCATCTGCTGGCCAGAGAATTCACCGAAACCCAAAGAGCATTAGAGCAGACGCATTTTCTTCTGTGCTATTCCTGATTTATCAGCTAGAAGAGACACAGTTTAGTACAATCAGGATTCTTTTGACATTAGTAGCATAAAAAGTCTATTTTTGCAACACTGGTATTTGAAAGACCTCCGTTCAGTCCCTAATTTTGTTCTTGATAATGGGACAGATTGTATTAATGTTTGCAAGAATGTGTGAACAACCAGCCTCCCCTCCATGTCGTATTTTAAGATTAAAACTTGTGGTCGTCCCTGTCTCAAAACACAGTCATGCTTTGCAACAATCGCACTCCCTCTTTAGCTTGAAGGAACTTGTCAGTGCCAGAATCTACTGACTATGGCAATTTACTTCATCATCCAAACCGGGCAGAATTTTTGAAAACCTCTAGCAAGATTTCACTTCTCCAAACATTATGTAGAAGACATTCAGCTGTAAAGCAAGAAGATGAAGTCCTTTGTTTCCTATGCCAGAATGACATTTTCAACACTGAACAGGATTGTCACCGACCGTTAACTGGTTGTTAAGTTGTGGCTAGGTATAAAATGTAGAAAATGTTTAAAAATAAAACTTGCCTTTGGATAGTGAACTGTCTTCTTCGGGGATTACTTCAGTTACCTGTAAGAGGAAAACAGATGATTTGGGGGGGTTGTTTGTTTTTAAGAACGGGTGCAGTCTTGCCAGTAATTTAGCTGGTATTTTTCAAAGTGACCTCTTAGAAACTTTACAGCACTGTTGAATCAACATGTCTCTAACCCTACAATTAAATAATGCTAAAAGATGCAGCAATTTATCTTCCTGCAAGTGCTTATTAAGATATCTGAGTAACTGCGACCGTGGCTTCATCACAGATATATATATATATATATATATTTAATACTACACACTTCTGCTCAGAAAGAAAATCACGGAAAATGTAAAATTTCATTTGAGATGCTGAATTTGTTGCAGTGTGAGATCTTCTTCATCACATGATTCTATTCGTAATTAAACCATATTATCTACTGAGAGACCAAGATTACGACAAGAACAGCACAGAGTTCAGCATGAAGCCGATCAGGAGCTCAAGTTTGTACTTATTTTTTTGTAAGGAGATGTACCAAGCTGGCTTTTTTATTGTTTCATCAGCACATTTCTAAGCCTATATGAGCAGGGGAAAAAAAAAAAAAACAAAAAAAACCCAAGTAGAACAATTGCAGGGCTCCTCAGTTTACAGCATGAGGTCGCTTTTTCCAGGTGAAAAGCAGAGCCATAAGTGGCAGTACACTAAAGCCCTGGCACGTGGAGATCCGAGAGGAGAGCTGTTTGGCCCTCCTTTTCACTCCTGGGAACCACATACCTCAAAACCCACAGACTATGGGATATATCTCAGAGAAATCTTGGGAAAGGAGAGCATGAAGAGCATGTTTGTAAATTTATTTCTCCCTGGGCTTCTTCTGCTTCTCCAAGAAATACTTGTTTGAATATAACTTTGGCAGCAGTACTTATGCTGTTTTGCACCTACCACATTTAAAACTCCTACAAAAAACTGAAAAGTTAGACTGAAAAGCATCTCTTTCCGTTCTACTTTGTAAAGCTGCATGTTTTCCTCATGCAAAACAACAGGGGAATGGAAGCTAGAAAAGGAAATGCTGAATGTAAAACAAAACAAAACAAACCTCAGCCCTCCAGGACAAAAGCCGATAACTAAGTGCTTTCTAACATGCTGATTAGGTTTCAAGAGGATACCGCTTTAAATAAGTGTAATTGTCTGTCCATAGGCAGAAGCTGAATAATGGCAGGATGAATATCTATACTTAATTTTTTGTTACTGTCTTCCTGTAGCACACAGGGACTTGTTACGTTTAGGGAAAATGCTAACCTAATGGAGGGTTTAAACCATAAGCTAGTTTGTTATACCAAAATGACTGAGAGAACAAAGCATAAAGTGTTTTCAGATTTCTAGTACACCTTGATTGCTATCCATTAAACTTAAGACAGGTTAAACAAAGCACAGGAAATAAGAGAACTCCTAGTCCCACAACTGGCAAATTGTGCGCACACTTTCCATTCCTGAGAAAATAATACACAAACCTGAAAAATGCATTTAACTGAGAAACGAAGACATCCTTGTCCTATTGGAAGACTAAGGTGACAGCTCTTGGGCTCAGTGATTTTCAGGTAAGCTCCAGTCTTCAACTTGCAGACACCAGTGACAGCTCCTTTTTTTGCATTGAAAGGGAAAATGTTTCAACAACACATTGAAAACATACTTAAGGGACAAGAAACAAAATCAAGACTGCAGTGAGAAGGAAAACAGAAAAACAATACTGGGAAAAAAAAAAAAAAAGAGAAAAGAGAAAAGACCTTGGTCTTTGTATCGACCAACGAGATAAGCCTTACACATTTTTAAGTTTATTTTTGACGATTGATTGATGCGTTACCAGATATTAAGTACTAATCAAGAGCAAATATTAACACTAGTAAGAATAAATCCGATCCGCCAGCCCTTATTCAAAATACATCAATTTCTAATTTGGAGACAACGTCTCTCTGACAAGGAAGTAGAAAAGCTGTAAATACCGATATAGTTTCCTCTCCCGATGTTCCATATACATACCGACGCTGTTCCTACACCTACACTCTGAGCATAAATTTATGTTGACATGAGTATCGGGTGTTATTTCTCTCTCTGTTTGCCTTGAGAGACTCTCCTCCTGTCCACTGAAAAGTAAACTCAAGATTCCAGATCAGTTAAGACAGTTGCTAGCCCCCCATTCAGAGTTCTGCAGCAGCACTGTTCAGATTTTTCAGCAGTCTCTTTACAAAATGACCACTTATAAGTGTACAAAAACACTTATCACCTAGCTTCTCAGTAGGTACACGTTTGGCCTCTCTTAAGCAGAGAGTCAATCACAGCTTAAGATTTTATACAAGATCCCATTTTCAAGTTTGGGGTTATTTCAGAAAATCTTTTTGCCTAGAAACAGTACTACTAGTAACACTTGAACTGGTTTGCCAGCACAACCTTTTACCGTGTTAGAAATGATGTTGACTTCTACCTTCATGTAGCATACATAGTGTCCTGTGCGACAGTTGATTCCATGATGCACCAGCACCGCATATAAGGCGTAGAGGAGTGGTTCTCCACTTGACTGAGACATGTAGGCTCGGAGGTCCAAATACTCAGGATATTTTACCTCCTAAAGAGAGACCAAGAAGATAGAAAAATTATATCAGAGTACTTCGCGGACTAGCCAGAGAAAAACACTTCCAAAAAACAGAGACTGGAATTATATGAATATATTTCTTGATTCACTAAAAATAAGTCTTCCCATAAGCAATGTTTAATACTAGAAGTTGCAGACAACTGTTTCCTGATGAATTAGCCTTCTCAGAGGAAAGTATATGCTTCTTGTCAAGCAGGAACTTTACTGATATTAAGAGAAAAATGAAAAAAAGAGAAAATGAAAATAAAAGCAGACCATTTCTCTATATTCTTAAGGTATATTCTTAATATACCTTGTTGATCTTTCCACCTGTGAAATCTGCAAATCTTTTCAGTGATATTGTGAGAACGTTGGAAGAACGGTGTATGGTAAATCTCTTGGATGCAGGAACCATCTTTTTACACCTTAAAAACAAGCAGAGACAAGTGTTTGAAAGCATCATCTTTTTTGCCCCCAAAACAAACTCGTTTTAATGTCTCATGCATGCTTATGCTATTTGAATGATATTTACTTGCATCATATGTTTGGTTTTTTCTTTTCATAAACCCATGCACTGCATGTCACGTTTGTTAATACAGAGAAGAAGGTAAGTTTTACCAACAACTCAGAGCATAGCGGGAACAGGAATCTCTCACGAAAGCGTATTACCAGGGAGTTATAAAATATAAACAAAAAATAGTAAAAATGAGTTATATATAAGACTAATAACAGTTATCAGCAATGGAAAAAGTACTGTACATGTGCAAGGCCTTTCCTTTTAAGCTCACAAAAAGACGGAAAATTCTGGCTTTAAGTGTGACTGAACCGATCACACCTCAAAGAGCACATTAAGGAAGGACCATGCAATTCAGATGTGAGGTGCTATTACAGTTCTTTCTCTTCCTCAGACATCACTTATGAGAATCCTGAATACGCTGCATGTTGCTTTCTAGGATCCGCAGGCCAAGACGAACCTGGGATTAAATTGCTTTAATAACCTATTGGACGCTCTTGATTCGACACCCTAATTTCCTTAGTATCCAACAACAAGAAGTGGATACTGCATTTTTCATTTAGAGGGGTCAGGCATGAATTCTACAGAACTGAGCCGGGCACTCTGTGCTTTTCTGAGGGGATGTTTGACTAACAGCTTGTTTTGCCAAACCATCTTATGCAAATATTCAATTGTTTCTCACATACGTAGAAACATCTTACATATTGATCAGCACAGAGAGCGCCTGAACTCAACAGGCTTTCCCTGTGCACGGGTTAGGCTTAAGGGAGCTCATTTCGGACATTAGTCCACATCGACAGGTTTCACAGTTCAAGAGCTGTGCAAGACGCTGTTTAGTGAGCCAGCACAGGCTGCTAACATTCATTACCACAGAGCCAGCTCACATTCCCTGACACTCAATCTAACTTTGTTTCACAGTGAACGCTAGGACCTGCAGGAACCTGCTGCTGCCTTCCACTCCAAATCATTCTCCATAGCTCCTTGCTTCAGCTCACCACTACTAGAAAATGAAGCAACAACAACAACAACAATGCTGCGTCTCCTTATTTCTAAATGAAGTTAAAGGATAACTTACGCTCTAAGTCATGTAATATATAAAACTAATATCTAGTATTAAGACATAATTAGTAATAATCTTACTCGCTACATTTATAGCAATTCTCTCCATCCAGCTCTTCAGGTTTCACAAATAGTTCTAGAGCTCTGGTAACAGATGAAACCGCCTAGAGGAGCGAGAGAGAAGAGCGTAAAGTCACTGTAAATTCAAAATTCCAGAGACGCACTAGGAGTTTATAAGAGAACCTGACTAACACATACTTAAGCGATCTACTATGAGCACTGTCAAGAAGGAGGCAGAAAGAGCATGCTCAGCGTTTACCTCACCTGGAAGTCATTCTACTTTGAAACAAATCATTTTCCAGTAACGCAGACAGCATCTATAGTGTGCTTTCTCATCAATACTGGCAACAAATCCAACAGTCTAACAATTAGACGTATATTGAGGTAGAACAACAAAGAAGTGTGACAGTATTATACTTTGCGCAGCAATAAAATTCTTTCCCCTTAAACCCAATGCAGACGTGGAGACTATTTACAGGGGTTCCACAGAAGGACAAAGTCCAATCCACTTTCTAACCACCACCAAGCTCTTATATTTTAACATTGTACGTGGTTTGGTTTTTTAAGTTAAACAAGTTTAATTTAGAAAGTTATACATGTACTTAAACATCATGAATTATATTTACAAAACCTCCTACCTTTACATCCAAAGTGATATCAAGAAATGCCTCATACGTATCCGAAACTGCTTTGCAATTCAAGCACTTCACTGGAAGCAAAATATAAATGCTTAACAACACGTGAAGGAGACTAACTGTCCACATTCAAGTTGTCGATAGATACTACTTCAGACAAACTACAGACTGCTTTACTACCGACAAAAGACACAGATCAGTTCTAAGGACAGGAATATTTTTAAAAGTACCTCTTGATCTTAGAAATCCTCCAAATATTTGATGAATGATGGTGGTAGCTTGAGAAGATCTGTCCAATCTGGAAATAAATTATAATCAGACCTCAGAAGATTTAAGGCACACAGTTAACTCTTCAAAGAGTTTTATGAAAACCAAGGATGACCTAGACTTTCAGTTTTGATAGTAAATAAAGGCCTAAAAGGTGCTAGAGAACGTATAAAAGTGAATTTGTTTATGCTTACTTGGTGCTTCCATTCAAGCACGCTTCCTGCATAGCATCAACAGTATAGCGCAAGAACTCGTGTGCGTCTTCTTGACTGCCAAAACGGAAATGTTGTCCTATTCCTAAATAAGAAGATGATAGTATTCACCTCATTTAAAAATGAAGTAATTCTCCTGTTTCTAAAATCTCTCTTCTTTACAGTGTTAAAACCATTTATACACATCAAATAATTATTTGAAGATTACAAGATGCTGAAAAAGAAACACATCTGAAGCCACTTACGACTGAGATTATTGATAACACGCGTAGGCTCGATGGCATCAACAGTGCAACGCAGGGCCTGGTTAATGTGAGTCTCCATCGTGCACATCATGCAAAAATCTTGTTCACGACCTGAAGAGTGAAAGAAGAAAGCATCCCAGTCTAGCGAAACAGACATAACTACAAACAAACATATAAGTAACATTTAAACTATAGATACAATATCCACTCTCCTTGTCCCAACAGTCTCCTAACATTTCATTTCACACAACTTTATAGAATAAAAATATCCATTAAGCCTGTATTCAAGTGCATTTTGTGATGAGAAATCTAAAAGACTACTGCAAAGTCACGTTTGTAAAGGCTGACAGGAATGTGAACTCCACAGGTTGCAAAATGTATGAGGAAAGAATATTTGACCTTGATGATACAGCATTAAGAGAACGTGGGTTATTTTCAGCACAGTGCTGTCAGGTGAGCTTCATGATACAGAGCTACGAGTCCTTTGGGAGAAAGGAAAAATTACAGTAATGTATGTAATAGTACTTCTGCCCTCCTTTTTTCAACAGGATTCTTAACTGAAACGATTTCTATATACAGGAAGAAAACAGTTAAATTTCTAGGTATTGATACAAAGATACCAGCCTAAAAAGCATACAGGTTTAGTACAACATTTACTTTATAGTACAACATTTTATTTAGGACAAAATCAGTCTAGATTTTAATACAGTCCCACAAAAAAATCTAGTCGTGTTCATAACAGCTCATATTGCTTTCTAGGTTTTTTTTGTTTTTTTTTTTTTTTTTAATTGGTTCAACAACGAACAGACCATTTATTGTAGTGCATTATGGAACCTCGGCTGTGCAGACTAAAGACCTATGATGCCAACATCCTAAATTTTATTGCCTTTCTAGCAGCAGGAAGCCCAAATAGCCCAAATGCCAAATGTTCATTAAATGCATTACTGTCCAATGCACTTCATTATTCCCATGAAGCAAGAAAAGATCCTTTTAAAAAAACAAACAAACAAACAAACAAAAAAAACACATGGTGCATTAAACGCACTCCATATGCTATTCCGAGCCCACTGCTAATACAATGCTCAAAGCCAGCGTCTACAGGTAAAATCAGACAAGTAAGTTTGTCTCACAGAATCACTGCTGTTCTTTCACCTTCACAGCTATCCAACAGATTTAAAATACTGTTAGAAAGTACTCACATGACTGGCTGTGCTCAAGAGAAAGCATGTAATTGGCAAGTGGGGGGGTGTAGGTCAAACACTGTAGAGTAGCATTAAGAAAACACGTGTTGCCAAGATTGTACAGGCCAACTCCAACACTTTGTGTTTCTTGCCAATCCATACGTATCTTCTCAGGTGGAAAAAGAATCCTTTGTGGCGGAGCAATTCCATCATTAACAACTGCAAGAAAGTTATATTTAAAAAGAGATTTTGTTTGTTTGTTTCTAAGAAAGGTATTAAGTATATATAGGTATAGTGAATATATAAAGTATATATAGGCATAGTAAAAATACTATTCTGCGGGAGCACCTAGAGGAACTAGCTACAATCCAAAACAGAAAAACTTATTGCAGACACCTTTAATACCGCCATCTTCAAATTGGCTGGTCAACACAACGTTTTGGGAAAAAAAAGTTTAGTCAACCATTTTAATTTCTTCCTTATTATATGCTTTTTTCCTTATTATAACTTCAACCACAAACTTAGACTTGAAATTATATGGTAATAAATGCAAGGACAATGTAAAAACAAATAACTAGGAATGACGGTACCCCTACAAATATCAGATCTTTTCCTGAGCAATCTTAACATTCAAAAACCTGTGAATAATGGAACCTGTGAATAGCAACAATCAAACACTTTTCTTTGCAAAACAGAAAAGATATGGATGAATCAGTGCATTACAAAATGCTCCCCACATTTCTCTGTCGACTGTAAATATATCAAAATTAATTTCTGTAACGTCAGTCACTTCAGTTGCCTTAGGAGAATCGCTTTGGAAGTCTTTATTCACAGTAGTCCTGTTCTCTATCAGTGCAACAAGCAAGAACTACCACTTTCTACTTTTGTTTTGAAGAAAACGGAGGCAGGATAAAGCGCACACTTACTTAGATCTCTTTGGGCAAAAGGCTTAGATTTTTCAGAGGATCTACAATAAATAGCACCTCCACATCCTTGGGCCACAGAGACTTGGCTTGAATCTTCTGCAGGTGGTATCCGGCCCCAGTTTGCGGTGCGTGACATCAGTTTTTTAGTACTCGGTTTCTTGGATTTGCCAGACCGCCTTGAAGATGGCTTTTTAGACTTTGAAGATTTGGGCTTGTTAACTATGGTCATTGTTCTCATCTGCGACAGAGACAAATGTTCTGGCTGACGTAAGAATACCAAGAAGCATTCCAAGAAGAAAAGAGTAGTAGAAGTCCTGTCACTTAATCTCAAAGAAACGGCCTTGAAGAACTAACTTGCTGGTATGAATGATTTAAAAGGAATCCCCAAACTAAACACACAAAGGAAAAATTTCCATCAAAACTCTATCAGTATTACTTTTAGCTTCTGCAGAACTAGTGGCTGATGCCATTTCTTTCACTTTCGTAGGATTTTAATCCATTACAACTCTGGAGTCTTTTTAATATAAAAATGCAAATGACATTCTCTGAGGGGAATCAGTTATTTATTGCATTTTTGGAGCTTTGCAATTATCTATTAATTATTACCTATTATCTAATAGATAATGGTTGCGATTTATATATAATTGTTGCTCACGCTAGTAATGGAGCACTATTACTTTACTGCCTGCGCTTTTCTGCTTCGTGTGCACAAAGGTACCTGCATTTCGCTGCTACTTTACTTCTGTCTTTCCAGGGCTCACCCTCTACCTCACTGTCTACTGCACCAGTCATGATGGCTTGGTTGTGATTCTATAATGAGCCTAGCTTTTGAATACACTTTTTCTGGGCGTCACTTTGTGATAGCAAGTTAATTTGTGAGGGCTTATCACCTATGACCTGCTTCTCAGTAGGTACACGTTTGGCCTCTGTTAAGCAGAGAGTCAATCACAGCTTAAGATTTTGTCCAAGATGCCATTCACGAAACTGAGTTTAACCTTGACAGAACTGAGTTTAACCTTTAAACCTGAAGCTCCGTTAAAGAATAAAGCAGCACCCAAGCCAGGAAATAGAAGTTAATCGTCACTTTACCCTGAAACGCACGTAAAGCCGGTGAGCTATTCTGTGCTGGCAGGATTGCTGCCGGGATGGCCGACGAGGCGGCGGGCACAGGGGGCCACAGGACCTGCTCCCCGGGGCCACAGGTCCTGTCACAGGGGGCTGCCGGGGGTCTCCAGGCGCCGGGAACAGCGGCAACAGCGGGGACAGAGGGGACAGCAGCGACAGCAGCCGCCACCTCAGCCGAGGCCGTCTCCACAACTGCCACAACGGCCTCGGAACGCCGCCCAACTCGGAGCTCCAGCGTGACGCCTTTTCAACCTGGCCGCGGTGCTCACGGCTAAAAGCAGAGCGTTTCCTCCGGCGTGTCTTTACTGTCGGTGCCGGACCGGCCCTCACCCCGAGCTCTCCCTGCCGGGACGGCTTTGCGGTTGGGGTTTCCCTCCCGCCGCCGCCGCGGGCAGGCCCCGCGCGCAAGCTGTCCGCGCTGGGGAGCGGCATGTCGCCCGCGGCGAGAGCCCGAGGGCGCGACACGAAAAAGCCCCGACACGAAAAAGCCCCGACGTGCGGGCGAGGCGGCGGGGACACGGCTCTGAGGGAGCGGCCGCTTCGCCCCGCCGTCCTCCTCCCCTCCCGGGCCGCCCCGCCGAGCCCCGTGCGCCTCAGGTGCTGCCCTGAGAGGGCGCTCGGGCACTGGGACAGCTGCCCAGGGCAGTGGTCGTGGCACCGAGCCTGACGGGGGTCCAGAAGTGTTTGAACAATGCTCTCAGACATAGGCTCTGCTTTTGGGGTGGTCCTGTGTGGAGCCAGGAGTTGGACTCGCTCATTATTGTGAGCCCTTTCCACCTTGGGATGTTCTCTGATTCTAGGTCAGCAATCCATTATCTGATGAGAGGTGTGGAGTCATTCGAAGGGAAGAGAGACCAAAACACTTCTGGTTTCCAGAAGCGGGTATTTGGTAACCAAACCGATGATTCCTTTTCTTCTAGAGCGAGTAGCAGCAGGGATCCGCTTTACAATATGCTGGCAACAAGGAAACGAAGAATTGCAAACAAGACGTAGGACTTGAGCAGCAGCTTGTATACATGCATCAGCTTATAAATGAGCACACAGCTGAGCGATAATGCAAAAATTGGACAAACTAAGAGAAGACGTTAACTGTAAATTTTATAGGTATACACTTTACTATGACGTAAGAACTGGGCAAGACCTTTCAGGGAAAAGAGCTGTTGGCATGTAATTTGAAGTAAGCTTCAAATCCCAGAGGATGATTTTGTTGGAACTTTATTCAGCTGAAAACGTGGAAGCCTTGTTTCTGCTTGTGTTAGTTACAGCTCCAGTTTACTTTGGTTGGGAGGGAAGGCATTCCAGGCTAACGTGCTGTACCTGTTCCTTCAGCTCGTTCCGGGGGGGGGGGGGGGTACAGGAGGAGGGGGACACACACCGAATCCCACATTAGCAAGGATTATCATTTTGACAGGTGTGATTTCTAATGTGTTAATGACCCTTAATGAGCAAAAGGTTACTACAGGCCAGTCTGGAGCTGGTTTTCTCCTTCTTGTTTTTTCCCTTTTATCCCTTCTCTTCCTTGCTTCTGCTAGCTCAAGGCTACCTGTCTCTCTCCTTCCTTATTTTCTCAGCTAAAAGACTACACAAGCTACAGGCCTCCCTATTTTCTTCAAGGTTTCCTTGCTTTTCTCCCAGCTTTGGGACTACACAGGTGTGCTTTGATATTTGCCAGTATAGCTAAAACTCATGCCAGTCTGCTCACGCACAATAAGCAGTAAGAGTTAAGGACTGGTTTCATCTGCTTTTTACATAGTAACATCCTCCTTATGTTTTAGATATGCTGTAGTTAAAGCTTAAAGTAGTTCAAGTAGTTAAGTTAAAGGAGTAAAGTTACTCCTTGTGGAGTAATTGCCTTAAGTGACTAGGCATTATAAGCACCCCTCCATCCCAAAAGCTACCCGCCTCCAAGGGGCAACCACCCCTCACTGAGCACATCCTCTGAATTTCTCGGAGCCTGTACCTTTAAACGCAAGCGAGGTAATTTCTACCAATCACAACCAAGATACGCATGACTGGAGTCACTCAAGCTCCACCTAAAAGATAGAAAATAATATAAATTGGCTTAAGAGAAAGGGAATGTTGGGGAAGATACTGTCACGAAGGATACCTTCTGACATCAGTCGACAGGCTGAGCCTCTCACCCCTCCCCCCCCCCGCCCACTGGGATGCTGCGAGGTAAGATCTGAACGCTTGGTTATACCAGGCGTCTCCACGGAAACTTAGAAATCTCTAGCGTCTTTATGCTTTTTAACATCTTAATACCTAGGCCGTGTACCTGTGCATTTCATGCATGCTAGCTTGCTTTTGCAGACAGTGAATTTATCACTGGCAATCCAAAGGACCTGTGTATCTGTTGCCGTAATAAACTGCACTTAATTGCATTGTTCCTGGCCGTGACAGTTCTCCTTGAACGCGACTAGAGCGAGGGCGTGCTGCGTTGTTGGTGGATCCGTGGCCGTGATAGTTCAGTACCCTGAAGCCGACCGGACCCGTAACGGTCAATCGGCTACACCCCTTAATGCGACACTACTAAAGGAAGAAGATGACAGGGCTTGCATTAGGCACGAGTTGCATTAGGCTTTGCATGTGAAAACATCCCCAAATAATTTCACATGGATTTAACGTTTTTAAAGGGAAAAAAACAGGAAGGTGTAGTCTTTCTGTAAGCTACAGCCCTAGATAGTTAAGGCATCAGCATTCATTCCTTTGCTTGACAACAAACTATGAACATACAGAAGAGTTAAATATTTTCATTGCATTCTTAAAGGCGATTTTTCAGACTTGTGCTTCAGTTGTTGGAGTTGAAGAAATCGGTAGACGCCCTTACTTTTACGTTAAGACCAAAATCTTTATCTAAGATTGTGTTATCTAACACAACTAAACTCCCACCCCCACATGTCTTTTTGGAACTTCTGAAAGATCTTTCTGCAGTCCCACTCTGATGGTCTTTCAGTTGTTGAACCTGAGCTGTGCCTACCGCACCAACGAATGCTTTCATGACACAGTATTTTGTCAAAGCAGTTTTGCTTCTTGGAGCTACAGAAGCAGCTCTGGCTACATGATAGGGAACTGTGCTGCACTGGCAAAAACAGACTTACTTACAGACTTAACACCACTTGCTAACTTGATCTATTTCAAATCTCATTTTAACTTTAAAGAGCAATCAGTTTTGCGGTTCCTGTCTTACTAAGTTGCCTTGTTTTGCATGGAAGGTCAGCCTGTGAATGTTTTGCTTTATTGCATGCTTCAAAAAAAGGCTGAGAGGAAGAGACTGGAGGAACCTTTTCTATTCTATAGACTTTCCCCCACGAATGTGGAATTGCAGGCTACTTGGATGAATGTTCGAATGTAAGGGAGCAAGCCTCAGCCAAAGGAGGTAGAATCCTTGCTTAAGAAGAAGTAGCAGTGTGGGGACATCTTTGCTTAATGGGAGCCGTTTAAACTCTTCATAGAAACTCAATAAGCTCTACATCTTATGTTTGGAAAGCAGTATGGTTACGCAGCTGCTAACCTAATGACTTGAGTCTTCTGCTCTGCAACCACGTTTTGTTTTCAAGCAGTGCATACATCAGTTTAGGCTTTGGACAAGGAGATTTGTAATGCAAATAGTGATAAACCAGAATCAGTGCTACTGACGAGTGTAATGGTGAAATGCAGCAAATCAAGTGTTCCTGGAGAACTGTGAGATTACAAAACCAATAAGCCATGAAGCACTTTTTTTTTTTTTTTTTAATCAATTCTTATATGCTGAAATAACACCTTCAAGAAAATCTGTTTATCCAGCCAGGCGACGGTGTCTACCTGTAAGCACAAAGGAAACGCCTTGAGAGTTCGTTTGCTGTATTTGAAGTTCTTATACCCTGCAGAAATAATTATTTAGAGTAACATGTAACTGAGGAGATCGTAGCAGGAAGTATATTATTTCTAGCATTAAATTGCTGCCCCGTTGCCAGTGCAATCTAGGGAGAGAACTGTATATAATAGTTAAACTCCCCTGGACTGACTTAAATTTTAAAATATTCTGACAAAGTAAGCTCTAAATCACTTGACATTTTGAACAGTTTTAAACGGGTACAAAACCGAAGCTTTATAAACCAAGCAGCATTTATAATGCTTCATATATAAAAACAATGCCTATTTTTAAGATTTGTTACATATCTATGTAGATACGCTTGCTGGAAAAGCCAGGTCTGTTGTAGACCAAATGCTGCAGATTAAGACTTGTGGCTTACCAGTTCCATTTCTGTATTTTCTTGGAAAATGTTTCGAGTTAGAGTTTAAATATAAAATGTAAATACTGTACAGATATATATTGAAATAAGTATTTCTTGGTGTACACAGGTGATTTGCATGACAAATACTCTGTATCGATCATTGTTAAAAACGCAATGTTCTGTGTAAATCCACTGCGTATTAATCTTTTCATTTATCATCAAGAGCTGTTACTTAAGCCTGGACATTCTCAAAAATAAAGTGTGAAACTATATACCATTGTGTAGCTCCTCCTTTATCAAGAGTACATGCAAGATAATTGCTCCTTTTTTTTTTCTTTCTAGAGGATGATTCAATTTTATAGCATGGATTATAACCGCTCTTGCAAGTGACCTTCTTTTAAGCACAACAGTTTAAATGATCAGGTTACAGAGAAAACCCTTTCACTGCAAAATAGATTCAATAAAGACTTGTGGCTTACCAGTTTCATTTCAAAACCCAAGGTGTTGGGTTTGATGGAAAAATGGTTGGTTTGGATGGTAAAAAGGTCGTCCGTTTTGATGGTAGGTTTAGTCTGAGTATTGAAGGCTTCCATCAGTAAGCTCTGCATCTGAAAGACAAAGGGAAGAAATGTCATTCCCTGTTGTGATACTCAACATGGAACTGTCTGGCTCAGTGGTTTTCTTTCTAAAGAGAGAAGTCACAAGCCTGCACACAGCTTGATCTGCTCTCTGACTACAGGGCTGAACTGACTGGAGAAGGCAGCTTCCAAAGCCCTCCCATTAAACTGACTGCATTTCAGTTCCATGCTAAAATTGGTCAACTGTACAGAATATTAGGACAAAGCTACCTGTTTTGATAGCAAACGGTAGACCTTAGGTAAGTTGCATTCATTTGAAGGTTTGACTGGACGGCATCCTTGTTTTACTAGTGATCTTGTGGTCAAGCTGACCAAATCCTAGCCACAGAACAGAAGCGTTCAGAAACTGGCTAGAGAGAGCACTTATTAGAGAGAGCAGGAATTTAACTGCTTTAACGCTGCTCTTTCTCTCACGTATCTGGAATTTCCTTAAATCACAAATTATCACTAGCTATCCTTGTTAATTTATTCAAAGTAACATGAGTCCAGGTGAAAAGGCACACTCTAACAAGTCCTCAGTTGTTCCTAGTCTGCTCCTAGCTTACTTGAGAGGTTCAATACAGTAAGAAATAAATAAATAAATAATTAACCTGCTGAAGTGGCCTTTTTTCAGATTAGATTCCACCATTCAGAAAATCCTGCTTAAGAGATGTTTTTTCTTTTCTTTGAAAGACTGACCTTCCCCCACATGAAACTAATTAGTATCTTTAGGCTTGATGAAATACATGAATTCCTCAATTTACCAAAATTGCTTTGCACAGCCCTCCCATCCTGCTTATGTTGCAAGCAGCGTATCTAAGTGGGGTACTGTTGGGGTACATCTCTCACTCATGTAGCCCAGTGATCCCAATGCCCTGGACTTGTGTAATGTGTGCAAGACATTTACTTTCTCCCTATACTTTTGACTGGTTTAGAATAAGCGAGTTTGCCATCTGCTGGCCAGAGAATTCACCGAAGCCCAAAGAGCATTAGAGCAGACGCATTTTCTTCTGTTGCTATTCCTGATTTATCAGCTAGAAGAGACACAGTTTAGTACAATCAGGATTCTTTTGACATTAGTAGCATAAAAAGTCTATTTTTGCAACACTGGTATTTGAAAGACCTCCGTTCAGTCCCTAATTTTGTTCTTGATAATGGGACAGATTGTATTAATGTTTGCAAGAATGTGTGAACAACCAGCCTCCCCTCCATGTCGTATTTTAAGATTAAAACTTGTGGTCGTCCCTGTCTCAAAACACAGTCATGCTTTGCAACAATCGCACTCCCTCTTTAGCTTGAAGGAACTTGTCAGTGCCAGAATCTACTGACTATGGCAATTTACTTCATCATCCAAACCGGGGCAGAATTTTTGAAAACCTCTTGCAAGATTTCACTTCTCCAAACATTATGTAGAAGACATTCAGCTGTAAAGCAAGAAGATGAAGTCCTTTGTTTCCTATGCCAGAATGACATTTTCAACACTGAACAGGATTGTCACCGACCGTTAACTGGTTGTTAAGTTGTGGCTAGGTATAAAATGTAGAAAATGTTTAAAAATAAAACTTGCCTTTGGATAGTGAACTGTCTTCTTTGGGGATTACTTCAGTTACCTGTAAGAGGAAAACAGATGATTTGGGGGGGTTGTTTGTTTTTAAGAACGGGTGCAGTCTTGCCAGTAATTTAGCTGGTATTTTTCAAAGTGACCTCTTAGAAACTTTACAGCACTGTTGAATCAACATGTCTCTAACCCTACAATTAAATAATGCTAAAAGATGCAGCAATTTATCTTCCTGCAAGTGCTTATTAAGATATCTGAGTAACTGCGACCGTGGCTTCATCACAGATATATATATATATATATTTAATACTACACACTTCTGCTCAGAAAGAAAATCACGGAAAATGTAAAATTTCATTTGAGATGCTGAATTTGTTGCAGTGTGAGATCTTCTTCATCACATGATTCTATTCGTAATTAAACCATATTATCTACTGAGAGACCAAGATTACGACAAGAACAGCACAGAGTTCAGCATGAAGCCGATCAGGAGCTCAAGTTTGTACTTATTTTTTTGTAAGGAGATGTACCAAGCTGGCTTTTTTATTGTTTCATCAGCACATTTCTAAGCCTATACGAGCAGGGGAAAAAAAAAAAAAAACAAAAAAAACCCAAGTAGAACAATTGCAGGGCTCCTCAGTTTACAGCATGAGGTCGCTTTTTCCAGGTGAAAAGCAGAGCCATAAGTGGCAGTACACTAAAGCCCTGGCACGTGGAGATCCGAGAGGAGAGCTGTTTGGCCCTCCTTTTCACTCCTGGGAACCACATACCTCAAAACCCACAGACTATGGGATATATCTCAGAGAAATCTTGGGAAAGGAGAGCATGAAGAGCATGTTTGTAAATTTATTTCTCCCTGGGCTTCTTCTGCTTCTCCAAGAAATACTTGTTTGAATATAACTTTGGCAGCAGTACTTATGCTGTTTTGCACCTACCACATTTAAAACTCCTACAAAAAACTGAAAAGTTAGACTGAAAAGCATCTCTTTCCGTTCTACTTTGTAAAGCTGCATGTTTTCCTCATGCAAAACAACAGGGGAATGGAAGCTAGAAAAGGAAATGCTGAATGTAAAACAAAACAAAACAAACCTCAGCCCTCCAGGACAAAAGCCGATAACTAAGTGCTTTCTAACATGCTGATTAGGTTTCAAGAGGATACCGCTTTAAATAAGTGTAATTGTCTGTCCATAGGCAGAAGCTGAATAATGGCAGGATGAATATCTATACTTAATTTTTTGTTACTGTCTTCCTGTAGCACACAGGGACTTGTTACGTTTAGGGAAAATGCTAACCTAATGGAGGGTTTAAACCATAAGCTAGTTTGTTATACCAAAATGACTGAGAGAACAAAGCATAAAGTGTTTTCAGATTTCTAGTACACCTTGATTGCTATCCATTAAACTTAAGACAGGTTAAACAAAGCACAGGAAATAAGAGAACTCCTAGTCCCACAACTGGCAAATTGTGCGCACACTTTCCATTCCTGAGAAAATAATACACAAACCTGAAAAATGCATTTAACTGAGAAACGAAGACATCCTTGTCCTATTGGAAGACTAAGGTGACAGCTCTTGGGCTCAGTGATTTTCAGGTAAGCTCCAGTCTTCAACTTGCAGACACCAGTGACAGCTCCTTTTTTTGCATTGAAAGGGAAAATGTTTCAACAACACATTGAAAACATACTTAAGGGACAAGAAACAAAATCAAGACTGCAGTGAGAAGGAAAACAGAAAAACAATACTGGGAAAAAAAAAAAAAAAGAGAAAAGAGAAAAGACCTTGGTCTTTGTATCGACCAACGAGATAAGCCTTACACATTTTTAAGTTTATTTTTGACGATTGATTGATGCGTTACCAGATATTAAGTACTAATCAAGAGCAAATATTAACACTAGTAAGAATAAATCCGATCCGCCAGCCCTTATTCAAAATACATCAATTTCTAATTTGGAGACAACGTCTCTCTGACAAGGAAGTAGAAAAGCTGTAAATACCGATATAGTTTCCTCTCCCGATGTTCCATATACATACCGACGCTGTTCCTACACCTACACTCTGAGCATAAATTTATGTTGACATGAGTATCGGGTGTTATTTCTCTCTCTGTTTGCCTTGAGAGACTCTCCTCCTGTCCACTGAAAAGTAAACTCAAGATTCCAGATCAGTTAAGACAGTTGCTAGCCCCCCATTCAGAGTTCTGCAGCAGCACTGTTCAGATTTTTCAGCAGTCTCTTTACAAAATGACCACTTATAAGTGTACAAAAACACTTATCACCTAGCTTCTCAGTAGGTACACGTTTGGCCTCTCTTAAGCAGAGAGTCAATCACAGCTTAAGATTTTATACAAGATCCCATTTTCAAGTTTGGGGTTATTTCAGAAAATCTTTTTGCCTAGAAACAGTACTACTAGTAACACTTGAACTGGTTTGCCAGCACAACCTTTTACCGTGTTAGAAATGATGTTGACTTCTACCTTCATGTAGCATACATAGTGTCCTGTGCGACAGTTGATTCCATGATGCACCAGCACCGCATATAAGGCGTAGAGGAGTGGTTCTCCACTTGACTGAGACATGTAGGCTCGGAGGTCCAAATACTCAGGATATTTTACCTCCTAAAGAGAGACCAAGAAGATAGAAAAATTATATCAGAGTACTTCGCGGACTAGCCAGAGAAAAACACTTCCAAAAAACAGAGACTGGAATTATATGAATATATTTCTTGATTCACTAAAAATAAGTCTTCCCATAAGCAATGTTTAATACTAGAAGTTGCAGACAACTGTTTCCTGATGAATTAGCCTTCTCAGAGGAAAGTATATGCTTCTTGTCAAGCAGGAACTTTACTGATATTAAGAGAAAAATGAAAAAAAGAGAAAATGAAAATAAAAGCAGACCATTTCTCTATATTCTTAAGGTATATTCTTAATATACCTTGTTGATCTTTCCACCTGTGAAATCTGCAAATCTTTTCAGTGATATTGTGAGAACGTTGGAAGAACGGTGTATGGTAAATCTCTTGGATGCAGGAACCATCTTTTTACACCTTAAAAACAAGCAGAGACAAGTGTTTGAAAGCATCTTCTTTTTCGCCCCCAAAACAAACTCCTTTTAATGTCTCACGCATGCTTATGCTATTTGAATGATATTTACTTGCATCATGTGTTTGGTTTTTTCTTTTCATAAACCCATGCACTGCATGTCACGTTTGTTAATACAGAGAAGAAGGTAAGTTTTACCAACAACTCAGAGCATAGCGGGAACAGGAATCTCTCACGAAAGCGTATTACCAGGGAGTTATAAAATATAAACAAAAAATAGTAAAAATGAGTTATATATAAGACTAATAACAGTTATCAGCAATGGAAAAAGTACTGTACATGTGCAAGGCCTTTCCTTTTAAGCTCACAAAAAGACAGAAAATTCTGGCTTTAAGTGTGACTGAACCGATCACACCTCAAAGAGCACGTTAAGGAAGGACCATGCAATTCAGATGTGAGGTGCTATTACAGTTCTTTCTCTTCCTCAGACATCACTTATGAGAATCCTGAATACGCTGCATGTTGCTTTCTAGGATCCGCAGGCTAAGACGAACCTGGGATTAAATTGCTTTAATAACCTATTGGACGCTCTTGATTCGACACCTTAATTTCCTTAGTATCCAACAACAAGAAGTGGATACTGCATTTTTCATTTAGAGGGGTCAGGCATGAATCCTACAGAACTGAGCCGGGCACTCTGTGCTTTTCTGAGGGGATGTTTGACTAACAGCTTGTTTTGCCAAACCATCTTATGCAAATATTCAATTGTTTCTCACATACGTAGAAACATCTTACATATTGATCAGCACAGAGAGCGCCTGAACTCAACAGGCTTTCCCTGTGCACGGGTTAGGCTTAAGGGAGCTCATTTCGGACATTAGTCCACATCGACAGGTTTCACAGTTCAAGAGCTGTGCAAGACGCTGTTTAGTGAGCCAGCACAGGCTGCTAACATTCATTACCACAGAGCCAGCTCACATTCCCTGACACTCAATCTAACTTTGTTTCACAGTGAACGCTAGGACCTGCAGCAACCTGCTGCTGCCTTCCACTCCAAATCATTCTCCACAGCTCCTTGCTTCAGCTCACCACTACTTACTGGGCATGTCTTTTCACTTCTGCCAATATGAATATTTCAGCATGCAGCTACACGCCTAGGAAGCTTGACAAGCCATGGTGCAGACAATGCTACGAGAAAAGTCCAATATCAGCTAATAGCCACTCTTCTTAGATTTCCAAAACAGATGTAACGTTTTCAAGTTTGGGATTATTTCCGTGCACCAGTTGTTTAAACAAAATGAAGCAACAACAACAACAACGAAGCTGCGTCTCCTTATTTCTAAATGAAGTTAAAAGATAACTTATGCTCTAAGTCATGCAATACATAAAACTAATATCTAGCATTAAGACATAATTAGTTAATAATCTCACTCGCTACATTTGTAGCAATTCTCTCCATCCAGCTCTTCAGGTTTCACAAATAGTTCTAGAGCTCTGGTAACAGATGAAACCGCCTAGAGGAGCGAGAGAGAAGAGCGTAAAGTCACTGTAAATTCAAAATTCCAGAGACGCACTAGGAGTTTATAAGAGAACCTGACTAATACATACTTAAGCGATCTACTATGAGCACTGTCAAGAAGGAGGCAGAAAGAGCATGCTCAGCGTTTACCTCACCTGGAAGTCATTTTACTTTGAAACAAATCATTTTCCAGTAACGCAGACAGCATCTATAGTGTGCTTTGTCATCAATACTGGCAACAAATCCAGCAGTCTAACAATTAGATGTATATTGAGGTAGAACAACAAAGAAGTTTTGACAGTATCATAATTTGTGCAGACATAAAATTCTTTCCGCTTAAACCCAATGCAAATTTGGAGACTCTTTACATGGCTTCCATCAGCGCATTCCTCTATATTCTTAAACCTATAATAGCAGGGAAAAAAAGAAAAAGACAAAAAAAAAAACAAAAAGGAGAAAAAAAGCAGGATTTTTACATAGTACATATTTTTACATATTACATAGTTTACATATCCCTCCACATGCTGTTCTGAATAATAGCCAAAATATTCATAGCCACTGTATTTGTTCTCCCCACACAGCTGAAAAAACAACATTTGAAACATATTTTTCAAAACATATTTTAATATCCAGCAGACTGTTCAGTCATCAAGCATTTAAAGACTGTTTTAGATAATCTCTAGATTAATCTAAAAGGAATCCCATAAACATGCTGCAGCCGCTTACCTTTAATATACTCGCTGGATGCGATGTTTCTTCCTTTCACCTGCACTGGAAGGCTTCCCTTCCTTGTGAGGTTGTTTACTGCCCTCACTTCTGCATTGCTCTCATAAAGAGCCATCTGGAGGATGGGATTCTTCCTTCTTCTCCCGGGTTTTCTTCTGGAAACGAGGATCTAAGTGTTCCAAGAAGCCTTTCACTTTCCTGATGTTTCTCCTTTTTCTTCTTTTTGTTACGCTTGCGATTGGCATTGTCAAAGTGGAGCGCAGAGAAATACAAATCATAAAGTCTGAAAGAAACATGCAAGTTAAAAAGAGAAAAAAAGATGTGGCACTTGTTGCATACAGAAAACTTTATTTATTTTACCACAGGCGATGATTTGCCGCATGTCAGCTATTTTGTGGTACTTTGTGCACATGTAACTTCCTTTAGATGCAGCAAACTTAAGCCCTCAGATTGAAGGACCATAGGTCCTGGTTGGTACACAGATCATTAACAATGGTTAGCTCTGGAATATGTGCAAGTAAAAAAAAAAAAATATTTTAACCTAATCCAGAATGGTGTGCAGATGTGATTCGAACTACGTGGTCCAAAGCTAGTGCTCTGACACAATTCAGCAATACCTTTCCTGTCTTCACTGATCAACCTAATGATCCCCAGTCATGATCCCCAGCCAGATTATGCTATCTAAATAACTCAGAAACTATGAAAAAAAAAACAAAACATGAGAAGCACCCAGAAAAGAATTAGGAAAAAAAATGCTGATTAGGCTGGAATCCCTGCTTACTTGGAATCCTTCTCTCCCTGTTTATCTTCAGACTTCTTTTTCTTCTAGAACTTCTTATATTTTTTCATGTTTTCACCACCTAAAACCTCCTTTTCTACCTTTCTGCGTTGCCTTTCTATTTCACTTTCACTACCTTCTGCACGAGTATATTGTCTTTTTCTGTTTCCTTCTTTTGCCTTTTTCTGGCGACAGTTCTCCAAATGAGCTGACACAGGTGGAAGTGCATGTCTCTCACGCGAATGTTTTCCAGAATGTTGCTGAGCTACTGAGCAACGATGTGAGTCTGCTCTGGGTGTGCTAAAGTGATGTACATCTTCCTCTCTCAAGAGGGAACCGTGAGGCCATCTGCTTTTGTAATGATAACGCTTATGTGACCTGCTGGAGTAAGTCTGAGTCAATTTGTCAAAGTCTTTATCACCGTGAGAGAACTTTCTCTCTCTACTGTCTCCTGCTGCATGAGGTGAATAGTAATCCTTGTAATAGCTACATTTTTCCCATTTCCGTGGTTCATCTTGATAGTATCTTTCTCTGCTCCAACTTCTTTCCCCTTTGGAATGGTAATATCTAGCGCTATCTTGTTCTGATCTTCCTCTGCTTCGAGATCTGTACTTTGAATATTTTACTGGTCTTCTGCCATTATCAGGGCTGTTCCTTTCACTATGGGAAGATCTGTACCTGCTTCCCTCCCAATACTCCTGCTTGTGACGCTTTTGCTTAACAACTTCCACACTCCGAGAGCACCTTCTCTTGCTGGAATGACCATCTTTTTGACTCTCCTTCTCTTCAGTAGGAGAATGTTCCCTCTTTCTCTGGTAACGCTCTTTGTCAGATTTTTTAGTCTCGTCCTTTGTATCTTGGCATCTATCTGTAACAGCTAAGGAGGAAAGGTTCTTAGAACTACATTCACTGTCAGACTTTAGAGGGGAAGTTTGCCGCAATTTCTCACCAGTCTCAGAAGACTCTTTGATGTAGAAAACATTTTCTTCTGAAATCAGTTCATGTTCTTTTGATCTTCTTGGTTTCTCCTTGTCTCCACGGTCATCACATTGGTACTGTTCAAGGTATTCATCATTCTCAGTAGATTTCGGAGGTCCCGGGACACTGCACAAAATAAAAACACGTTTCCGTCTCCCTCCACCTGCTGCTCTGAGAAAAAAGGGGTGGGGGCGACGGGGGAACAGCCAATGTTTCTCCAGATAATGGAGAAAAATGGAAAAACATTCTATGAAGAAACACAAGTTCTCCGCGAGGCACCAGCCTGCATCAGAGTGCTATGCACAGTGTCGATCATTAGTTCTGTTCGCAACACTGGCCATACAGTACGGAATTCTACTGATTTAAATCCTTCCATTAAATAGTATTAGTAGACAGATAAAACCGCCATGAACTTCCATAAAATCTTGTCTTAATCAGACTGTGCTCATTTTACCTTCTTTCCTCTGACAAGCTGTTCAGCTGGCTGGCCGTGAGGGATTCCATGATGACTTCTCGAGGGACTGGAGGCATAGCTCCAGGCATCTGCAACTAAAACGCACAAGTCAGCAGACAGAAAAAATACCATTTGTGCTGAGGACTAGTCTTCTCAGAATTTCTACATTAAATGCTAAGCAAGATCGCTTTGTGTTGTATGCATTATCTACACTTCAAAGATAACGCCAACTCACCTCCCAAAATCTACTTTATGAAACTTAAGAATTTTTATCTCAGCTCAGCTTAAGCTGACAAGTTCTAATGTCAGCTCAGCTCTGCAAATTCTAATGGCATAGTATCACAAAGGGTTACGATCAAATTTGTGCTGTGTTTTCTCAGCATTTCGCCTGAATTAGGAACATGATAAACACTCCCGAATACATCGTGGGTGAGAAATTCTCGATGGAGCAAACTACTATGTTTCAAGCAATCCGTTTGTTTTAGAAAAGAACATCTCACAAGGTTTAACAGGTTCAACTTGGCAAGTGGAATCATCAAGTTTCAGTCCGTTTTCTTTAGATTCATGAACTAAACTAATAGCACCATTCAGTGAATCAGTGTTTGGCAGCTCATGCTGGGATCTTCCTTCATCAGCATTCTGACAGGAAGAATGGGAATTCTGCAATGTACGGACTACCTTTCCAACCAAAATTCCACATTGCATTGCAATTCCTTTTAAATAAGCCCTTTGACTCCTCCTCAGATTTTCCTGAAGATTCTGCACCGTAAGGGACTGTGTTATCAGAGCTGAGTTTAGGATTTCCATTCACCTTTGGCTCCACAAAAATTTCAGCAGAAACTCTTTTTTTTTTTTTTTGTATTTGTATTTGCTTCATTTGCTTTACCGAATTTGTGATTGTGGATGAAGGAACAGCCTTGTAGAGATCTTCATCCTCCACAGCACTGCTAAGACAGTCAGGCTGTGACACAGTCTGACGAGCAGGCAATTTATTGTGAATACTGATGGTGATCTTCTGGTTTTTTGACGTATCAGTAATTGAAGGCCTGGTAATCGCCTGTTCTTGAACACAGGCCATTGGTGGTGCTGAAGATGGCCTTTTTAGGGTGACACCAGTGGTATTTGCATCCTCTTTTATGGATCCATTTCCATTTAAACGACTTGAATTCTGTATTTAAAAAGAAGAAATTGCAAGACGGGTTAATGGAAACACTCCATTTAACATTTTTAAACATGTCATTCTCCTACTAAGTATTTCTACAAATGGTCTTAACACCTAAAAAGCAAAAAACACTGCCCTTAAAAGATAAATGCAAGTCCCATAAGTGTATTTAATTCCTGCTTTTGGTTTACTGCATATTGATATCAAATTAACATCATTTTTGAAAACCATCCAAACAACTTAACATTGCCTAAAGCTATTCCCAAATATATTTAGTTTCCCCTTTAAACATACCCCAAAAAGCCTGGAATAATTGTTCTGGTGCTCAGGAATAAGACAATTTGGTTTCCCTGTCTTAGCTAAAGTGACGTCGATAGGAAAAACAAGTCCTCTTTTAAATGATTCGAGGATTAGTACACTCTACTTAAATTGTCAAAGAGCGTAGCTCTCTGTGCTTTACAAAGCTGTCTAGGAGGTATAAACAATGGAGTCGCATGGCTGCGCAATTCAGCAGTAACCACTGTTTGAATGACTCTGGCTGTAGCATGAGGGCTGTGAAGACAGCTGCAGCGTGGGAAGGAAAACAAAACAAAGATGCCAAAAACCAAACAAAAAACCCCACACCAAACCCCAAACCCACTGTCCGTTTGGTGCCATTATCTGCCCTCCCGCTTCCCTAAATTACCTTAATCATATGAGGAGGAAGTCGTGGTCCCAGAAATCCAGCCTGCTTACTGTTAGCCCCCCGCTGACCAGGGGGGAATGAACAGGGATAAGACGGTGCTGCTAAGTAAAAAGCACGTTCTCCGAGCGTCAAATCATAGCGCCTTCAGAAAAGAGCAGTGATCTCAGTTTAGTTTTTCTTTCGGCCTACTCTTGGATTAAATCCCATCCTATAATTTTATAGGAACAGTTCATACGATATGGAAGCCTTCTCTACAGAAGACTTAGCCAAGACTACAAACTGAAAAGTAGGTAACAGTCTTCCTACTATGACTATCACTTTCAGAGCAATAATTCATTCTTACACCACAGATGGCCTTCATTTCTCTCCTTCTCTAAATTAGCCAGCTACAGATAACACATATACAGCAATTTACACAAGTGCTGCAGTTTAAGGCCAAGCAACAAAAGATAATAAATGACAGAGAATTTCAGGTTAGACAGAACTGAATTAGAGAAATAATCATCTTTTCCTGGGAGAGAAAGAAAAACACTTGCAAAAAGAAAAGTATCAATAACAGGAGAGTAAATCTCTTCTGAACACATTTGAATACTTGTTATTACCTGATATAAAAAAGTAAGTAAGCTTGCTGACCAAGAACTCTTTTAATGTCAGTACGGACTACTTTTGCATCATTCATCTGATACCAAAGTCCATTACCAGCCTGCAAATAAAGACAACGATATCTTCAGATGAATTGCATGTTTTCCAAATGAAATCACAGATAGCAATAAAATACACACGTGTCAAATAAACATATAATGAAATCTTTTTCCCTAGAAACAGTACTACTAGTAACACTTGAACTGGTTTGCCAGCACAACCTTTACCCTGTTAGAAATGATGTTGACTTCTACCTTTATGTAGCATACATAGTGTCCTGAGCGACAGTTGATACCATGATGCACCAGCACCGCATATAAGGCATAGATGAGTGGTTCTCCACTTGATTGAGACATGTAGGCTCGGAGGTCCAAATACTCAGGATATTTTACTTCCTAAAGAGAGACCAAGAAGATAGAAAAATTATATCAGAGTACTTCGCGGACTAGCCAGAGAAAAACACTTCCAAAAAACAGAGACTGGAATTATATGAATATATCTCTTGATTCACTAAAAATAAGTCTTCCCATAAGCAACGTTTAATACTAGAAGTTGCAGACAACTGTTTTCTGATGAATTAGCCTTCTCAGAGGAAAGTATATGCTTCTTGTCAAGCAGGAACTTTACTGATATTAAGAGAAAGAATAAGCCATAGTCGTTAGTCTACAATTATTGTCTGAAAATATTAACAACTTTCAGCTTTGGGGGATGTCCCATTACATGATGACAAAGTTGCATTACAGCGGGAAATATACCTTGTTGATCTTTCCACCTGTGAAATCTGCAAATCTTTTCAGTGATATTGTGAGAACGTTGGAAGAACGGTGTATGGTAAATCTCTTGGATGCAGGAACCATCTTTTTACACCTTAAAAACAAGCAGAGACAAGTGTTTGAAAGCATCATCTTTTTTGCCCCCAAAACAAACTCGTTTTAATGTCTCATGCATGCTTATGCTATTTGAATGATATTTACTTGCATCATATGTTTGGTTTTTTCTTTTCATAAACCCATGCACTGCATGTCACGTTTGTTAATACAGAGAAGAAGGTAAGTTTTACCAACAACTCAGAGCACAGCGGGAACAGGAATCTCTCACGAAAGCGTATTACCAGGGAGTTATAAAATATAAACAAAAAATAGTAAAAATGAGTTATATATAAGACTAATAACAGTTATCAGCAATGGAAAAAGTACTGTACATGTGCAAGGCCTTTCCTTTTAAGCTCACAAAAAGACGGAAAATTCTGGCTTTAAGTGTGACTGAACCGATCACACCTCAAAGAGCACATTAAGGAAGGACCATGCAATTCAGATGTGAGGTGCTATTACAGTTCTTTCTCTTCCTCAGACATCACTTATGAGAATCCTGAATACGCTGCATGTTGCTTTCTAGGATCCGCAGGCCAAGACGAACCTGGGATTAAATTGCTTTAATAACCTATTGGACGCTCTTGATTCGACACCCTAATTTCCTTAGTATCCAACAACAAGAAGTGGATACTGCATTTTTCATTTAGAGGGGTCAGGCATGAATTCTACAGAACTGAGCCGGGCACTCTGTGCTTTTCTGAGGGGACGTTTGACTAACAGCTTGTTTTGCCAAACCATCTTATGCAAATGTTCAATTGTTTCTCACATACGTAGAAACATCTTACATATTGATCAGCACAGAGAGCGCCTGAACTCAACAGGCTTTCCCTGTGCACGGGTTAGGCTTAAGGGAGCTCATTTCGGACATTAGTCCACATCGACAGGTTTCACAGTTCAAGAGCTGTGCAAGACGCTGTTTAGTGAGCCAGCACAGGCTGCTAACATTCATTACCACAGAGCCAGCTCACATTCCCTGACACTCAATCTAACTTTGTTTCACAGTGAACGCTAGGACCTGTAGGAACCTGCTGCTGCCTTCCACTCCAAATCATTCTCCATAGCTCCTTGCTTCAGCTCACCACTACTAGAAAATGAAGCAACAACAACAACAACAAAGCTGCGTCTCCTTATTTCTAAATGAAGTTAAAGGATAACTTACGCTCTAAGTCATGTAATATATAAAACTAATATCTAGTATTAAGACATAATTAGTAATAATCTTACTCGCTACATTTATAGCAATTCTCTCCATCCAGCTCTTCAGGTTTCACAAATAGTTCTAGAGCTCTGGTAACAGATGAAACCGCCTAGAGGAGCGAGAGAGAAGAGCGTAAAGTCACTGTAAATTCAAAATTCCAGAGACGCACTAGGAGTTTATAAGAGAACCTGACTAACACATACTTAAGCGATCTACTATGAGCACTGTCAAGAAGGAGGCAGAAAGAGCATGCTCAGCGTTTACCTCACCTGGAAGTCATTCTACTTTGAAACAAATCATTTTCCAGTAACGCAGACAGCATCTATAGTGTGCTTTGTCATCAATACTGGCAACAAATCCAACAGTCTAACAATTAGACGTATATTGAGGTAGAACAACAAAGAAGTGTGACAGTATTATACTTTGCGCAGCAATAAAATTCTTTCCCCTTAAACCCAATGCAGACGTGGAGACTATTTACAGGGGTTCCACAGAAGGACAAAGTCCAATCCACTTTCTAACCACCACCAAGCTCTTATATTTTAACATTGTACGTGGTTTGGTTTTTTAAGTTAAACAAGTTTAATTTAGAAAGTTATACATGTACTTAAACATCATGAATTATATTTACAAAACCTCCTACCTTTACATCCAAAGTGATATCAAGAAATGCCTCATATGTATCCGAAACTGCTTTGCAATTCAAGCACTTCACTGGAAGCAAAATATAAATGCTTAACAACACGTGAAGGAGACTAACTGTCCACATTCAAGTTGTCGATAGATACTACTTCAGACAAACTACAGACTGCTTTACTACCGACAAAAGACACAGATCAGTTCTAAGGACAGGAATATTTTTAAAAGTACCTCTTGATCTTAGAAATCCTCCAAATATTTGATGAATGATGGTGGTAGCTTGAGAAGATCTGTCCAATCTGGAAATAAATTATAATCAGACCTCAGAAGATTTAAGGCACACAGTTAACTCTTCAAAGAGTTTTATGAAAACCAAGGATGACCTAGACTTTCAGTTTTGATAGTAAATAAAGGCCTAAAAGGTGCTAGAGAACGTATAAAAGTGAATTTGTTTATGCTTACTTGGTGCTTCCATTCAAGCACGCTTCCTGCATAGCATCAACAGTATAGCGCAAGAACTCGTGTGTGTCTTCTTGACTGCCAAAACGGAAATGTTGTCCTATTCCTAAATAAGAAGATGATAGTATTCACCTCATTTAAAAATGAAGTAATTCTCCTGTTTCTAAAATCTCTCTTCTTTACAGTGTTAAAACCATTTATACACATCAAATAATTATTTGAAGATTACAAGATGCTGAAAAAGAAACACATCTGAAGCCACTTACGACTGAGATTATTGATAACACGCGTAGGCTCGATGGCATCAACAGTGCAACGCAGGGCCTGGTTAATGTGAGTCTCCATCGTGCACATCATGCAAAAATCTTGTTCACGACCTGAAGAGTGAAAGAAGAAAGCATCCCAGTCTAGCGAAACAGACATAACTACAAACAAACATATAAGTAACATTTAAACTATAGATACAATATCCACTCTCCTTGTCCCAACAGTCTCCTAACATTTCATTTCACACAACTTTATAGAATAAAAATATCCATTAAGCCTGTATTCAAGTGCATTTTGTGATGAGAAATCTAAAAGACTACTGCAAAGTCACGTTTGTAAAGGCTGACAGGAATGTGAACTCCACAGGTTGCAAAATGTATGAGGAAAGAATATTTGACCTTGATGATACAGCATTAAGAGAACGTGGGTTATTTTCAGCACTCTCTGAGCTCACTGCACTGCATCCCCAGTGGTGCCAGTGCACTCTCTGGACTCACTGCACTGCATCCCCAGTGGTGCCAGTGCACTCTCTGGACTCACTGCACTGCATCCCCAGTGGTGCCCGTGCACTCTTTGGACTCACTGCACTGCATCCCCAGTAGTGCCAGTGCACTCTCTGGACTCACTGCACTGCATCCCCAGTGGTGCCAGTGCCCTCTGTGGACTCACTGCACTACATCCCCAGTGGGGCCAGTGCACTCTCTTGAGTCACTGCACTGCATCCCCAGTGGTGCCAGTGCACTCTCTGGACTCACTGCACTGCATCCCCAGTGGTGCCAGTGCACTCTCTGGACTCACTGCACTGCATCCCCAGTGGTGCCAGTGCACTCTCTGGACTCACTGCACTGCATACCCAGTGGTGCCAGTGACCTCTCTGGACTCACTGCACTGCATCCCCAGTGGTGCCAGTGCACTCTCGGGACTCACTGCACTGCATCCCCAATGGTGCCAGTGCACTCTTTGGACTCACTGCACTGCAACCCCAGTGGTGCCAGTGCACTCTCTGGACTCACTGCACTGCATCCCCAGTGGTGCCAGTGCCCTCTGTGGACTCACTGCACTACATCCCCAGTGGGGCCAGTGCACTCTCTGGACTCACTGCAGTGCATCCCCAGTGGTGCCAGTGCACTCTCTTGAGTCACTGCACTGCATCCCCAGTGGTGCCAGTGCACTCTCTGGACTCACTGCAGTGCATCCCCAGTGGTGCCAGTGCACTCTCTGGACTCACTCCACTGCATCCCCAGTAGTGCCAGTGCACTGTCTGGACTCACTGCACTGCATCCCCAGTGGTGCCAGTGCCCTCTCTGGACTCACTGCAGTGCATCCCCGGTGGTGCCAGGGCACTCTCTGGACTCACGGCACTGCATCCCCAGTGGTGCCAGTGCACTCTCTGGACTCACTGCACTGCATCCCCAGTGTTGCCTGTGACCTCTCTGGACTCACTGCACTGCATCCCTAGTGGTGACAGTGCACTCTCTGGACTCACTGCACTGCATCCCCAGTGGTGCCAGTGCACTCTCTGAGCTCACTGCACTGCATCCCCAGTGGTGCCAGTGCACTCTCTGGACTCACTGCACTGCATCCCCAGTGGTGCCAGTGCACTCTCTGGACTCACTGCACTGCATCCCCAATGGTGCCAGTGCACTCTCTGGACTCACTGCAGTGCATCCCCAGTGGTGCCAGTGCACTCTCTGGACTCACTGCACTGCATCCCCAGTGGTGCCAGTGCACTCTCTGGAAGCACGGCACTGCATCCCCGGTGGTGCCAGTGCGCTCTCTGGACTCATTTCACTGCATCCCCGGTGGTGCCAGTACGCTCTCTGGACTCACCGCACTGCATCCCCAGTGGTGCCAGTGCACTCTCTGGACTCACTGCAGTGCATCCCCACTGGTGCCAGTGCACTCTCTGGAATCACTGCACTGCACCCCCAGTGGTGCCAGTGCACTCTCTGGACTCACAGCACTGCATCCCCACTGGTGCCAGTGCACTCTCTGGACTCACTGCACTGCATCCCCAGTGGTGCCAGTGCACACTCTGGACTCACGGCACTGCATCCCCAGTGGTGCCAGTGCACTCTCTGGACTCACTGCACTGCATCCCCAGTGGTGCCAGTGCCCTCTGTGGACTCACTGCACTGCATCCCCAGTGGTGCCAAGGCACTCTCTGGACTCACTGCACTGCATTGCCATTGGTGCCAGTGCACTCTCTGGACTCACTGCAGTGCATCCCCAGTGGTGCCAGTGCACTCTCTGGACTCACGGCACTGCATCCCCAGTGGTGCCAGTGCACTCTCTGGACTCACTGCACTGCATCCCCAGTGGTGCCAGTGCACTCTCTGGACTCACTGCACTGCATCCCCACTGGTGCCAGTGCACTCTCTGGACTCACTGCACTGCATCCCCAGTGGTGCCAGGGCACTCTCTGGACTCACTGCACTGCATCCCCAGTGGTGCCAGTGACCTCTCTGGACTCAGTGCAGTGCATTCCCAGTGGTGCCAGTGCACTCTCTGGACTCACCGGGGTGCATCCCAAATAGTGCCAGTGCCATCTCTGGACTCACTGCAGTGCATCCCCAGTGGTGCCAGTGCGCTCTCTGGACTCACCGCACTGCATCCCCAGTGGTGCCAGTGCACTCTCTGAACTCACTGCACTGCATCCCCAGTGGTGCCAGTGCACTCTCTGGACTCATTTCACTGCATCCCTAGTGGTGCCAGTGCACTCTCTGGACTCACAGCACTGCATCCCCAGTGGTGCCAGTGCACTCCCTGGACTCACTGCACTGCATCACCAGTGGTGCCAGTGCACTCTCTGAGCTCACTGCACTGCATCCCCAGTGGTGCCAGTGCACTCTCTGAGCTCACTGCACTGCATTCCCAGTGGTGCCAGTGCACTCTCTGGACTCACTGCACTGCATCCCCAATGGTGCCAGTGCACTCTTTGGACTCACTGCAGTGCATCGCGAGTGGTGCCACTGCACTCTCTGGACTCACTGCACTGCATCCCCAGTGGTGCCGGGGCAATCTCTGGACTCACTGCAGTGAATCCCCAGTGGTGCCAGTGCACTCTCTGGACTCACTGCACTGCATCCCCAGTGGTGCCAGTGCACTCTCTGGACTCACTGCGCTGCATCCCCAGTGGTGCCAGTGCACTCTCTGGACTCACTGCACTGCATCCCCAGTGGTGCCAGTGCGCTCTCTTGAGTCACTGCAGTGCATCCCCAGTGGTGCCAGTGCACTCCCTGGACTCACTGCATTGCATCCCAGGTGGTGCCAGTGCACTCTCTGGACTCCCTGCAGTGCATCCCCAATCGTTCCAGTGCACTCTCTGGATTCACTGCACTGCATCCCCAGTGGTGCCACTGCAATCTCTGGTCTCACTGCAGTGTATCCTCAGTGGTGCCAGTGCACTCTCTGGACTCATTGCACCACATCCCCAGTGGTGCCAGTGCACTCTCTGGACTCACTGCAGTGCACCCCAGTGGTACCAGTGCACTCTCTGGACTCACTGTAGTGCATCCCCAGTGGTGCCAGTGCACTCTCTGGACTCACTGCACTGCATCCCCAGTGGTGCCATTGCACTCTCTGGACTCACTGCACTGCATCCCAGTGGTGACAGTGCACTCTCTGGACCTGCCGGGGTGCATCCCCAGTGGTGCCAGTGCACTCTCTGGACTCACCGGGGTGCATCCCCAGTGGTGCCAGTGCACTCTCTGGACTCACTGCACTGCATACCCAGTGGTGCCAGTGACCTCTCTGGACTCACTGCACTGCACCCCCAGTGGTGCCAGTGCACTCTCTGGACTCACCGCACGGCATCCCCAGTGGTGCCAGTGCACTCTCTGGACTCACTGCACTGCATCCCCAGTGGTGCCAGTGCGCTCTCTTGAGTCACTGCAGTGCATCCCCAGTGGTGCCAGTGCACTCTCTGGACTCACTCCATTGCATCCCCAGTAGTGCCAGTGCACTCTCTGGACTCACTGCAGTGTATCCCCAGTGGTGCCAGTGCACTCTCTGGACTCACTGCAGTGAATCCCCAGTGGTGCCAGTGCACTCTCTGGACTCACTGCAGTGCATCCCCAGTGGTGCCAGTGCACTCTCTGGACTCACTGCGCTGCATCCCCAGTGGTGCCAGTGCACTCTCTGGACTCACTGCGCTGCATCCCCAGTGGTGCCAGTGCACTCTCTGGACTCACTGCACTGCATCCCCAGTGGTGCCAGTGCGCTCTCTTGAGTCACTGCAGTGCATCCCCAGTGGTGCCAGTGCACTCCCTGGACTCACTGCATTGCATCCCAGGTGGTGCCAGTGCACTCTCTGGACTCCCTGCAGTGCATCCCCAATCGTTCCAGTGCACTCTCTGGATTCACTGCACTGCATCCCCAGTGGTGCCACTGCAATCTCTGGTCTCACTGCAGTGCATCCTCAGTGGTGCCAGTGCACTCTCTGGACTCATTGCACCACATCCCCAGTGGTGCCAGTGCACTCTCTGGACTCACTGCAGTGCATCCCCAGTGGTACCAGTGCACTCTCTGGACTCACTGTAGTGCATCCCCAGTGGTGCCCGTGCACTCTCTGGACTCACTGCACTGCATCCCCAGTGGTGCCAGGGCACTCTCTGGACTCACTGCACTGCATCCCAGTGGTGACAGTGCACTCTCTGGACCTGCCGGGGTGCATCCCCAGTGGTGCCAGTGCACTCTCTGGACTCACCGGGGTGCATCCCCAGTGGTGCCAGTGCACTCTCTGGACTCACTGCACTGCATACCCAGTGGTGCCAGTGACCTCTCTGGACTCACTGCACTGCACCCCCAGTGGTGCCAGTGCACTCTCTGGACTCACCGCACGGCATCCCCAGTGGTGCCAGTGCACTCTCTGGACTCACTGCACTGCATCCCCAGTGGTGCCAGTGCGCTCTCTTGAGTCACTGCAGTGCATCCCCAGTGGTGCCAGTGCACTCTCTGGACTCACTCCATTGCATCCCCAGTAGTGCCAGTGCACTCTCTGGACTCACTGCAGTGTATCCCCAGTGGTGCCAGTGCACTCTCTGGACTCACTGCAGTGAATCCCCAGTGGTGCCAGTGCACTCTCTGGACTCACTGCAGTGCATCCCCAGTGGTGCCAGTGCACTCTCTGGACTCACTGCGCTGCATCCCCAGTGGTGCCAGTGCACTCTCTGGACTCACTGCACTGCATCCCCAGTGGTGCCAGTGCACTCTCTGGACTCACTGCACTGCATCCCCAGTGGTGCCAGTGCGCTCTCTTGAGTCACTGCAGTGCATCCCCAGTGGTGCCAGTGCACTCCCTGGACTCACTGCATTGCATCCCAGGTGGTGCCAGTGCACTCTCTGGACTCCCTGCAGTGCAACCCCAATCGTTCCAGTGCACTCTCTGGATTCACTGCACTGCATCCCCAGTGGTGCCACTGCAATCTCTGGTCTCACTGCAGTGCATCCCCAGTGGTGCCAGTGACCTCTCTGGACTCACTGCAATGCACCCCCAGTGGTGCCAGTGCACTCTCTGGACTCACTGCACTGCATCCCCACTGGTGCAGGTGCACTCTCTGGACTCACTGCACTGCATCCCCAGTGGTGCCCGTGCACTCTCTGGACTCACTGCACTGCATCCCCAGTGGTGCCAGGGCACTCTCTGGACTCACTGCACTGCATCCCAGTGGTGACAGTGCACTCTCTGGACCTGCCGGGGTGCATCCCCAGTGGTGCCAGTGCACTCTCTGGACTCACCGGGGTGCATCCCCAGTGGTGCCAGTGCACTCTCTGGACTCACTGCACTGCATTCCCAGTGGTGCCAGTGACCTCTCTGGACTCACTGCAATGCACCCCCAGTGGTGCCAGTGCACTCTCTGGACTCACTGCACTGCATCCCCACTGGTGCAGGTGCACTCTCTGGACTCACTGCACTGCATCCCCAGTGGTGCCAGT
This sequence comes from Anser brachyrhynchus, assembly GCF_964034855.1. Taxonomy (NCBI): domain Eukaryota; kingdom Metazoa; phylum Chordata; class Aves; order Anseriformes; family Anatidae; genus Anser; species Anser brachyrhynchus. Next base: position 3,350,834 of record NC_137700.1, read on the forward strand.
GCACTCTCTGGACTCACTGCACTGCATCCCCAGTGGTGCCAGTGCACTCTCTGAGCTCACTGCACTGCATCCCCAGTGGTGCCAGTGCACTCTCTGGACTCACTGCACTGCATCCCCAGTGGTGCCAGTGCACTCTCTGGACTCACTGCAGTGCATCCCCAGTGGTGCCAGTGCACTCTCTGGACTCACTGCACTGCATCCCCAGTGGTGCCAGTGCACTCTCTGAGCTCACTGCACTGCATCCCCAGTGGTGACAGTGCACTCTCTGGACTCACCGGGGTGCATCCCCAGTGGTGCCAGTGCACTCTCTGGACTCACTGCAGTGCATCCCCAATCGTACCAGTGCAATCTCTGGTCTCACTGCAGTGCATCCCCAGTGGTGCCAGAGCACTCTCTGGACTCACTGCACTGCATCCCCATTGGTGCCAGTGCACTCTCTGGACTCACGGCACTGCATCCCCGGAGGTGCCAGTGCACTCTCTGGACTTGCCGGGATGCATCCCCAGTGGTGCCAGTGCACTCTCTGGACTCACCGGGGTGCATCCCCAGTGGTGCCAGTGCACTCTCTGGACTCACTGCAGTGCATCCCCACTGGTGCCAGTGCACTCTCTGGACTCACTGCACTGCACTCCCAGTGGTGCCAGTGCACTCTCTGGACTCACTGCACTGCATCCCCAGTGGTGCCAGTGCACTCTCTGGACTCACTGCAGTGCATCCCCAGTGGTGCCAGTGCACTCTCTGAGCTCACTGCACTGCATCCCCAGTGGTGACAGTGCACTCTCTGGACTCACCGGGGTGCATCCCCAGTGGTGCCAGTGCACTCTCTGGACTCACCGGGGTGCATCCCCAGTGGTGCCAGTGCACTCTCTGGACTCACTGCAGTGCATCCCCAATCGTACCAGTGCAATCTCTGGTCTCACTGCAGTGCATCCCCAGTGGTGCCAGAGCACTCTCTGGACTCACTGCACTGCATCCCCATTGGTGCCAGTGCACTCTCTGGACTCACGGCACTGCATCCCCGGAGGTGCCAGTGCACTCTCTGGACTTGCCGGGATGCATCCCCAGTGGTGCCAGTGCACTCTCTGGACTCACCGGGGTGCATCCCCAGTGGTGCCAGTGCACTCTCTGGACTCACTGCAGTGCATCCCCACTGGTGCCAGTGCACTCTCTGGACTCACTGCACTGCACTCCCAGTGGTGCCAGTGCACTCTCTGGACTCACTGCACTGCATCCCCACTGGTGCCAGTGCACTCTCTGGACTAACTGCACTGCATCCCCAGTGGTGCCAGTGCACACTCTGGACTCACGGCACTGCATCCCCAGTGGTGCCAGTGACCTCTCTGGACTCACTGCACTGCATCACTAGTGGTGCCAGTGCACTCTCTGGACTCATTGCAGTGCATCACCAGTGGTGCCAGTGCACTCTCTGAGCTCACTGCACTGCATCTCCAGTGGTGCCCGTGCACTCTCTGGACTCACTGCACTGCATCCCCAGTGGTGCCAGTGCACTCTCTGGACTCACTGCAGTGCATCCCCAGTCGTGCCAGTGCCCTCTCTGGACTCACTGCAGTGCATCCCCAGTGGTGCCAGTGCACTCTCTGGACTCACTGCACTGCATCCCCAGTGGTTCCAGTGCACTCTCTGGACTCACTGCACTGCATCCCCAGTGTTGCCAGTGACCTCTCTGGACTCACTGCACTGCATCCCTAGTGGTGACAGTGCACTCTCTGGACTCACTGCACTGCATCCCCAGTGGTGCCAGTGCACTCTCTGAGCTCACTGCACTGCATCCCCAGTGGTGCCAGTGCACTCTGTGGACTCACTGCACTGCATCCCCAGTGGTGCCAGTGCACTCTCTGGACTCACTGCACTGCATCCCCAATGGTGCCAGTGCACTCTTTGGACTCACTGCACTGCATCCCCAGTGGTGCCAGTGCACTCTCTGGACTCACTGCACTGCATCCCCAGTGGTGCCAGTGCCCTCTGTGGACTCATTGCACTACATCCCCAGTGGTGCCAGTGACCTCTCCTGAGTCACTGCACTGCATCCCCAATGCTGCCAGTGCACTCTCTGGACTCACTGCACTGCATCCCCAGTGGTGCCAGTGCACTCTCTGGACTCACTGCACTGCATCCCCAATGGTGCCAGTGCACTCTTTGGACTCACTGCACTGCATCCCCAGTGGTGCCAGTGCACTCTCTGGACTCACTGTACTGCATCCCCAGTGGTGCCAGTGCCCTCTGTGGACTCACTGCACTACATCCCCAGTGGTGCCAGTGACCTCTCCTGAGTCACTGCACTGCATCCCCAATGCTGCCAGTGCACTCTCTGGACACACTGCACTGCATCCCCAGTGGTGCCAGTGACCTCTCTGCACTCACAGCACTGCATTCCCAGTGGTGCCAGTGCACTCTCTGGACTCACAGGGGTGCATCCCCAATAGTGCCAGTGCCCTCTCTGGACTCACTGCAGTGCATCCCCAGTGGTGCTAGTGCACTCTCTGGACTCACCGCACTGCATCCCCAGTGGTGCCAGTGCACTCTCTGGACTCACTGCACTGCATCCCCAGTGGTGCCAGTGACCTCTCTGGACTCACTGCACTGCATCACTAGTGGTGCCAGTGCACTCTCTGGACTCATTGCAGTGCATCACCAGTGGTGCCAGTGCACTCTCTGAGCTCACTGCACTGCATCTCCAGTGGTGCCCGTGCACTCTCTGGACTCACTGCACTGCATCACCAGTGGTGCCAGTGCACTCTCTGGACTCACTGCACTGCATCCCCAATGGTACCAGTGCACTCTTTGGACTCATTGCACTGCATCCCCAGTGGTGCCAGTGACCTCTCTGGACTCACTGCACTGCATCCCCAGTGGTGCCAGTGCCCTCTGTGGACTCACTGCACTACATCCCCAGTGGGGCCAGTGCACTCTCTTGAGTCACTGCACTGCATCCCCAGTGGTGCCAGTGCACTCTCTGGACTCACTGCACTGCATACCCAGTGGTGCCAGTGCCCTCTCTGGACTCACTGCACTGCATCCCCAGTGGTGCCAGTGCACTCTCTGGACTCACCGCACTGCATCCCCAGTGGTGCCAGTGCACTCTCTGGACTCACTGCACTGCATCCCCAGTGGTTCCAGTGCACTCTCTGGACTCACTGCACTGCATCCCCAGTGTTGCCCGTGACCTCTCTGGACTCACTGCACTGCATCCCTAGTGGTGCCAGTGCACTCTCTGGACTCACTGCACTGCATCCCCAGTGGTGCCAGTGCACTCTCTGAGCTCACTGCACTGCATCCCCAGTGGTGCCAGTGCACTCTCTGGACTCACTGCACTGCATCCCCAGTGGTGCCAGTGCACTCTCTGGACTCACTGCACTGCATCCCCAATGGTGCCAGTGCACTCTTTGGACTCACTGCACTGCATCCCCAGTGGTGCCAGTGCACTCTCTGGACTCACTGCACTGCATCCCCAGTGGTGCCAGTGCCCTCTGAGGACTCACTGCACTACATCCCCAGTGGTGCCAGTGACCTCTCCTGAGTCACTGCACTGCATCCCCAATGCTGCCAGTGCACTCTCTGGACTCACGGCACTGCATCCCCAGTGGTGCCAGTGCACTCTCTGGACTCACTGCACTGCATCCCCAATCGTACCAGAGCAATCTCTGGTCTCACTGCAGTGCAACCCCAGTGGTGCCAGTGCACTCTCTGGACTCACCGGGGTGCATCCCCAATAGTGCCAGTGCCCTCTCTGGACTCACTGCACTGCATCCCTAGTGTTGCCAGTGCACTCTCTGAGCTCACTGCACTGCATCCCCAGTGGTGCCAGTGCACTCTCTGGACTCACTGCACTGCATCCCCACTGGTGCCAGTGCACTCTCTGGACTCACGGCACTGCATCCCCAGTGGTGCCAGTGCACTCTCTGGACTCACTGCACTGCATCCCCAGTGGTGCCAGTGCACTCTCTGGACTCACTGCACTGCATTCCCAGTGGTGCCAGTGCACTCTCTGGACTCACTGCACTGCATCCCCAATGGTGCCAGTGCACTCTTTGGACTCACTGCAGTGCATCCCGAGTGGTGCCACTGCACTCTCTGGACTCACTGCACTGCATCCCCAGTGGTGCCGGGGCAATCTCTGGACTCACTGCAGTGCATCCCCAGGGGTGCCAGTGCCCTCTGTGGACTCACTGCACTACATCCCCAGTAGGGCCAGTGCACTCTCTGCACTCACTGCACTGCATCCCCAGTGGTGCCAGTGAACTCTCTGGACTCACTGCACTGCATCCCTAGTGGTGCCAGTGCACTCTCTTGAGTCACTGCACTGCATCCCCAGTGGTGCCAGTGCACTCTCTGGACTCACTGCACTGCATCCCCACTGGTGCCAGTGCACTCTCTGGACTCACTGCAGTGCATCCCCAATCGTACCAGTGCAATCTCTGGTCTCACTGCAGTGCATCCCCAGTGGTGCCAGTGCACTCTCTGGACTCACTGCACTGCATCCCCAGTGGTGCAAGTGCACTCTCTGGACTCACGGCACTGCATCCCCGGTGGTGCCAGTACACTCTCTGGACTCACTGCACGGCATCCCCAGTGGTGCCAGTGCGCTCTCTGGACTCACGGCAGTGCATCCCCAGTGGTGCCAGTGCACTCTCTGGACTCACCGCACTGCATCCCCAGTGGTGCCAGTGCACTCTCTGGACTCACTGCACTGCATCCCCAGTGGTTCCAGTGCACTCTCTGGACTCACTGCACTGCATCCCCAGTGTTGCCCGTGACCTCTCTGGACTCACTGCACTGCATCCCTAGTGGTGCCAGTGCACTCTCTGGACTCACTGCACTGCATCCCCAGTGGTGCCAGTGCACTCTCTGAGCTCACTGCACTGCATCCCCAGTGGTGCCAGTGCACTCTCTGGACTCACTGCACTGCATCCCCAGTGGTGCCAGTGCACTCTCTGGACTCACTGCACTGCATCCCCAATGGTGCCAGTGCACTCTTTGGACTCACTGCACTGCATCCCCAGTGGTGCCAGTGCACTCTCTGGACTCACTGCACTGCATCCCCAGTGGTGCCAGTGCCCTCTGAGGACTCACTGCACTACATCCCCAGTGGTGCCAGTGACCTCTCCTGAGTCACTGCACTGCATCCCCAATGCTGCCAGTGCACTCTCTGGACTCACGGCACTGCATCCCCAGTGGTGCCAGTGCACTCTCTGGACTCACTGCACTGCATCCCCAATCGTACCAGAGCAATCTCTGGTCTCACTGCAGTGCAACCCCAGTGGTGCCAGTGCACTCTCTGGACTCACCGGGGTGCATCCCCAATAGTGCCAGTGCCCTCTCTGGACTCACTGCACTGCATCCCTAGTGTTGCCAGTGCACTCTCTGAGCTCACTGCACTGCATCCCCAGTGGTGCCAGTGCACTCTCTGGACTCACTGCACTGCATCCCCACTGGTGCCAGTGCACTCTCTGGACTCACGGCACTGCATCCCCAGTGGTGCCAGTGCACTCTCTGGACTCACTGCACTGCATCCCCAGTGGTGCCAGTGCACTCTCTGGACTCACTGCACTGCATTCCCAGTGGTGCCAGTGCACTCTCTGGACTCACTGCACTGCATCCCCAATGGTGCCAGTGCACTCTTTGGACTCACTGCAGTGCATCCCGAGTGGTGCCACTGCACTCTCTGGACTCGCTGCACTGCATCCCCAGTGGTGCCGGGGCAATCTCTGGACTCACTGCAGTGCATCCCCAGGGGTGCCAGTGCCCTCTGTGGACTCACTGCACTACATCCCCAGTAGGGCCAGTGCACTCTCTGCACTCACTGCACTGCATCCCCAGTGGTGCCAGTGAACTCTCTGGACTCACTGCACTGCATCCCTAGTGGTGCCAGTGCACTCTCTTGAGTCACTGCACTGCATCCCCAGTGGTGCCAGTGCACTCTCTGGACTCACTGCACTGCATCCCCACTGGTGCCAGTGCACTCTCTGGACTCACTGCAGTGCATCCCCAATCGTACCAGTGCAATCTCTGGTCTCACTGCAGTGCATCCCCAGTGGTGCCAGTGCACTCTCTGGACTCACTGCACTGCATCCCCAGTGGTGCAAGTGCACTCTCTGGACTCACGGCACTGCATCCCCGGTGGTGCCAGTACACTCTCTGGACTCACTGCACGGCATCCCCAGTGCTGCCAGTGCACTCTCTGGAGTCACAGCACTGCATCCCCACTGGTGCCAGTGCACTCTCTGGACTCACTGCACTGCATCCCCAGTGGTGACAGTGCACACTCTGGACTCACAGCACTGCATCCCCAGTGGTGCTAGTGCACTCTCTGGACCAACGGCACTGCCTCCCCAGTGGTGCCAGGGTACTCTCTGGACTCACTGCACTGCATCCCCAGTGGTGCCAAGGCACTCTCTGGACTCACTGCACTGCATTGCCATTGGTGCCAGTGCACTCTCTGGACTCATTGCAGTGCATCCCCAGTGGTGCCAGTGCACTCTCTGGACTCACGGCACTGCATCCCCAGTGGTGCCAGTGCACTCTCTGGACTCACGGCACTGCATCCCCAGTGGTGCCAGTGACCTCTCCTGAGTCACTGCACTGCATCCCCAGTGGTGCCAGTGCACTCTGTGGACTCACGGCACTGCATCCCCAGTGGTGCCAGTGCACTCTCTGGACTCACTGCACTGCATCCCCAATGGTGCCAGTGCACTCTTTGGACTCACTGCACTGCATCCCCAGTGGTGCCAGTGCACTCTCTGGACTCACTGCACTGCATCCCCAGTGGTGCCAGTGCCCTCTGTGGACTCACTGCACTACATCCCCAGTGGTGCCAGTGACCTCTCCTGAGTCACTGCACTGCATCCCCAGTGGTGCCAGTGCACTCTCTGGACTCACTGCACTGCATCCCCAGTGGTGCCAGTGCACTCTCTGGACTCACTGCACTGCATCCCCAATCGTACCAGTGCAATCTCTGGTCTCACTGCAGTGCAACCCCAGTGGTGCCAGTGCACTCTCTGGACTCACCGGGGTGCATCCCCAATAGTGCCAGTGCCCTCTCTGGACTCACTGCACTGCATCCCCAGTGTTGCCAGTGCACTCTCTGAGCTCACTGCACTGCATCCCCAGTGGTGCCAGTGCACTCTCTGGACTCACTGCACTGCATCCCCACTGGTGCCAGTGCACTCTCTGGACTCACGGCACTGCATCCCCAGTGGTGCCAGTGCACTCTCTGGACTCACTGCACTGCATCCCCAGTGGTGCCAGTGCACTCTCTGGACTCACTGCACTGCATCCCCTGTGGTGCCAGTGCACTCTCTGGACTTGCCGGGGTGCATCCCCAGTGGTGCCAGTGCACTCTTTGGACTCACTGCAGTGCATCCCGAGTGGTGCCACTGCACTCTCTGGACTCACTGCACTGCATCCCCAGTGGTGCCGGGGCAATCTCTGGACTCACTGCAGTGCATCCCAAGTGGTGCCAGTGCCCTCTGTGGACTCACTGCACTACATCCCCAGTAGGGCCAGTGCACTCTCTGCACTCACTGCACTGCATCCCCAGTGGTGCCAGTGAACTCTCTGGACTCACTGCACTGCATCCCTAGTGGTGCCAGTGCGCTCTCTTGAGTCACTGCACTGCATCCCCAGTGGTGCCAGTGCACTCTCTGGACTCACTGCACTGCATCCCCACTGGTGCCAGTGCACTCTCTGGACTCACTGCAGTGCATCCCCAATCGTACCAGTGCAATCTCTGGTCTCACTGCAGTGCATCCCCAGTGGTGCCAGTGCACTCTCTGGACTCACTGCACTGCATCCCCAGTGGTGCAAGTGCACTCTCTGGACTCACGGCACTGCATCCCCGGTGGTGCCAGTACACTCTCTGGACTCACTGCACGGCATCCCCAGTGGTGCCAGTGCGCTCTCTGGACTCACGGCAGTGCATCCACAGTGGTGCCAGTGCACTCTCTGGACTCACTGAAGTGACCCCACTGGTGCCAGTGACCTCTCTGGACTCACTGCACTGCATCACTAGTGGTGCCAGTGCACTCTCTGGACTCATTGCAGTGCATCACCAGTGGTGCCAGTGCACTCTCTGAGCTCACTGCACTGCATCTCCAGTGGTGCCCGTGCACTCTCTGGACTCACTGCACTGCATCACCAGTGGTGCCAGTGCACTCTCTGGACTCACTGCACTGCATCCCCAATGGTACCAGTGCACTCTTTGGACTCATTGCACTGCATCCCCAGTGGTGCCAGTGACCTCTCTGGACTCACTGCACTGCATCCCCAGTGGTGCCAGTGCCCTCTGTGGACTCACTGCACTACATCCCCAGTGGGGCCAGTGCACTCTCTTGAGTCACTGCACTGCATCCCCAGTGGTGCCAGTGCACTCTCTGGACTCACTGCACTGCATCCCCAGTGGTGCCAGTGCCCTCTCTGGACTCACTGCACTGCATCCCCAGTGGTGCCAGTGCACTCTCTGGACTCACCGCACTGCATCCCCAGTGGTGCCAGTGCACTCTCTGGACTCACTGCACTGCATCCCCAGTGGTTCCAGTGCACTCTCTGGACTCACTGCACTGCATCCCCAGTGTTGCCCGTGACCTCTCTGGACTCACTGCACTGCATCCCTAGTGGTGCCAGTGCACTCTCTGGACTCACTGCACTGCATCCCCAGTGGTGCCAGTGCACTCTCTGAGCTCACTGCACTGCATCCCCAGTGGTGCCAGTGCACTCTCTGGACTCACTGCACTGCATCCCCAGTGGTGCCAGTGCACTCTCTGGACTCACTGCACTGCATCCCCAATGGTGCCAGTGCACTCTTTGGACTCACTGCACTGCATCCCCAGTGGTGCCAGTGCACTCTCTGGACTCACTGCACTGCATCCCCAGTGGTGCCAGTGCCCTCTGAGGACTCACTGCACTACATCCCCAGTGGTGCCAGTGACCTCTCCTGAGTCACTGCACTGCATCCCCAATGCTGCCAGTGCACTCTCTGGACTCACGGCACTGCATCCCCAGTGGTGCCAGTGCACTCTCTGGACTCACTGCACTGCATCCCCAATCGTACCAGAGCAATCTCTGGTCTCACTGCAGTGCAACCCCAGTGGTGCCAGTGCACTCTCTGGACTCACCGGGGTGCATCCCCAATAGTGCCAGTGCCCTCTCTGGACTCACTGCACTGCATCCCTAGTGTTGCCAGTGCACTCTCTGAGCTCACTGCACTGCATCCCCAGTGGTGCCAGTGCACTCTCTGGACTCACTGCACTGCATCCCCACTGGTGCCAGTGCACTCTCTGGACTCACGGCACTGCATCCCCAGTGGTGCCAGTGCACTCTCTGGACTCACTGCACTGCATCCCCAGTGGTGCCAGTGCACTCTCTGGACTCACTGCACTGCATTCCCAGTGGTGCCAGTGCACTCTCTGGACTCACTGCACTGCATCCCCAATGGTGCCAGTGCACTCTTTGGACTCACTGCAGTGCATCCCGAGTGGTGCCACTGCACTCTCTGGACTCACTGCACTGCATCCCCAGTGGTGCCGGGGCAATCTCTGGACTCACTGCAGTGCATCCCCAGGGGTGCCAGTGCCCTCTGTGGACTCACTGCACTACATCCCCAGTAGGGCCAGTGCACTCTCTGCACTCACTGCACTGCATCCCCAGTGGTGCCAGTGAACTCTCTGGACTCACTGCACTGCATCCCTAGTGGTGCCAGTGCACTCTCTTGAGTCACTGCACTGCATCCCCAGTGGTGCCAGTGCACTCTCTGGACTCACTGCACTGCATCCCCACTGGTGCCAGTGCACTCTCTGGACTCACTGCAGTGCATCCCCAATCGTACCAGTGCAATCTCTGGTCTCACTGCAGTGCATCCCCAGTGGTGCCAGTGCACTCTCTGGACTCACTGCACTGCATCCCCAGTGGTGCAAGTGCACTCTCTGGACTCACGGCACTGCATCCCCGGTGGTGCCAGTACACTCTCTGGACTCACTGCACGGCATCCCCAGTGGTGCCAGTGCGCTCTCTGGACTCACGGCAGTGCATCCCCAGTGGTGCCAGTGCACTCTCTGGACTCACTGAAGTGACCCCACTGGTGCCCGTGCACTCTCTGGACTCACTGCACTGCACCCCCAGTGCTGCCAGTGCACTCTCTGGAGTCACAGCACTGCATCCCCACTGGTGCCAGTGCACTCTCTGGACTCACTGCACTGCATCCCCAGTGGTGACAGTGCACACTCTGGACTCACAGCACTGCATCCCCAGTGGTGCTAGTGCACTCTCTGGACCAACGGCACTGCCTCCCCTGTGGTGCCAGTGCACTCTCTGGACTCACTGCACTGCATCCCCAGTGGTGCCAGGGTACTCTCTGGACTCACTGCACTGCATCCCCAGTGGTGCCAAGGCACTCTCTGGACTCACTGCACTGCATTGCCATTGGTGCCAGTGCACTCTCTGGACTCATTGCAGTGCATCCCCAGTGGTGCCAGTGCACTCTCTGGACTCACGGCACTGCATCCCCAGTGGTGCCAGTGCACTCTCTGGACTCACTGCACTGCATCCCCAGTGGTGCCAGTGCACTCTGTGGACTCACGGCACTGCATCCCCAGTGGTGCCAGTGCACTCTCTGGACTCACTGCACTGCATCCCCAATGGTGCCAGTGCACTCTTTGGACTCACTGCACTGCATCCCCAGTGGTGCCAGTGCACTCTCTGGACTCACTGCACTGCATCCCCAGTGGTGCCAGTGCCCTCTGTGGACTCACTGCACTACATCCCCAGTGGTGCCAGTGACCTCTCCTGAGTCACTGCACTGCATCCCCAGTGGTGCCAGTGCACTCTCTGGACTCACTGCACTGCATCCCCAGTGGTGCCAGTGCACTCTCTGGACTCACTGCACTGCATCCCCAATCGTACGAGTGCAATCTCTGGTCTCACTGCAGTGCAACCCCAGTGGTGCCAGTGCACTCTCTGGACTCACCGGGGTGCATCCCCAATAGTGCCAGTGCCCTCTCTGGACTCACTGCACTGCATCCCCAGTGTTGCCAGTGCACTCTCTGAGCTCACTGCACTGCATCCCCAGTGGTGCCAGTGCACTCTCTGGACTCACTGCACTGCATCCCCACTGGTGCCAGTGCACTCTCTGGACTCACGGCACTGCATCCCCAGTGGTGCCAGTGCACTCTCTGGACTCACTGCACTGCATCCCCAGTGGTGCCAGTGCACTCTCTGGACTCACTGCACTGCATCCCCTGTGGTGCCAGTGCACTCTCTGGACTTGCCGGGGTGCATCCCCAGTGGTGCCAGTGCACTCTTTGGACTCACTGCAGTGCATCCCGAGTGGTGCCACTGCACTCTCTGGACTCACTGCACTGCATCCCCAGTGGTGCCGGGGCAATCTCTGGACTCACTGCAGTGCATCCCAAGTGGTGCCAGTGCCCTCTGTGGACTCATTGCACTACATCCCCAGTAGGGCCAGTGCACTCTCTGCACTCACTGCACTGCATCCCCAGTGGTGCCAGTGAACTCTCTGGACTCACTGCACTGCATCCCTAGTGGTGCCAGTGCGCTCTCTTGAGTCACTGCACTGCATCCCCAGTGGTGCCAGTGCACTCTCTGGACTCACTGCACTGCATCCCCACTGGTGCCAGTGCACTCTCTGGACTCACTGCAGTGCATCCCCAATCGTACCAGTGCAATCTCTGGTCTCACTGCACTGCATCCCCAGTGGTGCCAGTGCACTCTCTGGACTCACTGCACTGCATCCCCAGTGGTGCAAGTGCACTCTCTGGACTCACGGCACTGCATCCCCGGTGGTGCCAGTACACTCTCTGGACTCACTGCACGGCATCCCCAGTGGTGCCAGTGCGCTCTCTGGACTCACGGCAGTGCATCCACAGTGGTGCCAGTGCACTCTCTGGACTCACTGAAGTGACCCCACTGGTGCCCGTGCACTCTCTGGACTCACTGCACTGCACCCCCAGTGCTGCCAGTGCACTCTCTGGAGTCACAGCACTGCATCCCCACTGGTGCCAGTGCACTCTCTGGACTCACTGCACTGCATCCCCAGTGGTGACAGTGCACACTCTGGACTCACGGCACTGCATCCCCAGTGGTGCTAGTGCACTCTCTGGACCAACGGCACTGCCTCCCCAGTGGTGCCAATGCACTCTATGGACTCACTGCACTGCATCCCCAGTGGTGCCAGGGTACTCTCTGGACTCACTGCACTGCATCCCCAGTGGTGCCAAGGCACTCTCTGGACTCACTGCACTGCATTGCCATTGGTGCCAGTGCACTCTCTGGACTCATTGCAGTGCATCCCCAGTGGTGCCAGTGCACTCTCTGGACTCACGGCACTGCATCCCCAGTGGTGCCAGTGCACTCTCTGGACTCACTGCAGTGCATCCCCAGTGGTGCCAGTGCACTCTCTGGACTCACTGCACTGCATCCCTAGTGCTGCCAGTGCACTCTCTGGACTCACTGCAGCGCATCCCCAGTGGTGCCAGTGCACTCTCTGGACTCACTGCACTGCATCCCCAGTGGTGCCAGTGCACTCTCTGGACTCACTGCACTGCATCCCCAGTGGTGCCAGGGCACTCTCTGGATGCACTGCACTGCATCCCCAGTGGTGCCAGTGACCTCTCTGGACTCAGTGCACTGCATTCCCAGTGGTGTCAGTGCACTCTCTGGACTCACCGGGGTGCATCCCCAATAGTGCCAGTGCCCTCTCTGGACTCACTGCAGTGCATCCCCAGTGGTGCCAGTGCACTCTCTGGACTCACTGCACTGCATCCCCAGTGGTGCCAGTGCACTCTCTGTACTCACTGCACTGCATCCTAGGTGGTGCCAGTGCACTCTCTGGACTCACTGCACTGCATCTCCAGCGGTGCCAGTGCACTCTCTGGACTCACTGCACTGCATCCCCAGTGGTGCCAGTGCACTCTCTGGACTCACTGCACTGCACCCATCCCCAGTGGTGCAAGTGCACTCTCTGGACTCACTGCACTGCATCCCCAGTGGTCCCAGGGCACTCTCTGGACTCACTGCACTGCATCCCCAGGGGTGCCCGTGCACTCTCTGGACTCACTGCACTGCATCCCCAGTGGTGCCAGTGCACTCTCTGGACTCACTGCACTGCATCCCCAGTGGTGCCAGTGCACTCTCTTGAGTCACTGCAGTGCATCCCCAGTGGTGCCAGTGCACTCTCTGGACTCACTCCATTACATCCCCAGTAGTGCCAGTGCACTCTCTGGACTCACTGCAGTGTATCCCCAGTGGTGCCAGTGCACTCTCTGGACTCACTGCAGTGAATCCCCAGTGGTGCCAGTGCACTCTCTGGACTCACTGCAGTGCATCCCCAGTGGTGCCAGTGCACTCTCTGGACTCACTGCGCTGCATCCCCAGTGGTGCCAGTGCATTCTCTGCACTCACTGCACTGCATCCCCAGTGGTGCCAGTGCACTCTCTGGACTCACTGCACTGCATTCCCAGTGGTGCCAGTGCACTCTCTTGAGTCACTGCAGTGCATCCCCAGTGGTGCCAGTGCACTCCCTGGACTCACTGCATTGCATCCCAGGTGGTGCCAGTGCACTCTCTGGACTCCCTGCAGTGCATCCCCAATCGTTCCAGTGCACTCTCTGGATTCACTGCACTGCATCCCCAGTGGTGCCACTGCAATCTCTGGTCTCACTGCAGTGCATCCCCAGTGGTGCCAGTGCACTCTCTGGACTCACTGCACCACATCCCCAGGGGTGCCAGTGCACTCTCTGGACTCACTGCAGTGCATCCCCAGTGGTACCAGTGCACTCTCTGGACTCACTGCAGTGCATCCCCAGTGGTGCCAGTGCACTCTCTGGACTCACTGCACTGCATCCCCAGTGGTGCCAGTGCACTCTCTGGACTCACTGCACTGCATCCCAGTGGTGACAGTGCACTCTCTGGACCTGCCGGGGTGCATCCCCAGTGGTGCCAGTGCACTCTCTGGACTCACCGGGGTGCATCCCCAGTGGTGCCAGTGACCTCTCTGGACTCACTGCACTGCACCCCCAGTGGTGCCAGTGCACTCTCTGGACTCACTGCACTGCATCCCCAGTGGTGCCAGTGCACTCTCTGAGCTCACTGCACTGCATCCCCAGTGGTGCCAGTGCACTCTGTGGACTCACTGCACTGCATCCCCAGTGGTGCCAGTGCACTCTCTGGACTCACTGCACTGCATCCCCAGTGGTGACAGTGCACTCTCTGGACTCACTGCACTGCATACACAGTGGTGACAGTGCACTCTCTGAGCTCACTGCACTGCATCCCCAGTGGTGACAGTGCACTCTCTGGACTCACCGGGTTGCATCCCCAGTGGTGCCAGTGCACTCTCTGGACTCACTGCACTGCATCCCCAGTGGTGCCAGTGCACTCTCTGGACTCACTGCACTGCATCCCCAGTGGTGCCGGGGCACTCTCTGGACTCACTGCACTGCATCCCCAGTGGTGCCAGTACCCTCTGTGGACTCACTGCACTACATCCCCAGTGGGGCCAGTGCACTCTCTGCACTCACTGCACTGCATCCCCAGTGGTGTCAGTGAACTCTCTGGACTGACTACACTGCATCCCCAGTGGTGCCAGTGCACTCTCTTGAGTCACTGCACTGCATCCCCAGTGGTGCCAGTGCACTCTCTGGACTCACTGCACTGCATCCCCAGTGGTGCCAGTGCACTCTCTGGACTCACTGCAGTGCATCCCCAATCGTACCAGTGCAATCTTTGGTCTCACTGCAGTGCATCCCCAGGGGTGCCAGAGCACTCTCTGGACTCACTGCGCTGCATCTCCAGTGGTGCCAGTGCACTCTCTGGACTCACGGCACTGCATCCCCGGTGGTGCCAGTGCACTCTCTGGACTTGCCGGGATGCATCCCCAGTGGAGCCAGTGCACTCTCTGGACTCACCGGGGTGCATCCCCAGTGGTGCCAGTGCACTCTCTGGACTCACAGCAGTGCATCCCCACTGGTGCCAGTGCACTCTCTGGACTCACTGCACTGCACTCTCAGTGGTGCCAGTGCACTCTCTGGACTCACTGCACTGCATCCCCAGTGGTGCCAGTGCACTCTCTGGACTCACTGCACTGCATCCCCAGTGGTGCCAGGGCACTCTCTGGACTCACTGCACTGCATCCCCAGTGGTGCCAGTGACCTCTCTGGACTCAGTGCACTGCATTCCCAGTGGTGCCAGTGCACTCTCTGGACTCACAGGGGTGCATCCCCAATAGTGCCAGTGACCTCTCTGGACTCACTGCAGTGCATCACCAGTGGTGCCAGTGCACTCTCTGAGCTCACTGCACTGCATCCCCAGTGGTGCCAGTGCACTCTCTGGACTCACTGCACTGCATCCCCAGTGGTGCCAGTGCACTCTCTGGACTCACTGTAGTGCATCACTTGTGGTGCCAGTGCACTCTCTGGACTCATTGCACTGCATCCCCAGTGGTGCCAGTGCACTCTCTGGACTCACTGCACTGCATCCCCAGTGGTGCCAGTGCCCTCTGTGGACTCACTGCACTACATCCCCAGTGGGGCCAGTGCACTCTCTTGAGTCACTGCACTGCATCCCCAGTGGTGCCAGTGACCTCTCTGGACTCAGTGCACTGCATTCCCAGTGGTGCCAGTGCACTCTCTGGACTCACAGGGGTGCATCCCCAATAGTGCCAGTGACCTCTCTGGACTCACTGCAGTGCATCACCAGTGGTGCCAGTGCACTCTCTGAGCTCACTGCACTGCATCCCCAGTGGTGCCAGTGCACTCTCTGGACTCACTGCACTGCATCCCCAGTGGTGCCAGTGCACTCTCTGGACTCACTGTAGTGCATCACTTGTGGTGCCAGTGCACTCTCTGGACTCATTGCACTGCATCCCCAGTGGTGCCAGTGCACTCTCTGGACTCACTGCACTGCATCCCCAGTGGTGCCAGTGCCCTCTGTGGACTCACTGCACTACATCCCCAGTGGGGCCAGTGCACTCTCTTGAGTCACTGCACTGCATCCCCAGTGGTGCCAGTGCCCTCTCTGGACTCACTGCAGTGCATCCCCGGTGGTTCCAGGGCACTCTCTGGACTCACTGCACTGCATCCCCAGTGGTGCCAGTGCACTCTCTGGACTCACTGCACTGCATCCCCAGTGGTTCCAGTGCACTCTCCGGACTCACTGCACTGCATCCCCAGTGTTGCCAGTGACCTCTCTGGACTCACTGCACTGCATCCCTAGTGGTGACAGTGCACTCTCTGGACTCACTGCACTGCATCCCCAGTGGTGCCAGTGCACTCTCTGAGCTCACTGCACTGCATCCCCAGTGGTGCCAGTGCACTCTCTGGACTCACTGCACTGCATCCCCAGTGGTGCCCGTGCACTCTTTGGACTCACTGCACTGCATCCCCAGTAGTGCCAGTGCACTCTCTGGACTCACTGCACTGCATCCCCAGTGGTGCCAGTGCCCTCTGTGGACTCACTGCACTACATCGCCAGTGGGGCCAGTGCACTCTCTTGAGTCACTGCACTGCATCCCCAGTGGTGCCAGTGCACTCTCTGGACTCACTGCACTGCATCCCCAGTGGTGCCAGTGCACTCTCTGGACTCACTGCACTGCATCCCCAGTGGTGCCAGTGCACTCTCTGGACTCACTGCACTGCATACCCAGTGGTGCCAGTGACCTCTCTGGACTCACTGCACTGCATCCCCAGTGGTGCCAGTGCACTCTCGGGACTCACTGCACTGCATCCCCAATGGTGCCAGTGCACTCTCTGGACTCACTGCACTGCATCCCCAGTGGTGCCAGTGCACTCTCTGGACTCACTGCACTGCATCCCCAGTGGTGCCAGTGCCCTCTGTGGACTCACTGCACTACATCCCCAGTGGGGCCAGTGCACTCTCTGGACTCACTGAAGTGCATCCCCAGTGGTGCCAGTGCACTCTCTTGAGTCACTGCACTGCATCCCCAGTGGTGCCAGTGCACTCTCTGGACTCACTGCACTGCATCCCCAGTGGTGCCAGTGCACTCTCTGGACTCACTGCACTGCATCCCCAGTGGTGCCAGTGCCCTCTCTGGTCTCACTGCAGTGCATCCCCGGTGGTGCCAGGGCACTCTCTGGACTCACGGCACTGCATCCCCAGTGGTGCCAGTGCACTCTCTGGACTCACTGCACTGCATCCCCAGTGTTGCCAGTGACCTCTCTGGACTCACTGCACTGCATCCCTAGTGGTGACAGTGCACTCTCTGGACTCACTGCACTGCATCCCCAGTGGTGCCAGTGCACTCTCTGAGCTCACTGCACTGCATCCCCAGTGGTGCCAGTGCACTCTCTGGAGTCACTGCACTGCATCCCCAGTGGTTCCAGTGCACTCTCTGGACTCACTGCACTGCATCCCCAATGGTGCCAGTGCACTCTTTGGACTCACTGCACTGCATCCCCAGTGGTGCCAGTGCACTCTCTGGACTCACTGCACTGCATCCCCAGTGGTGCCAGTGCCCTCTGTGGACTCACTGCACTACATCCCCAGTGGGGCCAGTGCACTCTCTTGAGTCACTGCACTGCATCCCCAGTGGTGCCAGTGCACTCTCTGGACTCACTGCACTGCATCCCCAGTGGTGCCAGTGCACTCTCTGGACTCACTGCACTGCATCCCCAATCGTACCAGTGCAATCTCTGGTCTCACTGCAGTGCAACCCCAGTGGTGCCAGTGCACTCTCTGGACTCACCGGGGTGCATCCCCAATAGTGCCAGTGCCCTCTCTGGACTCACTGCACTGCATCCCCAGTGGTGCCAGTGCACTCTCTGAGCTCACTGCACTGCATCCCCAGTGGTGCCAGTGCACTCTCTGGACTCACTGCACTGCATCCCCACTGGTGCCAGTGCACTCTCTGGACTCACTGCACTGCATCCCCAGTGGTGCCAGTGACCTCTCTGGACTCACTGCACTGCATCCCCAGTGGTGCCAGTGCACTCTCTGGACTCACTGCACTGCATACCCAGTGGTGCCAGTGACCTCTCTGGACTCACTGCACTGCATCCCCAGTGGGGCCAGTGCCCTCTGTGGACTCACTGCACTACATCCCCAGTGGGGCCAGTGCACTCTCTGGACTCACTGCAGTGCATCCCCAGTGGTGCCAGTGCACTCTCTGGACTCACTGCAGTGCATCCCCAATCGTACCAGTGCAATCTCTGGTCTCACTGCAGTGCATCCCCAGTGGTGCCAGTGCACTCTCTGGACTCACTGCACTGCATCCCTAGTGGTACCAGTGCACTCTCTGGAAGCACGGCACTGCATCCCCGGTGGTGCCAGTGCGCTCTCTGGACTCATTTCACTGCACCCCCGGTGGTGCCAGTGCGCTCTCTGGACTCACGGCACTGCATCCCCAGTGGTGCCAGTGCACTCTCTGGACTCACTGCAGTGCATCCCCAGTGGTGCCAGTGCACTCTCTGGACTCACTGCACTGCACCCCCAGTGGTGCCAGTGCACTCTCTGGACTCACAGCACTGCATCCCCAGTGGTGCCAGTGCACTCTCTGGACTCACTGCACTGCATCCCCAGTGGTGCCAGTGCACACTCTGGACTCACGGCACTGCATCCCCAGTGGTGCCAGTGCACTCTCTGGACTCACTGCACTGCATCCCCAGTGGTGCCAGGGTACTCTCTGGACTCACTGCAGTGCATCCCCAGTGGTGCCAGTGCACTCTCTTGAGTCACTGCACTGCATCCCCAGTGGTGCCAGTGCACGCTCTGGACTCACAGCAGTGCATCCCCAGTGGTGCCAGTGCACTCTCTTGAGTCACTGCACTGCATCCCCAGTAGTGCCAGTGCACTCTCTGGACTCACTGAACTGCATCCCCAGTGGTGCCAGTGCACTCTCTGGACTCACTGCAGTGCATCCCCAATCGTACCAGTGCAATCTCTGGTCTCACTGCAGTGCATCCCCAGTGGTGCCAGTGCACTCTCTGGACTCACTGCACTGCATCCCCGGTGGTGCCAGTGCACTCTCTGGAAGCACAGCACTGCATCCCCGGTGGTGCCAGTGCGCTCTCTGGACTCATTTCACTGCATCCCCGGTGGTGCCAGTGCGCTCTCTGGACTCACTTCACTGCATCCCCAGTGGTGCCAGTGCACTCTCTGGACTCACTGCAGTGCATCCCCAGTGGTGCCAGTGCACTCTCTGGACTCACTGCACTGCACCCCCAGTGGTGCCAGTGCACTCTCTGGACTCACAGCACTGCATCCCCAGTGGTGCCAGTGCACTCTCTGGACTCACTGCACTGCATCCCCAGTGGTGCCAGTGCACACTCTGGACTCACGGCACTGCATCCCCAGTGGTGCCAGTGCACTCTCTGGACTCACTGCACTGCATCCCCAGTGGTGCCAGGGTACTCTCTGGACTCACTGCACTGCATTGCCATTGGTGCCAAGGCACTCTCTTGACTCACTGCACTGCATTGCCATTGGTGCCAGTGCACTCTCTGGACCATTGCAGTGCATCCCCAGTGGTGCCAGTGCACTCTCTGGACTCACTGCACTGCATCCCCAGTGGTGCCAGTGCACTCTCTGGACTCACTGCACTGCATCCCCAGTGGTGCCAGTGCACTCTCTGGACTCACTGCACTGCATCCCCAGTGGTGCCAGGGCACTCTCTGGACTCACTGCACTGCATCCCCAGTGGTGCCAGGGCACTCTGTGGACTCACTGCACTGCATCCCCAGTGGTGCCAGTGCACTCTCTGGACTCACTGCACTGCATCCCCAGTGGTGCCAGTGCACTCTCTGGACTCATTGCAGTGCATCCCCAGTGGTGCCAGTGCACTCTCTGGACTCACTGCACTGCATCCCCAGTGGTGCCAGTGCACTCTCTGGACTCACTGCACTGCATCCCCAGTGGTGCCAGTGCACTCTCTGGACTCACGGCAGTGAATCCCCAGTGGTGCCAGTGCACTCTCTGGACTCACTGCACTGCATCCCCAGTGGTGCCAGTGCACTCTCTGGACTCACTGCGCTGCATCCCCAGTGGTGCCAGTGCACTCTCTGGACTCACTGCACTGTATCCCCAGTGGTGCCAGTGCACTCTCTGGACTCACTGCAGTGCATCCCCAGTGGTGCCAGTGCACTCTCTGGACTCACTGCACTGCATCTCCAGCGGTGCCAGTGCACTCTCTGGACTCACTGCACTGCACGCCCAGTGGTGCCAGTGCACTCTCTGGACTCACTGCAGTGCATCCCAGGTGGTGCCAGTGCACTCTCTGGACTCACTGCACTGAATCTCCAGCGGTGCCAGTGCACTCTCTGGACTCACGGCACTGCATCCCCAGTGGTGCCAGTGCACTCTCTGGACTCACTGCAGTGCATCCCCAGTGGTGCCAGTGCACTCTCTGGACTCACTGCACTGCATCCCCAATAGTGCCAGTGCACTCTCTGGACTCACGGCACTGCATCCCCAGTGGTGCCAGTGCACTCTCTGAACTCACTGCACTGCATCCCCAGTGGTGCCAGTGCACTCTCTGGACTCACTGCACTGCATCCCCAGTGGTTCCAGTGCCCTCTCTGGACTCACTGCAGTGCATCCCCAGTGGTGCCAGTGCACTCTCTGGACTCACCGCACTGCATCCCCAGTGGTGCCAGTGCACTCTTTGGACTCACTGGACTGAATTCCCGGTGGTGCCAGTGCACTCTCTGGACTCACTGCACTGCATCCCCAGTGGTGCCAGTGCACTCTTTGGACTCACTGGACTGAATTCCCGGTGGTGCCAGTGCACTCTCTGGACTCACTGCACTGCATCCCCAGTGGTGCCAGTGCACTCTCTGGACTTGCCGGGGTGCATCCCCAGTGGTGCCAGTGCACTCTCTGGACTCACTGCACTGCATCCCCAGTGGTGCCAGTGCACTCTCTGGACTCACTGCAGTGCATCCCCAGTGGTGCCAGTGCACTCTCTGGAGTCACCGCAGTGCATCACCAGTGGTGCCAGTGCACTCTCTGGACTCACTGCAGTGCATCCCCAATCGTACCAGTGCACTCTCTGGACTCACTGCACTGCATCCCCAGTGGTGCCAGTGCACTCTCTTGAGTCACTGCAGTGCATCCCCAGTGGTGCCAGTGCACTCTCTGGACTCACTGCACTGCATCCCCAGTGGTGCCAGTGCACTCTCTGGACTCACTGCACTGCATCCCCAGTGGTGCCAGTGCACTCTCTGGACTCACTGCACTGCATCCCCAGTGGTGCCAGTGCACTCTCTGGACTCACTGCACTGCATCCCCAGTGGTGCCAGTGCACTCTCTGGACTCATTGCACTGCATCGTCAGTGGTGCCAGTGCACTCTCTTGAGTCACTGCAGTGCATCCCCAGTGGTGCCAGTGCACTCTCTGGACTCACTGCATTGCATCCCCAGTGGTGCCAGTGCACTCTCTGGACTCACTGCACTGCATCCCCAATCGTACCAGTGCACTCTCTGGACTCACTGCACTGCATCCCCAGTGGTGCCAGTGCACTCTCTGGACTCACTGCACTGCATCCCCAGTGGTGCCAGTGCACTCTCTGGACTCACTTCACTGCATCCCCAGTGGTGCCACTGCACTCTCTGGACTCACTGCACTGCATCCCCAGTGGTGCCAGTACCCTCTGTGGACTCACTGCACTACATCCCCAGTGGGGCCAGAGCACTCTCTGCACTCACTGCACTGCATCCCCAGTGGTGCCAGTGCACTCTCTGGACTGACTGCACTGCATCCCCAGTGGTGCCAGTGCACTCTCTTGAGTCACTGCACTGCATCCCCAGTGGTGCCAGTGCACTCTCTGGACTCACTGCATTGCATCCCCAGTGGTGCCAGTGCACTCTCTGGACTCACCTCAGTGCATCCCCAATAGTACCAGTGCACTCTCTGGACTCACTGCACTGCATCCTCAGTGGTGCCACTGCAATCTCTGGTCTCACTGCAGCGCATCCCCAGTGGTGCCAGTGCACTCTCTGAACTCATTGCACTGCATCCCCAGTGGTGCCAGGGTACTCTCTGGACTCACTGCAGTGCATCCCCAGTGGTGCCAGTGCACTCTCTGGACTCACTGCAGTGCATCCCCAGTGGTACAAGTACACTCTCTGGACTCACTGCAGTTCATCCCCAATGGTGCCAGTGCACTCTCTGGACTCACTGCACTGCATCCCCAGTGCTGACAGTGCACTCTCTGGACTCACTGCACTGCATCTCCACTATTGCCAGTGCACTCTCTGGACTCACTGCAGTGCATCCCCAATGGTGCCAGTACACTCTCTGGACTCACTGCACTGCATCCCCAGTGGTGTCTCTGCACTCTCTGGACTCACTGCACTGCATCCCCAGTAGTGCCTGGGCACTCTCTGGACTCACTGCACTGCATCCCCAGTGGTGCCAGTGCCCTCTGTGGACTCACTGCACTGCATGCCCAGTGGGGCCAGTGCACTCTCTGGACTCACTGCACTGCATCCCCAGTGGTGACAGTGCACTCTCTGGACTTGCCGGGGTGCATCCCCAGTGGTGCCAGTGCACTCTCTGGACTCACCGGGGTGCATCCCCAGTGGTGCCAGTGCACTCTCTGGACTCACTGCACTGCATCCCCAGTGGTGCCAGTGCACACTCTGGACTCACTGCACTGCATCCCCAGTGGTGCCAGTGCACTCTCTGGACTCACCGCACTGCATCCCCAGTGGTGCCCGTGCACTCTCTGGACTCACTGCACTGCATCCCCACTGGTGCCAGTGCACTCTCTGGACTCACGGCACTGCATCCCCAGTGGTGCCAGTGCACTCTCTGGACTCACTGCACTGCATCCCCAGTGGTGCCAGTGCACTCTCTGGACTCACTGCACTGCATCCCCTGTGGTGCCAGTGCACTCTCTGGACTTGCCGGGGTGCATCCCCAATGGTGCCAGTGGACTCTTTGGACTCACTGCAGTGCATCCCGAGTGGTGCCACTGCACTCTCTGGACTCACTGCACTGCATCCCCAGTGGTGCCGGGGCAATCTCTGGACTCACTGCAGTGCATCCCAAGTGGTGCCAGTGCCCTCTGTGGACTCACTGCACTACATCCCCAGTAGGGCCAGTGCACTCTCTGCACTCACTGCACTGCATCCCCAGTGGTGCCAGTGAACTCTCTGGACTCACTGCACTGCATCCCTAGTGGTGCCAGTGCGCTCTCTTGAGTCACTGCACTGCATCCCCAGTGGTGCCAGTGCACTCTCTGGACTCACTGCACTGCATCCCCACTGGTGCCAGTGCACTCTCTGGACTCACTGCAGTGCATCCCCAATCGTACCAGTGCAATCTCTGGTCTCACTGCAGTGCATCCCCAGTGGTGCCAGTGCACTCTCTGGACTCACTGCACTGCATCCCCAGTGGTGCCAGTGCACTCTCTGGACTCACGGCACTGCATCCCCGGTGGTGCCAGTACACTCTCTGGACTCACTGCACGGCATCCCCAGTGGTGCCAGTGCGCTCTCTGGACTCACGGCAGTGCATCCACAGTGGTGCCAGTGCACTCTCTGGACTCACTGAAGTGACCCCACTGGTGCCCGTGCACTCTCTGGACTCACTGCACTGCACCCCCAGTGCTGCCAGTGCACTCTCTGGAGTCACAGCACTGCATCCCCACTGGTGCCAGTGCACTCTCTGGACTCACTGCACTGCATCCCCAGTGGTGACAGTGCACACTCTGGACTCACGGCACTTCATCCCCAGTGGTGCTAGTGCACTCTCTGGACCAACGGCACTGCCTCCCCAGTGGTGCCAATGCACTCTATGGAGTCACTGCACTGCATCCCCAGTGGTGCCAGGGTACTCTCTGGACTCACTGCACTGCATCCCCAGTGGTGCCAAGGCACTCTCTGGACTCACTGCACTGCATTGCCATTGGTGCCAGTGCACTCTCTGGACTCATTGCAGTGCATCCCCAGTGGTGCCAGTGCACTCTCTGGACTCACGGCACTGCATCCCCAGTGGTGCCAGTGCACTCTCTGGACTCACTGCAGTGCATCCCCAGTGGTGCCAGTGCACTCTCTGGACTCACTGCACTGCATCCCTAGTGCTGCCAGTGCACTCTCTGGACTCACTGCAGCGCATCCCCAGTGGTGCCAGTGCACTCTCTGGACTCACTGCACTGCATCCCCAGTGGTGCCAGTGCACTCTCTGGACTCACTGCACTGCATCCCCAGTGGTGCCAGGGCACTCTCTGGATGCACTGCACTGCATCCCCAGTGGTGCCAGTGACCTCTCTGGACTCAGTGCACTGCATTCCCAGTGGTGTCAGTGCACTCTCTGTACTCACCGGGGTGCATCCCCAATAGTGCCAGTGCCCTCTCTGGACTCACTGCAGTGCATCCCCAGTGGTGCCAGTGCACTCTCTGGACTCACTGCACTGCATCCCCAGTGGTGCCAGTGCACTCTCTGTACTCACTGCACTGCATCCCCAGTGGTGCCAGTGCACTCTCTGGACTCACTGCACTGCATCTCCAGCGGTGCCAGTGCACTCTCTGGACTCACTGCACTGCATCCCCAGTGGTGCCAGTGCACTCTCTGGACTCACTGCACTGCACCCATACCCAGTGGTGCAAGTGCACTCTCTGGACTCACTGCACTGCATCCCCAGTGGTCCCAGGGCACTCTCTGGACTCACTGCACTGCATCCCCAGGGGTGCCCGTGCACTCTCTGGACTCACTGCACTGCATCCCCAGTGGTGCCAGTGCACTCTCTGGACTCACTGCACTGCATCCCCAGTGGTGCCAGTGCACTCTCTTGAGTCACTGCAGTGCATCCCCAGTGGTGCCAGTGCACTCTCTGGACTCACTCCATTACATCCCCAGTAGTGCCAGTGCACTCTCTGGACTCACTGCAGTGTATCCCCAGTGGTGCCAGTGCACTCTCTGGACTCACTGCAGTGAATCCCCAGTGGTGCCAGTGCACTCTCTGGACTCACTGCAGTGCATCCCCAGTGGTGCCAGTGCACTCTCTGGACTCACTGCGCTGCATCCCCAGTGGTGCCAGTGCACTCTCTGCACTCACTGCACTGCATCCCCAGTGGTGCCAGTGCACTCTCTGGACTCACTGCACTGCATTCCCAGTGGTGCCAGTGCACTCTCTTGAGTCACTGCAGTGCATCCCCAGTGGTGCCAGTGCACTCCCTGGACTCACTGCATTGCATCCCAGGTGGTGGCAGTGCACTCTCTGGACTCCCTGCAGTGCATCCCCAATCGTTCCAGTGCACTCTCTGGATTCACTGCACTGCATCCCCAGTGGTGCCACTGCAATCTCTGGTCTCACTGCAGTGCATCCCCAGTGGTGCCAGTGCACTCTCTGGACTCACTGCACCACATCCCCAGGGGTGCCAGTGCACTCTCTGGACTCACTGCAGTGCATCCCCAGTGGTACCAGTGCACTCTCTGGACTCACTGCAGTGCATCCCCAGTGGTGCCAGTGCACTCTCTGGACTCACTGCACTGCATCCCCAGTGGTGCCAGTGCACTCTCTGGACTCACTGCACTGCATCCCAGTGGTGACAGTGCACTCTCTGGACCTGCCGGGGTGCATCCCCAGTGGTGCCAGTGCACTCTCTGGACTCACCGGGGTGCATCCCCAGTGGTGCCAGTGACCTCTCTGGACTCACTGCACTGCACCCCCAGTGGTGCCAGTGCACTCTCTGGACTCACTGCACTGCATCCCCAGTGGTGCCAGTGCACTCTCTGAGCTCACTGCACTGCATCCCCAGTGGTGCCAGTGCACTCTGTGGACTCACTGCACTGCATCCCCAGTGGTGCCAGTGCACTCTCTGGACTCACTGCACTGCATCCCCAGTGGTGACAGTGCACTCTCTGGACTCACTGCACTGCATACACAGTGGTGACAGTGCACTCTCTGAGCTCACTGCACTGCATCCCCAGTGGTGACAGTGCACTCTCTGGACTCACCGGGTTGCATCCCCAGTGGTGCCAGTGCACTCTCTGGACTCACTGCACTGCATCCCCAGTGGTGCCAGTGCACTCTCTGGACTCACTGCACTGCATCCCCAGTGGTGCCGGGGCACTCTCTGGACTCACTGCACTGCATCCCCAGTGGTGCCAGTACCCTCTGTGGACTCACTGCACTACATCCCCAGTGGGGCCAGTGCACTCTCTGCACTCACTGCACTGCATCCCCAGTGGTGTCAGTGAACTCTCTGGACTGACTACACTGCATCCCCAGTGGTGCCAGTGCACTCTCTTGAGTCACTGCACTGCATCCCCAGTGGTGCCAGTGCCCTCTCTGGACTCACTGCACTGCATCCCCAGTGGTGCCAGTGCACTCTCTGGACTCACTGCAGTGCATCCCCAATCGTACCAGTGCAATCTCTGGTCTCACTGCAGTGCATCCCCAGGGGTGCCAGAGCACTCTCTGGACTCACTGCGCTGCATCTCCAGTGGTGCCAGTGCACTCTCTGGACTCACGGCACTGCATCCCCGGTGGTGCCAGTGCACTCTCTGGACTTGCCGGGATGCATCCCCAGTGGAGCCAGTGCACTCTCTGGACTCACCGGGGTGCATCCCCAGTGGTGCCAGTGCACTCTCTGGACTCACAGCAGTGCATCCCCACTGGTGCCAGTGCACTCTCTGGACTCACTGCACTGCACTCCCAGTGGTGCCAGTGCACTCTCTGGACTCACTGCACTGCATCCCCAGTGGTGCCAGTGCACTCTCTGGACTCACTGCACTGCATCCCCAGTGGTGCCAGGGCACTCTCTGGACTCACTGCACTGCATCCCCAGTGGTGCCAGTGACCTCTCTGGACTCAGTGCACTGCATTCCCAGTGGTGCCAGTGCACTCTCTGGACTCACAGGGGTGCATCCCCAATAGTGCCAGTGACCTCTCTGGACTCACTGCAGTGCATCCCCAGTGGTGCTAGTGCACTCTCTGGACTCACCGCACTGCATCCCCAGTGGTGCCAGTGCACTCTCTGGACTCACTGCACTGCATCCCCAGTGGTGCCAGTGACCTCTCTGGACTCACTGCACTGCATCACTAGTGGTGCCAGTGCACTCTCTGGACTCATTGCAGTGCATCACCAGTGGTGCCAGTGCACTCTCTGAGCTCACTGCACTGCATCCCCAGTGGTGCCAGTGCACTCTCTGGACTCACTGCACTGCATCCCCAGTGGTGCCAGTGCACTCTCTGGACTCACTGTAGTGCATCACTCGTGGTGCCAGTGCACTCTCTGGACTCATTGCACTGCATCCCCAGTGGTGCCAGTGCACTCTCTGGACTCACTGCACTGCATCCCCAGTGGTGCCAGTGCCCTCTGTGGACTCACTGCACTACATCCCCAGTGGGGCCAGTGCACTCTCTTGAGTCACTGCACTGCATCCCCAGTGGTGCCAGTGCCCTCTCTGGACTCACTGCAGTGCATCCCCGGTGGTGCCAGGGCACTCTCTGGACTCATTGCACTGCATCCCCAGTGGTGCCAGTGCACTCTCTGGACTCACTGCACTGCATCCCCAGTGGTGCCAGTGCCCTCTGTGGACTCACTGCACTACATCCCCAGTGGGGCCAGTGCACTCTCTTGAGTCACTGCACTGCATCCCCAGTGGTGCCAGTGCCCTCTCTGGACTCACTGCAGTGCATCCCCGGTGGTGCCAGTGCACTCTCTGGACTCACGGCACTGCATCCCCAGTGGTGCCAGTGCACTCTCTGGACTCACTGCACTGCATCCCCAGTGGTGCCAGTGACCTCTCTGGACTCACTGCACTGCATCCCCAGTGGTGCCAGTGCACTCTCGGGACTCACTGCACTGCATCCCCAATGGTGCCAGTGCACTCTTTGGACTCACTGCACTGCATCCCCAGTGGTGCCAGTGCACTCTCTGGACTCACTGCACTGCATCCCCAGTGGTGCCAGTGCCCTCTGTGGACTCACTGCACTACATCCCCAGTGGGGCCAGTGCACTCTCTGGACTCACTGCAGTGCATCCCCAGTGGTGCCAGTGCACTCTCTTGAGTCACTGCACTGCATCCCCAGTGGTGCCAGTGCACTCTCTGGACTCACTGCAGTGCATCCCCAGTGGTGCCAGTGCACTGTCTGGACTCACTGCACTGCATCCCCAGTGGTGCCAGTGCCCTCTCTGGACTCACTGCAGTGCATCCCCGGTGGTGCCAGGGCACTCTCTGGACTCACGGCACTGCATCCCCAGTGGTGCCAGTGCACTCTCTGGACTCACTGCACTGCATCCCCAGTGTTGCCAGTGACCTCTCTGGACTCACTGCACTGCATCCCTAGTGGTGACAGTGCACTCTCTGGACTCACTGCACTGCATCCCCAGTGGTGCCAGTGCACTCTCTGAGCTCACTGCACTGCATCCCCAGTGGTGCCAGTGCACTCTCTGGACTCACTGCACTGCATCCCCAGTGGTTCCTGTGCACTCTCTGGACTCACTGCACTGCATCCCCAATGGTGCCAGTGCACTCTTTGGACTCACTGCACTGCATCCCCAGTGGTGCCAGTGCACTCTCTGGACTCACTGCACTGCATCCCCAGTGGTGCCAGTGCCCTCTGTGGACTCACTGCACTACATCCCCAGTGGGGCCAGTGCACTCTCTTGAGTCACTGCACTGCATCCCCAGTGGTGCCAGTGCACTCTCTGGACTCACTGCACTGCATCCCCAGTGGTGCCAGTGCACTCTCTGGACTCACTGCACTGCATCCCCAATCGTACCAGTGCAATCTCTGGTCTCACTGCAGTGCAACCCCAGTGGTGCCAGTGCACTCTCTGGACTCACCGGGGTGCATCCCCAATAGTGCCAGTGCCCTCTCTGGACTCACTGCACTGCATCCCCAGTGGTGCCAGTGCACTCTCTGAGCTCACTGCACTGCATCCCCAGTGGTGCCAGTGCACTCTCTGGACTCACTGCACTGCATCCCCACTGGTGCCAGTGCACTCTCTGGACTCACTGCACTGCATCCCCATTGGTGCCAGTGACCTCTCTGGACTCACTGCACTGCATCCCCAGTGGTGCCAGTGCACTCTCTGGACTCACTGCACTGCATACCCAGTGGTGCCAGTGACCTCTCTGGACTCACTGCACTGCATCCCCAGTGGGGCCAGTGCACTCTCTGGACTCACTGCACTGCATCCCCAGTGGTGCCAGTGCCCTCTGTGGACTCACTGCACTACATCCCCAGTGGGGCCAGTGCACTCTCTGGACTCACTGCAGTGCATCCCCAGTGGTGCCAGTGCACTCTCTTGAGTCACTGCACTGCATCCCCAGTGGTGCCAGTGCACTCTATGGACTCACTGCAGTGCATCCCCAGTGGTGCCAGTGCACTCTCTTGAGTCACTGCACTGCATCCCCAGTAGTGCCAGTGCACTGTCTGGACTCACTGCACTGCATCCCCAGTGGTGCCAGTGCACTCTCTGGACTCACTGCAGGGCATCCCCAATCGTACCAGTGCAATCTCTGGTCTCACTGCAGTGCATCCCCAGTGGTGCCAGTGCACTCTCTGGACTCACTGCACTGCATCCCTAGTGGTACCAGTGCACTCTCTGGAAGCACGGCACTGCATCCCCGGTGGTGCCAGTGCGCTCTCTGGACTCATTTCACTGCATCCCCGGTGGTGCCAGTGCGCTCTCTGGACTCACGGCACTGCATCCCCAGTGGTGCCAGTGCACTCTCTGGACTCACTGCAGTGCATCCCCAGTGGTGCCAGTGCACTCTCTGGACTCACTGCACTGCACCCCCAGTGGTGCCAGTGCACTCTCTGGACTCACAGCACTGCATCCCCAGTGGTGCCAGTGCACTCTCTGGACTCACTGCACTGCATCCCCAGTGGTGCCAGTGCACACTCTGGACTCACGGCACTGCATCCCCAGTGGTGCCAGTGCACTCTCTGGACTCACTGCACTGCATCCCCAGTGGTGCCAGGGTACTCTCTGGACTCACTGCAGTGCATCCCCAGTGGTGCCAGTGCACTCTCTTGAGTCACTGCACTGCATCCCCAGTGGTGCCAGTGCACGCTCTGGACTCACAGCAGTGCATCCCCAGTGGTGCCAGGGCACTCTCTTGAGTCACTGCACTGCATCCCCAGTAGTGCCAGTGCACTCTCTGGACTCACTGAACTGCATCCCCAGTGGTGCCAGTGCACTCTCTGGACTCACTGCAGTGCATCCCCAATCGTACCAGTGCAATCTCTGGTCTCACTGCAGTGCATCCCCAGTGGTGCCAGTGCACTCTCTGGACTCACTGCACTGCATCCCCAGTGGTGCCAGTGCACTCTCTGGACTCACGGCAGTGAATCCCCAGTGGTGCCAGTGCACTCTCTGGACTCACGGCAGTGCATCCCCAGTGGTGCCAGTGCACTCTCTGGACTCACTGCGCTGCATCCCCAGTGGTGCCAGTGCACTCTCTGGACTCACTGCACTGTATCCCCAGTGGTGCCAGTGCACTCTCTGGACTCACTGCAGTGCATCCCCAGTGGTGCCAGTGCACTCTCTGGACTCACTGCACTGCATCTCCAGCGGTGCCAGTGCACTCTCTGGACTCACTGCACTGCACCCCCAGTGGTGCCAGTGCACTCTCTGGACTCACTGCAGTGCATCCCAGGTGGTGCCAGTGCACTCTCTGGACTCACTGCACTGAATCTCCAGCGGTGCCAGTGCACTCTCTGGACTCACGGCACTGCATCCCCAGTGGTGCCAGTGCACTCTCTGGACTCACTGCAGTGCATCCCCAGTGGTGCCAGTGCACTCTCTGGACTCACTGCACTGCATCCCCAGTGGTGCCAGTGCACTCTCTGGACTCACGGCACTGCATCCCCAGTGGTGCCAGTGCACTCTCTGAACTCACTGCACTGCATCCCCAGTGGTGCCAGTGCACTCTCTGGACTCACTGCACTGCATCCCCAGTGGTTCCAGTGCCCTCTCTGGACTCACTGCAGTGCATCCCCAGTGGTGCCAGTGCACTCTCTGGACTCACTGCACTGCATCCCCAGTGGTGCCAGTGCACTCTTTGGACTCACTGGACTGAATTCCCGGTGGTGCCAGTGCACTCTCTGGACTCACTGCACTGCATCCCCAGTGGTGCCAGTGCACTCTTTGGACTCACTGGACTGAATTCCCGGTGGTGCCAGTGCACTCTCTGGACTCACTGCACTGCATCCCCTGTGGTGCCAGTGCACTCTCTGGACTTGCCGGGGTGCATCCCCAGTGGTGCCAGTGCACTCTCTGGACTCACTGCACTGCATCCCCAGTGGTGCCAGTGCACTCTCTGGACTCACTGCAGTGCATCCCCAGTGGTGCCAGTGCACTCTCTGGAGTCACCGCAGTGCATCACCAGTGGTGCCAGTGCACTCTCTGGACTCACTGCAGTGCATCCCCAATCGTACCAGTGCACTCTCTGGACTCACTGCACTGCATCCCCAGTGGTGCCAGTGCACTCTCTTGAGTCACTGCAGTGCATCCCCAGTGGTGCCAGTGCACTCTCTGGACTCACTGCACTGCATCCCCAGTGGTGCCAGTGCACTCTCTGGACTCACTGCAGTGCATCCCCAGTGGTGCCAGTGCACTCTCTGGACTCACTGCACTGCATCCCCAGTGGTGCCAGTGCACTCTCTGAGCTCACTGCACTGCATCCCCAGTGGTGCCAGTGCACTCTCTGGACTCATTGCACTGCATCGTCAGTGGTGCCAGTGCACTCTCTTGAGTCACTGCAGTGCATCCCCAGTGGTGCCAGTGCACTCTCTGGACTCACTGCATTGCATCCCCAGTGGTGCCAGTGCACTCTCTGGACTCACTGCACTGCATCCCCAATCGTACCAGTGCACTCTCTGGACTCACTGCACTGCATCCCCAGTGGTGCCAGTGCACTCTCTGGACTCACTGCACTGCATCCCCAGTGGTGCCAGTGCACTCTCTGGACTCACTTCACTGCATCCCCAGTGGTGCCACTGCACTCTCTGGACTCACTGCACTGCATCCCCAGTGGTGCCAGTACCCTCTGTGGACTCACTGCACTACATCCCCAGTGGGGCCAGAGCACTCTCTGGACTCACTGCACTGCATCCCCAGTGGTGCCAGTGCACTCTCTGGACTGACTGCACTGCATCCCCAGTGGTGCCAGTGCACTCTCTTGAGTCACTGCACTGCATCCCCAGTGGTGCCAGTGCACTCTCTGGACTCACTGCATTGCATCCCCAGTGGTGCCAGTGCACTCTCTGGACTCACCTCAGTGCATCCCCAATAGTACCAGTGCACTCTCTGGACTCACTGCACTGCATCCTCAGTGGTGCCACTGCAATCTCTGGTCTCACTGCAGCGCATCGCCAGTGGTGCCAGTGCACTCTCTGAACTCATTGCACTGCATCCCCAGTGGTGCCAGGGTACTCTCTGGACTCACTGCAGTGCATCCCCAGTGGTGCCAGTGCACTCTCTGGACTCACTGCAGTGCATCCCCAGTGGTACAAGTACACTCTCTGGACTCACTGCAGTTCATCCCCAATGGTGCCAGTGCACTCTCTGGACTCACTGCACTGCATCCCCAGTGCTGACAGTGCACTCTCTGGACTCACTGCACTGCATCTCCACTATTGCCAGTGCACTCTCTGGACTCACTGCAGTGCATCCCCAATGGTGCCAGTACACTCTCTGGACTCACTGCACTGCATCCCCAGTGGTGTCTCTGCACTCTCTGGACTCACTGCACTGCATCCCCAGTAGTGCCTGGGCACTCTCTGGACTCACTGCACTGCATCCCCAGTGGTGCCAGTGCCCTCTGTGGACTCACTGCACTGCATGCCCAGTGGGGCCAGTGCACTCTCTGGACTCACTGCACTGCATCCCCAGTGGTGACAGTGCACTCTCTGGACTTGCCGGGGTGCATCCCCAGTGGTGCCAGTGCACTCTCTGGACTCACCGGGGTGCATCCCCAGTGGTGCCAGTGCACTCTCTGGACTCACTGCACTGCATCCCCAGTGGTGCCAGTGCACACTCTGGACTCACTGCACTGCATCCCCAGTGGTGCCAGTGCACTCTCTGGACTCACCGCACTGCATCCCCAGTGGTGCCCGTGCACTCTCTGGACTCACTGCAGTGCATCCCCAGTGGTGCCAGTGCACTCTCTGGACTCACTGCACTGCATCCCCTGTGGTGCCAGTGCACTCTCTGAGCTCACTGCACTGCATCCCCAGTGGTACCAGAGCACTCTCTGGACTCACTGCACTGCATCCCCAGTGGTGCAAGTGCACTCTCTGGACTCACTGCACTGCATCCCCAGTGGTGCCAGTGCACTTTTTGGACTCACTGCACTGCATCCCCAGTGGTGCCACTGCACTCTCTGGACTCACTGCACTGCATCCCCACTGGTGCCAATGCACTCTATGGACTCACTGCACTGCATCCCCAGTGGTACCAGTGCACTCTCTGGACTCACTGCACTGCATCCCCAATCGTACCAGTGCACTCTCTGGACTCACTGCACTGCATCCCCAGTGGTGCCAGTGCACTCTCTGGACTCACTGCACTGCATCCCCAGTGGTGCCAGTGCACTCTCTGGACTCACTTCACTGCATCCCCAGTGGTGCCACTGCACTCTCTGGACTCACTGCACTGCATCCCCAGTGGTGCCAGTACCCTCTGTGGACTCACTGCACTACATCCCCAGTGGGGCCAGAGCACTCTCTGGACTCACTGCACTGCATCCCCAGTGGTGCCAGTGCACTCTCTGGACTGACTGCACTGCATCCCCAGTGGTGCCAGTGCACTCTCTTGAGTCACTGCACTGCATCCCCAGTGGTGCCAGTGCACTCTCTGGACTCACTGCATTGCATCCCCAGTGGTGCCAGTGCACTCTCTGGACTCACCTCAGTGCATCCCCAATAGTACCAGTGCACTCTCTGGACTCACTGCACTGCATCCTCAGTGGTGCCACTGCAATCTCTGGTCTCACTGCAGCGCATCGCCAGTGGTGCCAGTGCACTCTCTGAACTCATTGCACTGCATCCCCAGTGGTGCCAGGGTACTCTCTGGACTCACTGCAGTGCATCCCCAGTGGTGCCAGTGCACTCTCTGGACTCACTGCAGTGCATCCCCAGTGGTACAAGTACACTCTCTGGACTCACTGCAGTTCATCCCCAATGGTGCCAGTGCACTCTCTGGACTCACTGCACTGCATCCCCAGTGCTGACAGTGCACTCTCTGGACTCACTGCACTGCATCTCCACTATTGCCAGTGCACTCTCTGGACTCACTGCAGTGCATCCCCAATGGTGCCAGTACACTCTCTGGACTCACTGCACTGCATCCCCAGTGGTGTCTCTGCACTCTCTGGACTCACTGCACTGCATCCCCAGTAGTGCCTGGGCACTCTCTGGACTCACTGCACTGCATCCCCAGTGGTGCCAGTGCCCTCTGTGGACTCACTGCACTGCATGCCCAGTGGGGCCAGTGCACTCTCTGGACTCACTGCACTGCATCCCCAGTGGTGACAGTGCACTCTCTGGACTTGCCGGGGTGCATCCCCAGTGGTGCCAGTGCACTCTCTGGACTCACCGGGGTGCATCCCCAGTGGTGCCAGTGCACTCTCTGGACTCACTGCACTGCATCCCCAGTGGTGCCAGTGCACACTCTGGACTCACTGCACTGCATCCCCAGTGGTGCCAGTGCACTCTCTGGACTCACCGCACTGCATCCCCAGTGGTGCCCGTGCACTCTCTGGACTCACTGCAGTGCATCCCCAGTGGTGCCAGTGCACTCTCTGGACTCACTGCACTGCATCCCCTGTGGTGCCAGTGCACTCTCTGAGCTCACTGCACTGCATCCCCAGTGGTACCAGAGCACTCTCTGGACTCACTGCACTGCATCCCCAGTGGTGCAAGTGCACTCTCTGGACTCACTGCACTGCATCCCCAGTGGTGCCAGTGCACTTTTTGGACTCACTGCACTGCATCCCCAGTGGTGCCACTGCACTCTCTGGACTCACTGCACTGCATCCCCACTGGTGCCAATGCACTCTATGGACTCACTGCACTGCATCCCCAGTGGTACCAGTGCCCTCTGTGGACTCACTGCACTACATCCCCAGTGGGGCCAGTGCACTCTCTGCACTCACTGCACTGCATCCCCAATGGTGCCAGTGAACTCTCTGGACTCACTGCACTGCATCCCCAGTGGTTCCAGTGCACTCTCTTGAGTCACTGCACTGCATCCCGAGTGGTGCCAGTGCACTCTCTGGACTCACTGCACTGCATCCCCAGTGGTGCCAGTGCACTCTCTGGACTCACTGCAGTGCATCCCGAATCGTACCAGTGCAATCTCTGGTCTCACTGCAGTGTCCCCGGTGGTGCCAATGCACTCTATGGACTCACGGCACTGCATCCCCAGTGGTGCCAGTGCACTCTCTGGACTCACTGCAGTGCATCCCCACTGGTGCCAGTGCACTCTCTGGACACACTGCACTGCACCCCCAGTGGTGCAAGTGCACTCTCTGGACTCACTGCACTGCATCCCCAGTGGTGCCAGTGCACTCTCTGGACTTGCCGGGGTGCATCCCCAGTGGTGCCAGTGCACACTCTGGAGTCACTGCACTGCATCCCCAGTGGTGCCAGTGCCCTCTGTGGACTCACTGCACTGCATGCCCAGTGGGGCCAGTGCACTCTCTGGACTCACTGCACTGCATCCCCAGTGGTGACAGTGCACTCTCTGGACTTGCCGGGGTGCATCCCCAGTGGTGCCAGTGCACTCTCTGGACTCACCGGGGTGCATCCCCAGTGGTGCCAGTGCACTCTCTGGACTCACTGCACTGCATCCCCAGTGGTGCCAGTGCACACTCTGGACTCACTGCACTGCATCCCCAGTGGTGCCAGTGCACTCTCTGGACTCACCGCACTGCATCCCCAGTGGTGCCCGTGCACTCTGTGGACTCACTGCAGTGCATCCCCAGTGGTGCCAGTGCACTCTCTGGACTCACTTCACTGCATCCCCAGTGGTGCCACTGCACTCTCTGGACTCACTGCACTGCATCCCCAGTGGTGCCGGGGCACTCTCTGGAATAACTGCACTGCATCCCCAGTGGTGCCAGTACCCTCTGTGGACTCACTGCACTACATCCCCAGTGGGGCCAGAGCACTCTCTGCACTCACTGCACTGCATCCCCAGTGGTGCCAGTGCACTCTCTGGACTGACTGCACTGCATCCCCAGTGGTGCCAGTGCACTCTCTTGAGTCACTGCACTGCATCCCCAGTGGTGCCAGTGCACTCTCTGGACTCACTGCATTGCATCCCCAGTGGTGCCAGTGCACTCTCTGGACTCACCTCAGTGCATCCCCAATAGTACCAGTGCACTCTCTGGACTCACTGCACTGCATCCTCAGTGGTGCCACTGCAATCTCTGGTCTCACTGCAGCGCATCCCCAGTGGTGCCAGTGCACTCTCTGAACTCATTGCACTGCATCCCCAGTGGTGCCAGGGTACTCTCTGGACTCACTGCAGTGCATCCCCAGTGGTGCCAGTGCACTCTCTGGACTCACTGCAGTGCATCCCCAGTGGTACAAGTACACTCTCTGGACTCACTGCAGTTCATCCCCAATGGTGCCAGTGCACTCTCTGGACTCACTGCACTGCATCCCCAGTGGTGCCAGTGCACTCTCTGGACTCACTGCACTGCATCTCCACTATTGCCAGTGCACTCTCTGGACTCACTGCAGTGCATCCCCAATGGTGCCAGTACACTCTCTGGACTCACTGCACTGCATCCCCAGTGGTGTCACTGCACTCTCTGGACTCACTGCACTGCATCCCCAGTAGTGCCTGGGCACTCTCTGGACTCACTGCACTACATCCCCAGTGGGGCCAGTGCACTCTCTGCACTCACTGCACTGCATGCCCAGTGGGGCCAGTGCACTCTCTGGACTCACTGCACTGCATCCCCAGTGGTTCCAGTGCACTCTCTTGAGTCACTGCACTGCATCCCGAGTGGTGCCAGTGCACTCTCTGGACTCACTGCACTGCATCCCCAGTGGTGCCAGTGCACTCTCTGGACTCACTGCAGTGCATCCCGAATCGTACCAGTGCAATCTCTGGTCTCACTGCAGTGTCCCCGGTGGTGCCAATGCACTCTATGGACTCACGGCACTGCATCCCCAGCGGTGCCAGTGCACTCTCTGGACTCACTGCAGTGCATCCCCACTGGTGCCAGTGCACTCTCTGGACACACTGCACTGCACCCCCAGTGGTGCAAGTGCACTCTCTGGACTCACTGCACTGCATCCCCAGTGGTGCCAGTGCACTCTCTGGACTTGCCGGGGTGCATCCCCAGTGGTGCCAGTGCACACTCTGGAGTCACTGCACTGCATCCCCAGTGGTGCCAGTGCCCTCTGTGGACTCACTGCACTGCATGCCCAGTGGTGCCAGTGCACTCTCTGGACTCACTGCACTGCATCCCCAGTGGTGACAGTGCACTCTCTGGACTTGCCGGGGTGCATCCCCAGTGGTGCCAGTGCACTCTCTGGACTCACCGGGGTGCATCCCCAGTGGTGCCAGTGCACTCTCTGGACTCACTGCACTGCATCCCCAGTGGTGCCAGTGCACACTCTGGACTCACTGCACTGCATCCCCAGTGGTGCCAGTGCACTCTCTGGACTCACCGCACTGCATCCCCAGTGGTGCCCGTGCACTCTGTGGACTCACTGCAGTGCATCCCCAGTGGTGCCAGTGCACTCTCTGGACTCACTGCACTGCATCCCTTGTGGTGCCAGTGCACTCTCTGAGCTCACTGCACTGCATCCCCAGTGGTACCAGAGCACTCTCTGGACTCACTGCACTGCATCCCCAGTGGTGCAAGTGCACTCTCTGGACTCACTGCACTGCATCCCCAATGGTGCCAGTGCACTTTTTGGACTCACTGCACTGCATCCCCAGTGGTGCCAGTGCACTCTATGGACTCACTGCACTGCATCCCCAGTGGTACCAGTGCCCTCTGTGGACTCACAGCACTACATCCCCAGTGGGGCCAGTGCACTCTCTGCACTCACTGCACTGCATCCCCAGTGGTGCCAGTGCACACTCTGGACTCACTGCACTGCATCCCCAGTGGTGCCAGTGCACTCTCTGGACTCACCGCACTGCATCCCCAGTGGTGCCCGTGGACTCTCTGGACTCACTGCAGTGCATCCCCAGTGGTGCCAGTGCACTCTCTGGACTCACTGCACTGCATCCCCTGTGGTGCCAGTGCACTCTCTGAGCTCACTGCACTGCATCCCCAGTGGTACCAGAGCACTCTCTGGACTCACTGCACTGCATCCCCAGTGGTGCAAGTGCACTCTCTGGACTCACTGCACTGCATCCCCAATGGTGCCAGTGCACTTTTTGGACTCACTGCACTGCATCCCCAGTGGTGCCACTGCACTCTCTGGACTCACTGCACTGCATCCCCACTGGTGCCAATGCACTCTATGGACTCACTGCACTGCATCCCCAGTGGTACCAGTGCCCTCTGTGGACTCACTGCACTACATCCCCAGTGGGGCCAGTGCACTCTCTGCACTCACTGCACTGCATCCCCAATGGTGCCAGTGAACTCTCTGGACTCACTGCACTGCATCCCCAGTGGTTCCAGTGCACTCTCTTGAGACACTGCACTGCATCCCGAGTGGTGCCAGTGCACTCTCTGGACTCACTGCACTGCATCCCCAGTGGTGCCAGTGCACTCTCTGGACTCACTGCAGTGCATCCCGAATCGTACCAGTGCAATCTCTGGTCTCACTGCAGTGTCCCCGGTGGTGCCAATGCACTCTATGGACTCACGGCACTGCATCCCCAGTGGTGCCAGTGCACTCTCTGGACTCACTGCAGTGCATCCCCACTGGTGCCAGTGCACTCTCTGGACACACTGCACTGCACCCCCAGTGGTGCAAGTGCACTCTCTGGACTCACTGCACTGCATCCCCAGTGGTGCCAGTGCACTCTCTGGACTTGCCGGGGTGCATCCCCAGTGGTGCCAGTGCACACTCTGGAGTCACTGCACTGCATCCCCAGTGGTGCCAGTGCCCTCTGTGGACTCACTGCACTGCATGCCCAGTGGGGCCAGTGCACTCTCTGGACTCACTGCACTGCATCCCCAGTGGTGACAGTGCACTCTCTGGACTTGCCGGGGTGCATCCCCAGTGGTGCCAGTGCACTCTCTGGACTCACCGGGGTGCATCCCCAGTGGTGCCAGTGCACTCTCTGGACTCACTGCACTGCATCCCCAGTGGTGCCAGTGCACACTCTGGACTCACTGCACTGCATCCCCAGTGGTGCCAGTGCACTCTCTGGACTCACCGCACTGCATCCCCAGTGGTGCCCGTGCACTCTGTGGACTCACTGCAGTGCATCCCCAGTGGTGCCAGTGCACTCTCTGGACTCACTGCACTGCATCCCTTGTGGTGCCAGTGCACTCTCTGAGCTCACTGCACTGCATCCCCAGTGGTACCAGAGCACTCTCTGGACTCACTGCACTGCATCCCCAGTGGTGCAAGTGCACTCTCTGGACTCACTGCACTGCATCCCCAATGGTGCCAGTGCACTTTTTGGACTCACTGCACTGCATCCCCAGTGGTGCCAGTGCACTCTCTGGACTCACTGCACTGCATCCCCAGTGGTGCCAATGCACTCTATGGACTCACTGCACTGCATCCCCAGTGGTACCAGTGCCCTCTGTGGACTCACAGCACTACATCCCCAGTGGGGCCAGTGCACTCTCTGCACTCACTGCACTGCATCCCCAGTGGTGCCAGTGCACTCTCTGGACTCACTGCACTGCATCCCCAGTGGTTCCAGTGCACTCTCTTGAGTCACTGCAGTGCATCCCCAGTGGTGCCAGTGCACTCTCTGGACTCACTGCACTGCATCCCCAGTGGTGCCAATGCACTCTCTGGACTCACTGCAGTGCATCCCCAATCGTACCAGTGCAATCTCTGGTCTCACTGCAGTGCATCCCCGGTGGTGCCAATGCACTCTATGGACTCACGGCACTGCATCCCCAGTGGTGCCAGTGCACTCTCTGGACTCACTGCAGTGCATCCCCACTGGTGCCAGTGCACTCTCTGGACACACTGCACTGCACCCCCAGTGGTGCAAGTGCACTCTCTGGACTCACTGCACTGCATCCCCAGTGGTGCCAGTGCACTCTCTGGACTCACCGCACTGCATCCCCAGTGGTGCCAGTGCACTCTCTGGACTCACTGCAGTGCATCCCCAGTGGTGCCACTGCACTCTCTGGACTCACTGCACTGCATCCCCAGTGGTGCCAGTGCACTCTCTGGACTCACTGCACTGCATCCCCAGTGGTGCCAGTGCACTCTCTGAGCTCACTGCAATGCATCCCCAGTGGTGCCAGTGCACTCTCTGGACTCATTGCACTGCATCGCCAGTGGTACCAGTGCACTCTCTTGAGTCACTGAAGTGCATCCCCAGTGGTGCCAGTGCACTCTCTGGACTCACTGCATTGCATCCCCAGCGGTGCCAGTGCAATCTCTGGACTCACTGCACTGCATCCCCAATCGTACCAGTGCACTCTCTGGACTCACTGCACTGCATCCCCAGTGGTGACAGTGCACTCTCTGGACTCACCGGGTGGCATCCCCAGTGGTGCCAGTGCACTCTCTGGACTCACTTCACTGCATCATCAGTGGTGCCACTGCACTCTGTGGACTCACTGCACTGCATCCCCAGTGGTGCCAGTGCACACTCTGGACTCACGGCACTGCATCCCCAGTGGTGCCAGTGCACTCTCTTGACTCACTGCACTGCATCCCCAATAGTGCCAGGGTACTCTCTGGACTCACTGCAGTGCATCCCTAGTGGTGCCAAGGCACTCTCTGGACTCACTGCACTGCATTGCCGTTGGTGCCAGTGCACTCTCTGGACTCACGGCACTGCATCCCCAGTGGTGCCAGTGCACTCTCTGGACTCACTGCACTGCATCCCCAATGGTGCCAGTGTACTCTTTGGACTCACTGCACTGCATCTCCAGTGGTGCCAGTGCACTCTCTGGAGTCACTGCACTGCATCCCCAGTGGTGCCAAGGCACTCTCTGGACTCACTGCACTACATCCCCAGTG
This sequence comes from Anser brachyrhynchus, assembly GCF_964034855.1. Lineage (NCBI taxonomy): Eukaryota > Metazoa > Chordata > Aves > Anseriformes > Anatidae > Anser > Anser brachyrhynchus. The sequence goes on from NC_137700.1 coordinate 3,391,925, forward strand.
GGGCCAGTGCACTCTGTTGAGTCACTGCACTGCATCCCCAGTGGTGCCAGTGCACTCTCTGGACTCACTGCACTGCATCCCCAGTGGTGCCAGTGCACTCTCTGGACTCACTGGACTGAATACCCGGTGGTGCCAGTGCACTCTCTGGACTCACTGCACTGCATCCCCTGTGGTGCCAGTGCACTCTCTGGACTTGCCGGGGTGCATCCCCAGTGGTGCCAGTGCACTCTCTGGACTCACTGCACTGCATCCCGAGTGGTGCCAGTGCACTCTCTGGACTCACTGCACTGCATCCCCACTGGTGCCAGTGCACTCTCTGGAGTCACCGCAGTGCATCACCAGTGGTGCCAGTGCACTCTCTGGACTCCCTGCAGTGCATCCCCAATCGTACCAGTGCACTCTCTGGACTCACTGCACTGCATCCCCAGTGGTGCCAGTGCACTCTCTTGAGTCACTGCAGTGCATCCCCAGTGGTGCCAGTGCACTCTCTGGACTCACTGCACTGCATCCTCAGTGGTGCCACTGCAATCTCTGGTCTCACTGCAGCGCATCCCCAGTGGTGCCAGTGCACTCTCTGAACTCATTGCACTGCATCCCCAGTGGTGCCAGGGTACTCTCTGGACTCACTGCAGTGCATGCCCAGTGGTGCCAGTGCACTCTCTGGACTCACTGCAGTGCATCCCCAGTGGTACAAGTGCACTCTCTGGACTCACTGCAGTTCATCCCCAATGGTGCCAGTGCACTCTCTGGACTCACTGCACTGCATCCCCAGTGCTGACAGTGCACTCTCTGGACTCACTGCACTGCATCTCCACTATTGCCAGTGCACTCTCTGGACTCACTGCAGTGCATCCCCAATGGTGCCAGTACACTCTCTGGACTCACTGCACTGCATCCCCAGTGGTGTCACTGCACTCTCTGGACTCACTGCACTGCATCCCCAGTAGTGCCTGGGCACTCTCTGGACTCACTGCACTGCATCCCCAGTGGTGCCAGTGCCCTCTGTGGACTCACTGCACTGCATGCCCAGTGGGGCCAGTGCACTCTCTGGACTCACTGCAGTGCATCCCCAGTGGTGACAGTGCACTCTCTGGACTTGCCGGGGTGCATCCCCAGTGGTGCCAGTGCACTCTCTGGACTCACCGGGGTGCATCCCCAGTGGTGCCAGTGCACTCTCTGGACTCACTGCACTGCATCCCCAGTGGTGCCAGTGCACTCTCTGGACTCACTGCACTGCATCTCCACTATTGCCAGTGCACTCTCTGGACTCACTGCAGTGCATCCCCAATGGTGCCAGTACACTCTCTGGACTCACTGCACTGCATCCCCAGTGGTGTCACTGCACTCTCTGGACTCACTGCACTGCATCCCCAGTAGTGCCTGGGCACTCTCTGGACTCACTGCACTGCATCCCCAGTGGTGCCAGTGCCCTCTGTGGACTCACTGCACTGCATGCCCAGTGGGGCCAGTGCACTCTCTGGACTCACTGCACTGCATCCCCAGTGGTGACAGTGCACTCTCTGGACTTGCCGGGGTGCATCCCCAGTGGTGCCAGTGCACTCTCTGGACTCACCGGGGTGCATCCCCAGTGGTGCCAGTGCACTCTCTGGACTCACTGCACTGCATCCCCAGTGGTGCCAGTGCACACTCTGGACTCACTGCACTGCATCCCCAGTGGTGCCAGTGCACTCTCTGGACTCACCGCACTGCATCCCCAGTGGTGCCCGTGCACTCTCTGGACTCACTGCAGTGCATCCCCAGTGGTGCCAGTGCACTCTCTGGACTCACTGCACTGCATCCCCTGTGGTGCCAGTGCACTCTCTGAGCTCACTGCACTGCATCCCCAGTGGTACCAGAGCACTCTCTGGACTCACTGCACTGCATCCCCAGTGGTGCAAGTGCACTCTCTGGACTCACTGCACTGCATCCCCAATGGTGCCAGTGCACTTTTTGGACTCACTGCACTGCATCCCCAGTGGTGCCAGTGCACTCTCTGGACTCACTGCACTGCATCCCCACTGGTGCCAATGCACTCTATGGACTCACTGCACTGCATCCCCAGTGGTACCAGTGCCCTCTGTGGACTCACTGCACTACATCCCCAGTGGGGCCAGTGCACTCTCTGCACTCACTGCACTGCATCCCCAGTGGTGCCAGTGCACTCTCTGGACTCACTGCAGTGCATCCCCAGTGGTTCCAGTGCACTCTCTTGAGTCACTGCACTGCATCCCCAGTGGTGCCAGTGCACTCTCTGGACTCACTGCACTGCATCCCCAGTGGTGCCAGGGCACTCTCTGGACTCACTGCAGTGCATCCCCAATCGTACCAGTGCAATCTCTGGTCTCACTGCAGTGCATCCCCGGTGGTGCCAATGCACTCTATGGACTCACGGCACTGCATCCCCAGTGGTGCCAGTGCACTCTCTGGACTCACTGCAGTGCATCCCCACTGGTGCCAGTGCACTCTCTGGACACACTGCACCCCCAGTGGTGCAAGTGCACTCTCTGGACTCACTGCACTGCATCCCCAGTGGTGCCAGTGCACTCTCTGGACTTGCCGGTGTGCATCCCCAGTGGTGCCAGTGCACACTCTGGAGTCACTGCACTGCATCCCCAGTGGTGCCAGTGCCCTCTGTGGACTCACTGCACTGCATGCCCAGTGGGGCCAGTGCACTCTCTGGACTCACTGCACTGCATCCCCAGTGGTGACAGTGCACTCTCTGGACTTGCCGGGGTGCATCCCCAGTGGTGCCAGTGCACTCTCTGGACTCACCGGGGTGCATCCCCAGTGGTGCCACTGCACTCTCTGGCCTCACTGCACTGCATCCCCAGTGGTGCCAGTGCACACTCTGGACTCACTGCACTGCATCCCCAGTGGTGCCAGTGCACTCTCTGGACTCACCGCACTGCATCCCCAGTGGTGCCCGTGCACTTAGTGGACTCACTGCAGTGCATCCCCAGTGGTGCCAGTGCACTCTCTGGACTCACGGCACTGCATCCCTTGTGGTGCCAGTGCACTCTCTGAGCTCACTGCACTGCATCCCCAGTGGTACCAGAGCACTCTCTGGACTCACTGCACTGCATCCCCAGTGGTGCAAGTGCACTCTCTGGATTCACTGCACTGCATCCCCAATGGTGCCAGTGCACTTTTTGGACTCACTGCACTGCATCCCCAGTGGTGCCACTGCACTCTCTGGACTCACTGCACTGCATCCCCAGTGGTGCCAATGCACTCTATGGACTCACTGCACTGCATCCCCAGTGGTACCAGTGCCCTCTGTGGACTCACTGCACTACATCCCCAGTGGTGCCAGTGCACTCTCTGCACTCACTGCACTGCATCCCCAGTGGTGCCAGTGAACTCTCTGGACTCACTGCACTGCATCCCCAGTGGTTCCAGTGCACTCTCTTGAGTCACTGCACTGCATCCCCAGTGGTGCCAGTGCACTCTCTGGACTCACTGCACTGCATCCCCAGTGGTGCCAGTGCACTCTCTGGACTCACTGCAGTGCATCCCCAATCGTACCAGTGCAATCTGTGGTCTCACTGCAGTGCATCCCCGGTGGTGCCAATGCACTCTATGGACTCACGGCACTGCATCCCCAGTGGTGCCAGTGCACTCTCTGGACTCACTGCAGTGCATCCCCACTGGTGCCAGTGCACTCTCTGGACACACTGCACTGCACCCCCAGTGGTGCAAGTGCACTCTCTGGACTCACTGCACTGCATCCCCAGTGGTGCCAGTGCACTCTCTGGACTTGCCGGGGTGCATCCCCAGTGGTGCCAGTGCACACTCTGGAGTCACTGCACTGCATCCCCAGTGGTGCCAGTGCACTCTCTGGACTCACTGCACTACATACCCAGTGGTGCCAGTGCACTCTCTGGACTCACTGCACTGCATCCCCAGTGGTGCCAGTGCACTCTCTGGACTCACCGCACTGCATCCCCAGTGGTGCCAGTGCACTCTCTGGACTCACTGCAGTGCATCCCCAGTGGTGCCACTGCACTCTCTGGACTCACTGCACTGCATCCCCAGTGGTGCCAGTGCACTCTCTGGACTCACTGCACTGCATCCCCAGTGGTGCCAGTGCACTCTCTGAGCTCACTGCAGTGCATCCCCAGTGGTGCCAGTGCACTCTCTGGACTCATTGCACTGCATCGCCAGTGGTGCCAGTGCACTCTCTTGAGTCACTGAAGTGCATCCCCAGTGGTGCCAGTGCACTCTCTGGACTCACTGCATTGCATCCCCAGCGGTGCCAGTGCAATCTCTGTACTCACTGCACTGCATCCCCAATCGTACCAGTGCACTCTCTGGACTCACTGCACTGCATCCCCAGTGGTGCCAGTGCACTCTCTGGACTCACCGGGTGGCATCCCCAGTGGTGCCAGTGCACTCTCTGGACTCACTTCACTGCATCCCCAGTGGTGCCACTGCACTCTGTGGACTCACTGCACTGCATCCCCAGTGGTGCCAGTGCACACTCTGGACTCACGGCACTGCATCCCCAGTGGTGCCAGTGCACTCTCTGGACTCACTGCACTGCATCCCCAATAGTGCCAGGGTACTCTCTGGACTCACTGCAGTGCATCCCTAGTGGTGCCAAGGCACTCTCTGGACTCACTGCACTGCATTGCCATTGGTGCCAGTGCACTCTCTGGACTCACGGCACTGCATCCCCAGTGGTGCCAGTGCACTCTCTGGACTCACTGCACTGCATCCCCAATGGTGCCAGTGTACTCTTTGGACTCACTGCACTGCATCCCCAGTGGTGCCAGTGCACTCTCTGGAGTCACTGCACTGCATCCCCAGTGGTGCCAAGGCACTCTCTGGACTCACTGCACTACATCCCCAGTGGGGCCAGTGCACTCTCTTGAGTCACTGCACTGCATCCCCAGTGGTGCCAGTGCACTCTCTGGACTCACTGCACTGCATCCCCAGTGGTGCCAGTGCACTCTCTGCACTCACTGCAGTGCCTCCCCAATCGTACCAGTGCAATCTCTGGTCTCACTGCAGTGCATCCCCAGTGGTGCCAGTGCACTCTCTGGACTCACTGGGGTGCATCCCCAATAGTGCCAGTGCCCTCTCTGGACTCACTGCACTGCATCCCCAGTGGTGCCAGTGCACTCTCTGAGCTCACTGCACTGCATCCCCAGTGGTCCCAGTGCACTCTCTGGACTCACTGCACTGCATCCCCACTGGTGCCAGTGCACTCTCTGGACTCACTGCACTGCATCCCCATTGGTGCCAGTGACCTCTCTGGACTCACTGCACTGCATCCCCAGTGGTGCCAGTGCACTCTCTGGACTCACTGCAGTGCATCCCCAGTGGTGCCAGTGCACTCTCTGGACTCACTGCAGTGCATCCCCAGTGGTGCCAGTGCACTCTCTGGACTCACTGCACTGCATCCCCAGTGGTGCCAGTGCACACTCTGGAAGCACGGCACTGCATCCCCGGTTTTGCCAGTGCGCTCTCTGGACTCATTTCACTGCATCCCCGGTGGTGCCAGTGCGCTCTCTGGACTCACCGCACTGCATCCCCAGTGGTGCCAGTGCACTCTCTGGACTCACTGCAGTGCATCCCCAGTGGTGCCAGTGCACTCTCTGGACTCATTTCACTGCATCCCCAGTGGTGCCAGTGCACTCTCTGGACTCACTGCACTGCATCCCCAGTGGTGCCAGTGCACTCTCTGGACTCACTGCACTGCATCCCCAATGGTGCCAGTGCACTCTTTGGACTCACTGCAGTGCGTCCCGAGTGGTGCCACTGCACTCTCTGGACTCACTGCACTGCATCCCCAGTGGTGCCGGGGCAGTCTCTGGACTCACTGCAGTGCATCCCCAGTGGTGCCAGTGCCCTCTGTGGACTCACTGCACTACATCCCCAGTAGGGCCAGTGCACTCTCTGCACTCACTGCACTGCATCCCCAGTGGTGCCAGTGAACTCTCTGGACTCACTGCACTGCATCCCTAGTGGTGCCAGTGCACTCTCTTGAGTCACTGCACTGCATCCCCAGTGGTGCCAGTGCACTCTCTGGACTCACTGCACTGCATCCCCAGTGGTGCCAGTGCACTCTCTGGACTCACTGCACTGCATCCCCAATCGTACCAGTGCAATCTCTCTGGACTCACTGCAGTGCATCCCCAGTGGTGCCAGTGCACTCTCTGGACTCACTGCACTGCATCCCCAGTGGTGCCAGTGACCTCTCTGGACTCACTGCACTGCACCACCAGTGGTGCCAGTGCACTCTCTGGACTCACCGCACTGCATCCCCAGTGGTGCCAGTGCACTCTCTGGACTCACTGCAGTGCATCCCCACTGGTGCCAGTGCACTCTCTGGACTCACTGCATTGCATCCCCAGTGGTGCCAGTGCACTCTCTGGACTCACTGCAGTGCATCCCCAGTGGTACAAGTGCACTCTCTGGACTCACTGCAGTTCATCCCCAATGGTGCCAGTGCACTCTCTGGACTCACTGCACTGCATCTCCACTATTGCCAGTGCACTCTCTGGACTCACTGCAGTGCATCCCCAATGGTGCCAGTACACTCTCTGGACTCACTGCACTGCATCACCAGTGGTGTCACTGCACTCTCTGGACTCACTGCACTGCATCCCCAGTAGTGCCTGGGCACTCTCTGGACTCACTGCACTGCATCCCCAGTGGTGCCAGTGCCCTCTGTGGACTCACTGCACTGCATGCCCAGTGGGGCCAGTGCACTCTCTGGACTCACTGCACTGCATCCCCAGTGGTGACAGTGCACTCTCTGGACTTGCCGGGGTGCATCCCCAGTGGTGCCAGTGCACTCTCTGGACTCACCGGGGTGCATCCCCAGTGGTGCCAGTGCACTCTCTGGACTCACTGCACTGCATCCCCAGTGGTGCCAGTGCACTCTCTGGACTCACGGCACTGCATCCCCAGTGGTGCCAGTGCACTCTCTGGACTCACCGCACTGCATCCCCAGTGGTGCCCGTGCACTCTCTGGACTCACTGCAGTGCATCCCCAGTGGTGCCAGTGCACTCTCTGGACTCACTGCACTGCATCACCAGTGGTGCCAGTGCACTCTCTGAGCTCACTGCACTGCATCCCCAGTGGTACCAGAGCACTCTCTGGACTCACTGCACTGCATCCCTAGTGGTGCAAGTGCACTCTCTGGACTCACTGCACTGCATCCCCAATGGTGCCAGTGCACTTTTTGGACTCACTGCTCTGCATCCCCAGTGGTGCCACTGCACTCTCTGGACTCACTGCACTGCATCCCCAGTGGTGCCAATGCACTCTATGGACTCACTGCACTGCATCCCCAGTGGTGCCAGTGAACTCTCTGGACTCACTGCACTGCATCCCCAGTGGTTCCAGTGCACTCTCTTGAGTCACTGCACTGCATCGCCAGTGGTGCCAGTGCACTCTCTGGACTCACTGCACTGCATCCCCAGTGGTGCCAGTGCACTCTCTGGACTTGCCGGGGTGCATCCCCAGTGGTGCCAGTGCACACTCTGGAGTCACTGCACTGCATCCCCAGTGGTGCCAGTGCACTCTCTGGACTCACTGCACTTCATACCCAGTGGTGCCACTGCACTCTCTGGACTCACTGCACTGCATCCCCAGTGGTGCCAATGCACTCTATGGACTCACTGCACTGCATCCCCAGTGGTGCCAGTGAACTCTCTGGACTCACTGCACTGCATCCCCAGTGGTTCCAGTGCACTCTCTTGAGTCACTGCACTGCATCGCCAGTGGTGCCAGTGCACTCTCTGGACTCACTGCACTGCATCCCCAGTGGTGCCAGTGCACTCTCTGGACTTGCCGGGGTGCATCCCCAGTGGTGCCAGTGCACACTCTGGAGTCACTGCACTGCATCCCCAGTGGTGCCAGTGCACTCTCTGGACTCACTGCACTGCATACCCAGTGGTGCCACTGACCTCTCTGGACTCACTGCACTGCATCCCCAGTGGTGCCAGTGCACTCTCTGGACTCACCGCACTGCATCCCCAGTGGTGCCAGTGCACTCTCTGGACTCACTGCAGTGCATCCCCAGTGGTGCCACTGCACTCTCTGGACTCACTGCACTGCATCCCCAGTGGTGCCAGTGCACTCTCTGGACTCACTGCACTGCATCCCCAGTGGTGCCAGTGCACTCTCTGAGCTCACTGCACTGCATCCCCAGTGGTGCCAGTGCACTCTCTGGACTCATTGCACTGCATCGCCAGTGGTGCCAGTGCACTCTCTTGAGTCACTGAAGTGCATCCCCAGTGGTGCCAGTGCACTCTCTGGACTCACTGCATTGCATCCCCAGCGGTGCCAGTGCAATCTCTGGACTCACTGCACTGCATCCCCAATCGTACCAGTGCACTCTCTGGACTCACTGCACTGCATCCCCAGTGGTGCCAGTGCACTCTCTGGACTCACCGGGGTGCATCCCCAGTGGTGCCAGTGCACTCTCTGGACTCACTTCACTGCATCCCCAGTGGTGCCACTGCACTCTGTGGACTCACTGCACTGCATCCCCAGTGGTGCCAGTGCACACTCTGGACTCAAGGCACTGCATCCCCAGTGGTGCCAGTGTACTCTCTGGACTCACTGCACTGCATCCCCAATAGTGCCAGGGTACTCTCTGGACTCACTGCAGTTCATCCCCAATGGTGCCAGTGCACTCTCTGGACTCACTGCACTGCATCCCCAGTGCTGACAGTGCACTCTCTGGACTCACTGCACTGCATCTCCACTATTGCCAGTGCACTCTCTGGACTCACTGCAGTGCATCCCCAATGGTGCCAGTACACTCTCTGGACTCACTGCACTGCATCCCCAGTGGTGTCTCTGCACTCTCTGGACTCACTGCACTGCATCCCCAGTAGTGCCTGGGCACTCTCTGGACTCACTGCACTGCATCCCCAGTGGTGCCAGTGCCCTCTGTGGACTCACTGCACTGCATGCCCAGTGGGGCCAGTGCACTCTCTGGACTCACTGCACTGCATCCCCAGTGGTGACAGTGCACTCTCTGGACTTGCCGGGGTGCATCCCCAGTGGTGCCAGTGCACTCTCTGGACTCACCGGGGTGCATCCCCAGTGGTGCCAGTGCACTCTCTGGACTCACTGCACTGCATCCCCAGTGGTGCCAGTGCACACTCTGGACTCACTGCACTGCATCCCCAGTGGTGCCAGTGCACTCTCTGGACTCACCGCACTGCATCCCCAGTGGTGCCCGTGCACTCTCTGGACTCACTGCACTGCATCCCCACTGGTGCCAGTGCACTCTCTGGACTCACGGCACTGCATCCCCAGTGGTGCCAGTGCACTCTCTGGACTCACTGCACTGCATCCCCAGTGGTGCCAGTGCACTCTCTGGACTCACTGCACTGCATCCCCTGTGGTGCCAGTGCACTCTCTGGACTTGCCGGGGTGCATCCCCAATGGTGCCAGTGCACTCTTTGGACTCACTGCAGTGCATCCCGAGTGGTGCCACTGCACTCTCTGGACTCACTGCACTGCATCCCCAGTGGTGCCGGGGCAATCTCTGGACTCACTGCAGTGCATCCCAAGTGGTGCCAGTGCCCTCTGTGGACTCACTGCACTACATCCCCAGTAGGGCCAGTGCACTCTCTGCACTCACTGCACTGCATCCCCAGTGGTGCCAGTGAACTCTCTGGACTCACTGCACTGCATCCCTAGTGGTGCCAGTGCGCTCTCTTGAGTCACTGCACTGCATCCCCAGTGGTGCCAGTGCACTCTCTGGACTCACTGCACTGCATCCCCACTGGTGCCAGTGCACTCTCTGGACTCACTGCAGTGCATCCCCAATCGTACCAGTGCAATCTCTGGTCTCACTGCAGTGCATCCCCAGTGGTGCCAGTGCACTCTCTGGACTCACTGCACTGCATCCCCAGTGGTGCCAGTGCACTCTCTGGACTCACGGCACTGCATCCCCGGTGGTGCCAGTACACTCTCTGGACTCACTGCACGGCATCCCCAGTGGTGCCAGTGCGCTCTCTGGACTCACGGCAGTGCATCCCCAGTGGTGCCAGTGCACTCTCTGGACTCACTGAAGTGACCCCACTGGTGCCCGTGCACTCTCTGGACTCACTGCACTGCACCCCCAGTGCTGCCAGTGCACTCTCTGGAGTCACAGCACTGCATCCCCAGTGGTGCCAGTGCACTCTCTGGACTCACTGCACTGCATCCCCAGTGGTGACAGTGCACACTCTGGACTCACGGCACTGCATCCCCAGTGGTGCTAGTGCACTCTCTGGACCAACGGCACTGCCTCCCCAGTGGTGCCAATGCACTCTATGGAGTCACTGCACTGCATCCCCAGTGGTGCCAGGGTACTCTCTGGACTCACTGCACTGCATCCCCAGTGGTGCCAGTGCACTCTCTGGACTCACCGGGGTGCATCCCCAGTGGTGCCAGTGCACTCTCTGGACTCACTTCACTGCATCCCCAGTGGTGCCACTGCACTCTGTGGACTCACTGCACTGCATCCCCAGTGGTGCCAGTGCACACTCTGGACTCAAGGCACTGCATCCCCAGTGGTGCCAGTGTACTCTCTGGACTCACTGCACTGCATCCCCAATAGTGCCAGGGTACTCTCTGGACTCACTGCAGTTCATCCCCAATGGTGCCAGTGCACTCTCTGGACTCACTGCACTGCATCCCCAGTGCTGACAGTGCACTCTCTGGACTCACTGCACTGCATCTCCACTATTGCCAGTGCACTCTCTGGACTCACTGCAGTGCATCCCCAATGGTGCCAGTACACTCTCTGGACTCACTGCACTGCATCCCCAGTGGTGTCTCTGCACTCTCTGGACTCACTGCACTGCATCCCCAGTAGTGCCTGGGCACTCTCTGGACTCACTGCACTGCATCCCCAGTGGTGCCAGTGCCCTCTGTGGACTCACTGCACTGCATGCCCAGTGGGGCCAGTGCACTCTCTGGACTCACTGCACTGCATCCCCAGTGGTGACAGTGCACTCTCTGGACTTGCCGGGGTGCATCCCCAGTGGTGCCAGTGCACTCTCTGGACTCACCGGGGTGCATCCCCAGTGGTGCCAGTGCACTCTCTGGACTCACTGCACTGCATCCCCAGTGGTGCCAGTGCACACTCTGGACTCACTGCACTGCATCCCCAGTGGTGCCAGTGCACTCTCTGGACTCACCGCACTGCATCCCCAGTGGTGCCCGTGCACTCTCTGGACTCACTGCACTGCATCCCCACTGGTGCCAGTGCACTCTCTGGACTCACGGCACTGCATCCCCAGTGGTGCCAGTGCACTCTCTGGACTCACTGCACTGCATCCCCAGTGGTGCCAGTGCACTCTCTGGACTCACTGCACTGCATCCCCTGTGGTGCCAGTGCACTCTCTGGACTTGCCGGGGTGCATCCCCAATGGTGCCAGTGCACTCTTTGGACTCACTGCAGTGCATCCCGAGTGGTGCCACTGCACTCTCTGGACTCACTGCACTGCATCCCCAGTGGTGCCGGGGCAATCTCTGGACTCACTGCAGTGCATCCCAAGTGGTGCCAGTGCCCTCTGTGGACTCACTGCACTACATCCCCAGTAGGGCCAGTGCACTCTCTGCACTCACTGCACTGCATCCCCAGTGGTGCCAGTGAACTCTCTGGACTCACTGCACTGCATCCCTAGTGGTGCCAGTGCGCTCTCTTGAGTCACTGCACTGCATCCCCAGTGGTGCCAGTGCACTCTCTGGACTCACTGCACTGCATCCCCACTGGTGCCAGTGCACTCTCTGGACTCACTGCAGTGCATCCCCAATCGTACCAGTGCAATCTCTGGTCTCACTGCAGTGCATCCCCAGTGGTGCCAGTGCACTCTCTGGACTCACTGCACTGCATCCCCAGTGGTGCCAGTGCACTCTCTGGACTCACGGCACTGCATCCCCGGTGGTGCCAGTACACTCTCTGGACTCACTGCACGGCATCCCCAGTGGTGCCAGTGCGCTCTCTGGACTCACGGCAGTGCATCCCCAGTGGTGCCAGTGCACTCTCTGGACTCACTGAAGTGACCCCACTGGTGCCCGTGCACTCTCTGGACTCACTGCACTGCACCCCCAGTGCTGCCAGTGCACTCTCTGGAGTCACAGCACTGCATCCCCAGTGGTGCCAGTGCACTCTCTGGACTCACTGCACTGCATCCCCAGTGGTGACAGTGCACACTCTGGACTCACGGCACTGCATCCCCAGTGGTGCTAGTGCACTCTCTGGACCAACGGCACTGCCTCCCCAGTGGTGCCAATGCACTCTATGGAGTCACTGCACTGCATCCCCAGTGGTGCCAGGGTACTCTCTGGACTCACTGCACTGCATCCCCAGTGGTGCCAAGGCACTCTCTGGACTCACTGCACTGCATTGCCATTGGTGCCAGTGCACTCTCTGGACTCATTGCAGTGCATCCCCAGTGGTGCCAGTGCACTCTCTGGACTCACGGCACTGCATCCCCAGTGGTGCCAGTGCACTCTCTGGACTCACTGCAGTGCATCCCCAGTGGTGCCAGTGCACTCTCTGGACTCACTGCACTGCATCCCTAGTGCTGCCAGTGCACTCTCTGGACTCACTGCAGCGCATCCCCAGTGGTGCCAGTGCACTCTCTGGACTCACTGCACTGCATCCCCAGTGGTGCCAGTGCACTCTCTGGACTCACTGCACTGCATCCCCAGTGGTGCCAGGGCACTCTCTGGATGCACTGCACTGCATCCCCAGTGGTGCCAGTGACCTCTCTGGACTCAGTGCACTGCATTCCCAGTGGTGCCAGTGCACTCTCTGGACTCACCGGGGTGCATCCCCAGTGGTGCCACTGCACTCTCTGGCCTCACTGCACTGCATCCCCAGTGGTGCCAGTGCACACTCTGGACTCACTGCACTGCATCCCCAGTGGTGCCAGTGCACTCTCTGGACTCACCGCACTGCATCCCCAGTGGTGCCCGTGCACTTAGTGGACTCACTGCAGTGCATCCCCAGTGGTGCCAGTGCACTCTCTGGACTCACGGCACTGCATCCCTTGTGGTGCCAGTGCACTCTCTGGACTCACTGCACTGCACCCATACCCAGTGGTGCAAGTGCACTCTCTGGACTCACTGCACTGCATCCCCAGTGGTCCCAGGGCACTCTCTGGACTCACTGCACTGCATCCCCAGGGGTGCCCGTGCACTCTCTGGACTCACTGCACTGCATCCCCAGTGGTGACAATGCACTCTCTGGACTCACTGCACTGCATCCCCAGTGGTGCCAGTGCACTCTCTTGAGTCACTGCAGTGCATCCCCAGTGGTGCCAGTGCACTCTCTGGACTCACTCCATTACATCCCCAGTAGTGCCAGTGCACTCTCTGGACTCACTGCAGTGTATCCCCAGTGGTGCCAGTGCACTCTCTGGACTCACTGCAGTGAATCCCCAGTGGTGCCAGTGCACTCTCTGGACTCACTGCAGTGCATCCCCAGTGGTGCCAGTGCACTCTCTGGACTCACTGCGCTGCATCCCCAGTGGTGCCAGTGCACTCTCTGCACTCACTGCACTGCATCCCCAGTGGTGCCAGTGCACTCTCTGGACTCACTGCACTGCATTCCCAGTGGTGCCAGTGCACTCTCTTGAGTCACTGCAGTGCATCCCCAGTGGTGCCAGTGCACTCCCTGGACTCACTGCATTGCATCCCAGGTGGTGGCAGTGCACTCTCTGGACTCCCTGCAGTGCATCCCCAATCGTTCCAGTGCACTCTCTGGATTCACTGCACTGCATCCCCAGTGGTGCCACTGCAATCTCTGGTCTCACTGCAGTGCATCCCCAGTGGTGCCAGTGCACTCTCTGGACTCACTGCACCACATCCCCAGGGGTGCCAGTGCACTCTCTGGACTCACTGCAGTGCATCCCCAGTGGTACCAGTGCACTCTCTGGACTCACTGCAGTGCATCCCCAGTGGTGCCAGTGCACTCTCTGGACTCACTGCACTGCATCCCCAGTGGTGCCAGTGCACTCTCTGGACTCACTGCACTGCATCCCAGTGGTGACAGTGCACTCTCTGGACCTGCCGGGGTGCATCCCCAGTGGTGCCAGTGCACTCTCTGGACTCACCGGGGTGCATCCCCAGTGGTGCCAGTGACCTCTCTGGACTCACTGCACTGCACCCCCAGTGGTGCCAGTGCACTCTCTGGACTCACTGCACTGCATCCCCAGTGGTGCCAGTGCACTCTCTGAGCTCACTGCACTGCATCCCCAGTGGTGCCAGTGCACTCTGTGGACTCACTGCACTGCATCCCCAGTGGTGCCAGTGCACTCTCTGGACTCACTGCACTGCATCCCCAGTGGTGACAGTGCACTCTCTGGACTCACTGCACTGCATACACAGTGGTGACAGTGCACTCTCTGAGCTCACTGCACTGCATCCCCAGTGGTGACAGTGCACTCTCTGGACTCACCGGGTTGCATCCCCAGTGGTGCCAGTGCACTCTCTGGACTCACTGCACTGCATCCCCAGTGGTGCCAGTGCACTCTCTGGACTCACTGCACTGCATCCCCAGTGGTGCCGGGGCACTCTCTGGACTCACTGCACTGCATCCCCAGTGGTGCCAGTACCCTCTGTGGACTCACTGCACTACATCCCCAGTGGGGCCAGTGCACTCTCTGCACTCACTGCACTGCATCCCCAGTGGTGTCAGTGAACTCTCTGGACTGACTACACTGCATCCCCAGTGGTGCCAGTGCACTCTCTTGAGTCACTGCACTGCATCCCCAGTGGTGCCAGTGCACTCTCTGGACTCACTGCACTGCATCCCCAGTGGTGCCAGTGCACTCTCTGGACTCACTGCAGTGCATCCCCAATCGTACCAGTGCAATCTCTGGTCTCACTGCAGTGCATCCCCAGGGGTGCCAGAGCACTCTCTGGACTCACTGCGCTGCATCTCCAGTGGTGCCAGTGCACTCTCTGGACTCACGGCACTGCATCCCCGGTGGTGCCAGTGCACTCTCTGGACTTGCCGGGATGCATCCCCAGTGGAGCCAGTGCACTCTCTGGACTCACCGGGGTGCATCCCCAGTGGTGCCAGTGCACTCTCTGGACTCACAGCAGTGCATCCCCACTGGTGCCAGTGCACTCTCTGGACTCACTGCACTGCACTCCCAGTGGTGCCAGTGCACTCTCTGGACTCACTGCACTGCATCCCCAGTGGTGCCAGTGCACTCTCTGGACTCACTGCACTGCATCCCCAGTGGTGCCAGGGCACTCTCTGGACTCACTGCACTGCATCCCCAGTGGTGCCAGTGACCTCTCTGGACTCAGTGCACTGCATTCCCAGTGGTGCCAGTGCACTCTCTGGACTCACAGGGGTGCATCCCCAATAGTGCCAGTGCACTCTCTGGACTCACTGCAGTGCATCCCCAGTGGTGCTAGTGCACTCTCTGGACTCACCGCACTGCATCCCCAGTGGTGCCAGTGCACTCTCTGGACTCACTGCACTGCATCCCCAGTGGTGCCAGTGACCTCTCTGGACTCACTGCACTGCATCACTAGTGGTGCCAGTGCACTCTCTGGACTCATTGCAGTGCATCACCAGTGGTGCCAGTGCACTCTCTGAGCTCACTGCACTGCATCCCCAGTGGTGCCAGTGCACTCTCTGGACTCACTGCACTGCATCCCCAGTGGTGCCAGTGCACTCTCTGGACTCACTGTAGTGCATCACTCGTGGTGCCAGTGCACTCTCTGGACTCATTGCACCGCATCCCCAGTGGTGCCAGTGCACTCTCTGGACTCACTGCACTGCATCCCCAGTGGTGCCAGTGCCCTCTGTGGACTCACTGCACTACATCCCCAGTGGGGCCAGTGCACTCTCTTGAGTCACTGCACTGCATCCCCAGTGGTGCCAGTGCCCTCTGTGGACTCACTGCAGTGCATCCCCAGTGGTGCCAGTGCACTCTCTGGACTCACCGGGGTGCATCCCCAGTGGTGCCAGTGACCTCTCTGGACTCACTGCACTGCACCCCCAGTGGTGCCAGTGCACTCTCTGGACTCACTGCACTGCATCCCCAGTGGTGCCAGTGCACTCTCTGAGCTCACTGCACTGCATCCCCAGTGGTGCCAGTGCACTCTGTGGACTCACTGCACTGCATCCCCAGTGGTGCCAGTGCACTCTCTGGACTCACTGCACTGCATCCCCAGTGGTGACAGTGCACTCTCTGGACTCACTGCACTGCATACACAGTGGTGACAGTGCACTCTCTGAGCTCACTGCACTGCATCCCCAGTGGTGACAGTGCACTCTCTGGACTCACTGCAGTGCATCCCCAGTGGTGCCAGTGCACTCTCTGGACTCACTGCACTGCATCCCCAGTGGTGCCAGTGCACTCTCTGGACTCACTGCACTGCATCCCCAGTGGTGCCGGGGCACTCTCTGGACTCACTGCACTGCATCCCCAGTGGTGCCAGTACCCTCTGTGGACTCACTGCACTACATCCCCAGTGGGGCCAGTGCACTCTCTGCACTCACTGCACTGCATCCCCAGTGGTGTCAGTGAACTCTCTGGACTGACTACACTGCATCCCCAGTGGTGCCAGTGCACTCTCTTGAGTCACTGCACTGCATCCCCAGTGGTGCCAGTGCACTCTCTGGACTCACTGCACTGCATCCCCAGTGGTGCCAGTGCACTCTCTGGACTCACTGCAGTGCATCCCCAATCGTACCAGTGCAATCTCTGGTCTCACTGCAGTGCATCCCCAGGGGTGCCAGAGCACTCTCTGGACTCACTGCGCTGCATCTCCAGTGGTGCCAGTGCACTCTCTGGACTCACGGCACTGCATCCCCGGTGGTGCCAGTGCACTCTCTGGACTTGCCGGGATGCATCCCCAGTGGAGCCAGTGCACTCTCTGGACTCACCGGGGTGCATCCCCAGTGGTGCCAGTGCACTCTCTGGACTCACAGCAGTGCATCCCCACTGGTGCCAGTGCACTCTCTGGACTCACTGCACTGCACTCCCAGTGGTGCCAGTGCACTCTCTGGACTCACTGCACTGCATCCCCAGTGGTGCCAGTGCACTCTCTGGACTCACTGCACTGCATCCCCAGTAGTGCCAGGGCACTCTCTGGACTCACTGCACTGCATCCCCAGTGGTGCCAGTGACCTCTCTGGACTCAGTGCACTGCATTCCCAGTGGTGCCAGTGCACTCTCTGGACTCACAGGGGTGCATCCCCAATAGTGCCAGTGCACTCTCTGGACTCACTGCAGTGCATCCCCAGTGGTGCTAGTGCACTCTCTGGACTCACCGCACTGCATCCCCAGTGGTGCCAGTGCACTCTCTGGACTCACTGCACTGCATCCCCAGTGGTGCCTGTGACCTCTCTGGACTCACTGCACTGCATCACTAGTGGTGCCAGTGCACTCTCTGGACTCATTGCAGTGCATCACCAGTGGTGCCAGTGCACTCTCTGAGCTCACTGCACTGCATCCCCAGTGGTGCCAGTGCACTCTCTGGACTCACTGCACTGCATCCCCAGTGGTGCCAGTGCACTCTCTGGACTCACTGTAGTGCATCACTCGTGGTGCCAGTGCACTCTCTGGACTCATTGCACTGCATCCCCAGTGGTGCCAGTGCACTCTCTGGACTCACTGCACTGCATCCCCAGTGGTGCCAGTGCCCTCTGTGGACTCACTGCACTACATCCCCAGTGGGGCCAGTGCACTCTCTTGAGTCACTGCACTGCATCCCCAGTGGTGCCAGTGCCCTCTGTGGACTCACTGCAGTGCATCCCCGGTGGTGCCAGGGCACTCTCTGGACTCATTGCACTGCATCCCCAGTGGTGCCAGTGCACTCTCTGGACTCACTGCACTGCATCCCCAGTGGTGCCAGTGCCCTCTGTGGACTCACTGCACTACATCCCCAGTGGGGCCAGTGCACTCTCTTGAGTCACTGCACTGCATCCCCAGTGGTGCCAGTGCCCTCTCTGGACTCACTGCAGTGCATCCCCGGTGGTGCCAGTGCACTCTCTGGACTCACGGCACTGCATCCCCAGTGGTGCCAGTGCACTCTCTGGACTCACTGCACTGCATCCCCAGTGGTGCCAGTGACCTCTCTGGACTCACTGCACTGCATCCCCAGTGGTGCCAGTGCACTCTCGGGACTCACTGCACTGCATCCCCAATGGTGCCAGTGCACTCTTTGGACTCACTGCACTGCATCCCCAGTGGTGCCAGTGCACTCTCTGGACTCACTGCACTGCATCCCCAGTGGTGCCAGTGCCCTCTGTGGACTCACTGCACTACATCCCCAGTGGGGCCAGTGCACTCTCTGGACTCACTGCAGTGCATCCCCAGTGGTGCCAGTGCACTCTCTTGAGTCACTGCACTGCATCCCCAGTGGTGCCAGTGCACTCTCTGGACTCACTGCAGTGCATCCCCAGTGGTGCCAGTGCACTGTCTGGACTCACTGCACTGCATCCCCAGTGGTGCCAGTGCCCTCTCTGGACTCACTGCAGTGCATCCCCGGTGGTGCCAGGGCACTCTCTGGACTCACGGCACTGCATCCCCAGTGGTGCCAGTGCACTCTCTGGACTCACTGCACTGCATCCCCAGTGTTGCCAGTGACCTCTCTGGACTCACTGCACTGCATCCCTAGTGGTGACAGTGCACTCTCTGGACTCACTGCACTGCATCCCCAGTGGTGCCAGTGCACTCTCTGAGCTCACTGCACTGCATCCCCAGTGGTGCCAGTGCACTCTCTGGACTCACTGCACTGCATCCCCAGTGGTTCCTGTGCACTCTCTGGACTCACTGCACTGCATCCCCAATGGTGCCAGTGCACTCTTTGGACTCACTGCACTGCATCCCCAGTGGTGCCAGTGCACTCTCTGGACTCACTGCACTGCATCCCCAGTGGTGCCAGTGCCCTCTGTGGACTCACTGCACTACATCCCCAGTGGGGCCAGTGCACTCTCTTGAGTCACTGCACTGCATCCCCAGTGGTGCCAGTGCACTCTCTGGACTCACTGCACTGCATCCCCAGTGGTGCCAGTGCACTCTCTGGACTCACTGCACTGCATCCCCAATCGTACCAGTGCAATCTCTGGTCTCACTGCAGTGCAACCCCAGTGGTGCCAGTGCACTCTCTGGACTCACCGGGGTGCATCCCCAATAGTGCCAGTGCCCTCTCTGGACTCACTGCACTGCATCCCCAGTGGTGCCAGTGCACTCTCTGAGCTCACTGCAATGCATCCCCAGTGGTGCCAGTGCACTCTCTGGACTCACTGCACTGCATCCCCACTGGTGCCAGTGCACTCTCTGGACTCACTGCACTGCATCCCCATTGGTGCCAGTGACCTCTCTGGACTCACTGCACTGCATCCCCAGTGGTGCCAGTGCACTCTCTGGACTCACTGCACTGCATACCCAGTGGTGCCAGTGACCTCTCTGGACTCACTGCACTGCATCCCCAGTGGGGCCAGTGCACTCTCTGGACTCACTGCACTGCATCCCCAGTGGTGCCAGTGCCCTCTGTGGACTCACTGCACTACATCCCCAGTGGGGCCAGTGCACTCTCTGGACTCACTGCAGTGCATCCCCAGTGGTGCCAGTGCACTCTCTTGAGTCACTGCACTGCATCCCCAGTGGTGCCAGTGCACTCTATGGACTCACTGCAGTGCATCCCCAGTGGTGCCAGTGCACTCTCTTGAGTCACTGCACTGCATCCCCAGTAGTGCCAGTGCACTGTCTGGACTCACTGCAGTGCATCGCCAGTGGTGCCAGTGCACTCTCTGGACTCACTGCAGGGCATCCCCAATCGTACCAGTGCAATCTCTGGTCTCACTGCAGTGCATCCCCAGTGGTGCCAGTGCACTCTCTGGACTCACTGCACTGCATCCCTAGTGGTACCAGTGCACTCTCTGGAAGCACGGCACTGCATCCCCGGTGGTGCCAGTGCGCTCTCTGGACTCATTTCACTGCATCCCCGGTGGTGCCAGTGCGCTCTCTGGACTCACGGCACTGCATCCCCAGTGGTGCCAGTGCACTCTCTGGACTCACTGCAGTGCATCCCCAGTGGTGCCAGTGCACTCTCTGGACTCACTGCACTGCACCCCCAGTGGTGCCAGTGCACTCTCTGGACTCACAGCACTGCATCCCCAGTGGTGCCAGTGCACTATCTGGACTCACTGCACTGCATCCCCAGTGGTGCCAGTGCACACTCTGGACTCACGGCACTGCATCCCCAGTGGTGCCAGTGCACTCTCTGGACTCACTGCACTGCATCCCCAGTGGTGCCAGGGTACTCTCTGGACTCACTGCAGTGCATCCCCAGTGGTGCCAGTGCACTCTCTTGAGTCACTGCACTGCATCCCCAGTGGTGCCAGTGCACGCTCTGGACTCACAGCAGTGCATCCCCAGTGGTGCCAGTGCACTCTCTTGAGTCACTGCACTGCATCCCCAGTAGTGCCAGTGCACTCTCTGGACTCACTGAACTGCATCCCCAGTGGTGCCAGTGCACTCTCTGCACTCACTGCAGTGCATCCCCAATCGTACCAGTGCAATCTCTGGTCTCACTGCAGTGCATCCCCAGTGGTGCCAGTGCACTCTCTGGACTCACTGCACTGCATCCCCAGTGGTGACAGTGCACTCTCTGGACTCACGGCAGTGAATCCCCAGTGGTGCCAGTGCACTCTCTGGACTCACGGCAGTGCATCCCCAGTGGTGCCAGTGCACTCTCTGGACTCACTGCGCTGCATCCCCAGTGGTGCCAGTGCACTCTCTGGACTCACTGCACTGTATCCCCAGTGGTGCCAGTGCACTCTCTGGACTCACTGCAGTGCATCCCCAGTGGTGCCAGTGCACTCTCTGGACTCACTGCACTGCATCTCCACTATTGCCAGTGCACTCTCTGGACTCACTGCACTGCACCCCCAGTGGTGCCAGTGCACTCTCTGGACTCACTGCAGTGCATCCCAGGTGGTGCCAGTGCACTCTCTGGACTCACTGCACTGAATCTCCAGCGGTGCCAGTGCACTCTCTGGACTCACGGCACTGCATCCCCAGTGGTGCCAGTGCACTCTCTGGACTCACTGCAGTGCATCCCCAGTGGTGCCAGTGCACTCTCTGGACTCACTGCACTGCATCCCCAGTGGTGCCAGTGCACTCTCTGGACTCACGGCACTGCATCCCCAGTGGTGCCAGTGCACTCTCTGAACTCACTGCACTGCATCCCCAGTGGTGCCAGTGCACTCTCTGGACTCACTGCACTGCATCCCCAGTGGTTCCAGTGCCCTCTCTGGACTCACTGCAGTGCATCCCCAGTGGTGCCAGTGCACTCTCTGGACTCACTGCACTGCATCCCCAGTGGTGCCAGTGCACTCTTTGGACTCACTGGACTGAATTCCCGGTGGTGCCAGTGCACTCTCTGGACTCACTGCACTGCATCCCCAGTGGTGCCAGTGCACTCTTTGGACTCACTGGACTGAATTCCCGGTGGTGCCAGTGCACTCTCTGGACTCACTGCACTGCATCCCCTGTGGTGCCAGTGCACTCTCTGGACTTGCCGGGGTGCATCCCCAGTGGTGCCAGTGCACTCTCTGGACTCACTGCACTGCATCCCCAGTGGTGCCAGTGCACTCTCTGGACTCACTGCAGTGCATCCCCAGTGGTGCCAGTGCACTCTCTGGAGTCACCGCAGTGCATCACCAGTGGTGCCAGTGCACTCTCTGGACTCACTGCAGTGCATCCCCAATCGTACCAGTGCACTCTCTGGACTCACTGCACTGCATCCCCAGTGGTGCCAGTGCACTCTCTTGAGTCACTGCAGTGCATCCCCAGTGGTGCCAGTGCACTCTCTGGACTCACTGCACTGCATCCCCAGTGGTGCCAGTGCACTCTCTGGACTCACTGCAGTGCATCCCCAGTGGTGCCAGTGCACTCTCTGGACTCACTGCACTGCATCCCCAGTGGTGCCAGTGCACTCTCTGAGCTCACTGCACTGCATCCCCAGTGGTGCCAGTGCACTATCTGGACTCATTGCACTGCATCGTCAGTGGTGCCAGTGCACTCTCTTGAGTCACTGCAGTGCATCCCCAGTGGTGCCAGTGCACTCTCTGGACTCACTGCATTGCATCCCCAGTGGTGCCAGTGCACTCTCTGGACTCACTGCACTGCATCCCCAATCGTACCAGTGCACTCTCTGGACTCACTGCACTGCATCCCCAGTGGTGCCAGTGCACTCTCTGGACTCACTGCACTGCATCCCCAGTGGTGCCAGTGCACTCTCTGGACTCACTTCACTGCATCCCCAGTGGTGCCACTGCACTCTCTGGACTCACTGCACTGCATCCCCAGTGGTGCCAGTACCCTCTGTGGACTCACTGCACTACATCCCCAGTGGGGCCAGAGCACTCTCTGGACTCACTGCACTGCATCCCCAGTGGTGCCAGTGCACTCTCTGGACTGACTGCACTGCATCCCCAGTGGTGCCAGTGCACTCTCTTGAGTCACTGCACTGCATCCCCAGTGGTGCCAGTGCACTCTCTGGACTCACTGCATTGCATCCCCAGTGGTGCCAGTGCACTCTCTGGACTCACCTCAGTGCATCCCCAATAGTACCAGTGCACTCTCTGGACTCACTGCACTGCATCCTCAGTGGTGCCACTGCAATCTCTGGTCTCACTGCAGCGCATCCCCAGTGGTGCCAGTGCACTCTCTGAACTCATTGCACTGCATCCCCAGTGGTGCCAGGGTACTCTCTGGACTCACTGCAGTGCATCCCCAGTGGTGCCAGTGCACTCTCTGGACTCACTGCAGTGCATCCCCAGTGGTACAAGTACACTCTCTGGACTCACTGCAGTTCATCCCCAATGGTGCCAGTGCACTCTCTGGACTCACTGCACTGCATCCCCAGTGCTGACAGTGCACTCTCTGGACTCACTGCACTGCATCTCCACTATTGCCAGTGCACTCTCTGGACTCACTGCAGTGCATCCCCAATGGTGCCAGTACACTCTCTGGACTCACTGCACTGCATCCCCAGTGGTGTCTCTGCACTCTCTGGACTCACTGCACTGCATCCCCAGTAGTGCCTGGGCACTCTCTGGACTCACTGCACTGCATCCCCAGTGGTGCCAGTGCCCTCTGTGGACTCACTGCACTGCATGCCCTGTGGGGCCAGTGCACTCTCTGGACTCACTGCACTGCATCCCCAGTGGTGACAGTGCACTCTCTGGACTTGCCGGGGTGCATCCCCAGTGGTGCCAGTGCACTCTCTGGACTCACCGGGGTGCATCCCCAGTGGTGCCAGTGCACTCTCTGGACTCACTGCACTGCATCCCCAGTGGTGCCAGTGCACTCTCTGGACTCACCGCACTGCATCCCCAGTGGTGCCCGTGCACTCTCTGGACTCACTGCAGTGCATCCCCAGTGGTGCCAGTGCACTCTCTGGACTCACTTCACTGCATCCCCTGTGGTGCCAGTGCACTCTCTGAGCTCACTGCACTGCATCCCCAGTGGTACCAGAGCACTCTCTGGACTCACTGCACTGCATCCCCAGTGGTGCAAGTGCACTCTCTGGACTCACTGCACTGCATCCCCAGTGGTGCCAGTGCACTTTTTGGACTCACTGCACTGCATCCCCAGTGGTGCCACTGCACTCTCTGGACTCACTGCACTGCATCCCCACTGGTGCCAATGCACTCTATGGACTCACTGCACTGCATCCCCAGTGGTACCAGTGCCCTCTGTGGACTCACTGCACTACATCCCCAGTGGGGCCAGTGCACTCTCTGCACTCACTGCACTGCATCCCCAGTGGTTCCAGTGCACTCTCTTGAGTCACTGCACTGCATCCCGAGTGGTGCCAGTGCACTCTCTGGACTCACTGCACTGCATCCCCAGTGGTGCCAGTGCACTCTCTGGACTCACTGCAGTGCATCCCGAATCGTACCAGTGCAATCTCTGGTCTCACTGCAGTGTCCCCGGTGGTGCCAATGCACTCTATGGACTCACGGCACTGCATCCCCAGTGGTGCCAGTGCACTCTCTGGACTCACTGCAGTGCATCCCCACTGGTGCCAGTGCACTCTCTGGACACACTGCACTGCACCCCCAGTGGTGCAAGTGCACTCTCTGGACTCACTGCACTGCATCCCCAGTGGTGCCAGTGCACTCTCTGGACTTGCCGGGGTGCATCCCCAGTGGTGCCAGTGCACACTCTGGAGTCACTGCACTGCATCCCCAGTGGTGCCAGTGCCCTCTGTGGACTCACTGCACTGCATGCCCAGTGGTGCCAGTGCACTCTCTGGACTCACTGCACTGCATCCCCAGTGGTGACAGTGCACTCTCTGGACTTGCCGGGGTGCATCCCCAGTGGTGCCAGTGCACTCTCTGGACTCACCGGGGTGCATCCCCAGTGGTGCCAGTGCACTCTCTGGACTCACTGCACTGCATCCCCAGTGGTGCCAGTGCACACTCTGGACTCACTGCACTGCATCCCCAGTGGTGCCAGTGCACTCTCTGGACTCACCGCACTGCATCCCCAGTGGTGCCCGTGCACTCTGTGGACTCACTGCAGTGCATCCCCAGTGGTGCCAGTGCACTCTCTGGACTCACTGCACTGCATCCCTTGTGGTGCCAGTGCACTCTCTGAGCTCACTGCACTGCATCCCCAGTGGTACCAGAGCACTCTCTGGACTCACTGCACTGCATCCCCAGTGGTGCAAGTGCACTCTCTGGACTCACTGCACTGCATCCCCAATGGTGCCAGTGCACTTTTTGGACTCACTGCACTGCATCCCCAGTGGTGCCAGTGCACTCTCTGGACTCACTGCACTGCATCCCCAGTGGTGCCAATGCACTCTATGGACTCACTGCACTGCATCCCCAGTGGTACCAGTGCCCTCTGTGGACTCACAGCACTACATCCCCAGTGGGGCCAGTGCACTCTCTGCACTCACTGCACTGCATCCCCAGTGGTGCCAGTGCACACTCTGGACTCACTGCACTGCATCCCCAGTGGTGCCAGTGCACTCTCTGGACTCACCGCACTGCATCCCCAGTGGTGCCCGTGGACTCTCTGGACTCACTGCAGTGCATCCCCAGTGGTGCCAGTGCACTCTCTGGACTCACTGCACTGCATCCCCTGTGGTGCCAGTGCACTCTCTGAGCTCACTGCACTGCATCCCCAGTGGTACCAGAGCACTCTCTGGACTCACTGCACTGCATCCCCAGTGGTGCAAGTGCACTCTCTGGACTCACTGCACTGCATCCCCAATGGTGCCAGTGCACTTTTTGGACTCACTGCACTGCATCCCCAGTGGTGCCACTGCACTCTCTGGACTCACTGCACTGCATCCCCACTGGTGCCAATGCACTCTATGGACTCACTGCACTGCATCCCCAGTGGTACCAGTGCCCTCTGTGGACTCACTGCACTACATCCCCAGTGGGGCCAGTGCACTCTCTGGACTCACTGCACTGCATCCCCAATGGTGCCAGTGAACTCTCTGGACTCACTGCACTGCATCCCCAGTGGTTCCAGTGCACTCTCTTGAGTCACTGCACTGCATCCCGAGTGGTGCCAGTGCACTCTCTGGACTCACTGCACTGCATCCCCAGTGGTGCCAGTGCACTCTCTGGACTCACTGCAGTGCATCCCGAATCGTACCAGTGCAATCTCTGGTCTCACTGCAGTGTCCCCGGTGGTGCCAATGCACTCTATGGACTCACGGCACTGCATCCCCAGTGGTGCCAGTGCACTCTCTGGACTCACTGCAGTGCATCCCCACTGGTGCCAGTGCACTCTCTGGACACACTGCACTGCACCCCCAGTGGTGCAAGTGCACTCTCTGGACTCACTGCACTGCATCCCCAGTGGTGCCAGTGCACTCTCTGGACTTGCCGGGGTGCATCCCCAGTGGTGCCAGTGCACACTCTGGAGTCACTGCACTGCATCCCCAGTGGTGCCAGTGCCCTCTGTGGACTCACTGCACTGCATGCCCAGTGGGGCCAGTGCACTCTCTGGACTCACTGCACTGCATCCCCAGTGGTGACAGTGCACTCTCTGGACTTGCCGGGGTGCATCCCCAGTGGTGCCAGTGCACTCTCTGGACTCACCGGGGTGCATCCCCAGTGGTGCCAGTGCACTCTCTGGACTCACTGCACTGCATCCCCAGTGGTGCCAGTGCACACTCTGGACTCACTGCACTGCATCCCCAGTGGTGCCAGTGCACTCTCTGGACTCACCGCACTGCATCCCCAGTGGTGCCCGTGCACTCTGTGGACTCACTGCAGTGCATCCCCAGTGGTGCCAGTGCACTCTCTGGACTCACTGCACTGCATCCCTTGTGGTGCCAGTGCACTCTCTGAGCTCACTGCACTGCATCCCCAGTGGTACCAGAGCACTCTCTGGACTCACTGCACTGCATCCCCAGTGGTGCAAGTGCACTCTCTGGACTCACTGCACTGCATCCCCAATGGTGCCAGTGCACTTTTTGGACTCACTGCACTGCATCCCCAGTGGTGCCAGTGCACTCTCTGGACTCACTGCACTGCATCCCCAGTGGTGCCAATGCACTCTATGGACTCACTGCACTGCATCCCCAGTGGTACCAGTGCCCTCTGTGGACTCACAGCACTACATCCCCAGTGGGGCCAGTGCACTCTCTGCACTCACTGCACTGCATCCCCAGTGGTGCCAGTGCACTCTCTGGACTCACTGCACTGCATCCCCAGTGGTTCCAGTGCACTCTCTTGAGTCACTGCACTGCATCCCCAGTGGTGCCAGTGCACTCTCTGGACTCACTGCACTGCATCCCCAGTGGTGCCAGTGCACTCTCTGGACTCACTGCAGTGCATCCCCAATCGTACCAGTGCAATCTCTGGTCTCACTGCAGTGCATCCCCGGTGGTGCCAATGCACTCTATGGACTCACGGCACTGCATCCCCAGTGGTGCCAGTGCACTCTCTGGACTCACTGCAGTGCATCCCCACTGGTGCCAGTGCACTCTCTGGACACACTGCACTGCACCCCCAGTGGTGCAAGTGCACTCTCTGGACTCACTGCACTGCATCCCCAGTGGTGCCAGTGCACTCTCTGGACTCACCGCACTGCATCCCCAGTGGTGCCAGTGCACTCTCTGGACTCACTGCAGTGCATCCCCAGTGGTGCCACTGCACTCTCTGGACTCACTGCACTGCATCCCCAGTGGTGCCAGTGCACTCTCTGGACTCACTGCACTGCATCCCCAGTGGTGCCAGTGCACTCTCTGAGCTCACTGCAATGCATCCCCAGTGGTGCCAGTGCACTCTCTGGACTCATTGCACTGCATCGCCAGTGGTACCAGTGCACTCTCTTGAGTCACTGAAGTGCATCCCCAGTGGTGCCAGTGCACTCTCTGGACTCACTGCATTGCATCCCCAGCGGTGCCAGTGCAATCTCTGGACTCACTGCACTGCATCCCCAATCGTACCAGTGCACTCTCTGGACTCACTGCACTGCATCCCCAGTGGTGCCAGTGCACTCTCTGGACTCACCGGGTGGCATCCCCAGTGGTGCCAGTGCACTCTCTGGACTCACTTCACTGCATCATCAGTGGTGCCACTGCACTCTGTGGACTCACTGCACTGCATCCCCAGTGGTGCCAGTGCACACTCTGGACTCACGGCACTGCATCCCCAGTGGTGCCAGTGCACTCTCTTGACTCACTGCACTGCATCCCCAATAGTGCCAGGGTACTCTCTGGACTCACTGCAGTGCATCCCTAGTGGTGCCAAGGCACTCTCTGGACTCACTGCACTGCATTGCCGTTGGTGCCAGTGCACTCTCTGGACTCACGGCACTGCATCCCCAGTGGTGCCAGTGCACTCTCTGGACTCACTGCACTGCATCCCCAGTGGTGCCAGTGTACTCTTTGGACTCACTGCACTGCATCTCCAGTGGTGCCAGTGCACTCTCTGGAGTCACTGCACTGCATCCCCAGTGGTGCCAAGGCACTCTCTGGACTCACTGCACTACATCCCCAGTGGGGCCAGTGCACTCTGTTGAGTCACTGCACTGCATCCCCAGTGGTGCCAGTGCACTCTCTGGACTCACTGCACTGCATCCCCAGTGGTGCCAGTGCACTCTCTGGACTCACTGGACTGAATACCCGGTGGTGCCAGTGCACTCTCTGGACTCACTGCACTGCATCCCCTGTGGTGCCAGTGCACTCTCTGGACTTGCCGGGGTGCATCCCCAGTGGTGCCAGTGCACTCTCTGGACTCACTGCACTGCATCCCGAGTGGTGCCAGTGCACTCTCTGGACTCACTGCACTGCATCCCCACTGGTGCCAGTGCACTCTCTGGAGTCACCGCAGTGCATCACCAGTGGTGCCAGTGCACTCTCTGGACTCACTGCAGTGCATCCCCAATCGTACCAGTGCACTCTCTGGACTCACTGCACTGCATCCCCAGTGGTGCCAGTGCACTCTCTTGAGTCACTGCAGTGCATCCCCAGTGGTGCCAGTGCACTCTCTGGACTCACTGCACTGCATCCTCAGTGGTGCCACTGCAATCTCTGGTCTCACTGCAGCGCATCCCCAGTGGTGCCAGTGCACTCTCTGAACTCATTGCACTGCATCCCCAGTGGTGCCAGGGTACTCTCTGGACTCACTGCAGTGCATGCCCAGTGGTGCCAGTGCACTCTCTGGACTCACTGCAGTGCATCCCCAGTGGTACAAGTGCACTCTCTGGACTCACTGCAGTTCATCCCCAATGGTGCCAGTGCACTCTCTGGACTCACTGCACTGCATCCCCAGTGCTGACAGTGCACTCTCTGGACTCACTGCACTGCATCTCCACTATTGCCAGTGCACTCTCTGGACTCACTGCACTGCATCCCCTGTGGTGCCAGTGCACTCTCTGGACTTGCCGGGGTGCATCCCCAGTGGTGCCAGTGCACTCTCTGGACTCACTGCACTGCATCCCGAGTGGTGCCAGTGCACTCTCTGGACTCACTGCACTGCATCCCCACTGGTGCCAGTGCACTCTCTGGAGTCACCGCAGTGCATCACCAGTGGTGCCAGTGCACTCTCTGGACTCACTGCAGTGCATCCCCAATCGTACCAGTGCACTCTCTGGACTCACTGCACTGCATCCCCAGTGGTGCCAGTGCACTCTCTTGAGTCACTGCAGTGCATCCCCAGTGGTGCCAGTGCACTCTCTGGACTCACTGCACTGCATCCTCAGTGGTGCCACTGCAATCTCTGGTCTCACTGCAGCGCATCCCCAGTGGTGCCAGTGCACTCTCTGAACTCATTGCACTGCATCCCCAGTGGTGCCAGGGTACTCTCTGGACTCACTGCAGTGCATGCCCAGTGGTGCCAGTGCACTCTCTGGACTCACTGCAGTGCATCCCCAGTGGTACAAGTGCACTCTCTGGACTCACTGCAGTTCATCCCCAATGGTGCCAGTGCACTCTCTGGACTCACTGCACTGCATCCCCAGTGCTGACAGTGCACTCTCTGGACTCACTGCACTGCATCTCCACTATTGCCAGTGCACTCTCTGGACTCACTGCAGTGCATCCCCAATGGTGCCAGTACACTCTCTGGACTCACTGCACTGCATCCCCAGTGGTGTCACTGCACTCTCTGGACTCACTGCACTGCATCCCCAGTAGTTCCTGGGCACTCTCTGGACTCACTGCACTGCATCCCCAGTGGTGCCAGTGCCCTCTGTGGACTCACTGCACTGCATGCCCAGTGGGGCCAGTGCACTCTCTGGACTCACTGCACTGCATCCCCAGTGGTGACAGTGCACTCTCTGGACTTGCCGGGGTGCATCCCCAGTGGTGCCAGTGCACTCTCTGGACTCACCGGGGTGCATCCCCAGTGGTGCCAGTGCACTCTCTGGACTCACTGCACTGCATCCCCAGTGGTGCCAGTGCACACTCTGGACTCACTGCACTGCATCCCCAGTGGTGCCAGTGCACTCTCTGGACTCACCGCACTGCATCCCCAGTGGTGCCCGTGCACTCTCTGGACTCACTGCAGTGCATCCCCAGTGGTGCCAGTGCACTCTCTGGACTCACTGCACTGCATCCCCTGTGGTGCCAGTGCACTCTCTGAGCTCACTGCACTGCATCCCCAGTGGTACCAGAGCACTCTCTGGACTCACTGCACTGCATCCCCAGTGGTGCAAGTGCACTCTCTGGACTCACTGCACTGCATCCCCAATGGTGCCAGTGCACTTTTTGGACTCACTGCACTGCATCCCCAGTGGTGCCAGTGCACTCTCTGGACTCACTGCACTGCATCCCCACTGGTGCCAATGCACTCTATGGACTCACTGCACTGCATCCCCAGTGGTACCAGTGCCCTCTGTGGACTCACTGCACTACATCCCCAGTGGGGCCAGTGCACTCTCTGCACTCACTGCACTGCATCCCCAGTGGTGCCAGTGAACTCTCTGGACTCACTGCACTGCATCCCCAGTGGTTCCAGTGCACTCTCTTGAGTCACTGCACTGCATCCCCAGTGGTGCCAGTGCACTCTCTGGACTCACTGCACTGCATCCCCAGTGGTGCCAGGGCACTCTCTGGACTCACTGCAGTGCATCCCCAATCGTACCAGTGCAATCTCTGGTCTCACTGCAGTGCATCCCCGGTGGTGCCAATGCACTCTATGGACTCACGGCACTGCATCCCCAGTGGTGCCAGTGCACTCTCTGGACTCACTGCAGTGCATCCCCACTGGTGCCAGTGCACTCTCTGGACACACTGCACCCCCAGTGGTGCAAGTGCACTCTCTGGACTCACTGCACTGCATCCCCAGTGGTGCCAGTGCACTCTCTGGACTTGCCGGTGTGCATCCCCAGTGGTGCCAGTGCACACTCTGGAGTCACTGCACTGCATCCCCAGTGGTGCCAGTGCCCTCTGTGGACTCACTGCACTGCATGCCCAGTGGGGCCAGTGCACTCTCTGGACTCACTGCACTGCATCCCCAGTGGTGACAGTGCACTCTCTGGACTTGCCGGGGTGCATCCCCAGTGGTGCCAGTGCACTCTCTGGACTCACAGGGGTGCATCCCCAATAGTGCCAGTGCACTCTCTGGACTCACTGCAGTGCATCCCCAGTGGTGCTAGTGCACTCTCTGGACTCACCGCACTGCATCCCCAGTGGTGCCAGTGCACTCTCTGGACTCACTGCACTGCATCCCCAGTGGTGCCTGTGACCTCTCTGGACTCACTGCACTGCATCACTAGTGGTGCCAGTGCACTCTCTGGACTCATTGCAGTGCATCACCAGTGGTGCCAGTGCACTCTCTGAGCTCACTGCACTGCATCCCCAGTGGTGCCAGTGCACTCTCTGGACTCACTGCACTGCATCCCCAGTGGTGCCAGTGCACTCTCTGGACTCACTGTAGTGCATCACTCGTGGTGCCAGTGCACTCTCTGGACTCATTGCACTGCATCCCCAGTGGTGCCAGTGCACTCTCTGGACTCACTGCACTGCATCCCCAGTGGTGCCAGTGCCCTCTGTGGACTCACTGCACTACATCCCCAGTGGGGCCAGTGCACTCTCTTGAGTCACTGCACTGCATCCCCAGTGGTGCCAGTGCCCTCTGTGGACTCACTGCAGTGCATCCCCGGTGGTGCCAGGGCACTCTCTGGACTCATTGCACTGCATCCCCAGTGGTGCCAGTGCACTCTCTGGACTCACTGCACTGCATCCCCAGTGGTGCCAGTGCCCTCTGTGGACTCACTGCACTACATCCCCAGTGGGGCCAGTGCACTCTCTTGAGTCACTGCACTGCATCCCCAGTGGTGCCAGTGCCCTCTCTGGACTCACTGCAGTGCATCCCCGGTGGTGCCAGTGCACTCTCTGGACTCACGGCACTGCATCCCCAGTGGTGCCAGTGCACTCTCTGGACTCACTGCACTGCATCCCCAGTGGTGCCAGTGACCTCTCTGGACTCACTGCACTGCATCCCCAGTGGTGCCAGTGCACTCTCGGGACTCACTGCACTGCATCCCCAATGGTGCCAGTGCACTCTTTGGACTCACTGCACTGCATCCCCAGTGGTGCCAGTGCACTCTCTGGACTCACTGCACTGCATCCCCAGTGGTGCCAGTGCCCTCTGTGGACTCACTGCACTACATCCCCAGTGGGGCCAGTGCACTCTCTGGACTCACTGCAGTGCATCCCCAGTGGTGCCAGTGCACTCTCTTGAGTCACTGCACTGCATCCCCAGTGGTGCCAGTGCACTCTCTGGACTCACTGCAGTGCATCCCCAGTGGTGCCAGTGCACTGTCTGGACTCACTGCACTGCATCCCCAGTGGTGCCAGTGCCCTCTCTGGACTCACTGCAGTGCATCCCCGGTGGTGCCAGGGCACTCTCTGGACTCACGGCACTGCATCCCCAGTGGTGCCAGTGCACTCTCTGGACTCACTGCACTGCATCCCCAGTGTTGCCAGTGACCTCTCTGGACTCACTGCACTGCATCCCTAGTGGTGACAGTGCACTCTCTGGACTCACTGCACTGCATCCCCAGTGGTGCCAGTGCACTCTCTGAGCTCACTGCACTGCATCCCCAGTGGTGCCAGTGCACTCTCTGGACTCACTGCACTGCATCCCCAGTGGTTCCTGTGCACTCTCTGGACTCACTGCACTGCATCCCCAATGGTGCCAGTGCACTCTTTGGACTCACTGCACTGCATCCCCAGTGGTGCCAGTGCACTCTCTGGACTCACTGCACTGCATCCCCAGTGGTGCCAGTGCCCTCTGTGGACTCACTGCACTACATCCCCAGTGGGGCCAGTGCACTCTCTTGAGTCACTGCACTGCATCCCCAGTGGTGCCAGTGCACTCTCTGGACTCACTGCACTGCATCCCCAGTGGTGCCAGTGCACTCTCTGGACTCACTGCACTGCATCCCCAATCGTACCAGTGCAATCTCTGGTCTCACTGCAGTGCAACCCCAGTGGTGCCAGTGCACTCTCTGGACTCACCGGGGTGCATCCCCAATAGTGCCAGTGCCCTCTCTGGACTCACTGCACTGCATCCCCAGTGGTGCCAGTGCACTCTCTGAGCTCACTGCAATGCATCCCCAGTGGTGCCAGTGCACTCTCTGGACTCACTGCACTGCATCCCCACTGGTGCCAGTGCACTCTCTGGACTCACTGCACTGCATCCCCATTGGTGCCAGTGACCTCTCTGGACTCACTGCACTGCATCCCCAGTGGTGCCAGTGCACTCTCTGGACTCACTGCACTGCATACCCAGTGGTGCCAGTGACCTCTCTGGACTCACTGCACTGCATCCCCAGTGGGGCCAGTGCACTCTCTGGACTCACTGCACTGCATCCCCAGTGGTGCCAGTGCCCTCTGTGGACTCACTGCACTACATCCCCAGTGGGGCCAGTGCACTCTCTGGACTCACTGCAGTGCATCCCCAGTGGTGCCAGTGCACTCTCTTGAGTCACTGCACTGCATCCCCAGTGGTGCCAGTGCACTCTATGGACTCACTGCAGTGCATCCCCAGTGGTGCCAGTGCACTCTCTTGAGTCACTGCACTGCATCCCCAGTAGTGCCAGTGCACTGTCTGGACTCACTGCAGTGCATCGCCAGTGGTGCCAGTGCACTCTCTGGACTCACTGCAGGGCATCCCCAATCGTACCAGTGCAATCTCTGGTCTCACTGCAGTGCATCCCCAGTGGTGCCAGTGCACTCTCTGGACTCACTGCACTGCATCCCTAGTGGTACCAGTGCACTCTCTGGAAGCACGGCACTGCATCCCCGGTGGTGCCAGTGCGCTCTCTGGACTCATTTCACTGCATCCCCGGTGGTGCCAGTGCGCTCTCTGGACTCACGGCACTGCATCCCCAGTGGTGCCAGTGCACTCTCTGGACTCACTGCAGTGCATCCCCAGTGGTGCCAGTGCACTCTCTGGACTCACTGCACTGCACCCCCAGTGGTGCCAGTGCACTCTCTGGACTCACAGCACTGCATCCCCAGTGGTGCCAGTGCACTATCTGGACTCACTGCACTGCATCCCCAGTGGTGCCAGTGCACACTCTGGACTCACGGCACTGCATCCCCAGTGGTGCCAGTGCACTCTCTGGACTCACTGCACTGCATCCCCAGTGGTGCCAGGGTACTCTCTGGACTCACTGCAGTGCATCCCCAGTGGTGCCAGTGCACTCTCTTGAGTCACTGCACTGCATCCCCAGTGGTGCCAGTGCACGCTCTGGACTCACAGCAGTGCATCCCCAGTGGTGCCAGTGCACTCTCTTGAGTCACTGCACTGCATCCCCAGTAGTGCCAGTGCACTCTCTGGACTCACTGAACTGCATCCCCAGTGGTGCCAGTGCACTCTCTGCACTCACTGCAGTGCATCCCCAATCGTACCAGTGCAATCTCTGGTCTCACTGCAGTGCATCCCCAGTGGTGCCAGTGCACTCTCTGGACTCACTGCACTGCATCCCCAGTGGTGCCAGTGCACTCTCTGGACTCACGGCAGTGAATCCCCAGTGGTGCCAGTGCACTCTCTGGACTCACGGCAGTGCATCCCCAGTGGTGCCAGTGCACTCTCTGGACTCACTGCGCTGCATCCCCAGTGGTGCCAGTGCACTCTCTGGACTCACTGCACTGTATCCCCAGTGGTGCCAGTGCACTCTCTGGACTCACTGCAGTGCATCCCCAGTGGTGCCAGTGCACTCTCTGGACTCACTGCACTGCATCTCCACTATTGCCAGTGCACTCTCTGGACTCACTGCACTGCACCCCCAGTGGTGCCAGTGCACTCTCTGGACTCACTGCAGTGCATCCCAGGTGGTGCCAGTGCACTCTCTGGACTCACTGCACTGAATCTCCAGCGGTGCCAGTGCACTCTCTGGACTCACGGCACTGCATCCCCAGTGGTGCCAGTGCACTCTCTGGACTCACTGCAGTGCATCCCCAGTGGTGCCAGTGCACTCTCTGGACTCACTGCACTGCATCCCCAGTGGTGCCAGTGCACTCTCTGGACTCACGGCACTGCATCCCCAGTGGTGCCAGTGCACTCTCTGAACTCACTGCACTGCATCCCCAGTGGTGCCAGTGCACTCTCTGGACTCACTGCACTGCATCCCCAGTGGTTCCAGTGCCCTCTCTGGACTCACTGCAGTGCATCCCCAGTGGTGCCAGTGCACTCTCTGGACTCACTGCACTGCATCCCCAGTGGTGCCAGTGCACTCTTTGGACTCACTGGACTGAATTCCCGGTGGTGCCAGTGCACTCTCTGGACTCACTGCACTGCATCCCCAGTGGTGCCAGTGCACTCTTTGGACTCACTGGACTGAATTCCCGGTGGTGCCAGTGCACTCTCTGGACTCACTGCACTGCATCCCCTGTGGTGCCAGTGCACTCTCTGGACTTGCCGGGGTGCATCCCCAGTGGTGCCAGTGCACTCTCTGGACTCACTGCACTGCATCCCCAGTGGTGCCAGTGCACTCTCTGGACTCACTGCAGTGCATCCCCAGTGGTGCCAGTGCACTCTCTGGAGTCACCGCAGTGCATCACCAGTGGTGCCAGTGCACTCTCTGGACTCACTGCAGTGCATCCCCAATCGTACCAGTGCACTCTCTGGACTCACTGCACTGCATCCCCAGTGGTGCCAGTGCACTCTCTTGAGTCACTGCAGTGCATCCCCAGTGGTGCCAGTGCACTCTCTGGACTCACTGCACTGCATCCCCAGTGGTGCCAGTGCACTCTCTGGACTCACTGCAGTGCATCCCCAGTGGTGCCAGTGCACTCTCTGGACTCACTGCACTGCATCCCCAGTGGTGCCAGTGCACTCTCTGAGCTCACTGCACTGCATCCCCAGTGGTGCCAGTGCACTATCTGGACTCATTGCACTGCATCGTCAGTGGTGCCAGTGCACTCTCTTGAGTCACTGCAGTGCATCCCCAGTGGTGCCAGTGCACTCTCTGGACTCACTGCATTGCATCCCCAGTGGTGCCAGTGCACTCTCTGGACTCACTGCACTGCATCCCCAATCGTACCAGTGCACTCTCTGGACTCACTGCACTGCATCCCCAGTGGTGCCAGTGCACTCTCTGGACTCACTGCACTGCATCCCCAGTGGTGCCAGTGCACTCTCTGGACTCACTTCACTGCATCCCCAGTGGTGCCACTGCACTCTCTGGACTCACTGCACTGCATCCCCAGTGGTGCCAGTACCCTCTGTGGACTCACTGCACTACATCCCCAGTGGGGCCAGAGCACTCTCTGGACTCACTGCACTGCATCCCCAGTGGTGCCAGTGCACTCTCTGGACTGACTGCACTGCATCCCCAGTGGTGCCAGTGCACTCTCTTGAGTCACTGCACTGCATCCCCAGTGGTGCCAGTGCACTCTCTGGACTCACTGCATTGCATCCCCAGTGGTGCCAGTGCACTCTCTGGACTCACCTCAGTGCATCCCCAATAGTACCAGTGCACTCTCTGGACTCACTGCACTGCATCCTCAGTGGTGCCACTGCAATCTCTGGTCTCACTGCAGCGCATCCCCAGTGGTGCCAGTGCACTCTCTGAACTCATTGCACTGCATCCCCAGTGGTGCCAGGGTACTCTCTGGACTCACTGCAGTGCATCCCCAGTGGTGCCAGTGCACTCTCTGGACTCACTGCAGTGCATCCCCAGTGGTACAAGTACACTCTCTGGACTCACTGCAGTTCATCCCCAATGGTGCCAGTGCACTCTCTGGACTCACTGCACTGCATCCCCAGTGCTGACAGTGCACTCTCTGGACTCACTGCACTGCATCTCCACTATTGCCAGTGCACTCTCTGGACTCACTGCAGTGCATCCCCAATGGTGCCAGTACACTCTCTGGACTCACTGCACTGCATCCCCAGTGGTGTCTCTGCACTCTCTGGACTCACTGCACTGCATCCCCAGTAGTGCCTGGGCACTCTCTGGACTCACTGCACTGCATCCCCAGTGGTGCCAGTGCCCTCTGTGGACTCACTGCACTGCATGCCCTGTGGGGCCAGTGCACTCTCTGGACTCACTGCACTGCATCCCCAGTGGTGACAGTGCACTCTCTGGACTTGCCGGGGTGCATCCCCAGTGGTGCCAGTGCACTCTCTGGACTCACCGGGGTGCATCCCCAGTGGTGCCAGTGCACTCTCTGGACTCACTGCACTGCATCCCCAGTGGTGCCAGTGCACTCTCTGGACTCACCGCACTGCATCCCCAGTGGTGCCCGTGCACTCTCTGGACTCACTGCAGTGCATCCCCAGTGGTGCCAGTGCACTCTCTGGACTCACTTCACTGCATCCCCTGTGGTGCCAGTGCACTCTCTGAGCTCACTGCACTGCATCCCCAGTGGTACCAGAGCACTCTCTGGACTCACTGCACTGCATCCCCAGTGGTGCAAGTGCACTCTCTGGACTCACTGCACTGCATCCCCAGTGGTGCCAGTGCACTTTTTGGACTCACTGCACTGCATCCCCAGTGGTGCCACTGCACTCTCTGGACTCACTGCACTGCATCCCCACTGGTGCCAATGCACTCTATGGACTCACTGCACTGCATCCCCAGTGGTACCAGTGCCCTCTGTGGACTCACTGCACTACATCCCCAGTGGGGCCAGTGCACTCTCTGCACTCACTGCACTGCATCCCCAGTGGTTCCAGTGCACTCTCTTGAGTCACTGCACTGCATCCCGAGTGGTGCCAGTGCACTCTCTGGACTCACTGCACTGCATCCCCAGTGGTGCCAGTGCACTCTCTGGACTCACTGCAGTGCATCCCGAATCGTACCAGTGCAATCTCTGGTCTCACTGCAGTGTCCCCGGTGGTGCCAATGCACTCTATGGACTCACGGCACTGCATCCCCAGTGGTGCCAGTGCACTCTCTGGACTCACTGCAGTGCATCCCCACTGGTGCCAGTGCACTCTCTGGACACACTGCACTGCACCCCCAGTGGTGCAAGTGCACTCTCTGGACTCACTGCACTGCATCCCCAGTGGTGCCAGTGCACTCTCTGGACTTGCCGGGGTGCATCCCCAGTGGTGCCAGTGCACACTCTGGAGTCACTGCACTGCATCCCCAGTGGTGCCAGTGCCCTCTGTGGACTCACTGCACTGCATGCCCAGTGGTGCCAGTGCACTCTCTGGACTCACTGCACTGCATCCCCAGTGGTGACAGTGCACTCTCTGGACTTGCCGGGGTGCATCCCCAGTGGTGCCAGTGCACTCTCTGGACTCACCGGGGTGCATCCCCAGTGGTGCCAGTGCACTCTCTGGACTCACTGCACTGCATCCCCAGTGGTGCCAGTGCACACTCTGGACTCACTGCACTGCATCCCCAGTGGTGCCAGTGCACTCTCTGGACTCACCGCACTGCATCCCCAGTGGTGCCCGTGCACTCTGTGGACTCACTGCAGTGCATCCCCAGTGGTGCCAGTGCACTCTCTGGACTCACTGCACTGCATCCCTTGTGGTGCCAGTGCACTCTCTGAGCTCACTGCACTGCATCCCCAGTGGTACCAGAGCACTCTCTGGACTCACTGCACTGCATCCCCAGTGGTGCAAGTGCACTCTCTGGACTCACTGCACTGCATCCCCAATGGTGCCAGTGCACTTTTTGGACTCACTGCACTGCATCCCCAGTGGTGCCAGTGCACTCTCTGGACTCACTGCACTGCATCCCCAGTGGTGCCAATGCACTCTATGGACTCACTGCACTGCATCCCCAGTGGTACCAGTGCCCTCTGTGGACTCACAGCACTACATCCCCAGTGGGGCCAGTGCACTCTCTGCACTCACTGCACTGCATCCCCAGTGGTGCCAGTGCACACTCTGGACTCACTGCACTGCATCCCCAGTGGTGCCAGTGCACTCTCTGGACTCACCGCACTGCATCCCCAGTGGTGCCCGTGGACTCTCTGGACTCACTGCAGTGCATCCCCAGTGGTGCCAGTGCACTCTCTGGACTCACTGCACTGCATCCCCTGTGGTGCCAGTGCACTCTCTGAGCTCACTGCACTGCATCCCCAGTGGTACCAGAGCACTCTCTGGACTCACTGCACTGCATCCCCAGTGGTGCAAGTGCACTCTCTGGACTCACTGCACTGCATCCCCAATGGTGCCAGTGCACTTTTTGGACTCACTGCACTGCATCCCCAGTGGTGCCACTGCACTCTCTGGACTCACTGCACTGCATCCCCACTGGTGCCAATGCACTCTATGGACTCACTGCACTGCATCCCCAGTGGTACCAGTGCCCTCTGTGGACTCACTGCACTACATCCCCAGTGGGGCCAGTGCACTCTCTGGACTCACTGCACTGCATCCCCAATGGTGCCAGTGAACTCTCTGGACTCACTGCACTGCATCCCCAGTGGTTCCAGTGCACTCTCTTGAGTCACTGCACTGCATCCCGAGTGGTGCCAGTGCACTCTCTGGACTCACTGCACTGCATCCCCAGTGGTGCCAGTGCACTCTCTGGACTCACTGCAGTGCATCCCGAATCGTACCAGTGCAATCTCTGGTCTCACTGCAGTGTCCCCGGTGGTGCCAATGCACTCTATGGACTCACGGCACTGCATCCCCAGTGGTGCCAGTGCACTCTCTGGACTCACTGCAGTGCATCCCCACTGGTGCCAGTGCACTCTCTGGACACACTGCACTGCACCCCCAGTGGTGCAAGTGCACTCTCTGGACTCACTGCACTGCATCCCCAGTGGTGCCAGTGCACTCTCTGGACTTGCCGGGGTGCATCCCCAGTGGTGCCAGTGCACACTCTGGAGTCACTGCACTGCATCCCCAGTGGTGCCAGTGCCCTCTGTGGACTCACTGCACTGCATGCCCAGTGGGGCCAGTGCACTCTCTGGACTCACTGCACTGCATCCCCAGTGGTGACAGTGCACTCTCTGGACTTGCCGGGGTGCATCCCCAGTGGTGCCAGTGCACTCTCTGGACTCACCGGGGTGCATCCCCAGTGGTGCCAGTGCACTCTCTGGACTCACTGCACTGCATCCCCAGTGGTGCCAGTGCACACTCTGGACTCACTGCACTGCATCCCCAGTGGTGCCAGTGCACTCTCTGGACTCACCGCACTGCATCCCCAGTGGTGCCCGTGCACTCTGTGGACTCACTGCAGTGCATCCCCAGTGGTGCCAGTGCACTCTCTGGACTCACTGCACTGCATCCCTTGTGGTGCCAGTGCACTCTCTGAGCTCACTGCACTGCATCCCCAGTGGTACCAGAGCACTCTCTGGACTCACTGCACTGCATCCCCAGTGGTGCAAGTGCACTCTCTGGACTCACTGCACTGCATCCCCAATGGTGCCAGTGCACTTTTTGGACTCACTGCACTGCATCCCCAGTGGTGCCAGTGCACTCTCTGGACTCACTGCACTGCATCCCCAGTGGTGCCAATGCACTCTATGGACTCACTGCACTGCATCCCCAGTGGTACCAGTGCCCTCTGTGGACTCACAGC
Organism: Anser brachyrhynchus; assembly: GCF_964034855.1. Taxonomy (NCBI): domain Eukaryota; kingdom Metazoa; phylum Chordata; class Aves; order Anseriformes; family Anatidae; genus Anser; species Anser brachyrhynchus. The sequence goes on from NC_137700.1 coordinate 3,432,356, forward strand.
ACTACATCCCCAGTGGGGCCAGTGCACTCTCTGCACTCACTGCACTGCATCCCCAGTGGTGCCAGTGCACTCTCTGGACTCACTGCACTGCATCCCCAGTGGTTCCAGTGCACTCTCTTGAGTCACTGCACTGCATCCCCAGTGGTGCCAGTGCACTCTCTGGACTCACTGCACTGCATCCCCAGTGGTGCCAGTGCACTCTCTGGACTCACTGCAGTGCATCCCCAATCGTACCAGTGCAATCTCTGGTCTCACTGCAGTGCATCCCCGGTGGTGCCAATGCACTCTATGGACTCACGGCACTGCATCCCCAGTGGTGCCAGTGCACTCTCTGGACTCACTGCAGTGCATCCCCACTGGTGCCAGTGCACTCTCTGGACACACTGCACTGCACCCCCAGTGGTGCAAGTGCACTCTCTGGACTCACTGCACTGCATCCCCAGTGGTGCCAGTGCACTCTCTGGACTCACCGCACTGCATCCCCAGTGGTGCCAGTGCACTCTCTGGACTCACTGCAGTGCATCCCCAGTGGTGCCACTGCACTCTCTGGACTCACTGCACTGCATCCCCAGTGGTGCCAGTGCACTCTCTGGACTCACTGCACTGCATCCCCAGTGGTGCCAGTGCACTCTCTGAGCTCACTGCAATGCATCCCCAGTGGTGCCAGTGCACTCTCTGGACTCATTGCACTGCATCGCCAGTGGTACCAGTGCACTCTCTTGAGTCACTGAAGTGCATCCCCAGTGGTGCCAGTGCACTCTCTGGACTCACTGCATTGCATCCCCAGCGGTGCCAGTGCAATCTCTGGACTCACTGCACTGCATCCCCAATCGTACCAGTGCACTCTCTGGACTCACTGCACTGCATCCCCAGTGGTGCCAGTGCACTCTCTGGACTCACCGGGTGGCATCCCCAGTGGTGCCAGTGCACTCTCTGGACTCACTTCACTGCATCATCAGTGGTGCCACTGCACTCTGTGGACTCACTGCACTGCATCCCCAGTGGTGCCAGTGCACACTCTGGACTCACGGCACTGCATCCCCAGTGGTGCCAGTGCACTCTCTTGACTCACTGCACTGCATCCCCAATAGTGCCAGGGTACTCTCTGGACTCACTGCAGTGCATCCCTAGTGGTGCCAAGGCACTCTCTGGACTCACTGCACTGCATTGCCGTTGGTGCCAGTGCACTCTCTGGACTCACGGCACTGCATCCCCAGTGGTGCCAGTGCACTCTCTGGACTCACTGCACTGCATCCCCAGTGGTGCCAGTGTACTCTTTGGACTCACTGCACTGCATCTCCAGTGGTGCCAGTGCACTCTCTGGAGTCACTGCACTGCATCCCCAGTGGTGCCAAGGCACTCTCTGGACTCACTGCACTACATCCCCAGTGGGGCCAGTGCACTCTGTTGAGTCACTGCACTGCATCCCCAGTGGTGCCAGTGCACTCTCTGGACTCACTGCACTGCATCCCCAGTGGTGCCAGTGCACTCTCTGGACTCACTGGACTGAATACCCGGTGGTGCCAGTGCACTCTCTGGACTCACTGCACTGCATCCCCTGTGGTGCCAGTGCACTCTCTGGACTTGCCGGGGTGCATCCCCAGTGGTGCCAGTGCACTCTCTGGACTCACTGCACTGCATCCCGAGTGGTGCCAGTGCACTCTCTGGACTCACTGCACTGCATCCCCACTGGAGCCAGTGCACTCTCTGGAGTCACCGCAGTGCATCACCAGTGGTGCCAGTGCACTCTCTGGACTCACTGCAGTGCATCCCCAATCGTACCAGTGCACTCTCTGGACTCACTGCACTGCATCCCCAGTGGTGCCAGTGCACTCTCTTGAGTCACTGCAGTGCATCCCCAGTGGTGCCAGTGCACTCTCTGGACTCACTGCACTGCATCCCCAGTGGTGCCACTGCAATCTCTGGTCTCACTGCAGCGCATCCCCAGTGGTGCCAGTGCACTCTCTGAACTCATTGCACTGCATCCCCAGTGGTGCCAGGGTACTCTCTGGACTCACTGCAGTGCATGCCCAGTGGTGCCAGTGCACTCTCTGGACTCACTGCAGTGCATCCCCAGTGGTACAAGTGCACTCTCTGGACTCACTGCAGTTCATCCCCAATGGTGCCAGTGCACTCTCTGGACTCACTGCACTGCATCCCCAGTGCTGACAGTGCACTCTCTGGACTCACTGCACTGCATCTCCACTATTGCCAGTGCACTCTCTGGACTCACTGCACTGCATCCCCTGTGGTGCCAGTGCACTCTCTGGACTTGCCGGGGTGCATCCCCAGTGGTGCCAGTGCACTCTCTGGACTCACTGCACTGCATCCCGAGTGGTGCCAGTGCACTCTCTGGACTCACTGCACTGCATCCCCACTGGTGCCAGTGCACTCTCTGGAGTCACCGCAGTGCATCACCAGTGGTGCCAGTGCACTCTCTGGACTCACTGCAGTGCATCCCCAATCGTACCAGTGCACTCTCTGGACTCACTGCACTGCATCCCCAGTGGTGCCAGTGCACTCTCTTGAGTCACTGCAGTGCATCCCCAGTGGTGCCAGTGCACTCTCTGGACTCACTGCACTTCATCCTCAGTGGTGCCACTGCAATCTCTGGTCTCACTGCAGCGCATCCCCAGTGGTGCCAGTGCACTCTCTGAACTCATTGCACTGCATCCCCAGTGGTGCCAGGGTACTCTCTGGACTCACTGCAGTGCATGCCCAGTGGTGCCAGTGCACTCTCTGGACTCACTGCAGTGCATCCCCAGTGGTACAAGTGCACTCTCTGGACTCACTGCAGTTCATCCCCAATGGTGCCAGTGCACTCTCTGGACTCACTGCACTGCATCCCCAGTGCTGACAGTGCACTCTCTGGACTCACTGCACTGCATCTCCACTATTGCCAGTGCACTCTCTGGACTCACTGCAGTGCATCCCCAATGGTGCCAGTACACTCTCTGGACTCACTGCACTGCATCCCCAGTGGTGTCACTGCACTCTCTGGACTCACTGCACTGCATCCCCAGTAGTTCCTGGGCACTCTCTGGACTCACTGCACTGCATCCCCAGTGGTGCCAGTGCCCTCTGTGGACTCACTGCACTGCATGCCCAGTGGGGCCAGTGCACTCTCTGGACTCACTGCACTGCATCCCCAGTGGTGACAGTGCACTCTCTGGACTTGCCGGGGTGCATCCCCAGTGGTGCCAGTGCACTCTCTGGACTCACCGGGGTGCATCCCCAGTGGTGCCAGTGCACTCTCTGGACTCACTGCACTGCATCCCCAGTGGTGCCAGTGCACACTCTGGACTCACTGCACTGCATCCCCAGTGGTGCCAGTGCACTCTCTGGACTCACCGCACTGCATCCCCAGTGGTGCCCGTGCACTCTCTGGACTCACTGCAGTGCATCCCCAGTGGTGCCAGTGCACTCTCTGGACTCACTGCACTGCATCCCCTGTGGTGCCAGTGCACTCTCTGAGCTCACTGCACTGCATCCCCAGTGGTACCAGAGCACTCTCTGGACTCACTGCACTGCATCCCCAGTGGTGCAAGTGCACTCTCTGGACTCACTGCACTGCATCCCCAATGGTGCCAGTGCACTTTTTGGACTCACTGCACTGCATCCCCAGTGGTGCCAGTGCACTCTCTGGACTCACTGCACTGCATCCCCACTGGTGCCAATGCACTCTATGGACTCACTGCACTGCATCCCCAGTGGTACCAGTGCCCTCTGTGGACTCACTGCACTACATCCCCAGTGGGGCCAGTGCACTCTCTGCACTCACTGCACTGCATCCCCAGTGGTGCCAGTGAACTCTCTGGACTCACTGCACTGCATCCCCAGTGGTTCCAGTGCACTCTCTTGAGTCACTGCACTGCATCCCCAGTGGTGCCAGTGCACTCTCTGGACTCACTGCACTGCATCCCCAGTGGTGCCAGGGCACTCTCTGGACTCACTGCAGTGCATCCCCAATCGTACCAGTGCAATCTCTGGTCTCACTGCAGTGCATCCCCGGTGGTGCCAATGCACTCTATGGACTCACGGCACTGCATCCCCAGTGGTGCCAGTGCACTCTCTGGACTCACTGCAGTGCATCCCCACTGGTGCCAGTGCACTCTCTGGACACACTGCACCCCCAGTGGTGCAAGTGCACTCTCTGGACTCACTGCACTGCATCCCCAGTGGTGCCAGTGCACTCTCTGGACTTGCCGGTGTGCATCCCCAGTGGTGCCAGTGCACACTCTGGAGTCACTGCACTGCATCCCCAGTGGTGCCAGTGCCCTCTGTGGACTCACTGCACTGCATGCCCAGTGGGGCCAGTGCACTCTCTGGACTCACTGCACTGCATCCCCAGTGGTGACAGTGCACTCTCTGGACTTGCCGGGGTGCATCCCCAGTGGTGCCAGTGCACTCTCTGGACTCACCGGGGTGCATCCCCAGTGGTGCCAGTGCACTCTCTGGCCTCACTGCACTGCATCCCCAGTGGTGCCAGTGCACACTCTGGACTCACTGCACTGCATCCCCAGTGGTGCCAGTGCACTCTCTGGACTCACCGCACTGCATCCCCAGTGGTGCCCGTGCACTCTGTGGACTCACTGCAGTGCATCCCCAGTGGTGCCAGTGCACTCTCTGGACTCACGGCACTGCATCCCTTGTGGTGCCAGTGCACTCTCTGAGCTCACTGCACTGCATCCCCAGTGGTACCAGAGCACTCTCTGGACTCACTGCACTGCATCCCCAGTGGTGCAAGTGCACTCTCTGGATTCACTGCACTGCATCCCCAATGGTGCCAGTGCACTTTTTGGACTCACTGCACTGCATCCCCAGTGGTGCCACTGCACTCTCTGGACTCACTGCACTGCATCCCCAGTGGTGCCAATGCACTCTATGGACTCACTGCACTGCATCCCCAGTGGTACCAGTGCCCTCTGTGGACTCACTGCACTACATCCCCAGTGGTGCCAGTGCACTCTCTGCACTCACTGCACTGCATCCCCAGTGGTGCCAGTGAACTCTCTGGACTCACTGCATTGCATCCCCAGTGGTTCCAGTGCACTCTCTTGAGTCACTGCACTGCATCCCCAGTGGTGCCAGTGCACTCTCTGGACTCACTGCACTGCATCCCCAGTGGTGCCAGTGCACTCTCTGGACTCACTGCAGTGCATCCCCAATCGTACCAGTGCAATCTGTGGTCTCACTGCAGTGCATCCCCGGTGGTGCCAATGCACTCTATGGACTCACGGCACTGCATCCCCAGTGGTGCCAGTGCACTCTCTGGACTCACTGCAGTGCATCCCCACTGGTGCCAGTGCACTCTCTGGACACACTGCACTGCACCCCCAGTGGTGCAAGTGCACTCTCTGGACTCACTGCACTGCATCCCCAGTGGTGCCAGTGCACTCTCTGGACTTGCCGGGGTGCATCCCCAGTGGTGCCAGTGCACACTCTGGAGTCACTGCACTGCATCCCCAGTGGTGCCAGTGCACTCTCTGGACTCACTGCACTACATACCCAGTGGTGCCAGTGCACTCTCTGGACTCACTGCACTGCATCCCCAGTGGTGCCAGTGCACTCTCTGGACTCACCGCACTGCATCCCCAGTGGTGCCAGTGCACTCTCTGGACTCACTGCAGTGCATCCCCAGTGGTGCCACTGCACTCTCTGGACTCACTGCACTGCATCCCCAGTGGTGCCAGTGCACTCTCTGGACTCACTGCACTGCATCCCCAGTGGTGCCAGTGCACTCTCTGAGCTCACTGCAGTGCATCCCCAGTGGTGCCAGTGCACTCTCTGGACTCATTGCACTGCATCGCCAGTGGTGCCAGTGCACTCTCTTGAGTCACTGAAGTGCATCCCCAGTGGTGCCAGTGCACTCTCTGGACTCACTGCATTGCATCCCCAGCGGTGCCAGTGCAATCTCTGGACTCACTGCACTGCATCCCCAATCGTACCAGTGCACTCTCTGGACTCACTGCACTGCATCCCCAGTGGTGCCAGTGCACTCTCTGGACTCACCGGGTGGCATCCCCAGTGGTGCCAGTGCACTCTCTGGACTCACTTCACTGCATCCCCAGTGGTGCCACTGCACTCTGTGGACTCACTGCACTGCATCCCCAGTGGTGCCAGTGCACACTCTGGACTCACGGCACTGCATTCCCAGTGGTGCCAGTGCACTCTCTGGACTCACTGCACTGCATCCCCAATAGTGCCAGGGTACTCTCTGGACTCACTGCAGTGCATCCCTAGTGGTGCCAAGGCACTCTCTGGACTCACTGCACTGCATTGCCATTGGTGCCAGTGCACTCTCTGGACTCACGGCACTGCATCCCCAGTGGTGCCAGTGCACTCTCTGGACTCACTGCACTGCATCCCCAATGGTGCCAGTGTACTCTTTGGACTCACTGCACTGCATCCCCAGTGGTGCCAGTGCACTCTCTGGAGTCACTGCACTGCATCCCCAGTGGTGCCAAGGCACTCTCTGGACTCACTGCACTACATCCCCAGTGGGGCCAGTGCACTCTCTTGAGTCACTGCACTGCATCCCCAGTGGTGCCAGTGCACTCTCTGGACTCACTGCACTGCATCCCCAGTGGTGCCAGTGCACTCTCTGCACTCACTGCAGTGCCTCCCCAATCGTACCAGTGCAATCTCTGGTCTCACTGCAGTGCATCCCCAGTGGTGCCAGTGCACTCTCTGGACTCACTGGGGTGCATCCCCAATAGTGCCAGTGCCCTCTCTGGACTCACTGCACTGCATCCCCAGTGGTGCCAGTGCACTCTCTGAGCTCACTGCACTGCATCCCCAGTGGTCCCAGGGCACTCTCTGGACTCACTGCACTGCATCCCCACTGGTGCCAGTGCACTCTCTGGACTCACTGCACTGCATCCCCATTGGTGCCAGTGACCTCTCTGGACTCACTGCACTGCATCCCCAGTGGTGCCAGTGCACTCTCTGGACTCACTGCACTGCATCCCCAGTGGTGCCAGTGCACTCTCTGGACTCACTGCAGTGCATCCCCAGTGGTGCCAGTGCACTCTCTGGACTCACTGCACTGCATCCCCAGTGGTGCCAGTGCACTCTCTGGAAGCACGGCACTGCATCCCCGGTGGTGCCAGTGCGCTCTCTGGACTCATTTCACTGCATCCCCGGTGGTGCCAGTGCGCTCTCTGGACTCACCGCACTGCATCCCCAGTGGTGCCAGTGCACTCTCTGGACTCACTGCAGTGCATCCCCAGTGGTGCCAGTGCACTCTCTGGACTCATTTCACTGCATCCCCAGTGGTGCCAGTGCACTCTCTGGACTCACTGCACTGCATCCCCAGTGGTGCCAGTGCACTCTCTGGACTCACTGCACTGCATCCCCAATGGTGCCAGTGCACTCTTTGGACTCACTGCAGTGCGTCCCGAGTGGTGCCACTGCACTCTCTGGACTCACTGCACTGCATCCCCAGTGGTGCCGGGGCACTCTCTGGACTCACTGCAGTGCATCCCCAGTGGTGCCAGTGCCCTCTGTGGACTCACTGCACTACATCCCCAGTAGGGCCAGTGCACTCTCTGCACTCACTGCACTGCATCCCCAGTGGTGCCAGTGAACTCTCTGGACTCACTGCACTGCATCCCTAGTGGTGCCAGTGCACTCTCTTGAGTCACTGCACTGCATCCCCAGTGGTGCCAGTGCACTCTCTGGACTCACTGCACTGCATCCCCAGTGGTGCCAGTGCACTCTCTGGACTCACTGCACTGCATCCCCAATCGTACCAGTGCAATCTCTCTGGACTCACTGCAGTGCATCCCCAGTGGTGCCAGTGCACTCTCTGGACTCACTGCACTGCATCCCCAGTGGTGCCAGTGACCTCTCTGGACTCACTGCACTGCACCACCAGTGGTGCCAGTGCACTCTCTGGACTCACCGCACTGCATCCCCAGTGGTGCCAGTGCACTCTCTGGACTCACTGCAGTGCATCCCCACTGGTGCCAGTGCACTCTCTGGACTCACTGCATTGCATCCCCAGTGGTGCCAGTGCACTCTCTGGACTCACTGCAGTGCATCCCCAGTGGTACCAGTGCACTCTCTGGACTCACTGCAGTTCATCCCCAATGGTGCCAGTGCACTCTCTGGACTCACTGCACTGCATCTCCACTATTGCCAGTGCACTCTCTGGACTCACTGCAGTGCATCCCCAATGGTGCCAGTACACTCTCTGGACTCACTGCACTGCATCCCCAGTGGTGTCACTGCACTCTCTGGACTCACTGCACTGCATCCCCAGTAGTGCCTGGGCACTCTCTGGACTCACTGCACTGCATCCCCAGTGGTGCCAGTGCCCTCTGTGGACTCACTGCACTGCATGCCCAGTGGGGCCAGTGCACTCTCTGGACTCACTGCACTGCATCCCCAGTGGTGACAGTGCACTCTCTGGACTTGCCGGGGTGCATCCCCAGTGGTGCCAGTGCACTCTCTGGACTCACCGGGGTGCATCCCCAGTGGTGCCAGTGCACTCTCTGGACTCACTGCACTGCATCCCCAGTGGTGCCAGTGCACTCTCTGGACTCACGGCACTGCATCCCCAGTGGTGCCAGTGCACTCTCTGGACTCACCGCACTGCATCCCCAGTGGTGCCCGTGCACTCTCTGGACTCACTGCAGTGCATCCCCAGTGGTGCCAGTGCACTCTCTGGACTCACTGCACTGCATCACCAGTGGTGCCAGTGCACTCTCTGAGCTCACTGCACTGCATCCCCAGTGGTACCAGAGCACTCTCTGGACTCACTGCACTGCATCCCCAGTGGTGCAAGTGCACTCTCTGGACTCACTGCACTGCATCCCCAATGGTGCCAGTGCACTTTTTGGACTCACTGCTCTGCATCCCCAGTGGTGCCACTGCACTCTCTGGACTCACTGCACTGCATCCCCAGTGGTGCCAATGCACTCTATGGACTCACTGCACTGCATCCCCAGTGGTGCCAGTGAACTCTCTGGACTCACTGCACTGCATCCCCAGTGGTTCCAGTGCACTCTCTTGAGTCACTGCACTGCATCCCCAGTGGTGCCAGTGCACTCTCTGGACTCACTGCACTGCATCCCCAGTGGTGCCAGTGCACTCTCTGGACTTGCTGCACTGCATCCCCAGTGGTGCCAGTGCACACTCTGGAGTCACTGCACTGCATCCCCAGTGGTGCCAGTGCACTCTCTGGACTCACTGCACTGCATCCCCAGTGGTGCCAATGCACTCTATGGACTCACTGCACTGCATCCCCAGTGGTGCCAGTGAACTCTCTGGACTCACTGCACTGCATCCCCAGTGGTTCCAGTGCACTCTCTTGAGCCACTGCACTGCATCGCCAGTGGTGCCAGTGCACTCTCTGGACTCACTGCACTGCATCCCCAGTGGTGCCAGTGCACTCTCTGGACTTGCCGGGGTGCATCCCCAGTGGTGCCAGTGCACACTCTGGAGTCACTGCACTGCATCCCCAGTGGTGCCAGTGCACTCTCTGGACTCACTGCACTGCATACCCAGTGGTGCCACTGACCTCTCTGGACTCACTGCACTGCATCCCCAGTGGTGCCAGTGCACTCTCTGGACTCACCGCACTGCATCCCCAGTGGTGCCAGTGCACTCTCTGGACTCACTGCAGTGCATCCCCAGTGGTGCCACTGCACTCTCTGGACTCACTGCACTGCATCCCCAGTGGTGCCAGTGCACTCTCTGGACTCACTGCACTGCATCCCCAGTGGTGCCAGTGCACTCTCTGAGCTCACTGCACTGCATCCCCAGTGGTGCCAGTGCACTCTCTGGACTCATTGCACTGCATCGCCAGTGGTGCCAGTGCACTCTCTTGAGTCACTGAAGTGCATCCCCAGTGGTGCCAGTGCACTCTCTGGACTCACTGCATTGCATCCCCAGTGGTGCCAGTGCAATCTCTGGACTCACTGCACTGCATCCCCAATCGTACCAGTGCACTCTCTGGACTCACTGCACTGCATCCCCAGTGGTGCCAGTGCACTCTCTGGACTCACCGGGGTGCATCCCCAGTGGTGCCAGTGCACTCTCTGGACTCACTTCACTGCATCCCCAGTGGTGCCACTGCACTCTGTGGACTCACTGCACTGCATCCCCAGTGGTGCCAGTGCACACTCTGGACTCAAGGCACTGCATCCCCAGTGGTGCCAGTGTACTCTCTGGACTCACTGCACTGCATCCCCAATAGTGCCAGGGTACTCTCTGGACTCACTGCAGTGCATCCCTAGTGGTGCCAAGGCACTCTCTGGACTCACTGCACTGCATCCCCACTGGTGCCAGTGCACTCTCTGGACTCACGGCACTGCATCCCCAGTGGTGCCAGTGCACTCTCTGGACTCACTGCACTGCATCCCCAATGGTGCCAGTGTACTCTTTGGACTCACTGCACTGCATCTCCAGTGGTGCCAGTGCACTCTCTGGACTCACTGCACTGCATCCCCAGTGGTGCCAAGGCACTCTCTGGAGTCACTGCACTACATCCCCAGTGGGGCCAGTGCACTCTCTTGAGTCACTGCAGTGCATCCCCAGTGGTGCCAGTGCACTCTCTGGACTCACTGCACTGCATCCCCAGTGGTGCCAGTGCACTCTCTGGACTCACTGCACTGCATCCCCAATCGTACCAGTGCAATCTCTGGTCTCACTACAGTGCATCCCCAGTGGTGCCAGTGCACTCTCTGGACTCACCGGGGTGCATCCCCAATAGTGCCAGTGCCCTCTCTGGACTCACTGCACTGCATCCCCAGTGGTGCCAGTGCACTCTCTGAGCTCACTGCACTGCATCCCCAGTGGTGCCAGTGCACTCTCTGGACTCACTGCACTGCATCCCCACTGGTGCCAGTGCACTCTCTGGACTCACTGCACTGCATCCCCATTGGTGCCAGTGCACTCTCTGGACTCACTGCACTGCATCCCCAGTGGTGCCAGTGCACTCTCTGGACTCACTGCACTTCATACCCAGTGGTGCCAGTGCACTCTCTGGACTCACTGCAGTGCATCCCCAGTGGTGCCAGTGCACTCTCTGGACTCACTGCACTGCATCCCCAGTGGTGCCAGTGCACTCTCTGGAAGCACGGCACTGCATCCCCGGTGGTGCCAGTGCGCTCTCTGGACTCATTTCACTGCATCCCCGGTGGTGCCAGTACGCTCTCTGGACTCACCGCACTGCATCCCCAGTGGTGCCAGTGCACTCTCTGGACTCACTGCAGTGCATCCCCACTGGTGCCAGTGCACTCTCTGGAATCACTGCACTGCACCCCCAGTGGTGCCAGTGCACTCTCTGGACTCACAGCACTACATCCCCACTGGTGCCAGTGCACTCTCTGGACTCACTGCACTGCATCCCCAGTGGTGCCAGTGCACACTCTGGACTCACGGCACTGCATCCCCAGTGGTGCCAGTGCACTCTCTGGACTCACTGCACTGCATCCCCAGTGGTGCCAGTGCCCTCTGTGGACTAACTGCACTGCATCCCCAGTGGTGCCAAGGCACTCTCTGGACTCACTGCACTGCATTGCCATTGGTGCCAGTGCACTCTCTGGACTCATTGCAGTGCATCCCCAGTGGTGCCAGTGCACTCTCTGGACTCACGGCACTGCATCCCCAGTGGTGCCAGTGCACTCTCTGGACTCACTGCACTGCATCCCCAGTGGTGCCAGTGCACTCTCTGGACTCACTGCACTGCATCCCCAGTGGTGCCAGTGCACTCTCTGGACTCACTGCACTGCATCCCCAGTGGTGCCAGGGCACTCTCTGGACTCACTGCACTGCATCCTCAGTGGTGCCAGTGACCTCTCTGGACTCAGTGCAGTGCATTCCCAGTGGTGCCAGTGCACTCTCTGGACTCACCGGGGTGCATCCCAAATAGTGCCAGTGCCCTCTCTGGACTCACTGCACTGCATCCCCAGTGGTGCCAGTGCGCTCTCTGGACTCACCGCACTGCATCCCCAGTGGTGCCAGTGCACTATCTGAACTCACTGCACTGCATCCCCAGTGGTGCCAGTGCACTCTCTGGACTCATTTCACTGCATCCCCAGTGGTGCCAGTGCACTCTCTGGACTCACTGCACTGCATCCCCACTGGTGCCAGTGCACTCTCTGGACTCACGGCAGTGCATCCCCAGTGGTGCCAGTGCACTCTCTGGACTCACTGAAGTGATCCCCACTGGTGCCCGTGCACTCTCCGGACTCACTGCACTGCACCCCCAGTGGTGCCAGTGCACTCTCTGGAGTCACAGCACTGCATCCCCAGTGGTGCCAGGGTACTCTCTGGACTCACAGCACTGCATCCCCAGTGGTGCCAAGGGACTCTCTGGACTCACGGCACTGCATCCCCAGTGGTGCCAGTGCACTCTCTGGACTCATTGCACTGCATCCCCAGTGGTGCCAGTGCACTCTCTGGACTCACCGCACTGCATCCCCAGTGGTGCCAGTGCACTCTCTGGACTCACTGCAGTGCATCCCCAGTGGTGCCAGTGCACTCTCTGGACTCACTGCACTGCATCCCTAGTGGTGCCAGTGCACTCTCTGGACTCACTGCACTGCATCCCCAGTGGTGCCAGTGCACTCTCTGGACTCACTGCACTGCATCCCCAGTGGTGCCAGTGCACTCTCTGGACTCACTGCACTGCATCCCCAGTGGTGCCAGTGCACTCTCTGGACTCACTGCACTGCATCCCCAGTGGTCCCAGGGCACTCTCTGGACTCACTGCACTGCATCCCCAGTGGTGCCAGTGACCTCTCTGGACTCAGTGCACTGCATTCCCAGTGGTGTCAGTGCACTCTCTGGACTCACCGGGGTGCATCCCCAATAGTGCCAGTGCCCTCTCTGGACTCACTGCAGTGCATCCCCAGTGGTGCCAGTGCACTCTCTGGAGTCACAGCACTGCATCCCCACTGGTGCCAGTGCACTCTCTGGACTCACTGCACTGCATCCCCAGTGGTGACAGTGCACACTCTGGACTCACGGCACTGCATCCCCAGTGGTGCCAGTGCACTCTCTGGACCAACGGCACTGCCTCCCCAGTGGTGCCAGTGCACTCTCTGGACTCACTGCACTGCATCCCCAGTGGTGCCAGTGCACTCTCTGGACTCACTGCACTGCATACCCAATCGTACCAGTGCAATCTATGGTCTCACTGCAGTGCATCCCCAGTGGTGCCAGTGCACTCTCTGGACTCACTGCACTGCATCCCCAGTGGTGCAAGTGCACTCTCTGGACTCACGGCACTGCATCTCCGGTGGTGCCAGTGCACTCTCTGGACTCACTGCACGGCATCCCCAGTGGTGCCAGTGCGCTCTCTGGACTCACGGCAGTGCATCCCCAGTGGTGCCAGTGCACTCTCTGGACTCACTGAAGTGATCCCCACTGGTGCCCGTGCACTCTCTGGACTCACTGCACTGCACCCCCAGTGGTGCCAGTGCACTCTCTGGAGTCACAGCACTGCATCCCCAGTGGTGCCAGTGCACTCTCTGGACTCACGGCACTGCATCACCAGTGGTGCTAGTGCACTCTCTGGACCAACGGCACTGCCTCCCCAGTGGTGTCAGTGCACTCTCTGGACTCACCGGGGTGCATCCCCAATTGTGCCAGTGCCCTCTATGGACTCACTGCAGTGCATCCCCAGTGGTGCCAGTGCACTCTCTGGACTCACTGCACTGAATCCCCAGTGGTGCCAGTGCACTCTCTGGACTCACTGCACTGCATCCCCAGTGGTGGAAGTGCACTCTCTGGACTCACTGCACTGCCTCCCCCGTGGTGCCCGTGCACTCTCTGGACTCACTGCACTGCGTCCCAGGTGGTGCCAGTGCACTCTCTGGACTCACTGCACTGCATCCCCAGTGGTGCCAGTGCACTCTCTGGACTCACTGCACTGCATCCTAGGTGGTGCCAGTGCACTCTCTGGACTCACTGCACTGCATCTCCAGCGGTGCCAGTGCACTCTCTGGACTGACTGCACTGCATCCCCAGTGGTGCCAGTGCACTCTCTGGACTCACTGCACTGCACCCCCAGTGGTGCCAGTGCACTCTCTGGACTCACTGCACTGCATCCCCAGTGGTGCCCGTGCACTCTCTGGACTCACTGCACTGCATCCCCACGGGTGCCCGTGCACTCTCTGGACTCACCGCACGGCATCCCCAGTGGTGCCAGTGCACTCTCTGGACTCACTGCACTGCATCCCCAGTGGTGCCAGTGCGCTCTCTTGAGTCACTGCAGTGCATCCCCAGTGGTGCCAGTGCACTCTCTGGACTCACTCCATTGCATCCCCAGTAGTGCCAGTGCACTCTCTGGACTCACTGCAGTGTATCCCCAGTGGTGCCAGTGCACTCTCTGGACTCACTGCAGTGAATCCCCAGTGGTGCCAGTGCACTCTCTGGACTCACTGCACTGCATCCCCAGTGGTGCCAGTGCACTCTCTGGACTCACTGCGCTGCATCCCCAGTGGTGCCAGTGCACTCTCTGGACTCACTGCACTGCATCCCCAGTGGTGCCAGTGCGCTCTCTTGAGTCACTGCAGTGCATCCCCAGTGGTGCCAGTGCACTCCCTGGACTCACTGCATTGCATCCCAGGTGGTGCCAGTGCACTCTCTGGACTCCCTGCAGTGCATCCCCAATCGTTCCAGTGCACTCTCTGGATTCACTGCACTGCATCCCCAGTGGTGCCACTGCAATCTCTGGTCTCACTGCAGTGCATCCTCAGTGGTGCCAGTGCACTCTCTGGACTCATTGCACCACATCCCCAGTGGTGCCAGTGCACTCTCTGGACTCACTGCAGTGCACCCCAGTGGTACCAGTGCACTCTCTGGACTCACTGTAGTGCATCCCCAGTGGTGCCAGTGCACTCTCTGGACTCACTGCACTGCATCCCCAGTGGTGCCATTGCACTCTCTGGACTCACTGCACTGCATCCCAGTGGTGACAGTGCACTCTCTGGACCTGCCGGGGTGCATCCCCAGTGGTGCCAGTGCACTCTCTGGACTCACCGGGGTGCATCCCCAGTGGTGCCAGTGCACTCTCTGGACTCACTGCACTGCATCCCCAGTGGTGCCAGTGACCTCTCTGGACTCACTGCACTGCACCCCCAGTGGTGCCAGTGCACTCTCTGGACTCACCGCACGGCATCCCCAGTGGTGCCAGTGCACTCTCTGGACTCACTGCACTGCATCCCCAGTGGTGCCAGTGCGCTCTCTTGAGTAACTGCAGTGCATCCCCAGTGGTGCCAGTGCACTCTCTGGACTCACTCCATTGCATCCCCAGTAGTGCCAGTGCACTCTCTGGACTCACTGCAGTGTATCCCCAGTGGTGCCAGTGCACTCTCTGGACTCACTGCAGTGAATCCCCAGTGGTGCCAGTGCACTCTCTGGACTCACTGCAGTGCATCCCCAGTGGTGCCAGTGCACTCTCTGGACTCACTGCGCTGCATCCCCAGTGGTGCCAGTGCACTCTCTGGACTCACTGCACTGCATCCCCAGTGGTGCCAGTGCACTCTCTGGACTCACTGCACTGCATCCCCAGTGGTGCCAGTGCGCTCTCTTGAGTCACTGCAGTGCATCCCCAGTGGTGCCAGTGCACTCCCTGGACTCACTGCATTGCATCCCAGGTGGTGCCAGTGCACTCTCTGGACTCCCTGCAGTGCAACCCCAATCGTTCCAGTGCACTCTCTGGATTCACTGCACTGCATCCCCAGTGGTGCCACTGCAATCTCTGGTCTCACTGCAGTGCATCCCCAGTGGTGCCAGTGCACTCTCTGGACTCATTGCACCACATCCCCAGTGGTGCCAGTGCACTCTCTGGACTCACTGCAGTGCATCCCCAGTGGTACCAGTGCACTCTCTGGACTCACTGTAGTGCATCCCCAGTGGTGCCCGTGCACTCTCTGGACTCACTGCACTGCATCACCAGTGGTGCCACGGCACTCTCTGGACTCACTGCACTGCATCCCAGTGGTGACAGTGCACTCTCTGGACCTGCCGGGGTGCATCCCCAGTGGTGCCAGTGCACTCTCTGGACTCACCGGGGTGCATCCCCAGTGGTGCCAGTGCACTCTCTGGACTCACTGCACTGCATTCCCAGTGGTGCCAGTGACCTCTCTGGACTCACTGCAATGCACCCCCAGTGGTGCCAGTGCACTCTCTGGACTCACTGCACTGCATCCCCACTGGTGCAGGTGCACTCTCTGGACTCACTGCACTGCATCCCCAGTGGTGCCAGTGCACTCTCTGGACTCACTGCACTGCATCCCCAGTGGTGCCAGTGCACTCTCTGAGCTCACTGCACTGCATCCCCAGTGGTGCCAGTGCACTCTCTGGACTCACTGCACTGCATCCCCAGTGGTGCCAGTGCACTCTCTGGACTCACTGCAGTGCATCCCCAGTGGTGCCAGTGCACTCTCTGGACTCACTGCACTGCATCCCCAGTGGTGCCAGTGCACTCTCTGAGCTCACTGCACTGCATCCCCAGTGGTGACAGTGCACTCTCTGGACTCACCGGGGTGCATCCCCAGTGGTGCCAGTGCACTCTCTGGACTCACTGCAGTGCATCCCCAATCGTACCAGTGCAATCTCTGGTCTCACTGCAGTGCATCCCCAGTGGTGCCAGAGCACTCTCTGGACTCACTGCACTGCATCCCCATTGGTGCCAGTGCACTCTCTGGACTCACGGCACTGCATCCCCGGAGGTGCCAGTGCACTCTCTGGACTTGCCGGGATGCATCCCCAGTGGTGCCAGTGCACTCTCTGGACTCACCGGGGTGCATCCCCAGTGGTGCCAGTGCACTCTCTGGACTCACTGCAGTGCATCCCCACTGGTGCCAGTGCACTCTCTGGACTCACTGCACTGCACTCCCAGTGGTGCCAGTGCACTCTCTGGACTCACTGCACTGCATCCCCACTGGTGCCAGTGCACTCTCTGGACTAACTGCACTGCATCCCCAGTGGTGCCAGTGCACACTCTGGACTCACGGCACTGCATCCCCAGTGGTGCCAGTGCACTCTCTGGACTCACTGCACTGCATCCCCAATGGTGCCAGGGTACTCTCTGGACTCACTGCAGTGCATCCCTAGTGGTGCCAAGGCACTCTCTGGACTCACTGCACTGCATTGCCATTGGTGCCAGTGCACTCTCTGGACTCACGGCACTGCATCCCCAGTGGTGCCAGTGCACTCTCTGGACTCACTGCACTGCATCCTCAGTGGTGCCAGTGCACTCTCTGGACTCACTGCACTGCATCCCCAGTGGTGCCAGTGCACTCTCTGGACTCACTGCACTGCATCCCCAATGGTGCCAGGGCACTCTCTGGACTCACTGCACTGCATCCCCAGTGGTGCCAGTGACCTCTCTGGACTCACAGCACTGCATTCCCAGTGGTGCCAGTGCACTCTCTGGACTCACAGGGGTGCATCCCCAATAGTGCCAGTGCCCTCTCTGGACTCACTGCAGTGCATCCCCAGTGGTGCTAGTGCACTCTCTGGACTCACCGCACTGCATCCCCAGTGGTGCCAGTGCACTCTCTGGACTCACTGCACTGCATCCCCAGTGGTGCCAGTGACCTCTCTGGACTCACTGCACTGCATCACTAGTGGTGCCAGTGCACTCTCTGGACTCATTGCAGTGCATCACCAGTGGTGCCAGTGCACTCTCTGAGCTCACTGCACTGCATCTCCAGTGGTGCCCGTGCACTCTCTGGACTCACTGCACTGCATCCCCAGTGGTGCCAGTGCACTCTCTGGACTCACTGCACTGCATCCCCAGTCGTGCCAGTGCCCTCTCTGGACTCACTGCAGTGCATCCCCAGTGGTGCCAGTGCACTCTCTGGACTCACTGCACTGCATCCCCAGTGGTTCCAGTGCACTCTCTGGACTCACTGCACTGCATCCCCAGTGTTGCCAGTGACCTCTCTGGACTCACTGCACTGCATCCCTAGTGGTGACAGTGCACTCTCTGGACTCACTGCACTGCATCCCCAGTGGTGCCAGTGCACTCTCTGAGCTCACTGCACTGCATCCCCAGTGGTGCCAGTGCACTCTGTGGACTCACTGCACTGCATCCCCAGTGGTGCCAGTGCACTCTCTGGACTCACTGCACTGCATCCCCAATGGTGCCAGTGCACTCTTTGGACTCACTGCACTGCATCCCCAGTGGTGCCAGTGCACTCTCTGGACTCACTGCACTGCATCCCCAGTGGTGCCAGTGCCCTCTGTGGACTCATTGCACTACATCCCCAGTGGTGCCAGTGACCTCTCCTGAGTCACTGCACTGCATCCCCAATGCTGCCAGTGCACTCTCTGGACTCACTGCACTGCATCCCCAGTGGTGCCAGTGCACTCTCTGGACTCACTGCACTGCATCCCCAATGGTGCCAGTGCACTCTTTGGACTCACTGCACTGCATCCCCAGTGGTGCCAGTGCACTCTCTGGACTCACTGTACTGCATCCCCAGTGGTGCCAGTGCCCTCTGTGGACTCACTGCACCACATCCCCAGTGGTGCCAGTGACCTCTCCTGAGTCACTGCACTGCATCCCCAATGCTGCCAGTGCACTCTCTGGACACACTGCACTGCATCCCCAGTGGTGCCAGTGACCTCTCTGCACTCACAGCACTGCATTCCCAGTGGTGCCAGTGCACTCTCTGGACTCACAGGGGTGCATCCCCAATAGTGCCAGTGCCCTCTCTGGACTCACTGCAGTGCATCCCCAGTGGTGCTAGTGCACTCTCTGGACTCACGGCACTGCATCCCCAGTGGTGCCAGTGCACTCTCTGGACTCACTGCACTGCATCCCCACTGGTGCCAGTGACCTCTCTGGACTCACTGCACTGCATCACTAGTGGTGCCAGTGCACTCTCTGGACTCATTGCAGTGCATCACCAGTGGTGCCAGTGCACTCTCTGAGCTCACTGCACTGCATCTCCAGTGGTGCCCGTGCACTCTCTGGACTCACTGCACTGCATCACCAGTGGTGCCAGTGCACTCTCTGGACTCACTGCACTGCATCCCCAATGGTACCAGTGCACTCTTTGGACTCATTGCACTGCATCCCCAGTGGTGCCAGTGACCTCTCTGGACTCACTGCAGTGCATCCCCAGTGGTGCCAGTGCCCTCTGTGGACTCACTGCACTACATCCCCAGTGGGGCCAGTGCACTCTCTTGAGTCACTGCACTGCATCCCCAGTGGTGCCAGTGCACTCTCTGGACTCACTGCACTGCATCCCCAGTGGTGCCAGTGCCCTCTCTGGACTCACTGCACTGCATCCCCAGTGGTGCCAGTGCACTCTCTGGACTCACCGCACTGCATCCCCAGTGGTGCCAGTGCACTCTCTGGACTCACTGCACTGCATCCCCAGTGGTTCCAGTGCACTCTCTGGACTCACTGCACTGCATCCCCAGTGTTGCCCGTGACCTCTCTGGACTCACTGCACTGCATCCCTAGTGGTGCCAGTGCACTCTCTGGACTCACTGCACTGCATCCCCAGTGGTGCCAGTGCACTCTCTGAGCTCACTGCACTGCATCCCCAGTGGTGCCAGTGCACTCTCTGGACTCACTGCACTGCATCCCCAGTGGTGCCAGTGCACTCTCTGGACTCACTGCACTGCATCCCCAATGGTGCCAGTGCACTCTTTGGACTCACTGCACTGCATCCCCAGTGGTGCCAGTGCACTCTCTGGACTCACTGCACTGCATCCCCAGTGGTGCCAGTGCCCTCTGAGGACTCACTGCACTACATCCCCAGTGGTGCCAGTGACCTCTCCTGAGTCACTGCACTGCATCCCCAATGCTGCCAGTGCACTCTCTGGACTCACGGCACTGCATCCCCAGTGGTGCCAGTGCACTCTCTGGACTCACTGCACTGCATCCCCAATCGTACCAGAGCAATCTCTGGTCTCACTGCAGTGCAACCCCAGTGGTGCCAGTGCACTCTCTGGACTCACCGGGGTGCATCACCAATAGTGCCAGTGCCCTCTCTGGACTCACTGCACTGCATCCCTAGTGTTGCCAGTGCACTCTCTGAGCTCACTGCACTGCATCCCCAGTGGTGCCAGTGCACTCTCTGGACTCACTGCACTGCATCCCCACTGGTGCCAGTGCACTCTCTGGACTCACGGCACTGCATCCCCAGTGGTGCCAGTGCACTCTCTGGACTCACTGCACTGCATCCCCAGTGGTGCCAGTGCACTCTCTGGACTCACTGCACTGCATTCCCAGTGGTGCCAGTGCACTCTCTGGACTCACTGCACTGCATCCCCAATGGTGCCAGTGCACTCTTTGGACTCACTGCAGTGCATCCCGAGTGGTGCCACTGCACTCTCTGGACTCACTGCACTGCATCCCCAGTGGTGCCGGGGCAATCTCTGGACTCACTGCAGTGCATCCCCAGGGGTGCCAGTGCCCTCTGTGGACTCACTGCACTACATCCCCAGTAGGGCCAGTGCACTCTCTGCACTCACTGCACTGCATCCCCAGTGGTGCCAGTGAACTCTCTGGACTCACTGCACTGCATCCCTAGTGGTGCCAGTGCACTCTCTTGAGTCACTGCACTGCATCCCCAGTGGTGCCAGTGCACTCTCTGGACTCACTGCACTGCATCCCCACTGGTGCCAGTGCACTCTCTGGACTCACTGCAGTGCATCCCCAATCGTACCAGTGCAATCTCTGGTCTCACTGCAGTGCATCCCCAGTGGTGCCAGTGCACTCTCTGGACTCACTGCACTGCATCCCCAGTGGTGCAAGTGCACTCTCTGGACTCACGGCACTGCATCCCCACTGGTGCCAGTACACTCTCTGGACTCACTGCACGGCATCCCCAGTGGTGCCAGTGCGCTCTCTGGACTCACGGCAGTGCATCCCCAGTGGTGCCAGTGCACTCTCTGGACTCACTGAAGTGACCCCACTGGTGCCCGTGCACTCTCTGGACTCACTGCACTGCACCCCCAGTGCTGCCAGTGCACTCTCTGGAGTCACAGCACTGCATCCCCACTGGTGCCAGTGCACTCTCTGGACTCACTGCACTGCATCCCCAGTGGTGACAGTGCACACTCTGGACTCACAGCACTGCATCCCCAGTGGTGCTAGTGCACTCTCTGGACCAACGGCACTGCCTCCCCTGTGGTGCCAGTGCACTCTCTGGACTCACTGCACTGCATCCCCAGTGGTGCCAGGGTACTCTCTGGACTCACTGCACTGCATCCCCAGTGGTGCCAAGGCACTCTCTGGACTCACTGCACTGCATTGCCATTGGTGCCAGTGCACTCTCTGGACTCATTGCAGTGCATCCCCAGTGGTGCCAGTGCACTCTCTGGAGTCACTGCACTGCATCCCCAGTGGTGCCAGTGCACTCTCTGGACTCACTGCACTGCATCCCCAGTGGTGCCAGTGCACTCTGTGGACTCACGGCACTGCATCCCCAGTGGTGCCAGTGCACTCTCTGGACTCACTGCACTGCATCCCCAATGGTGCCAGTGCACTCTTTGGACTCACTGCACTGCATCCCCAGTGGTGCCAGTGCACTCTCTGGACTCACTGCACTGCATCCCCAGTGGTGCCAGTGCCCTCTGTGGACTCACTGCACTACATCCCCAGTGGTGCCAGTGACCTCTCCTGAGTCACTGCACTGCATCCCCAGTGGTGCCAGTGCACTCTCTGGACTCACTGCACTGCATCCCCAGTGGTGCCAGTGCACTCTCTGGACTCACTGCACTGCATCCCCAATCGTACCAGTGCAATCTCTGGTCTCACTGCAGTGCAACCCCAGTGGTGCCAGTGCACTCTCTGGACTCACCGGGGTGCATCCCCAATAGTGCCAGTGCCCTCTCTGGACTCACTGCACTGCATCCCCAGTGTTGCCAGTGCACTCTCTGAGCTCACTGCACTGCATCCCCAGTGGTGCCAGTGCACTCTCTGGACTCACTGCACTGCATCCCCACTGGTGCCAGTGCACTCTCTGGACTCACGGCACTGCATCCCCAGTGGTGCCAGTGCACTCTCTGGACTCACTGCACTGCATCCCCAGTGGTGCCAGTGCACTCTCTGGACTCACTGCACTGCATCCCCTGTGGTGCCAGTGCACTCTCTGGACTTGCCGGGGTGCATCCCCAGTGGTGCCAGTGCACTCTTTGGACTCACTGCAGTGCATCCCGAGTGGTGCCACTGCACTCTCTGGACTCACTGCACTGCATCCCCAGTGGTGCCGGGGCAATCTCTGGACTCACTGCAGTGCATCCCAAGTGGTGCCAGTGCCCTCTGTGGACTCACTGCACTACATCCCCAGTAGGGCCAGTGCACTCTCTGCACTCACTGCACTGCATCCCCAGTGGTGCCAGTGAACTCTCTGGACTCACTGCACTGCATCCCTAGTGGTGCCAGTGCGCTCTCTTGAGTCACTGCACTGCATCCCCAGTGGTGCCAGTGCACTCTCTGGACTCACTGCACTGCATCCCCACTGGTGCCAGTGCACTCTCTGGACTCACTGCAGTGCATCCCCAATCGTACCAGTGCAATCTCTGGTCTCACTGCAGTGCATCCCCAGTGGTGCCAGTGCACTCTCTGGACTCACTGCACTGCATCCCCAGTGGTGCAAGTGCACTCTCTGGACTCACGGCACTGCATCCCCGGTGGTGCCAGTACACTCTCTGGACTCACTGCACGGCATCCCCAGTGGTGCCAGTGCGCTCTCTGGACTCACGGCAGTGCATCCACAGTGGTGCCAGTGCACTCTCTGGACTCACTGAAGTGACCCCACTGGTGCCCGTGCACTCTCTGGACTCACTGCACTGCACCCCCAGTGCTGCCAGTGCACTCTCTGGAGTCACAGCACTGCATCCCCACTGGTGCCAGTGCACTCTCTGGACTCACTGCACTGCATCCCCAGTGGTGACAGTGCACACTCTGGACTCACGGCACTGCATCCCCAGTGGTGCTAGTGCACTCTCTGGACCAACGGCACTGCCTCCCCAGTGGTGCCAATGCACTCTATGGACTCACTGCACTGCATCCCCAGTGGTGCCAGGGTACTCTCTGGACTCACTGCACTGCATCCCCAGTGGTGCCAAGGCACTCTCTGGACTCACTGCACTGCATTGCCATTGGTGCCAGTGCACTCTCTGGACTCATTGCAGTGCATCCCCAGTGGTGCCAGTGCACTCTCTGGACTCACGGCACTGCATCCCCAGTGGTGCCAGTGCACTCTCTGGACTCACTGCAGTGCATCCCCAGTGGTGCCAGTGCACTCTCTAGACTCACTGCACTGCATCCCTAGTGCTGCCAGTGCACTCTCTGGACTCACTGCAGCGCATCCCCAGTGGTGCCAGTGCACTCTCTGGACTCACTGCACTGCATCCCCAGTGGTGCCAGTGCACTCTCTGGACTCACTGCACTGCATCCCCAGTGGTGCCAGGGCACTCTCTGGATGCACTGCACTGCATCCCCAGTGGTGCCAGTGACCTCTCTGGACTCAGTGCACTGCATTCCCAGTGGTGTCAGTGCACTCTCTGGACTCACCGGGGTGCATCCCCAATAGTGCCAGTGCCCTCTCTGGACTCACTGCAGTGCATCCCCAGTGGTGCCAGTGCACTCTCTGGACTCACTGCACTGCATCCCCAGTGGTGCCAGTGCACTCTCTGTACTCACTGCACTGCATCCTAGGTGGTGCCAGTGCACTCTCTGGACTCACTGCACTGCATCTCCAGCGGTGCCAGTGCACTCTCTGGACTCACTGCACTGCATCCCCAGTGGTGCCAGTGCACTCTCTGGACTCACTGCACTGCACCCATCCCCAGTGGTGCAAGTGCACTCTCTGGACTCACTGCACTGCATCCCCAGTGGTCCCAGGGCACTCTCTGGACTCACTGCACTGCATCCCCAGGGGTGCCCGTGCACTCTCTGGACTCACTGCACTGCATCCCCAGTGGTGCCAGTGCACTCTCTGGACTCACTGCACTGCATCCCCAGTGGTGCCAGTGCACTCTCTTGAGTCACTGCAGTGCATCCCCAGTGGTGCCAGTGCACTCTCTGGACTCACTCCATTACATCCCCAGTAGTGCCAGTGCACTCTCTGGACTCACTGCAGTGTATCCCCAGTGGTGCCAGTGCACTCTCTGGACTCACTGCAGTGAATCCCCAGTGGTGCCAGTGCACTCTCTGGACTCACTGCAGTGCATCCCCAGTGGTGCCAGTGCACTCTCTGGACTCACTGCGCTGCATCCCCAGTGGTGCCAGTGCACTCTCTGCACTCACTGCACTGCATCCCCAGTGGTGCCAGTGCACTCTCTGGACGCACTGCACTGCATTCCCAGTGGTGCCAGTGCACTCTCTTGAGTCACTGCAGTGCATCCCCAGTGGTGCCAGTGCACTCCCTGGACTCACTGCATTGCATCCCAGGTGGTGCCAGTGCACTCTCTGGACTCCCTGCAGTGCATCCCCAATCGTTCCAGTGCACTCTCTGGATTCACTGCACTGCATCCCCAGTGGTGCCACTGCAATCTCTGGTCTCACTGCAGTGCATCCCCAGTGGTGCCAGTGCACTCTCTGGACTCACTGCACCACATCCCCAGGGGTGCCAGTGCACTCTCTGGACTCACTGCAGTGCATCCCCAGTGGTACCAGTGCACTCTCTGGACTCACTGCAGTGCATCCCCAGTGGTGCCAGTGCACTCTCTGGACTCACTGCACTGCATCCCCAGTGGTGCCAGTGCACTCTCTGGACTCACTGCACTGCATCCCAGTGGTGACAGTGCACTCTCTGGACCTGCCGGGGTGCATCCCCAGTGGTGCCAGTGCACTCTCTGGACTCACCGGGGTGCATCCCCAGTGGTGCCAGTGACCTCTCTGGACTCACTGCACTGCACCCCCAGTGGTGCCAGTGCACTCTCTGGACTCACTGCACTGCATCCCCAGTGGTGCCAGTGCACTCTCTGAGCTCACTGCACTGCATCCCCAGTGGTGCCAGTGCACTCTGTGGACTCACTGCACTGCATCCCCAGTGGTGCCAGTGCACTCTCTGGACTCACTGCACTGCATCCCCAGTGGTGACAGTGCACTCTCTGGACTCACTGCACTGCATACACAGTGGTGACAGTGCACTCTCTGAGCTCACTGCACTGCATCCCCAGTGGTGACAGTGCACTCTCTGGACTCACCGGGTTGCATCCCCAGTGGTGCCAGTGCACTCTCTGGACTCACTGCACTGCATCCCCAGTGGTGCCAGTGCACTCTCTGGACTCACTGCACTGCATCCCCAGTGGTGCCGGGGCACTCTCTGGACTCACTGCACTGCATCCCCAGTGGTGCCAGTACCCTCTGTGGACTCACTGCACTACATCCCCAGTGGGGCCAGTGCACTCTCTGCACTCACTGCACTGCATCCCCAGTGGTGTCAGTGAACTCTCTGGACTGACTACACTGCATCCCCAGTGGTGCCAGTGCACTCTCTTGAGTCACTGCACTGCATCCCCAGTGGTGCCAGTGCACTCTCTGGACTCACTGCACTGCATCCCCAGTGGTGCCAGTGCACTCTCTGGACTCACTGCAGTGCATCCCCAATCGTACCAGTGCAATCTTTGGTCTCACTGCAGTGCATCCCCAGGGGTGCCAGAGCACTCTCTGGACTCACTGCGCTGCATCTCCAGTGGTGCCAGTGCACTCTCTGGACTCACGGCACTGCATCCCCGGTGGTGCCAGTGCACTCTCTGGACTTGCCGGGATGCATCCCCAGTGGAGCCAGTGCACTCTCTGGACTCACCGGGGTGCATCCCCAGTGGTGCCAGTGCACTCTCTGGACTCACAGCAGTGCATCCCCACTGGTGCCAGTGCACTCTCTGGACTCACTGCACTGCACTCTCAGTGGTGCCAGTGCACTCTCTGGACTCACTGCACTGCATCCCCAGTGGTGCCAGTGCACTCTCTGGACTCACTGCACTGCATCCCCAGTGGTGCCAGGGCACTCTCTGGACTCACTGCACTGCATCCCCAGTGGTGCCAGTGACCTCTCTGGACTCAGTGCACTGCATTCCCAGTGGTGCCAGTGCACTCTCTGGACTCACAGGGGTGCATCCCCAATAGTGCCAGTGAGCTCTCTGGACTCACTGCAGTGCATCCCCAGTGGTGCTAGTGCACTCTCTGGACTCACCGCACTGCATCCCCAGTGGTGCCAGTGCACTCTCTGGACTCACTGCACTGCATCCCCAGTGGTGCCAGTGACCTCTCTGGACTCACTGCACTGCATCACTAGTGGTGCCAGTGCACTCTCTGGACTCATTGCAGTGCATCACCAGTGGTGCCAGTGCACTCTCTGAGCTCACTGCACTGCATCCCCAGTGGTGCCAGTGCACTCTCTGGACTCACTGCACTGCATCCCCAGTGGTGCCAGTGCACTCTCTGGACTCACTGTAGTGCATCACTCGTGGTGCCAGTGCACTCTCTGGACTCATTGCACTGCATCCCCAGTGGTGCCAGTGCACTCTCTGGACTCACTGCACTGCATCCCCAGTGGTGCCAGTGCCCTCTGTGGACTCACTGCACTACATCCCCAGTGGGGCCAGTGCACTCTCTTGAGTCACTGCACTGCATCCCCAGTGGTGCCAGTGCACTCTCTGGACTCACTGCACTGCATCCCCAGTGGTGCCAGTGCACTCTCTGGACTCACTGCACTGCATCCCCAGTGGTGCCAGT
Organism: Anser brachyrhynchus; assembly: GCF_964034855.1. NCBI lineage: Eukaryota > Metazoa > Chordata > Aves > Anseriformes > Anatidae > Anser > Anser brachyrhynchus. Next base: position 3,459,030 of record NC_137700.1, read on the forward strand.
GCCCTCTGTGGACTCACTGCACTACATCGCCAGTGGGGCCAGTGCACTCTCTTGAGTCACTGCACTGCATCCCCAGTGGTGCCAGTGCACTCTCTGGACTCACTGCACTGCATCCCCAGTGGTGCCAGTGCACTCTCTGGACTCACTGCACTGCATCCCCAGTGGTGCCAGTGCACTCTCTGGACTCACTGCACTGCATACCCAGTGGTGCCAGTGACCTCTCTGGACTCACTGCACTGCATCCCCAGTGGTGCCAGTGCACTCTCGGGACTCACTGCACTGCATCCCCAATGGTGCCAGTGCACTCTTTGGACTCACTGCACTGCATCCCCAGTGGTGCCAGTGCACTCTCTGGACTCACTGCACTGCATCCCCAGTGGTGCCAGTGCCCTCTGTGGACTCACTGCACTACATCCCCAGTGGGGCCAGTGCACTCTCTGGACTCACTGAAGTGCATCCCCAGTGGTGCCAGTGCACTCTCTTGAGTCACTGCACTGCATCCCCAGTGGTGCCAGTGCACTCTCTGGACTCACTGCACTGCATCCCCAGTGGTGCCAGTGCACTGTCTGGACTCACTGCACTGCATCCCCAGTGGTGCCAGTGCCCTCTCTGGACTCACTGCAGTGCATCCCCGGTGGTGCCAGTGCACTCTCTGGACTCACGGCACTGCATCCCCAGTGGTGCCAGTGCACTCTCTGGACTCACTGCACTGCATCCCCAGTGTTGCCAGTGACCTCTCTGGACTCACTGCACTGCATCCCTAGTGGTGACAGTGCACTCTCTGGACTCACTGCACTGCATCCCCAGTGGTGCCAGTGCACTCTCTGAGCTCACTGCACTGCATCCCCAGTGGTGCCAGTGCACTCTCTGGAGTCACTGCACTGCATCCCCAGTGGTTCCAGTGCACTCTCTGGACTCACTGCAGTGCATCCCCAGTGGTGCCAGTGCACTCTTTGGACTCACTGCACTGCATCCCCAGTGGTGCCAGTGCACTCTCTGGACTCACTGCACTGCATCCCCAGTGGTGCCAGTGCCCTCTGTGGACTCACTGCACTACATCCCCAGTGGGGCCAGTGCACTCTCTTGAGTCACTGCACTGCATCCCCAGTGGTGCCAGTGCACTCTCTGGACTCACTGCACTGCATCCCCAGTGGTGCCAGTGCACTCTCTGGACTCACTGCACTGCATCCCCAATCGTACCAGTGCAATCTCTGGTCTCACTGCAGTGCAACCCCAGTGGTGCCAGTGCACTCTCTGGACTCACCGGGGTGCATCCCCAATAGTGCCAGTGCCCTCTCTGGACTCACTGCACTGCATCCCCAGTGGTGCCAGTGCACTCTCTGAGCTCACTGCACTGCATCCCCAGTGGTGCCAGTGCACTCTCTGGACTCACTGCACTGCATCCCCACTGGTGCCAGTGCACTCTCTGGACTCACTGCACTGCATCCCCAGTGGTGCCAGTGACCTCTCTGGACTCACTGCACTGCATCCCCAGTGGTGCCAGTGCACTCTCTGGACTCACTGCACTGCATACCCAGTGGTGCCAGTGACCTCTCTGGACTCACTGCACTGCATCCCCAGTGGGGCCAGTGCACTCTCTGGACTCACTGCACTGCATCCCCAGTGGTGCCAGTGCCCTCTGTGGACTCACTGCACTACATCCCCAGTGGGGCCAGTGCACTCTCTGGACTCACTGCAGTGCATCCCCAGTGGTGCCAGTGCACTCTCTGGACTCACTGCAGTGCATCCCCAATCGTACCAGTGCAATCTCTGGTCTCACTGCAGTGCATCCCCAGTGGTGCCAGTGCACTCTCTGGACTCACTGCACTGCATCCCTAGTGGTACCAGTGCACTCTCTGGAAGCACGGCACTGCATCCCCGGTGGTGCCAGTGCGCTCTCTGGACTCATTTCACTGCACCCCCGGTGGTGCCAGTGCGCTCTCTGGACTCACGGCACTGCATCCCCAGTGGTGCCAGTGCACTCTCTGGACTCACTGCAGTGCATCCCCAGTGGTGCCAGTGCACTCTCTGGACTCACTGCACTGCACCCCCAGTGGTGCCAGTGCACTCTCTGGACTCACAGCACTGCATCCCCAGTGGTGCCAGTGCACTCTCTGGACTCACTGCACTGCATCCCCAGTGGTGCCAGTGCACACTCTGGACTCACGGCACTGCATCCCCAGTGGTGCCAGTGCACTCTCTGGACTCACTGCACTGCATCCCCAGTGGTGCCAGGGTACTCTCTGGACTCACTGCAGTGCATCCCCAGTGGTGCCAGTGCACTCTCTTGAGTCACTGCACTGCATCCCCAGTGGTGCCAGTGCACGCTCTGGACTCACAGCAGTGCATCCCCAGTGGTGCCAGTGCACTCTCTTGAGTCACTGCACTGCATCCCCAGTAGTGCCAGTGCACTCTCTGGACTCACTGAACTGCATCCCCAGTGGTGCCAGTGCACTCTCTGGACTCACTGCAGTGCATCCCCAATCGTACCAGTGCAATCTCTGGTCTCACTGCAGTGCATCCCCAGTGGTGCCAGTGCACTCTCTGGACTCACTGCACTGCATCCCCGGTGGTGCCAGTGCACTCTCTGGAAGCACAGCACTGCATCCCCGGTGGTGCCAGTGCGCTCTCTGGACTCATTTCACTGCATCCCCGGTGGTGCCAGTGCGCTCTCTGGACTCACTTCACTGCATCCCCAGTGGTGCCAGTGCACTCTCTGGACTCACTGCAGTGCATCCCCAGTGGTGCCAGTGCACTCTCTGGACTCACTGCACTGCACCCCCAGTGGTGCCAGTGCACTCTCTGGACTCACAGCACTGCATCCCCAGTGGTGCCAGTGCACTCTCTGGACTCACTGCACTGCATCCCCAGTGGTGCCAGTGCACACTCTGGACTCACGGCACTGCATCCCCAGTGGTGCCAGTGCACTCTCTGGACTCACTGCACTGCATCCCCAGTGGTGCCAGGGTACTCTCTGGACTCACTGCACTGCATTGCCATTGGTGCCAAGGCACTCTCTGGACTCACTGCACTGCATTGCCATTGGTGCCAGTGCACTCTCTGGACCATTGCAGTGCATCCCCAGTGGTGCCAGTGCACTCTCTGGACTCACTGCACTGCATCCCCAGTGGTGCCAGTGCACTCTCTGGACTCACTGCACTGCATCCCCAGTGGTGCCAGTGCACTCTCTGGACTCACTGCACTGCATCCCCAGTGGTGCCAGGGCACTCTCTGGACTCACTGCACTGCATCCCCAGTGGTGCCAGGGCACTCTGTGGACTCACTGCACTGCATCCCCAGTGGTGCCAGTGCACTCTCTGGACTCACTGCACTGCATCCCCAGTGGTGCCAGTGCACTCTCTGGACTCATTGCAGTGCATCCCCAGTGGTGCCAGTGCACTCTCTGGACTCACTGCACTGCATCCCCAGTGGTGCCAGTGCACTCTCTGGACTCACTGCACTGCATCCCCAGTGGTGCCAGTGCACTCTCTGGACTCACTGCAGTGCATCCCCAGTGGTGCCAGTGCACTCTCTGGAGTCACCGCAGTGCATCCCCAGTGGTGCCAGTGCACTCTCTGGACTCACTGCAGTGCATCCCCAATCGTACCAGTGCACTCTCTGGACTCACTGCACTGCATCCCCAGTGGTGCCAGTGCACTCTCTTGAGTCACTGCAGTGCATCCCCAGTGGTGCCAGTGCACTCTCTGGACTCACTGCACTGCATCCCCAGTGGTGCCAGTGCACTCTCTGGACTCACTGCAGTGCATCCCCAGTGGTGCCAGTGCACTCTCTGGACTCACTGCACTGCATCCCCAGTGGTGCCAGTGCACTCTCTGAGCTCACTGCACTGCATCCCCAGTGGTGCCAGTGCACTCTCTGGACTCATTGCACTGCATCGTCAGTGGTGCCAGTGCACTCTCTTGAGTCACTGCAGTGCATCCCCAGTGGTGCCAGTGCACTCTCTGGACTCACTGCATTGCATCCCCAGTGGTGCCAGTGCACTCTCTGGACTCACTGCACTGCATCCCCAATCGTACCAGTGCACTCTCTGGACTCACTGCACTGCATCCCCAGTGGTGCCAGTGCACTCTCTGGACTCACTGCACTGCATCCCCAGTGGTGCCAGTGCACTCTCTGGACTCACTTCACTGCATCCCCAGTGGTGCCACTGCACTCTCTGGACTCACTGCACTGCATCCCCAGTGGTGCCAGTACCCTCTGTGGACTCACTGCACTACATCCCCACTGGGGCCAGAGCACTCTCTGCACTCACTGCACTGCATCCCCAGTGGTGCCAGTGCACTCTCTGGACTGACTGCACTGCATCCCCAGTGGTGCCAGTGCACTCTCTTGAGTCACTGCACTGCATCCCCAGTGGTGCCAGTGCACTCTCTGGACTCACTGCATTGCATCCCCAGTGGTGCCAGTGCACTCTCTGGACTCACCTCAGTGCATCCCCAATAGTACCAGTGCACTCTCTGGACTCACTGCACTGCATCCTCAGTGGTGCCACTGCAATCTCTGGTCTCACTGCAGCGCATCCCCAGTGGTGCCAGTGCACTCTCTGAACTCATTGCACTGCATCCCCAGTGGTGCCAGGGTACTCTCTGGACTCACTGCAGTGCATCCCCAGTGGTGCCAGTGCACTCTCTGGACTCACTGCAGTGCATCCCCAGTGGTACAAGTACACTCTCTGGACTCACTGCAGTTCATCACCAATGGTGCCAGTGCACTCTCTGGACTCACTGCACTGCATCCCCAGTGCTGACAGTGCACTCTCTGGACTCACTGCACTGCATCTCCACTATTGCCAGTGCACTCTCTGGACTCACTGCAGTGCATCCCCAATGGTGCCAGTACACTCTCTGGACTCACTGCACTGCATCCCCAGTGGTGTCTCTGCACTCTCTGGACTCACTGCACTGCATCCCCAGTAGTGCCTGGGCACTCTCTGGACTCACTGCACTGCATCCCCAGTGGTGCCAGTGCCCTCTGTGGACTCACTGCACTGCATGCCCAGTGGGGCCAGTGCACTCTCTGGACTCACTGCACTGCATCCCCAGTGGTGACAGTGCACTCTCTGGACTTGCCGGGGTGCATCCCCAGTGGTGCCAGTGCACTCTCTGGACTCACCGGGGTGCATCCCCAGTGGTGCCAGTGCACTCTCTGGACTCACTGCACTGCATCCCCAGTGGTGCCAGTGCACACTCTGGACTCACTGCACTGCATCCCCAGTGGTGCCAGTGCACTCTCTGGACTCACCGCACTGCATCCCCAGTGGTGCCAGTGCACTCTCTGGACTCACTGCACTGCATCCCCACTGGTGCCAGTGCACTCTCTGGACTCACTGCACTGCATCCCCTGTGGTGCCAGTGCACTCTCTGGACTTGCCGGGGTGCATCCCCAATGGTGCCAGTGCACTCTTTGGACTCACTGCAGTGCATCCCGAGTGGTGCCACTGCACTCTCTGGACTCACTGCACTGCATCCCCAGTGGTGCCGGGGCAATCTCTGGACTCACTGCAGTGCATCCCAAGTGGTGCCAGTGCCCTCTGTGGACTCACTGCACTACATCCCCAGTAGGGCCAGTGCACTCTCTGCACTCACTGCACTGCATCCCCAGTGGTGCCAGTGAACTCTCTGGACTCACTGCACTGCATCCCTAGTGGTGCCAGTGCGCTCTCTTGAGTCACTGCACTGCATCCCCAGTGGTGCCAGTGCACTCTCTGGACTCACTGCACTGCATCCCCACTGGTGCCAGTGCACTCTCTGGACTCACTGCAGTGCATCCCCAATCGTACCAGTGCAATCTCTGGTCTCACTGCAGTGCATCCCCAGTGGTGCCAGTGCACTCTCTGGACTCACTGCACTGCATCCCCAGTGGTGCCAGTGCACTCTCTGGACTCACGGCACTGCATCCCCGGTGGTGCCAGTACACTCTCTGGACTCACTGCACGGCATCCCCAGTGGTGCCAGTGCGCTCTCTGGACTCACGGCAGTGCATCCACAGTGGTGCCAGTGCACTCTCTGGACTCACTGAAGTGACCCCACTGGTGCCCGTGCACTCTCTGGACTCACTGCACTGCACCCCCAGTGCTGCCAGTGCACTCTCTGGAGTCACAGCACTGCATCCCCACTGGTGCCAGTGCACTCTCTGGACTCACTGCACTGCATCCCCAGTGGTGACAGTGCACACTCTGGACTCACGGCACTGCATCCCCAGTGGTGCTAGTGCACTCTCTGGACCAACGGCACTGCCTCCCCAGTGGTGCCAATGCACTCTATGGAGTCACTGCACTGCATCCCCAGTGGTGCCAGGGTACTCTCTGGACTCACTGCACTGCATCCCCAGTGGTGCCAAGGCACTCTCTGGACTCACTGCACTGCATTGCCATTGGTGCCAGTGCACTCTCTGGACTCATTGCAGTGCATCCCCAGTGGTGCCAGTGCACTCTCTGGACTCACGGCACTGCATCCCCAGTGGTGCCAGTGCACTCTCTGGACTCACTGCAGTGCATCCCCAGTGGTGCCAGTGCACTCTCTGGACTCACTGCACTGCATCCCTAGTGCTGCCAGTGCACTCTCTGGACTCACTGCAGCGCATCCCCAGTGGTGCCAGTGCACTCTCTGGACTCACTGCACTGCATCCCCAGTGGTGCCAGTGCACTCTCTGGACTCACTGCACTGCATCCCCAGTGGTGCCAGGGCACTCTCTGGATGCACTGCACTGCATCCCCAGTGGTGCCAGTGACCTCTCTGGACTCAGTGCACTGCATTCCCAGTGGTGTCAGTGCACTCTCTGGACTCACCGGGGTGCATCCCCAATAGTGCCAGTGCCCTCTCTGGACTCACTGCAGTGCATCCCCAGTGGTGTCAGTGCACTCTCTGGACTCACTGCACTGCATCCCCAGTGGTGCCAGTGCACTCTCTGTACTCACTGCACTGCATCCTAGGTGGTGCCAGTGCACTCTCTGGACTCACTGCACTGCATCTCCAGCGGTGCCAGTGCACTCTCTGGACTCACTGCACTGCATCCCCAGTGGTGCCAGTGCACTCTCTGGACTCACTGCACTGCACCCATACCCAGTGGTGCAAGTGCACTCTCTGGACTCACTGCACTGCATCCCCAGTGGTCCCAGGGCACTCTCTGGACTCACTGCACTGCATCCCCAGGGGTGCCCGTGCACTCTCTGGACTCACTGCACTGCATCCCCAGTGGTGCCAGTGCACTCTCTGGACTCACTGCACTGCATCCCCAGTGGTGCCAGTGCACTCTCTTGAGTCACTGCAGTGCATCCCCAGTGGTGCCAGTGCACTCTCTGGACTCACTCCATTACATCCCCAGTAGTGCCAGTGCACTCTCTGGACTCACTGCAGTGTATCCCCAGTGGTGCCAGTGCACTCTCTGGACTCACTGCAGTGAATCCCCAGTGGTGCCAGTGCACTCTCTGGACTCACTGCAGTGCATCCCCAGTGGTGCCAGTGCACTCTCTGGACTCACTGCGCTGCATCCCCAGTGGTGCCAGTGCACTCTCTGCACTCACTGCACTGCATCCCCAGTGGTGCCAGTGCACTCTCTGGACTCACTGCACTGCATCCCCAGTGGTGCCAGTGCACTCTCTTGAGTCACTGCAGTGCATCCCCAGTGGTGCCAGTGCACTCTCTGGACTCACTCCATTACATCCCCAGTAGTGCCAGTGCACTCTCTGGACTCACTGCAGTGTATCCCCAGTGGTGCCAGTGCACTCTCTGGACTCACTGCAGTGAATCCCCAGTGGTGCCAGTGCACTGTCTGGACTCCCTGCAGTGCATCCCCAATCGTTCCAGTGCACTCTCTGGATTCACTGCACTGCATCCCCAGTGGTGCCACTGCAATCTCTGGTCTCACTGCAGTGCATCCCCAGTGGTGCCAGTGCACTCTCTGGACTCACTGCACCACATCCCCAGGGGTGCCAGTGCACTCTCTGGACTCACTGCAGTGCATCCCCAGTGGTACCAGTGCACTCTCTGGACTCACTGCAGTGCATCCCCAGTGGTGCCAGTGCACTCTCTGGACTCACTGCACTGCATCCCCAGTGGTGCCAGTGCACTCTCTGGACTCACTGCACTGCATCCCAGTGGTGACAGTGCACTCTCTGGACCTGCCGGGGTGCATCCCCAGTGGTGCCAGTGCACTCTCTGGACTCACCGGGGTGCATCCCCAGTGGTGCCAGTGACCTCTCTGGACTCACTGCACTGCACCCCCAGTGGTGCCAGTGCACTCTCTGGACTCACTGCACTGCATCCCCAGTGGTGCCAGTGCACTCTCTGAGCACACTGCACTGCATCCCCAGTGGTGCCAGTGCACTCTGTGGACTCACTGCACTGCATCCCCAGTGGTGCCAGTGCACTCTCTGGACTCACTGCACTGCATCCCCAGTGGTGACAGTGCACTCTCTGAGCTCACTGCACTGCATCCCCAGTGGTGACAGTGCACTCTCTGGACTCACCGGGTTGCATCCCCAGTGGTGCCAGTGCACTCTCTGGACTCACTGCACTGCATCCCCAGTGGTGCCAGTGCACTCTCTGGACTCACTGCACTGCATCCCCAGTGGTGCCGGGGCACTCTCTGGACTCACTGCACTGCATCCCCAGTGGTGCCAGTACCCTCTGTGGACTCACTGCACTACATCCCCAGTGGGGCCAGTGCACTCTCTGCACTCACTGCACTGCATCCCCAGTGGTGTCAGTGAACTCTCTGGACTGACTACACTGCATCCCCAGTGGTGCCAGTGCACTCTCTTGAGTCACTGCACTGCATCCCCAGTGGTGCCAGTGCACTCTCTGGACTCACTGCACTGCATCCCCAGTGGTGCCAGTGCACTCTCTGGACTCACTGCAGTGCATCCCCAATCGTACCAGTGCAATCTCTGGTCTCACTGCAGTGCATCCCCAGGGGTGCCAGAGCACTCTCTGGACTCACTGCGCTGCATCTCCAGTGGTGCCAGTGCACTCTCTGGACTCACGGCACTGCATCCCCGGTGGTGCCAGTGCACTCTCTGGACTTACCGGGATGCATCCCCAGTGGAGCCAGTGCACTCTCTGGACTCACCGGGGTGCATCCCCAGTGGTGCCAGTGCACTCTCTGGACTCACAGCAGTGCATCCCCACTGGTGCCAGTGCACTCTCTGGACTCACTGCACTGCACTCCCAGTGGTGCCAGTGCACTCTCTGGACTCACTGCACTGCATCCCCAGTGGTGCCAGTGCACTCTCTGGACTCACTGCACTGCATCCCCAGTGGTGCCAGGGCACTCTCTGGACTCACTGCACTGCATCCCCAGTGGTGCCAGTGACCTCTCTGGACTCAGTGCACTGCATTCCCAGTGGTGCCAGTGCACTCTCTGGACTCACAGGGGTGCATCCCCAATAGTGCCAGTGACCTCTCTGGACTCACTGCAGTGCATCCCCAGTGGTGCTAGTGCACTCTCTGGACTCACCGCACTGCATCCCCAGTGGTGCCAGTGCACTCTCTGGACTCACTGCACTGCATCCCCAGTGGTGCCAGTGACCTCTCTGGACTCACTGCACTGCATCACTAGTGGTGCCAGTGCACTCTCTGGACTCATTGCAGTGCATCACCAGTGGTGCCAGTGCACTCTCTGAGCTCACTGCACTGCATCCCCAGTGGTGCCAGTGCACTCTCTGGACTCACTGCACTGCATCCCCAGTGGTGCCAGTGCACTCTCTGGACTCACTGTAGTGCATCACTCGTGGTGCCAGTGCACTCTCTGGACTCATTGCACTGCATCCCCAGTGGTGCCAGTGCACTCTCTGGACTCACTGCACTGCATCCCCAGTGGTGCCAGTGCCCTCTGTGGACTCACTGCACTACATCCCCAGTGGGGCCAGTGCACTCTCTTGAGTCACTGCACTGCATCCCCAGTGGTGCCAGTGCCCTCTGTGGACTCACTGCAGTGCATCCCCGGTGGTGCCAGGGCACTCTCTGGACTCATTGCACTGCATCCCCAGTGGTGCCAGTGCACTCTCTGGACTCACTGCACTGCATCCCCAGTGGTGCCAGTGCCCTCTGTGGACTCACTGCACTACATCCCCAGTGGGGCCAGTGCACTCTCTTGAGTCACTGCACTGCATCCCCAGTGGTGCCAGTGCCCTCTCTGGACTCACTGCAGTGCATCCCCAGTGGTGCCAGTGCACTCTCTGGACTCACGGCACTGCATCCCCAGTGGTGCCAGTGCACTCTCTGGACTCACTGCACTGCATCCCCAGTGGTGCCAGTGACCTCTCTGGACTCACTGCACTGCATCCCCAGTGGTGCCAGTGCACTCTCGGGACTCACTGCACTGCATCCCCAATGGTGCCAGTGCACTCTTTGGACTCACTGCACTGCATCCCCAGTGGTGCCAGTGCACTCTCTGGACTCACTGCACTGCATCCCCAGTGGTGCCAGTGCCCTCTGTGGACTCACTGCACTACATCCCCAGTGGGGCCAGTGCACTCTCTGGACTCACTGCAGTGCATCCCCAGTGGTGCCAGTGCACTCTCTTGAGTCACTGCACTGCATCCCCAGTGGTGCCAGTGCACTCTCTAGAGTCACTGCAGTGCATCCCCAGTGGTGCCAGTGCACTGTCTGGACTCACTGCACTGCATCCCCAGTGGTGCCAGTGCACTCTCTGGACTCACTGCAGTGCATCCCCGGTGGTGCCAGGGCACTCTCTGGACTCACGGCACTGCATCCCCAGTGGTGCCAGTGCACTCTCTGGACTCACTGCACTGCATCCCCAGTGTTGCCAGTGACCTCTCTGGACTCACTGCACTGCATCCCCAGTGGTGACAGTGCACTCTCTGGACTCACTGCACTGCATCCCCAGTGGTGCCAGTGCACTCTCTGAGCTCACTGCACTGCATCCCCAGTGGTGCCAGTGCACTCTCTGGACTCACTGCACTGCATCCCCAGTGGTTCCTGTGCACTCTCTGGACTCACTGCACTGCATCCCCAATGGTGCCAGTGCACTCTTTGGACTCACTGCACTGCATCCCCAGTGGTGCCAGTGCACTCTCTGGACTCACTGCACTGCATCCCCAGTGGTGCCAGTGCCCTCTGTGGACTCACTGCACTACATCCCCAGTGGGGCCAGTGCACTCTCTTGAGTCACTGTACTGCATCCCCAGTGGTGCCAGTGCACTCTCTGGACTCACTGCACTGCATCCCCAGTGGTGCCAGTGCACTCTCTGGACTCACTGCACTGCATCCCCAATCGTACCAGTGCAATCTCTGGTCTCACTGCAGTGCAACCCCAGTGGTGCCAGTGCACTCTCTGGACTCACCGGGGTGCATCCCCAATAGTGCCAGTGCCCTCTCTGGACTCACTGCACTGCATCCCCAGTGGTGCCAGTGCACTCTCTGAGCTCACTGCACTGCATCCCCAGTGGTGCCAGTGCACTCTCTGGACTCACTGCACTGCATCCCCACTGGTGCCAGTGCACTCTCTGGACTCACTGCACTGCATCCCCATTGGTGCCAGTGACCTCTCTGGACTCACTGCACTGCATCCCCAGTGGTGCCAGTGCACTCTCTGGACTCACTGCACTGCATACCCAGTGGTGCCAGTGACCTCTCTGGACTCACTGCACTGCATCCCCAGTGGGGCCAGTGCACTCTCTGGACTCACTGCACTGCATCCCCAGTGGTGCCAGTGCCCTCTGTGGACTCACTGCACTACATCCCCAGTGGGGCCAGTGCACTCTCTGGACTCACTGCAGTGCATCCCCAGTGGTGCCAGTGCACTCTCTTGAGTCACTGCACTGCATCCCCAGTGGTGCCAGTGCACTCTATGGACTCACTGCAGTGCATCCCCAGTGGTGCCAGTGCACTCTCTTGAGTCACTGCACTGCATCCCCAGTAGTGCCAGTGCACTGTCTGGACTCACTGCACTGCATCCCCAGTGGTGCCAGTGCACTCTCTGGACTCACTGCAGGGCATCCCCAATCGTACCAGTGCAATCTCTGGTCTCACTGCAGTGCATCCCCAGTGGTGCCAGTGCACTCTCTGGACTCACTGCAGTGCATCCCTAGTGGTACCAGTGCACTCTCTGGAAGCACGGCACTGCATCCCCGGTGGTGCCAGTGCGCTCTCTGGACTCATTTCACTGCATCCCCGGTGGTGCCAGTGCGCTCTCTGGACTCACGGCACTGCATCCCCAGTGGTGCCAGTGCACTCTCTGGACTCACTGCAGTGCATCCCCAGTGGTGCCAGTGCACTCTCTGGACTCACTGCACTGCACCCCCAGTGGTGCCAGTGCACTCTCTGGACTCACAGCACTGCATCCCCAGTGGTGCCAGTGCACTCTCTGGACTCACTGCACTGCATCCCCAGTGGTGCCAGTGCACACTCTGGACTCACGGCACTGCATCCCCAGTGGTGCCAGTGCACTCTCTGGACTCACTGCACTGCATCCCCAGTGGTGCCAGGGTACTCTCTGGACTCACTGCAGTGCATCCCCAGTGGTGCCAGTGCACTCTCTTGAGTCACTGCACTGCATCCCCAGTGGTGCCAGTGCACGCTCTGGACTCACAGCAGTGCATCCCCAGTGGTGCCAGTGCACTCTCTTGAGTCACTGCACTGCATCCCCAGTAGTGCCAGTGCACTCTCTGGACTCACTGAACTGCATCCCCAGTGGTGCCAGTGCACTCTCTGGACTCACTGCAGTGCATCCCCAATCGTACCAGTGCAATCTCTGGTCTCACTGCAGTGCATCCCCAGTGGTGCCAGTGCACTCTCTGGACTCACTGCACTGCATCCCCAGTGGTGCCAGTGCACTCTCTGGACTCACGGCAGTGAATCCCCAGTGGTGCCAGTGCACTCTCTGGACTCACGGCAGTGCATCCCCAGTGGTGCCAGTGCACTCTCTGGACTCACTGCGCTGCACCCCCAGTGGTGCCAGTGCACTCTCTGGACTCACTGCACTGTATCCCCAGTGGTGCCAGTGCACTCTCTGGACTCACTGCAGTGCATCCCCAGTGGTGCCAGTGCACTCTCTGGACTCACTGCACTGCATCTCCAGCGGTGCCAGTGCACTCTCTGGACTCACTGCACTGCACCCCCAGTGGTGCCAGTGCACTCTCTGGACTCACTGCAGTGCATCCCAGGTGGTGCCAGTGCACTCTCTGGACTCACTGCACTGAATCTCCAGCGGTGCCAGTGCACTCTCTGGACTCACGGCACTGCATCCCCAGTGGTGCCAGTGCACTCTCTGGACTCACTGCAGTGCATCCCCAGTGGTGCCAGTGCACTCTCTGGACTCACTGCACTGCATCCCCAGTGGTGCCAGTGCACTCTCTGGACTCACGGCACTGCATCCCCAGTGGTGCCAGTGCACTCTCTGAACTCACTGCACTGCATCCCCAGTGGTGCCAGTGCACTCTCTGGACTCACTGCACTGCATCCCCAGTGGTTCCAGTGCCCTCTCTGGACTCACTGCAGTGCATCCCCAGTGGTGCCAGTGCACTCTCTGGACTCACTGCACTGCATCCCCAGTGGTGCCAGTGCACTCTTTGGACTCACTGGACTGAATTCCCGGTGGTGCCAGTGCACTCTCTGGACTCACTGCACTGCATCCCCAGTGGTGCCAGTGCACTCTTTGGACTCACTGGACTGAATTCCCGGTGGTGCCAGTGCACTCTCTGGACTCACTGCACTGCATCCCCTGTGGTGCCAGTGCACTCTCTGGACTTGCCGGGGTGCATCCCCAGTGGTGCCAGTGCACTCTCTGGACTCACTGCACTGCATCCCCAGTGGTGCCAGTGCACTCTCTGGACTCACTGCAGTGCATCCCCAGTGGTGCCAGTGCACTCTCTGGAGTCACCGCAGTGCATCACCAGTGGTGCCAGTGCACTCTCTGGACTCACTGCAGTGCATCCCCAATCGTACCAGTGCACTCTCTGGACTCACTGCACTGCATCCCCAGTGGTGCCAGTGCACTCTCTTGAGTCACTGCAGTGCATCCCCAGTGGTGCCAGTGCACTCTCTGGACTCACTGCACTGCATCCCCAGTGGTGCCAGTGCACTCTCTGGACTCACTGCAGTGCATCCCCAGTGGTGCCAGTGCACTCTCTGGACTCACTGCAGTGCATCCCCAGTGGTGCCAGTGCACTCTCTGAGCTCACTGCACTGCATCCCCAGTGGTGCCAGTGCACTCTCTGGACTCATTGCACTGCATCGTCAGTGGTGCCAGTGCACTCTCTTGAGTCACTGCAGTGCATCCCCAGTGGTGCCAGTGCACTCTCTGGACTCACTGCATTGCATCCCCAGTGGTGCCAGTGCACTCTCTGGACTCACTGCACTGCATCCCCAATCGTACCAGTGCACTCTCTGGACTCACTGCACTGCATCCCCAGTGGTGCCAGTGCACTCTCTGGACTCACTGCACTGCATCCCCAGTGGTGCCAGTGCACTCTCTGGACTCACTTCACTGCATCCCCAGTGGTGCCACTGCACTCTCTGGACTCACTGCACTGCATCCCCAGTGGTGCCAGTACCCTCTGTGGACTCACTGCACTACATCCCCAGTGGGGCCAGAGCACTCTCTGGACTCACTGCACTGCATCCCCAGTGGTGCCAGTGCACTCTCTGGACTCACTGCAGTGCATCCCCGGTGGTGCCAGGGCACTCTCTGGACTCACGGCACTGCATCCCCAGTGGTGCCAGTGCACTCTCTGGACTCACTGCACTGCATCCCCAGTGTTGCCAGTGACCTCTCTGGACTCACTGCACTGCATCCCCAGTGGTGACAGTGCACTCTCTGGACTCACTGCACTGCATCCCCAGTGGTGCCAGTGCACTCTCTGAGCTCACTGCACTGCATCCCCAGTGGTGCCAGTGCACTCTCTGGACTCACTGCACTGCATCCCCAGTGGTTCCTGTGCACTCTCTGGACTCACTGCACTGCATCCCCAATGGTGCCAGTGCACTCTTTGGACTCACTGCACTGCATCCCCAGTGGTGCCAGTGCACTCTCTGGACTCACTGCACTGCATCCCCAGTGGTGCCAGTGCCCTCTGTGGACTCACTGCACTACATCCCCAGTGGGGCCAGTGCACTCTCTTGAGTCACTGTACTGCATCCCCAGTGGTGCCAGTGCACTCTCTGGACTCACTGCACTGCATCCCCAGTGGTGCCAGTGCACTCTCTGGACTCACTGCACTGCATCCCCAATCGTACCAGTGCAATCTCTGGTCTCACTGCAGTGCAACCCCAGTGGTGCCAGTGCACTCTCTGGACTCACCGGGGTGCATCCCCAATAGTGCCAGTGCCCTCTCTGGACTCACTGCACTGCATCCCCAGTGGTGCCAGTGCACTCTCTGAGCTCACTGCACTGCATCCCCAGTGGTGCCAGTGCACTCTCTGGACTCACTGCACTGCATCCCCACTGGTGCCAGTGCACTCTCTGGACTCACTGCACTGCATCCCCATTGGTGCCAGTGACCTCTCTGGACTCACTGCACTGCATCCCCAGTGGTGCCAGTGCACTCTCTGGACTCACTGCACTGCATACCCAGTGGTGCCAGTGACCTCTCTGGACTCACTGCACTGCATCCCCAGTGGGGCCAGTGCACTCTCTGGACTCACTGCACTGCATCCCCAGTGGTGCCAGTGCCCTCTGTGGACTCACTGCACTACATCCCCAGTGGGGCCAGTGCACTCTCTGGACTCACTGCAGTGCATCCCCAGTGGTGCCAGTGCACTCTCTTGAGTCACTGCACTGCATCCCCAGTGGTGCCAGTGCACTCTATGGACTCACTGCAGTGCATCCCCAGTGGTGCCAGTGCACTCTCTTGAGTCACTGCACTGCATCCCCAGTAGTGCCAGTGCACTGTCTGGACTCACTGCACTGCATCCCCAGTGGTGCCAGTGCACTCTCTGGACTCACTGCAGGGCATCCCCAATCGTACCAGTGCAATCTCTGGTCTCACTGCAGTGCATCCCCAGTGGTGCCAGTGCACTCTCTGGACTCACTGCAGTGCATCCCTAGTGGTACCAGTGCACTCTCTGGAAGCACGGCACTGCATCCCCGGTGGTGCCAGTGCGCTCTCTGGACTCATTTCACTGCATCCCCGGTGGTGCCAGTGCGCTCTCTGGACTCACGGCACTGCATCCCCAGTGGTGCCAGTGCACTCTCTGGACTCACTGCAGTGCATCCCCAGTGGTGCCAGTGCACTCTCTGGACTCACTGCACTGCACCCCCAGTGGTGCCAGTGCACTCTCTGGACTCACAGCACTGCATCCCCAGTGGTGCCAGTGCACTCTCTGGACTCACTGCACTGCATCCCCAGTGGTGCCAGTGCACACTCTGGACTCACGGCACTGCATCCCCAGTGGTGCCAGTGCACTCTCTGGACTCACTGCACTGCATCCCCAGTGGTGCCAGGGTACTCTCTGGACTCACTGCAGTGCATCCCCAGTGGTGCCAGTGCACTCTCTTGAGTCACTGCACTGCATCCCCAGTGGTGCCAGTGCACGCTCTGGACTCACAGCAGTGCATCCCCAGTGGTGCCAGTGCACTCTCTTGAGTCACTGCACTGCATCCCCAGTAGTGCCAGTGCACTCTCTGGACTCACTGAACTGCATCCCCAGTGGTGCCAGTGCACTCTCTGGACTCACTGCAGTGCATCCCCAATCGTACCAGTGCAATCTCTGGTCTCACTGCAGTGCATCCCCAGTGGTGCCAGTGCACTCTCTGGACTCACTGCACTGCATCCCCAGTGGTGCCAGTGCACTCTCTGGACTCACGGCAGTGAATCCCCAGTGGTGCCAGTGCACTCTCTGGACTCACGGCAGTGCATCCCCAGTGGTGCCAGTGCACTCTCTGGACTCACTGCGCTGCACCCCCAGTGGTGCCAGTGCACTCTCTGGACTCACTGCACTGTATCCCCAGTGGTGCCAGTGCACTCTCTGGACTCACTGCAGTGCATCCCCAGTGGTGCCAGTGCACTCTCTGGACTCACTGCACTGCATCTCCAGCGGTGCCAGTGCACTCTCTGGACTCACTGCACTGCACCCCCAGTGGTGCCAGTGCACTCTCTGGACTCACTGCAGTGCATCCCAGGTGGTGCCAGTGCACTCTCTGGACTCACTGCACTGAATCTCCAGCGGTGCCAGTGCACTCTCTGGACTCACGGCACTGCATCCCCAGTGGTGCCAGTGCACTCTCTGGACTCACTGCAGTGCATCCCCAGTGGTGCCAGTGCACTCTCTGGACTCACTGCACTGCATCCCCAGTGGTGCCAGTGCACTCTCTGGACTCACGGCACTGCATCCCCAGTGGTGCCAGTGCACTCTCTGAACTCACTGCACTGCATCCCCAGTGGTGCCAGTGCACTCTCTGGACTCACTGCACTGCATCCCCAGTGGTTCCAGTGCCCTCTCTGGACTCACTGCAGTGCATCCCCAGTGGTGCCAGTGCACTCTCTGGACTCACTGCACTGCATCCCCAGTGGTGCCAGTGCACTCTTTGGACTCACTGGACTGAATTCCCGGTGGTGCCAGTGCACTCTCTGGACTCACTGCACTGCATCCCCAGTGGTGCCAGTGCACTCTTTGGACTCACTGGACTGAATTCCCGGTGGTGCCAGTGCACTCTCTGGACTCACTGCACTGCATCCCCTGTGGTGCCAGTGCACTCTCTGGACTTGCCGGGGTGCATCCCCAGTGGTGCCAGTGCACTCTCTGGACTCACTGCACTGCATCCCCAGTGGTGCCAGTGCACTCTCTGGACTCACTGCAGTGCATCCCCAGTGGTGCCAGTGCACTCTCTGGAGTCACCGCAGTGCATCACCAGTGGTGCCAGTGCACTCTCTGGACTCACTGCAGTGCATCCCCAATCGTACCAGTGCACTCTCTGGACTCACTGCACTGCATCCCCAGTGGTGCCAGTGCACTCTCTTGAGTCACTGCAGTGCATCCCCAGTGGTGCCAGTGCACTCTCTGGACTCACTGCACTGCATCCCCAGTGGTGCCAGTGCACTCTCTGGACTCACTGCAGTGCATCCCCAGTGGTGCCAGTGCACTCTCTGGACTCACTGCAGTGCATCCCCAGTGGTGCCAGTGCACTCTCTGAGCTCACTGCACTGCATCCCCAGTGGTGCCAGTGCACTCTCTGGACTCATTGCACTGCATCGTCAGTGGTGCCAGTGCACTCTCTTGAGTCACTGCAGTGCATCCCCAGTGGTGCCAGTGCACTCTCTGGACTCACTGCATTGCATCCCCAGTGGTGCCAGTGCACTCTCTGGACTCACTGCACTGCATCCCCAATCGTACCAGTGCACTCTCTGGACTCACTGCACTGCATCCCCAGTGGTGCCAGTGCACTCTCTGGACTCACTGCACTGCATCCCCAGTGGTGCCAGTGCACTCTCTGGACTCACTTCACTGCATCCCCAGTGGTGCCACTGCACTCTCTGGACTCACTGCACTGCATCCCCAGTGGTGCCAGTACCCTCTGTGGACTCACTGCACTACATCCCCAGTGGGGCCAGAGCACTCTCTGGACTCACTGCACTGCATCCCCAGTGGTGCCAGTGCACTCTCTGGACTGACTGCACTGCATCCCCAGTGGTGCCAGTGCACTCTCTTGAGTCACTGCACTGCATCCCCAGTGGTGCCAGTGCACTCTCTGGACTCACTGCATTGCATCCCCAGTGGTGCCAGTGCACTCTCTGGACTCACCTCAGTGCATCCCCAATAGTACCAGTGCACTCTCTGGACTCACTGCACTGCATCCTCAGTGGTGCCACTGCAATCTCTGGTCTCACTGCAGCGCATCCCCAGTGGTGCCAGTGCACTCTCTGAACTCATTGCACTGCATCCCCAGTGGTGCCAGGGTACTCTCTGGACTCACTGCAGTGCATCCCCAGTGGTGCCAGTGCACTCTCTGGACTCACTGCAGTGCATCCCCAGTGGTACAAGTACACTCTCTGGACTCACTGCAGTTCATCCCCAATGGTGCCAGTGCACTCTCTGGACTCACTGCACTGCATCCCCAGTGCTGACAGTGCACTCTCTGGACTCACTGCACTGCATCTCCACTATTGCCAGTGCACTCTCTGGACTCACTGCAGTGCATCCCCAATGGTGCCAGTACACTCTCTGGACTCACTGCACTGCATCCCCAGTGGTGTCTCTGCACTCTCTGGACTCACTGCACTGCATCCCCAGTAGTGCCTGGGCACTCTCTGGACTCACTGCACTGCATCCCCAGTGGTGCCAGTGCCCTCTGTGGACTCACTGCACTGCATGCCCAGTGGGGCCAGTGCACTCTCTGGACTCACTGCACTGCATCCCCAGTGGTGACAGTGCACTCTCTGGACTTGCCGGGGTGCATCCCCAGTGGTGCCAGTGCACTCTCTGGACTCACCGGGGTGCATCCCCAGTGGTGCCAGTGCACTCTCTGGACTCACTGCACTGCATCCCCAGTGGTGCCAGTGCACACTCTGGACTCACTGCACTGCATCCCCAGTGGTGCCAGTGCACTCTCTGGACTCACCGCACTGCATCCCCAGTGGTGCCCGTGCACTCTCTGGACTCACTGCAGTGCATCCCCAGTGGTGCCAGTGCACTCTCTGGACTCACTGCACTGCATCCCCTGTGGTGCCAGTGCACTCTCTGAGCTCACTGCACTGCATCCCCAGTGGTACCAGAGCACTCTCTGGACTCACTGCACTGCATCCCCAGTGGTGCAAGTGCACTCTCTGGACTCACTGCACTGCATCCCCAGTGGTGCCAGTGCACTTTTTGGACTCACTGCACTGCATCCCCAGTGGTGCCACTGCACTCTCTGGACTCACTGCACTGCATCCCCACTGGTGCCAATGCACTCTATGGACTCACTGCACTGCATCCCCAGTGGTACCAGTGCCCTCTGTGGACTCACTGCACTACATCCCCAGTGGGGCCAGTGCACTCTCTGCACTCACTGCACTGCATCCCCAATGGTGCCAGTGAACTCTCTGGACTCACTGCACTGCATCCCCAGTGGTTCCAGTGCACTCTCTTGAGTCACTGCACTGCATCCCGAGTGGTGCCAGTGCACTCTCTGGACTCACTGCACTGCATCCCCAGTGGTGCCAGTGCACTCTCTGGACTCACTGCAGTGCATCCCGAATCGTACCAGTGCAATCTCTGGTCTCACTGCAGTGTCCCCGGTGGTGCCAATGCACTCTATGGACTCACGGCACTGCATCCCCAGTGGTGCCAGTGCACTCTCTGGACTCACTGCAGTGCATCCCCACTGGTGCCAGTGCACTCTCTGGACACACTGCACTGCACCCCCAGTGGTGCAAGTGCACTCTCTGGACTCACTGCACTGCATCCCCAGTGGTGCCAGTGCACTCTCTGGACTTGCCGGGGTGCATCCCCAGTGGTGCCAGTGCACACTCTGGAGTCACTGCACTGCATCCCCAGTGGTGCCAGTGCCCTCTGTGGACTCACTGCACTGCATGCCCAGTGGGGCCAGTGCACTCTCTGGACTCACTGCACTGCATCCCCAGTGGTGACAGTGCACTCTCTGGACTTGCCGGGGTGCATCCCCAGTGGTGCCAGTGCACTCTCTGGACTCACCGGGGTGCATCCCCAGTGGTGCCAGTGCACTCTCTGGACTCACTGCACTGCATCCCCAGTGGTGCCAGTGCACACTCTGGACTCACTGCACTGCATCCCCAGTGGTGCCAGTGCACTCTCTGGACTCACCGCACTGCATCCCCAGTGGTGCCCGTGCACTCTGTGGACTCACTGCAGTGCATCCCCAGTGGTGCCAGTGCACTCTCTGGACTCACTTCACTGCATCCCCAGTGGTGCCACTGCACTCTCTGGACTCACTGCACTGCATCCCCAGTGGTGCCGGGGCACTCTCTGGAATAACTGCACTGCATCCCCAGTGGTGCCAGTACCCTCTGTGGACTCACTGCACTACATCCCCAGTGGGGCCAGAGCACTCTCTGCACTCACTGCACTGCATCCCCAGTGGTGCCAGTGCACTCTCTGGACTGACTGCACTGCATCCCCAGTGGTGCCAGTGCACTCTCTTGAGTCACTGCACTGCATCCCCAGTGGTGCCAGTGCACTCTCTGGACTCACTGCATTGCATCCCCAGTGGTGCCAGTGCACTCTCTGGACTCACCTCAGTGCATCCCCAATAGTACCAGTGCACTCTCTGGACTCACTGCACTGCATCCTCAGTGGTGCCACTGCAATCTCTGGTCTCACTGCAGCGCATCCCCAGTGGTGCCAGTGCACTCTCTGAACTCATTGCACTGCATCCCCAGTGGTGCCAGGGTACTCTCTGGACTCACTGCAGTGCATCCCCAGTGGTGCCAGTGCACTCTCTGGACTCACTGCAGTGCATCCCCAGTGGTACAAGTACACTCTCTGGACTCACTGCAGTTCATCCCCAATGGTGCCAGTGCACTCTCTGGACTCACTGCACTGCATCCCCAGTGGTGCCAGTGCACTCTCTGGACTCACTGCACTGCATCTCCACTATTGCCAGTGCACTCTCTGGACTCACTGCAGTGCATCCCCAATGGTGCCAGTACACTCTCTGGACTCACTGCACTGCATCCCCAGTGGTGTCACTGCACTCTCTGGACTCACTGCACTGCATCCCCAGTAGTGCCTGGGCACTCTCTGGACTCACTGCACTACATCCCCAGTGGGGCCAGTGCACTCTCTGCACTCACTGCACTGCATGCCCAGTGGGGCCAGTGCACTCTCTGGACTCACTGCACTGCATCCCCAGTGGTTCCAGTGCACTCTCTTGAGTCACTGCACTGCATCCCGAGTGGTGCCAGTGCACTCTCTGGACTCACTGCACTGCATCCCCAGTGGTGCCAGTGCACTCTCTGGACTCACTGCAGTGCATCCCGAATCGTACCAGTGCAATCTCTGGTCTCACTGCAGTGTCCCCGGTGGTGCCAATGCACTCTATGGACTCACGGCACTGCATCCCCAGTGGTGCCAGTGCACTCTCTGGACTCACTGCAGTGCATCCCCACTGGTGCCAGTGCACTCTCTGGACACACTGCACTGCACCCCCAGTGGTGCAAGTGCACTCTCTGGACTCACTGCACTGCATCCCCAGTGGTGCCAGTGCACTCTCTGGACTTGCCGGGGTGCATCCCCAGTGGTGCCAGTGCACACTCTGGAGTCACTGCACTGCATCCCCAGTGGTGCCAGTGCCCTCTGTGGACTCACTGCACTGCATGCCCAGTGGTGCCAGTGCACTCTCTGGACTCACTGCACTGCATCCCCAGTGGTGACAGTGCACTCTCTGGACTTGCCGGGGTGCATCCCCAGTGGTGCCAGTGCACTCTCTGGACTCACCGGGGTGCATCCCCAGTGGTGCCAGTGCACTCTCTGGACTCACTGCACTGCATCCCCAGTGGTGCCAGTGCACACTCTGGACTCACTGCACTGCATCCCCAGTGGTGCCAGTGCACTCTCTGGACTCACCGCACTGCATCCCCAGTGGTGCCCGTGCACTCTGTGGACTCACTGCAGTGCATCCCCAGTGGTGCCAGTGCACTCTCTGGACTCACTGCACTGCATCCCTTGTGGTGCCAGTGCACTCTCTGAGCTCACTGCACTGCATCCCCAGTGGTACCAGAGCACTCTCTGGACTCACTGCACTGCATCCCCAGTGGTGCAAGTGCACTCTCTGGACTCACTGCACTGCATCCCCAATGGTGCCAGTGCACTTTTTGGACTCACTGCACTGCATCCCCAGTGGTGCCAGTGCACTCTCTGGACTCACTGCACTGCATCCCCAGTGGTGCCAATGCACTCTATGGACTCACTGCACTGCATCCCCAGTGGTACCAGTGCCCTCTGTGGACTCACAGCACTACATCCCCAGTGGGGCCAGTGCACTCTCTGCACTCACTGCACTGCATCCCCAGTGGTGCCAGTGCACACTCTGGACTCACTGCACTGCATCCCCAGTGGTGCCAGTGCACTCTCTGGACTCACCGCACTGCATCCCCAGTGGTGCCCGTGGACTCTCTGGACTCACTGCAGTGCATCCCCAGTGGTGCCAGTGCACTCTCTGGACTCACTGCACTGCATCCCCTGTGGTGCCAGTGCACTCTCTGAGCTCACTGCACTGCATCCCCAGTGGTACCAGAGCACTCTCTGGACTCACTGCACTGCATCCCCAGTGGTGCAAGTGCACTCTCTGGACTCACTGCACTGCATCCCCAATGGTGCCAGTGCACTTTTTGGACTCACTGCACTGCATCCCCAGTGGTGCCACTGCACTCTCTGGACTCACTGCACTGCATCCCCACTGGTGCCAATGCACTCTATGGACTCACTGCACTGCATCCCCAGTGGTACCAGTGCCCTCTGTGGACTCACTGCACTACATCCCCAGTGGGGCCAGTGCACTCTCTGCACTCACTGCACTGCATCCCCAATGGTGCCAGTGAACTCTCTGGACTCACTGCACTGCATCCCCAGTGGTTCCAGTGCACTCTCTTGAGTCACTGCACTGCATCCCGAGTGGTGCCAGTGCACTCTCTGGACTCACTGCACTGCATCCCCAGTGGTGCCAGTGCACTCTCTGGACTCACTGCAGTGCATCCCGAATCGTACCAGTGCAATCTCTGGTCTCACTGCAGTGTCCCCGGTGGTGCCAATGCACTCTATGGACTCACAACACTGCATCCCCAGTGGTGCCAGTGCACTCTCTGGACTCACTGCAGTGCATCCCCACTGGTGCCAGTGCACTCTCTGGACACACTGCACTGCACCCCCAGTGGTGCAAGTGCACTCTCTGGACTCACTGCACTGCATCCCCAGTGGTGCCAGTGCACTCTCTGGACTTGCCGGGGTGCATCCCCAGTGGTGCCAGTGCACACTCTGGAGTCACTGCACTGCATCCCCAGTGGTGCCAGTGCCCTCTGTGGACTCACTGCACTGCATGCCCAGTGGGGCCAGTGCACTCTCTGGACTCACTGCACTGCATCCCCAGTGGTGACAGTGCACTCTCTGGACTTGCCGGGGTGCATCCCCAGTGGTGCCAGTGCACTCTCTGGACTCACCGGGGTGCATCCCCAGTGGTGCCAGTGCACTCTCTGGACTCACTGCACTGCATCCCCAGTGGTGCCAGTGCACACTCTGGACTCACTGCACTGCATCTCCAGCGGTGCCAGTGCACTCTCTGGACTCACCGCACTGCATCCCCAGTGGTGCCCGTGCACTCTGTGGACTCACTGCAGTGCATCCCCAGTGGTGCCAGTGCACTCTCTGGACTCACTGCACTGCATCCCTTGTGGTGCCAGTGCACTCTCTGAGCTCACTGCACTGCATCCCCAGTGGTACCAGAGCACTCTCTGGACTCACTGCACTGCACCCCCAGTGGTGCAAGTGCACTCTCTGGACTCACTGCACTGCATCCCCAATGGTGCCAGTGCACTTTTTGGACTCACTGCACTGCATCCCCAGTGGTGCCAGTGCACTCTCTGGACTCACTGCACTGCATCCCCAGTGGTGCCAATGCACTCTATGGACTCACTGCACTGCATCCCCAGTGGTACCAGTGCCCTCTGTGGACTCACAGCACTACATCCCCAGTGGGGCCAGTGCACTCTCTGCACTCACTGCACTGCATCCCCAGTGGTGCCAGTGCACTCTCTGGACTCACTGCACTGCATCCCCAGTGGTTCCAGTGCACTCTCTTGAGTCACTGCACTGCATCCCCAGTGGTGCCAGTGCACTCTCTGGACTCACTGCACTGCATCCCCAGTGGTGCCAGTGCACTCTCTGGACTCACTGCAGTGCATCCCCAATCGTACCAGTGCAATCTCTGGTCTCACTGCAGTGCATCCCCGGTGGTGCCAATGCACTCTATGGACTCACGGCACTGCATCCCCAGTGGTGCCAGTGCACTCTCTGGACTCACTGCAGTGCATCCCCACTGGTGCCAGTGCACTCTCTGGACACACTGCACTGCACCCCCAGTGGTGCAAGTGCACTCTCTGGACTCACTGCACTGCATCCCCAGTGGTGCCAGTGCACTCTCTGGACTCACTGCAGTGCATCCCCAGTGGTGCCAGTTCACTCTCTGGACTCACTGCACTGCATCCCCAGTGGTGCCAGTGCACTCTCTGGACTCATTGCACTGCATCGCCAGTGGTACCAGTGCACTCTCTTGAGTCACTGAAGTGCATCCCCAGTGGTGCCAGTGCACTCTCTGGACTCACTGCATTGCATCCCCAGCGGTGCCAGTGCAATCTCTGGACTCACTGCACTGCATCCCCAATCGTACCAGTGCACTCTCTGGACTCACTGCACTGCATCCCCAGTGGTGCCAGTGCACTCTCTGGACTCACCGGGTGGCATCCCCAGTGGTGCCAGTGCACTCTCTGGACTCACTTCACTGCATCATCAGTGGTGCCACTGCACTCTGTGGACTCACTGCACTGCATCCCCAGTGGTGCCAGTGCACACTCTGGACTCACGGCACTGCATCCCCAGTGGTGCCAGTGCACTCTCTTGACTCACTGCACTGCATCCCCAATAGTGCCAGGGTACTCTCTGGACTCACTGCAGTGCATCCCTAGTGGTGCCAAGGCACTCTCTGGACTCACTGCACTGCATTGCCGTTGGTGCCAGTGCACTCTCTGGACTCACGGCACTGCATCCCCAGTGGTGCCAGTGCACTCTCTGGACTCACTGCACTGCATCCCCAATGGTGCCAGTGTACTCTTTGGACTCACTGCACTGCATCTCCAGTGGTGCCAGTGCACTCTCTGGAGTCACTGCACTGCATCCCCAGTGGTGCCAAGGCACTCTCTGGACTCACTGCACTACATCCCCAGTGGGGCCAGTGCACTCTGTTGAGTCACTGCACTGCATCCCCAGTGGTGCCAGTGCACTCTCTGGACTCACTGCACTGCATCCCCAGTGGTGCCAGTGCACTCTCTGGACTCACTGGACTGAATACCCGGTGGTGCCAGTGCACTCTCTGGACTCACTGCACTGCATCCCCTGTGGTGCCAGTGCACTCTCTGGACTTGCCGGGGTGCATCCCCAGTGGTGCCAGTGCACTCTCTGGACTCACTGCACTGCATCCCGAGTGGTGCCAGTGCACTCTCTGGACTCACTGCACTGCATCCCCACTGGTGCCAGTGCACTCTCTGGAGTCACCGCAGTGCATCACCAGTGGTGCCAGTGCACTCTCTGGACTCACTGCAGTGCATCCTCAATCGTACCAGTGCACTCTCTGGACTCACTGCACTGCATCCCCAGTGGTGCCAGTGCACTCTCTTGAGTCACTGCAGTGCATCCCCAGTGGTGCCAGTGCACTCTCTGGACTCACTGCACTGCATCCTCAGTGGTGCCACTGCAATCTCTGGTCTCACTGCAGCGCATCCCCAGTGGTGCCAGTGCACTCTCTGAACTCATTGCACTGCATCCCCAGTGGTGCCAGGGTACTCTCTGGACTCACTGCAGTGCATGCCCAGTGGTGCCAGTGCACTCTCTGGACTCACTGCAGTGCATCCCCAGTGGTACAAGTGCACTCTCTGGACTCACTGCAGTTCATCCCCAATGGTGCCAGTGCACTCTCTGGACTCACTGCACTGCATCCCCAGTGCTGACAGTGCACTCTCTGGACTCACTGCACTGCATCTCCACTATTGCCAGTGCACTCTCTGGACTCACTGCAGTGCATCCCCAATGGTGCCAGTACACTCTCTGGACTCACTGCACTGCATCCCCAGTGGTGTCACTGCACTCTCTGGACTCACTGCACTGCATCCCCAGTAGTGCCTGGGCACTCTCTGGACTCACTGCACTGCATCCCCAGTGGTGCCAGTGCCCTCTGTGGACTCACTGCACTGCATGCCCAGTGGGGCCAGTGCACTCTCTGGACTCACTGCACTGCATCCCCAGTGGTGACAGTGCACTCTCTGGACTTGCCGGGGTGCATCCCCAGTGGTGCCAGTGCACTCTCTGGACTCACCGGGGTGCATCCCCAGTGGTGCCAGTGCACTCTCTGGACTCACTGCACTGCATCCCCAGTGCTGACAGTGCACTCTCTGGACTCACTGCACTGCATCTCCACTATTGCCAGTGCACTCTCTGGACTCACTGCAGTGCATCCCCAATGGTGCCAGTACACTCTCTGGACTCACTGCACTGCATCCCCAGTGGTGTCACTGCACTCTCTGGACTCACTGCACTGCATCCCCAGTAGTGCCTGGGCACTCTCTGGACTCACTGCACTGCATCCCCAGTGGTGCCAGTGCCCTCTGTGGACTCACTGCACTGCATGCCCAGTGGGGCCAGTGCACTCTCTGGACTCACTGCACTGCATCCCCAGTGGTGACAGTGCACTCTCTGGACTTGCCGGGGTGCATCCCCAGTGGTGCCAGTGCACTCTCTGGACTCACCGGGGTGCATCCCCAGTGGTGCCAGTGCACTCTCTGGACTCACTGCACTGCATCCCCAGTGGTGCCAGTGCACACTCTGGACTCACTGCACTGCATCCCCAGTGGTGCCAGTGCACTCTCTGGACTCACCGCACTGCATCCCCAGTGGTGCCAGTGCACTCTCTGGACTCACTGCAGTGCATCCCCAGTGGTGCCAGTGCACTCTCTGGACTCACTGCACTGCATCCCCTGAGGTGCCAGTGCACTCTCTGAGCTCACTGCACTGCATCCCCAGTGGTACCAGAGCACTCTCTGGACTCACTGCACTGCATCCCCAGTGGTGCAAGTGCACTCTCTGGACTCACTGCACTGCATCCCCAATGGTGCCAGTGCACTTTTTGGACTCACTGCACTGCATCCCCAGTGGTGCCAGTGCACTCTCTGGACTCACTGCACTGCATCCCCACTGGTGCCAATGCACTCTATGGACTCACTGCACTGCATCCCCAGTGGTACCAGTGCCCTCTGTGGACTCACTGCACTACATCCCCAGTGGGGCCAGTGCACTCTCTGCACTCACTGCACTGCATCCCCAGTGGTGCCAGTGAACTCTCTGGACTCACTGCACTGCATCCCCAGTGGTTCCAGTGCACTCTCTTGAGTCACTGCACTGCATCCCCAGTGGTGCCAGTGCACTCTCTGGACTCACTGCACTGCATCCCCAGTGGTGCCAGGGCACTCTCTGGACTCACTGCAGTGCATCCCCAATCGTACCAGTGCAATCTCTGGTCTCACTGCAGTGCATCCCCGGTGGTGCCAATGCACTCTATGGACTCACGGCACTGCATCCCCAGTGGTGCCAGTGCACTCTCTGGACTCACTGCAGTGCATCCCCACTGGTGCCAGTGCACTCTCTGGACACACTGCACCCCCAGTGGTGCAAGTGCACTCTCTGGACTCACTGCACTGCATCCCCAGTGGTGCCAGTGCACTCTCTGGACTTGCCGGTGTGCATCCCCAGTGGTGCCAGTGCACACTCTGGAGTCACTGCACTGCATCCCCAGTGGTGCCAGTGCCCTCTGTGGACTCACTGCACTGCATGCCCAGTGGGGCCAGTGCACTCTCTGGACTCACTGCACTGCATCCCCAGTGGTGACAGTGCACTCTCTGGACTTGCCGGGGTGCATCCCCAGTGGTGCCAGTGCACTCTCTGGACTCACCGGGGTGCATCCCCAGTGGTGCCAGTGCACTCTCTGGCCTCACTGCACTGCATCCCCAGTGGTGCCAGTGCACACTCTGGACTCACTGCACTGCATCCCCAGTGGTGCCAGTGCACTCTCTGGACTCACCGCACTGCATCCCCAGTGGTGCCCGTGCACTCTGTGGACTCACTGCAGTGCATCCCCAGTGGTGCCAGTGCACTCTCTGGCCTCACTGCACTGCATCCCCAGTGGTGCCAGTGCACACTCTGGACTCACTGCACTGCATCCCTTGTGGTGCCAGTGCACTCTCTGAGCTCACTGCACTGCATCCCCAGTGGTACCAGAGCACTCTCTGGACTCACTGCACTGCATCCCCAGTGGTGCAAGTGCACTCTCTGGATTCACTGCACTGCATCCCCAATGGTGCCAGTGCACTTTTTGGACTCACTGCACTGCATCCCCAGTGGTGCCACTGCACTCTCTGGACTCACTGCACTGCATCCCCAGTGGTGCCAATGCACTCTATGGACTCACTGCACTGCATCCCCAGTGGTACCAGTGCCCTCTGTGGACTCACTGCACTACATCCCCAGTGGTGCCAGTGCACTCTCTGCACTCACTGCACTGCATCCCCAGTGGTGCCAGTGAACTCTCTGGACTCACTGCACTGCATCCCCAGTGGTTCCAGTGCACTCTCTTGAGTCACTGCACTGCATCCCCAGTGGTGCCAGTGCACTCTCTGGACTCACTGCACTGCATCCCCAGTGGTGCCAGTGCACTCTCTGGACTCACTGCAGTGCATCCCCAATCGTACCAGTGCAATCTGTGGTCTCACTGCAGTGCATCCCCGGTGGTGCCAATGCACTCTATGGACTCACGGCACTGCATCCCCAGTGGTGCCAGTGCACTCTCTGGACTCACTGCAGTGCATCCCCACTGGTGCCAGTGCACTCTCTGGACACACTGCACTGCACCCCCAGTGGTGCAAGTGCACTCTCTGGACTCACTGCACTGCATCCCCAGTGGTGCCAGTGCACTCTCTGGACTTGCCGGGGTGCATCCCCAGTGGTGCCAGTGCACACTCTGGAGTCACTGCACTGCATCCCCAGTGGTGCCAGTGCACTCTCTGGACTCACTGCACTACATACCCAGTGGTGCCAGTGCACTCTCTGGACTCACTGCACTGCATCCCCAGTGGTGCCAGTGCACTCTCTGGACTCACCGCACTGCATCCCCAGTGGTGCCAGTGCACTCTCTGGACTCACTGCAGTGCATCCCCAGTGGTGCCACTGCACTCTCTGGACTCACTGCACTGCATCCCCAGTGGTGCCAGTGCACTCTCTGGACTCACTGCACTGCATCCCCAGTGGTGCCAGTGCACTCTCTGAGCTCACTGCAGTGCATCCCCAGTGGTGCCAGTGCACTCTCTGGACTCATTGCACTGCATCGCCAGTGGTGGCAGTGCACTCTCTTGAGTCACTGAAGTGCATCCCCAGTGGTGCCAGTGCACTCTCTGGACTCACTGCATTGCATCCCCAGCGGTGCCAGTGCAATCTCTGTACTCACTGCACTGCATCCCCAATCGTACCAGTGCACTCTCTGGACTCACTGCACTGCATCCCCAGTGGTGCCAGTGCACTCTCTGGACTCACCGGGTGGCATCCCCAGTGGTGCCAGTGCACTCTCTGGACTCACTTCACTGCATCCCCAGTGGTGCCACTGCACTCTGTGGACTCACTGCACTGCATCCCCAGTGGTGCCAGTGCACACTCTGGACTCACGGCACTGCATCCCCAGTGGTGCCAGTGCACTCTCTGGACTCACTGCACTGCATCCCCAATAGTGCCAGGGTACTCTCTGGACTCACTGCAGTGCATCCCTAGTGGTGCCAAGGCACTCTCTGGACTCACTGCACTGCATTGCCATTGGTGCCAGTGCACTCTCTGGACTCACGGCACTGCATCCCCAGTGGTGCCAGTGCACTCTCTGGACTCACTGCACTGCATCCCCAATGGTGCCAGTGTACTCTTTGGACTCACTGCACTGCATCCCCAGTGGTGCCAGTGCACTCTCTGGAGTCACTGCAGTGCATCCCCAGTGGTGCCAAGGCACTCTCTGGACTCACTGCACTACATCCCCAGTGGGGCCAGTGCACTCTCTTGAGTCACTGCACTGCATCCCCAGTGGTGCCAGTGCACTCTCTGGACTCACTGCACTGCATCCCCAGTGGTGCCAGTGCACTCTCTGCACTCACTGCAGTGCCTCCCCAATCGTACCAGTGCAATCTCTGGTCTCACTGCAGTGCATCCCCAGTGGTGCCAGTGCACTCTCTGGACTCACTGGGGTGCATCCCCAATAGTGCCAGTGCCCTCTCTGGACTCACTGCACTGCATCCCCAGTGGTGCCAGTGCACTCTCTGAGCTCACTGCACTGCATCCCCAGTGGTCCCAGTGCACTCTCTGGACTCACTGCACTGCATCCCCACTGGTGCCAGTGCACTCTCTGGACTCACTGCACTGCATCCCCATTGGTGCCAGTGACCTCTCTGGACTCACTGCACTGCATCCCCAGTGGTGCCAGTGCACTCTCTGGACTCACTGCACTGCATCCCCAGTGGTGCCAGTGCACTCTCTGGACTCACTGCAGTGCATCCCCAGTGGTGCCAGTGCACTCTCTGGACTCACTGCACTGCATCCCCAGTGGTGCCAGTGCACTCTCTGGAAGCACGGCACTGCATCCCCGGTGGTGCCAGTGCGCTCTCTGGACTCATTTCACTGCATCCCCGGTGGTGCCAGTGCGCTCTCTGGACTCACCGCACTGCATCCCCAGTGGTGCAAGTGCACTCTCTGGACTCACTGCAGTGCATCCCCACTGGTGCCAGTGCACTCTCTGGACTCACTGCACTGCACCCCCAGTGGTGCCAGTGCACTCTCTGGACTCACAGCACTGCATCCCCAGTGGTGCCAGTGCACTCTCTGGACTCACTGCACTGCATCCCCAGTGGTGCCAGTGCACACTCTGGACTCACGGCACTGCATCCCCAGTGGTGCCAGTGCACTCTCTGGAGTCACTGCACTGCATCCCCAGTGGTGCCAAGGCACTCTCTGGACTCACTGCACTGCATCCCCAGTGGTGCCAGTGCACTCTCTGGACTCACTGCACTGCATTGCCATTGGTGCCAGTGCACTCTCTGGACTCATTGAAGTGCATCCCCAGTGGTGCCAGTGCACTCTCTGGACTCACGTCACTGCATCCCCAGTGGTGCCAGTGCACTCTCTGGACTCACTGCACTGCATCCCCAATGGTGCCAGTGCACTCTCTGGACTCACTGCACTGCATCCCCAGTGGTGCCAGGGCACTCTCTGGACTCACTGCACTGCATCCCCAGTGGTGCCAGGGCACTCTCTGGACTCACTGCACTGCATCCCCAGTGGTGCCAGTGACCTCTCTGGACTCAGTGCAGTGCATTCCCAGTGGTGCCAGTGCACTCTCTGGACTCACCGGGGTGCATCCCAAATAGTGCCAGTGCCCTCTCTGGACTCACTGCAGTGCATCCCTAGTGGTGCCAGTGCGCTCTCTGGACTCACCGCACTGCATCCCCAGTGGTGCCAGTGCACTCTCTGGACTCACTGCAGTGCATCCCCAATGGTGCCAGTGCACTCTCTGGACTCATTTCACTGCATCCCCAGTGGTGCCAGTGCACTCTCTGGACTCACTGCACTGCATCCCCAGTGGTGCCAGTGCACTCTCTGGACTCACTGCACTGCATCCCCAGTGGTGCCAGTGCACTCTCTGAGCTCACTGCACTGCATCCCCAGTGGTGCCAGTGCACTCTCTGGACTCACTGCACTGCATTCCCAGTGGTGCCAGTGCACTCTCTGGACTCACTGCACTGCATCCCCAATGGTGCCAGTGCACTCTTTGGACTCACTGCAGTGCATCGCGAGTGGTGCCACTGCACTCTCTGGAGTCACTGCACTGCATCCCCAGTGGTGCCGGGGCAATCTCTGGACTCACTGCACTGCATCCCCAGTGGTGCCAGTGCCCTCTGTGGACTCACTGCACTACATCCCCAGTGGTGCCAGTGCACTCTCTGCACTCACTGCACTGCATCCCCAGTGGTGCCAGTGAACTCTCTGGACTCACTGCACTGCATCCCTAGTGGTGCCAGTGCACTCTCTTGAGTCACTGCACTGCATCCCCAGTGGTGCCAGTGCACTCTCTGGACTCACTGCACTGCATCCCCAGTGGTGCCAGTGCACTCTCTGGACTCACTGCAGTGCATCCCCAATCGTACCAGTGCAATCTCTGGTCTCACTGCAGTGCATCCCCAGTGGTGCCAGTGCACTCTCTGGACTCACTGAAGTGATCCCCACTGGTGCCCGTGCACTCTCCGGACTCACTGCACTGCACCCCCAGTGGTGCCAGTGCACTCTCTGGAGTCACAGCACTGCATCCCCACTGGTGCCAGTGCACTCTCTGGACCAACGGCACTGCCTCCCCAGTGGTGCCAGTGCACTCTCTGGACTCACTGCACTGCATCCCCAGTGGTGCCAGGGTACTCTCTGGACTCACTGCACTGCATCCCCAGTGGTGCCAAGGCACTCTCTGGACTCACTGCACTGCATTTCCATTGGTGCCAGTGCACTCTCTGGACTCACTGTAGTGCATCCCCAGTGGTGCCAGTGCACTCTCTGGACTCACCGCACTGCATCCCCAGTGGTGCCAGTGCACTCTCTGGACTCACTGCAGTGCATCCCCAGTGGTGCCAGTGCACTCTCTGGACTCACTGCACTGCATCCCTAGTGGTGCCAGTGCACTCTCTGGACTCACTGCACTGCATCCCCAGTGGTGCCAGTGCACTCTCTGGACTCACTGCAGTGCATCCCCAGTGGTGCCAGTGCACTCTCTGGACTCACTGCAGTGAATCCCCAGTGGTGCCAGTGCACTCTCTGGACTCACTGCAGTGCATCCCCAGTGGTGCCAGTGCACTCTCTGGACTCACTGCACTGCATCCCCAGTGGTCCCAGGGCACTCTCTGGACTCACTGCACTGCATCCCCAGTGGTGCCAGTGACCTCTCTGGACTCAGTGCACTGCATTCCCAGTGGTGTCAGTGCACTCTCTGGACTCACCGGGGTGCATCCCCAATAGTGCCAGTGCCCTCTCTGGACTCACTGCAGTGCATCCCCAGTGGTGCCAGTGCACTCTCTGGAGTCACAGCACTGCATCAACACTGGTGCCAGTGCACTCTCTGGACTCACTGCACTGCATCCCCAGTGGTGACAGTGCACACTCTGGACTCACGGCACTGCATCCCCAGTGGTGCCAGTGCACTCTCTGGACCAACGGCACTGCCTCCCCAGTGGTGCCAGTGCACTCTCTGGACTCACTGCACTGCATC
Organism: Anser brachyrhynchus; assembly: GCF_964034855.1. Classification (NCBI taxonomy): domain Eukaryota; kingdom Metazoa; phylum Chordata; class Aves; order Anseriformes; family Anatidae; genus Anser; species Anser brachyrhynchus. The sequence goes on from NC_137700.1 coordinate 3,493,059, forward strand.
CCCAGTGGTGCCAGTGCACTCTCTGGACTCACTGCAGTGCATCCCCACTGGTGCCAGTGCACTCTCTGGACTCACGGCACTGCATCCCCGGTGGTGCCAGTGCACTCTCTGGACTCACTGCACGGCATCCCCAGTGGTGCCAGTGCGCTCTCTGGACTCACGGCAGTGCATCCCCAGTGGTGCCAGTGCACTCTCTTAACTCACTGAAGTGATCCCCACTGGTGCCCGTGCACTCTCTGGACTCACTGCACTGCACCCCCAGTGGTGCCAGTGCACTCTCTGGAGTCACAGCACTGCATCCCCAGTGGTGCCAGTGCACTCTCTGGAGTCACGGCACTGCATCACCAGTGGTGCTAGTGCACTCTCTGGACCAACGGCACTGCCTCCCCAGTGGTGTCAGTGCACTCTCTGGACTCACCGGGGTGCATCCCCAATAGTGCCAGTGCCCTCTATGGACTCACTGCACTGCATCCCCAGTGGTGCCCGTGCACTCTCTGGACTCACTGCACTGCGTCCCAGGTGGTGCCACTGCACTCTCTGGACTCACTGCACTGCATCCCCAGTGGTGCCAGTGCACTCTCTGGACTCACTGCGCTGCATCCCCAGTGGTGCCAGTGCACTCTCTGGACTCACTGCACTGCATCCCCAGGGGTGCCCGTGCACTCTCTGGACTCACTGCACTGCATCCCCAGTGGTGCCAGTGCACTCTCTGGACTCACTGCACTGCATCCCCAGTGGTGCCAGTGCGCTCTCTTGAGTCACTGCAGTGCATCCCCAGTGGTGCCAGTGCACTCTCTGGACTCACTCCATTGCATCCCCAGTAGTGCCAGTGCACTCTCTGGACTCACTGCAGTGTATCCCCAGTGGTGCCAGTGCACTCTCTGGACTCACTGCAGTGAATCCCCAGTGGTGCCAGTGACCTCTCTGGACTCACTGCAGTGCATCCCCAGTGGTGCCAGTGCACTCTCTGGACTCACTGCGCTGCACCCCCAGTGGTGCCAGTGCACTCTCTGGACTCACTGCACTGCATCCCCAGTGGTGCCAGTGCACTCTCTGGACTCACTGCACTGCATCCCCAGTGGTGCCAGTGCGCTCTCTTGAGTCACTGCAGTGCATCCCCAGTGGTGCCAGTGCACTCCCTGGACTCACTGCATTGCATCCCAGGTGGTGCCAGTGCACTCTCTGGACTCCCTGCAGTGCATCCCCAGTCGTTCCAGTGCACTCTCTGGATTCACTGCACTGCATCCCCAGTGGTGCCACTGCAATCTCTGGTCTCACTGCAGTGCATCCCCAGTGGTGCCAGTGCACTCTCTGGACTCATTGCACCACATCCCCAGTGGTGCCAGTGCACTCTCTGGACTCACTGCAGTGCATCCCCAGTGGTACCAGTGCACTCTCTGGACTCACTGTAGTGCATCCCCAGTGGTGCCAGTGCACTCTCTGGACTCACTGCACTGCATCCCCAGTGGTGCCATTGCACTCTCTGGACTCACTGCACTGCATCCCAGTGGTGACAGTGCACTCTCTGGACCTGCCGGGGTGCATCCCCAGTGGTGCCAGTGCACTCTCTGGACTCACCGGGGTGCATCCCCAGTGGTGCCAGTGCACTCTCTGGACTCACTGCACTGCATCCCCAGTGGTGCCAGTGACCTCTCTGGACTCACTGCACTGCACCCCCAGTGGTGCCAGTGCACTCTCTGGACTCACCGCACTGCATCCCCAGTGGTGCCAGTGCACTCTCTGGACTCACTGCACTGCATCCCCAGTGGTGCCAGTGCGCTCTCTTGAGTCACTGCAGTGCATCCCCAGTGGTGCCAGTGCACTCTCTGGACTCACTCCATTGCATCCCCAGTAGTGCCAGTGCACTCTCTGGACTCACTGCAGTGTATCCCCAGTGGTGCCAGTGCACTCTCTGGACTCACTGCAGTGAATCCCCAGTGGTGCCAGTGCACTCTCTGGACTCACTGCAGTGCATCCCCAGTGGTGCCAGTGCACTCTCTGGACTCACTGCGCTGCATCCCCAGTGGTGCCAGTGCACTCTCTGGACTCACTGCACTGCATCCCCAGTGGTGCCAGTGCACTCTCTGGACTCACTGCACCGCATCCCCTGTGGTGCCAGTGCGCTCTCTTGAGTCACTGCAGTGCATCCCCAGTGGTGCCAGTGCACTCCCTGGACGCACTGCATTGCATCCCAGGTGGTGCCAGTGCACTCTCTGGACTCACTGCGCTGCATCCCCAGTGGTGCCAGTGCACTCTCTGGACTCACTGCACTGCATCCCCAGTAGTGCCACTGCAATCTCTGGTCTCACTGCAGTGCATCCCCAGTGGTGCCAGTGCACTCTCTGGACTCATTGCACCACATCCCCAGTGGTGCCAGTGCACTCTCTGGACTCACTGCAGTGCATCCCCAGTGGTACCAGTGCACTCTCTGGAGTCACTGTAGTGCATCCCCAGTGGTGCCAGTGCACTCTCTGGACTCACTGCACTGCATCCCCAGTGGTGCCATTGCACTCTCTGGACTCACTGCACTGCATCCCAGTGGTGACAGTGCACTCTCTGGACCTGCCGGGGTGCATCCCCAGTGGTGCCAGTGCACTCTCTGGACTCACCGGGGTGCATCCCCAGTGGTGCCAGTGCACTCTCTGGACTCACTGCACTGCATCCCCAGTGGTGCCAGTGACCTCTCTGGACTCACTGCACTGCACCCCCAGTGGTGCCAGTGCACTCTCTGGACTCACCGCACTGCATCCCCAGTGGTGCCAGTGCACTCTCTGGACTCCCTGCACTGCATCCCCAGTGGTGCCAGTGCACTCTCTGAGCTCACTGCACTGCATCCCCAGTGGTGCCAGTGCACTCTCTGGACTCACTGCACTGCATCCCCAGTGGTGCCAGTGCACTCTCTGGACTCACTGCACTGCATCCCCAGTGGTGACAGTGCACTCTCTGGACTCACTGCACTGCATCCCCAGTGGTGCCAGTGCACTCTCTGAGCTCACTGCACTGCATCCCCAGTGGTGACAGTGCACTCTCTAGACTCACCGGGGTGCATCCCCAGTGGTGCCAGTGCACTCTCTGGACTCACTGCAGTGCATCCCCAATCGTACCAGTGCAATCTCTGGTCTCACTGCAGTGCATCCCCAGTGGTACCAGAGCACTCTCTGGACTCACTGCACTGCATCCCCAGTGGTGCCAGTGCACTCTCTGGACTCACGGCACTGCATCCCCGGAGGTGCCAGTGCACTCTCTGGACTTGCCGGGATGCATCCCCAGTGGTGCCAGTGCACTCTCTGGACTCAATGGGGTGCATCCCCAGTGGTGCCAGTGCACTCTCTGGACTCAATGCAGTGCATCCCCACTGGTGCCAGTGCACTCTCTGGACTCACTGCACTGCACTCCCAGTGGTGCCAGTGCACTCTCTGGACTCACTGCACTGCATCCCCACAGGTGCCAGTGCACTCTCTGGACTCACTGCACTGCATCCCCAGTGGTGCCAGTGCACACTCTGGACTCACGGCACTGCATCCCCAGTGGTGCCAGTGCACTCTCTGGACTCACTGCACTGCATCCCGAATGGTGCCAGGGTACTCTCTGGACTCACTGCAGTGCATCCCTAGTGGTGCCAAGGCACTCTCTGGACTCACTGCACTGCATTGCCATTGGTGCCAGTGCACTCTCTGGACTCACGGCACTGCATCCCCAGTGGTGCCAGTGCACTCTCTGGACTCACTGCACTGCATACTCAGTGGTGCCAGTGCACTCTCTGGACTCACTGCACTGCATCCCCAGTGGTGCCAGTGCACTCTCTGGACTCACTGCACTGCATCCCCAATGGTGCCAGGGCACTCTCTGGACTCACTGCACTGCATCCCCAGTGGTGCCAGTGACCTCTCTGGACTCAGTGCACTGCATTCGCAGTGGTGCCAGTGCACTCTCTGGACTCACAGGGGTGCATCCCCAATAGTGCCAGTGCACTCTCTGGACTCACTGCAGTGCATCCCCAGTGGTGCTAGTGCACTCTCTGGACTCACCGCACTGCATCCCCAGTGGTGCCAGTGCACTCTCTGGACTCACTGCACTGCATCCCCAGTGGTGGCAGTGCACTCTCTGGACTCACTGCACTGCATCCCCAGTGGTGCCAGTGCACTCTCTGGACTCACTGCAGTGCATCCCCAGTGGTGCCAGTGCACTCTCTGGACTCACTGCAGTGAATCCCCAGTGGTGCCAGTGCACTCTCTGGACTCACTGCAGTGCATCCCCAGTGGTGCCAGTGCACTATCTGGACTCACTGCACTGCATCCCCAGTGGTCCCAGGGCACTCTCTGGACTCACTGCACTGCATCCCCAGTGGTGCCAGTGACCTCTCTGGACTCAGTGCACTGCATTCCCAGTGGTGTCAGTGCACTCTCTGGACTCACCGGGGTGCATCCCCAATAGTGCCAGTGCCCTCTCTGGACTCACTGCAGTGCATCCCCAGTGGTGCCAGTGCACTCTCTGGAGTCACAGCACTGCATCAACACTGGTGCCAGTGCACTCTCTGGACTCACTGCACTGCATCCCCAGTGGTGACAGTGCACACTCTGGACTCACGGCACTGCATCCCCAGTGGTGCCAGTGCACTCTCTGGACCAACGGCACTGCCTCCCCAGTGGTGCCAGTGCACTCTCTGGACTCACTGCACTGCATCCCCAGTGGTGCCAGTGCACTCTCTGGACTCACTGCAGTGCATCCCCAGTGGTGCAAGTGCACTCTCTGGACTCACGGCACTGCATCCCCGGTGGTGCCAGTGCACTCTCTGGACTCACTGCACGGCATCCCCAGTGGTGCCAGTGCGCTCTCTGGACTCACGGCAGTGCATCCCCAGTGGTGCCAGTGCACTCTCTTAACTCACTGAAGTGATCCCCACTGGTGCCCGTGCACTCTCTGGACTCACTGCACTGCACCCCCAGTGGTGCCAGTGCACTCTCTGGAGTCACAGCACTGCATCCCCAGTGGTGCCAGTGCACTCTCTGGAGTCACGGCACTGCATCACCAGTGGTGCTAGTGCACTCTCTGGACCAACGGCACTGCCTCCCCAGTGGTGTCAGTGCACTCTCTGGACTCACCGGGGTGCATCCCCAATAGTGCCAGTGCCCTCTATGGACTCACTGCACTGCATCCCCAGTGGTGCCCGTGCACTCTCTGGACTCACTGCACTGCGTCCCAGGTGGTGCCAGTGCACTCTCTGGACTCACTGCACTGCATCCCCACTGGTGCCAGTGCACTATCTGTACTCACTGCACTGCATCCCCAGTGGTGCCAGTGCACTCTCTGGACTCACTGCACTGCATCCCCAGGGGTGCCCGTGCACTCTCTGGACTCACTGCACTGCATCCCCAGTGGTGCCAGTGCACTCTCTGGACTCACTGCACTGCATCCCCAGTGGTGCCAGTGCGCTCTCTTGAGTCACTGCAGTGCATCCCCAGTGGTGCCAGTGCACTCTCTGGACTCACTCCATTGCATCCCCAGTAGTGCCAGTGCACTCTCTGGACTCACTGCAGTGTATCCCCAGTGGTGCCAGTGCACTCTCTGGACTCACTGCAGTGAATCCCCAGTGGTGCCAGTGACCTCTCTGGACTCACTGCAGTGCATCCCCAGTGGTGCCAGTGCACTCTCTGGACTCACTGCGCTGCACCTCCAGTGGTGCCAGTGCACTCTCTGGACTCACTGCACTGCATCCCCAGTGGTGCCAGTGCACTCTCTGGACTCACTGCACTGCATCCCCAGTGGTGCCAGTGCGCTCTCTTGAGTCACTGCAGTGCATCCCCAGTGGTGCCAGTGCACTCCCTGGACTCACTGCATTGCATCCCAGGTGGTGCCAGTGCACTCTCTGGACTCCCTGCAGTGCATCCCCAGTCGTTCCAGTGCACTCTCTGGATTCACTGCACTGCATCCCCAGTGGTGCCACTGCAATCTCTGGTCTCACTGCAGTGCATCCCCAGTGGTGCCAGTGCACTCTCTGGACTCATTGCACCACATCCCCAGGGGTGCCAGTGCACTCTCTGGACTCACTGCAGTGCATCCCCAGTGGTACCAGTGCACTCTCTGGACTCACTGTAGTGCATCCCCAGTGGTGCCAGTGCACTCTCTGGACTCACTGCACTGCATCCCCAGTGGTGCCATTGCACTCTCTGGACTCACTGCACTGCATCCCAGTGGTGACAGTGCACTCTCTGGACCTGCCGGGGTGCATCCCCAGTGGTGCCAGTGCACTCTCTGGACTCACCGGGGTGCATCCCCAGTGGTGCCAGTGCACTCTCTGGACTCACTGCACTGCATCCCCAGTGGTGCCAGTGACCTCTCTGGACTCACTGCACTGCACCCCCAGTGGTGCCAGTGCACTCTCTGGACTCACCGCACTGCATCCCCAGTGGTGCCAGTGCACTCTCTGGACTCACTGCACTGCATCCCCAGTGGTGCCAGTGCGCTCTCTTGAGTCACTGCAGTGCATCCCCAGTGGTGCCAGTGCACTCTCTGGACTCACTCCATTGCATCCCCAGTAGTGCCAGTGCACTCTCTGGACTCACTGCAGTGTATCCCCAGTGGTGCCAGTGCACTCTCTGGACTCACTGCAGTGAATCCCCAGTGGTGCCAGTGCACTCTCTGGACTCACTGCAGTGCATCCCCAGTGGTGCCAGTGCACTCTCTGGACTCACTGCGCTGCATCCCCAGTGGTGCCAGTGCACTCTCTGGACTCACTGCACTGCATCCCCAGTGGTGCCAGTGCACTCTCTGGACTCACTGCACTGCATCCCCTGTGGTGCCAGTGCGCTCTCTTGAGTCACTGCAGTGCATCCCCAGTGGTGCCAGTGCACTCCCTGGACGCACTGCATTGCATCCCAGGTGGTGCCAGTGCACTCTCTGGACTCACTGCGCTGCATCCCCAGTGGTGCCAGTGCACTCTCTGGACTCACTGCACTACATCCCCAGTAGTGCCACTGCAATCTCTGGTCTCACTGCAGTGCATCCCCAGTGGTGCCAGTGCACTCTCTGGACTCATTGCACCACATCCCCAGTGGTGCCAGTGCACTCTCTGGACTCACTGCAGTGCATCCCCAGTGGTACCAGTGCACTCTCTGGAGTCACTGTAGTACATCCCCAGTGGTGCCAGTGCACTCTCTGGACTCACTGCACTGCATCCCCAGTGGTGCCATTGCACTCTCTGGACTCACTGCACTGCATCCCAGTGGTGACAGTGCACTCTCTGGACCTGCCGGGGTGCATCCCCAGTGGTGCCAGTGCACTCTCTGGACTCACCGGGGTGCATCCCCAGTGGTGCCAGTGCACTCTCTGGACTCACTGCACTGCATCCCCAGTGGTGCCAGTGACCTCTCTGGACTCACTGCACTGCACCCCCAGTGGTGCCAGTGCACTCTCTGGACTCACCGCACTGCATCCCCAGTGGTGCCAGTGCACTCTCTGAGCTCACTGCACTGCATCCCCAGTGGTGCCAGTGCACTCTGTGGACTCACTGCACTGCATCCCCAGTGGTGCCAGTGCACTCTCTGGACTCACTGCACTGCATCCCCAGTGGTGACAGTGCACTCTCTGGACTCACTGCACTGCATCCCCAGTGGTGCCAGTGCACTCTCTGAGCTCACTGCACTGCATCCCCAGTGGTGACAGTGCACTCACTAGACTCACCGGGGTGCATCCCCAGTGGTGCCAGTGCACTCTCTGGACTCACTGCAGTGCATCCCCAATCGTACCAGTGCAATCTCTGGTCTCACTGCAGTGCATCCCCAGTGGTACCAGAGCACTCTCTGGACTCACTGCACTGCATCCCCAGTGGTGCCAGTGCACTCTCTGGACTCACGGCACTGCATCCCCGGAGGTGCCAGTGCACTCTCTGGACTTGCCGGGATGCATCCCCAGTGGTGCCAGTGCACTCTCTGGACTCAATGGGGTGCATCCCCAGTGGTGCCAGTGCACTCTCTGGACTCACTGCAGTGCATCCCCACTGGTGCCAGTGCACTCTCTGGACTCACTGCACTGCATCCCCACTGGTGCCAGTGCACTCTCTGGACTCACTGCACTGCATCCCCAGTGGTGCCAGTGCACACTCTGGACTCACGGCACTGCATCCCCAGTGGTGCCAGTGCACTCTCTGGACTCACTGCACTGCATCCCGAATGGTGCCAGGGTACTCTCTGGACTCACTGCAGTGCATCCCTAGTGGTGCCAAGGCACTCTCTGGACTCACTGCACTGCATTGCCATTGGTGCCAGTGCACTCTCTGGACTCACGGCACTGCATCCCCAGTGGTGCCAGTGCACTCTCTGGACTCACTGCACTGCATACTCAGTGGTGCCAGTGCACTCTCTGGACTCACTGCACTGCATCCCCAGTGGTGCCAGTGCACTCTCTGGACTCACTGCACTGCATCCCCAATGGTGCCAGGGCACTCTCTGGACTCACTGCACTGCATCCCCAGTGGTGCCAGTGACCTCTCTGGACTCAGTGCACTGCATTCCCAGTGGTGCCAGTGCACTCTCTGGACTCACAGGGGTGCATCCCCAATAGTGCCAGTGCACTCTCTGGACTCACTGCAGTGCATCCCCAGTGGTGCTAGTGCACTCTCTGGACTCACCGCACTGCATCCCCAGTGGTGCCAGTGCACTCTCTGGACTCACTGCACTGCATCCCCAGTGGTGGCAGTGAACTCTCTGGACTCACTGCAGTGCATCCCCAGTGCTGCCAGTGCACTCTCTGGACTCACCGCACTGCATCCCCAGTGGTGCCAGTGCACTCTCTGGACTCACTGCACTGCATCCCCAGTGCTGCCAGTGCACTCTCTGGACTCACTGCACTGCATCCCCAGTGTTGCCAGTGACCTCTCTGGACTCACTGCACTGCATCCCTAGTGGTGACAGTGCACTCTCTGGACTCACTGCACTGCATCCCCAGTGGTGCCAGTGCACTCTCTGAGCTCACTGCACTGCATCCCCAGTGGTGCCAGTGCACTCTCTGGACTCACTGCAGTGCATCCCCAGTGGTGCCACTGCACTCTCTGGACTCACTGCACTGCATCCCCAATGGTGCCAGTGCACTCTTTGGACTCACAGCACTGCATCCCCAGTGGTGCCAGTGCACTATCTGGACTCACTGCACTGCATCCCCAGTGGTGCCAGTGCCCTCTGTGGACTCACTGCACTACATCCCCAGTGGTGCCAGTGACCTCTCCTGAGTCACTGCACTGCATCCCCAGTGGTGCCAGTGCACTCTCTGGACTCACTGCACTGCATCCCCAGTGGTGCCAGTGCACTCTCTGGACTCACTGCACTGCATCCCCAATCGTACCAGTGCAATCTCTGGTCTCACTGCAGTGCAACCCCAGTGGTGCCAGTGCACTCTCTGGACTCACCGGGGTGCATCCCCAATAGTGCCAGTGCCCTCTCTGGACTCACTGCACTGCATCCCCAGTGGTGCCAGTGCACTCTCTGAGCTCACTGCACTGCATCCCCAGTGGTGCCAGTGCACTCTCTGGACTCACTGCACTGCATCCCCACTGGTGCCAGTGCACTCTCTGGACTCACGGCACTGCATCCCCAGTGGTGCCAGTGCACTCTCTGGACTCACTGCACTGCATCCCCAGTGGTGCCAGTGCACTCTCTGGACTCACTGCAGTGCATTCCCAGTGGTGCCAGTGCACTCTCTGGACTCACTGCACTGCATCCCCAATGGTGCCAGTGCACTCTTTGGACTCACTGCAGTGCATCCCGAGTGGTGCCAGGGTACTCTCTGGACTCACTGCACTGCATCCCCAGTGGTGCCGGGGCAATCTCTGGACTCACTGCAGTGCATCCCAAGTGGTGCCAGTGCCCTCTGTGGACTCACTGCACTACATCCCCAGTAGGGCCAGTGCACTCTCTGCACTCACTGCACTGCATCCCCAGTGGTGCCAGTGAACTCTCTGGACTCACTGCACTGCATCCCTAGTGGTGCCAGTGCACTCTCTTGAGTCACTGCACTGCATCCCCAGTGGTGCCAGTGCACTCTCTGGACTCACTGCACTGCATCCCCACTGGTGCCAGTGCACTCTCTGGACTCACTGCAGTGCATCCCCAATCGTACCAGTGCAATCTCTGGTCTCACTGCAGTGCATCCCCAGTGGTGCCAGTGCACTCTCTGGACTCACTGCACTGCATCCCCAGTGGTGCAAGTGCACTCTCTGGACTCACGGCACTGCATCCCCGGTGGTGCCAGTACACTCTCTGGACTCACTGCACGGCATCCCCAGTGGTGCCAGTGCGCTCTCTGGACTCACGGCAGTGCATCCCCAGAGGTGCCAGTGCACTCTCTGGACTCACTGAAGTGACCCCACTGGTGCCCGTGCACTCTCTGGACTCACTGCACTGCACCCCCAGTGCTGCCAGTGCACTCTCTGGAGTCACAGCACTGCATCCCCACTGGTGCCAGTGCACTCTCTGGACTCACTGCACTGCATCCCCAGTGGTGACAGTGCACACTCTGGACTCACGGCACTGCATCCCCAGTGGTGCTAGTGCACTCTCTGGACCAACGGCACTGCCTCCCCAGTGGTGCCAGTGCACTCTCTGGACTCACTGCACTGCATCCCCAGTGGTGCCAGGGTACTCTCTGGACTCACTGCACTGCATCCCCAGTGGTGCCAAGGCACTCTCTGGACTCACTGCACTGCATTGCCATTGGTGCCAGTGCACTCTCTGGACTCATTGCAGTGCATCCCCAGTGGTGCCAGTGCACTCTCTGGACTCACGGCACTGCATCCCCAGTGGTGCCAGTGCACTCTCTGGACTCACTGCACTGCATCCCTAGTGGTGCCAGTGCACTCTCTGGACTCACTGCACTGCATCCCCAGTGGTGCCAGTGCACTCTCTGGACTCACTGCACTGCATCCCCAGTGGTGCCAGGGCACTCTCTGGATGCACTGCACTACATCCCCAGTGGTGCCAGTGACCTCTCTGGACTCAGTGCACTGCATTCCCAGTGGTGTCAGTGCACTCTCTGGACTCACCGGGGTGCATCCCCAATAGTGCCAGTGCCCTCTCTGGACTCACTGCAGTGCATCCCCAGTGGTGCCAGTGCACTCTCTGGACTCACTGCACTGCATCCCCAGTGGTGCCAGTGCACTCTCTGGACTCACGGCACTGCATCCCCAGTGGTGCCCGTGCACTCTCTGGACTCACTGCACTGCATCCCCAGTGGTGCCAGTGCACTATCTGTACTCACTGCACTGCATCCTAGGTGGTGCCAGTGCACTCTCTGGACTCACTGCACTGCATCTCCAGCGGTGCCAGTGCACTCTCTGGACTCACGGCACTGCATCCCCGGTGGTGCCAGTGCACTCTCTGGACTTGCCGGGATGCATCCCCAGTGGTGCCAGTGCACTCTCTGGACTCACCGGGGTGCATCCCCAGTGGTGCCAGTGCACTCTCTGGACTCACTGCACTGCATCCCCAGTGGTGCCAGTGCACTCTCTGGACTCACGGCACTGCATCCCCAGTGGTGCCAGTGCACTCTCTGAACTCACTGCACTGCATCGCCAGTGGTGCCAGTGCACTCTCTGGACTCACTGCACTGCATCCCCAGTGGTTCCAGTGCCCTCTCTGGACTCACTGCAGTGCATCCCCAGTGGTGCCAGTGCACTCTCTGGACTCACTGCACTGCATCCCCAGTGGTGCCAGTGCACTCTTTGGACTCACTGGACTGAATTCCCGGTGGTGCCAGTGCACTCTCTGGACTCACAGCACTGCATCCCCAGTGGTGCCAGTGACCTCTCTGGACTCACTGCACTGCATCCCCAGTGGTGCCAGTGACCTCTCTGGACTCACTGCACTGCATCACTAGTGGTGCCAGTGCACTCTCTGAACTCACTGCACTGCATCCCCAGTGGTGCCAGTGCACTCTTTGGACTCACTGGACTGAATTCCCGGTGGTGCCAGTGCACTCTCTGGACTCACTGCACTGCATCCCCAGTGGTGCCAGTGCACTCTCTGGACTCACTGCACTGCATCCCCAGTGGTGCCAGTGCACTCTCTGGACTCACGGCACTGCATCCCCAGTGGTGCCAGTACACTCTCTGAACTCACTGCACTGCATCCCCAGTGGTGCCAGTGCACTCTCTGGACTCACTGCACTGCATCCCCAGTGGTTCCAGTGCCCTCTCTGGACTCACTGCAGTGCATCCCCAGTGGTGCCAGTGCACTCTCTGGACTCACTGCACTGCATCCCCAGTGGTGCCAGTGCACTCTTTGGACTCACTGGACTGAATTCCCGGTGGTGCCAGTGCACTCTCTGGACTCACAGCACTGCATCCCCAGTGGTGCCAGTGACCTCTCTGGACTCACTGCACTGCATCCCCAGTGGTGCCAGTGACCTCTCTGGACTCACTGCACTGCATCACTAGTGGTGCCAGGGCACTCTCTGGACTCACTGCACTGCATCCCCAGTGGTGCCAGTGTCCTCTCTGGACTCAGTGCACTGCATTCCCAGTGGTGCCAGTGCACTCTCTGGACTCACAGGGGTGCATCCCCAATAGTGCCAGTGACCTCTCTGGACTCACTGCAGTGCATCCCCAGTGGTGCTAGTGCACTCTCTGTACTCACCGCACTGCATCCCCAGTGGTGCCAGTGCACTCTCTGGACTCACTGCACTGCATCCCCAGTGGTGCCAGTGACCTCTCTGGACTCACGGCACTGCATCACTAGTGGTGCCAGTGCACTCTCTGGACTCATTGCAGTGCATCACCAGTGGTGCCAGTGCACTCTCTGAGCTCACTGCACTGCATCCCCAGTGGTGCCAGTGCACTCTCTGGACTCACTGCACTGCATCCCCACTGGTGCCAGTGCACTCTCTGGACTGACTGTAGTGCATCACTCGTGGTGCCAGTGCACTCTCTGGACTCATTGCACTGCATCCCCAGTGGTGCCAGTGCACTCTCTGGACTCACTGCACTGCATCCCCAGTGGTGCCAGTGCCCTCTGTGGACTCACTGCACTACATCCCCAGTGGGGCCAGGGCACTCTCTTGAGTCACTGCACTGCATCCCCAGTGGTGCCAGTGCCCTCTCTGGACTCACTGCAGTGCATCCCCGGTGGTGCCAGGGCACTCTCTGGAGTCACAGCACTGCATCCCCAGTGGTGCCAGTGCACTCTCTGGACTCACTGCACTGCATCCCCAGTGGTGCCAGTGCCCTCTGTGGACTCACTGCACTACATCCCCAGTGGGGCCAGGGCACTCTCTTGAGTCACTGCACTGCATCCCCAGTGGTGCCAGTGCCCTCTCTGGACTCACTGCAGTGCATCCCCGGTGGTGCCAGGGCACTCTCTGGAGTCACAGCACTGCATCCCCAGTGGTGCCAGTGCACTCTCTGGACTCACTGCACTGCATCCCCAGTGGTGCCAGTGCACTCTCTGGACTCACTGCACTGCATCCCCAGTGTTGCCAGTGCACTCTCTGGACTCACTGCACTGCATCCCCAGTGGTGCCAGTGCACTCTCTGAGCTCACTGCACTGCATCCCCAGTGGTGCCAGTGCACTCTCTGGACTCACTGCACTGCATCCCCAGTGGTGCCAGTGACCTCTCTGGACTCACTGCACTGCATCAGTAGTGGTGCCAGTGACCTCTCTGGACTCACTGCACTGCATCACTAGTGGTGCCAGTGCACTCTCTGAACTCACTGCACTGCATCCCCAGTGGTGCCAGTGCACTCTTTGGACTCACTGGACTGAATTCCCGGTGGTGCCAGTGCACTCTCTGGACTCACAGCACTGCATCCCCAGTGGTGCCAGTGCACTCTCTGGACTCACTGCACTGCATCCCCAGTGGTGCCAGTGCAGTCTCTGGACTCACGGCATTGCATCCCCAGTGGTTCCAGTGCCCTCTCTGGACTCACTGCACTGCATCCCCAGTGGTGCCAGTGCACTCTCTGGACTCACTGCACTGCATCCCCAGTGGTTCCAGTGCCCTCTCTGGACTCACTGCAGTGCATCCCCAGTGGTGCCAGTGCACTCTCTGGACTCACTGCACTGCATCCCCAGTGGTGCCAGTGCACTCTTTGGACTCACTGGACTGAATTCCCGGTGGTGCCAGTGCACTCTCTGGACTCACAGCACTGCATCCCCAGTGGTGCCAGTGACCTCTCTGGACTCACTGCACTGCATCCCCAGTGGTGCCAGTGACCTCTCTGGACTCACTGCACTGCATCACTAGTGGTGCCAGGGCACTCTCTGGACTCACTGCACTGCATCCCCAGTGGTGCCAGTGACCTCTCTGGACTCAGTGCACTGCATTCCCAGTGGTGCCAGTGCACTCTCTGGACTCACAGGGGTGCATCCCCAATAGTGCCAGTGACCTCTCTGGACTCACTGCAGTGCATCCCCAGTGGTGCTAGTGCACTCTCTGGACTCACCGCACTGCATCCCCAGTGGTGCCAGTGCACTCTCTGGACTCACTGCACTGCATCCCCAGTGGTGCCAGTGACCTCTCTGGACTCACTGCACTGCATCACCAGTGGTGCCAGTGCACTCTCTGAGCTCACTGCACTGCATCCCCAGTGGTGCCAGTGCACTCTCTGGACTCACTGCACTGCATCCCCAGTGGTGCCAGTGCACTCTCTGGACTCACTGTAGTGCATCACTCGTGGTGCCAGTGCACTCTCTGGACTCATTGCACTGCATCCCCAGTTGTGCCAGTGCACTCTCTGGACTCACTGCACTGCATCCCCAGTGGTGCCAGTGCCCTCTGTGGACTCACTGCACTACATCCCCAGTGGGGCCAGTGCACTCTCTTGAGTCACTGCACTGCATCCCCAGTGGTGCCAGTGCCCTCTCTGGACTCACTGCAGTGCATCCCCAGTGGTGCCAGGGCACTCTCTGGAGTCACAGCACTGCATCCCCAGTGGTGCCAGTGCACTCTCTGGACTCACTGCACTGCATCCCCAGTGGTGCCAGTGCACTCTCTGGACTCACTGCACTGCATCCCCAGTGTTGCCAGTGCAGTCTCTGGACTCACTGCACTGCAGCCCCAGTGGTGCCAGTGCCCTCTGTGGACTCACTGCACTACATCCCCAGTGGGGCCAGTGCACTCTCTTGAGTCACTGCACTGCATCCCCAGTGGTGCCAGTGCACTCTCTGGACTCACTGCACTGCATCCCCAGTGGTGCCAGTGCACTCTCTGGACTCACTGCACTGCATCCCCAATCGTACCAGTGCAATCTCTGGTCTCACTGCAGTGCAACCCCAGTGGTGCCAGTGCAATCTCTGGACTCACCGGGGTGCATCCCCAATAGTGCCAGTGCCCTCTCTGGACTCACTGCACTGCATCCCCAGTGGTGCCAGTGCACTCTCTGAGCTCACTGCACTGCATCCCCACTGGTGCCAGTGCACTCTCTGGACTCACTGCACTGCATCCCCATTGGTGCCAGTGACCTCTCTGGACTCACTGCACTGCATCCCCAGTGGTGCCAGTGACCTCTCTGGACTCACTGCACTGCATCCCCAGTGGTGCCAGTGCACTCTCGGGACTCACTGCACTGCATCCCCAATGGTGCCAGTGCACTCTTTGGACTCACTGCACTGCATCCCCAGTGGTGCCAGTGCACTCTCTGGACTCACTGCACTGCATCCCCAGTAGTGCCAGTGCCCTCTGTGGACTCACTGCACTACATCCCCAGTGGGGCCAGTGCACTCTCTGGACTCACTGCAGTGCATCCCCAGTGGTGCCAGTGCACTCTCTTGAGTCACTGCACTGCATCCCCAGTGGTGCCAGTGCACACTCTGGACTCACGGAACTGCATCCCCAGTGGTGCCAGTGCACTCTCTTGAGTCACTGCACTGCATCCCCAGTAGTGCCAGTGCACTGTCTGGACTCACTGCACTGCATCCCCAGTGGTGCCAGTGCACTCTCTGGACTCACTGTAGTGCATCCCCAATCGTACCAGTGCAATCTCTGGTCTCACTGCAGTGCATCCCCAGTGGTGCCAGTGCACTCTCTGGACTCACTGCACTGCATCCCCAGTGGTGCCAGTGCACTCTCTGGAAGAACGGCACTGCATCCCCGGTGGTGCCAGTGCGCTCTCTGGACTCATATCACTGCATCCCCGGTGGTGCCAGTGCGCTCTCTGGACTCACGGCACTGCATCCCCAGTGGTGCCAGTGCACTCTCTGGACTCACTGCACTGCACCCCCAGTGGTGCCAGTGCACTCTCTGGACTCACAGCACTGCATCCCCAGTGGTGCCAGTACACTCTCTGGACTCACTGCACTGCATCCCCAGTGGTGCCAGTGCACACTCTGGACTCACGGCACTGCATCCCCAGTGGTGCCAGTGCACGCTCTGGACTCACTGCACTGCATCCCCAGTGGTGCCAGGGTACTCTCTGGACTCACTGCACTGCATTGCCATTGGTGCCAAGGCACTCTCTGGGCTCACTGCACTGCATTGCCATTGGTGCCAGTGCACTCTCTGGACTCATTGCAGTGCATCCCCAGTGGTGCCAGTGCACCTTCTGGACTCACGGCACTGCATCCCCAGTGGTCCCAGTGCACTCTCTGGACTCACTGCACTGCATCCCCAGTGGTGCCAGTGCACTCTCTGGACTCACTGCACTGCATCCCCAGTGGTGCCAGTGCACTCTCTGGACTCACTGCACTGCATCCCCAGTGGTGCCAGGGCACTCTCTGGACTCACTGCACTGCATCCCCAGTGGTGCCAGTGCACTCTCTGGACTCACTGCACTGCATCCCCAGTGGTGCCAGTGCACTCTCTGGACTCACTGCACTGATCCCCAGTGGTGCCAGTGCACTCTCTGGACTCACTGCACTGCATCCCCAGTGGTGCCAGTGCACTCTCTGGACTCACGGCAGTGAATCCCCAGTGGTGCCAGTGCACTCTCTGGACTCACTGCACTGCATCCCCAGTGGTGCCAGTGCACTCTCTGGACTCACTGCGCTGCATCCCCAGTGGTGCCAGTGCACTCTCTGGACTCACTGCACTGTATCCCCAGTGGTGCCAGTGCACTCTCTGGACTCACTGCAGTGCATCCCCAGTGGTGCCAGTGCACTCTCTGGACTCACTGCACTGCATCTCCAGCGGTGCCAGTGCACTCTCTGGACTCACTGCACTGCACCCCCAGTGGTGCCAGTGCACTCTCTGGACTCACTGCAGTGCATCCCAGGTGGTGCCAGTGCACTCTCTGGACTCACTGCACTGAATCTCCAGCGGTGCCAGTGCACTCTCTGGACTCACTGCACTGCATCCCCAGTGGTGCCAGTGCACTCTCTGGACTCTCTGCAGTGCATCCCCAGTGGTGCCAGTGCACTCTCCGGACTCACTGCACTGCATCCCCAGTGGTGCCAGTGCACTCTCTGGACTCACGGCACTGCATCCCCAGTGGTGCCAGTGCACTCTCTGAACTCACTGCACTGCATCCCCAGTGGTGCCAGTGCACTCTCTGGACTCACTGCACTGCATCCCCAGTGGTTCCAGTGCCCTCTCTGGACTCACTGCAGTGCATCCCCAGTGGTGCCAGTGCACTCTCTGGACTCACTGCACTGCATCCCCAGTGGTGCCAGTGCACTCTTTGGACTCACTGGACTGAATTCCCGGTGGTGCCAGTGCACTCTCTGGACTCACAGCACTGCATCCCCAGTGGTGCCAGTGCACTCTCTGTACCCACTGCACTGAATTCCCAGTGGTGCCAGTGCACTCTCTGGACTCACTGCAGTGCATCGCCAGTGGTGCCAGTACACTCTCTGGACTCACAGCACTGCATCCCCAGTGGTGCCAGTGACCTCTCTGGACTCACTGCACTGCATCCCCAGTGGTGCCAGTGACCTCTCTGGACTCACTGCACTGCATCAGCAGTGGTGCCAGTGCACTCTCTGGACTCACTGCACTGCATCCCCTGTGGTGCCAGTGCACACTGTGGACTCACGGCACTGCATCCCCAGTGGTGCTAGTGCACTCTCTGGACTCACGGCACTGCATCCCCAGTGGTGCAAGTGAACTCTCTGGACTCACTGCACTGCATCCCCACTGGTGCCAGGATACTCTCTGGACTCACTGCACTGCATCCCCAGTGGTGCCAGTGCACTCTCTGGACTCACTGCACTGCATCCCCACTGGTGCCAGGGTACTCTCTGGACTGACTGCACTGCATCCCCAGTGGTGCCAGGGCACTCTCTGGACTCACTGCACTGCATCCCCAGTGGTGCCAGTGCACTCTCTGAACTCACCGCACTGCATTCCCAGTGGTGCCAGTGCACTCTCTGGACTCTCTGCAGTGTATCCCCAGTGGTGCCAGTGCACTCTCTGGACTCACTGCACTGCATCCCCGGTAGTGCCAGTGCACTCTCTGGACTCACTGCACTGCATCCCCAGTGGTGCCAGTGCACTCTCTGGACTCACTGCACTGCATCAGCAGTGGTGCCAGTGCACTCTCTGGACTCACAGCACTGCATCCCCAGTGGTGCCAGTGCACTCTCTGTACCCACTGCACTGAATTCCCAGTGGTGCCAGTGCACTCTCTGGACTCACTGCAGTGCATCGCCAGTGGTGCCAGTACACTCTCTGGACTCACAGCACTGCATCCCCAGTGGTGCCAGTGACCTCTCTGGACTCACTGCACTGCATCCCCAGTGGTGCCAGTGACCTCTCTGGACTCACTGCACTGCATCAGCAGTGGTGCCAGTGCACTCTCTGGACTCACTGCACTGCATCCCCTGTGGTGCCAGTGCACACTGTGGACTCACGGCACTGCATCCCCAGTGGTGCTAGTGCACTCTCTGGACTCACGGCACTGCATCCCCAGTGGTGCAAGTGAACTCTCTGGACTCACTGCACTGCATCCCCACTGGTGCCAGGATACTCTCTGGACTCACTGCACTGCATCCCCAGTGGTGCCAGTGCACTCTCTGGACTCACTGCACTGCATCCCCACTGGTGCCAGGGTACTCTCTGGACTGACTGCACTGCATCCCCAGTGGTGCCAGGGCACTCTCTGGACTCACTGCACTGCATCCCCAGTGGTGCCAGTGCACTCTCTGAACTCACCGCACTGCATTCCCAGTGGTGCCAGTGCACTCTCTGGACTCTCTGCAGTGTATCCCTAGTGGTGCCAGTGCACTCTCTGGACTCACTGCACTGCATCCCCGGTAGTGCCAGTGCACTCTCTGGACTCACTGCACTGCATCCCCAGTGGTGCCAGTGCACTCTCTGCACTCACTGCACTGCATCCCCAGTGGTGCCAGTGTATTCTCTGAACTCACTGCACTGCATCCCCAGTGGTGCCAGGGCACTCTCTGGACTCACTGCACTGCATCCCCAGTGGTTCCAGTGCACTCTCTGGACTCACTGCACTGAATTCCCGGTGGTGCCAGTGAACTCTCTGGACGCACTGCACAGCATCCCCACTGGTGCCAGTGCCCTCTCTGGACTCACTGCACTGAATTCCCGGTGGTGCCAGTGCACTCTCTGGACTCACAGCACTGCATCCCCAGTGGTGCCAGTGAACTCTCTGGTCGCACTGCACAGCATCCCCAGTGGTGCCAGTGCACTCTCTGGACTCACTAATGACCATCCCCAGTGGTGCCAGTGCACTCTCTGGACTCACTGCACTTCATCCCCATTGGTGTCAGTGCACTCTCTGGACTCACCGGGCTGCATCCCCAGAGGTGCCAGTGCACTCTCTGGATCACTGCACTGCATCCCCAGTGGTGCCAGTGCACTCTCTGGACTCACTGCACTGCATCCCCAGTGGTTCCAGTGCCCTCTCTGGACTCACTGCAGTGCATCCCCAGTGGTGCCAGTGCACTCTCTGGACTCACTGCACTGCATCCCCAGTGGTGCCAGTGCACTCTTTGGACTCACTGGACTGAATTCCCGGTGGTGCCAGTGCACTCTCTGGACTCACAGCACTGCATCCCCAGTGGTGCCAGTGACCTCTCTGGACTCACTGCACTGCATCCCCAGTGGTGCCAGTGACCTCTCTGGACTCACTGCACTGCATCACTAGTGGTGCCAGGGCACTCTCTGGACTCACTGCACTGCATCCCCAGTGGTGCCAGTGACCTCTCTGGACTCAGTGCACTGCATTCCCAGTGGTGCCAGTGCACTCTCTGGACTCACAGGGGTGCATCCCCAATAGTGCCAGTGACCTCTCTGGACTCACTGCAGTGCATCCCCAGTGGTGCTAGTGCACTCTCTGGACTCACCGCACTGCATCCCCAGTGGTGCCAGTGCACTCTCTGGACTCACTGCACTGCATCCCCAGTGGTGCCAGTGACCTCTCTGGACTCACTGCACTGCATCACTAGTGGTGCCAGTGCACTCTCTGGACTCATTGCAGTGCATCACCAGTGGTGCCAGTGCACTCTCTGAGCTCACTGCACTGCATCCCCAGTGGTGCCAGTGCACTCTCTGGACTCACTGCACTGCATCCCCAGTGGTGCCAGTGCACTCTCTGGACTCACTGTAGTGCATCACTCGTGGTGCCAGTGCACTCTCTGGACTCATTGCACTGCATCCCCAGTGGTGCCAGTGCACTCTCTGGACTCACTGCACTGCATCCCCAGTGGTGCCAGTGCCCTCTGTGGACTCACTGCACTACATCCCCAGTGGGGCCAGTGCACTCTCTTGAGTCACTGCACTGCATCCCCAGTGGTGCCAGTGCCCTCTCTGGACTCACTGCAGTGCATCCCCAGTGGTGCCAGGGCACTCTCTGGAGTCACAGCACTGCATCCCCAGTGGTGCCAGTGCACTCTCTCGACTCACTGCACTGCATCCCCAGTGGTGCCAGTGCACTCTCTGGACTCACTGCACTGCATCCCCAGTGGTGCCAGTGCACTCTCTGGACTCACTGCACTGCATCCCCAGTGGTGCCAGTGCACTCTCTGAGCTCACTGCACTGCATCCCCAGTGGTGCCAGTGCACTCTCTGGACTCACTGCACTGCATCCCCAGTGGTGCCAGTGCACTCTCTGGACTCACTGCACTGCATCCCCAATGGTGCCAGTGCACTCTTTGGACTCACTGCACTGCATCCCCAGTGTTGCCAGTGCACTCTCTGGACTCACTGCACTGCATCCCCAGTGGTGCCAGTGCCCTCTGTGGACTCACTGCACTACATCCCCAGTGGGGCCAGTGCACTCTCTTGAGTCACTGCACTGCATCCCCAGTGGTGCCAGTGCACTCTCTGGACTCACTGCACTGCATCCCGAGTGGTGCCAGTGCACTCTCTGGACTCACTGCACTGCATCCCCAATCGTACCAGTGCAATCTCTGGTCTCACTGCAGTGCAACCCCAGTGGTGCCAGTGCAATCTCTGGACTCACCGGGGTGCATCCCCAATAGTGCCAGTGCCCTCTCTGGACTCACTGCACTGCATCCCCAGTGGTGCCAGTGCACTCTCTGAGCTCACTGCACTGCATCCCCACTGGTGCCAGTGCACTCTCTGGACTCACTGCACTGCATCCCCATTGGTGCCAGTGACCTCTCTGGACTCACTGCACTGCATCCCCAGTGGTGCCAGTGACCTCTCTGGACTCACTGCACTGCATCCCCAGTGGTGCCAGTGCACTCTCGGGACTCACTGCACTGCATCCCCAATGGTGCCAGTGCACTCTTTGGACTCACTGCACTGCATCCCCAGTGGTGCCAGTGCACTCTCTGGACTCACTGCACTGCATTCCCAGTGGTGCCAGTGCCCTCTGTGGACTCACTGCACTACATCCCCAGTGGGGCCAGTGCACTCTCTGGACTCACTGCAGTGCATCCCCAGTGGTGCCAGTGCACTCTCTTGAGTCACTGCACTGCATCCCCAGTGGTGCCAGTGCACACTCTGGACTCACGGAACTGCATCCCCAGTGGTGCCAGTGCACTCTCTTGAGTCACTGCACTGCATCCCCAGTAGTGCCAGTGCACTGTCTGGACTCACTGCACTGCATCCCCAGTGGTGCCAGTGCACTCTCTGGACTCACTGTAGTGCATCCCCAATCGTACCAGTGCAATCTCTGGTCTCACTGCAGTGCATCCCCAGTGGTGCCAGTGCACTCTCTGGACTCACTGCACTGCATCCCCAGTGGTGCCAGTGCACTCTCTGGAAGAACGGCACTGCATCCCCGGTGGTGCCAGTGCGCTCTCTGGACTCATATCACTGCATCCCCGGTGGTGCCAGTGCGCTCTCTGGACTCACGGCACTGCATCCCCAGTGGTGCCAGTGCACTCTCTGGACTCACTGCACTGCATCCCCAGTGGTGCCAGTGCACTCTCTGGACTCACTTCACTGCACCCCCAGTGGTGCCAGTGCACTCTCTGGACTCACAGCACTGCATCCCCAGTGGTGCCAGTACACTCTCTGGACTCACTGCACTGCATCCCCAGTGGTGCCAGTGCACGCTCTGGACTCACTGCACTGCATCCCCAGTGGTGCCAGGGTACTCTCTGGACTCACTGCACTGCATTGCCATTGGTGCCAAGGCACTCTCTGGGCTCACTGCACTGCATTGCCATTGGTGCCAGTGCACTCTCTGGACTCATTGCAGTGCATCCCCAGTGGTGCCAGTGCACCTTCTGGACTCACGGCACTGCATCCCCAGTGGTGCCAGTGCACTCTCTGGACTCACTGCACTGCATCCCCAGTGGTGCCAGTGCACTCTCTGGACTCACTGCACTGCATCCCCAGTGGTGCCAGTGCACTCTCTGGACTCACTGCACTGCATCCCCAGTGGTGCCAGGGCACTCTCTGGACTCACTGCACTGCATCCCCAGTGGTGCCAGTGCACTCTCTGGACTCACTGCACTGCATCCCCAGTGGTGCCAGTGCACTCTCTGGACTCACTGCACTGCATCCCCAGTGGTGCCAGTGCACTCTCTGGACTCACTGCACTGATCCCCAGTGGTGCCAGTGCACTCTCTGGACTCACTGCACTGCATCCCCAGTGGTGCCAGTGCACTCTCTGGACTCACGGCAGTGAATCCCCAGTGGTGCCAGTGCACTCTCTGGACTCACGGCAGTGCATCCCCAGTGGTGCCAGTGCACTCTCTGGACTCACTGCGCTGCATCCCCAGTGGTGCCAGTGCACTCTCTGGACTCACTGCACTGTATCCCCACTGGTGCCAGTGCACTCTCTGGACTCACTGCAGTGCATCCCCAGTGGTGCCAGTGCACTCTCTGGACTCACTGCACTGCATCTCCAGCGGTGCCAGTGCACTCTCTGGACTCACTGCACTGCACCCCCAGTGGTGCCAGTGCACTCTCTGGACTCACTGCAGTGCATCCCAGGTGGTGCCAGTGCACTCTCTGGACTCACTGCACTGAATCTCCAGCGGTGCCAGTGCACTCTCTGGACTCACTGCACTGCATCCCCAGTGGTGCCAGTGCACTCTCTGGACTCTCTGCAGTGCATCCCCAGTGGTGCCAGTGCACTCTCTGGACTCACTGCACTGCATCCCCAGTGGTGCCAGTGCACTCTCTGGACTCACGGCACTGCATCCCCAGTGGTGCCAGTGCACTCTCTGAACTCACTGCACTGCATCCCCAGTGGTGCCAGTGCACTCTCTGGACTCACTGCACTGCATCCCCAGTGGTTCCAGTGCCCTCTCTGGACTCACTGCAGTGCATCCCCAGTGGTGCCAGTGCACTCTCTGGACTCACTGCACTGCATCCCCAGTGGTGCCAGTGCAGTCTTTGGACTCACTGGACTGAATTCCCGGTGGTGCGAGTGCACTCTCTGGACTCACAGCACTGCATCCCCAGTGGTGCCAGTGCACTCTCTGTACCCACTGCACTGAATTCCCAGTGGTGCCAGTGCACTCTCTGGACTCACTGCAGTGCATCGCCAGTGGTGCCAGTACACTCTCTGGACTCACAGCACTGCATCCCCAGTGGTGCCAGTGACCTCTCTGGACTCACTGCACTGCATCCCCAGTGGTGCCAGTGACCTCTCTGGACTCACTGCACTGCATCACCAGTGGTGCCAGTGCACTCTCTGGACTCACTGCACTGCATCCCCTGTGGTGCCAGTGCACACTGTGGACTCACGGCACTGCATCCCCAGTGGTGCTAGTGCACTCTCTGGACTCACGGCACTGCATCCCCAGTGGTGCAAGTGAACTCTCTGGACTCACTGCACTGCATCCCCACTGGTGCCAGGATACTCTCTGGACTCACTGCACTGCATCCCCAGTGGTGCCAGTGCACTCTCTGGACTCACTGCACTGCATCCCCACTGGTGCCAGGGTACTCTCTGGACTGACTGCACTGCATCCCCAGTGGTGCCAGGGCACTCTCTGGACTCACTGCACTGCATCCCCAGTGGTGCCAGTGCACTCTCTGAACTCACCGCACTGCATTCCCAGTGGTGCCAGTGCACTCTCTGGACTCTCTGCAGTGTATCCCCAGTGGTGCCAGTGCACTCTCTGGACTCACTGCACTGCATCCCCGGTAGTGCCAGTGCACTCTCTGGACTCACTGCACTGCATCCCCAGTGGTGCCAGTGCACTCTCTGGACTCATTGCACTGCATCCCCAGTGGTGCCAGTGCACTCTCTGGACT
Organism: Anser brachyrhynchus; assembly: GCF_964034855.1. NCBI lineage: Eukaryota > Metazoa > Chordata > Aves > Anseriformes > Anatidae > Anser > Anser brachyrhynchus. Next base: position 3,517,630 of record NC_137700.1, read on the forward strand.
CACTGCACTGCATCCCCAGTGGTGCCAGTGTATTCTCTGAACTCACTGCACTGCATCCCCAGTGGTGCCAGGGCACTCTCTGGACTCACTGCACTGAATTCCCGGTGGTGCCAGTGAACTCTCTGGACGCACTGCACAGCATCCCCACTGGTGCCAGTGCCCTCTCTGGACTCACTGCACTGAATTCCCGGTGGTGCCAGTGCACTCTCTGGACTCACAGCACTGCATCCCCAGTGGTGCCAGTGAACTCTCTGGTCGCACTGCACAGCATCCCCAGTGGTGCCAGTGCACTCTCTGGACTCACTGCACTGCATCCCCAGTGGTGCCAGTGCACACTCTGGACTCACGGCACTGCATCCCCAGTGGTGCCAGTGCACTCTCTGGACTCACGGCACTGCATCCCCAGTGGTGCCAGTGCACTCTCTGGACTCACTGCACTGCATCCCCAGTGGTATCAGGGTACTCTCTGGAATCACTGCACTGCATCCCCAGTGGTGCCAATGCACTCTCTGGACTCACTGCACTGCATCCCCAGTGGTGCCAGTGCACTCTCTGGACTCACTAATGACCATCCCCAGTGGTGCCAGTGCACTCTCTGGACTCACTGCACTTCATCCCCATTGGTGTCAGTGCACTCTCTGGACTCACCGGGCTGCATCCCCAGAGGTGCCAGTGCACTCTCTGGATCACTGCACTGCATCCGCAGTGGTGACAGTGCACTCTCTGGACTCACTGCACTGCATCCCCATTGGTGCCAGTGCACTCTCTGGACTCACTGCACTGCATCCCCAATGGTGCCAGTGCACTCTTTGGACTCACTGCACTGCATCCCCAAGGGTGCCAGTGCACTCTCGGGACTCACTGCACTGCATCCCCAGTGGTGCCACGGCACTCTCTGGACTCACTGCACTGCATCCCCAATGGTGCCGGGGCACTCTCTGGACTCACTGCACTGCATCCCCAGTGGTGCCAGTGCCCTCTGTGGACTCACTGCACTACATCCCCAGTGGGGCCAGAGCACTCTCTGCACTCACTGCACTGCATCCCCAGTGGTGCCAGTGCACTCTCTGGACTGACTACACTGCATCCCCAGTGGTGCCAGTGTACTCTCTTGAGTCACTGCACTGCATCCCCAGTGGTGCCAGTGCACTCTCTGGACTCACTGCACTGCATCCCCAATCGTACCAAGGCAAAGCAAAGCAGTGCAAACTGGTACAAGGAAAGTCCCAGCAGTGCCAGGAAACGTAGAGCAGAGTAAAGAAAGCAGTTTGAGGCGAGGCAAAGCACAGCAGGAGTAGGAAAAGCAAAGCACAGCAGAGAAGGTAAAGCAAAGCTGTGGCAGGAAAACAAAGCGAAGCAAGACAAAGGAAAGCGTGGCCTGAAAAAGCAAAAGAAAACATGGCCAGTGGAGGCAAAGCAGTGCAAGGCAAAGCAAAGCAGTGCAAACTTGTACAAGGAAAGTCCCAGCAGGGCCAGGAAACGTAGAGCAAAGTAACGAAAGCAGTTTGAGGCAAGACAAAGCATAGCAGGGGTAGGAAAAGCAAAGCAGAGCAGAGAAGGTAAAGCAAAGCCGTGGCAAGTATACGAAGCAAAGGAAAACAAAGGAAAGCGTGGCCTGAAAAAGCATGGCCAGGAAAAGCAAAGCGCGGCGAGGAAAACCAAAGCCAAAAGGTCCAAAAATAAAACAAAGCAATGCAATGAATATGTATCTAAAGTAAAAAAAATAAAATAAAATAAAAGGCAAAAAAAACCAACAAGCAAAGCAGGGCCAGGAAAAGCAAAGTAAAGCGTGTCCAGGAAAGGCAAAGCAGTGCAAGGCAGAGCAAAGCAAAGGAAAGTAGCACAAGGAAAAGCAAAGCAGTGCCAGGAAATGTAGAGCAAAAGAAAGAAAGCAGTTTGAGGAGGCAAGGCAAAGCACAGCAGGGGTAGGAAAAGAAAGCAACGTAGAGAAGGAAAAGCAAAGCAGTGCCAGGAATACAAAGCAAAGCAAAACAAAGGAAAGCATGGCCTGAAAAAGCATGGCCCGGAAAGGCAACGCAGAGCAAGGCAAAGCGAAGCAGTGCAAACTCGTACAAGGAAAGTCCCAGCAGGGCCAGGAAACGTAGAGCAAAGTAAAGAAAGCAGTTTGAGGTGAGACAAAGCACAGCAGGGGTAGGAAAAGCAAAGCAGAGCAGAGAAGGTAAAGCAAAGCCGTGGCAGGAATACGAAGCAAAGGAAAACAAAGGAAAGCATGGCCTGAAAAAGCATGGCCAGGAAAGGCAAAGCAGAGCAAGGCAAAGCAAAGCAGTGCAAACTCGTACAAGGAAAGTCCCAGCAGGGCCAGGAAACGTAGAGCAAAGTAACGAAAGCAGTTTGAGGCGAGGCAAAGCAGAGCAGAGAAAGTAGAACCAAGAGGTGCCAGGAATACAAAGCGAAGCGAAGCAAGACAAAGGAAAGCATGGCCTGAAAAAGCATGGCCAGGAAAAGCAAAGCGCGGCCAGGAAGACCAAAGCAAAAAGGTCCAAAAATAAAACAAAGCAATGCAATGAAAATGTATCTATATTAAAATAAAACAAACAAACAAACAAACAAACAAAACAAAAAAACGCAAAAAAAAAGACCAAGCAAAGCAGGGCCAGGAAAAGCAAAGAAAAGCGTGTCCAGGAAAGGCAAAGCGGTGCAAGGCAGAGCAAAGCAAAGGAAAGTAGCACAAGGAAAAGCAAAGCAGGGCCAGGAAATGTAGAGCAAAAGAAAGAAAGCAGTTTGAGGAGGCAAAGCAAAGCACAGCAGGGGTAGGAAAAACAGAGCAGAGCAGAGAAAGTAAAACCAAGAGGTGCCTGGAATAAAAAGCAAAGCAAAACAACGGAAAGCGTGGCCGGAAAAAGCACGGCCAGGAAAGGCAAAGCAGAGCAAGGCAAAGCAAAGCAGTGCAAACTCGTACAAGGAAAGTCCCAGCAGGGCCAGGAAAGGTAGAGCAAAGTAACGAAAGCAGTTGGAGGCAAGGCAAAGCAGAGCAGAGAAAGTAAAGCCTAGAGGTGCCAGGAATACAAAGCGAAGCGAAACAAGACAAAGGAAAGCATGGCCTGAAAAAGCAAAAGAAAACATGGCCAGTGGAGGCAAAGCAGAGCAAGGCAAAGCAAAGCAGTGCAAACTCGTACAAGGAAAGTCCCAGCAGTGCCAGGAAACGTAGAGCAAAGTAAAGAAAGCAGTTTGAGGTGAGGCAAAGCACAGCAGGGGCAGGAAAAGCAAAGCAGAGCAGAGAAGGTAAAACCAAGAGGTGCCAAGAATACGAAGCAAAAAAAAGACCAAGCAAAGCAGGGCCAGGAAAAGCAAAGTAAAGCGTGTCCAGGAAAGGCAAAGCAGTGCAAGGCAGAGCAAAGCAAAGGAAAGTAGCACAAGGAAAAGCAAAGCAGTACCAGGAAATGTAGAGCAAAAGAAAGAAAGCAGTTAGAGGAGGCAAGGCAAAGCACAGCAGGCGTAGGAAAAGCAAAGCAGAGCAGAGAAGGTAAAGCAAAGCCGTGGCAGGAATACAAAGCGAAGCAAAACAAAGGAAAGCGTGGCCTGAAAAAGCATGGCCCGGAAAGGCAACCCAGAGCAAGGCAAAGCAAAGCAGTGCAAACTGGTACAAGGAAAGTCTCAGCAGTGCCAGGAAACGTAGCGCAAAGTAAAGAAAGCAGTTTGAGGCGAGGCAAAGCACAGCAGGGGTAGGAAAAGCAAAGCAGAGCAGAGAAGGTAAAGCAAAGCCGTGGCAGGAATACAAAGCAAAGCATAACAAAGGAAAGCGTGGCCTGAAAAACAAAAGAAAACATGGCCAGTGGAGGCAAAGCAGAGCAAGACAAAGCAAAGCAAAGCAAAGTGAAGTAGCACGAGGAAAAGCAAAGCATTGCCAGGAAAGACAAAGCAAACAAAGCAAAGCAAAGCAATCTGAGGCAAAGCACAGCAGGGGCAGGAACAGCAGAGGAAAGTAGAGAAGGAAAACCAAAAGTGTGCCCGGAAGAGCAGAGCAGAGCAAAGCAAAGCAGAGCAAGGAAAAACAAAGAGAAGCGAAGCAAATGTAAGGAGCTGGCGGCCAGCCCTCCTGCCGGTTCCCAGTGTCTGCGGGGCAAAGACCGCAAGGCCCTCATGCCGGGTAGAGCTGGCGGCCAGACTCGGACGGTGGCTGTACCCTGCTCGCCCGCTCCCCGGCCTCCCTGACACCTCATAGTCCGCCGTGACAGCGGGCAAGAACCATGTCTTGCTTTACCTGGTTTTATCTTTATTTATTTATTTATTTATTTATTTATTTATTTATTGTTGGCTTCCATCCAATGTAGTTGTGGGAATCATGTAGTTACTTACCGTCGTTGAAAACCTCACCCAACGCCGTCCCCAGACGAATAGCAGTGGGGCCCGCCTAGCGGCAGGCCACACGGCTGGGGCCACAGAACTGACCATGTCGGGTGGCTGGGCCTGCTGCCCCCACCCTCGAGTTGCGAGGGGACAGTGTCCGGGCTGCGGGGAGGCCCAGCTGTGTGTCTGAGGGTTTATGCGTTCCGAAATATACCGATAGCCTCATCGGCAAAATCGTCGGGACAGTCTGCAAAGGAAGCCTAGCGCAGCACAGGAGAGCAGAGAAATGAAGAGGAAAGCAGAGCAAGGCAAAGCAAAGCAGTGCAAACTGGTACAAGGAAAGTCCCAGCAGTGCCAGGAAACGTAGAGCAAAGTAAAGAAAGCAGTTGGAGGCAAGGCAAAGCAGAGCAGAGAAAGTAAAGCCTAGAGGTGCCAGGAATACAAAGCGAAGCGAAGCAAGACAAAGGAAAGCGTGGCCTGAAAAAGCAAAAGAAAACATGGCCAGTGGAGGCAAAGCAGTGCAAGGCAAAGCAAAGCAGTGCAAACTTGTACAAGCAAAGTCCCAGCAGGGCCAGGAAACGTAGAGCAAAGTAAAGAAAGCAGTTTGAGGCAAGGCAAAGCACAGCAGGGGTAGGAAAAGCAGAGCAGAGAAAGTAAAACCAAGAGGCGCCAGGAATACAAAGCGAAGCAAGACAAAGGAAAGCATGGCCTGAAAAAGCATGGCCAGGAAAGGCAACGCAGAGCAAGGCAAAGCAAAGCAGTGCAAACTCGTGCAAGGAAAGTCCCAGCAGGGCCAGGAAACGTAGAGCAACGTAAAGAAAACAGTTTGAGGCAAGGCAAAGCAGAACAGAGAAAGTAAAACCTAGAGGTGCCAGGAATACAAAGCGAAGTGAAGCAAGACAAAGGAAAGCGTGGCCTGAAAAAGCAAAAGAAAACATAGCCAGTGGAGGCAAAGCAGTGCAAGGCAAAGCAAAGCAGTGCAAACTTGTACAAGGAAAGTCCCAGCAGGGCCAGGAAACGTATAGCAAAGTAACGAAAGCAGTTTGAGGCAAGGCAAAGCAGAGCAGGGGTAGGAAAAGCAGAGCAGAGCAGGGAAAGTAAAACCAAGAGGTGCCAGGAATACGAAGCGAAGCAAGACAAAGGAAAGCATGGCCCGAAAAAGCATGGCCAGGAAAGGCAACACAGAGCAAGGCAAAGCAAAGCAGTGCAAACTTGTACAAGGAAAGTCTCAGCAGTGCCAGGAAACGTAGAGCAAAGGAAAGAAAGCAGTTTGAGGCAAGGCAAAGCACATCAGCGGTAGGACAAGCAGAGCAGAGCAGAGAAGGTAAAACCAAGAGGTGCCAGGAATACGAAGCGAAGCAAGACAAAGGAAAGCGTGGCCGGAAAAAGCATGGCCAGGAAAGGCAACGCAGAGCAAGGCAAAGCAAAGCAGTGCAAACTTGTACAAGGAATGTCCCAGCAGTGCCAGGAAACGTAGAGCAAAGTAAAGAAAGCAGTTGGAGGCAAGGCAAAGCAGAGCAGGGGTAGGAAAAGCAAAGCGGAGCAGAGAAGGTAAAGCAAAGCCGTGGCAGGAATACAAAGCAAAGCAAAACAAAGGAAAGCGTGGCCTGAAAAGCAAAAGAAAACATGGCCAGTGGAGGCAAAGCCGAGCAAGGCAAAGCAAAGCCCTGCTAGGGAAAAGAATGCGGCATAAGGAAAAGAAATGACAAGCAGGGCCAGGGAAAGCAAAGCGCGGCCAGGAAAACCAAAGCAAAGAGGTCCAAAAATAAAACAAAGCAATGCAATGAATGTGTAACTATATTAAAAAAACAAACAAACAAACAAAAGAAAATGCAAAAAAAAGACCAAGCAAAGCAGGGCCAGGAAAAGCAAAGTAAAGCGTGTCCAGGAAAGGCAAAGCAGTGCAAGGCAGAGCAAAGCAAAGGAAAGTAGCACAAGGAAAAGCAAAGCAGTACCAGGAAATGTAGAGCAAAAGAAAGAAAGCAGTTAGAGGAGGCAAGGCAAAGCACAGCAGGCGTAGGAAAAGCAAAGCAGAGCAGAGAAGGTAAAGCAAAGCCGTGGCAGGAATACAAAGCGAAGCAAAACAAAGGAAAGCGTGGCCTGAAAAAGCATGGCCAGGAAAGGCAACCCAGAGCAAGGCAAAGCAAAGCAGTGCAAACTGGTACAAGGAAAGTCTCAGCAGTGCCAGGAAACGTAGAGCAAAGTAAAGAAAGCAGTTTGAGGCGAGGCAAAGCACAGCAGGGGTAGGAAAAGCAAAGCAGAGCAGAGAAGGTAAAGCAAAGCCGTGGCAGGAATACAAAGCAAAGCAAAACAAAGGAAAGCGTGGCCTGAAAAACAAAAGAAAACATGGCCAGTGGAGGCAAAGCCGAGCAAGACAAAGCAAAGCAAAGCAAAGTGAAGTAGCACGAGGAAAAGCAAAGCATTGCCAGGAAAGACAAAGCAAACAAAGCAAAGCAAAGCAATCTGAGGCAAAGCACAGCAGGGGCAGGAACAGCAGAGGAAAGTAGAGAAGGAAAACCAAAAGTGTGCCCGGAAGAGCAGAGCAGAGCAAAGCAAAGCAGAGCAAGGAAAAACAAAGAGAAGCGAAGCAAATGTAAGGAGCTGGCGGCCAGCCCTCCTGCCGGTTCCCAGTGTCTGCGGGGCAAAGACCGCAAGGCCCTCATGCCGGGTAGAGCTGGCGGCCAGACTCGGACGGTGGCTGTACCCTGTTCGCCCGCTCCCCGGCCTCCCTGACACCTCATAGTCCGCCGTGACAGCGGGCAAGAACCATGTCTTGCTTTACCTGGTTTTATCTTTATTTATTTATTTATTTATTTATTTATTTATTTATTTATTTATTTATTGTTGGCTTCCATCCAATGTAGTTGTGGGAATCATGTAGTTACTTACCGTCGTTGAAAACCTCACCCAACGCCGTCCCCAGACGAATAGCAGTGGGGCCCGCCTAGCGGCAGGCCACACGGCTGGGGCCACAGAACTGACCATGTCGGGTGGCCGGGCCTGCTGCCCCCACCCTTGAGTTGCGAGGGGACAGTGTCCGGGCTGCGGGGAGGCCCAGCTGTGTGTCTGAGGGTTTATGCGTTCCGAAATATACCGATAGCCTCATCGGCAAAATCGTCGGGACGGTCTGCAAAGGAAGCCTAGCGCAGCACAGGAGAGCAGAGAAATGAAGAGGAAAGCAGAGCAAGGCAAAGCAAAGCAGTGCAAACTGGTACAAGGAAAGTCCCAGCAGTGCCAGGAAACGTAGAGCAAAGTAAAGAAAGCAGTTGGAGGCAAGGCAAAGCAGAGCAGAGAAAGTAAAGCCTAGAGGTGCCAGGAATACAAAGCGAAGCGAAGCAAGACAAAGGAAAGCGTGGCCTGAAAAAGCAAAAGAAAACATGGCCAGTGGAGGCAAAGCAGTGCAAGGCAAAGCAAAGCAGTGCAAACTTGTACAAGCAAAGTCCCAGCAGGGCCAGGAAACGTAGAGCAAAGTAACGAAAGCAGTTTGAGGCAAGGCAAAGCACAGCAGGGGTAGGAAAAGCAGAGCAGAGAAAGTAAAACCAAGAGGCGCCAGGAATACAAAGCGAAGCAAGACAAAGGAAAGCGTGGCCTGAAAAAGCATGGCCAGGAAAGGCAACGCAGAGCAAGGCAAAGCAAAGCAGTGCAAACGCGTACAAGGAAAGTCCCAGCAGTGCCAGGAAACATAGAGCAACGTAAAGAAAACAGTTTGAGGCAAGGCAAAGCAGAGCAGAGAAAGTAAAACCTAGAGGTGCCAGGAATACAAAGCGAAGTGAAGCAAGACAAAGGAAAGCGTGGCCTGAAAAAGCAAAAGAAAACATGGCCAGTGGAGGCAAAGCAGTGCAAGGCAAAGCAAAGCAGTGCAAACTTGTACAAGGAAAGTCCCAGCAGGGCCAGGAAACGTAGAGCAAAGTAACGAAAGCAGTTTGAGGCAAGGCAAAGCAGAGCAGGGGTAGGAAAAGCAGAGCAGAGCAGGGAAAGTAAAACCAAGAGGTGCCAGGAATACGAAGCGAAGCAAGACAAAGGAAAGCGTGGCCCGAAAAAGCATGGCCAGGAAAGGCAACGCAGAGCAAGGCAAAGCAAAGCAGTGCAAACTTGTACAAGGAAAGTCCCAGCAGTGCCAGGAAACGTAGAGCAAAGTAACGAAAGCAGTTTGAGGCGAGGCAAAGCACATCAGCGGTAGGACAAGCAGAGCAGAGCAGAGAAGGTAAAACCAAGAGGTGCCAGGAATACGAAGCGAAGCAAGACAAAGGAAAGCGTGGCCGGAAAAAGCATGGCCAGGAAAGGCAACGCAGAGCAAGGCAAAGCAAAGCAGTGCAAACTTGTACAAGGAAAGTCCCAGCAGTGCCAGGAAACGTAGAGCAAAGTAAAGAAAGCAGTTGGAGGCAAGGCAAAGCAGAGCAGGGGTAGGAAAAGCAAAGCGGAGCAGAGAAGGTAAAGCAAAGCCGTGGCAGGAATACAAAGCAAAGCAAGACAAAGGAAAGCGTGGCCTGAAAAGCAAAAGAAAACATGGCCAGTGGAGGCAAAGCCGAGCAAGGCAAAGCAAAGCCCTGCTAGGGAAAAGAATGCGGCATAAGGAAAAGAAATGACAAGCAGGGCCAGGGAAAGCAAAGCGCGGCCAGGAAAACCAAAGCAAAGAGGTCCAAAAATAAAACAAAGCAATGCAATGAATGTGTAACTATATTAAAAAAACAAACAAACAAACAAAAAAAACGCAAAAAAAAGACCAAGCAAAGCAGAGCCAGGAAAAGCAAAGTAAAGCGTGTCCAGGAAAGGCAAAGCAGTGCAAGGCAGAGCAAAGCAAAGGAAAGTAGCACAAGGAAAAGCAAAGCAGTACCAGGAAATGTAGAGCAAAAGAAAGAAAGCAGTTAGAGGAGGCAAGGCAAAGCACAGCAGGGGTAGGAAAAGCAAAGCAGAGCAGAGAAGGTAAAGCAAAGCCGTGGCAGGAATACAAAGCAAAGCAAAACAAAGGAAAGCGTGGCCTGAAAAACAAAAGAAAACATGGCCAGTGGAGGCAAAGCAGAGCAAGACAAAGCAAAGCAAAGCAAAGTGAAGTAGCACGAGGAAAAGCAAAGCATTGCCAGGAAAGACAAAGCAAACAAAGCAAAGCAAAGCAATCTGAGGCAAAGCACAGCAGGGGCAGGAACAGCAGAGGAAAGTAGAGAAGGAAAACCAAAAGTGTGCCCGGAAGAGCAGAGCAGAGCAAAGCAAAGCAGAGCAAGGAAAAACAAAGAGAAGCGAAGCAAATGTAAGGAGCTGGCGGCCAGCCCTCCTGCCGGTTCCCAGTGTCTGCGGGGCAAAGACCGCAAGGCCCTCATGCCGGGTAGAGCTGGCGGCCAGACTCGGACGGTGGCTGTACCCTGCTCGCCCGCTCCCCGGCCTCCCTGACACCTCATAGTCCGCCGTGACAGCGGGCAAGAACCATGTCTTGCTTTACCTGGTTTTATCTTTATTTATTTATTTATTTATTTATTTATTTATTTATTTATTTATTGTTGGCTTCCATCCAATGTAGTTGTGGGAATCATGTAGTTACTTACCGTCGTTGAAAACCTCACCCAACGCCGTCCCCAGACGAATAGCAGTGGGGCCCGCCTAGCGGCAGGCCACACGGCTGGGGCCACAGAACTGACCATGTCGGGTGGCCGGGCCTGCTGCCCCCACCCTCGAGTTGCGAGGGGACAGTGTCCGGGCTGCGGGGAGGCCCAGCTGTGTGTCTGAGGGTTTATGCGTTCCGAAATATACCGATAGCCTCATCGGCAAAATCGTCGGGATGGTCTGCAAAGGAAGCCTAGCGCAGCACAGGAGAGCAGAGAAATGAAGAGGAAAGCAGAGCAAGGCAAAGCAAAGCAGTGCAAACTGGTACAAGGAAAGTCCCAGCAGTGCCAGGAAACGTAGAGCAAAGTAAAGAAAGCAGTTGGAGGCAAGGCAAAGCAGAGCAGAGAAAGTAAAGCCTAGAGGTGCCAGGAATACAAAGCGAAGCGAAGCAAGACAAAGGAAAGCGTGGCCTGAAAAAGCAAAAGAAAACATGGCCAGTGGAGGCAAAGCAGTGCAAGGCAAAGCAAAGCAGTGCAAACTTGTACAAGCAAAGTCCCAGCAGGGCCAGGAAACGTAGAGCAAAGTAACGAAAGCAGTTTGAGGCAAGGCAAAGCACAGCAGGGGTAGGAAAAGCAGAGCAGAGAAAGTAAAACCAAGAGGCGCCAGGAATACAAAGCGAAGCAAGACAAAGGAAAGCGTGGCCTGAAAAAGCATGGCCAGGAAAGGCAACGCAGAGCAAGGCAAAGCAAAGCAGTGCAAACTTGTACAAGGAAAGTCCCAGCAGTGCCAGGAAACGTAGAGCAAAGTAACGAAAGCAGTTTGAGGCGAGGCAAAGCACATCAGCGGTAGGACAAGCAGAGCAGAGCAGAGAAGGTAAAACCAAGAGGTGCCAGGAATACGAAGCGAAGCAAGACAAAGGAAAGCGTGGCCGGAAAAAGCATGGCCAGGAAAGGCAACGCAGAGCAAGGCAAAGCAAAGCAGTGCAAACTTGTACAAGGAAAGTCCCAGCAGTGCCAGGAAACGTAGAGCAAAGGAAAGAAAGCAGTTGGAGGCAAGGCAAAGCAGAGCAGGGGTAGGAAAAGCAAAGCGGAGCAGAGAAGGTAAAGCAAAGCCGTGGCAGGAATACAAAGCAAAGCAAGACAAAGGAAAGCGTGGCCTGAAAAGCAAAAGAAAACATGGCCAGTGGAGGCAAAGCCGAGCAAGGCAAAGCAAAGCCCTGCTAGGGAAAAGAATGCGGCATAAGGAAAAGAAATGACAAGCAGGGCCAGGGAAAGCAAAGCGCGGCCAGGAAAACCAAAGCAAAGAGGTCCAAAAATAAAACAAAGCAATGCAATGAATGTGTAACTATATTAAAAAAACAAACAAACAAACAAAAAAAACGCAAAAAAAAGACCAAGCAAAGCAGAGCCAGGAAAAGCAAAGTAAAGCGTGTCCAGGAAAGGCAAAGCAGTGCAAGGCAGAGCAAAGCAAAGGAAAGTAGCACAAGGAAAAGCAAAGCAGTACCAGGAAATGTAGAGCAAAAGAAAGAAAGCAGTTAGAGGAGGCAAGGCAAAGCACAGCAGGCGTAGGAAAAGCAAAGCAGAGCAGAGAAGGTAAAGCAAAGCCGTGGCAGGAATACAAAGCGAAGCAAAACAAAGGAAAGCGTGGCCTGAAAAAGCATGGCCAGGAAAGGCAACCCAGAGCAAGGCAAAGCAAAGCAGTGCAAACTGGTACAAGGAAAGTCTCAGCAGTGCCAGGAAACGTAGAGCAAAGTAAAGAAAGCAGTTTGAGGCGAGGCAAAGCACAGCAGGGGTAGGAAAAGCAAAGCAGAGCAGAGAAGGTAAAGCAAAGCCGTGGCAGGAATACAAAGCAAAGCATAACAAAGGAAAGCGTGGCCTGAAAAACAAAAGAAAACATGGCCAGTGGAGGCAAAGCAGAGCAAGACAAAGCAAAGCAAAGCAAAGTGAAGTAGCACGAGGAAAAGCAAAGCATTGCCAGGAAAGACAAAGCAAACAAAGCAAAGCAAAGCAATCTGAGGCAAAGCACAGCAGGGGCAGGAACAGCAGAGGAAAGTAGAGAAGGAAAACCAAAAGTGTGCCCGGAAGAGCAGAGCAGAGCAAAGCAAAGCAGAGCAAGGAAAAACAAAGAGAAGCGAAGCAAATGTAAGGAGCTGGCGGCCAGCCCTCCTGCCGGTTCCCAGTGTCTGCGGGGCAAAGACCGCAAGGCCCTCATGCCGGGTAGAGCTGGCGGCCAGACTCGGACGGTGGCTGTACCCTGCTCGCCCGCTCCCCGGCCTCCCTGACACCTCATAGTCCGCCGTGACAGCGGGCAAGAACCATGTCTTGCTTTACCTGGTTTTATCTTTATTTATTTATTTATTTATTTATTTATTTATTTATTTATTTATTGTTGGCTTCCATCCAATGTAGTTGTGGGAATCATGTAGTTACTTACCGTCGTTGAAAACCTCACCCAACGCCGTCCCCAGACGAATAGCAGTGGGGCCCGCCTAGCGGCAGGCCACACGGCTGGGGCCACAGAACTGACCATGTCGGGTGGCCGGGCCTGCTGCCCCCACCCTCGAGTTGCGAGGGGACAGTGTCCAGGCTGCGGGGAGGCCCAGCTGTGTGTCTGAGGGTTTATGCGTTCCGAAATATACCGATAGCCTCATCGGCAAAATCGTCGGGACGGTCTGCAAAGGAAGCCTAGCGCAGCACAGGAGAGCAGAGAAATGAAGAGGAAAGCAGAGCAAGGCAAAGCAAAGCAGTGCAAACTGGTACAAGGAAAGTCCCAGCAGTGCCAGGAAACGTAGAGCAAAGTAAAGAAAGCAGTTGGAGGCAAGGCAAAGCAGAGCAGAGAAAGTAAAGCCTAGAGGTGCCAGGAATACAAAGCGAAGCGAAGCAAGACAAAGGAAAGCGTGGCCTGAAAAAGCAAAAGAAAACATGGCCAGTGGAGGCAAAGCAGTGCAAGGCAAAGCAAAGCAGTGCAAACTTGTACAAGCAAAGTCCCAGCAGGGCCAGGAAACGTAGAGCAAAGTAACGAAAGCAGTTTGAGGCAAGGCAAAGCACAGCAGGGGTAGGAAAAGCAGAGCAGAGAAAGTAAAACCAAGAGGCGCCAGGAATACAAAGCGAAGCAAGACAAAGGAAAGCGTGGCCTGAAAAAGCATGGCCAGGAAAGGCAACGCAGAGCAAGGCAAAGCAAAGCAGTGCAAACGCGTACAAGGAAAGTCCCAGCAGTGCCAGGAAACGTAGAGCAACGTAAAGAAAACAGTTTGAGGCAAGGCAAAGCAGAGCAGAGAAAGTAAAACCTAGAGGTGCCAGGAATACAAAGCGAAGTGAAGCAAGACAAAGGAAAGCGTGGCCTGAAAAAGCAAAAGAAAACATGGCCAGTGGAGGCAAAGCAGTGCAAGGCAAAGCAAAGCAGTGCAAACTTGTACAAGGAAAGTCCCAGCAGGGCCAGGAAACGTAGAGCAAAGTAACGAAAGCAGTTTGAGGCAAGGCAAAGCAGAGCAGGGGTAGGAAAAGCAGAGCAGAGCAGGGAAAGTAAAACCAAGAGGTGCCAGGAATACGAAGCGAAGCAAGACAAAGGAAAGCGTGGCCCGAAAAAGCATGGCCAGGAAAGGCAACGCAGAGCAAGGCAAAGCAAAGCAGTGCAAACTTGTACAAGGAAAGTCCCAGCAGTGCCAGGAAACGTAGAGCAAAGTAACGAAAGCAGTTGGAGGCAAGGCAAAGCAGAGCAGGGGTAGGAAAAGCAAAGCGGAGCAGAGAAGGTAAAGCAAAGCCGTGGCAGGAATACAAAGCAAAGCAAGACAAAGGAAAGCGTGGCCTGAAAAGCAAAAGAAAACATGGCCAGTGGAGGCAAAGCCGAGCAAGGCAAAGCAAAGCCCTGCTAGGGAAAAGAATGCGGCATAAGGAAAAGAAATGACAAGCAGGGCCAGGGAAAGCAAAGCGCGGCCAGGAAAACCAAAGCAAAGAGGTCCAAAAATAAAACAAAGCAATGCAATGAATGTGTAACTATATTAAAAAAACAAACAAACAAACAAAAAAAACGCAAAAAAAAGACCAAGCAAAGCAGAGCCAGGAAAAGCAAAGTAAAGCGTGTCCAGGAAAGGCAAAGCAGTGCAAGGCAGAGCAAAGCAAAGGAAAGTAGCACAAGGAAAAGCAAAGCAGTACCAGGAAATGTAGAGCAAAAGAAAGAAAGCAGTTAGAGGAGGCAAGGCAAAGCACAGCAGGCGTAGGAAAAGCAAAGCAGAGCAGAGAAGGTAAAGCAAAGCCGTGGCAGGAATACAAAGCGAAGCAAAACAAAGGAAAGCGTGGCCTGAAAAAGCATGGCCCGGAAAGGCAACCCAGAGCAAGGCAAAGCAAAGCAGTGCAAACTGGTACAAGGAAAGTCTCAGCAGTGCCAGGAAACGTAGAGCAAAGTAAAGAAAGCAGTTTGAGGCGAGGCAAAGCACAGCAGGGGTAGGAAAAGCAAAGCAGAGCAGAGAAGGTAAAACAAAGCCGTGGCAGGAATACAAAGCAAAGCAAAACAAAGGAAAGCGTGGCCTGAAAAACAAAAGAAAACATGGCCAGTGGAGGCAAAGCAGAGCAAGACAAAGCAAAGCAAAGCAAAGTGAAGTAGCACGAGGAAAAGCAAAGCATTGCCAGGAAAGACAAAGCAAACAAAGCAAAGCAAAGCAATCTGAGGCAAAGCAAAGCAAAGCAGGGGCAGGAACAGCAGAGGAAAGTAGAGAAGGAAAACCAAAAGTGTGCCCGGAAGACCAGAGCAGAGCAAAGCAAAGCAGAGCAAGGAAAAAGAAAGAGAAGCGAAGCAAATGTAAGGAGCTGGCGGCCAGCCCTCCTGCCAGTTCCCAGTGTCTGCGGGGCAAAGACCGCAGGGCCCTCATGCCGGGTAGAGCTGGCGGCCAGACTCGGACGGTGGCTGTACCCTGTTCGCCCGCTCCCCGGCCTCCCTGACACCTCATAGTCCGCCGTGACAGCGGGCAAGAACCATGTCTTGCTTTACCTGGTTTTATATTTATTTATTTATTTATTTATTTATATTTTTATTTATTCTTGCCTTCCATCAACTGTAGTTGTGGGAATCATGTAGTTACTTACCGTCGTTGAAAACCTCACCCAACGCCGTCCCCAGACGAATAGCAGTGGGGCCCGCCTAGCGGCAGGCCACACGGCTGGGGCCACAGAACTGACCATGTCGGGTGGCCGGGCCTGCTGCCCCCACCCTCGAGTTGCGAGGGGACAGTGTCCGGGCTGCGGGGAGGCCCAGCTGTGTGTCTGAGGGTTTATGCGTTCCTAAATATACCGATCGCCTCATCGGCAAAATCGTCGGGACGGTCTGCAAAGGAAGCCTAGCGCAGCACAGGAGAGCAGAGCAATGAAGAGGAAAGCCGAGCAAGGCAAAGCAAAGCCCTGCTAGGGAAAAGAATGCGGCATAATGAAAAGAAATGACAGGCAGGGCCAGGGAAAGCAAACGCGGCCAGGAAAACCAAAGCAAAAAGGTCCAAAAATAAAACAAAGCAATAAAATGAATATGTATCTATATTAACAAAAAAAAAAAAAGAAAAAAAAAAGAAACAACAACAACAAAAAAAATAAAAGTAATCTGAGGCAAACCAATCTGAGGCAAAGGAAAGCAAAGCAGAGGCAAAAACAGCAGAGGAAAGCAGAGAAGGAAAAGCAAAACTGTGCCCGGTAGAGCAGAGCAAAGCAAAGCAGAGCAAGGAAAAACAAAGAGAAGCGAAGCAAATGTAAGGAGCTGGCGGCCAGCACTCCTGCCGGTTCCCAGTGTCTGCGGGGCAAAGACCGCAGGGCCCTCATGCTGGGTAGAGCTGGTGGCCAGACTCGGACGGTGGCTGTACCCTGCTCGCCCGCTCCCCGGCCTCCCTGAACCCTCATAGTCCGCCGTGACAGTGGGCAAGAACCATGTCTTGCTTTACCTTTTTTTTTTTTTTCTTTTTTCTTTTTTCCCTGCATTTATTTATTTATTTATTGTTGCCTTCCATCCAATGTAGTTGTGGGAATCACATATTTACTGATCGTCGTTCAAAACCTCACCCAACGCCGTCCCCAGACGGGTAGCAGTGGGGCCCGCCTAGCAGCAGGACACACGGCTGGGGCCACAGAACTGACCGTGTCGGGTGGCTGGGCCTGCTGCCCCCACCCTCGAGTTGCGAGGGGACAGTGTCCGGGCTGCGGGGAGGCCCAGCAGTGTGTCTGAGGGTTTATGCGTTCCGAAATATACCGATAGCCTCATCGGCAAAATCGTCGGGACGGTCTGCAAAGGAAGCCTAGCGCAGCACAGGAGAGCAGAGCAATGAAGAGGAAAGCCGAGCAAGGCAAAGCAAAGCAGTGCAAACTTGTACAAGGAAAGTCCCAGCAGTGCCAGGAAAGGTAGAGCAAAGTAACGAAAGCGGTTTGAGGAGGCAAGGCAAAGCACAGCAGGCGTAGGAAAAGCAAAGCAGAGCAGAGAAGGTAAAACCAAGAGGCGCCAGGAATACGAAGCAAAGGAAAACAAAGGAAAGCATGGCCTGAAAAAGCATGGCCAGGAAAGGCAAAGCAGAGCAAGGCAAAGCAAAGCAGTGTAAACTGGTACAAGGAAAGTCCCAGCAGTGCCAGGAAAGGTAGAGCAAAGTAACGAAAGCAGTTTGAGGCAAGGCAAAGCACAGCAGGGGTAGGAAAAGCAAAGCAGAGCAGAGAAGGTAAAGCAAAGCCGTGGCAGGAATACAAAGCAAAGGAAAACAAAGGAAAGCATGGCCTGAAAAAGCATGGCCAGGAAAGGCAACGCAGAGCAAGGCAAAGGAAAGCAGTGCAAACTGGCACAAGGAAAGCCCCAGCAGTGCCAGGAAACGTAGAGCAAAGTAACGAAAGCAGTTTGAGGCGAGGCAAAGCACAGCAGGGGTAGGAAAAGCAAAGCAGAGCAGAGAAAGTAAAACCAAGAGGTGCCAGGCATACGAAGCAAAGGAAAACAAAGGAAAGCATGGCCTGAAAAAGCATGGCCAGGAAAGGCAACGCAGAGCAAGGCAAAGCAAAGCAGTGCAAACTCGTACAAGGAAAGTCCCAGCAGTGCCAGGAAAGGTAGAGCAAAGTAACGAAAGCAGTTGGAGGCGAGGCAAAGCACAGCAGGGGTAGGAAAAGCAAAGCAGAGCAGAGAAGGTAAAGCAAAGCCGTGGCAGGAATACAAAGCGAAGCAAAACAACGGAAAGCATGGCCTGAAAAAGCATGGCCAGGAAAGGCAACGCAGAGCAAGGCAAAGCAAAGCAGTGCAAACTCGAACAAGGAAAGTCCCAGCAGTGCCAGGAAACGTAGAGCAAAGTAAAGAAAGCAGTTGGAGGCAAGGCAAAGCAGAGCAGAGAAAGTAAAACCAAGAGGTGCCAGGAATACAAAGCGAAGCGAAGCAAGACAAAGGAAAGCGTGGCCTGAAAAAGCAAAAGAAAACATGGCCAGTGGAGGCAAAGCAGTGCAAGGCAAAGCAAAGCAGTGCAAACTTGTACAAGGAAAGTCCCAGCAGGGCCAGGAAACGTAGAGCAAAGTAACGAAAGCAGTTTGAGGCAAGGCAAAGCACAGCAGGTATAGGACAAGCAGAGCAGAGAAAGTAAAACCAAGAGGTGCCAGGAATACAAAGCGAAGCAAGACAAAGGAAAGCGTGGCCTGAAAAAGCATGGCCAGGAAAGGCAACGCAGAGCAAGGCAAAGCGAAGCAGTGCAAACTTGTACAAGGAAAGTCCCAGCAGTGCCAGGAAACATAGAGCAAAGTAACAGGGGAAGTAAGAGGATTGATAGTGAGGCAAGGACCGCAGTAGGTGTGCTTGGGGCTTTGCTAGTGTATCATTGTTTTATGTGGTTAGAGGAGTTGGGGGGAAGGGTAATTGTTGAGTGGTATGCGAGGCGTAGGTAGAAGAAGAGGCTGAGCAGTGATAGCATGGCAATTGCCATGGCTGCTGGTGTTATTTCCTGTTTAGTTAGTTCTTGGATGATAAGTCACTTTGGTATAAAGCCTGTTAATGGGGGGAGGCCTGCTAGGGATAAAAGTACTAGTATTAGGGTGGCGTTTAGCACTGGGGTTTTTGTTCATGAGGTTGTGATCATGGATAGGTTAAGGGCTTTGATTTTGTTAAGGGCTAGGAATACGGCTGATGTTATGATTGTGTATAGGTAGAAGGTAAGTAAGGCCAATTTGGGGCTGTAAACTAGGATGATGGCGATTCAGCCTAAGTGGGAGATGGACGAGAAGGCTAGGATTTTGCGTGTTTGTGTTTGGTTCAGTCCTATTCAGCCTCCTAGTGCTGTTGAGGCTAGGGCCATGGCGGTGAGTAGAGCTGGGTCGAGGGATTTGGATGTTAGTAGGAGCAGGGTTAGTGGGGGGAATTTTATGAGGGTCGAGAGTAGCAGGGCTGTTATTAGTGGCGATCCTTGTAGTACTTCTGGGAATCAGAAGTGAAATGGCACTAGGCCCAGTTTAATAGCGATTGCTGCTGTCAGTAGTAGACAGGAGGTTGGGTGGTTTATTTGTGTGATGTCTCATTGGCCGGTGACTCAGGCATTGGTTATGCTAGAGAATAGGACCAGGGCGGAAGCAGCTGCTTGGGTTAGGAAGTATTTCGTTGCGGCTTCTACTGCTCGTGGGTGGTGGGATTTGGCAATTAGGGGAATGATGGCTAGTGCGTTGATCTCCAGTCCTGTCCAGGCCAGAACTCAGTGGTTGCTGGAAATTGTGATTGTGGTGCCCAAGATGAGGCTGAAGGTTATGATTGGGGTCGCGTAAGGGTTCATTAGTAGAGGAGGGGGTTAAACCATCATTTTCGGGGTATGGGCCCGATAGCTTGATTAGCTGACTCTACTAGAAAATAATATAAGGGAAGTATGGAGAATTTTGATTTCTCTTGTGTGGGTTCAATTCCTACTTTTCTAAGGTCAACAGGAAATGAGAGGGCTGTTATACCTCTATGTTCACTTTATCATAGTGACCCTTTGTAGTTCAGGCACATTTCCTTATGTAAGGAGGTAGGCCTGCATAGCAGATAGGTATGCTGATGTGTCAGAGGCACAGAGCTAGTGTGAGGGGTAGGAAGTTTTTTCATAGTAGGTGCATTAGTTGGTCATATCGGAATCGTGGGTATGAAGCTCGGACCCATAAGAAACCAGAAGATAGTAGGAGGACTTTTGTGGCTAGGATGACGGGGAATAGTTCTGTGGGTGGCCCTAGGGCGCTTGGGTTTAGGAATATGATGGCTGTAAGTGTATTTATTAGCATAATGTTTGCATATTCAGCTAGGAAGAATAAGGCGAAGGGTCCTGCGGCGTATTCAACGTTAAACCCTGAGACTAGCTCAGATTCACCCTCTGTGAGGTCAAAAGGAGCTCGGTTTGTCTCTGCTAGGGTGGATACGTATCATATTATTGCTAGGGGTCATGAGGAGAAAATGAAGTATAGAGGCTCCTGTGCGACGGCAAAGGAGCTGAGTGTGTAGCTTCCGCTTAGTATGATTATTGATAGCAGGATTATGGCCAGTGTCACTTCGTATGAAATGGTCTGTGCTACTGCCCGTAGGGCTCCGATTAGTGCGTATTTTGAGTTCGAGGCTCAGCCTGATCATAGGACTGAGTAGACGGCTAGGCTTGACATGGCTATTAGGAAGAGAACTCCGAGGTTTAGATCTGCTAGGGGAAATGGGAGTGGTAGTGGTGCTCAAGTGGTGAGGGCTAGGACAAGGGCTAGTATTGGTATCAGAATGAATAGAAGTGGGGAAGAGGTAGAGGGTCGGATGGGCTCTTTGGTAAATAGTTTCAGTCCGTCCGCAAATGGTTGAAGTAGGCCAAAAGGCCCGACAACTTTAGGGCCTTTGTGGGATTGTATGTAGCTTAGGATTTTCCGTTCTACTAGGGTTAGGAAGGCTACGGCAATCAGGATTGGGATGATGTATAGGAGGGATATAATGAGGCAGCTTAGTGTTGTTATTTGAATCATGGGTGAAGCTAGGGAGAGGATTTGAACCTCTGGGGAAAGGGCTTAAGCCTTCTGCACTTGCCGGGCTCTGCCACTCTAGCTGGTCCTTTTCTAGGATTGAAAGTGGTGGGGGAAGGCCCTCTTCACGGTTTAGTTGGTTTCACTGCTTAGAGGGGGGGGGCGTGCTTGTGGTATTGGCCCCACTTTCCCGGTCCTTTCGTACTGGGGAGAGTGTGTCATAGATAGAAACCGACCTGGATTGCTCCGGTCTGAACTCAGATCACGTAGGACTGTTAATCGTTGAACAAACGAACCCTTAATAGCGGCTGCACCATTAGGATGTCCTGATCCAACATCGAGGTCGTAAACCCCCCTGTCGATATGGGCTCTTGAGGGGGATTGCGCTGTTATCCCTGGGGTAGCTTGGTCCATTAATCAATTATATTGGGTCTGGTCACTGTTAGCACTTTGAGGGGTAGCTCTAGGTAAAGAGGTATGGTCTTGTTTTTGGAGGATTTGTTCTCCTCCAAGGTCGCCCCAACCGAAAAATATCGACCAGGCTCTGCGATGGTAGTGGCCCCAGTGGGGTTGATTGAGGATTCGCGGTGGTCGTTGATTTTTAAGTTCCACAGGGTCTTCTCGTCTTATGTTCACATCCCCGCTTTTGCACGGGGAGATCAATTTCACTGATTATCTGTGAGAGACAGTTAAGACCTCGTTTAGCCATTCATACAAGTCTCGATTTATGGGACAATTGATTGCGCTACCTTTGCACGGTTAGGATACCGCGGCCGTTAAACCTAAGTCACCGGGCAGGCATCACCTTCAATACTTGTTTAATTTGCTGAAGGCTATGTTTTTGGTAAACAGTCGGGCCTTATTAATTTGCCGAGTTCCTTTCACAGATTTTAATCGCTCTTATAGGCGCTCCTGAGTCGGGTTAACAGGGTTAGTTAATACGTGGTCTTGTAGGGGTTTTTGTATCTGTCTAGGTCTGTTAATAATGTTTCTATGTAAGCTTGCGCCGTTAGAGGGGTGTGGCCCTGAGTTACTTATTTTAGCATTAATTCTCCTATATTCATAGGTTGACCTGTTTGTGATAAGGGAATCATCTTATTTTGGTATTTTTAGGTGGTGGAGCTTTGACGCACTCTTTTTTGATGGCTGCTTTAGGGCCCACGGTAGGATCAGTAGTAAGAATTATCCGCTAGTCGAGGTTGTGTCCTTTTTTAATGGAGCTGTCCCTCCATTAAATAGCTCTTAATCATCTCATTAGGGTTCAGGATGTCCGGTAGGGAGGATTAAGGGGGAACTTAGATTCGTTTCACAGGTAACCAGCTATCACCCAGCTCGGTTGGCTTTTCACCTCTACTGACAAGTCATCCCACTCTTTTGCAACAGAGACGGGTTCGCTCTCTTTAACTGCTTGAAAGTAGCTCGCTTGGGTTTCGGGGGGGCAAACTTTAGTTCACTTTGCTTGGTTGTTCTCGCTAAACCATGATGCAAAAGGTACAAGGGTTGATCTTTGCTGTCTGTCGCTTTGATTGTTTCACTGCTATTTCATCTTTCCCTTACGGTACTGGGGTCTCTATCGCGTCTAAGTGTCTTTTCTATCGCCTATACTAAGACTGTAAAATGCTTTAGTTTAATTAGTTTAGTAAATTCTTTAGTTTTGGTGTACTATTTGTGTGGTTGAGCTAGAGGGGGGGCTTCAAGACGATCCGGTCTAGTAGATATCTTTCAGGTGTAAGCTGAGTGCTTTGGTGTTATAGCTACGTCTTGATATTCTAAGTACACCTTCCGGTACACTTACCTTGTTACGACTTACCTCATCTTCAGCGTATTTATGGTATTAGTTATGTGGGATGTGGCTTTTGAGGAGGGTGACGGGCGGTATGTACGTGCCCCAGGGCCGGCTTAAAGTAGGCTCTATTGTCCCACTTTACTGCTAAATCCGCCTTCCAGAAGTGGTTTCACGCTTCTTTCCGTGTGCCCTATGAATAGGGAATGTAGCCCATTTCTTCCACTCCATAGGCTATACCTTGACCTGTCTTATTAGCGGGGTGCTATTGTGTCCACTGTTGTGCTCTCATTCGAGGTGGGCTGGCGACGGCGGTATGTAGGCTGTGTTGGCAAGGGGTGGTTGGGTTAATCGGGGATTATCGATTGTAGAACAGGCTCCTCTAGGTGGGTTTGGGGCACCGCCAAGTCCTTAGAGTTTTAAGCGTTTGTGCTCGTAGTTCTCTGGCGGATACTTCGGTAAAGTAAGTATCAAGATTTAGGGCCAGGCATAGTGGGGTATCTAATCCCAGTTTGGGCCCTGGCTTTCGTGGGTTTAAATCAGTCGTTAGTTCCTAAGATCATCTTAATGGTGTGTTTAGGTGCATCTTGGGCTTATGACAGCTCAGTTGCATTTTGATCTTAGTTAGCTAGGATAGGCATTTTACCACTCTTTACGCCGTGTCAATAGGACGGTTGATTTGGGTTTCTTGTATGACCGCGGTGGCTGGCACAAGATTTACCAACCCTTGAAGTTAGGCTGTTGCTATAACTAAGTCAAGTTTGCACTCATTGCTTAATGTTAATTACTGCTGAATACCCGTGGGGGCGTGGCTTAGCGAGGCGTCTTGGGCTACTACTTGGGTGTGCCTGATACCCGCTCCTCAAGGCCTGTATGGGGGTAGGTGGTCGAGGGCGTTTACACTGGGGCGCGGATACTTGCATGTATATATTTAGCAAAAACCAACCGTAAGGTTAGGACTAAGTCTTTTGTCCGCAGGCATGTTTTATGCCATCTTGGCAACTTCAGTGCCATGCTTTGTGTTAAGCTATGTGGACGGGGGTGTGGTTAGCTGATAGTTGAGTGGTGAGTGAGAGTGAAGTATATGAAATTATCGCTTGTGTTTACTATTTTTAGTACTGGAGTTTCTCTAAGTCCTAGGACTAGGAGGAAATGGTGTTTCATAGTGTGTAGGCGTCGGGATAGTCCGAGTATCGTCGGGGTATTCCTGCTAGGCCTAGGAAGTGCTGGGGGAAGAACGTTAGGTTTACTCCTGTAAATATTACCCCGAAGTGGGCTTTTGCTCATGTTTGGTGTAGGGTAAACCCAGTGAGTAGTGGGAATCAGTGAGTAAATCCTGCTAGAATGGCAAAGACGGCGCCTATGGATAGGACGTAGTGGAAGTGGACACTATTTGTCTGATCCGTACTAATTACCGCCATCCTACTCCTTCTATCACTCCCCGTACTCGCCGCCGGTATTACAATATTACTAACTGATCGAAACCTAAACACCACATTCTTCGACCCCGCTGGAGGAGGAGACCCAATCCTGTACCAACACCTATTCTGATTCTTCGGACACCCAGAAGTCTATATTCTGATCCTACCGGGGTTCGGAATCATCTCACACGTAGTCACGTACTACTCAGGCAAAAAGGAGCCCTTCGGCTACATGGGAATAGTCTGAGCCATACTATCCATCGGCTTCCTAGGATTCATCGTCTGAGCTCACCACATGTTTACAGTAGGAATAGACGTTGATACCCGAGCCTACTTTACATCAGCCACTATAATCATTGCCATCCCTACCGGAATCAAAGTATTTAGCTGACTAGCCACCCTGCACGGAGGAACAATCAAATGAGACCCCCCCAATACTATGAGCTCTAGGATTTATCTTCCTATTTACCATCGGAGGATTAACAGGAATCGTTCTTGCAAACTCTTCCCTAGACATCGCCCTGCATGACACGTACTACGTAGTTGCCCACTTCCACTACGTCCTATCCATAGGCGCCGTCTTTGCCATTCTAGCAGGATTTACTCACTGATTCCCACTACTCACTGGGTTTACCCTACACCAAACATGAGCAAAAGCCCACTTCGGGGTAATATTTACAAGAGTAAACCTAACGTTCTTCCCCCAGCACTTCCTAGGCCTAGCAGGAATACCCCGACGATACTCGGACTATCCCGACGCCTACACACTATGAAACACCATTTCCTCCATCGGCTCCCTAATCTCAATAGTAGCCGTAATCATACTAATATTCATCATCTGAGAAGCCTTTCCGGCCAAACGAAAAGTCCTACAACCAGAACTAACTACCACAAACGTTGAATGAATCCACGGCTGCCCTCCCCCATACCATACTTTCGAGGAACCGGCCTTCGTCCAAGTACAAGAAAGGAAGGAATCGAACCCTCACATGCTGGTTTCAAGCCAACTGCATTAACCGCTCATGCTTCTTTCTTATGAGACGTTAGTAAACCAATTACATAGCCTTGTCAAGACTAAATCACAGGTAAAAATCCTGTACATCTCATGTGGCCAACCACTCCCAACTAGGATTCCAAGACGCCTCATCACCCATCATAGAAGAACTCGTTGAATTCCACGACCACGCCCTAATCGTTGCCCTAGCTATCTGCAGCCTAGTTCTCTACCTTTTAGCCCACATACTAACAGAAAAACTCTCGTCCAATGCTGTAGACGCCCAAGAAGTAGAGCTGATCTGGACAATCCTACCTGCTATCGTCCTGGTACTCCTCGCCCTCCCATCCCTACAAATCCTCTACATAATGGACAAAATCGATGAACCAGACCTCACCCTAAAAGCCATCGGCCACCAATGATACTGAAGCTACGAATACACAGACTTCAAAGACCTATCATTCGACTCCTACATAGTGCCCACCCCAGACTTACCCAACGGCCACTTCCGACTGCTAGAAGTTGACCACCGCGTAGTTATCCCAATAGAATCCCCCATCCGCGTGATCATTACTGCAGGAGACGTACTCCACTCCTGAGCAGTCCCAACGCTCGGAGTTAAAACAGACGCAATCCCAGGCCGACTAAACCAAACTTCATTCATTACCACCCGGCCTGGGATTTTTTACGGACAATGCTCAGAAATTTGCGGGGCTAATCACAGCTACATACCCATTGTAGTAGAATCAACCCCACTCCCACATTTCGAGGCCTGATCGTCCCTTCTATCATCATCCTAATCATTAAGAAGCTATGCAACAGCACTAGCCTTTTAAGCTAGCCAAAGAGGGACTTCCCCCTCCTTAATGATATGCCACAGCTTAACCCCGCACCATGATTTTCAATCATAATTATAACCTGATTAACCCTAGCACTCCTCATCCAACCAAAACTACTAGCCTTCACCACAACCAACCCCCCATCAAATAAAACCTCCCTCACTACCAAACCCACACCATGATCCTGACCATGAACCTAAGCTTCTTTGACCAATTTTCCAGCCCCAATCTATTCGGCATCCCCTTAATCCTACTATCCCTACTCTTCCCAGCCCTACTATTCCCGTCCCCAAACAACCGATGAATCAACAACCGCCTTTCTACTATCCAAACATGACTCCTTCACCTAATCACAAAACAACTAATAGTCCCACTCAACAAAAATGGCCACAAATGAGCCATAATATTTACATCCCTAATAATCATACTTCTTACAATCAACCTTCTAGGCCTCCTTCCATATACATTCACCCCAACCACCCAACTATCTATGAACATAGCCCTAGCCTTCCCACTATGGCTCGCCACACTACTAACAGGCCTACGAAACCAACCATCAGCCTCTTTAGCCCACCTATTACCCGAAGGTACCCCTACACCCCTAATCCCCGCACTAATCCTGATCGAAACAACCAGCCTACTAATCCGCCCCCTAGCCCTCGGAGTCCGCCTTACAGCCAACCTTACAGCAGGACACTTACTCATCCAACTCATCTCTACAGCCTCCATTGCATTAATACCCACCCTTCCTGCAGTATCCATCCTAACAATAATCATCCTACTACTCCTAACCATCCTAGAAGTAGCAGTAGCCATAATCCAGGCCTACGTCTTCGTGCTCCTTCTAAGCCTATACTTACAAGAAAACATCTAATGGCACACCAAGCACACTCATACCACATAGTTGACCCAAGCCCTTGACCAATCTTCGGGGCAGCCGCCGCCCTACTCACAACCTCAGGATTAATCATGTGATTCCACTACAACTCATCCATACTACTAACCCTAGGCCTCATCTCAATACTCCTAGTAATACTCCAATGATGACGAGACATTGTACGAGAAAGCACCTTCCAAGGCCATCACACTCCCACAGTCCAAAAAGGCCTACGATACGGCATAATCCTTTTCATCACATCCGAAGCATTCTTCTTCTTAGGGTTCTTCTGAGCGTTCTTCCACTCGAGCCTGGCCCCAACCCCAGAACTAGGAGGCCAATGACCCCCAACAGGAATTAAACCACTCAACCCGATAGAAGTCCCCCTACTAAACACAGCCATCCTACTAGCCTCAGGCGTTACCGTAACGTGAGCCCATCACAGCATCACAGAAGGAAACCGAAAACACGCCATCCACGCCCTAACCCTAACGATCCTCCTGGGATTCTACTTCACAGCCCTACAAGCAATAGAATACCACGAAGCCCCATTCTCAATCGCCGATAGCGTCTACGGATCTACCTTCTTCGTTGCCACTGGATTCCACGGACTCCACGTAATCATCGGATCCTCCTTCCTGACCGTCTGCCTCTTCCGACTGATCAAGTTCCACTTTACATCAGACCACCACTTCGGATTCGAGGCAGCAGCCTGATACTGACACTTCGTAGACGTCATCTGACTATTCCTCTACATAACCATCTACTGATGAGGATCTTGCTCTTCTAGTATATTAATTACAATTGACTTCCAATCTCTAGAATCTGGTATAAACCCAGAGGAGAGCAATGAACGCACTCATGTTCATATTCGCCCTATCATCAATCCTAAGCGCCGCCCTAACCGCATTAAACTTCTGACTCGCCCAAATAAACCCCGACTCAGAGAAACTCTCACCGTACGAATGTGGATTCGACCCACTTGGATCTGCTCGATTACCATTCTCAGTCCGATTCTTCCTCAGTAGCCATCCTGTTCATCCTATTCGACCTAGAAATCGCCCTCCTACTCCCCCTGCCATGAGCCGTCCAACTCCAATCCCCCCTAATGACCCTCACCTGAACTGTAGCGATCCTCCTTCTCCTAACACTCGGACTGGCCTACGAGTGAATTCAAGGGGGCCTAGAATGAGCAGAATAACAGAAAGTTAGTCTAACCAAAAAGATAGCTGGTTTCGACCCAGCAGATTACAGCCAACCCTGTAACTTTCTTATGTCGCCCCTACATTTAAGCTTCTACTCAGCCTTCATTTTCAGCGGACTAGGACTAGCCTTCCACCGAACCCACCTAGTATCCGCCCTACTATGCCTTGAAAGCATAATATTATCGATATTCGTAGGCCTATCAATATGATCCATCGAAAACCAAGTCTCCTCATTCACCATGGTACCAATTCTCATGCTAACCTTCTCAGCGTGTGAGGCGGGCACAGGCCTGGCCATCCTAGTAGCCTCCACCCGCACACATGGCTCCGACCATCTACACAACCTAAACCTCCTGCAATGCTAAAAATCATCCTACCCACAATCATACTTCTTCCAACAGCCCTGCTGTCTCCACCAAAATTTCTATGGACTAACACCACCTTATACAGCCTCCTAATCGCTGCCCTAAGCCTACAGTGATTAATCCCAACCTACTACCCCTACAAATTTTTATCCAACTGAACAGGAATTGACCAAATCTCATCCCCCCTCCTAGTACTATCCTGCTGACTACTCCCACTCATAATCATAGCAAGCCAAAACCACCTGCAACAAGAACCCCTACAACGCAAACGAATCTTTATCTCAACCTTAGTCGCAGTCCAGCCATTCATCCTACTAGCCTTTTCCACCACAGAACTAGCACTATTTTACATCTCATTTGAAGCAACCCTCATTCCCACCCTAATCTTAATCACCCGATGGGGGAACCAACCAGAACGCCTAAGCGCTGGCATCTACCTGCTATTCTACACGCCAGTAAGCTCTCTACCCCTGCTAATCACAATCATACACCTATACGTGAAAATTGGCACCCTGCACCTGCCAACCCTACAACTAACCCACCCAACCCTATCCACCTCATGGACAGGAATACTATCAGGTCTAGCACTGCTCATAGCATTCATAGTAAAAGCCCCACTATACGGCCTACACCTCTGACTGCCAAAAGCCCACGTAGAAGCACCCATCGCAGGCTCAATACTCCTCGCCGCCCTACTACTAAAGCTAGGAGGATACGGAATTATACGAGTCACTCTATTTATGGGCCCACTGTCCAACCTCCTGCACTACCCCTTCCTAACCCTGGCCCTATGAGGCGCCCTAATGACTAGCTCAATCTGCCTACGACAGACAGACCTAAAATCACTAATCGCTTATTCATCCGTTAGCCACATAGGCCTAGTTATCGCCGCAGGAATAATCCAAACCCACTGATCATTCTCAGGGGCAATGATCCTAATAATTTCCCATGGACTAACTTCCTCCATACTATTCTGCCTAGCCAACACAAACTATGAACGTACGCACAGCCGAATTCTACTACTCACACGAGGCCTACAACCTCTCCTACCACTCATAGCTACCTGATGATTGCTGGCCAATCTAACAAACATAGCCTTACCCCCAACAACAAACCTCATAGCAGAGCTAACCATTATAATCACCTTATTCAACTGATCTGCCTTCACGATCATCCTAACAGGAATCGCAACCCTACTAACCGCCTCCTACACCTTATTCATACTACTAATGACCCAACGAGGCTCAATCCCCTCCCACATCACATCTATGCAAAACTCAACCACGCGAGAACACCTGCTCATAACACTCCACATTATCCCAATATTCCTCCTAATCCTCAAACCCGAACTGATCTCCGGAATCCCCTCATGCAAGTATAGTTTAAACCAAACATTAGACTGTGATTCTAAGAATAGAAGTTCAAACCTTCTTACCTGCCGAGGGGAGGGTTTAACCAACAAGAGCTGCTAACTCTTACATCTGAGCCTAAAACCTCAGCCCCCTTACTTTTAAAGGATAACAGCAATCCACTGGTCTTAGGAACCACCCATCTTGGTGCAAATCCAAGTAAAAGGAGTGAACCCCACACTACTAATCAACTCCCTCACACTACTCACGCTGACAATCCTCCTAACCCCAATCATCCTGCCATTTCTATTTAAAAACTTTAAAAACACCCCACAAGCCACCACCCGCGCTGTTAAAACCGCATTCCTAATTAGCCTAGCCCCTACAACCGCATTCATCTACTCGGGAGTAGAATCTGTCACCTGCCACTGGGAGTGAAAATTCATTATAAACTTTAAAATCCCCCTGAGCCTAAAAATAGACCAATACTCAATAACATTTCTTCCAATCGCCCTATTTGTAACATGATCAATCCTACAATTCGCCATATGATACATGGCCTCAGAGCCATACGTAACAAAATTTTTCACCTACCTACTGACATTCCTAGTCGCCATACTCCTCCTAACAACCGCAAACAACATATTCCTCCTATTCGTAGGCTGGGAAGGAGTACGAATCATGTCCTTCCTTCTCATCGGCTGATGACAAGGCCGAGCAGATGCCAACACCGCCGCCCTACAAGCCGTAATCTACAACCGAATCGGAGACATCGGACTGATCCTGAGCATAGCATGACTAGCTTCAACATTCAGCACCTGAGAGATCCAACAAGCCGTACACCCCCACCAAACCCCAATCCTCCCCCTCATAGGATTAATCCTCGCAGCCGCAGGAAAATCCGCCCAATTTGGACTCCACCCATGACTGCCCGCAGCAATAGAAGGCCCCACCCCAGTATCAGCCCTACTGCACTCCAGTACCATAGTAGTAGCCGGAATCTTCCTGCTCATCCGCATGCACCCCCTGCTAGCCACCAACCAGACAGCCCTAACTGCCTGCCTATGCCTAGGTGCTCTATCAACCCTATTCGCTGCCACATGCGCCCTAACCCAAAATGACATCAAAAAAATCATTGCTTTCTCAACATCCAGCCAACTAGGACTAATAATAGTCACTATCGGACTAAACCTCCCACAACTAGCCTTCCTACACATCTCAACCCATGCCTTCTTTAAAGCCATACTATTCCTATGCTCAGGGTCTATCATCCACAACCTAAACGGAGAACAAGATATCCGAAAGATAGGAGGCCTACAGAAAATACTCCCAGTCACTACTTCCTGCCTAACCATCGGAAACCTGGCGCTGATAGGAACCCCATTCCTAGCCGGATTCTACTCAAAAGACCTCATCATCGAAAGCTTAAACACATCATACCTAAATACTTGAGCCCTACTCCTAACCCTTATAGCCACAGCATTCACCGCAACCTACAGCATCCGCATAACCATCCTAGTCCAAGCTGGACAAACCCGAATCCCCCCAATAGTATCAATAAACGAAAACATCCCACTAATCACCGCCCCCCTAACCCGACTCGCCCTAGGCAGCATTACAGCAGGAATAATCATTACCTCTTTCATCACACCAACCAAAACCCCCCCAATAACCATACCCCTTATCACCAAAACCGCTGCCATCCTCATAACAATCCTAGGAATCATCCTAGCCCTAGAACTATCGAACATAACACACACCCTCACTCACCCCAAACCAAACCCCCTCATAAACTTCTCCTCTGCATTAGGGTACTTCAACCCCCTAGTACACCGATTCTTCTCCAAAAACCTACTAGAAAAGGGACAAAACATTGCCCTACACTTGATCGACCTCTCCTGACTCGAAAAAATAGGGCCAGAGGGCCTTGCTGAACTACAAGTAGCCGCAAGCAAAGCCGCAACCTCAATACACACAGGGCTAATTAAGGCCTACCTAGGATCCTTCGCCCTCTCCATCCTGGTAATAATCCTAATAACACACAGACTCACTAATGGCCCCTAACATCCGCAAATCCCATCCCCTACTAAAAATAATCAACAACTCCCTAATCGACCTACCCGTCCCCTCCAACATCTCTGCCTGATGAAACTTCGGCTCCCTTCTAGCCATCTGCTTAGCCACACAAATCCTAACAGGCCTGCTACTAGCCATACACTACACCGCAGACACTTCACTCGCCTTCTCCTCAGTAGCTCACACATGCCGAGACGTCCAGTACGGATGGCTCATCCGCAACCTCCACGCCAACGGTGCTTCGCTCTTCTTTATCTGCATCTACTTACACATCGGACGAGGCCTCTACTACGGCTCCTACCTATACAAAGAAACCTGAAACACAGGAGTAATCCTCCTACTCACCCTAATAGCAACTGCCTTCGTAGGGTATGTCCTACCATGAGGACAAATGTCATTCTGAGGGGCCACCGTAATCACCAACCTATTCTCAGCCATCCCGTACATTGGGCAAACTCTAGTAGAATGAGCCTGAGGAGGATTCTCAGTAGACAATCCAACCTTAACCCGATTCTTCGCCATCCACTTCCTACTGCCCTTCCTAATTGCAGGAATCACCCTAGTCCACCTAACCTTCCTACACGAATCAGGCTCAAATAACCCACTAGGAATCTTATCGGACTGCGACAAAATCCCATTCCACCCATACTTCTCCATTAAAGACAGCTTAGGGCTTACCCTAATAATCACCCCTCTAATAGCACTAGCCCTATTTTCACCGAACCTCCTGGTTCTTGGAATCCTAGTTGGGAGTGGTTGGCCACATGAGATGTACAGGATTTTTACCTGTGATTTAGTCTTGACAAGGCTATGTAATTGGTTTACTAACGTCTCATAAGAAAGAAGCATGAGCGGTTAATGCAGTTGGCTTGAAACCCATCCCCAGTGGTGCAAGTGCACTCTCTGAACTCACTGAAGTGCATCCCCAGTGGTGCCAGTGCACTCTCTGCACTCACTGCACTGCATCCCCAGTGGTGCCAGTGCAATCTCTGGACTCACTGCAGAGCATCCCCAGTGGTGCCAGTGCACTCTGTGGACTCACTGTAGTGCATCCCCAGTGGTGCCAGTGCACTCTCTGGAGTCACTGCACTGCATCCCCAGTGGTGCCAGTGCAATCTCTGGACTCAGTGCACTGCATCCCCAGTGGTGCCAGTGCACTCTCTGGACTCACTGCACTGCAGCCCCAGTGGTGCCAGTGCACTCTCTGGACTCACTGCAGTGCATCCCCAGTGGTGCCAGTGCACTCTCTGGACACACTGCACTGCAGCCCCAGTGGTGCCAGTGCACTCTCTGGACTCACTGCAGTGCATCCCCAGTGGTGCCAGTGCACTCTCTGGACTCACTGCACTCCATCCCCACTGGTGCCAGTGCACTCTCTGGACTCACTGCACTGCATCCCCAGTGGTGCCAGTGCACTCTCTGGACTCACTGAAGTGCATCCCCATTGGTGCCATTGCACTCTCTGCACTCACTGCACTGCATCCCCAGTGGTGCCAGTGCACTCACTGGACTGACTGCACTGCATCCCCAGTGGTGCCAGTGCGCTCTCCGGAGTCACAGCACTGCATCCCCAGTGGTGCCAGTGCACTCACTGGACACACTGTACTGCATCACAGGTCGTGCCAGTGCACTCTCTGCACTCACTGCACAGCATCCCCAGTGGTGCCAGTGCATTCACTGGACTCACTGGACTGCATCACCAGTGGTGCCAGTGCACTCTCTGGACTCACGACACTGCATCCCCAGTGGTGCCAGTGCACTCTCTGGACTCACTGCACTGCATCCCCAGTGGTGCCAGTGCACTCTCTGGACTCACTGTAGTGCATCCCCAGTGGTGCCAGTGCACTCTCTGGACTCACTGCAGTGCATCCCCAGTGGTGCCA
The DNA here is from genome assembly GCF_964034855.1 of Anser brachyrhynchus. Lineage (NCBI taxonomy): Eukaryota > Metazoa > Chordata > Aves > Anseriformes > Anatidae > Anser > Anser brachyrhynchus. The sequence continues at coordinate 3,550,206 of NC_137700.1, forward strand.
GTGCACTCTCTGGACTCACTGCACTGCATCCCCAGTGGTGCCAGTGAAGTCTTTGGACTCACTGCACTGCATCACCAGTGGTGCCAGTGCACTCTGTGGAGTCACTGAAGTGCATCCCCAGTGGTGCCAGTGCACTCTCTGGACTCACTGCACTGCATGTCCAGTGGTGCCAGTGCACTCTCTGGACTCACTGTACTGCATCCCCACTGGTGCCAGTGCACTATGTGGACTCACTGTACTGCATCCCCAGTGGTGACAGTGCACTCTCTGGACTAACTGCAGTGCATCCCCAGTGGTGCCAGTGCACTCTCTGGACTCACTGCAGTGCATCCCCAGTGGTGACAGTGCACTCTCTGGTCTCACTGCAGTGCATCCCCAGTGGTGCCAGTGCAATCTCTGGACTCACTGCACTGCATCCCCAGTGGTGCCAGTGCACTGTCTGGACTCACTGCACTGCATCCCCAGTGGTGTCAGTGCACTCTCTGGAGTCACAGCACTGCATCCCCAGTGGTGCCAGTGCACTCGCTGGACTCACTGCAGTGCATTCCCAGTGGTGCCAGTGCACTCTCTGGACTCACTGCACTGCATCCCCAGTGGTGCCAGTGCACTCTCCGGAGTCACTGAAGTGCATCCCCAGTGGTGCCAGTGCAATCTCTGGACTCACTGAAGTGCATCCCCAGTGGTGCCAGTGCACTCTCTGGACTCACTGTAGTGCATCCCCAGTGGTGCCAGTGCACTCTCTGGACTCACTGCAGTGCATCCCCAGTGGTGCCAGTGCACTCTCTGGACTCACTGCAGTGCATTCCCAGTGGTGCCAGTGCACTCTTTGGACTCACTGCACTGCAGCCCCATTGGTGCCAGTGCACTCTCTGGACTCACTGCACTGCATCACAGGTGGTGCCAGTGCACTCTCTGGATTCACTGCACTGCATCCCCAGTGGTGCCAGTGCACTCTCTGGACTCACTGCACTGCATCCCCAGTGGTGCCAGTGCACTCTCTGCACTCACTTCTCTGCATTCCCAGTAGTGCCAGTGAAGTCTCTGGACTCACTGCACTGCATCCACAGTGGTGCCAGTGCAATCTCTGGACTCACTGCAGTGCATCACCAGTGGTGCCAGTGCACTCTCTGGACTCACTGCAGTGCATCCCCAGTGGTGCCAGTGCACTCTCTGGACTAACTGCAGTGCATCCCTAGTGGTGCCAGTGCACTCTCTGGACTCACTGCACTGCATCCCCAGTGGTGCCAGTGCACTCTCTGGACTCACTGCAGTGCATCACCAGTGGTGCCAGTGCACTCTCTGGACTCACTGCAGTGCATCCCCAGTGGTGCCAGTGCACTCTCTGGACTAACTGCAGTGCATCCCCAGTGGTGCCAGTGCACTCTCTGGACTCACTGCACTGCATCCCCAGTGGTGCCAGTGCACTCTCTGGACTCACTGCAATGCATCCCCAGTGGTGCCAGTGCACACTCTGGACTCACTGCACTGCATCCCCAGTGGTGCCAGTGCACTCACTGGATTCACTGCACTGTATCCCCAGTGGTGCCAGTGCACTCTCTGGACTCACTGCACTGCATCCCCAGTGGTGCAAGTGCACTCTCTCGAGTCACTGCACTACACCCCCAGTTGTGCCAGTGCACTCACTGGACTCACTGTACTGCATCATCTGTGGTGCCAGTGCACTCTCTGGACTCACTGCAATGCATCCCCAGTGGTGCCAGTGCACTCTCTGGACTCACTGCAATGCATCCCCAGTGGTGCCAGTGCACTCTCTGGACTCACTGCAATGCATCCCCAGTGGTGCCAGTGCACTCTCTGGACTCACTGCACTGTATCCCCAGTGGTGCCAGTGCACTCACTGGATTCACTGCAGTGCATCCCCAGTGGTGCCAGTGCACTCTCTGGACTCACTGCACTGCATCCCCAGTGGTGCCAGTGCACTCTCTGCACTCACTGCACTGCATCCCCAGTGGTGACAGTGCACTCTCTGGACTCACTGCAGTGCATCCCCAGTGGTGACAGTGCACTCTCTGGACTCACTGAAGTGCATCCCCAGTGGTGCCAGTGCACTCTCTGGACTCACTGCACTGCATCCCCAGTGGTGCCAGTGCACTCTCTGGAGTAACTGCAGTGCATCCCCACTGGTGCCAAAGCACTCTCTGGACTCCCGGCACCGCATCCCCAGTGGTGCCAGTGCACTCTCTGGACTCACTGCACTGCATCCCCAGTGGTGCCAGTGCACTCTCTGGAGTCACAGCACTGCATCCCCAGTGGTGCCAGTGCACTCTCTGGACTCACTGCAGTGCATCCCCAGTGGTGCCAGTGCACTCTCTGGACTCACTGAAGTGCATCCCCAGTGGTGCCAGTGCACTCTCTGGACTCACTGAAGTGCATTCTCAGTGGTGCCAGTGCACTCTCTGGACTCACTGCAGTGCATCCCCAGTGGTGCCAGTACACTCACTGGACTCACTGCACTGCATCCCCAGTGGTGCCAGTGCACTCTCTGGACTCACTGCACTGCATCACCAGTGGTGCCTCTGCACTCTCTGGACTCACTGCACTGCTTCCCCAGTGGTGCCAGTGCACTCACTAGGCTCACTGCAGTGCATCCCCACTGGTGCCAGTGCACTCTCTGGGCTCACTGCAGTGCATCCCCAGTGGTGCCAGTGCACTCTCTGGACTCACTGAACTGCATCCCCAGTGGTGCCAGTGCACTCTCTGGACTCACTGCACTGCATCCCCAGTGCTGCCAGTGCACTCTCTGGACTCACTGCACTGCATCCCTAGTGGTGCCACTGCACTCTCTGGACTCACTGCACTGCTTCCCCAGTGGTGCCAGTGCACTCTCTGGACTCACTGCAGTGCATCCCCACTGGTGCCAGTGCACTCACTGGTCTCACTGCAGTGCATCCCCACTGGTGCCAGTGCACTCTCTGGACTCACTGCACTGCATCCCCAGTGGTGCCAGTGCACTCTCTGGACTCACTGCACTGCATCCCCAGTGGTTCCAGCGCACTCTCTGGACTCACTGCACTGCATCCCCAGTGGTGCTAGTGCACTCTGTGGACTCACTGCAGTGCATCCCCAGTGGTGCCAGTGCACTCTCTGGACTCACTGAGGTGCATCCCCAGTGGTGCCAGTGCACTCACTGGACTCACTGCAGTGCATCCCCACTGGTGCCAGTGCACTCTCTGGACTCACTGCACTGCATCCCCAGTGGTGCCAGTGCACTCTCTGGACTCACTGCACTGCAGCCCCATTGGTGCCAGTGCACTCTCTGGACTCACTGCACTGCATCACAGGTAGTGCCAGTGCACTCTCTGGACTCACTGCACTGCATCCCCAGTGGTGCCAGTGCACTCTCTGGACTCACTGCACTGCATCCCCAGTGGTGCCAGTGCACTCTCTGCACTCACTTCTCTGCATTCCCAGTGGTGCCAGTGAAGTCTCTGGACTCACTGCACTGCATCCCCAGTGGTGCCAGTGCAATCTCTGGACTCACTGCAGTGCATCCCCAGTGGTGCCAGTGCACTCTCTGGACTCACTGCAGTGCATCCCCAGTGGTGCCAGTGCACTCTCTGGACTCACTGCACTGCATCCCCAGTGGTGCCAGTGCACTCTCTGGACTCACTGCACTGCATCCCCAGTGGTGCAAGTGCACTCTCTCGAGTCACTGCACTGCATCCCCAGTGCTGCCAGTGCACTCTCTTGAGTCACTGCACTGCATCCCCAGTGGTGCCAGTGCACTCTCTGGACTCACTGCACTGCATCCCCAGTGGTGCCAGTGCACTCTCTGCACTCACTTCTCTGCATTCCCAGTGGTGCCAGTGAAGTCTCTGGACTCACTGCACTGCATCCCCAGTGGTGCCAGTGCAATCTCTGGACTCACTCCAGTGCATCCCCAGTGGTGCCAGTGCACTCTCTGGACTCACTGCAGTGCATCCCCAGTGGTGCCAGTGCACTCTCTGGACTCACTTCAGTGCATCCCCAGTGGTGCCAGTACACTCTCTGGACTCACTGCACTGCATCTCCAGTGGTGCCAGTGCACTCTCTGGACTCACTGCACTGCATCCCCAGTGCTGCCAGTGCACTCTCTTGAGTCACTGCACTGCATCCCCTGTGGTGCAAGAGCACTCTCTGGACTCACAGCAGTGCATCACCAGTGGTGCCAGTGCACTCTCTGGACTCACTGAACTGCATCCCCAGTGGTGCCAGTGCACTCTCTGGACTCACTGCACTGCATCCCCAGTGGTGCTAGTGCACTGTGTGGACTCACTGTACTGCATACCCAGTGGTGCCAGTGCAATCTCTGGACTCACTGCAGTGCATCCCCAGTGGTGCCAGTGCACTCTCAGGACTCACTGCACTGCATCCCCAGTGGGGCCAGTGCACTCTCTGGACTCACTGCACTGCATCCCCAGTAGTGACAGTGCACTCTCTGGACTCACTGCAGTGCATCCCCAGTGGTGCCAGTGCACTCTCTGGACTCACTGCACTGCATCCCCAGTAGTGCCAGTGCACTCTCTGGACTCACTGCACTGCATCCCCAGTGCTGCCAGTGCACTCACTGGATTCACTGCACTTCATCCCCAGTGGTGCCTGTGCACTCTCTGGACTCACTGCACTGCATTCCCAGTGGTGCCAGTGCACTCTCTGGACTCACTGTACTGCATCCCCAGTGGTGACAGTGCACTCTCTGGACTCACTGCAGTGCATCCCCAGTGGTGCCAGTGCACTCTCTGGACTCACTGCAGTGCATCCCCAGTGGTGCAAGTGCACTCTCTGGACTCACTGCAGTGCATCCCCAGTGGTGCCAGTGCAGTCTCTGGAGTAACTGCAGTGCATCCCCACTGGTGCCAAAGCACTCTCTGGACTCAATGCAGTGCATCCCCAGTGGTGCCACTGCACTCTCTGGACTCACTGCAGTGCATCCCCAGTGGTGCCAGTGCACTCTCTGGACTCATTGAACTGCATTCTCAGTGGTGCCAGTGCACTCTCTGGACTCACTGCACTGCATCCCCAGTGGTGCCAGTACACTCACTGGACTCACTGCACTGCATCCCCAGTGGTGCCAGTGCACTCTCTGGACTCACTAAACTGCATCCCCAGTGGTGCCACTGCACTCTCTGGACTCACTGCACTGCTTCCCCAGTGGTGCCAGTGCACTCACTGGACTCACTGCAGTGCATCCCCACTGGTGCCAGTGCACTCTCTGGGCTCACTGCAGTGCATCCCCAGTGGTGCCAGTGCACTCTCTGGACTCACTGCACTGCATCCCCAGTAGTGTCAGTGCGCTCTCTGGAGTCACAGCACTGCATCCCCAGTGGTGCCAGTGCACTCTCTGGACTCACTGCACTGCATCCCCGGTGGTGCCAGTGCAGTCTCTGGAGTAACTGCACTGCATCCCCACTAGTGCCAAAGCACTGTCTGGACTCCCAGCACCGCATCCCCAGTGGTGCCAGTGCACTCTCTGGACTCACTGCACTGCATCACCAGTGGTGCCACGGCACTCTCTGGACTCACTGCACTGCTTCCCCAGTGGTGCCAGTGCACTCACGGGACTGACTGCAGTGCATCCCCACTGGTGCCAGTGCACTCTCTGGGCTCACTGCAGTGCATCCCCAGTGGTGCCAGTGCACTCTCTGGACTCACTGCACTGCATCCCCAGTGGTGCCTGTGCGCTCTCTGGAGTCACAGCACTGCATTCTCAGTGGTGCCAGTGCACTCTCTGGACTCACTGCACTGCATCCCCAGTGGTGCCAGTGCACTCTCTGGACTCACTGAACTGCATCCCCAGTGGTGCAAGTGCACTCTCTGGCCTCACTGCACTGCATCCCCAGTGCTGCCAGTGCAGTCTCTGCACTCACTGCACTGCATCCCCAGTGGTGCCACTGCACTCTCTGGACTCACTGCAGTGCTTCCCAAGTGGTGCCAGTGCACTCTCTGGACTCACTGCACTGCATCCCCAGTGGTGCCAGTGCACTCACTGGACTCACTGCAGTGCATCCCCAGTGGTGCCAGTGCACTCTCTGGACTCACTGCACTGCATCCCCAGTAGTGTCAGTGCGCTCTCTGGAGTCACAGCACTGCATCCCCAGTGGTGCCAGTGCAATCTCTGGACTCACTGCACTGCATCCCCAGTGGTGCCAGTGCACTCTCTGGACTCACTGCACTGCATCCCCAGTGGTTCCAGCGCACTCTCTGGACTCACTGCACTGCATCCCCAGTAGTGCTAGTGCACTCTGTGGACTCACTGCACTGCATCCCCAGTGGTGCCAGTGCACTCTCTGGACTCACTGAAGTGCAATCTCAGTGGTGCCACTGCACTCTCTGGACTCACTTCAGTGCATCCCCAGTGGTGCCTGTACACTCTCTGGACTCACTGCAGTGCATCCCCAGTGGTGCCAGTGCACTCTCTGGACTCACTGCACTGCATCCCCAGTGGAGCCATTGCACTCTCTGGACTCACTGCAGTGCATCCCCAGTGGTGCCAGTGCACTCTCTGGACTCACTGCACTGCATCCCCAGTGCTGCCAGTGCACTCTCTTGAGTCACTGCGCTGCATCCCCTGTGGTGCAAGAGCACTCTCTGGACTCACAGCAGTGCATCCCCAGTGGTGCCAGTGCACTCTCTGGACTCACTGCACTGCATCCCCAGTGGAGCCAGTGCACTCTCTGGACTCACTGCACTGCATCCCCAGTGGTGCTAGTGCACTGTGTGGACTCACTGTACTGCATCCCCAGTGGTGCCAGTGCAATCTCTGGACTCACTGCAGTGCATCCCCAGTGGTGCCAGTGCACTCTCTGGACTCACTGAAGTGCATTCTCAGTGGTGCCAGTGCACTCTCTGGACTCACTGCACTGCATCCCCAGTAGTGACAGTGCACTCTCTGGACTCACTGCAGTGCATCCCCAGTGGTGCCAGTGCACTCTCTGGACTCACTGCACTGCATCCCCAGTAGTGCCAGTGCACTCTCTGGACTCACTGCACTGCATCCCCAGTGCTGCCAGTGCACTCACTGGATTCACTGCACTTCATCCCCAGTGGTGCCAGTGCACTCTCTGGACTCACTGCACTGCATTCCCAGTGGTGCCAGTGCACTCTCTGGACTCACTGTACTGCATCCCCAGTGGTGACAGTGCACTCTCTGGACTCACTGCAGTGCATCCCCAGTGGTGCCAGTGCACTCTCTGGACTCACTGCAGTGCATCCCCAGTGGTGCAAGTGCACTCTCTGGACTCACTGCAGTGCATCCCCAGTGTTGCCAGTGCAGTCTCTGGAGTAACTGCAGTGCATCCCCACTGGTGCCAAAGCACTCTCTGGACTCAATGCAGTGCATCCCCAGTGGTGCCACTGCACTCTCTGGACTCACTGCAGTGCATCCCCAGTGGTGCCAGTGCACTCTCTGGACTCACTGCACTGCATCCCCAGTAGTGTCAGTGCGCTCTCTGGAGTCACAGCACTGCATCCCCAGTGGTGCCAGTGCAATCTCTGGACTCACTGCACTGCATCCCCAGTGGTGCCAGTGCACTCTCTGGACTCACTGCACTGCATCACCGGTGGTGCCAGTGCAGTCTCTGGAGTAACTGCACTGCATCCCCACTGGTGCCAAAGCACTCTCTGGACTCCCAGCACCGCATCCCCAGTGGTGCCAGTGCACTCTCTGGACTCACTGCACTGCATCCCCAGTGGTGCCACTGCACTCTCTGGACTCACTGCACTGCTTCCCCAGTGGTGCCAGTGCACTCACGGGACTGACTGCAGTGCATCCCCACTGGTGCCAGTGCACTCTCTGGGCTTACTGCAGTGCATCCCCAGTGGTGCCAGTGCACTCTCTGGACTCACTGCACTGCATCCCCAGTGGTGCCTGTGCGCTCTCTGGAGTCACAGCACTGCATTCTCAGTGGTGCCAGTGCACTCTCTGGACTCACTGCACTGCATCCCCAGTGGTGCCAGTGCACTCTCTGGACTCACTGAACTGCATCCCCAGTGGTGCAAGTGCACTCTCTGGCCTCACTGCACTGCATCCCCAGTGCTGCCAGTGCACTCTCTGGACTCACTGCACTGCATCCCCAGTGGTGCCACTGCACTCTCTGGACTCACTGCAGTGCTTCCCAAGTGGTGCCAGTGCACTCTCTGGACTCACTGCACTGCATCCCCAGTGGTGCCAGTGCACTCACTGGACTCACTGCAGTGCATCCCCAGTGGTGCCAGTGCACTCTCTGGACTCACTGCACTGCATCCCCAGTGGTGCCAGTGCACTCTCTGGACTCACTGCACTGCATCCCCAGTGGTTCCAGCGCACTCTCTGGACTCACTGCACTGCATCCCCAGTAGTGCTAGTGCACTCTGTGGACTCACTGCACTGCATCCCCAGTGGTGCCAGTGCACTCTCTGGACTCACTGAAGTGCAATCTCAGTGGTGCCACTGCACTCTCTGGACTCACTTCAGTGCATCCCCAGTGGTGCCTGTACACTCTCTGGACTCACTGCAGTGCATCCCCAGTGGTGCCAGTGCACTCTCTGGACTCACTGCACTGCATCCCCAGTGGAGCCATTGCACTCTCTGGACTCACTGCAGTGCATCCCCAGTGGTGCCAGTGCACTCTCTGGACTCACTGCACTGCATCCCCAGTGCTGCCAGTGCACTCTCTTGAGTCACTGCGCTGCATCCCCTGTGGTGCAAGAGCACTCTCTGGACTCACAGCAGTGCATCCCCAGTGGTGCCAGTGCACTCTCTGGACTCACTGCACTGCATCCCCAGTGGAGCCAGTGCACTCTCTGGACTCACTGCACTGCATCCCCAGTGGTTGCTAGTGCACTGTGTGGACTCACTGTACTGCATCCCCAGTGGTGCCAGTGCAATCTCTGGACTCACTGCAGTGCATCCCCAGTGGTGCCAGTGCACTCTCTGGACTCACTGAAGTGCATTCTCAGTGGTGCCAGTGCACTCTCTGGACTCACTGCACTGCATCCCCAGTAGTGACAGTGCACTCTCTGGACTCACTGCACTGCATCCCCAGTGGTGCCAGTGCACTCTCTGGACTCACTGCAGTGCATCCCCAGTAGTGCCAGTGCACTCTCTGGACTCACTGCACTGCATCCCCAGTGCTGCCAGTGCACTCACTGGATTCACTGCACTTCATCCCCAGTGGTGCCAGTGCACTCTCTGGACTCACTGCACTGCATTCCCAGTGGTGCCAGTGCACTCTCTGGACTCACTGTACTGCATCCCCAGTGGTGACAGTGCACTCTCTGGACTCACTGCAGTGCATCCCCAGTGGTGCCAGTGCACTCTCTGGACTCACTGCAGTGCATCCCCAGTGGTGACAGTGCACTCTCTGGACTCACTGCAGTGCATCCCCAGTGGTGCCAGTGCAGTCTCTGGAGTAACTGCAGTGCATCCCCACTGGTGCCAAAGCACTCTCTGGACTCAATGCAGTGCATCCCCAGTGGTGCCACTGCACTCTCTGGACTCACTGCAGTGCATCCCCAGTGGTGCCAGTGCACTCTCTGGACTCATTGAACTGCATTCTCAGTGGTGCCAGTGCACTCTCTGGACTCACTGCAGTGCATCCCCAGTGGTGCCAGTACACTCACTGGACTCACTGCACTGCATCCCCAGTGGTGCCAGTGCACTCTCTGGACTCACTAAACTGCATCCCCAGTGGTGCCACTGCACTCTCTGGACTCACTGCACTGCTTCCCCAGTGGTGCCAGTGCACTCACTGGACTCACTGCAGTGCATCCCCACTGGTGCCAGTGCACTCTCTGGGCTCACTGCAGTGCATCCCCAGTGGTGCCAGTGCACTCTCTGGACTCACTGCACTGCATCCCCAGTAGTGTCAGTGCGCTCTCTGGAGTCACAGCACTGCATCCCCAGAGGTGCCAGTGCAATATCTGGACTCACTGCACTGCAGCCCCAGTGGTGCCAGTGCACTCTCTGGACTCACTGCACTGCATCCCCGGTGGTGCCAGTGCAGTCTCTGGAGTAACTGCACTGCATCCCCACTGGTGCCAAAGCACTCTCTGGACTCCCAGCACCGCATCCCCACTGGTGCCAGTGCACTCTCTGGACTCACTGCACTGCATCACCAGTGGTGCCACTGCACTCTCTGGACTCACTGCACTGCTTCCCCAGTGGTGCCAGTGCACTCACGGGACTGACTGCAGTGCATCCCCACTGGTGCCAGTGCACTCTCTGGGCTCACTGCAGTGCATCCCCAGTGGTGCCAGTGCACTCTCTGGACTCACTGCACTGCATCCCCAGTGGTGCCTGTGCGCTCTCTGGAGTCACAGCACTGCATTCTCATTGGTGCCAGTGCACTCTCTGGACTCACTGCACTGCATCCCCAGTGGTGCCAGTGCACTCTCTGGACTCACTGAACTGCATCCCCAGTGGTGCAAGTGCACTCTCTGGCCTCACTGCACTGCATCCCCAGTGCTGCCAGTGCACTCTCTGGACTCACTGCACTGCATCCCCAGTGGTGCCACTGCACTCTCTGGACTCACTGCAGTGCTTCCCAAGTGGTGCCAGTGCACTCTCTGGACTCACTGCACTGCATCCCCAGTGGTGCCAGTGCACTCACTGGACTCACTGCAGTGCATCCCCAGTGGTGCCAGTGCACTCTCTGGACTCACTGCACTGCATCCCCAGTGGTGCCAGTGCACTCTCTGGACTCACTGCACTGCATCCCCAGTGGTTCCAGCGCACTCTCTGGACTCACTGCACTGCATCCCCAGTAGTGCTAGTGCACTCTGTGGACTCACTGCACTGCATCCCCAGTGGTGCCAGTGCACTCTCTGGACTCACTGAAGTGCAATCTCAGTGGTGCCACTGCACTCTCTGGACTCACTTCAGTGCATCCCCAGTGGTGCCTGTACACTCTCTGGACTCACTGCAGTGCATCCCCAGTGGTGCCAGTGCACTCTCTGGACTCACTGCACTGCATCCCCAGTGGAGCCAGTGCACTCTCTGGACTCACTGCAGTGCATCCGCAGTGGTGCCATTGCACTCTCTGGACTCACTGCAGTGCATCCCCAGTGGTGCCAGTGCACTCTCTGGACTCACTGCACTGCATCCCCAGTGCTGCCAGTGCACTCTCTTGAGTCACTGCGCTGCATCCCCTGTGGTGCAAGAGCACTCTCTGGACTCACAGCAGTGCATCCCCAGTGGTGCCAGTGCACTCTCTGGACTCACTGCACTGCATCCCCAGTGGAGCCAGTGCACTCTCTGGACTCACTGCACTGCATCCCCAGTGGTGCTAGTGCACTGTGTGGACTCACTGTACTGCATCCCCAGTGGTGCCAGTGCAATCTCTGGACTCACTGCAGTGCATCCCCAGTGGTGCCAGTGCACTCTCTGGACTCACTGAAGTGCATTCTCAGTGGTGCCAGTGCACTCTCTGGACTCACTGAACTGCATCCCCAGTAGTGACAGTGCACTCTCTGGACTCACTGCAGTGCATCCCCAGTGGTGCCAGTGCACTCTCTGGACTCACTGCACTGCTTCCCCAGTGGTGCCAGTGCACTCTTTCGAGTCACTGCAGTGCATCCCCAGTGGTGCCAGTGCACTCTCTGTACTCACTGCAGTGCATCCCCAGTGGTGCCAGTGCGCTCTCTGGAGTCACAGCACTGCATCCCCAGTGGTGCCAGTGCAATCTCTGGACTCACTGCACTGCATCCCCAGTGGTGCCAGTGCACTCTCTGGACTCACTGCAGTGCATCCCCAGTGGTGCCAGTGCACTCTCTGGACTCACTGCACTGCTTCCCCAGTGGTGCCAGTGCACTCTTTCGAGTCACTGCAGTGCATCCCCAGTGGTGCCAGTGCACTCTCTGTACTCACTGCAGTGCATCCCCAGTGGTGCCAGTGCGCTCTCTGGAGTCACAGCACTGCATCCCCAGTGGTGCCAGTGCAATCTCTGGACTCACTGCACTGCATCCCCAGTGGTGCCAGTGCACTCTCTGGACTCACTGAAGTGCATTCTCAGTGGTGCCAGTGCACTCTCTGGACTCACTGCACTACATCCCCAGTGGTGCCAGTGCACTCTCTGGACTCACTGAACTGCATCCCCAGTGGTGCCAGTGCAATCTCTGGACTCACTGCAGTGCATCCCCAGTGGTGCCAGTGCACTCTCTGGACTCACTGAAGTGCATTATCAGTGGTGCCAGTGCACTCTCTGGACTCACTGCACTGCATCCCCAGTAGTGAGAGTGCACTCTCTGGACTCACTGCAGTGCATCCCCAGTGGGGCCAGTGCACTCTCTGGACTCACTGCACTGCATCCCCAGTGGTGCTAGTGCACTGTGTGGACTCACTGTACTGCATCCCCAGTGGTGCCAGTACAATCTCTGGACTCACTGCAGTGCATCCCCAGTGGTGCCAGTGCACTCTCAGGACTCACTGCACTGCATCCCCAGTGGGGCCAGTGCACTCTCTGGACTCACTGCACTGCATCCCCAGTAGTGCCAGTGCACTCTGTGGACTCACTGCAGTGCATCCCCAGTGGTGCCAGTGCACTCTCTGGACTCACTGCACTGCATCCCCAGTAGTGCCAGTGCACTCTCTGGACTCACTGCACTGCATCCCCAGTGGTGCCAGTGCACTCTCTGGACTCACTAAACTGCATCACCAGTGGTGCCTCTGCACTCTCTGGACTCACTGCACTGCTTCCCCAGTGGTGCCAGTGCACTCACTGGACTCACTGCAGTGCATCCCCACTGGTGCCAGTGCACTCTCTGGGCTCACTGCAGTGCATCCCCAGTGGTGCCAGTGCACTCTCTGGACTCACTGCACTGCATCCCCAGTGGTGCCTGTGCGCTCTCTGGAGTCACAGCACTGCTTCCCCAGTGGTGCCAGTGCAATCTCTGGACTCACTGCAGTGCATCCCCAGTGGTGCCAGTGCACTCTCTGGACTCACTGAAGTGCATTCTCAGTGGTGCCAGTGCACTCTCTGGACTCACTGCACTGCATCCCCAGTGGTGCCAGTGCACTCTCTGGACTCACTGAACTGCATCCCCAGTGGTGCCAGTGCACTCTCTGGACTCACTGCAGTGCATCCCCAGTGCTGCCAGTGCACTCTCTGGACTCACTGCACTGCATCCCTAGTGGTGCCACTGCACTCTCTGGACTCACTGCAGTGCATCCCCAGTGGTGCCAGTGCACTCTCTGGACTCACTGCAGTGCATCCCCAGTGGTGCCTCTGCACTCTCTGGACTCACTGCACTGCATCCCCAGTGGTGCTAGTGCACTGTGTGGACTCACTGCACTGCATCCCCAGTGGTGCCAGTGCACTCTCTGGACTCACTGCACTGCATCCCCAGTGGTGCTAGTGCACTGTGTGGACTCACTGCACTGCATCCCTAGTGGTGCCACTGCACTCTCTGGACTCACTGCACTGCATCCCTAGTGGTGCCACTGCACTCTCTGGACTCACTGCAGTGCATCCCCAGTGGTGCCAGTGCACTCTCTGGACTCACTGAAGTGCATTCTCAGTGGTGCCAGTGCACTCTCTGGACTCACTGAACTGCATCCCCAGTAGTGACAGTGCACTCTCTGGACTCACTGCAGTGCATCCCCAGTGGTGCCAGTGCACTCTCTGGACTCACTGCACTGCTTCCCCAGTGGTGCCAGTGCACTCTTTCGAGTCACTGCAGTGCATCCCCAGTGGTGCCAGTGCACTCTCTGGACTCACTGCAGTGCATCCCCAGTGGTGCCAGTGCGCTCTCTGGAGTCACAGCACTGCATCCCCAGTGGTGCCAGTGCAATCTCTGGACTCACTGCACTGCATCCCCAGTGGTGCCAGTGCACTCTCTGGACTCACTGCAGTGCATCCCCAGTGGTGCCAGTGCACTCTCTGGACTCACTGCACTGGTTCCCCAGTGGTGCCAGTGCACTCTTTCGAGTCACTGCAGTGCATCCCCAGTGGTGCCAGTGCACTCTCTGTACTCACTGCAGTGCATCCCCAGTGGTGCCAGTGCGCTCTCTGGAGTCACAGCACTGCATCCCCAGTGGTGCCAGTGCAATCTCTGGACTCACTGCACTGCATCCCCAGTGGTGCCAGTGCACTCTCTGGACTCACTGAAGTGCATTCTCAGTGGTGCCAGTGCACTCTCTGGACTCACTGCACTGCATCCCCAGTGGTGCCAGTGCACTCTCTGGACTCACTGAACTGCATCCCCAGTGGTGCCAGTGCAATCTCTGGACTCACTGCAGTGCATCCCCAGTGGTGCCAGTGCACTCTCTGGACTCACTGAAGTGCATTATCAGTGGTGCCAGTGCACTCTCTGGACTCACTGCACTGCATCCCCAGTAGTGACAGTGCACTCTCTGGACTCACTGCAGTGCATCCCCAGTGGGGCCAGTGCACTCTCTGGACTCACTGCACTGCATCCCCAGTGGTGCTAGTGCACTGTGTGGACTCACTGTACTGCATCCCCAGTGGTGCCAGTACAATCTCTGGACTCACTGCAGTGCATCCCCAGTGGTGCCAGTGCACTCTCAGGACTCACTGCACTGCATCCCCAGTGGGGCCAGTGCACTCTCTGGACTCACTGCACTGCATCCCCAGTAGTGCCAGTGCACTCTGTGGACTCACTGCAGTGCATCCCCAGTGGTGCCAGTGCACTCTCTGGACTCACTGCACTGCATCCCCAGTAGTGCCAGTGCACTCTCTGGACTCACTGCACTGCATCCCCAGTGGTGCCAGTGCACTCTCAGGACTCACTAAACTGCATCACCAGTGGTGCCTCTGCACTCTCTGGACTCACTGTACTGCTTCCCCAGTGGTGCCAGTGCACTCACTGGACTCACTGCAGTGCATCCCCACTGGTGCCAGTGCACTCTCTGGGCTCACTGCAGTGCATCCCCAGTGGTGCCAGTGCACTCTCTGGACTCACTGCACTGCATCCCCAGTGGTGCCTGTGCGCTCTCTGGAGTCACAGCACTGCATCCCCAGTGGTGCCAGTGCAATCTCTGGACTCACTGCAGTGCATCCCCAGTGGTGCCAGTGCACTCTCTGGACTCACTGAAGTGCATTCTCAGTGGTGCCAGTGCACTCTCTGGACTCACTGCACTGCATCCCCAGTGGTGCCAGTGCACTCTCTGGACTCACTGAACTGCATCCCCAGTGGTGCCAGTGCACTCTCTGGACTCACTGCAGTGCATCCCCAGTGGTGCCAGTGCACTCTCTGGACTCACTGCACTGCATCCCTAGTGGTGCCACTGCACTCTCTGGACTCACTGCACTGCATCCCCAGTGGTGCCAGTGCACTCTCTGGACTCACTGCAGTGCATCCCCAGTGGTGCCAGTGCACTCTCTGGACTCACTGCACTGCATCCCCAGTGGTGCTAGTGCACTGTGTGGACTCACTGCACTGCATCCCCAGTGGTGCCAGTGCACTCTCTGGACTCACTGCACTGCATCCCCAGTGGTGCTAGTGCACTGTGTGGACTCACTGCACTGCATCCCTAGTGGTGCCACTGCACTCTCTGGACTCACTGCACTGCATCCCTAGTGGTGCCACTGCACTCTCTGGACTCACTGCAGTGCATCCCCAGTGGTGCCAGTGCACTCTCTGGACTCACTGCAGTGCATCCCCAGTGGTGCCACTGCACTCTCTGGACTCACTGCACTGCTTCCCCAGTGGTGCCAGTGCACTCTCTGGACTCACTGCACTGCATCCCCAGTGGTGCCTGTGCACTCTCTTGAGTCACTGCAGTGCATCCCCAATGGTGCCAGTGCACTCTCTGGACTCACTGCATTGCATCCCCAGTGGTGCCAGTGCACTCTCTGGACTCACTGCACTGCATCCCCAGTGGTTCCAGCGCACTCTCTGGACTCACTGCACTGCATCCCCAGTAGTGCTAGTGCACTCTGTGGACTCACTGCACTGCATCCCCAGTGGTGCCAGTGCACTCTCTGGACTCACTGAAGTGCAGTCTCAGTGGTGCCACTGCACTCTCTGGACTCACTTCAGTGCATCCCCAGTGGTTCCAGTACACTCTCTGTACTCACTGCAGTGCATCCCCAGTGATGCCAGTGCACTCTCTGGACTCACTGCACTGCATCCCCAGTGGAGCCAGTGCACTCTCTGGACTCACTGCAGTGCATCCGCAGTGGTGCCATTGCACTCTCTGGACTCATCGCACTGCATCCCCAGTGGTGCCAGTGCACTCTCTGGACTCACTGCACTGCATCCCCAGTGTTGCCAGTGCACTCTCTTGAGTCACTGCGCTGCATCCCCTGTGGTGCAAGAGCACTCTCTGGACTCACAGCAGTGCATCACCAGTGGTGCCAGTGCACTCTCTGGACGCACTGCACTGCATCCCCAGTGGAGCCAGTGCACTCTCTGGACTCACTGCACTGCATCCCCAGTGGTGCTAGTGCACTGGGTGGACTCACTGTACTGCATCCCCAGTGGTGCCAGTGCAATCTCTGGACTGACTGCACTGCATCTCCAGTGGTGCCAGTGCACTCTCTGGACTCACTGAAGTGCATTCTCAGTGGTGCCAGTGCACTCTCTGGACTCACTGCACTGCATCCCCAGTAGTGACAGTGCACTCTCTGGACTCACTGCAGTGCATCCCCAGTGGTGCCAGTGCACTCTCTGGACTCACTGCACTGCTTCCCCAGTGGTGCCAGTGCACTCTTCCGAGTCACTGCAGTGCATCCCCACTGGTGCCAGTGCACTCTCTGTACTCACTGCAGTGCATCCCCAGTGGTGCCAGTGCGCTCTCTGGAGTCACAGCACTGCATCGCCAGTGGTGCCAGTGCAATCTCTGGACTCACTGCACTGCATCCCCAGTGGTGCCAGTGCACTCTCTGGACTCACTGAAGTGAATTCTCAGTGGTGCCAGTGCACTCTCTGGACTCACTGAACTGCATCCCCAGTGGTGCCAGTGCAATCTCTGGACTCACTGCAGTGCATCCCCAGTGGTGCCAGTGCACTCTCTGGACTCACTGAAGTGCATTATCAGTGGTGCCAGTGCACTCTCTGGACTCACTGCACTGCATCCCCAGTAGTGACAGTGCACTCTCTGGACTCACTGCAGTGCATCCCCAGTGGGGCCAGTGCACTCTCTGGACTCACTACGCTGCATCCCCAATGGTGCCAGTGCACTCTCTGGACTCACTGCACTGCACCCCAATGCTGCCAGTGCACTCTCTGGACTCACTGCACTGCATCACCTGTGGTGCCAGTGCACTCTCTGGACTCACTGCACCGCATCCGCAGTAGTGCCAGTGCACTCTCTAGAGTCACTGCGCTGCATCCCCAGTTGTGCCATTGCACTCTCTGGACTCACTGCAGTGCATCCCCAGTGGTGCCAGTGCACTCTCTGGAGTGACTGCAGTGCATCCCCAGTGGTGCCAGTGCACTCTCTGGACTCGCGTCACTGCATCCCCAGTGGTGCCAGTGCACTCTCTGGACTCGTGTCACTGCATCCCCAGTGGTGCCAGTGCACTCTCTGGACTCACTGAAGTGCATCCCCAGTGGTGCCAGTGCACTCTCTGGACTCACTGCAGTGTGTTCCCGGTGGTGCCAGTGCACTCTCTGGACTCACTGCAGTGCATCCCCAGTGGTGCTAGTGCACTCTGGACTCACTGCAGTGCATCCCCAGTGGTGACAGTGCACTCTCTGGACTCACTGCACTGCATACCCAGTGGTGCCAGTGCACTCTCTAGAGTCACTGTACTGCATCCCCAGTGTGCCAGTGCACTCTCTGGACTCACCGCACTGCACCCTGAGTGGTGCCAGTGCACTCTCTGGACTCACTGCACCGCATCCCCAGTGGTGCCAGTGCACTCTCTAGAGTCACTGCGCTGCATCCCCAGTGGTGCCAGTGCACTCTCTGGACTCGCTGCACCGCATCCCCAGTGGTGCCAGTGCACTCTCTGGAGTGACTGCAGTGCATCCCGAATGGTGCCAGTGCACTCTCTGGACTCGCGTCAATGCATCCCCATTTGTGCTAATGCACTCTGGACTCACTGCACTGCATCCCGAATGGTGCCAGTGCACTCTCTGGACTCACTGCAGTGCATCCCTAGTGGTGCCAGTGCACTCTCTGGACTCACTGCACTGCATCCCCTGTGCTGCCAGTGCTCTCTCTGGACTCACTGCACTGCATCCACAGTGGTGCCAGTGCACTCTCTGGACTCACTGCAGTGCATCACCAGTGGTGCCAGTACACTCTCTGGACACACTGAAGTGCATTCTCAGTGGTGCCAGTGCACTCTCTGGACTCACTGCGCTGCATCCCCAGTGGTGCCTGTACACTCACTGGACTCACTGCACTGCATCCCTCGTGGTGCCAGGGCACTCTCTGCAGACACTGCAGTGCATCCCCAAAGGTGACAGTGCACTCTCTGGACTCACTGCACTGCATCCCCAGTGGTGCCAGTGCACTCTCTGGACTCACTGAAGTGAATTCTCAGTGGTGCCAGTGCACTCTCTGGACTCACTGAACTGCATCCCCAGTGGTGCTAGTGCAATCTCTGGACTCACTGCAGTGCATCCCCAGTGGTGCCAGTGCACTCTCTGGACTCACTGAAGTGCATTATCAGTGGTGCCAGTGCACTCTCTGGACTCACTGCACTGCATCCCCAGTAGTGACAGTGCACTCTCTGGACTCACTGCAGTTCATCCCCAGTGGGGCCAGTGCACTCTCTGGACTCACTGCGCTGCATCCCCAGTGGTGCCAGTGCACTCTCTGGACTCACTGCACTGCACCCCAATGCTGCCAGTGCACTCTCTGGACTCACTGCACTGCATCACCTGTGGTGCCAGTGCACTCTCTGGACTCACTGCACCGCATCCGCAGTAGTGCCAGTGCACTCTCTAGAGTCACTGCGCTGCATCCCCAGTTGTGCCAGTGCACTCTCTGGACTCACTGCAGCGCATCCCCAGTGGTGCCAGTGCACTCTCTGGAGTGACTGCAGTGCATCCCCAGTGGTGCCAGTGCACTCTCTGGACTTGCCGGGGTGCATCCCCAGTGGTGCCAGTGCACACTCTGGAGTCACTGCACTGCATCCCCAGTGGTGCCAGTGCACTCTCTGGACTCACTGAAGTGCATCCCCAGTGGTGCCAGTGCACTCTCTGGACTCACTGCAGTGCATCCCCAGTGGTGCTAGTGCACTCTGGACTCACTGCAGTGCATCCCCAGTGGTGACAGTGCACTCTCTGGACTCACTGCACTGCATACCCAGTGGTGCCAGTGCACTCTCTAGAGTCACTGTACTGCATCCCCAGTGTGCCAGTGCACTCTCTGGACTCACCGCACTGCACCCTGAGTGGTGCCAGTGCACTCTCTGGACTCACTGCACCGCATCCCCAGTGGTGCCAGTGCACTCTCTAGAGTCACTGCGCTGCATCCCCAGTGGTGCCAGTGCACTCTCTGGACTCGCTGCACCGCATCCCCAGTGGTGCCAGTGCACTCTCTGGAGTGACTGCAGTGCATCCCGAATGGTGCCAGTGCACTCTCTGGACTCGCATCAATGCATCCCCATTTGTGCTAATGCACTCTGGACTCACTGCACTGCATCCCGAATGGTGCTAGTGCACTCTCTGGACTCACTGCAGTGCATCCCTAGTGGTGCCAGTGCACTCTCTGGACTCACTGCACTGCATCCCCTGTGCTGCCAGTGCTCTCTCTGGACTCACCGCACTGCATCCACAGTGGTGCCAGTGCACTCTCTGGACTCACTGCAGTGCATCACCAGTGGTGCCAGTACACTCTCTGGACACACTGAAGTGCATTCTCAGTGGTGCCAGTGCACTCTCTGGACTCACTGCGCTGCATCCCCAGTGGTGCCTGTACACTCACTGGACTCACTGCACTGCATCCCTCGTGGTGCCAGGGCACTCTCTGCAGACACTGCAGTGCATCCCCAAAGGTGACAGTGCACTCTCTGGACTCACTGCACTGCATCCCCAGTGGTGCCAGTGCACTCTCTGGACTCACTGCACTACTCCAGCAGTGGCAGTCGCTCCAGCCGCGGTAGCCCTCCAGCCTCGGCAGCCGCGGCAGCCGCGGCAGCCGCTCCGTCCGCGGCATACGCGGCAGACTCTCCAACCGCGGCAGACGCTCCAGCCGCTCCAGCCGCCGCAGCCGCTCCAGCCGCTACCGAGTGGAGCGGCTGCCACGGCTGGAGGGCTACCGCGGCTGGAGCGGCTGCCGCGGCTGTAGCAGTGCAGTGAGTCCAGAGAGTGCACTGTCACCACTGGGGATGCAGTGCAGTGAGTCCAGAGAGTGCACTGGCACCACTGGGGATGCAGTGCAGTGAGTCCAGAGAGTGCACTGGCTCCACTGAGAATGCACTTCAGTGAGTCCAGAGAGTGCACTGGCACCACTGGGGATGCAGTGCAGTGAGTCAAGAGAGTGCACTGGCAGGACTGGGGATGCAGTGCAGTGAGTCCAGAGAGTGCACTGGCACCACTGGGGATGCAGTGCAGTGAGTCAAGAGAGTGCACTGGCAGGACTGGGGATGCAGTGCAGTGAGTCCAGAGAGTGCACTGGCACCACTGGGGATGCCCTGCAGTGAGTCCAGAGAGCGCACTGGCACCACTGGGGATGCCCTGCAGTGAGTCCAGAGAGTGCACTGGCACCACTGGGGATGCAGTGCAGTGAGTCCAGAGAGTGCACTGGCAGCACTGGGGATGCAGTGCAGTGAGTCCAGAGAGTGCACTGGCACCACAGGTGATGCACTCCAGTGAGTCCAGAGAGTGCACTTGCACCACTGGGGATGCACTGCAGTGAGTCCAGAGATTGCACTGGCACCACTGGGGATGCACTTCAGTGAGTCCAGAGAGTGCACTGGCACCACTGGGGATGCAGTGCAGTGAGTCCAGAGAGTGCACTGGCACCACTGAAAATGCACTTCAGTGTGTCCAGAGAGTGCACTGGCACCACTGTGGATGCACTGCAGTGAGTCCAGAGAGTGCACTAGCGCCACTGGGGATGCAGTGCAGTGAGTCCAGAGAGTGCACTGGCACCACTGGGGATGCACTGCAGTGAGTCCAGTGAGTGCACTGGCACCACTGGTGATGCAGTGCAGTGAGTCCAGAGAGTGCACTGGCACCACTGGTGATGCAGTGCAGTGAGTCCAGAGAGTGGCGCTCCAGCCTCGGTTTCCGCTCCAGCCGCGTCAACCGCTCCAGCCGCGGTAGCCCCTCCAGCCGCGGCAGCCGCTCCAGCCGCGGCAGCCGCTCCAGCCGCTCCAGCCGCGGTAACCGCTCCAAACGCGGCAGGAGCTCCAGCCGCTACCGAGTGGAGCGGCTGCCACGGCTGGAGCGGTTGCCGCGGTTGGAGCGCCTGCCGCGTTTGGAGCGGCTGCCGCGGCTTCCGCGGCTGGAGCGGCTGCCGCGGTTGGAGAGTCTGCCGCGTATGCCGCGGACGGAACGGCTGCCGCGGCTGGAGCGGCTGCCGCGGCTGCCGCGGCTGCCGAGGCTGGAGGGCTACCGCGGCTGGAGCGACTGCCGCGGCTGGAGTAGTGCAGTGAGTCCAGAGAGTGCACTGGCACCACTGGGGATGCAGTGCAGTGAGTCCAGAGAGTGCACTGTCACCTTTGGGGATGCACTGCAGTGTCTGCAGAGAGTGCCCTGGCACCACTAGGGATGCAGTGCAGTGAGTCCAGAGAGTGCACTGGCACCACTGGGGATGCAGTGCAGTGAGTCCAGAGAGTGCACTGGCACCACTGGAGATGCACTTCAGTGAGTGTAGAGACTGCACTGGCACCACTGGGGATGCAGTGCAGTGAGTCCAGTGAGTGTACTGGCACCACTGGGGATGCAGCGCAGTGAGTCCAGAGAGTGCACTGGCACCACTGAGAATGCACTTCAGTGTGTCCAGAGAGTGCACTGGCACCACTGGTGATGCACTGCAGTGAGTCCAGAGAGTGCACTGGCACCACTGTGGATGCAGTGCAGTGAGTCCAGAGAGAGCACTGGCAGCACTGGGGATGCAGTGCAGTGAGTCCAGAGAGTGCACTGGCACCACTGGGGATGCACTGCAGTGAGTCCAGAGAGTGCACTGGCACCACTCGGGATGCAGTGCAGTGAGTCCAGAGAGTGCATTAGCACCACTGGGGATGCATTGACGCGAGTCCAGAGAGTGCACTGGCACCACTGGGGATGCACTGCAGTCACTCCAGAGAGTGCACTGGCACCACCGGGGATGCGGTGCAGTGAGTCCAGAGAGTGCACTGGCACCACTGGGGATGCAGTGCAGTGAGTCCAGAGAGTGCACTGGAACCACTGGGGATGCACTTCAGTGAGTCCAGAGAGTACTTTGGCACCACTGGGGATGCAGTACAGTGAGTCCAGAGAGTGCACTGGCACCACTGGGGATGCAGTGCAGTGACTCTAGAGAGTGCACTGGCACCACTGGGGATGCGGTGCAGTGAGTCCAGAGAGTGCACTGGCACCACTCAGGGTGCAGTGCGGTGAGTCCAGAGAGTCCACTGGCACCACTGGGGATGCAGTACAGTGAGTCCAGAGAGTGCACTGGCACCACTGGGGATGCAGTGCAGTGAGTCCAGAGAGTGCACTGGCACCACTGGGGATGCACTGCAGTGAGTCCAGAGTGCACTAGCACCACTGGGGATGCAGTGCAGTGAGTCCAGAGAGTGCACTGCCACCACCGGGAGTGCACTGCAGTGAGTCCAGAGAGTGCACTGGCACCACTGGGGATGCAGTGCAGTGAGTCCAGAGAGTGCACTGGCACCACTGGGGATGCACTGCAGTGAGTCCAGAGTGCACTAGCACCACTGGGGATGCACTGCAGTGAGTCCAGAGAGTGCACTGGCAGCACTGGGGATGCACTGCAGTGAGTCCAGAGAGTGCACTGGCACCACTGGGGATGCACTGCAGTGAGTCCAGAGTGCACTAGCACCACTGGGGATTCACTGCAGTGAGTCCAGAGAGTGCACTGGCACCACTGGGGATGCAGTGCAGTGAGTCCAGAGAGTGCACTGGCACCACTGGGGATGCAGTGCAGTGAGTCCAGAGAGTGCACTGGCACCACTGGGGATGCAGTGCAGTGAGTCCAGAGAGTGCACTGGCACCACTGGGGATGCACTGCAGTGAGTCCAGAGAGCGCACTGGCACCACTGGGGATGCACTGCAGTGAGTCCACAGAGTGCACTGGCACCACTGAGAATGCACTTCAGTGAGTCCAGAGAGTGCACTGGTACCACTGGGGATGCACTGCAGTGAGTCCAGAGAGTGCACTGGCACCACTGGGGATGCAGTGCAGTGAGTCCAGAGCGTGCACTGGCACCACTGGGGATGCACTGCAGTGAGTCCAGAGTGCACTAGCACCACTGGGGATGCACTGCAGTGAGTCCAGAGAGTGCACTGGCAGCACTGGGGATGCACTGCAGTGAGTCCAGAGAGTGCACTGGCACCACTGGGGATGCACTGCAGTGAGTCCAGAGTGCACTAGCACCACTGGGGATTCACTGCAGTGAGTCCAGAGAGTGCACTGGCACCACTGGGGATGCAGTGCAGTGAGTCCAGAGAGTGTACTGGCACCACTGGGGATGCAGTGCAGTGAGTCCAGAGAGTGCACTGGCACCACTGGGGATGCAGTGCAGTGAGTCCAGAGAGTGCACTGGCACCACTGGGGATGCACTGCAGTGAGTCCAGAGTGCACTAGCACCACTGGGGATGCACTGCAGTGAGTCCAGAGAGTGCACTGGCAGCACTGGGGATGCACTGCAGTGAGTCCAGAGAGTGCACTGGCACCACTGGGGATGCACTGCAGTGAGTCCAGAGTGCACTAGCACCACTGGGGATTCACTGCAGTGAGTCCAGAGAGTGCACTGGCACCACTGGGGATGCAGTGCAGTGAGTCCAGAGAGTGCACTGGCACCACTGGGGATGCAGTGCAGTGAGTCCAGAGAGTGCACTGGCACCACTGGGGATGCAGTGCAGTGAGTCCAGAGAGTGCACTGGCACCACTGGGGATGCACTGCAGTGAGTCCAGAGAGCGCACTGGCACCACTGGGGATGCACTGCAGTGAGTCCACAGAGTGCACTGGCACCACTGAGAATGCACTTCAGTGAGTCCAGAGAGTGCACTGGTACCACTGGGGATGCACTGCAGTGAGTCCAGAGAGTGCACTAGCACCACTGGGGATGCAGTGCAGTGAATCCAGTGAGTGCACTGGCACCACTGGGGATGCAGTGCAGTGAGTCCAGAGAGTGCACTGGCACCACTGGGGATGCAGTGCAGTGAGTCCAGAGAGTGCAGTGGCACCACTGGGGATGCACTGCAGTGAGTCCAGAGAGTGCTCTGGCACCACTGGGGCTGCAGTGCAGTGAGTCCAGAGAGTGCACTGGCACCACTGGGGATGCAGTGCAGTGAGTCCAGAGAGTGCACTGGCACCACTGGTGATGCACTGCAGTTACTCCAGAGAGTGCACTGGCACCACTGGGGATGCGGTGCGGTGAGTCCAGAGAGTGCACTGGCACCACTGGGGATGCAGTGCAGTCAGTCCAGTGAGTGTACTGGCACCACTGGGGAAACACTGCAGTGAGTCCAGAGAGTGCACTGGCACCACTGAGAATGCCCTTCAGTGAGTCCAGAGAGTGCACTGGCAGCACTGGGGATGCAGTGCAGTGAGTCCAGAGAGTGCACTGGCACCACTGGCGATGCAGTGCAGTGAGTCCAGAGAGTGCACTGGCACCACTGGGGATGCACTTCAGTGAGTCCAGAGAGTGCACGCGCTCCACTGGGGATGCAGTACAGTGAGTACAGAGAGTGCACTGGCACCACTGGGGATGCAGTGCAGTGAGTCCAGAGAGTGCACTGGCAGCAGAGAGGATGCAGTGCAGTAAGTCCAGAGAGTGCTCTGGCCCCACTGGGGATGCAGTGCAGTGAGTCCAGAGAGTGCACTGGCACCACTGGGGATGCAGTGCAGTGAGTCCAGAGAGTGCACTGGCACCACTGGGGATGCACTGCAGTGAGTCCAGAGAGTGCACTGGCACCACTGGGGATGCACTGCAGTGAGTCCAGAGAGTGCACTGGCACCACTGGGGATGCACTGCAGTGAGTCCAGAGAGTGCACTGGCTCCAGAGGGAATGCACTGCAGTGAGTCCAGTGAGTGCACTGGCACCACTGGGGATGCAGTGCAGTGAGTGCAGAGAGTGCACTGGCACCACTGGACATGCAGTGCAGTGAGTCCAGAGAGTGCAGTGGCACCACTGGGGATGCAGTGCAGTGAGTCCAGAGAGTGCACTGGCAGCACTGGGGATGCAGTGCAGTGAGTCCAGAGAGTGCACAGGCAATACTGGGGATGCAGTGCAGTGAGTCCAGAGAGTGCACTGGCACCACTGGGGATGCAGTGCAGTGAGTCCAGAGAGTGCACTGGCACCACTGGGGATGCAGTGCAGTGAGTCCAGAGAGTGCTCTGGCACCACTGGGGATGCACTGAAGTGAGTCCAGAGAGTGCACTGGCACCACTGGGGATGCAGTGCAGTGAGTCCAGAGAGTGCACTGGCAACACTGGGGTTGCAGTGCAGTGAGTTCAGAGAGTGCACTGGCACCACTGGGGATGCAGTGCAATGAGTCCAGAGTGTGCACTGGCACGACTGGGAATGCAGTGCAGTGAGTCCAGAGATTGCACTGGCACCACTGGGGATGCACTTCAGTGAGTCCAGAGAGTGCACTGGCACCACAGGTGATGCACTGCAGTGAGTCCAGAGAGTGCACTGGCACCACTGGGGATGCAGTGCAGTGAGTCCAGAGAGTGCACTGGCAACATAGGGAATGCACTGCAGTGAGTCCAGTGAGTGCACTGGCACCACTGGGTATGCAGTGCAGTGAGTGCAGAGAGTGCACTGGCACAACTGGGGATGCAGTGCAGTGAGTCCAGAGAGTGCAGTGACACCACTGGGGATGCAGTGCAGTGAGTCCAGAGAGTGCACAGGCAGCACTGGGGATGCAGTGCAGTGAGTCCAGAGAGTGCACTGGCACCACTGAGAATGCCCTTCACTGAGTCCAGAGAGTGCACTGGCACCACTGGGGATGCACTGCAGTGGTTCCACAGAGTGCACTAGCACCACTGGGGATGCAGTGCAGTGAGTCCAGAGAGTGCACTGGCACCACTGGGGATGCAATGGAGTGAGTCCAGAGAGTGCACGCGCTCCACTGGGGATGCAGTACAGTGAGTCCAGAGAGTGCACTGGCACCACTGGGGATGCAGTGCAGTGAGTCCAGAGAGTGCACTGGCAGCACAGAGGATGCAGTGCAGTGAGTCCAGAGAGTGCTCTGGCACCACTGAGAATGCCCTTCAGTGAGTCCAGAGAGTGCACTGGCACCACTGGGGATGCACTGCAGTGAGTCCACAGAGTGCACTAGCACCACTGGGGATGCAGTGCAGTGACTCCAGAGAGTGCACTGGCACCACTGGGGATGCAGTGCAGTGAGTCCAGAGAGTGCACTGGCACCACTGGTGATGCACTGCAGTTACTCCAGAGAGTGCACTGGCACCACTGGGGATGCGGTGCGGTGAGTCCAGAGAGTGCACTGGCACCACTGGGGATGCAGTGCAGTCAGTCCAGTGAGTGTACTGGCACCACTGGGGATGCACTGCAGTGAGTCCAGAGAGTGCACTGGCACCACTGAGAATGCCCTTCAGTGAGTCCAGAGAGTGCACTGGCACCACTGGGGATGCACTGCAGTGAGTCCACAGAGTGCACTAGCACCACTGGGGATGCAGTGCAGTGACTCCAGAGAGTGCACTGGCACCACTGGGGATGCACTTCAGTGAGTCCAGAGAGTGCACTGGCACCACTGGGGATGCAGTGCAGTGAGTCCAGAGAGTGCATTGGCACCACTGGGGATGCAGTGCAGTGAGTCCAGAGAGTGCACTGGCACCACTGGGGATGCACTGCAGTGAGTCCACAGAGTGCACTGGTACCACTGGGGATGCAGTGCAGTGAGTCCAGAGAGTGCACTGGGACCACTGGGGATGCACTGCAGTGAGTCCAGAGAGTGCACTGGCACCACTGGGGATGCAGTGCAGTGAGTCCAGAGAGTGCACTGGCAGCACTGGGGATGCAGTGCAGTGAGTCCAGAGAGTGCACTGGCAGCACTGGGGAATGCAGTGCAGTGAGTCCAGAGAGTGCACTGGCACCACTGGGGATGCACTGCAGTGAGTCCAGAGAGCGCACTGGCACCACTGGGGATGCACTGCAGTGAGTCCACAGAGTGCACTGGCACCACTGAGAATGCACTTCAGTGAGTCCAGAGAGTGCACTGGTACCACTGGGGATGCACTGCAGTGAGTCCAGAGAGTGCACTAGCACCACTGGGGATGCAGTGCAGTGAGTCCAGAGAGTGCACTGGCACCACTGGGGATGCACTGCAGTTACTCCAGAGAGTGCACTGGCACCACTGGGGATGCGGTGCGGTGAGTCCAGAGAGTGCACTGGCACCACTGGGGATGCAGTGCAGTCAGTCCAGTGAGTGTACTGGCACCACTGGGGAAACACTGCAGTGAGTCCAGGGAGTGCACTGGCACCACTGAGAATGCCCTTCAGTGAGTCCAGAGAGTGCACTGGCAGCACTGGGGATGCAGTGCAGTGAGTCCAGAGAGTGCACTGGCACCACTGGGGATGCAGTGCAGTGAGTCCAGAGAGTGCACTGGCACCACTGGGGATGCACTTCAGTGAGTCCAGAGAGTGCACGCGCTCCACTGGGGATGCAGTACAGTGAGTACAGAGAGTGCACTGGCACCACTGGGGATGCAGTGCAGTGAGTCCAGAGAGTGCACTGGCAGCACAGAGGATGCAGTGCAGTAAGTCCAGAGAGTGCTCTGGCACCACTGGGGATGCAGTGCAGTGAGTCCAGAGAGTGCACTGGCACCACTGGGGATGCAGTGCAGTGAGTCCAGAGAGTGCACTGGCACCACTGGGGATGCACTGCAGTGAGTCCAGAGAGTGCACTGGCACCACTGGGGATGCACTGCAGTGAGTCCAGAGAGTGCACTGGCTCCAGAGGGAATGCAGTGCAGTGAGTCCATTGAGTGCACTGGCACCACTGGGGATGCAGTGCAGTGAGTGCAGAGAGTGCACTGGCACCACTGGACATGCAGTGCAGTGAGTCCAGAGAGTGCAGTGGCACCACTGGGGATGCAGTGGAGTGAGTCCAGACAGTGCACTGGCAGCACTGGGGATGCAGTGCAGTGAGTCCAGAGAGTGCACTGGCAATACTGGGGATGCAGTGCAGTGAGTCCAGAGAGTGCACTGGCACCACTGGGGCTGCAGTGCAGTGAGTCCAGAGAGTGCACTGGCACCACTGGGGATGCAGTGCAGTGAGTCCAGAGAGTGCTCTGGCACCACTGGGGATGCACTGCAGTGAGTCCAGAGAGTGCACTGGCACCACTGGGGATGCAGTGCAGTGAGTCCAGAGAGTGCACTGGCAACACTGGGGTTGCAGTGCAGTGAGTCCAGAGAGTGCACTGGCACCACTGGGGATGCAGTGCAGTGAGTCCAGAGTGTGCACTGGCACGACTGGGAATGCAGTGCAGTGAGTCCAGAGATTGCACTGGCACCACTGGGGATGCACTTCAGTGAGTCCAGAGAGTGCACTGGCACCACTGGGGATGCAGTGCAGTGAGTCCAGAGAGTGCACTGGCACCACTGGGGATGCACTGCAGTGAGTCCAGAGAGTGCACTGGCTCCAGAGGGAATGCACTGCAGTGAGTCCAGTGAGTGCACTGGCACCACTGGGGATGCAGTGCAGTGAGTGCAGAGAGTGCACTGGCACCACTGGACATGCAGTGCAGTGAGTCCAGAGAGTGCAGTGGCACCACTGGGGATGCAGTGCAGTGAGTCCAGAGAGTGCACTGGCAGCACTGGGGATGCAGTGCAGTGAGTCCAGAGAGTGCACTGGCAATACTGGGGATGCAGTGCAGTGAGTCCAGAGAGTGCACTGGCACCACTGAGAATGCCCTTCACTGAGTCCAGAGAGTGCACTGGCACCATTGGGGATGCACTGCAGTGAGTCCACAGAGTGCACTAGCACCACTGGGGATGCAGTGCAGTGAGTCCAGAGAGTGCACTGGCACCACTGGGGATGCAATGGAGTGAGTCCAGAGAGTGCACGCGCTCCACTGGGGATGCAGTACAGTGAGTCCAGAGAGTGCACTGGCACCACTGGGGATGCAGTGCAGTGAGTCCAGAGAGTGCACTGGCAGCACAGAGGATGCAGTGCAGTGAGTCCAGAGAGTGCTCTGGCACCACTGAGAATGCCCTTCAGTGAGTCCAGAGAGTGCACTGGCACCACTGGGGATGCACTGCAGTGAGTCCACAGAGTGCACTAGCACCACTGGGGATGCAGTGCAGTGACTCCAGAGAGTGCACTGGCACCACTGGGGATGCAGTGCAGTGAGTCCAGAGAGTGCACTGGCACCACTGGTGATGCACTGCAGTCACTCCAGAGAGTGCACTGGCACCACTGGGGATGCGGTGCGGTGAGTCCAGAGAGTGCACTGGCACCACTGGGGATGCAGTGCAGTCAGTCCAGTGAGTGTACTGGCACCACTGGGGATGCACTGCAGTGAGTCCAGAGAGTGCACTGGCACCACTGAGAATGCCCTTCAGTGAGTCCAGAGAGTGCACTGGCACCACTGGGGATGCACTGCAGTGAGTCCACAGAGTGCACTAGCACCACTGGGGATGCAGTGCAGTGACTCCAGAGAGTGCACTGGCACCACTGGGGATGCACTTCAGTGAGTCCAGAGAGTGCACTGGCACCACTGGGGATGCAGTGCAGTGAGTCCAGAGAGTGCATTGGCACCACTGGGGATGCAGTGCAGTGAGTCCAGAGAGTGCACTGGCACCACTGGGGATGCACTGCAGTGAGTCCACAGAGTGCACTGGTACAACTGGGGATGCAGTGCAGTGAGTCCAGAGAGTGCACTGGGACCACTGGGGATGCACTGCAGTGAGTCCAGAGAGTGCACTGGCACCACTGGGGATGCAGTGCAGTGAGTCCAGAGAGTGCACTGGCACCACTGGGGATGCAGTGCAGTGAGTCCAGAGAGTGCACTGGCAGCACTGGGGAATGCAGTGCAGTGAGTCCAGAGAGTGCACTGGCACCACTGGGGATGCACTGCAGTGAGTCCAGAGAGCGCACTGGCACCACTGGGGATGCACTGCAGTGAGTCCACAGAGTGCACTGGCACCACTGAGAATGCACTTCAGTGAGTCCAGAGAGTGCACTGGTACCACTGGGGATGCACTGCAGTGAGTCCAGAGAGTGCACTAGCACCACTGGGGATGCAGTGCAGTGAGTCCAGAGAGTGCACTGGCACCACTGGTGATGCACTGCAGTTACTCCAGAGAGTGCACTGGCACCACTGGGGATGCGGTGCGGTGAGTCCAGAGAGTGCACTGGCACCACTGGGGATGCAGTGCAGTCAGTCCAGTGAGTGTACTGGCACCACTGGGGAAACTCTGCAGTGAGTCCAGAGAGTGCACTGGCACCACTGAGAATGCCCTTCAGTGAGTCCAGAGAGTGCACTGGCAGCACTGGGGATGCAGTGCAGTGAGTCCAGAGAGTGCACTGGCACCACTGGGGATGCAGTGCAGTGAGTCCAGAGAGTGCACTGGCACCACTGGGGATGCACTTCAGTGAGTCCAGAGAGTGCACGCGCTCCACTGGGGATGCAGTACAGTGAGTACAGAGAGTGCACTGGCACCACTGGGGATGCAGTGCAGTGAGTCCAGAGAGTGCACTGGCAGCACAGAGGATGCAGTGCAGTAAGTCCAGAGAGTGCTCTGGCACCACTGGGGATGCAGTGCAGTGAGTCCAGAGAGTGCACTGGCACCACTGGGGATGCAGTGCAGTGAGTCCAGAGAGTGCACTGGCACCACTGGGGATGCAGTGCAGTGAGTCCAGAGAGTGCACTGGCACCACTGGGGATGCACTGCAGTGAGTCCAGAGAGTGCACTGGCACCACTGGGGATGCACTGCAGTGAGTCCAGAGAGTGCACTGGCTCCAGAGGGAATGCAGTGCAGTGAGTCCAGTGAGTGCACTGGCACCACTGGGGATGCAGTGCAGTGAGTGCAGAGAGTGCACTGGCACCACTGGACATGCAGTGCAGTGAGTCCAGAGAGTGCAGTGGCACCACTGGGGATGCAGTGCAGTGAGTCCAGACAGTGCACTGGCAGCACTGGGGATGCAGTGCAGTGAGTCCAGAGAGTGCACTGGCAATACTGGGGATGCAGTGCAGTGAGTCCAGAGAGTGCACTGGCACCACTGGGGATGCAGTGCAGTGAGTCCAGAGAGTGCTCTGGCACCACTGGGGATGCACTGAAGTGAGTCCAGAGAGTGCACTGGCACCACTGGGGATGCAGTGCAGTGAGTCCAGAGAGTGCACTGGCAACACTGGGGTTGCAGTGCAGTGAGTCCAGAGAGTGCACTGGCACCACTGGGGATGCAGTGCAGTGAGTCCAGAGTGTGCACTGGCACGACTGGGAATGCAGTGCAGTGAGTCCAGAGATTGCACTGGCACCACTGGGGATGCACTTCAGTGAGTCCAGAGAGTGCACTGGCACCACAGGTGATCCACTGCAGTGAGTCCAGAGAGTGCACTGGCACCACTGGGGATGCAGTGCAGTGAGTCCAGAGAGTGCACTGGCACCACTGGGGATGCAGTGCAGTGAGTCCAGAGAGTGCACTGGCACCACTGGGTATGCAGTGCAGTGAGTGCAGAGAGTGCACTGGCACAACTGGGGATGCAGTGCAGTGAGTCCAGAGAGTGCAGTGACACCACTGGGGATGCAGTGCAGTGAGTCCAGAGAGTGCACAGGCAGCACTGGGGATGCAGTGCAGTGAGTCCAGAGAGTGCACTGGCACCACTGAGAATGCCCTTCAGTGAGTCCAGAGAGTGCACTGGCACCACTGGGGATGCAGTGCAGTGAGTCCACAGAGTGCACTAGCACCACTGGGGATGCAGTGCAGTGAGTCCAGAGAGTGCACTGGCACCACTGGGGATGCACTTCAGTGAGTCCAGAGAGTGCACGCGCTCCACTGGGGATGCAGTACAGTGAGTCCAGAGAGTGCACTGGCACCACTGGGGATGCAGTGCAGTGAGTCCAGAGAGTGCACTGGCAGCACAGAGGATGCAGTGCAGTGAGTCCAGAGAGTGCTCTGGCACCACTGAGAATGCCCTTCAGTGAGTCCAGAGAGTGCACTGGCACCACTGGGGATGCACTGCAGTGAGTCCACAGAGTGCACTAGCACCACTGGGGATGCAGTGCAGTGAGTTCAGAGAGTGCACTGGCACCACTGGGGATGCACTGCAGTTACTCCAGAGAGTGCACTGGCACCACTGGGGATGCGGTGCGGTGAGTCCAGAGAGTGCACTGGCACCACTGGGGATGCAGTGCAGTCAGTCCAGTGAGTGTACTGGCACCACTGGGAATGCACTACAGTGAGTCCAGAGAGTGCACTGGCACCACTGAGAATGCCCTTCAGTGAGTCCAGAGAGTGCACTGGCACCACTGGGGATGCACTTCAGTGAGTGCAGAGAGTGCACTGGCACCACTGGGGATGCACTTCAGTGAGTCCAGAGAGTGCACTGGCACCACTGGGGATGCAGTGCAGTGAGTCCAGAGAGTGCATTGGCACCACTGGGGATGCAGTGCAGTGAGTCCAGAGAGTGCACTGGCACCACTGGGGATGCACTGCAGTGAGTCCACAGAGTGCACTGGCACCACTGGGGATGCAGTGCAGTGAGTCCAGAGAGTGCACTGGCAGCACTGGGGATGCAGTGCAGTGAGTCCAGAGAGTGCACTGGCACCACTGGGGATGCACTGCAGTGAGTCCAGAGAGCGCACTGGCACCACTGGGGATGCACTGCAGTGAGTCCACAGAGTGCACTGG
Source organism: Anser brachyrhynchus (assembly GCF_964034855.1). Lineage (NCBI taxonomy): Eukaryota > Metazoa > Chordata > Aves > Anseriformes > Anatidae > Anser > Anser brachyrhynchus. The sequence continues at coordinate 3,583,104 of NC_137700.1, forward strand.
CACCACTGAGAATGCACTTCAGTGAGTCCAGAGAGTGCACTGGTACCACTGGGAATGCACTGCAGTGAGTCCAGAGAGTGCACTAGCACCACTGGGGATGCAGTGCAGTGAATCCAGTGAGTGCACTGGCACCACTGGGGATGCAGTGCAGTGAGTCAAGAGAGTGCACTGGCACCACTGGGGATGCACTGCAGTGAGCCCAGAGAGTGCACTGGCACCACTGGGGATGCGGTGCCGGGAGTCCAGAGAGTGCACTGGCACCACTGGGGATGCAGTGCAGTGAGTCCAGAGAGTGCACTGGCACGACTGGGAATGCAGTGCAGTGAGTCCAGAGATTGCACTGGCACCACTGGGGATGCACTTCAGTGAGTCCAGAGAGTGCACTGGCACCACAGGTGATGCACTGCAGTGAGTCCAGAGAGTGCACTGGCACCACTGGGGATGCAGTGCAGTGAGTCCAGAGAGTGCACTGGCAACAGAGGGAATGCACTGCAGTGAGTCCAGTGAGTGCACTGGCACCACTGGGTATGCAGTGCAGTGAGTGCAGAGAGTGCACTGGCACAACTGGGGATGCAGTGCAGTGAGTCCAGAGAGTGCAGTGACACCACTGGGGATGCAGTGCAGTGAGTCCAGAGAGTGCACAGGCAGCACTGGGGATGCAGTGCAGTGAGTCCAGAGAGTGCACTGGCACCACTGAGAATGCCCTTCACTGAGTCCAGAGATTGCACTGGCACCACTGGGGATGCACTGCAGTGGGTCCACAGAGTGCACTAGCACCACTGGGGATGCAGTGCAGTGAGTCCAGAGAGTGCACTGGCACCACTGGGGATGCAATGGAGTGAGTCCAGAGAGTGCACGCGCTCCACTGGGGATGCAGTACAGTGAGTCCAGAGAGTGCACTGGCACCACTGGGGATGCAGTGCAGTGAGTCCAGAGAGTGCACTGGCACCACTGGGGATGCACTTCAGTGAGTCCAGAGAGTGCACGCGCTCCACTGGGGATGCAGTACAGTGAGTACAGAGAGTGCACTGGCACCACTGGGGATGCAGTGCAGTGAGTCCAGAGAGTGCACTGGCAGCACAGAGGATGCAGTGCAGTGAGTCCAGAGAGTGCTCTGGCACCACTGGGGATGCAGTGCAGTGAGTCCAGAGAGTGCACTGGCACCACTGGGGATGCAGTGCAGTGAGTCCAGAGAGTGCACTGGCACCACTGGGGATGCACTTCAGTGAGTCCAGAGAGTGCACTGGCACCACTGGTGATGCACTGCAGTGAGTCCAGAGAGTGCACTGGCACCACTGGGGATGCACTGCAGTGAGTCCAGAGAGTGCACTGGCACCACTGGGGATGCACTGCAGTGAGTCCAGAGAGTGCACTGGCTCCAGAGGGAATGCACTGCAGTGAGTTCAGTGAGTGCACTGGCACCACTGGGGATGCAGTGCAGTGAGTGCAGAGAGTGCACTGGCACCACTGGACATGCAGTGCAGTGAGTCCAGAGAGTGCAGTGGCACCACTGGGGATGCAGTGCAGTGAGTCCAGAGAGTGCACTGGCAGCACTGGGGATGCAGTGCAGTGAGTCCAGAGAGTGCACTGGCAATACTGGGGATGCAGTGCAGTGAGTCCAGAGAGTGCACTGGCACCACTGGGGCTGCAGTGCAGTGAGTCCAGAGAGTGCACTGGCACCAGTGGGGATGCAGTGCAGTGAGTCCAGAGAGTGCTCTGGCACCACTGGGGATGCACTAAAGTGAGTCCAGAGAGTGCACTGGCACCACTGGGGATGCAGTGCAGTGAGTCCAGTGAGTGTACTGGCAGCAGTGGGGATGCACTGCAGTGAGTCCAGAGAGTGCACTGGCACCACTGGGAATGCACTTCAGTGCGTCCAGAGAGTGCACTGGCACCACTGGGGATGCAGTGCAGTGAGTCCAGAGAGTGCACTGGCACCACTGAGAATGCACTTCAGTGAGTCCAAAGAGTGCACTGGCACCACTGGGGATGCATTGCAGTGAGTCCAGAGAGTGCACTAGCACCACTGGGAATGCAGTACAGTGAGTCCAGTGAGTGCACTGGCACCACTGGGGATGTAGTGCAGTGACTCGAGAGAGTGCACTGGCACCACTGGGGATGCAGTGCAGTGAGTCCAGAGAGTGCACTGGTACCACTTGGGATGCAGTGCAGTGAGTCCAGTGAGTGCACTGGCACCACTGGGGATGCAGTGCAGTGAGTCCAGAGAGTGCATTGGCACCACTGGGGATGCAGTGCAGTGAGTCCAGAGAGTGCACTGGCACCACTTGGGATGCAGTGCAGTGAGTCCAGAGAGTGCACTGGCACCACTGGGGATGCATTGCAGTGAGTCCAGAGAGTGCATTGGCACCACTGGGGATGCACTGCAGTGAGTCCAGAGAGTGCACTGGCACCACTGGGGATGCACTGCTGTGAGTCCAGAGAGTGCACTGGCAGCAGTGGGGATGCACTGCAGTGAGTCCAGAGAGTGCACTGGCACCACTGGGGATGCACTGCAGTGAGTCCAGAGAGTGCAGTGGCACCACTGGGGATGCAGTGCAGTGAGTCCAGAGAGTGCACTGGCACCACTGGGGATGCACTGCAGTGAGTCCAGAGAGTGCACTGGCACCACTGGGGATGCAGTGCAGTGAGTCCAGAGAGTGCACTGGCACCACTGGGGATGCAGTGCAGTGAGTCCAGAGAGTGCACTGGCACCACTGGGGATGCACTGAAGTGAGTCCAGAGAGCGCACTGGCACCACTGGGGATGCACTGCAGTGAGTCCACAGAGTGCACTGGAACCACTGAGAATAAACTTCAGTGAGTCCAGAGAGTGCACTGGCACCACTGGGGATGCACTGCAGTGAGTCCAGAGAGTGCACTAACACCACTGGGGATGCAGTGCAGTGAGTCCAGAGAGTGCACTGGCACCACTGGGCATGCACTGCAGTGAGTCCAGAGAGTGCACTGGCACCACTGGGGATGCAGTGCAGTGAGTCCAGAGAGTGCACTGGCTCCAGAGGGGATGCACTGCAGTGAGTCCAGAGAGTGCACTGGCAATACTGGGGATGCAGTGCAGTGAGTCCAGAGAGTGCACTGGCACCACTGGGGCTGCAGTGCAGTGAGTCCAGAGAGTGCACTGGCACCACTGGGGATGCAGTGCAGTGAGTCCAGAGAGTGCTCTGGCACCACTGGGGATGCAGTGCAGTGAGTCCAGAGAGTGCACTGGCACCACTGGGGATGCAGTGCAGTGAGTCCAGAGAGTGCACTGGCAACACTGGGGTTGCAGTGCAGTGAGTCCAGAGAGTGCACTGGCACCACTGGGGATGCAGTGCAGTGAGTCCAGAGTGTGCACTGGCACGACTGGGAATGCAGTGCAGTGAGTCCAGAGATTGCACTGGCACCACTGGGGATGCACTTCAGTGAGTCCAGAGAGTGCACTGGCACCACAGGTGATGCACTGCAGTGAGTCCAGAGAGTGCACTGGCACCACTGGGGATGCACTGCAGTGAGTCCAGAGAGTGTACTGGCACCAGAGGGAATGCACTGCAGTGAGTCCAGTGAGTGCACTGGCACCACTGGGGATGCAGTGCAGTGAGTGCAGAGAGTGCACTGGCACAACTGGGGATGCAGTGCAGTGAGTCCAGAGAGTGCAGTGACACCACTGGGGATGCAGTGCAGTGAGTCCAGAGAGTGCACAGGCAGCACTGGGGATGCAGTGCAGTGAGTCCAGAGAGTGCACTGGCACCACTGGGAATGCTTTTCAGTGAGTCCAGAGAGTGCACTGGCACCACTGGGGATGCACTGCAGTGAGTCCACAGAGTGCACTAGCACCACTGGGGATGCAGTGCAGTGAGTCCAGAGAGTGCACTGGCACCACTGGGGATGCACTTCAGTGAGTCCAGAGAGTGCACGCGCTCCACTGGGGATGCAGTACAGTGAGTCCAGAGAGTGCACTGGCACCACTGGGGATGCAGTGCAGTGAGTCCAGAGAGTGCACTGGCAGCACAGAGGATGCAGTGCAGTGAGTCCAGAGAGTGCTCTGGCACCACTGAGAATGCCCTTCAGTGAGTCCAGAGAGTGCACTGGCACCACTGGGGATGCACTGCAGTGAGTCCACAGAGTGCACTAGCACCACTGGGGATGCAGTGCAGTGACTCCAGAGAGTGCACTGGCACCACTGGGGATGCAGTGCAGTGAGTCCAGAGAGTGCACTGGCACCACTGGTGATGCACTGCAGTTACTCCAGAGAGTGCACTGGCACCACTGGGGATGCGGTGCGGTGAGTCCAGAGAGTGCACTGGCACCACTGGGGATGCAGTGCAGTCAGTCCAGTGAGTGTACTGGCACCACTGGGGATGCAGTGCAGTGAGTCCAGAGAGTGCACTGGCACCACTGAGAATGCCCTTCAGTGAGTCCAGAGAGTGCACTGGCACCACTGGGGATGCACTGCAGTGAGTCCACAGAGTGCACTAGCACCACTGGGGATGCAGTGCAGTGACTCCAGAGAGTGCACTGGCACCACTGGGGATGCACTTCAGTGAGTCCAGAGAGTGCACTGGCACCACAGGTGATGCACTGCAGTGAGTCCAGAGAGTGCACTGGCACCACTGGGGATGCAGTGCAGTGAGTCCAGAGAGTGCACTGGCACCAGAGGGAATGCACTGCAGTGAGTCCAGTGAGTGCACTGGCACCACTGGGGATGCAGTGCAGTGAGTGCAGAGAGTGCACTGGCACAACTGGGGATGCAGTGCAGTGAGTCCAGAGAGTGCAGTGACACCACTGGGGATGCAGTGCAGTGAGTCCAGAGAGTGCACAGGCAGCACTGGGGATGCAGTGCAGTGAGTCCAGAGAGTGCACTGGCACCACTGAGAATGCTTTTCAGTGAGTCCAGAGAGTGCACTGGCACCACTGGGGATGCACTGCAGTGAGTCCACAGAGTGCACTAGCACCACTGGGGATGCAGTGCAGTGAGTCCAGAGAGTGCACTGGCACCACTGGGGATGCACTTCAGTGAGTCCAGAGAGTGCACGCGTTCCACTGGGGATGCAGTACAGTGAGTCCAGAGAGTGCACTGGCACCACTGGGGATGCAGTGCAGTGTGTCCAGAGAGTGCACTGGCAGCACAGAGGATGCAGTGCAGTGAGTCCAGAGAGTGCTCTGGCACCACTGAGAATGCCCTTCAGTGAGTCCAGAGAGTGCACTGGCACCACTGGGGATGTACTGCAGTGAGTCCACAGAGTGCACTAGCACCACTGGGGATGCAGTGCAGTGACTCCAGAGAGTGCACTGGCACCACTGGGGATGCAGTGCAGTGAGTCCAGAGAGTGCACTGGCACCACTGGTGATGCACTGCAGTTACTCCAGAGAGTGCACTGGCACCACTGGGGATGCGGTGCGGTGAGTCCAGAGAGTGCACTGGCACCACTGGGGATGCAGTGCAGTCAGTCCAGTGAGTGTACTGGCACCACTGGGGATGCACTGCAGTGAGTCCAGAGAGTGCACTGGCACCACTGAGAATGCCCTTCAGTGAGTCCAGAGAGTGCACTGGCACCACTGGGGATGCAGTGCAGTGAGTCCAGAGAGTGCATTGGCACCACTGGGGATGCAGTGCAGTGAGTCCAGAGAGTGCACTGGCACCACTGGGGATGCACTGCAGTGAGTCCACAGAGTGCACTGGTACCACTGGGGATGCAGTGCAGTGAGTCCAGAGAGTGCACTGGCACCACTGGGGATGCACTGCAGTGAGTCCAGAGAGTGCACTGGCACCACTGAGAATGCCCTTCAGTGAGTCCAGAGAGTGCACTGGCACCACTGGGGATGCAGTGCAGTGAGTCCAGAGAGTGCATTGGCACCACTGGGGATGCAGTGCAGTGAGTCCAGAGAGTGCACTGGCACCACTGGGGATGCAGTGCAGTGAGTCCAGAGAGTGCACTGGCACCACTGGGGATGCAGTGCAGTGAGTCCAGAGAGTGCACTGGCACCACTGGGGATGCACTGAAGTGAGTCCAGAGAGCGCACTGGCACCACTGGGGATGCACTGCAGTGAGTCCACAGAGTGCACTGGAACCACTGAGAATAAACTTCAGTGAGTCCAGAGAGTGCACTGGCACCACTGGGGATGCACTGCAGTGAGTCCAGAGAGTGCACTAACACCACTGGGGATGCAGTGCAGTGAGTCCAGAGAGTGCACTGGCACCACTGGGCATGCACTTCAGTGAGTCCAGAGAGTGCACGCGTTCCACTGGGGATGCAGTACAGTGAGTCCAGAGAGTGCACTGGCACCACTGGGGATGCAGTGCAGTGAGTCCAGAGAGTGCACTGGCAGCACAGAGGATGCAGTGCAGTGAGTCCAGAGAGTGCTCTGGCACCACTGAGAATGCCCTTCAGTGAGTCCAGAGAGTGCACTGGCACCACTGGGGATGTACTGCAGTGAGTCCACAGAGTGCACTAGCACCACTGGGGATGCAGTGCAGTGACTCCAGAGAGTGCACTGGCACCACTGGGGATGCAGTGCAGTGAGTCCAGAGAGTGCACTGGCACCACTGGTGATGCACTGCAGTTACTCCAGAGAGTGCACTGGCACCACTGGGGATGCGGTGCGGTGAGTCCAGAGAGTGCACTGGCACCACTGGGGATGCAGTGCAGTCAGTCCAGTGAGTGTACTGGCACCACTGGGGATGCACTGCAGTGAGTCCAGAGAGTGCACTGGCACCACTGAGAATGCCCTTCAGTGAGTCCAGAGAGTGCACTGGCACCACTGGGGATGCAGTGCAGTGAGTCCAGAGAGTGCATTGGCACCACTGGGGATGCAGTGCAGTGAGTCCAGAGAGTGCACTGGCACCACTGGGGATGCACTGCAGTGAGTCCACAGAGTGCACTGGTACCACTGGGGATGCAGTGCAGTGAGTCCAGAGAGTGCACTGGCACCACTGGGGATGCACTGCAGTGAGTCCAGAGAGTGCACTGGCACCACTGAAAATGCCCTTCAGTGAGTCCAGAGAGTGCACTGGCACCACTGGGGATGCAGTGCAGTGAGTCCAGAGAGTGCATTGGCACCACTGGGGATGCAGTGCAGTGAGTCCAGAGAGTGCACTGGCAGCACTGGGGATGCACTGCAGTGAGTCCACAGAGTGCACTGGTACCACTGGGGATGCAGTGCAGTGAGTCCAGAGAGTGCACTGGCACCACTGGGGATGCACTGCAGTGAGTCCAGAGAGTGCACTGGCACCACTGGGGATGCAGTGCAGTGAGTCCAGAGAGTGCACTGGCAGCACTGGGGATGCAGTGCAGTGAGTCCAGAGAGTGCACTGGCAGCACTGGGGAATGCAGTGCAGTGAGTCCAGAGAGTGCACTGGCACCACTGGGGATGCACTGCAGTGAGTCCAGAGAGCGCACTGGCACCACTGGGGATGCACTGCAGTGAGTCCACAGAGTGCACTGGCACCACTGAGAATGCACTTCAGTGAGTCCAGAGAGTGCACTGGTACCACTGGGGATGCACTGCAGTGAGTCCAGAGAGTGCACTAGCACCACTGGGGATGCAGTGCAGTGAATCCAGTGAGTGCACTGGCACCACTGGGGATGCAGTGCAGTGAGTCCAGACAGTGCACTGGCACCACTGGTGATGCACTGCAGTTACTCCAGAGAGTGCACTGGTACCACTGGGGATGCGGTGCGGTGAGTCCAGAGAGTGCACTGGCACCACTGGGGATGCAGTGCAGTCAGTCCAGTGAGTGTACTGGCACCACTGGGGAAACACTGCAGTGAGTCCAGAGAGTGCACTGGCACCACTGAGAATGCCCTTCAGTGAGTCCAGAGAGTGCACTGGCAGCACTGGGGATGCAGTGCAGTGAGTCCAGAGAGTGCACTGGCACCACTGGGGATGCACTTCAGTGAGTCCAGAGAGTGCACGCGCTCCACTGGGGATGCAGTACAGTGAGTACAGAGAGTGCACTGGCACCAGTGGGGATGCAGTGCAGTGTGTCCAGAGAGTGCACTGGCAGCACAGAGGATGCAGTGCAGTAAGTCCAGAGAGTGCTCTGGCACCACTGGGGATGCAGTGCAGTGAGTCCAGAGAGTGCACTGGCACCACTGGGGATGCAGTGCAGTGAGTCCAGAGAGTGCACTGGCACCACTGGTGATGCACTGCAGTGAGTCCAGAGAGTGCACTGGCACCACTGGGGATGCACTGCAGTGAGTCCAGAGAGTGCACTGGCACCACTGGGGATGCACTGCAGTGAGTCCAGAGAGTGCACTGGCTCCAGAGGGAATGCACTGCAGTGAGTCCAGTGAGTGCACTGGCACCACTGGGGATGCAGTGCAGTGAGTGCAGAGAGTGCACTGGCACCACTGGACATGCAGTGCAGTGAGTCCAGAGAGTGCAGTGGCACCACTGGGGATGCAGTGCAGTGAGTCCAGAGAGTGCACTGGCAGCACTGGGGATGCAGTGCAGTGAGTCCAGAGAGTGCACTGGCAATACTGGGGATGCAGTGCAGTGAGTCCAGAGAGTGCACTGGCACCACTGGGGCTGCAGTGCAGTGAGTCCAGAGAGTGCACTGGCACCACTGGGGATGCAGTGCAGTGAGTCCAGTGAGTGCACTGGCACCACTGGGGATGCACTGCAGTGAGTCCAGAGAGCGCACTGGCACCACTGGGGATGCACTGCAGTGAGTCCACAGAGTGCACTGGCACCACTGGGGATGCACTGCAGTGAGTCCAGAGAGTGCACTAACACCACTGGGGATGCAGTGCAGTGAGTCCAGAGAGTGCACTGGCACCACTGGGGATGCAGTGCAGTGAGTCCAGAGAGTGCACTGGCAGCACTGGGGAATGCAGTGCAGTGAGTCCAGAGAGTGCACTGGCTCCAGAGGGGATGCACTGCAGTGAGTCCAGAGAGCGAACTGGCACCACTGGGGATGCACTGCAGTGAGTCCACAGAGTGCACAGGCACCACTGAGAATGCACTTCAGTGAGTCCAGAGAGTGCACTGGTACCACTGGGGATGCACTGCAGTGAGTCCAGAGAGTGCACTAGCACCACTGGGGATGCAGTGCAGTGAATCCAGTGAGTGCACTGGCACCACTGGGGATGCAGTGCAGTGAGTCCAGAGAGTGCACTGGCACCACTGGTGATGCACTGCAGTTACTCCAGAGAGCGCACTGGCACCACTGGGGATGCGGTGCGGTGAGTCCAGAGAGTGCACTGGCACCACTGGGGATGCAGTGCAGTCAGTCCAGTGAGTGTACTGGCACCACTGGGGAAACACTGCAGTGAGTCCAGAGAGTGCACTGGCACCACTGAGAATGCCCTTCAGTGAGTCCAGAGAGTGCACTGGCAGCACTGGGGATGCAGTGCAGTGAGTCCAGAGAGTGCACTGGCACCACTGGGGATGCACTTCAGTGAGTCCAGAGAGTGCACGCGCTCCACTGGGGATGCAGTACAGTGAGTACAGAGAGTGCACTGGCACCACTGGGGATGCAGTGCAGTGAGTCCAGAGAGTGCACTGGCAGCACAGAGGATGCAGTGCAGTAAGTCCAGAGAGTGCTCTGGCACCACTGGGGATGCAGTGCAGTGAGTCCAGAGAGTGCACTGGCACCACTGGGGATGCAGTGCAGTGAGTCCAGAGAGTGCACTGGCACCACTGGTGATGCACTGCAGTGAGTCCAGAGAGTGCACTGGCACCACTGGGGATGCACTGCAGTGAGTCCAGAGAGTGCACTGGCACCACTGGGGATGCACTGCAGTGAGTCCAGAGAGTGCACTGGCTCCAGAGGGAATGCACTGCAGTGAGTCCAGTGAGTGCACTGGCACCACTGGGGATGCAGTGCAGTGAGTGCAGAGAGTGCACTGGCACCACTGGGGATTCACTGCCGTGAGTCCAGAGGGTGCAGTGGCACCACTGGGGATGCAGTGCAGTGAGTCCAGAGAGTGCACTGGCAGCACTGGGGATGCAGTGCAGTGAGTCCAGAGAGTGCACTGGCAATACTGGGGATGCAGTGCAGTGAGTCCAGAGAGTGCACTGGCATCACTGGGGCTGCAGTGCAGTGAGTCCAGAGAGTGCACTGGCACCACTGGGGATGCAGTGCAGTGAGTCCAGAGAGTGCTCTGGCACCACTGGGGATGCACTGAAGTGAGTCCAGAGAGTGCACTGGCACCACTGGGGATGCAGTGCAGTGAGTCCAGAGAGTGCACTGGCAACACTGGGGTTGCAGTGCAGTGAGTCCAGAGAGTGCACTGGCACCACTGGGGATGCAGTGCAGTGAGTCCAGAGTGTGCACTGGCACGACTGGGAATGCAGTGCAGTGAGTCCAGAGATTGCACTGGCACCACTGGGGACGCACTTCAGTGAGTCCAGAGAGTGCACTGGCACCACAGGTGATGCACTGCAGTGAGTCCAGAGAGTGCACTGGCGCCACTGGGGATGCAGTGCAGTGAGTCCAGAGAGTGCACAGGCAGCACTGGGGATGCAGTGCAGTGAGTCCAGAGAGTGCACTGGCACCACTGAGAATGCCCTTCAGTGAGTCCAGAGAGTGCACTGGCACCACTGGGGATGCACTGCAGTGAGTCCACAGAGTGCACTAGCACCACTGGGGATGCAGTGCAGTGAGTCCAGAGAGTGCACTGGCACCACTGGGGATGCACTTCAGTGAGTCCAGAGAGTGCACGCGCTCCACTGGGGATGCAGTACAGTGAGTCCAGAGAGTGCACTGGCACCACTGGGGATGCAGTGCAGTGAGTCCAGAGAGTGCACTGGCAGCACAGAGGATGCAGTGCAGAGAGTCCAGAGAGTGCTCTGGCACCACTGAGAATGCCCTTCAGTGAGTCCAGAGAGTGCACTGGCACCACTGGGGATGCACTGCAGTGAGTCCACAGAGTGCACTAGCACCACTGGGGATGCAGTGCAGTGAGTCCAGAGAGTGCACTGGCACCACTGGGGATGCAGTGCAGTGAGTCCAGAGAGTGCACTGGCACCACTGGGGATGCGGTGCGGTGATTCCAGAGAGTGCACTGGCACCACTGGGGATGCAGTGCAGTCAGTCCAGTGAGTGTACTGGCACCACTGGGGATGCACTGCAGTGAGTCCAGAGAGTGCACTGGCACCACTGATAATGCTCTTCAGTGAGTCCAGAGAGTGCACTGGCACCACAGGGGATGCAGTGCAGTGAGTCCAGAGCGTGCACTGGCACCACTGGGGATGCACTTCAGTGAGTCCAGAGAGTGCACTGGCACCACTGGTGATGCACTGCAGTGAGTCCAGAGAGTGCACTGGCACCACTGGGGATGCACTTCAGTGAGTCCAGAGAGTGCACTGGCACCACAGGTGATGCACTGCAGTGAGTCCAGAGAGTGCACTGGCACCACTGGGGATGCAGTGCAGTGAGTCCAGAGAGTGTACTGGCACCAGAGGGAATGCACTGCAGTGAGTCCAGTGAGTGCACTGGCACCACTGGGGATGCAGTGCAGTGAGTGCAGAGAGTGCACTGGCACAACTGGGGATGCAGTGCAGTGAGTCCAGAGAGTGCAGTGACACCACTGGGGATGCAGTGCAGTGAGTCCAGAGAGTGCACAGGCAGCACTGGGGATGCAGTGCAGTGAGTCCAGAGAGTGCACTGGCACCACTGAGAATGCTTTTCAGTGAGTCCAGAGAGTGCACTGGCACCACTGGGGATGCACTGCAGTGAGTCCACAGAGTGCACTAGCACCACTGGGGATGCAGTGCAGTGAGTCCAGAGAGTGCACTGGCACCACTGGGGATGCACTTCAGTGAGTCCAGAGAGTGCACGCGCTCCACTGGGGATGCAGTACAGTGAGTCCAGAGAGTGCACTGGCACCACTGGGGATGCAGTGCAGTGAGTCCAGAGAGTGCACTGGCAGCACAGAGGATGCAGTGCAGTGAGTCCAGAGAGTGCTCTGGCACCACTGAGAATGCCCTTCAGTGAGTCCAGAGAGTGCACTGGCACCACTGGGGATGCACTGCAGTGAGTCCACAGAGTGCACTAGCACCACTGGGGATGCAGTGCAGTGACTCCAGAGAGTGCACTGGCACCACTGGGGATGCAGTGCAGTGAGTCCAGAGAGTGCACTGGCACCACTGGTGATGCACTGCAGTTACTCCAGAGAGTGCACTGGCACCACTGGGGATGCGGTGCGGTGAGTCCAGAGAGTGCACTGGCACCACTGGGGATGCAGTGCAGTCAGTCAAGTGAGTGTACTGGCACCACTGGTGATGCACTGCAGTGAGTCCAGAGAGTGCACTGGCACCACTGAGAATGCCCTTCAGTGAGTCCAGAGAGTGCACTGGCACCACTGGGGATGCACTGCAGTGGGTCCACAGAGTGCACTAGCACCACTGGGGATGCAGTGCAGTGACTCCAGAGAGTGCACTGGCACCACTGGGGATGCACTTCAGTGAGTCCAGAGAGTGCACTGGCACCACTGGGGATGCAGTGCAGTGAGTCCAGAGAGTGCACTGGCACCAGAGGGAATGCACTGCAGTGAGTCCAGTGAGTGCACTGGCACCACTGGGGATGCAGTGCAGTGAGTGCAGAGAGTGCACTGGCACAACTGGGGATGCAGTGCAGTGAGTCCAGAGAGTGCAGTGACACCACTGGGGATGCAGTGCAGTGAGTCCAGAGAGTGCACAGGCAGCACTGGGGATGCAGTGCAGTGAGTCCAGAGAGTGCACTGGCACCACTGAGAATGCTTTTCAGTGAGTCCAGAGAGTGCACTGGCACCACTGGGGATGCACTGCAGTGAGTCCACAGAGTGCACTAGCACCACTGGGGATGCAGTGCAGTGAGTCCAGAGAGTGCACTGGCACCACTGGGGATGCACTTCAGTGAGTCCAGAGAGTGCACGCGTTCCACTGGGGATGCAGTACAGTGAGTCCAGAGAGTGCACTGGCACCACTGGGGATGCAGTGCAGTGAGTCCAGAGAGTGCACTGGCAGCACAGAGGATGCAGTGCAGTGAGTCCAGAGAGTGCTCTGGCACCACTGAGAATGCCCTTCAGTGAGTCCAGAGAGTGCACTGGCACCACTGGGGATGTACTGCAGTGAGTCCACAGAGTGCACTAGCACCACTGGGGATGCAGTGCAGTGACTCCAGAGAGTGCACTGGCACCACTGGGGATGCAGTGCAGTGAGTCCAGAGAGTGCACTGGCACCACTGGTGATGCACTGCAGTTACTCCAGAGAGTGCACTGGCACCACTGGGGATGCGGTGCGGTGAGTCCAGAGAGTGCACTGGCACCACTGGGGATGCAGTGCAGTCAGTCCAGTGAGTGTACTGGCACCACTGGGGATGCACTGCAGTGAGTCCAGAGAGTGCACTGGCACCACTGAGAATGCCCTTCAGTGAGTCCAGAGAGTGCACTGGCACCACTGGGGATGCAGTGCAGTGAGTCCAGAGAGTGCATTGGCACCACTGGGGATGCAGTGCAGTGAGTCCAGAGAGTGCACTGGCACCACTGGGGATGCACTGCAGTGAGTCCACAGAGTGCACTGGTACCACTGGGGTTGCAGTGCAGTGAGTCCAGAGAGTGCACTGGCACCACTGGGGATGCACTGCAGTGAGTCCAGAGAGTGCACTGGCACCACTGAGAATGCCCTTCAGTGAGTCCAGAGAGTGCACTGGCACCACTGGGGATGCAGTGCAGTGAGTCCAGAGAGTGCATTGGCACCACTGGGGATGCAGTGCAGTGAGTCCAGAGAGTGCACTGGCAGCACTGGGGATGCACTGCAGTGAGTCCACAGAGTGCACTGGTACCACTGGGGATGCAGTGCAGTGAGTCCAGAGAGTGCACTGGCACCACTGGGGATGCACTGCAGTGAGTCCAGAGAGTGCACTGGCACCACTGGGGATGCAGTGCAGTGAGTCCAGAGAGTGCACTGGCAGCACTGGGGATGCAGTGCAGTGAGTCCAGAGAGTGCACTGGCAGCACTGGGGAATGCAGTGCAGTGAGTCCAGAGAGTGCACTGGCACCACTGGGGATGCACTGCAGTGAGTCCAGAGAGCGCACTGGCACCACTGGGGATGCACTGCAGTGAGTCCACAGAGTGCACTGGCACCACTGAGAATGCACTTCAGTGAGTCCAGAGAGTGCACTGGTACCACTGGGGATGCACTGCAGTGAGTCCAGAGAGTGCACTAGCACCACTGGGGATGCAGTGCAGTGAATCCAGTGAGTGCACTGGCACCACTGGGGATGCAGTGCAGTGAGTCCAGAGAGTGCACTGGCACCACTGGTGATGCACTGCAGTTACTCCAGAGAGTGCACTGGTACCACTGGGGATGCGGTGCGGTGAGTCCAGAGAGTGCACTGGCACCACTGGGGATGCAGTGCAGTCAGTCCAGTGAGTGTACTGGCACCACTGGGGAAACACTGCAGTGAGTCCAGAGAGTGCACTGGCACCACTGAGAATGCCCTTCAGTGAGTCCAGAGAGTGCACTGGCAGCACTGGGGATGCAGTGCAGTGAGTCCAGAGAGTGCACTGGCACCACTGGGGATGCACTTCAGTGAGTCCAGAGAGTGCACGCGCTCCACTGGGGATGCAGTACAGTGAGTACAGAGAGTGCACTGGCACCAGTGGGGATGCAGTGCAGTGAGTCCAGAGAGTGCACTGGCAGCACAGAGGATGCAGTGCAGTAAGTCCAGAGAGTGCTCTGGCACCACTGGGGATGCAGTGCAGTGAGTCCAGAGAGTGCACTGGCACCACTGGGGATGCAGTGCAGTGAGTCCAGAGAGTGCACTGGCACCACTGGTGATGCACTGCAGTGAGTCCAGAGAGTGCACTGGCACCACTGGGGATGCACTGCAGTGAGTCCAGAGAGTGCACTGGCACCACTGGGGATGCACTGCAGTGAGTCCAGAGAGTGCACTGGCTCCAGAGGGAATGCACTGCAGTGAGTCCAGTGAGTGCACTGGCACCACTGGGGATGCAGTGCAGTGAGTGCAGAGAGTGCACTGGCACCACTGGACATGCAGTGCAGTGAGTCCAGAGAGTGCAGTGGCACCACTGGGGATGCAGTGCAGTGAGTCCAGAGAGTGCACTGGCAGCACTGGGGATGCAGTGCAGTGAGTCCAGAGAGTGCACTGGCAATACTGGGGATGCAGTGCAGTGAGTCCAGAGAGTGCACTGGCACCACTGGGGCTGCAGTGCAGTGAGTCCAGAGAGTGCACTGGCACCACTGGGGATGCAGTGCAGTGAGTCCAGTGAGTGCACTGGCACCACTGGGGATGCACTGCAGTGAGTCCAGAGAGCGCACTGGCACCACTGGGGATGCACTGCAGTGAGTCCACAGAGTGCACTGGCACCACTGGGGATGCACTGCAGTGAGTCCAGAGAGTGCACTAACACCACTGGGGATGCAGTGCAGTGAGTCCAGAGAGTGCACTGGCACCACTGGGGATGCAGTGCAGTGAGTCCAGAGAGTGCACTGGCAGCACTGGGGAATGCAGTGCAGTGAGTCCAGAGAGTGCACTGGCTCCAGAGGGGATGCACTGCAGTGAGTCCAGAGAGCGCACTGGCACCACTGGGGATGCACTGCAGTGAGTCCACAGAGTGCACAGGCACCACTGAGAATGCACTTCAGTGAGTCCAGAGAGTGCACTGGTACCACTGGGGATGCACTGCAGTGAGTCCAGAGAGTGCACTAGCACCACTGGGGATGCAGTGCAGTGAATCCAGTGAGTGCACTGGCACCACTGGGGATGCAGTGCAGTGAGTCCAGAGAGTGCACTGGCACCACTGGTGATGCACTGCAGTTACTCCAGAGAGCGCACTGGCACCACTGGGGATGCGGTGCGGTGAGTCCAGAGAGTGCACTGGCACCACTGGGGATGCAGTGCAGTCAGTCCAGTGAGTGTACTGGCACCACTGGGGAAACACTGCAGTGAGTCCAGAGAGTGCACTGGCACCACTGAGAATGCCCTTCAGTGAGTCCAGAGAGTGCACTGGCAGCACTGGGGATGCAGTGCAGTGAGTCCAGAGAGTGCACTGGCACCACTGGGGATGCAGTGCAGTGAGTCCAGAGAGTGCACTGGCACCACTGGGGATGCACTTCAGTGAGTCCAGAGAGTGCACGCGCTCCACTGGGGATGCAGTACAGTGAGTACAGAGAGTGCACTGGCACCACTGGGGATGCAGTGCAGTGAGTCCAGAGAGTGCACTGGCAGCACAGAGGATGCAGTGCAGTAAGTCCAGAGAGTGCTCTGGCACCACTGGGGATGCAGTGCAGTGAGTCCAGAGAGTGCACTGGCACCACTGGGGATGCAGTGCAGTGAGTCCAGAGAGTGCACTGGCACCACTGGTGATGCACTGCAGTGAGTCCAGAGAGTGCACTGGCACCACTGGGGATGCACTGCAGTGAGTCCAGAGAGTGCACTGGCACCACTGGGGATGCACTGCAGTGAGTCCAGAGAGTGCACTGGCTCCAGAGGGAATGCACTGCAGTGAGTCCAGTGAGTGCACTGGCACCACTGGGGATGCAGTGCAGTGAGTGCAGAGAGTGCACTGGCACCACTGGGGATTCACTGCCGTGAGTCCAGAGGGTGCAGTGGCACCACTGGGGATGCAGTGCAGTGAGTCCAGAGAGTGCACTGGCAGCACTGGGGATGCAGTGCAGTGAGTCCAGAGAGTGCACTGGCAATACTGGGGATGCAGTGCAGTGAGTCCAGAGAGTGCACTGGCATCACTGGGGCTGCAGTGCAGTGAGTCCAGAGAGTGCACTGGCACCACTGGGGATGCAGTGCAGTGAGTCCAGAGAGTGCTCTGGCACCACTGGGGATGCACTGAAGTGAGTCCAGAGAGTGCACTGGCACCACTGGGGATGCAGTGCAGTGAGTCCAGAGAGTGCACTGGCAACACTGGGGTTGCAGTGCAGTGAGTCCAGAGAGTGCACTGGCACCACTGGGGATGCAGTGCAGTGAGTCCAGAGTGTGCACTGGCACGACTGGGAATGCAGTGCAGTGAGTCCAGAGATTGCACTTTCACCACTGGGGACGCACTTCAGTGAGTCCAGAGAGTGCACTGGCACCACAGGTGATGCACTGCAGTGAGTCCAGAGAGTGCACTGGCGCCACTGGGGATGCAGTGCAGTGAGTCCAGAGAGTGCACAGGCAGCACTGGGGATGCAGTGCAGTGAGTCCAGAGAGTGCACTGGCACCACTGAGAATGCCCTTCAGTGAGTCCAGAGAGTGCACTGGCACCACTGGGGATGCACTGCAGTGAGTCCACAGAGTGCACTAGCACCACTGGGGATGCAGTGCAGTGAGTCCAGAGAGTGCACTGGCACCACTGGGGATGCACTTCAGTGAGTCCAGAGAGTGCACGCGCTCCACTGGGGATGCAGTACAGTGAGTCCAGAGAGTGCACTGGCACCACTGGGGATGCAGTGCAGTGAGTCCAGAGAGTGCACTGGCAGCACAGAGGATGCAGTGCAGAGAGTCCAGAGAGTGCTCTGGCACCACTGAGAATGCCCTTCAGTGAGTCCAGAGAGTGCACTGGCACCACTGGGGATGCACTGCAGTGAGTCCACAGAGTGCACTAGCACCACTGGGGATGCAGTGCAGTGAGTCCAGAGAGTGCACTGGCACCACTGGGGATGCAGTGCAGTGAGTCCAGAGAGTGCACTGGCACCACTGGGGATGCTGTGCGGTGATTCCAGAGAGTGCACTGGCACCACTGGGGATGCAGTGCAGTCAGTCCAGTGAGTGTACTGGCACCACTGGGGATGCACTGCAGTGAGTCCAGAGAGTGCACTGGCACCACTGATAATGCTCTTCAGTGAGTCCAGAGAGTGCACTGGCACCACAGGGGATGCAGTGCAGTGAGTCCAGAGCGTGCACTGGCACCACTGGGGATGCACTTCAGTGAGTCCAGAGAGTGCACTGGCACCACTGGTGATGCACTGCAGTGAGTCCAGAGAGTGCACTGGCACCACTGGGGATGCACTTCAGTGAGTCCAGAGAGTGCACTGGCACCACTGGGGATGCAGTGCAGTGAGTCCAGAGAGTGCATTGGCACCACTGGGGATGCAGTGCAGTGAGTCCAGAGAGTGCACTGGCACCACTGGGGATGCACTGCAGTGAGTCCACAGAGTGCACTGGCACCACTGGGGATGCAGTGCAGTGAGTCCAGAGAGTGCACTGGCAGCACTGGGGATGCAGTGCAGTGAGTCCAGAGAGTGCACTGGCACCACTGGGGATGCACTGCAGTGAGTCCAGAGAGCGCACTGGCACCACTGGGGATGCACTGCAGTGAGTCCACAGAGTGCACTGGCACCACTGAGAATGCACTTCAGTGAGTCCAGAGAGTGCACTGGTACCACTGGGAATGCACTGCAGTGAGTCCAGAGAGTGCACTAGCACCACTGGGGATGCAGTGCAGTGAATCCAGTGAGTGCAATGGCACCACTGGGGATGCAGTGCAGTGAGTCAAGAGAGTGCACTGGCACCACTGGGGATGCACTGCAGTGAGCCCAGAGAGTGCACTGGCACCACTGGGGATGCGGTGTCGGGAGTCCAGAGAGTGCACTGGCACCACTGGGGATGCAGTGCAGTGAGTCCAGAGAGTGCACTGGCACCACTGGGGATGCACTGCAGTGAGTCCAGAGAGTGCTCTGGCACCACTGGGGCTGCAGTGCAGTGAGTCCAGAGAGTGCACTGGCACCACTGGGGATGCAGTGCAGTGAGTCCAGAGAGTGCACTGGCACCACTGGTGATGCACTGCAGTTACTCCAGAGAGTGCACTGGCACCACTGGGGATGCGGTGCGGTGAGTCCAGAGAGTGCACTGGCACCACTGGGGATGCAGTGCAGTCAGTCCAGTGAGTGTACTGGCACCACTGGGGAAACACTGCAGTGAGTCCAGAGAGTGCACTGGCACCACTGAGAATGCCCTTCAGTGAGTCCAGAGAGTGCACTGGCACCACTGGGGATGCACTGCAGTGAGTCCAGAGAGTGCACTGGCACCACTGGGGATGCAGTGCAGTGAGTCCAGAGAGTGCACTGGCACCACTGGGGATGCACTTCAGTGAGTCCAGAGAGTGCACGCGCTCCACTGGGGATGCAGTACAGTGAGTCCAGAGAGTGCACTGGCACCACTGGGGATGCAGTGCAGTGAGTCCAGAGAGTGCACTGGCAGCACAGAGGATGCAGTGCAGTGAGTCCAGAGAGTACTCTGGCACCACTGGGGATGCAGTGCAGTGAGTCCAGAGAGTGCACTGGCACCACTGGGGATGCAGTGCAGTGAGTCCAGAGAGTGCACTGGCACCACTGGGGATGCAGTGCAGTGAGTCCAGAGAGTGCACTGGCACCACTGGTGATGCACTGCAGTGAGTCCAGAGAGTGCACTGGCACCACTGGGGATGCACTGCAGTGAGTCCAGAGAGTGCACTGGCACCACTGGGGATGCACTGCAGTGAGTCCAGAGAGTGCACTGGCTCCAGAGGGAATGCACTGCAGTGAGTCCAGTGAGTGCACTGGCACCACTGGGGATGCAGTGCAGTGAGTGCAGAGAGTGCACTGGCACCACTGGACATGCAGTGCAGTGAGTCCAGAGAGTGCAGTGGCACCACTGGGGATGCAGTGCAGTGAGTCCAGAGAGTGCACTGGCAGCACTGGGGATGCACTGCAGTGAGTCCAGAGAGTGCACTGGCACCACTGAGAATGCACTTCAGTGCGTCCAGAGAGTGCACTGGCACCACTGGGGATGCAGTGCAGTGAGTCCAAAGAGTGCACTGGCACCACTGGGGATGCAATGCAGTGAGTCCAGAGAGTGCACTAGCACCACTGGGAATGCAGTACAGTGAGTCCAGTGAGTGCACTGGCACCACTGGGGATGTAGTGCAGTGACTCGAGAGAGTGCACTGGCACCACTGGGGATGCAGTGCAGTGAGTCCAGAGAGTGCACTGGTACCACTTGGGATGCAGTGCAGTGAGTCCAGTGAGTGCACTGGCACCACTGGGGATGCAGTGCAGTGAGTCCAGAGAGTGCATTGGCACCACTGGGGATGCAGTGCAGTGAGTCCAGAGAGTGCACTGGCACCACTGGGGATGCACTGCAGTCACTCCAGAGAGTGCACTGGCACCACTGATGATGCAGTACAGTGAGTCCAGTGAGCGCACTGGCACCACTGGGGATGTAGTGCAGTGACTCGAGAGAGTGCACTGGCACCACTGGGGATGCAGTGCAGTGAGTCCAGAGAGTGCACTGGCACCACTTGGGATGCAGTGCAGTGAGTCCAGAGAGTGCACTGGCACCACTGGGGATGCAGTGCAGTGAGTCCAGAGAGTGCATTGGCACCACTGGGGATGCAGTGCAGTGAGTCCAGAGAGTGCACTGGCACCACTGGGGATGCACTGCTGTGAGTCCAGAGAGTGCACTGGCAATACTGGGGATGCAGTGCAGTGAGTCCAGAGAGTGCACTGGCACCACTGGGGATGCACTGCAGTGAGTCCAGAGAGTGCACTGGCACCACTGGGGATGCACTGCAGTGAGTCCAGAGAGTGCACTGGCACCACTGGGGATGCAGTGCAGTGAGTCCAGAGAGTGCACTGGCACCACTGGGGATGCACTGCAGTGAGTCCAGAGAGCGCACTGGCACCACTGGGGATGCACTGCAGTGAGTCCACAGAGTGCACTGGAACCACTGAGAATGCACTTCAGTGAGTCCAGAGAGTGCACTGGCACCACTGGGGATGCACTGCAGTGAGTCCAGAGAGTGCACTAACACCACTGGGGATGCAGTGCAGTGAGTCCAGAGAGTGCACTGGCACCACTGGGGATGCAGTGCAGTGAGTCCAGAGAGTGCACTGGCACCACTGGGGATGCAGTGCAGTGAGCCCAGAGAGTGCACTGGCACCACTGGGGATGCGGTGCCGGGAGTCCAGAGAGTGCTTTGGCACCACTGGGGATGCAGTGCAGTTACTCCAGAGAGTGCACTGGCAACACTGGGGATGCAGTACAGTGAGTCCAGAGAGTGCACGGGCTCCACTGGGGATGCAGTGCAGTGAGTCCAGAGAGTGCACTGGCACCACTGGGGATGCAGTGCAGTGAGTCCAGAGAGTGCACTGACACCACTGGGGATGCAGTGCAGTGAGTCCACAGAGTGCACTGGAACCACTGAGAATGCACTTCAGTGAGTCCAGAGAGTGCACTGGCACCACTGGGGATGCACTGCAGTGAGTCCAGAGAGTGCACTAACACCACTGGGGATGCAGTGCAGTGAGTCCAGAGAGTGCACTGGCACCACTGGGGATGCAGTGCAGTGAGTCCAGAGAGTGCACTGGCACCACTGGGGATGCAGTGCAGTGAGCCCAGAGAGTGCACTGGCACCACTGGGGATGCGGTGCCGGGAGTCCAGAGAGTGCTTTGGCACCACTGGGGATGCAGTGCAGTTACTCCAGAGAGTGCACTGGCAACACTGGGGATGCAGTACAGTGAGTCCAGAGAGTGCACGGGCTCCACTGGGGATGCAGTGCAGTGAGTCCAGAGAGTGCACTGGCACCACTGGGGATGCAGTGCAGTGAGTCCAGAGAGTGCACTGACACCACTGGGGATGCAGTGCAGTGAGTCCACAGAGTGCACTGGCACCACTGGGGATGCAGTGCAGTGAGTCCAGAGAGTGCACTGGCACCACTGGGGATGCAGTGTAGTGAGTGCAGAGAGTGCACTGTGAACACTGGGGATGCAGTGCAGTGAGTCCAGAGAGTGCACTGGCACCACTGGGGATGCAGTGCAGTGAGTCCAGAGAGTGCACTGGCACCACTGGGGATACACTGCAGTGAGTCCAGAGATTGCACTGGCACCACTGGGGATGCATTGCAGTGAGTCCAGAGAATGCACTGGCACCACTGGGGATGCAGTGTAGTGAGTCCAGAGAGTGCACTGGCACCACTGGGGATGCAGTGCAGTGAGTCCAGAGAGTGCACTGGCACCAGAGGGAATGCACTGCAGTGAGTCCAGTGAGTGCGCTGGCACCACTGTGGATGCACTGCAGTGAGTCCAGAGAGTGCACTGGCACCACTGGGGATGCAGTGCAGTGAGTCCAGAGAGTGCACTGGCACCACTGGGGATGCACTGCAGTGAGTCCAGAGAGTGCACTGGCACCAGTGGGGATGCAGTGCAGTGAGTCCAGAGAGTGCACTGTCACCACTGGGGATGCAGTACAGTGAGTCCACAGAGTGCACTGGTACCAGTGGGGATGCAGTACAGTGAGTCCAGAGAGTGCACTGGCACCACTGGGCATGCAGTGCAGTGAGTCCAGAGAGTGCACTGGCACCACTGGGGCTGCACTTCAGTGACTCCGGAGAGTGCACTGGCACCACTGGGGATGCAGTGCAGTGAGTCCAAAGACTTCACTGGCAAAACTGGAGATGCAGTGTAGTGAGTCCAGAGAGTGCACTGGCACCACTGGGGATGCAGTGCAGTGAGTCCAGAGATTGCACTGGCACCACCGGGGCTGCAGTGCAGTGAGTCCAGAGAGTGCACTGGCACCACTGGGGATGCACTGCAGTGAGTCCAGAGAGTGCACTGGCACCACTGGTGATGCAGTACAGTGAGTCCAGAGAGTGCACTGGCACCACTGGGGATGCACTGCAGTGAGTCCAGAGAGTGCACTGGCACCACTGGGGATGCACTACAGTGAGTCCAGAGATTGCACTGGCACCACTGGGGATGCAGTGCAGTGAGTCCAGAGAGTGCACTGGCACCACTGGGGATGCAGTGCATTGAGTCCAGAGAGTGCACTGGCACAACTGGGGATGCACTTCAGTGAGTCCAGAGAGTGCACTGACACCACTGGGGATGCAGTGCAGTGAGTCCAGAGAGTGCACTGGCACCACTGGGGATGCAGTGCAGTGAGTCCAGAGAGTGCTCTGGCACCACTGGGGATGCAGTGCAGTGAGTCCAGAGAGTACACTGGCACCACTGGGGATGCAGTGCAGTGAGTCCAGAGAGTTCACTGGCACCACTGGGGATGCAGTCCAGTGAGTCCAGTGAGTGCACTGGCACCACTGGGGATGCAGTGCAGTGACTGCAGAGAGTACACTGGCACCACCGGGGATTCACTGCAGTGAGTCCAGAGAGTGCACTGGCACCACCTGTGATGCAGTGCAGTGAGTCCAGTGAGTGCACTGGCACCACTGGGGATGCAGTGCTGTGACTCCAGAGAGCGCACTGGCACCACTGGGGATGCAGTGCAGTCAGTCCAGTGAGTGCACTGGCACCACTGGGGGTGCAGTACAGTGAGTCCAGAGAGTGCACTGACACCACTGGGGATGCAGTACAGTGAGTCCAGACAGTGCACTGGCACCACTGGGGATGCAGTGCAGTGAGTCCAGAGACTGCACTGGCACCACTGGGGATGCAGTGCAGTGAGACCAGAGAGTGCACTGGCACCACTGGGGATGCACTGCAGTGAGTCCAGAGAGTGCACTGGCACCACTGGGGATGCACTGCAATGAGTCCAGAGAGTGCACTGTCACCACTGGGGATGCAGTACAGTGAGTCCACATAGTGCACTGGCACCAGTGGGGATGCAGTGCAGTGAGTCCAGAGAGTGCACTGGCACCACTGGACATGCAGTGCAGTGAGTCCAGAGAGTGCACTGGCACCACTGGGGATGCACTTGAGTGACTCCACAGAGTGCACTGGCAACACTGGGGATGCAGTGCAGTGAGTCCAAAGACTTCACTGGCACCACTGTGGATGCAGTGCAGTGAGTCCAGAGAGTGCACTGGCACCACTGGGGATGCAGTGAAGTGAGTGCAGAGAGTGCACTGGCACCACTGGGGATGCACTGCAGTGAGTCCAGAGAGTGCACTGGCACCACTGGGGATGCACTACAGTGAGTCCAGAGAGTGCACTGGCACCACTGGGGATGCACTGCAGTGAGTCCAGAGAGTGCACTGGCACCACTGGGGATGCAGTGCAGTGAGTCCAGTGAGTGTACTGGCACCACTGGGGATGCACTTCAGTGAGCCCAGAGAGTGCACTGGCACCACTGAGAATGCACTTCAGTGAGTCCAGAGAGTGCACTGGCACCACTGGGGATGCACTGCAGTGAGTCCAGAGAGTGCACTAGCACCACTGGGGATGCAGTGCAGTGAATCCTGTGAGTACACTGGCACCACTGGGGATGCAGAGCAGTGAGTCCAGAGAGCTCACTGGCACCACTGGGGATGCAGTGCAGTGAGTCCAGAGAGTGCACTGGCACCACTGGAGATGCAGTACAGTGAGTCCATTGAATGCACTGGAACCACTGGGGATGCAGTGCAGTGAGTCCAGAGAGTGCACTGGCACCACTGGTGATGCAGTACAGTGAGTCCAGTGAGTGCACTGGTACCACTGGGCCTGCAGTGCAGTGAGTCCAGAGAGTGCACTGGCACCACTGGGGATGCAGTGAAGTGAGTCCAGAGAGTGCACTGGCACCACCGATGATGCAGTACAGTGAGTCCAGTGAGTGCACTGGCACTACTGGGGATGTAGTGCAGTGACTCGAGAGAGTGCACTGGCACCACTGGGGATGCAGTGCAGTGAGTCCAGAGAGTGCACTGGCACCACTGGGGATGCAGTGCAGTGAGTCCAGAGAGTGCACTGGCAGCAGTGGGGATGCAGTGCAGTGAGTCCAGAGAGTGCACTGGCACCACTGGGGATGCAGTGCAGTGAGTCCAGAGACTTCACTGGCACCACTGGGAATGCAGTGCAGTGAGTGCAGAGAGTGCACTGGCACCACTGGGGATGCGGTGCCGGGAGTCCAGAGAGTGCTTTGGCACCACTGGGGATGCAGTGCAGTTACTCCAGAGAGTGCACTGGCAACACTGGGGATGCAGTACAGTGAGTCCAGAGAGTGCACGGGCTCCACTGGGGATGCAGTGCAGTGAGTCCAGAGAGTGCACTGGCACCACTGGGGATGCAGTGCAGTGAGTCCAGAGAGTGCACTGACACCACTGGGGATGCAGTGCAGTGAGTCCACAGAGTGCACTGGCACCACTGGGGATGCAGTGCAGTGAGTCCAGAGAGTGCACTGGCACCACTGGGGATGCAGTGTAGTGAGTGCAGAGAGTGCACTGTGAACACTGGGGATGCAGTGCAGTGAGTCCAGAGAGTGCACTGGCACCACTGGGGATGCAGTGCAGTGAGTCCAGAGAGTGCACTGGCACCACTGGGGATACACTGCAGTGAGTCCAGAGATTGCACTGGCACCACTGGGGATGCATTGCAGTGAGTCCAGAGAATGCACTGGCACCACTGGGGATGCAGTGTAGTGAGTCCAGAGAGTGCACTGGCACCACTGGGGATGCAGTGCAGTGAGTCCAGAGAGTGCACTGGCACCAGAGGGAATGCACTGCAGTGAGTCCAGTGAGTGCGCTGGCACCACTGTGGATGCACTGCAGTGAGTCCAGAGAGTGCACTGGCACCACTGGGGATGCAGTGCAGTGAGTCCAGAGAGTGCACTGGCACCACTGGGGATGCACTGCAGTGAGTCCAGAGAGTGCACTGGCACCAGTGGGGATGCAGTGCAGTGAGTCCAGAGAGTGCACTGTCACCACTGGGGATGCAGTACAGTGAGTCCACAGAGTGCACTGGTACCAGTGGGGATGCAGTACAGTGAGTCCAGAGAGTGCACTGGCACCACTGGGCATGCAGTGCAGTGAGTCCAGAGAGTGCACTGGCACCACTGGGGCTGCACTTCAGTGACTCCGGAGAGTGCACTGGCACCACTGGGGATGCAGTGCAGTGAGTCCAAAGACTTCACTGGCAAAACTGGAGATGCAGTGTAGTGAGTCCAGAGAGTGCACTGGCACCACTGGGGATGCAGTGCAGTGAGTCCAGAGATTGCACTGGCACCACCGGGGCTGCAGTGCAGTGAGTCCAGAGAGTGCACTGGCACCACTGGGGATGCACTGCAGTGAGTCCAGAGAGTGCACTGGCACCACTGGTGATGCAGTACAGTGAGTCCAGAGAGTGCACTGGCACCACTGGGGATGCACTGCAGTGAGTCCAGAGAGTGCACTGGCACCACTGGGGATGCACTACAGTGAGTCCAGAGATTGCACTGGCACCACTGGGGATGCAGTGCAGTGAGTCCAGAGAGTGCACTGGCACCACTGGGGATGCAGTGCATTGAGTCCAGAGAGTGCACTGGCACAACTGGGGATGCACTTCAGTGAGTCCAGAGAGTGCACTGACACCACTGGGGATGCAGTGCAGTGAGTCCAGAGAGTGCACTGGCACCACTGGGGATGCAGTGCAGTGAGTCCAGAGAGTGCTCTGGCACCACTGGGGATGCAGTGCAGTGAGTCCAGAGAGTACACTGGCACCACTGGGGATGCAGTGCAGTGAGTCCAGAGAGTTCACTGGCACCACTGGGGATGCAGTCCAGTGAGTCCAGTGAGTGCACTGGCACCACTGGGGATGCAGTGCAGTGACTGCAGAGAGTACACTGGCACCACCGGGGATTCACTGCAGTGAGTCCAGAGAGTGCACTGGCACCACCTGTGATGCAGTGCAGTGAGTCCAGTGAGTGCACTGGCACCACTGGGGATGCAGTGCTGTGACTCCAGAGAGCGCACTGGCACCACTGGGGATGCAGTGCAGTCAGTCCAGTGAGTGCACTGGCACCACTGGGGGTGCAGTACAGTGAGTCCAGAGAGTGCACTGACACCACTGGGGATGCAGTACAGTGAGTCCAGACAGTGCACTGGCACCACTGGGGATGCAGTGCAGTGAGTCCAGAGACTGCACTGGCACCACTGGGGATGCAGTGCAGTGAGACCAGAGAGTGCACTGGCACCACTGGGGATGCACTGCAGTGAGTCCAGAGAGTGCACTGGCACCACTGGGGATGCACTGCAATGAGTCCAGAGAGTGCACTGTCACCACTGGGGATGCAGTACAGTGAGTCCACATAGTGCACTGGCACCAGTGGGGATGCAGTGCAGTGAGTCCAGAGAGTGCACTGGCACCACTGGACATGCAGTGCAGTGAGTCCAGAGAGTGCACTGGCACCACTGGGGATGCACTTGAGTGACTCCACAGAGTGCACTGGCAACACTGGGGATGCAGTGCAGTGAGTCCAAAGACTTCACTGGCACCACTGTGGATGCAGTGCAGTGAGTCCAGAGAGTGCACTGGCACCACTGGGGATGCAGTGAAGTGAGTGCAGAGAGTGCACTGGCACCACTGGGGATGCACTGCAGTGAGTCCAGAGAGTGCACTGGCACCACTGGGGATGCACTACAGTGAGTCCAGAGAGTGCACTGGCACCACTGGGGATGCACTGCAGTGAGTCCAGAGAGTGCACTGGCACCACTGGGGATGCAGTGCAGTGAGTCCAGTGAGTGTACTGGCACCACTGGGGATGCACTTCAGTGAGCCCAGAGAGTGCACTGGCACCACTGAGAATGCACTTCAGTGAGTCCAGAGAGTGCACTGGCACCACTGGGGATGCACTGCAGTGAGTCCAGAGAGTGCACTAGCACCACTGGGGATGCAGTGCAGTGAATCCTGTGAGTACACTGGCACCACTGGGGATGCAGAGCAGTGAGTCCAGAGAGCTCACTGGCACCACTGGGGATGCAGTGCAGTGAGTCCAGAGAGTGCACTGGCACCACTGGAGATGCAGTACAGTGAGTCCATTGAATGCACTGGAACCACTGGGGATGCAGTGCAGTGAGTCCAGAGAGTGCACTGGCACCACTGGTGATGCAGTACAGTGAGTCCAGTGAGTGCACTGGTACCACTGGGCCTGCAGTGCAGTGAGTCCAGAGAGTGCACTGGCACCACTGGGGATGCAGTGAAGTGAGTCCAGAGAGTGCACTGGCACCACCGATGATGCAGTACAGTGAGTCCAGTGAGTGCACTGGCACTACTGGGGATGTAGTGCAGTGACTCGAGAGAGTGCACTGGCACCACTGGGGATGCAGTGCAGTGAGTCCAGAGAGTGCACTGGCACCACTGGGGATGCAGTGCAGTGAGTCCAGAGAGTGCACTGGCAGCAGTGGGGATGCAGTGCAGTGAGTCCAGAGAGTGCACTGGCACCACTGGGGATGCAGTGCAGTGAGTCCAGAGACTTCACTGGCACCACTGGGAATGCAGTGCAGTGAGTGCAGAGAGTGCACTGGCACAACTGGGGATGCAGTGCAGTGAGTCCAGAGAGTGCAGTGACACCACTGGGGATGCACTGCAGTGAGTCCAGAGAGTGCACTGGCACCACTGGTGATGCACTGCAGTGAGTCCAGAGAGTGCACTGGCACCACTGGGGATGCACTACAGTGAGTCCAGAGATTGCACTGGCACCACTGGGGATGCAGTGCAGTGAGTCCAGAGAGTGCACTGGCACCACTGGTGATGCAGTTTAGTGAGTCCAGAGAGTGCACTGGCACCACTGTGGATCCACTTCAGTGAGTCCAGAGAGTGCACTGGCACCACTGGGGATGCGGTGCAGTGAGTCCAGAGAGTGCACTGGCACCACTGGGGATGCAGTGCAGTGAGTCCAGAGAGTGCTCTGGCACCACTGGGGATGCACTGCAGTGAGTCCAGAGACTGCACTGGCACCACTGGGGATGCAGTGCAGTGAGTCCAGAGAGTGCACTGGCACCACTGGGGATGCAGTGCCGTGAGTCCAGAGAGTGCACTGGCACCACTGGTGATGCAGTCCAGTGAGTCCAGTGAATGCACTGGCACCACTGGGGATGCTGTGCAGTGAGTCCAGAGAGTGCACTGGCACCACCTGTGATGCAGTACAGTGTGTCCAGTGAGTGCACTGGCACCACTGGGGATGCACTGCAGTGAGCCCAGAGAGTGCACTGCCACCACTGGGGATGCGGTGCCGGGAGTCCAGAGAGTGCTTTGGCACCACTGGGGATGCACTGCAGTTACTCCAGAGAGTGCACTGGCAACACTGTGGATGCAGTACAGTGAGTCCAGAGAGTGCACGGGCTCCACTGGGGATGCAGTGCAGTGAGTCCAGAGAGTGCACTGGCACCACTGGGGATGCAGTGCAGTGAGTCCAGAGAGTGCACTGACACCACTGGGGATGCAGTGCAGTGAGTCCACAGAGTGCACTGGCACCACTGGGGATGCAGTGCAGTGAGTCCAGAGAGTGCACTGGCACCACTGGGGATGCAGTGTAGTGAGTGCAGAGAGTGCACTGTGAACACTGGGGATGCAGTGCAGTGAGTCCAGAGAGTGCACTGGCACCACTGGGGATGCAGTGCAGTGAGTCCAGAGTGTGCACTGGCACCACTGGTGATACACTGCAGTGAGTCCAGAGATTGCACTGGCACCACTGGGGATGCACTGCAGTGAGTCCAGAGAATGCACTGGCACCACTGGGGATGCAGTGCAGTGAGTCCAGAGAGTGCACTGGCACCACTGGGGATGCAGTGCAGTGAGTCCAGAGAGTGCACTGGCACCAGAGGGAATGCACTGCAGTGAGTCCAGTGAGTGCGCTGGCACCACTGTGGATGCACTGCAGTGAGTCCAGAGAGTGCACTGGCACCACTGGGGATGCAGTGCAGTGAGTCCAGAGAGTGCACTGGCACCACTGGGGATGCACTGCAGTGAGTCCAGAGAGTGCACTGGCACCAGTGGGGATGCAGTGCAGTGAGTCCAGAGAGTGCACTGTCACCACTGGGGATGCAGTACAGTGAGTCCACAGAGTGCACTGGTACCAGTGGGGATGCAGTACAGTGAGTCCAGAGAGTGCACTGGCACCACTGGGCATGCAGTGCAGTGAGTCCAGAGAGTGCACTGGCACCACTGGGGATGCACTTCAGTGACTCCGGAGAGTGCACTGGCACCACTGGGGATGCAGTGCAGTGAGTCCAAAGACTTCACTGGCAAAACTGGAGATGCAGTGCAGTGAGTCCAGAGAGTGCACTGGCACCACTGGGGATGCAGTGCAGTGAGTCCAGAGATTGCACTGGCACCACCGGGGCTGCAGTGCAGTGAGTCCAGAGAGTGCACTGGCACCACTGGGGATGCACTGCAGTGAGTCCAGAGAGTGCACTGGCACCACTGGGGATGCAGTACAGTGAGTCCAGAGAGTGCACTGGCACCACTGGGTATGCACTGCAGTGAGTCCAGAGAGTGCACTGGCACCACTGGGGATGCACTACAGTGAGTCCAGAGATTGCACTGGCACCACTGGGGATGCAGTGCACTGAGTCCAGAGAGTGCACTGGCACCACTGGGGATGCAGTGCATTGAGTCCAGAGAGTGCACTGGCACAACTGGGGATGCACTTCAGTGAGTCCAGAGAGTGCACTGACACCACTGGGGATGCAGTGCAGTGAGTCCAGAGAGTGCACTGGCACCACTGGGGATGCAGTGCAGTGAGTCCAGAGAGTGCTCTGGCACCACTGGGGATGCACTGCAGTGAGTCCAGAGAGTACACTGGCACCACTGGGGATGCAGTGCAGTGAGTCCAGAGAGTTCACTGGCACCACTGGGGATGCAGTCCAGTGAGTCCAGTGAGTGCACTGGCACCACTGGGGATGCAGTGCAGTGACTGCAGAGAGTACACTGGCACCACCGGGGATTCACTGCAGTGAGTCCAGAGAGTGCACTGGCACCACCTGTGATGCAGTGCAGTGAGTCCAGTGAGTGCACTGGCACCACTGGGGATGCAGTGCTGTGACTCCAGAGAGCGCACTGGCACCACTGGGGATGCAGTGCAGTCAGTCCAGTGAGTGCACTGGCACCACTGGGGGTGCAGTACAGTGAGTCCAGAGAGTGCACTGACACCACTGGGGATGCACTGCAGTGAGTCCAGACAGTGCACTGGCACCACTGGGGATGCAGTGCAGTGAGTCCAGAGACTGCACTGGCACCACTGGGGATGCAGTGCAGTGAGACCAGAGAGTGCACTGGCACCACTGGGGATGCACTGCAGTGAGTCCAGAGAGTGCACTGGCACCACTGGGGATGCACTGCAGTTAGTCCAGAGAGTGCACTGTCACCACTGGGGATGCAGTACAGTGAGTCCACATAGTGCACTGGCACCAGTGGGGATGCAGTGCAGTGAGTCCAGAGAGTGCACTGGCACCACTGGACATGCAGTGCAGTGAGTCCAGAGAGTGCACTGGCACCACTGGGGATGCACTTGAGTGACTCCACAGAGTGCACTGGCAACACTGGGGATGCAGTGCAGTGAGTCCAAAGACTTCACTGGCACCACTGTGGATGCAGTGCAGTGAGTCCAGAGAGTGCACTGGCACCACTGGGGATGCAGTGAAGTGAGTGCAGAGAGTGCACTGGCACCACTGGGGATGCACTGCAGTGAGTCCAGAGAGTGCACTGGCACCACTGGGGATGCACTACAGTGAGTCCAGAGAGTGCACTGGCACCACTGGGGATGCACTGCAGTGAGTCCAGAGAGTGCACTGGCACCACTGGGGATGCAGTGCAGTGAGTCCAGTGAGTGTACTGGCACCACTGGGGATGCACTTCAGTGAGCCCAGAGAGTGCACTGGCACCACTGAGAATGCACTTCAGTGAGTCCAGAGAGTGCACTGGCACCACTGGGGATGCACTGCAGTGAGTCCAGAGAGTGCACTAGCACCACTGGGGATGCAGTGCAGTGAATCCTGTGAGTACACTGGCACCACTGGGGATGCAGAGCAGTGAGTCCAGAGAGCTCACTGGCACCACTGGGGATGCAGTGCAGTGAGTCCAGAGAGTGCACTGGCACCACTGGAGATGCAGTACAGTGAGTCCAGTGAATGCACTGGAACCACTGGGGATGCAGTGCAGTGAGTCCAGAGAGTGCACTGGCACCACTGGTGATGCAGTACAGTGAGTCCAGTGAGTGCACTGGTACCACTGGGCCTGCAGTGCAGTGAGTCCAGAGAGTGCACTGGCACCACTGGGGATGCAGTGAAGTGAGTCCAGAGAGTGCACTGGCACCACCGATGATGCAGTACAGTGAGTGCAGTGAGTGCACTGGCACTACTGGGGATGTAGTGCAGTGACTCGAGAGAGTGCACTGGCACCACTGGGGATGCAGTGCAGTGAGTCCAGAGAGTGCACTGGCACCACTGGGGATGCACTGCAGTGAGTCCAGAGAGTGCACTGGCAGCAGTGGGGATGCAGTGCAGTGAGTCCAGAGAGTGCACTGGCACCACTGGGGATGCAGTGCAGTGAGTCCAGAGACTTCACTGGCACCACTGGGAATGCAGTGCAGTGAGTGCAGAGAGTGCACTGGCACCACTGGGGATGCAGTGCAGTGAGTCCAGAGAGTGCACTGGCACCACTGGGGATGCACTGCAGTGAGTCCAGAGAGTGCACTGGCACCACTGGGGATGCACTGCAGTGAGTCCAGAGAGTGCACTGGCACCACTGGGGATGCACTACAGTGAGTCCAGAGATTGCACTGGCACCACTGGGGATGCAGTGCAGTGAGTCCAGAGAGTGCACTGGCACCACTGGTGATGCAGTTTAGTGAGTCCAGAGAGTGCACTGGCACCACTGGGGATGCACTTCAGTGAGTCCAGAGAGTGCACTGGCACCACTGGGGATGCGGTGCAGTGAGTCCAGAGAGT
Organism: Anser brachyrhynchus; assembly: GCF_964034855.1. Lineage (NCBI taxonomy): Eukaryota > Metazoa > Chordata > Aves > Anseriformes > Anatidae > Anser > Anser brachyrhynchus. Next base: position 3,615,652 of record NC_137700.1, read on the forward strand.
GCACTGGCACCACTGGGGATGCAGTGCAGTGAGTCCAGAGAGTGCTCTGGCACCACTGGGGATGCACTGCAGTGAGTCCAGAGACTGCACTGGCACCACTGGGGATGCAGTGCAGTGAGTCCAGAGAGTGCACTGGCACCACTGGGGATGCAGTGCCGTGAGTCCAGAGAGTGCACTGGCACCACTGGTGATGCAGTCCAGTGAGTCCAGTGAATGCACTGGCACCACTGGGGATGCTGTGCAGTGAGTCCAGAGAGTGCACTGGCACCACCTGTGATGCAGTACAGTGTGTCCAGTGAGTGCACTGGCACCACTGGGGATGCAGTGCTGTGACTCCGGAGAGCGCACTGGCACCACTGGGGATGCAGTGCAGTCAGTCCAGTGAGTGCACTGGCACCACTGGGAATGCAGTGCAGTGAGTGCAGAGAGTGCAATGGCACCAATGGGGATGCACTTCAGTGAGTCCAGAGAGTGCACTGGCACCACTGGGGATGCAGTGCAGTGAGTCCAGAGAGTGCACTGGCACCAGTGGGGATGGAGTGCAGTGAGTCCAGAGAGTGCACTGGCACCACTGGGGATGCACTGCAGTGAGTCCAGAGAGTGCACTGGCACCACTGGGGCTGCAGTGCAGTGAGTCCAGAGAGTGCACTGGCACCACTGGGGATGCACTGCAGTGAGTCCAGAGAGTGCACTGGCACCACTGGGGATGCAGTGCAGTGAGTCCAGAGAGTGCACTGGCACCACTGGGGATGCACTACAGTGAGTCCACAGAGTGCACTGGCACCACTGGGGATGCTCTGCAGTGAGTCCAGAGATTGCACTGGCACCACTGGAGATGCAGTGCAGTGAGTGCAGAGAGTGCACTGGCACCACTGGGGATGCACTTCAGTGAGTTCAGAGAGTGCACTTGCACCACTGGGGATGGGTTTCAAGCCAACTGCATTAACCGCTCATGCTTCTTTCTTATGAGACGTTAGTAAACCAATTACATAGCCTTGTCAAGACTAAATCACAGGTAAAAATCCTGTACATCTCATGTGGCCAACCACTCCCAACTAGGATTCCAAGAACCAGGAGGTTCGGTGAAAATAGGGCTAGTGCTATTAGAGGGGTGATTATTAGGGTAAGCCCTAAGCTGTCTTTAATGGAGAAGTATGGGTGGAATGGGATTTTGTCGCAGTCTGATACGATTCCTAGTGGGTTATTTGAGCCTGATTCGTGTAGGAAGGTTAGGTGGACTAGGGTGATTCCTGCAATTAGGAAGGGCAGTAGGAAGTGGATGGCGAAGAATCGGGTTAAGGTTGGATTGTCTACTGAGAATCCTCCTCAGGCTCATTCTACTAGAGTTTGCCCAATGTACGGGATGGCTGAGAATAGGTTGGTGATTACGGTGGCCCCTCAGAATGACATTTGTCCTCATGGTAGGACATACCCTACGAAGGCAGTTGCTATTAGGGTGAGTAGGAGGATTACTCCTGTGTTTCAGGTTTCTTTGTATAGGTAGGAGCCGTAGTAGAGGCCTCGTCCGATGTGTAAGTAGATGCAGATAAAGAAGAGCGAAGCACCGTTGGCGTGGAGGTTGCGGATGAGCCATCCGTACTGGACGTCTCGGCATGTGTGAGCTACTGAGGAGAAGGCGAGTGAAGTGTCTGCGGTGTAGTGTATGGCTAGTAGCAGGCCTGTTAGGATTTGTGTGGCTAAGCAGATGGCTAGAAGGGAGCCGAAGTTTCATCAGGCAGAGATGTTGGAGGGGGCGGGTAGGTCGATTAGGGAGTTGTTGATTATTTTTAGTAGGGGATGGGATTTGCGGATGTTAGGGGCCATTAGTGAGTCTGTGTGTTATTAGGATTATTACCAGGATGGAGAGGGCGAAGGATCCTAGGTAGGCCTTAATTAGCCCTGTGTGTATTGAGGTTGCGGCTTTGCTTGCGGCTACTTGTAGTTCAGCAAGGCCCTCTGGCCCTATTTTTTCGAGTCAGGAGAGGTCGATCAAGTGTAGGGCAATGTTTTGTCCCTTTTCTAGTAGGTTTTTGGAGAAGAATCGGTGTACTAGGGGGTTGAAGTACCCTAATGCAGAGGAGAAGTTTATGAGGGGGTTTGGTTTGGGGTGAGTGAGGGTGTGTGTTATGTTCGATAGTTCTAGGGCTAGGATGATTCCTAGGATTGTTATGAGGATGGCAGCGGTTTTGGTGATAAGGGGTATGGTTATTGGGGGGGTTTTGGTTGGTGTGATGAAAGAGGTAATGATTATTCCTGCTGTAATGCTGCCTAGGGCGAGTCGGGTTAGGGGGGCGGTGATTAGTGGGTTGTTTTCGTTTATTGATACTATTGGGGGGATTCGGGTTTGTCCAGCTTGGACTAGGATGGTTATGCGGATGCTGTAGGTTGCGGTGAATGCTGTGGCTATAAGGGTTAGGAGTAGGGCTCAAGTATTTAGGTATGATGTGTTTAAGCTTTCGATGATGAGGTCTTTTGAGTAGAATCCGGCTAGGAATGGGGTTCCTATCAGCGCCAGGTTTCCGATGGTTAGGCAGGAAGTAGTGACTGGGAGTATTTTCTGTAGGCCTCCTATCTTTCGGATATCTTGTTCTCCGTTTAGGTTGTGGATGATAGACCCTGAGCATAGGAATAGTATGGCTTTAAAGAAGGCATGGGTTGAGATGTGTAGGAAGGCTAGTTGTGGGAGGTTTAGTCCGATAGTGACTATTATTAGTCCTAGTTGGCTGGATGTTGAGAAAGCAATGATTTTTTTGATGTCATTTTGGGTTAGGGCGCATGTGGCAGCGAATAGGGTTGATAGAGCACCTAGGCATAGGCAGGCAGTTAGGGCTGTCTGGTTGGTGGCTAGCAGGGGGTGCATGCGGATGAGCAGGAAGATTCCGGCTACTACTATGGTACTGGAGTGCAGTAGGGCTGATACTGGGGTGGGGCCTTCTATTGCTGCGGGCAGTCATGGGTGGAGTCCAAATTGGGCGGATTTTCCTGCGGCTGCGAGGATTAATCCTATGAGGGGGAGGATTGGGGTTTGGTGGGGGTGTACGGCTTGTTGGATCTCTCAGGTGTTGAATGTTGAAGCTAGTCATGCTATGCTCAGGATCAGTCCGATGTCTCCGATTCGGTTGTAGATTACGGCTTGTAGGGCGGCGGTGTTGGCATCTGCTCGGCCTTGTCATCAGCCGATGAGAAGGAAGGACATGATTCGTACTCCTTCCCAGCCTACGAATAGGAGGAATATGTTGTTTGCGGTTGTTAGGAGGAGTATGGCGACTAGGAATGTCAGTAGGTAGGTGAAAAATTTTGTTACGTATGGCTCTGAGGCCATGTATCATATGGCGAATTGTAGGATTGATCATGTTACAAATAGGGCGATTGGAAGAAATGTTATTGAGTATTGGTCTATTTTTAGGCTCAGGGGGATTTTAAAGTTTATAATGAATTTTCACTCCCAGTGGCAGGTGACAGATTCTACTCCCGAGTAGATGAATGCGGTTGTAGGGGCTAGGCTAATTAGGAATGCGGTTTTAACAGCGCGGGTGGTGGCTTGTGGGGTGTTTTTAAAGTTTTTAAATAGAAATGGCAGGATGATTGGGGTTAGGAGGATTGTCAGCGTGAGTAGTGTGAGGGAGTTGATTAGTAGTGTGGGGTTCACTCCTTTTACTTGGATTTGCACCAAGATGGGTGGCTCCTAAGACCAGTGGATTGCTGTTATCCTTTAAAAGTAAGGGGGCTGAGGTTTTAGGCTCAGATGTAAGAGTTAGCAGCTCTTGTTGGTTAAACCCTCCCCTCGGCAGGTAAGAAGGTTTGAACTTCTATTCTTAGAATCACAGTCTAATGTTTGGTTTAAACTATACTTGCATGAGGGGATTCCGGAGATCAGTTCGGGTTTGAGGATTAGGAGGAATATTGGGATAATGTGGAGTGTTATGAGCAGGTGTTCTCGCGTGGTTGAGTTTTGCATAGATGTGATGTGGGAGGGGATTGAGCCTCGTTGGGTCATTAGTAGTATGAATAAGGTGTAGGAGGCGGTTAGTAGGGTTGCGATTCCTGTTAGGATGATCGTGAAGGCAGATCAGTTGAATAAGGTGATTATAATGGTTAGCTCTGCTATGAGGTTTGTTGTTGGGGGTAAGGCTATGTTTGTTAGATTGGCCAGCAATCATCAGGTAGCTATGAGTGGTAGGAGAGGTTGTAGGCCTCGTGTGAGTAGTAGAATTCGGCTGTGCGTACGTTCATAGTTTGTGTTGGCTAGGCAGAATAGTATGGAGGAAGTTAGTCCATGGGAAATTATTAGGATCATTGCCCCTGAGAATGATCAGTGGGTTTGGATTATTCCTGCGGCGATAACTAGGCCTATGTGGCTAACGGATGAATAAGCGATTAGTGATTTTAGGTCTGTCTGTCGTAGGCAGATTGAGCTAGTCATTAGGGCGCCTCATAGGGCCAGGGTTAGGAAGGGGTAGTGCAGGAGGTTGGACAGTGGGCCCATAAATAGAGTGACTCGTATAATTCCGTATCCTCCTAGCTTTAGTAGTAGGGCGGCGAGGAGTATTGAGCCTGCGATGGGTGCTTCTACGTGGGCTTTTGGCAGTCAGAGGTGTAGGCCGTATAGTGGGGCTTTTACTATGAATGCTACGAGCAGTGCTAGACCTGATAGTATTCCTGTCCATGAGGTGGATAGGGTTGGGTGGGTTAGTTGTAGGGTTGGCAGGTGCAGGGTGCCAATTTTCACGTATAGGTGTATGATTGTGATTAGCAGGGGTAGAGAGCTTACTGGCGTGTAGAATAGCAGGTAGATGCCAGCGCTTAGGCGTTCTGGTTGGTTCCCCCATCGGGTGATTAAGATTAGGGTGGGAATGAGGGTTGCTTCAAATGAGATGTAAAATAGTGCTAGTTCTGTGGTGGAAAAGGCTAGTAGGATGAATGGCTGGACTGCGACTAAGGTTGAGATAAAGATTCGTTTGCGTTGTAGGGGTTCTTGTTGCAGGTGGTTTTGGCTTGCTATGATTATGAGTGGGAGTAGTCAGCAGGATAGTACTAGGAGGGGGGATGAGATTTGGTCAATTCCTGTTCAGTTGGATAAAAATTTGTAGGGGTAGTAGGTTGGGATTAATCACTGTAGGCTTAGGGCAGCGATTAGGAGGCTGTATAAGGTGGTGTTAGTCCATAGAAATTTTGGTGGAGACAGCAGGGCTGTTGGAAGAAGTATGATTGTGGGTAGGATGATTTTTAGCATTGCAGGAGGTTTAGGTTGTGTAGATGGTCGGAGCCATGTGTGCGGGTGGAGGCTACTAGGATGGCCAGGCCTGTGCCCGCCTCACACGCTGAGAAGGTTAGCATGAGAATTGGTACCATGGTGAATGAGGAGACTTGGTTTTCGATGGATCATATTGATAGGCCTACGAATATCGATAATATTATGCTTTCAAGGCATAGTAGGGCGGATACTAGGTGGGTTCGGTGGAAGGCTAGTCCTAGTCCGCTGAAAATGAAGGCTGAGTAGAAGCTTAAATGTAGGGGCGACATAAGAAAGTTACAGGGTTGGCTGTAATCTGCTGGGTCGAAACCAGCTATCTTTTTGGTTAGACTAACTTTCTGTTATTCTGCTCATTCTAGGCCCCCTTGAATTCACTCGTAGGCCAGTCCGAGTGTTAGGAGAAGGAGGATCACTACAGTTCAGGTGAGGGTCATTAGGGGGGATTGGAGTTGGACGGCTCATGGCAGGGGGAGTAGGAGGGCGATTTCTAGGTCGAATAGGACGAACAGGATGGCTACTGAGGAAGAATCGGACTGAGAATGGTAATCGAGCAGATCCAAGTGGGTCGAATCCACATTCGTACGGTGAGAGTTTCTCTGAGTCGGGGTTTATTTGGGCGAGTCAGAAGTTTAATGCGGTTAGGGCGGCGCTTAGGATTGATGATAGGGCGAATATGAACATGAGTGCGTTCATTGCTCTCCTCTGGGTTTATACCAGATTCCAGAGATTGGAAGTCAATTGTAATTAATATACTAGAAGAGCAAGATCCTCATCAGTAGATGGTTATGTAGAGGAATAGTCAGATGACGTCTACGAAGTGTCAGTATCAGGCTGCTGCCTCGAATCCGAAGTGGTGGTCTGATGTAAAGTGGAACTTGATCAGTCGGAAGAGGCAGACGGTCAGGAAGGAGGATCCGATGATTACGTGGAGTCCGTGGAATCCAGTGGCAACGAAGAAGGTAGATCCGTAGACGCTATCGGCGATTGAGAATGGGGCTTCGTGGTATTCTATTGCTTGTAGGGCTGTGAAGTAGAATCCCAGGAGGATCGTTAGGGTTAGGGCGTGGATGGCGTGTTTTCGGTTTCCTTCTGTGATGCTGTGATGGGCTCACGTTACGGTAACGCCTGAGGCTAGTAGGATGGCTGTGTTTAGTAGGGGGACTTCTATCGGGTTGAGTGGTTTAATTCCTGTTGGGGGTCATTGGCCTCCTAGTTCTGGGGTTGGGGCCAGGCTCGAGTGGAAGAACGCTCAGAAGAACCCTAAGAAGAAGAATGCTTCGGATGTGATGAAAAGGATTATGCCGTATCGTAGGCCTTTTTGGACTGTGGGAGTGTGATGGCCTTGGAAGGTGCTTTCTCGTACAATGTCTCGTCATCATTGGAGTATTACTAGGAGTATTGAGATGAGGCCTAGGGTTAGTAGTATGGATGAGTTGTAGTGGAATCGCATGATTAATCCTGAGGTTGTGAGTAGGGCGGCGGCTGCCCCGAAGATTGGTCAAGGGCTTGGGTCAACTATGTGGTATGAGTGTGCTTGGTGTGCCATTAGATGTTTTCTTGTAAGTATAGGCTTAGAAGGAGCACGAAGACGTAGGCCTGGATTATGGCTACTGCTACTTCTAGGATGGTTAGGAGTAGTAGGATGATTATTGTTAGGATGGATACTGCGGGAAGGGTGGGTATTAATGCAATGGAGGCTGTAGAGATGAGTTGGATGAGTAAGTGTCCTGCTGTAAGGTTGGCTGTAAGGCGGACTCCGAGGGCTAGGGGGCGGATTAGTAGGCTGGTTGTTTCGATCAGGATTAGTGCGGGGATTAGGGGTGTAGGGGTACCTTCGGGTAATAGGTGGGCTAAAGAGGCTGATGGTTGGTTTCGTAGGCCTGTTAGTAGTGTGGCGAGCCATAGTGGGAAGGCTAGGGCTATGTTCATAGATAGTTGGGTGGTTGGGGTGAATGTATGTGGAAGGAGGCCTAGAAGGTTGATTGTAAGAAGTATGATTATTAGGGATGTAAATATTATGGCTCATTTGTGGCCATTTTTGTTGAGTGGGACTATTAGTTGTTTTGTGATTAGGTGAAGGAGTCATGTTTGGATAGTAGAAAGGCGGTTGTTGATTCATCGGTTGTTTGGGGACGGGAATAGTAGGGCTGGGAAGAGTAGGGATAGTAGGATTAAGGGGATGCCGAATAGATTGGGGCTGGAAAATTGGTCAAAGAAGCTTAGGTTCATGGTCAGGATCATGGTGTGGGTTTGGTAGTGAGGGAGGTCTTATTTGATGGGGGGTTGGTTGTGGTGAAGGCTAGTAGTTTTGGTTGGATGAGGAGTGCTAGGGTTAATCAGGTTATAATTATGATTGAAAATCATGGTGCGGGGTTAAGCTGTGGCATATCATTAAGGAGGGGGAAGTCCCTCTTTGGCTAGCTTAAAAGGCTAGTGCTGTTGCATAGCTTCTTAATGATTAGGATGATGATAGAAGGGACGATCAGGCCTCGAAATGTGGGAGTGGGGTTGATTCTACTACAATGGGTATGTAGCTGTGATTAGCCCCGCAAATTTCTGAGCATTGTCCGTAAAAAATCCCAGGCCGGGTGGTAATGAATGAAGTTTGGTTTAGTCGGCCTGGGATTGCGTCTGTTTTAACTCCGAGCGTTGGGACTGCTCAGGAGTGGAGTACGTCTCCTGCAGTAATGATTACGCGGATGGGGGATTCTATTGGGATAACTACGCGGTGGTCAACTTCTAGCAGTCGGAAGTGGCCGTTGGGTAAGTCTGGGGTGGGCACTATGTAGGAGTCGAATGATAGGTCTTTGAAGTCTGTGTATTCGTAGCTTCAGTATCATTGGTGGCCGATGGCTTTTAGGGTGAGGTCTGGTTCATCGATTTCGTCCATTATGTAGAGGATTTGTAGGGATGGGAGGGCGAGGAGTACCAGGACGATAGCAGGTAGGATTGTCCAGATCAGCTCTACTTCTTGGGCGTCTACAGCATTGGACGAGAGTTTTTCTGTTAGTATGTGGGCTAAAAGGTAGAGAACTAGGCTGCAGATAGCTAGGGCAACGATTAGGGCGTGGTCGTGGAATTCAACGAGTTCTTCTATGATGGGTGATGAGGCGTCTTGGAATCCTAGTTGGGAGTGGTTGGCCACATGAGATGTACAGGATTTTTACCTGTGATTTAGTCTTGACAAGGCTATGTAATTGGTTTACTAACGTCTCATAAGAAAGAAGCATGAGCGGTGAATGCAGTTGGCTTGAAACCAGCATGTGAGGGTTCGATTCCTTCCTTTCTTGTACTTGGACGAAGGCCGGTTCCTCGAAAGTATGGTATGGGGGAGGGCAGCCGTGGATTCATTCAACGTTTGTGGTAGTTAGTTCTGGTTGTAGGACTTTTCGTTTGGCCGAAAAGGCTTCTCAGATGATGAATATTAGTATGATTACGGCTACTATTGAGATTAGGGAGCCGATGGAGGAAATGGTGTTTCATAGTGTGTAGGCGTCGGGATAGTCCGAGTATCGTCGGGGTATTCCTGCTAGGCCTAGGAAGTGCTGGGGGAAGAACGTTAGGTTTACTCCTGTAAATATTACCCCGAAGTGGGCTTTTGCTCATGTTTGGTGTAGGGTAAACCCAGTGAGTAGTGGGAATCAGTGAGTAAATCCTGCTAGAATGGCAAAGACGGCGCCTATGGATAGGACGTAGTGGAAGTGGGCAACTACGTAGTACGTGTCGTGCAGGGCGATGTCTAGGGAAGAGTTTGCAAGAACGATTCCTGTTAATCCTCCGATGGTAAATAGGAAGATAAATCCTAGAGCTCATAGTATTGGGGGGTCTCATTTGATTGTTCCTCCGTGCAGGGTGGCTAGTCAGCTAAATACTTTGATTCCGGTAGGGATGGCAATGATTATAGTGGCTGATGTAAAGTAGGCTCGGGTATCAACGTCTATTCCTACTGTAAACATGTGGTGAGCTCAGACGATGAATCCTAGGAAGCCGATGGATAGTATGGCTCAGACTATTCCCATGTAGCCGAAGGGCTCCTTTTTGCCTGAGTAGTACGTGACTACGTGTGAGATGATTCCGAACCCCGGTAGGATCAGAATATAGACTTCTGGGTGTCCGAAGAATCAGAATAGGTGTTGGTACAGGATTGGGTCTCCTCCTCCAGCGGGGTCGAAGAATGTGGTGTTTAGGTTTCGATCAGTTAGTAATATTGTAATACCGGCGGCGAGTACGGGGAGTGATAGAAGGAGTAGGATGGCGGTAATTAGTACGGATCAGACAAATAGTGTCCACTTCCACTACGTCCTATCCATAGGCGCCGTCTTTGCCATTCTAGCAGGATTTACTCACTGATTCCCACTACTCACTGGGTTTACCCTACACCAAACATGAGCAAAAGCCCACTTCGGGGTAATATTTACAGGAGTAAACCTAACGTTCTTCCCCCAGCACTTCCTAGGCCTAGCAGGAATACCCCGACGATACTCGGACTATCCCGACGCCTACACACTATGAAACACCATTTCCTCCTAGTCCTAGGACTTAGAGAAACTCCAGTACTAAAAATAGTAAACACAAGCAATAATTTCATATACTTCACTCTCACTCACCACTCAACTATCAGCTAACCACACCCCCGTCCACATAGCTTAACACAAAGCATGGCACTGAAGTTGCCAAGATGGCATAAAACATGCCTGCGGACAAAAGACTTAGTCCTAACCTTACGGTTGGTTTTTGCTAAATATATACATGCAAGTATCCGCGCCCCAGTGTAAACGCCCTCGACCACCTACCCCCATACAGGCCTTGAGGAGCGGGTATCAGGCACACCCAAGTAGTAGCCCAAGACGCCTCGCTAAGCCACGCCCCCACGGGTATTCAGCAGTAATTAACATTAAGCAATGAGTGCAAACTTGACTTAGTTATAGCAACAGCCTAACTTCAAGGGTTGGTAAATCTTGTGCCAGCCACCGCGGTCATACAAGAAACCCAAATCAACCGTCCTATTGACACGGCGTAAAGAGTGGTAAAATGCCTATCCTAGCTAACTAAGATCAAAATGCAACTGAGCTGTCATAAGCCCAAGATGCACCTAAACACACCATTAAGATGATCTTAGGAACTAACGACTGATTTAAACCCACGAAAGCCAGGGCCCAAACTGGGATTAGATACCCCACTATGCCTGGCCCTAAATCTTGATACTTACTTTACCGAAGTATCCGCCAGAGAACTACGAGCACAAACGCTTAAAACTCTAAGGACTTGGCGGTGCCCCAAACCCACCTAGAGGAGCCTGTTCTACAATCGATAATCCCCGATTAACCCAACCACCCCTTGCCAACACAGCCTACATACCGCCGTCGCCAGCCCACCTCGAATGAGAGCACAACAGTGGACACAATAGCACCCCGCTAATAAGACAGGTCAAGGTATAGCCTATGGAGTGGAAGAAATGGGCTACATTCCCTATTCATAGGGCACACGGAAAGAAGCGTGAAACCACTTCTGGAAGGCGGATTTAGCAGTAAAGTGGGACAATAGAGCCTACTTTAAGCCGGCCCTGGGGCACGTACATACCGCCCGTCACCCTCCTCAAAAGCCACATCCCACATAACTAATACCATAAATACGCTGAAGATGAGGTAAGTCGTAACAAGGTAAGTGTACCGGAAGGTGTACTTAGAATATCAAGACGTAGCTATAACACCAAAGCACTCAGCTTACACCTGAAAGATATCTACTAGACCGGATCGTCTTGAAGCCCCCCCTCTAGCTCAACCACACAAATAGTACACCAAAACTAAAGAATTTACTAAACTAATTAAACTAAAGCATTTTACAGTCTTAGTATAGGCGATAGAAAAGACACTTAGACGCGATAGAGACCCCAGTACCGTAAGGGAAAGATGAAATAGCAGTGAAACAATCAAAGCGACAGACAGCAAAGATCAACCCTTGTACCTTTTGCATCATGGTTTAGCGAGAACAACCAAGCAAAGTGAACTAAAGTTTGCCCCCCCGAAACCCAAGCGAGCTACTTTCAAGCAGTTAAAGAGAGCGAACCCGTCTCTGTTGCAAAAGAGTGGGATGACTTGTCAGTAGAGGTGAAAAGCCAACCGAGCTGGGTGATAGCTGGTTACCTGTGAAACGAATCTAAGTTCCCCCTTAATCCTCCCTACCGGACATCCTGAACCCTAATGAGATGATTAAGAGCTATTTAATGGAGGGACAGCTCCATTAAAAAAGGACACAACCTCGACTAGCGGATAATTCTTACTACTGATCCTACCGTGGGCCCTAAAGCAGCCATCAAAAAAGAGTGCGTCAAAGCTCCACCACCTAAAAATACCAAAATAAGATGATTCCCTTATCACAAACAGGTCAACCTATGAATATAGGAGAATTAATGCTAAAATAAGTAACTCAGGGCCACACCCCTCTAACGGCGCAAGCTTACATAGAAACATTATTAACAGACCTAGACAGATACAAAAACCCCTACAAGACCACGTATTAACTAACCCTGTTAACCCGACTCAGGAGCGCCTATAAGAGCGATTAAAATCTGTGAAAGGAACTCGGCAAATTAATAAGGCCCGACTGTTTACCAAAAACATAGCCTTCAGCAAATTAAACAAGTATTGAAGGTGATGCCTGCCCGGTGACTTAGGTTTAACGGCCGCGGTATCCTAACCGTGCAAAGGTAGCGCAATCAATTGTCCCATAAATCGAGACTTGTATGAATGGCTAAACGAGGTCTTAACTGTCTCTCACAGATAATCAGTGAAATTGATCTCCCCGTGCAAAAGCGGGGATGTGAACATAAGACGAGAAGACCCTGTGGAACTTAAAAATCAACGACCACCGCGAATCCTCAATCAACCCCACTGGGGCCACTACCATCGCAGAGCCTGGTCGATATTTTTCGGTTGGGGCGACCTTGGAGGAGAACAAATCCTCCAAAAACAAGACCATACCTCTTTACCTAGAGCTACCCCTCAAAGTGCTAACAGTGACCAGACCCAATATAATTGATTAATGGACCAAGCTACCCCAGGGATAACAGCGCAATCCCCCTCAAGAGCCCATATCGACAGGGGGGTTTACGACCTCGATGTTGGATCAGGACATCCTAATGGTGCAGCCGCTATTAAGGGTTCGTTTGTTCAACGATTAACAGTCCTACGTGATCTGAGTTCAGACCGGAGCAATCCAGGTCGGTTTCTATCTATGACACACTCTCCCCAGTACGAAAGGACCGGGAAAGTGGGGCCAATACCACAAGCACGCCCCCCCCCTCTAAGCAGTGAAACCAACTAAACCGTGAAGAGGGCCTTCCCCCACCACTTTCAATCCTAGAAAAGGACCAGCTAGAGTGGCAGAGCCCGGCAAGTGCAGAAGGCTTAAGCCCTTTCCCCAGAGGTTCAAATCCTCTCCCTAGCTTCACCCATGATTCAAATAACAACACTAAGCTGCCTCATTATATCCCTCCTATACATCATCCCAATCCTGATTGCCGTAGCCTTCCTAACCCTAGTAGAACGGAAAATCCTAAGCTACATACAATCCCACAAAGGCCCTAAAGTTGTCGGGCCTTTTGGCCTACTTCAACCATTTGCGGACGGACTGAAACTATTTACCAAAGAGCCCATCCGACCCTCTACCTCTTCCCCACTTCTATTCATTCTGATACCAATACTAGCCCTTGTCCTAGCCCTCACCACTTGAGCACCACTACCACTCCCATTTCCCCTAGCAGATCTAAACCTCGGAGTTCTCTTCCTAATAGCCATGTCAAGCCTAGCCGTCTACTCAGTCCTATGATCAGGCTGAGCCTCGAACTCAAAATACGCACTAATCGGAGCCCTACGGGCAGTAGCACAGACCATTTCATACGAAGTGACACTGGCCATAATCCTGCTATCAATAATCATACTAAGCGGAAGCTACACACTCAGCTCCTTTGCCGTCGCACAGGAGCCTCTATACTTCATTTTCTCCTCATGACCCCTAGCAATAATATGATACGTATCCACCCTAGCAGAGACAAACCGAGCTCCTTTTGACCTCACAGAGGGTGAATCTGAGCTAGTCTCAGGGTTTAACGTTGAATACGCCGCAGGACCCTTCGCCTTATTCTTCCTAGCTGAATATGCAAACATTATGCTAATAAATACACTTACAGCCATCATATTCCTAAACCCAAGCGCCCTAGGGCCACCCACAGAACTATTCCCCGTCATCCTAGCCACAAAAGTCCTCCTACTATCTTCTGGTTTCTTATGGGTCCGAGCTTCATACCCACGATTCCGATATGACCAACTAATGCACCTACTATGAAAAAACTTCCTACCCCTCACACTAGCTCTGTGCCTCTGACACATCAGCATACCTATCTGCTATGCAGGCCTACCTCCTTACATAAGGAAATGTGCCTGAACTACAAAGGGTCACTATGATAAAGTGAACATAGAGGTATAACAGCCCTCTCATTTCCTGTTGACCTTAGAAAAGTAGGAATTGAACCCACACAAGAGAAATCAAAATTCTCCATACTTCCCTTATATTATTTTCTAGTAGAGTCAGCTAATCAAGCTATCGGGCCCATACCCCGAAAATGATGGTTTAACCCCCTCCTCTACTAATGAACCCTTACGCGACCCCAATCATAACCTTCAGCCTCATCTTGGGCACCACAATCACAATTTCCAGCAACCACTGAGTTCTGTCCTGGACAGGACTGGAGATCAACGCACTAGCCATCATTCCCCTAATTGCCAAATCCCACCACCCACGAGCAGTAGAAGCCGCAACGAAATACTTCCTAACCCAAGCAGCTGCTTCCGCCCTGGTCCTATTCTCTAGCATAACCAATGCCTGAGTCACCGGCCAATGAGACATCACACAAATAAACCACCCAACCTCCTGTCTACTACTGACAGCAGCAATCGCTATTAAACTGGGCCTAGTGCCATTTCACTTCTGATTCCCAGAAGTACTACAAGGATCGCCACTAATAACAGCCCTGCTACTCTCGACCCTCATAAAATTCCCCCCACTAACCCTGCTCCTACTAACATCCAAATCCCTCGACCCAGCTCTACTCACCGCCATGGCCCTAGCCTCAACAGCACTAGGAGGCTGAATAGGACTGAACCAAACACAAACACGCAAAATCCTAGCCTTCTCGTCCATCTCCCACTTAGGCTGAATCGCCATCATCCTAGTTTACAGCCCCAAATTGGCCTTACTTACCTTCTACCTATACACAATCATAACATCAGCCGTATTCCTAGCCCTTAACAAAATCAAAGCCCTTAACCTATCCATGATCACAACCTCATGAACAAAAACCCCAGTGCTAAACGCCACCCTAATACTAGTACTTTTATCCCTAGCAGGCCTCCCCCCATTAACAGGCTTTATACCAAAGTGACTTATCATCCAAGAACTAACTAAACAGGAAATAACACCAGCAGCCATGGCAATTGCCATGCTATCACTGCTCAGCCTCTTCTTCTACCTACGCCTCGCATACCACTCAACAATTACCCTTCCCCCCAACTCCTCTAACCACATAAAACAATGATACACTAGCAAAGCCCCAAGCACACCTACTGCGGTCCTTGCCTCACTATCAATCCTCTTACTTCCCCTGTCCCCAATAATACATGCCATTGTCTAGAAACTTAGGATAACACCCCAAACCGAAGGCCTTCAAAGCCTTAAATAAGAGTTAAACCCTCTTAGTTTCTGCACATTAAGACTTACAGAATATTAACCTGTATCTTCTGAATGCAAGTCAGACGCTTTAATTAAGCTAAAGCCTCCCTAGACAGATGGGCTTCGATCCCACAAAACTCTAGTTAACAGCTAAATGCCTAAACCAATTGGCTTCTGCCTACAAAGACCCTGACGCACCCTAGTGCGCATCGATGAGCTTGCAACTCAACATGAATTTCACTACAGAGCCGATAAGAAGAGGAATTAAACCTCTGTAAAAAGGACTACAGCCTAACGCTTCAACACTCAGCCATCTTACCCGTCACCTTCATCAACCGATGACTATTTTCCACTAACCATAAGGATATTGGCACCCTGTACCTCATCTTCGGGGCATGAGCAGGAATAGTCGGCACCGCACTCAGCCTATTAATCCGCGCAGAACTAGGACAACCAGGAACTCTCCTAGGCGACGACCAAATTTACAATGTAATCGTTACCGCTCACGCCTTTGTAATAAGCTTCTTTATAGTCATACCCATCATGATCGGAGGATTCGGCAACTGATTAGTCCCCCTCAAAATCGGTGCCCCCGACATAGCATTCCCGCGAATAAACAACATAAGCTTTTGACTCCTCCCCCCATCATTCCTCCTCCTACTAGCCTCATCCACTGTAGAAGCTGGCGCCGGCACAGGCTGAACTGTCTACCCTCCCCTAGCAGGTGACCTTGCCCACGCCGGAGCTTCAGTAGACCTGGCTATCTTCTCACTCCACTTAGCCGGTATCTCCTCCATCCTTGGGGCCATCAACTTTATCACCACAGCCATCAACATAAAACCCCCCGCACTCTCACAATACCAAACCCCACTATTTGTCTGATCCGTACTAATTACCGCCATCCTACTCCTTCTATCACTCCCCGTACTCGCCGCCGGTATTACAATATTACTAACTGATCGAAACCTAAACACCACATTCTTCGACCCCGCTGGAGGAGGAGACCCAATCCTGTACCAACACCTATTCTGATTCTTCGGACACCCAGAAGTCTATATTCTGATCCTACCGGGGTTCGGAATCATCTCACACGTAGTCACGTACTACTCAGGCAAAAAGGAGCCCTTCGGCTACATGGGAATAGTCTGAGCCATACTATCCATCGGCTTCCTAGGATTCATCGTCTGAGCTCACCACATGTTTACAGTAGGAATAGACGTTGATACCCGAGCCTACTTTACATCAGCCACTATAATCATTGCCATCCCTACCGGAATCAAAGTATTTAGCTGACTAGCCACCCTGCACGGAGGAACAATCAAATGAGACCCCCCCCAATACTATGAGCTCTAGGATTTATCTTCCTATTTACCATCGGAGGATTAACAGGAATCGTTCTTGCAAACTCTTCCCTAGACATCGCCCTGCACGACACGTACTACGTAGTTGCCCACTTCCACTACGTCCTATCCATAGGCGCCGTCTTTGCCATTCTAGCAGGATTTACTCACTGATTCCCACTACTCACTGGGTTTACCCTACACCAAACATGAGCAAAGCCCACTTCGGGGTAATATTTACAGGAGTAAACCTAACGTTCTTCCCCCAGCACTTCCTAGGCCTAGCAGGAATACCCCGACGATACTCGGACTATCCCGACGCCTACACACTATGAAACACCATTTCCTCCTAGTCCTAGGACTTAGAGAAACTCCAGTACTAAAAATAGTAAACACAAGCAATAATTTCATATACTTCACTCTCACTCACCACTCAACTATCAGCTAACCACACCCCCGTCCACATAGCTTAACACAAAGCATGGCACTGAAGTTGCCAAGATGGCATAAAACATGCCTGCGGACAAAAGACTTAGTCCTAACCTTACGGTTGGTTTTTGCTAAATATATACATGCAAGTATCCGCGCCCCAGTGTAAACGCCCTCGACCACCTACCCCCATACAGGCCTTGAGGAGCGGGTATCAGGCACACCCAAGTAGTAGCCCAAGACGCCTCGCTAAGCCACGCCCCCACGGGTATTCAGCAGTAATTAACATTAAGCAATGAGTGCAAACTTGACTTAGTTATAGCAACAGCCTAACTTCAAGGGTTGGTAAATCTTGTGCCAGCCACCGCGGTCATACAAGAAACCCAAATCAACCGTCCTATTGACACGGCGTAAAGAGTGGTAAAATGCCTATCCTAGCTAACTAAGATCAAAATGCAACTAAGCTGTCATAAGTCCAAGATGCACCTAAACACACCATTAAGATGATCTTAGGAACTAACGACTGATTTAAACCCACGAAAGCCAGGGCCCAAACTGGGATTAGATACCCCACTATGCCTGGCCCTAAATCTTGATACTTACTTTACCGAAGTATCCGCCAGAGAACTACGAGCACAAACGCTTAAAACTCTAAGGACTTGGCGGTGCCCCAAACCCACCTAGAGGAGCCTGTTCTACAATCGATAATCCCCGATTAACCCAACCACCCCTTGCCAACACAGCCTACATACCGCCGTCGCCAGCCCACCTCGAATGAGAGCACAACAGTGGACACAATAGCACCCCGCTAATAAGACAGGTCAAGGTATAGCCTATGGAGTGGAAGAAATGGGCTACATTCCCTATTCATAGGGCACACGGAAAGAAGCGTGAAACCACTTCTGGAAGGCGGATTTAGCAGTAAAGTGGGACAATAGAGCCTACTTTAAGCCGGCCCTGGGGCACGTACATGGTTAAACATGACTGTTAGTAGTGTGGCGAGCCATAGTGGGAAGGCTAGGGCTATGTTCATAGATAGTTGGGTGGTTGGGGTGAATGTATATGGAAGGAGGCCTAGAAGGTTGATTGTAAGAAGTATGATTATTAGGGATGTAAATATTATGGCTCATTTGTGGCCATTTTTGTTGAGTGGGACTATTAGTTGTTTTGTGATTAGGTGAAGGAGTCATGTTTGGATAGTAGAAAGGCGGTTGTTGATTCATCGGTTGTTTGGGGACGGGAATAGTAGGGCTGGGAAGAGTAGGGATAGTAGGATTAAGGGGATGCCAAATAGATTGGGGCTGGAAAATTGGTCAAAGAAGCTTAGGTTCATGGTCAGGATCATGGTGTGGGTTTGGTAGTGAGGGAGGTCTTATTTGATGGGGGGTTGGTTGTGGTGAAGGCTAGTAGTTTTGGTTGGATGAGGAGTGCTAGGGTTAATCAGGTTATAATTATGATTGAAAATCATGGTGCGGGGTTAAGCTGTGGCATATCATTAAGGAGGGGGAAGTCCCTCTTTGGCTAGCTTAAAAGGCTAGTGCTGTTGCATAGCTTCTTAATGATTAGGATGATGATAGAAGGGACGATCAGGCCTCGAAATGTGGGAGTGGGGTTGATTCTACTACAATGGGTATGTAGCTGTGATTAGCCCCGCAAATTTCTGAGCATTGTCCGTAAAAAATCCCAGGCCGGGTGGTAATGAATGAAGTTTGGTTTAGTCGGCCTGGGATTGCGTCTGTTTTAACTCCGAGCGTTGGGACTGCTCAGGAGTGGAGTACGTCTCCTGCAGTAATGATCACGCGGATGGGGGATTCTATTGGGATAACTATGCGGTGGTCAACTTCTAGCAGTCGGAAGTGGCCGTTGGGTAAGTCTGGGGTGGGCACTATGTAGGAGTCGAATGATAGGTCTTTGAAGTCTGTGTATTCGTAGCTTCAGTATCATTGGTGGCCGATGGCTTTTAGGGTGAGGTCTGGTTCGTCGATTTCGTCCATTATGTAGAGGATTTGTAGGGATGGGAGGGCGAGGAGTACCAGGACGATAGCAGGTAGGATTGTCCAGATCAGCTCTACTTCTTGGGCGTCTACAGCATTGGACGAGAGTTTTTCTGTTAGTATGTGGGCTAAAAGGTAGAGAACTAGGCTGCAGATAGCTAGGGCAACGATTAGGGCGTGGTCGTGGAATTCAACGAGTTCTTCTATGATGGGTGATGAGGCGTCTTGGAATCCTAGTTGGGAGTGGTTGGCCACATGAGATGTACAGGATTTTTACCTGTGATTTAGTCTTGACAAGGCTATGTAATTGGTTTACTAACGTCTCATAAGAAAGAAGCATGAGCGGTTAACCTCCTGGGAGACCCAGAAAACTTCACCCCAGCAAACCCGCTAGTAACCCCACCACACATCAAGCCAGAATGATACTTCCTATTCGCCTACGCCATCCTACGTTCAATCCCAAATAAACTAGGAGGCGTATTAGCACTGGCCGCCTCCGTACTGATCCTATTCCTAATCCCATTCCTGCACAAATCAAAACAACGAGCAATAACATTCCGACCACTCTCCCAGCTCCTATTCTGAGTACTAGTCGCCGACCTCCTCGTCCTAACATGAGTAGGAAGCCAACCCGTCGAACACCCATTCATCATCATCGGCCAACTCGCTTCAATCGCCTACTTCACTATCCTCCTATTTCTCCTCCCCGCCGCAAGCGCCCTAGAAAACAAAATACTCAACTGCTAAATACTCTAATAGTTTATAAAAACATTGGTCTTGTAAACCAAAGATTGAAGTCCAGAGAGTGCACTGGCACCACTGGGGATGCAGTGCAGTGAGTCCAGAGAGTGCACTGGCACAACTGGGGATGCACTTCAGTGAGTCCAGAGAGTGCACTGACACCACTGGGGATGCAGTGCAGTGAGTCCAGAGAGTGCACTGGCACCACTGGGGATGCAGTGCAGTGAGTCCAGAGACTGCACTGGCACCACTGGGGATGCAGTGCAGTGAGTCCAGAGAGTGCACTGGCACCACTGGGGATGCACTGCAGTGAGTCCAGAGAGTGCACTGGCACCACTGGGGATGCAGTGCAGTGAGTCAAAAGACTTCACTGGCAAAACTGGGGATGCAGTGCAGTGAGTCCAGAGAGTGCACTGGCACCACTGGGGATGCAGTGCAGTGAGTCCAGAGATTGCACTGGCACCACCGGGGCTGCAGTGCAGTGAGTCCAGAGAGTGCACTGGCACCACTGGGGATGCACTGCAGTGAGTCCAGAGAGTGCACTGGCACCACTGGTGATGCAGTACAGTGAGTCCAGAGAGTGCACTGGCACCACTGGGGATGCACTGCAGTGAGTCCAGAGAGTGCACTGGCACCACTGGGGATGCACTACAGTGAGTCCAGAGATTGCACTGGCACCACTGGGGATGCAGTGCACTGAGTCCAGAGAGTGCACTGGCACCACTGGGGATGCAGTGCATTGAGTCCAGAGAGTGCACTGGCACAACTGGGGATGCAGTGCAGTGAGTCCAGAGAGTGCACTGGCACCACTGGGGATGCAGTGCAGTGAGTCCACAGAGGGCACTGGCACCACTGGGGATGCAGTGCAGTGAGTCCAGAGAGTGCTCTGGCACCACTGGGGATGCACTGCTGTGAGTCCAGAGAGTACACTGGCACCACTGGGGATGCAGTGCAGTGAGTCCAGAGAGTGCACGGGCACCACTGGGGATGCAGTCCAGTTAGTCCAGTGAGTGCACTGGCACCACTGGGGATGCAGTGCAGTGACTGCAGAGAGTACACTGGCACCACCGGGGATTCACTGCAGTGAGTCCAGAGAGTGCACTGGCACCACCTGTGATGCAGTGCAGTGAGTCCAGTGAGTGCACTGGCACCACTGGGGATGCAGTGCTGTGACTCCAGAGAGCGCACTGGCACCACTGGGGATGCAGTGCAGTCAGTCCAGTGAGTGCACTGGCACCACTGGGGGTGCAGTACAGTGAGTCCAGAGAGTGCACTGACACCACTGGGGATGCACTGCAGTGAATCCAGAAAGTGCACTGGCACCACTGGGGATGCAGTGCAGTGAGTCCAGAGACTGCACTGGCACCACTGGGGATGCACTGCAGTGAGACCAGAGAGTGCACTGGCACCACTGGGGATGCAGTGCAGTGAGTCCAGAGAGTGCACTGGCACCACTGGGGATGCACTGCAGTTAGTCCAGAGAGTGCACTGTCACCACTGGGGATGCAGTACAGTGAGTCCACATAGTGCACTGGCACCAGTGGGGATGCAGTACAGTGAGTCCAGAGAGTGCACTGGCACCACTGGACATGCAGTGCAGTGAGTCCAGAGAGTGCACTGGCACCACTGGGGATGCACTTCAGTGACTCCACAGAGTGCACTGGCTCCACTGGGGATGCAGTGCAGTGAGTCCAAAGACTTCACTGGCACCACTGGGGATGCAGTGCAGTGAGTCCAGAGAGTGCACTGGCACCACTGGGGATGCGGTGCAGTGAGTCCAGAGAGTGCACTGGCACCACTGGGGATGCAGTGCAGTGAGTCCAGAGAGTGCTCTGGCACCACTGGGGATGCAGTGCAGTGAGTCCAGAGACTGCACTGGCACCACTGGGGATGCACTGCAGTGAGTCCAGAGAGTGCACTGGCACCACTGGGGATGCACTGCAGTGAGTCCAGAGACTGCACTAGCACCACTGGGGATGCAGTGCAGTGAATCCTGTGAGTACACTGGCACCACTGGGGATGCAGTGCAGTGAGTCCAGAGAGCTCACTGGCACCACTGGGGATGCAGTGCAGTGAGTCCAGAGAGTGCACTGGCACCACTGGAGATGCAGTACATTGAGTCCAGTGAATGCGCTGGCACCACTGGGGATGCAGTGCAGTGAGTCCAGAGAGTGCACTGGCACCACTGGTGATGCAGTACAGTGAGTCCAGTGAGTGCACTGGTACCACTGGGCCTGCAGTGCAGTGAGTCCAGAGAGTGCACTGGCACCACCGATGATGCAGTACAGTGAGTCCAGTGAAGTGCACTGGCACTACTGGGGATGTAGTGCAGTGACTCGAGAGAGTGCAGTGGCACCACTGGGGATGCACTGCAGTGAGTCCAGAGAGTGCACTGGCACCACTGGGGATGCAGTGCAGTGAGTCCAGAGAGTGCACTGGCACCACTGGGGATGCACTGCAGTGAGTCCAGAGAGCGCACTGGCTCCACTGGGGATGCAGTGCAGTCAGTCCAGAGAGTGCACTGGCACCACTGGGGATGCAGTGCAGTGAGTCCAGAGAGTGCACTGGCACCACTGAGAATGCACCTCAGTGAGTCCAGAGAGTGCAGTGGCACCACTGGGGATGCACTGCAGTGAGTCCAGAGAGTGCACTGGCACCACTGGGGATGCACTGCAGTGAGTCCAGAGAGTGCACTGGCACCACTGGGGATGCACTGCAGTGAGTCCAGAGAGTGCACGGGCTCCACTGGGGATGCAGTGCAGTGAGTCCAGTGAATGCACTGGCACCACTGGGGATGCAGTGCAGTGAGTCCAGAGAGTGCATTGACACCACTGGGGATGCAGTGCAGTGAGTCCACAGAGTGCACTGGCACCAGTGGGGATGCACTGCAGTGAGTCCAGAGAGTGCACTGGAACCTCTGGGGATGCAGTGCAGTGAGTGCAGAGAGTGCACTGGGAACACTGGGGATGCAGTGCAGTGAGTCCAGAGAGTGCACTGGCACCACTGGGGATGCAGTGCAGTGAGTCCAGAGTGTGCACTGGCACCACTGGTGATGCAGTGCAGTGAGTCCAGAGATTGCACTGGCACCACTGGGGATGCAGTGCAGTGAGTCCAGAGAGTGCACTGGCACCACTGGGGATGCACTGCAGTGAGTCCAGAGAGTGCACTGGCACCACTGGGGATGCAGTGCAGTGAGTCCAGAGAGTGCACTGGCACCACTCGGGATGCAGTGCAGTGAGTCCAGAGAGTGCGCTGGCACCAGAGGGAATGCACTGCAGTGAGTCCAGAGAGTGCACTGGCACCACTGTGGATGCACTGCAGTGAGTCCAGAGAGTGCACAGGCACCACTGGGGATGCAGTGCAGTGAGTCCAGAGAGTGCACTGGCACCACTGGGGATGCAGTGCAGTGAGTCCAGAGAGTGCACTGGCAACACTGGGGATGCACTGCAGTGAGTCCAGAGAGTGCACTGTCACCACTGGGGATCCAGTACAGTGAGTCCACAGAGTGCACTGGTACCAGTGGGGATGCAGTACAGTGAGTCCAGAGAGTGCACTGGCACCACTGGGCATGCAGTGCAGTGAGTCCAGAGAGTGCACTGGCACCACTGGGGATGCACTTCAGTGAGTCCAGAGAGTGCACTGGCACCACTGGGGATGCAGTGCAGTGAGTCCAGAGAGTGCACTGGCACCACTGGGGATGCACTGCAGTGAGTCCAGAGAGTGCACTGGCACCACTGGTGATGCAGTACAGTGAGTCCAGAGAGTGCTCTGGCACCACTGGGGATGCACTGCAGTGAGTCCAGAGAGTGCACTGGCACCACTGGGGATGCACTACAGTGAGTCCAGAGATTGCACTGGCACCACTGGGGATGCAGTGCACTGAGTCCAGAGAGTGCACTGGCACCACTGGGGATGCGGTGCATTGAGTCCAGAGAGTGCACTGGCACAAGTGGGGATGCACTTCAGTGAGTCCAGAGAGTGCACTGACACCACTGGGGATGCAGTGCAGTGAGTCCAGAGAGTGCACTGGCACCACTGGGGATGCAGTGCAGTGAGTCCAGAGAGTGCTCTGGCACCACTGGGGATGCACTGCAGTGAGTCCAGAGAGTACACTGGCACCACTGGGGATGCAGTGCAGTGAGTCCAGAGAGTGCACTGGCACCACTGGGGATGCAGTCCAGTTAGTCCAGTGAGTGCACTGGCACCACTGGGGATGCAGTGCAGTGAGTGCAGAGAGTACACTGGCACCACCGGGGATTCACTGCAGTGAGTCCAGAGAGTGCACTGGCACCACCTGTGATGCAGTGCAGTGAGTCCAGTGAGTGCACTGGCACCACTGGGGATGCAGTGCAGTGAGTCCAGAGAGCGCACTGGCACCACTGGGGATGCAGTACAGTGAGTCCACATAGTGCACTGGCACCAGTGGGGATGCAGTACAGTGAGTCCAGAGAGTGCTCTGGCACCACTGGGGATGCACTTCAGTGACTCCACAGAGTGCACTGGCTCCACTGGGGATGCAGTGCAGTGAGTCCAAAGACTTCACTGGCACCACTGGGGATGCAGTGCAGTGAGTCCAGAGAGTGCACTGGCACCACTGGGGATGCGGTGCAGTGAGTCCAGAGAGTGCACTGGCACCACTGGGGATGCAGTGCAGTGAGTCCAGAGAGTGCTCTAGCACCACTGGGGATGCAGTGCAGTGAGTCCAGAGACTGCACTGGCACCACTGGGGATGCACTGCAGTGAGTCCAGAGAGTGCACTGGCACCACTGGGGATGCAGTGCAGTGAGTGCAGAGACTGTACTAGCACCACTGGGGATGCAAGGCAGTGAATCCTGTGAGTACACTGGCACAACTGGGGATGCAGTGCAGTGAGTCCAGAGAGCTCACTGGCACCACTGGGGATGCAGTGCAGTGAGTCCAGAGAGTGCACTGGCACCACTGGAGATGCAGTACAGTGAGTCCAGTGAATGCACTGGAACCACTGGGGATGCAGTGCAGTGAGTCCAGAGAGTGCACTGGCACCACTGGTGATGCAGTACAGTGAGTCCAGTGAGTGCACTGGTACCACTGGGCCTGCAGTGCAGTGAGTCCAGAGAGTGCACTGGCACCACTGGGGATGCAGTGCAGTGAGTCCAGAGAGTGCACTGGCACCACCGATGATGCAGTACAGTGAGTCCAGTGAGTGCACTGGCACTACTGGGGATGTAGTGCAGTGACTCGAGAGAGTGCACTGGCACCACTGGGGATGCACTGCAGTGAGTCCAGAGAGTGCACTGGCACCACTGGGGATGCAGTGCAGTGAGTCCAGAGAGTGCACTGGCACCACTGGGGATGCAGTGCAGTGAGTCCAGAGAGCGCACTGGCTCCACTGGGGATGCAGTGCAGTCAGTCCAGAGAGTGCACTGGCACCACTGGGGATGCAGTGCAGTGAGTCCAGAGAGTGCACTGGCACCACTGAGAATGCACTTCAGTGAGTCCAGAGAGTGCAGTGGCACCACTGGGGATGCACTGCAGTGAGTCCAGAGAGTGCACTGGCACCACTGGGGATGCAGTGCAGTGAGTCCAGAGAGTGCACTGGCACCACTGGGGATGCACTGCAGTTAGTCCAGAGAGTGCACTGGCACCACTGGGGATGCACTGCAGTGAGTCCAGAGATTGCACTGGCACCACTGTGGATGCAGTGCAGTGAGTCCAGAGACTTCACTGGCACCACTGGGAATGCAGAGAAGTGAGTGCAGAGTGTGCACTGGCACATAAAACATGCCTGCGGACAAAAGAGTTAGTCCTAACCTTACGGTTGGTTTTTGCTAAATATATACATGCAAGTATCCGCGCCCCAGTGTAAACGCCCTCGACCACCTACCCCCATACAGGCCTTGAGGAGCGGGTATCAGGCACACCCAAGTAGTAGCCCAAGACGCCTCGCTAAGCCACGCCCCCACGGGTATTCAGCAGTAATTAACATTAAGCAATGAGTGCAAACTTGACTTAGTTATAGCAACAGCCTAACTTCAAGGGTTGGTAAATCTTGTGCCAGCCACCGCGGTCATACAAGAAACCCAAATCAACCGTCCTATTGACACGGCGTAAAGAGTGGTAAAATGCCTATCCTAGCTAACTAAGATCAAAATGCAACTGAGCTGTCATAAGCCCAAGATGCACCTAAACACACCATTAAGATGATCTTAGGAACTAACGACTGATTTAAACCCACGAAAGCCAGGGCCCAAACTGGGATTAGATACCCCACTATGCCTGGCCCTAAATCTTGATACTTACTTTACCGAAGTATCCGCCAGAGAACTACGAGCACAAACGCTTAAAACTCTAAGGACTTGGCGGTGCCCCAAACCCACCTAGAGGAGCCTGTTCTACAATCGATAATCCCCGATTAACCCAACCACCCCTTGCCAACACAGCCTACATACCGCCGTCGCCAGCCCACCTCGAATGAGAGCACAACAGTGGACACAATAGCACCCCGCTAATAAGACAGGTCAAGGTATAGCCTATGGAGTGGAAGAAATGGGCTACATTCCCTATTCATAGGGCACACGGAAAGAAGCGTGAAACCACTTCTGGAAGGCGGATTTAGCAGTAAAGTGGGACAATAGAGCCTACTTTAAGCCGGCCCTGGGGCACGTACATACCGCCCGTCACCCTCCTCAAAAGCCACATCCCACATAACTAATACCATAAATACGCTGAAGATGAGGTAAGTCGTAACAAGGTAAGTGTACCGGAAGGTGTACTTAGAATATCAAGACGTAGCTATAACACCAAAGCACTCAGCTTACACCTGAAAGATATCTACTAGACCGGATCGTCTTGAAGCCCCCCCTCTAGCTCAACCACACAAATAGTACACCAAAACTAAAGAATTTACTAAACTAATTAAACTAAAGCATTTTACAGTCTTAGTATAGGCGATAGAAAAGACACTTAGACGCGATAGAGACCCCAGTACCGTAAGGGAAAGATGAAATAGCAGTGAAACAATCAAAGCGACAGACAGCAAAGATCAACCCTTGTACCTTTTGCATCATGGTTTAGCGAGAACAACCAAGCAAAGTGAACTAAAGTTTGCCCCCCCGAAACCCAAGCGAGCTACTTTCAAGCAGTTAAAGAGAGCGAACCCGTCTCTGTTGCAAAAGAGTGGGATGACTTGTCAGTAGAGGTGAAAAGCCAACCGAGCTGGGTGATAGCTGGTTACCTGTGAAACGAATCTAAGTTCCCCCTTAATCCTCCCTACCGGACATCCTGAACCCTAATGAGATGATTAAGAGCTATTTAATGGAGGGACAGCTCCATTAAAAAAGGACACAACCTCGACTAGCGGATAATTCTTACTACTGATCCTACCGTGGGCCCTAAAGCAGCCATCAAAAAAGAGTGCGTCAAAGCTCCACCACCTAAAAATACCAAAATAAGATGATTCCCTTATCACAAACAGGTCAACCTATGAATATAGGAGAATTAATGCTAAAATAAGTAACTCAGGGCCACACCCCTCTAACGGCGCAAGCTTACATAGAAACATTATTAACAGACCTAGACAGATACAAAAACCCCTACAAGACCACGTATTAACTAACCCTGTTAACCCGACTCAGGAGCGCCTATAAGAGCGATTAAAATCTGTGAAAGGAACTCGGCAAATTAATAAGGCCCGACTGTTTACCAAAAACATAGCCTTCAGCAAATTAAACAAGTATTGAAGGTGATGCCTGCCCGGTGACTTAGGTTTAACGGCCGCGGTATCCTAACCGTGCAAAGGTAGCGCAATCAATTGTCCCATAAATCGAGACTTGTATGAATGGCTAAACGAGGTCTTAACTGTCTCTCACAGATAATCAGTGAAATTGATCTCCCCGTGCAAAAGCGGGGATGTGAACATAAGACGAGAAGACCCTGTGGAACTTAAAAATCAACGACCACCGCGAATCCTCAATCAACCCCACTGGGGCCACTACCATCGCAGAGCCTGGTCGATATTTTTCGGTTGGGGCGACCTTGGAGGAGAACAAATCCTCCAAAAACAAGACCATACCTCTTTACCTAGAGCTACCCCTCAAAGTGCTAACAGTGACCAGACCCAATATAATTGATTAATGGACCAAGCTACCCCAGGGATAACAGCGCAATCCCCCTCAAGAGCCCATATCGACAGGGGGGTTTACGACCTCGATGTTGGATCAGGACATCCTAATGGTGCAGCCGCTATTAAGGGTTCGTTTGTTCAACGATTAACAGTCCTACGTGATCTGAGTTCAGACCGGAGCAATCCAGGTCGGTTTCTATCTATGACACACTCTCCCCAGTACGAAAGGACCGGGAAAGTGGGGCCAATACCACAAGCACGCCCCCCCCCTCTAAGCAGTGAAACCAACTAAACCGTGAAGAGGGCCTTCCCCCACCACTTTCAATCCTAGAAAAGGACCAGCTAGAGTGGCAGAGCCCGGCAAGTGCAGAAGGCTTAAGCCCTTTCCCCAGAGGTTCAAATCCTCTCCCTAGCTTCACCCATGATTCAAATAACAACACTAAGCTGCCTCATTATATCCCTCCTATACATCATCCCAATCCTGATTGCCGTAGCCTTCCTAACCCTAGTAGAACGGAAAATCCTAAGCTACATACAATCCCGCAAAGGCCCTAACGTTGTCGGGCCTTTTGGCCTACTTCAACCATTTGCGGACGGACTGAAACTATTTACCAAAGAGCCCATCCGACCCTCTACCTCTTCCCCACTTCTATTCATTCTGATACCAATACTAGCCCTTGTCCTAGCCCTCACCACTTGAGCACCACTACCACTCCCATTTCCCCTAGCAGATCTAAACCTCGGAGTTCTCTTCCTAATAGCCATGTCAAGCCTAGCCGTCTACTCAGTCCTATGATCAGGCTGAGCCTCGAACTCAAAATACGCACTAATCGGAGCCCTACGGGCAGTAGCACAGACCATTTCATACGAAGTGACACTGGCCATAATCCTGCTATCAATAATCATACTAAGCGGAAGCTACACACTCAGCTCCTTTGCCGTCGCACAGGAGCCTCTATACTTCATTTTCTCCTCATGACCCCTAGCAATAATATGATACGTATCCACCCTAGCAGAGACAAACCGAGCTCCTTTTGACCTCACAGAGGGTGAATCTGAGCTAGTCTCAGGGTTTAACGTTGAATACGCCGCAGGACCCTTCGCCTTATTCTTCCTAGCTGAATATGCGAACATTATGCTAATAAATACACTTACAGCCATCATATTCCTAAACCCAAGCGCCCTAGGGCCACCCACAGAACTATTCCCCGTCATCCTAGCCACAAAAGTCCTCCTACTATCTTCTGGTTTCTTATGGGTCCGAGCTTCATACCCACGATTCCGATATGACCAACTAATGCACCTACTATGAAAAAACTTCCTACCCCTCACACTAGCTCTGTGCCTCTGACACATCAGCATACCTATCTGCTATGCAGGCCTACCTCCTTACATAAGGAAATGTGCCTGAACTACAAAGGGTCACTATGATAAAGTGAACATAGAGGTATAACAGCCCTCTCATTTCCTGTTGACCTTAGAAAAGTAGGAATTGAACCCACACAAGAGAAATCAAAATTCTCCATACTTCCCTTATATTATTTTCTAGTAGAGTCAGCTAATCAAGCTATCGGGCCCATACCCCGAAAATGATGGTTTAACCCCCTCCTCTACTAATGAACCCTTACGCGACCCCAATCATAACCTTCAGCCTCATCTTGGGCACCACAATCACAATTTCCAGCAACCACTGAGTTCTGGCCTGGACAGGACTGGAGATCAACGCACTAGCCATCATTCCCCTAATTGCCAAATCCCACCACCCACGAGCAGTAGAAGCCGCAACGAAATACTTCCTAACCCAAGCAGCTGCTTCCGCCCTGGTCCTATTCTCTAGCATAACCAATGCCTGAGTCACCGGCCAATGAGACATCACACAAATAAACCACCCAACCTCCTGTCTACTACTGACAGCAGCAATCGCTATTAAACTGGGCCTAGTGCCATTTCACTTCTGATTCCCAGAAGTACTACAAGGATCGCCACTAATAACAGCCCTGCTACTCTTGACCCTCATAAAATTCCCCCCACTAACCCTGCTCCTACTAACATCCAAATCCCTCGACCCAGCTCTACTCACCGCCATGGCCCTAGCCTCAACAGCACTAGGAGGCTGAATAGGACTGAACCAAACACAAACACGCAAAATCCTAGCCTTCTCGTCCATCTCCCACTTAGGCTGAATCGCCATCATCCTAGTTTACAGCCCCAAATTGGCCTTACTTACCTTCTACCTATACACAATCATAACATCAGCCGTATTCCTAGCCCTTAACAAAATCAAAGCCCTTAACCTATCCATGATCACAACCTCATGAACAAAAACCCCAGTGCTAAACGCCACCCTAATACTAGTACTTTTATCCCTAGCAGGCCTCCCCCCATTAACAGGCTTTATACCAAAGTGACTTATCATCCAAGAACTAACTAAACAGGAAATAACACCAGCAGCCATGGCAATTGCCATGCTATCACTGCTCAGCCTCTTCTTCTACCTACGCCTCGCATACCACTCAACAATTACCCTTCCCCCCAACTCCTCTAACCACATAAAACAATGATACACTAGCAAAGCCCCAAGCACACCTACTGCGGTCCTTGCCTCACTATCAATCCTCTTACTTCCCCTGTCCCCAATAATACATGCCATTGTCTAGAAACTTAGGATAACACCCCAAACCGAAGGCCTTCAAAGCCTTAAATAAGAGTTAAACCCTCTTAGTTTCTGCACATTAAGACTTACAGAATATTAACCTGTATCTTCTGAATGCAAGTCAGACGCTTTAATTAAGCTAAAGCCTCCCTAGACAGATGGGCTTCGATCCCACAAAACTCTAGTTAACAGCTAAATGCCTAAACCAATTGGCTTCTGCCTACAAAGACCCTGACGCACCCTAGTGCGCATCGATGAGCTTGCAACTCAACATGAATTTCACTACAGAGCCGATAAGAAGAGGAATTAAACCTCTGTAAAAAGGACTACAGCCTAACGCTTCAACACTCAGCCA
The DNA here is from genome assembly GCF_964034855.1 of Anser brachyrhynchus. NCBI lineage: Eukaryota > Metazoa > Chordata > Aves > Anseriformes > Anatidae > Anser > Anser brachyrhynchus. Next base: position 3,646,245 of record NC_137700.1, read on the forward strand.
TCTTACCCGTCACCTTCATCAACCGATGACTATTTTCCACTAACCATAAGGATATTGGCACCCTGTACCTCATCTTCGGGGCATGAGCAGGAATAGTCGGCACCGCACTCAGCCTATTAATCCGCGCAGAACTAGGACAACCAGGAACTCTCCTAGGCGACGACCAAATTTACAATGTAATCGTTACCGCTCACGCCTTTGTAATAAGCTTCTTTATAGTCATACCCATCATGATCGGAGGATTCGGCAACTGATTAGTCCCCCTCAAAATCGGTGCCCCCGACATAGCATTCCCGCGAATAAACAACATAAGCTTTTGACTCCTCCCCCCATCATTCCTCCTCCTACTAGCCTCATCCACTGTAGAAGCTGGCGCCGGCACAGGCTGAACTGTCTACCCTCCCCTAGCAGGTGACCTTGCCCACGCCGGAGCTTCAGTAGACCTGGCTATCTTCTCACTCCACTTAGCCGGTATCTCCTCCATCCTTGGGGCCATCAACTTTATCACCACAGCCATCAACATAAAACCCCCCGCACTCTCACAATACCAAACCCCACTATTTGTCTGATCCGTACTAATTACCGCCATCCTACTCCTTCTATCACTCCCCGTACTCGCCGCCGGTATTACAATATTACTAACTGATCGAAACCTAAACACCACATTCTTCGACCCCGCTGGAGGAGGAGACCCAATCCTGTACCAACACCTATTCTGATTCTTCGGACACCCAGAAGTCTATATTCTGATCCTACCGGGGTTCGGAATCATCTCACACGTAGTCACGTACTACTCAGGCAAAAAGGAGCCCTTCGGCTACATGGGAATAGTCTGAGCCATACTATCCATCGGCTTCCTAGGATTCATCGTCTGAGCTCACCACATGTTTACAGTAGGAATAGACGTTGATACCCGAGCCTACTTTACATCAGCCACTATAATCATTGCCATCCCTACCGGAATCAAAGTATTTAGCTGACTAGCCACCCTGCACGGAGGAACAATCAAATGAGACCCCCCCCCAATACTATGAGCTCTAGGATTTATCTTCCTATTTACCATCGGAGGATTAACAGGAATCGTTCTTGCAAACTCTTCCCTAGACATCGCCCTGCACGACACGTACTACGTAGTTGCCCACTTCCACTACGTCCTATCCATAGGCGCCGTCTTTGCCATTCTAGCAGGATTTACTCACTGATTCCCACTACTCACTGGGTTTACCCTACACCAAACATGAGCAAAAGCCCACTTCGGGGTAATATTTACAGGAGTAAACCTAACGTTCTTCCCCCAGCACTTCCTAGGCCTAGCAGGAATACCCCGACGATACTCGGACTATCCCGACGCCTACACACTATGAAACACCATTTCCTCCTAGTCCTAGGACTTAGAGAAACTCCAGTACTAAAAATAGTAAACACAAGCAATAATTTCATATACTTCACTCTCACTCACCACTCAACTATCAGCTAACCACACCCCCGTCCACATAGCTTAACACAAAGCATGGCACTGAAGTTGCCAAGATGGCATAAAACATGCCTGCGGACAAAAGACTTAGTCCTAACCTTACGGTTGGTTTTTGCTAAATATATACATGCAAGTATCCGCGCCCCAGTGTAAACGCCCTCGACCACCTACCCCCATACAGGCCTTGAGGAGCGGGTATCAGGCACACCCAAGTAGTAGCCCAAGACGCCTCGCTAAGCCACGCCCCCACGGGTATTCAGCAGTAATTAACATTAAGCAATGAGTGCAAACTTGACTTAGTTATAGCAACAGCCTAACTTCAAGGGTTGGTAAATCTTGTGCCAGCCACCGCGGTCATACAAGAAACCCAAATCAACCGTCCTATTGACACGGCGTAAAGAGTGGTAAAATGCCTATCCTAGCTAACTAAGATCAAAATGCAACTAAGCTGTCATAAGTCCAAGATGCACCTAAACACACCATTAAGATGATCTTAGGAACTAACGACTGATTTAAACCCACGAAAGCCAGGGCCCAAACTGGGATTAGATACCCCACTATGCCTGGCCCTAAATCTTGATACTTACTTTACCGAAGTATCCGCCAGAGAACTACGAGCACAAACGCTTAAAACTCTAAGGACTTGGCGGTGCCCCAAACCCACCTAGAGGAGCCTGTTCTACAATCGATAATCCCCGATTAACCCAACCACCCCTTGCCAACACAGCCTACATACCGCCGTCGCCAGCCCACCTCGAATGAGAGCACAACAGTGGACACAATAGCACCCCGCTAATAAGACAGGTCAAGGTATAGCCTATGGAGTGGAAGAAATGGGCTACATTCCCTATTCATAGGGCACACGGAAAGAAGCGTGAAACCACTTCTGGAAGGCGGATTTAGCAGTAAAGTGGGACAATAGAGCCTACTTTAAGCCGGCCCTGGGGCACGTACATGGTTAAACATGACTGTTAGTAGTGTGGCGAGCCATAGTGGGAAGGCTAGGGCTATGTTCATAGATAGTTGGGTGGTTGGGGTGAATGTATATGGAAGGAGGCCTAGAAGGTTGATTGTAAGAAGTATGATTATTAGGGATGTAAATATTATGGCTCATTTGTGGCCATTTTTGTTGAGTGGGACTATTAGTTGTTTTGTGATTAGGTGAAGGAGTCATGTTTGGATAGTAGAAAGGCGGTTGTTGATTCATCGGTTGTTTGGGGACGGGAATAGTAGGGCTGGGAAGAGTAGGGATAGTAGGATTAAGGGGATGCCAAATAGATTGGGGCTGGAAAATTGGTCAAAGAAGCTTAGGTTCATGGTCAGGATCATGGTGTGGGTTTGGTAGTGAGGGAGGTCTTATTTGATGGGGGGTTGGTTGTGGTGAAGGCTAGTAGTTTTGGTTGGATGAGGAGTGCTAGGGTTAATCAGGTTATAATTATGATTGAAAATCATGGTGCGGGGTTAAGCTGTGGCATATCATTAAGGAGGGGGAAGTCCCTCTTTGGCTAGCTTAAAAGGCTAGTGCTGTTGCATAGCTTCTTAATGATTAGGATGATGATAGAAGGGACGATCAGGCCTCGAAATGTGGGAGTGGGGTTGATTCTACTACAATGGGTATGTAGCTGTGATTAGCCCCGCAAATTTCTGAGCATTGTCCGTAAAAAATCCCAGGCCGGGTGGTAATGAATGAAGTTTGGTTTAGTCGGCCTGGGATTGCGTCTGTTTTAACTCCGAGCGTTGGGACTGCTCAGGAGTGGAGTACGTCTCCTGCAGTAATGATCACGCGGATGGGGGATTCTATTGGGATAACTACGCGGTGGTCAACTTCTAGCAGTCGGAAGTGGCCGTTGGGTAAGTCTGGGGTGGGCACTATGTAGGAGTCGAATGATAGGTCTTTGAAGTCTGTGTATTCGTAGCTTCAGTATCATTGGTGGCCGATGGCTTTTAGGGTGAGGTCTGGTTCATCGATTTTGTCCATTATGTAGAGGATTTGTAGGGATGGGAGGGCGAGGAGTACCAGGACGATAGCAGGTAGGATTGTCCAGATCAGCTCTACTTCTTGGGCGTCTACAGCATTGGACGAGAGTTTTTCTGTTAGTATGTGGGCTAAAAGGTAGAGAACTAGGCTGCAGATAGCTAGGGCAACGATTAGGGCGTGGTCGTGGAATTCAACGAGTTCTTCTATGATGGGTGATGAGGCGTCTTGGAATCCTAGTTGGGAGCGGTTGGCCACATGAGATGTACAGGATTTTTACCTGTGATTTAGTCTTGACAAGGCTATGTAATTGGTTTACTAACGTCTCATAAGAAAGAAGCATGAGCGGTTAATGCAGTTGGCTTGAAACCAGCATGTGAGGGTTCGATTCCTTCCTTTCTTGTACTTGGACGAAGGCCGGTTCCTCGAAAGTATGGTATGGGGGAGGGCAGCCGTGGATTCATTCAACGTTTGTGGTAGTTAGTTCTGGTTGTAGGACTTTTCGTTTGGCCGGAAAGGCTTCTCAGATGATGAATATTAGTATGATTACGGCTACTATTGAGATTAGGGAGCCGATGGAGGAAATGGTGTTTCATAGTGTGTAGGCGTCGGGATAGTCCGAGTATCGTCGGGGTATTCCTGCTAGGCCTAGGAAGTGCTGGGGGAAGAACGTTAGGTTTACTCCTGTAAATATTACCCCGAAGTGGGCTTTTGCTCATGTTTGGTGTAGGGTAAACCCAGTGAGTAGTGGGAATCAGTGAGTAAATCCTGCTAGAATGGCAAAGACGGCGCCTATGGATAGGACGTAGTGGAAGTGGGCAACTACGTAGTACGTGTCATGCAGGGCGATGTCTAGGGAAGAGTTTGCAAGAACGATTCCTGTTAATCCTCCGATGGTAAATAGGAAGATAAATCCTAGAGCTCATAGTATTGGGGGGGGGTCTCATTTGATTGTTCCTCCGTGCAGGGTGGCTAGTCAGCTAAATACTTTGATTCCGGTAGGGATGGCAATGATTATAGTGGCTGATGTAAAGTAGGCTCGGGTATCAACGTCTATTCCTACTGTAAACATGTGGTGAGCTCAGACGATGAATCCTAGGAAGCCGATGGATAGTATGGCTCAGACTATTCCCATGTAGCCGAAGGGCTCCTTTTTGCCTGAGTAGTACGTGACTACGTGTGAGATGATTCCGAACCCCGGTAGGATCAGAATATAGACTTCTGGGTGTCCGAAGAATCAGAATAGGTGTTGGTACAGGATTGGGTCTCCTCCTCCAGCGGGGTCGAAGAATGTGGTGTTTAGGTTTCGATCAGTTAGTAATATTGTAATACCGGCGGCGAGTACGGGGAGTGATAGAAGGAGTAGGATGGCGGTAATTAGTACGGATCAGACAAATAGTGTCCACTTCCACTACGTCCTATCCATAGGCGCCGTCTTTGCCATTCTAGCAGGATTTACTCACTGATTCCCACTACTCACTGGGTTTACCCTACACCAAACATGAGCAAAAGCCCACTTCGGGGTAATATTTACAGGAGTAAACCTAACGTTCTTCCCCCAGCACTTCCTAGGCCTAGCAGGAATACCCCGACGATACTCGGACTATCCCGACGCCTACACACTATGAAACACCATTTCCTCCTAGTCCTAGGACTTAGAGAAACTCCAGTACTAAAAATAGTAAACACAAGCAATAATTTCATATACTTCACTCTCACTCACCACTCAACTATCAGCTAACCACACCCCCGTCCACATAGCTTAACACAAAGCATGGCACTGAAGTTGCCAAGATGGCATAAAACATGCCTGCGGACAAAAGACTTAGTCCTAACCTTACGGTTGGTTTTTGCTAAATATATACATGCAAGTATCCGCGCCCCAGTGTAAACGCCCTCGACCACCTACCCCCATACAGGCCTTGAGGAGCGGGTATCAGGCACACCCAAGTAGTAGCCCAAGACGCCTCGCTAAGCCACGCCCCCACGGGTATTCAGCAGTAATTAACATTAAGCAATGAGTGCAAACTTGACTTAGTTATAGCAACAGCCTAACTTCAAGGGTTGGTAAATCTTGTGCCAGCCACCGCGGTCATACAAGAAACCCAAATCAACCGTCCTATTGACACGGCGTAAAGAGTGGTAAAATGCCTATCCTAGCTAACTAAGATCAAAATGCAACTGAGCTGTCATAAGCCCAAGATGCACCTAAACACACCATTAAGATGATCTTAGGAACTAACGACTGATTTAAACCCACGAAAGCCAGGGCCCAAACTGGGATTAGATACCCCACTATGCCTGGCCCTAAATCTTGATACTTACTTTACCGAAGTATCCGCCAGAGAACTACGAGCACAAACGCTTAAAACTCTAAGGACTTGGCGGTGCCCCAAACCCACCTAGAGGAGCCTGTTCTACAATCGATAATCCCCGATTAACCCAACCACCCCTTGCCAACACAGCCTACATACCGCCGTCGCCAGCCCACCTCGAATGAGAGCACAACAGTGGACACAATAGCACCCCGCTAATAAGACAGGTCAAGGTATAGCCTATGGAGTGGAAGAAATGGGCTACATTCCCTATTCATAGGGCACACGGAAAGAAGCGTGAAACCACTTCTGGAAGGCGGATTTAGCAGTAAAGTGGGACAATAGAGCCTACTTTAAGCCGGCCCTGGGGCACGTACATACCGCCCGTCACCCTCCTCAAAAGCCACATCCCACATAACTAATACCATAAATACGCTGAAGATGAGGTAAGTCGTAACAAGGTAAGTGTACCGGAAGGTGTACTTAGAATATCAAGACGTAGCTATAACACCAAAGCACTCAGCTTACACCTGAAAGATATCTACTAGACCGGATCGTCTTGAAGCCCCCCCTCTAGCTCAACCACACAAATAGTACACCAAAACTAAAGAATTTACTAAACTAATTAAACTAAAGCATTTTACAGTCTTAGTATAGGCGATAGAAAAGACACTTAGACGCGATAGAGACCCCAGTACCGTAAGGGAAAGATGAAATAGCAGTGAAACAATCAAAGCGACAGACAGCAAAGATCAACCCTTGTACCTTTTGCATCATGGTTTAGCGAGAACAACCAAGCAAAGTGAACTAAAGTTTGCCCCCCCGAAACCCAAGCGAGCTACTTTCAAGCAGTTAAAGAGAGCGAACCCGTCTCTGTTGCAAAAGAGTGGGATGACTTGTCAGTAGAGGTGAAAAGCCAACCGAGCTGGGTGATAGCTGGTTACCTGTGAAACGAATCTAAGTTCCCCCTTAATCCTCCCTACCGGACATCCTGAACCCTAATGAGATGATTAAGAGCTATTTAATGGAGGGACAGCTCCATTAAAAAAGGACACAACCTCGACTAGCGGATAATTCTTACTACTGATCCTACCGTGGGCCCTAAAGCAGCCATCAAAAAAGAGTGCGTCAAAGCTCCACCACCTAAAAATACCAAAATAAGATGATTCCCTTATCACAAACAGGTCAACCTATGAATATAGGAGAATTAATGCTAAAATAAGTAACTCAGGGCCACACCCCTCTAACGGCGCAAGCTTACATAGAAACATTATTAACAGACCTAGACAGATACAAAAACCCCTACAAGACCACGTATTAACTAACCCTGTTAACCCGACTCAGGAGCGCCTATAAGAGCGATTAAAATCTGTGAAAGGAACTCGGCAAATTAATAAGGCCCGACTGTTTACCAAAAACATAGCCTTCAGCAAATTAAACAAGTATTGAAGGTGATGCCTGCCCGGTGACTTAGGTTTAACGGCCGCGGTATCCTAACCGTGCAAAGGTAGCGCAATCAATTGTCCCATAAATCGAGACTTGTATGAATGGCTAAACGAGGTCTTAACTGTCTCTCACAGATAATCAGTGAAATTGATCTCCCCGTGCAAAAGCGGGGATGTGAACATAAGACGAGAAGACCCTGTGGAACTTAAAAATCAACGACCACCGCGAATCCTCAATCAACCCCACTGGGGCCACTACCATCGCAGAGCCTGGTCGATATTTTTCGGTTGGGGCGACCTTGGAGGAGAACAAATCCTCCAAAAACAAGACCATACCTCTTTACCTAGAGCTACCCCTCAAAGTGCTAACAGTGACCAGACCCAATATAATTGATTAATGGACCAAGCTACCCCAGGGATAACAGCGCAATCCCCCTCAAGAGCCCATATCGACAGGGGGGTTTACGACCTCGATGTTGGATCAGGACATCCTAATGGTGCAGCCGCTATTAAGGGTTCGTTTGTTCAACGATTAACAGTCCTACGTGATCTGAGTTCAGACCGGAGCAATCCAGGTCGGTTTCTATCTATGACACACTCTCCCCAGTACGAAAGGACCGGGAAAGTGGGGCCAATACCACAAGCACGCCCCCCCCCTCTAAGCAGTGAAACCAACTAAACCGTGAAGAGGGCCTTCCCCCACCACTTTCAATCCTAGAAAAGGACCAGCTAGAGTGGCAGAGCCCGGCAAGTGCAGAAGGCTTAAGCCCTTTCCCCAGAGGTTCAAATCCTCTCCCTAGCTTCACCCATGATTCAAATAACAACACTAAGCTGCCTCATTATATCCCTCCTATACATCATCCCAATCCTGATTGCCGTAGCCTTCCTAACCCTAGTAGAACGGAAAATCCTAAGCTACATACAATCCCACAAAGGCCCTAAAGTTGTCGGGCCTTTTGGCCTACTTCAACCATTTGCGGACGGACTGAAACTATTTACCAAAGAGCCCATCCGACCCTCTACCTCTTCCCCACTTCTATTCATTCTGATACCAATACTAGCCCTTGTCCTAGCCCTCACCACTTGAGCACCACTACCACTCCCATTTCCCCTAGCAGATCTAAACCTCGGAGTTCTCTTCCTAATAGCCATGTCAAGCCTAGCCGTCTACTCAGTCCTATGATCAGGCTGAGCCTCGAACTCAAAATACGCACTAATCGGAGCCCTACGGGCAGTAGCACAGACCATTTCATACGAAGTGACACTGGCCATAATCCTGCTATCAATAATCATACTAAGCGGAAGCTACACACTCAGCTCCTTTGCCGTCGCACAGGAGCCTCTATACTTCATTTTCTCCTCATGACCCCTAGCAATAATATGATACGTATCCACCCTAGCAGAGACAAACCGAGCTCCTTTTGACCTCACAGAGGGTGAATCTGAGCTAGTCTCAGGGTTTAACGTTGAATACGCCGCAGGACCCTTCGCCTTATTCTTCCTAGCTGAATATGCAAACATTATGCTAATAAATACACTTACAGCCATCATATTCCTAAACCCAAGCGCCCTAGGGCCACCCACAGAACTATTCCCCGTCATCCTAGCCACAAAAGTCCTCCTACTATCTTCTGGTTTCTTATGGGTCCGAGCTTCATACCCACGATTCCGATATGACCAACTAATGCACCTACTATGAAAAAACTTCCTACCCCTCACACTAGCTCTGTGCCTCTGACACATCAGCATACCTATCTGCTATGCAGGCCTACCTCCTTACATAAGGAAATGTGCCTGAACTACAAAGGGTCACTATGATAAAGTGAACATAGAGGTATAACAGCCCTCTCATTTCCTGTTGACCTTAGAAAAGTAGGAATTGAACCCACACAAGAGAAATCAAAATTCTCCATACTTCCCTTATATTATTTTCTAGTAGAGTCAGCTAATCAAGCTATCGGGCCCATACCCCGAAAATGATGGTTTAACCCCCTCCTCTACTAATGAACCCTTACGCGACCCCAATCATAACCTTCAGCCTCATCTTGGGCACCACAATCACAATTTCCAGCAACCACTGAGTTCTGTCCTGGACAGGACTGGAGATCAACGCACTAGCCATCATTCCCCTAATTGCCAAATCCCACCACCCACGAGCAGTAGAAGCCGCAACGAAATACTTCCTAACCCAAGCAGCTGCTTCCGCCCTGGTCCTATTCTCTAGCATAACCAATGCCTGAGTCACCGGCCAATGAGACATCACACAAATAAACCACCCAACCTCCTGTCTACTACTGACAGCAGCAATCGCTATTAAACTGGGCCTAGTGCCATTTCACTTCTGATTCCCAGAAGTACTACAAGGATCGCCACTAATAACAGCCCTGCTACTCTCGACCCTCATAAAATTCCCCCCACTAACCCTGCTCCTACTAACATCCAAATCCCTCGACCCAGCTCTACTCACCGCCATGGCCCTAGCCTCAACAGCACTAGGAGGCTGAATAGGACTGAACCAAACACAAACACGCAAAATCCTAGCCTTCTCGTCCATCTCCCACTTAGGCTGAATCGCCATCATCCTAGTTTACAGCCCCAAATTGGCCTTACTTACCTTCTACCTATACACAATCATAACATCAGCCGTATTCCTAGCCCTTAACAAAATCAAAGCCCTTAACCTATCCATGATCACAACCTCATGAACAAAAACCCCAGTGCTAAACGCCACCCTAATACTAGTACTTTTATCCCTAGCAGGCCTCCCCCCATTAACAGGCTTTATACCAAAGTGACTTATCATCCAAGAACTAACTAAACAGGAAATAACACCAGCAGCCATGGCAATTGCCGTGCTATCACTGCTCAGCCTCTTCTTCTACCTACGCCTCGCATACCACTCAACAATTACCCTTCCCCCCAACTCCTCTAACCACATAAAACAATGATACACTAGCAAAGCCCCAAGCACACCTACTGCGGTCCTTGCCTCACTATCAATCCTCTTACTTCCCCTGTCCCCAATAATACATGCCATTGTCTAGAAACTTAGGATAACACCCCAAACCGAAGGCCTTCAAAGCCTTAAATAAGAGTTAAACCCTCTTAGTTTCTGCACATTAAGACTTACAGAATATTAACCTGTATCTTCTGAATGCAAGTCAGACGCTTTAATTAAGCTAAAGCCTCCCTAGACAGATGGGCTTCGATCCCACAAAACTCTAGTTAACAGCTAAATGCCTAAACCAATTGGCTTCTGCCTACAAAGACCCTGACGCACCCTAGTGCGCATCGATGAGCTTGCAACTCAACATGAATTTCACTACAGAGCCGATAAGAAGAGGAATTAAACCTCTGTAAAAAGGACTACAGCCTAACGCTTCAACACTCAGCCATCTTACCCGTCACCTTCATCAACCGATGACTATTTTCCACTAACCATAAGGATATTGGCACCCTGTACCTCATCTTCGGGGCATGAGCAGGAATAGTCGGCACCGCACTCAGCCTATTAATCCGCGCAGAACTAGGACAACCAGGAACTCTCCTAGGCGACGACCAAATTTACAATGTAATCGTTACCGCTCACGCCTTTGTAATAAGCTTCTTTATAGTCATACCCATCATGATCGGAGGATTCGGCAACTGATTAGTCCCCCTCAAAATCGGTGCCCCCGACATAGCATTCCCGCGAATAAACAACATAAGCTTTTGACTCCTCCCCCCATCATTCCTCCTCCTACTAGCCTCATCCACTGTAGAAGCTGGCGCCGGCACAGGCTGAACTGTCTACCCTCCCCTAGCAGGTGACCTTGCCCACGCCGGAGCTTCAGTAGACCTGGCTATCTTCTCACTCCACTTAGCCGGTATCTCCTCCATCCTTGGGGCCATCAACTTTATCACCACAGCCATCAACATAAAACCCCCCGCACTCTCACAATACCAAACCCCACTATTTGTCTGATCCGTACTAATTACCGCCATCCTACTCCTTCTATCACTCCCCGTACTCGCCGCCGGTATTACAATATTACTAACTGATCGAAACCTAAACACCACATTCTTCGACCCCGCTGGAGGAGGAGACCCAATCCTGTACCAACACCTATTCTGATTCTTCGGACACCCAGAAGTCTATATTCTGATCCTACCGGGGTTCGGAATCATCTCACACGTAGTCACGTACTACTCAGGCAAAAAGGAGCCCTTCGGCTACATGGGAATAGTCTGAGCCATACTATCCATCGGCTTCCTAGGATTCATCGTCTGAGCTCACCACATGTTTACAGTAGGAATAGACGTTGATACCCGAGCCTACTTTACATCAGCCACTATAATCATTGCCATCCCTACCGGAATCAAAGTATTTAGCTGACTAGCCACCCTGCACGGAGGAACAATCAAATGAGACCCCCCCCAATACTATGAGCTCTAGGATTTATCTTCCTATTTACCATCGGAGGATTAACAGGAATCGTTCTTGCAAACTCTTCCCTAGACATCGCCCTGCATGACACGTACTACGTAGTTGCCCACTTCCACTACGTCCTATCCATAGGCGCCGTCTTTGCCATTCTAGCAGGATTTACTCACTGATTCCCACTACTCACTGGGTTTACCCTACACCAAACATGAGCAAAGCCCACTTCGGGGTAATATTTACAGGAGTAAACCTAACGTTCTTCCCCCAGCACTTCCTAGGCCTAGCAGGAATACCCCGACGATACTCGGACTATCCCGACGCCTACACACTATGAAACACCATTTCCTCCTAGTCCTAGGACTTAGAGAAACTCCAGTACTAAAAATAGTAAACACAAGCAATAATTTCATATACTTCACTCTCACTCACCACTCAACTATCAGCTAACCACACCCCCGTCCACATAGCTTAACACAAAGCATGGCACTGAAGTTGCCAAGATGGCATAAAACATGCCTGCGGACAAAAGACTTAGTCCTAACCTTACGGTTGGTTTTTGCTAAATATATACATGCAAGTATCCGCGCCCCAGTGTAAACGCCCTCGACCACCTACCCCCATACAGGCCTTGAGGAGCGGGTATCAGGCACACCCAAGTAGTAGCCCAAGACGCCTCGCTAAGCCACGCCCCCACGGGTATTCAGCAGTAATTAACATTAAGCAATGAGTGCAAACTTGACTTAGTTATAGCAACAGCCTAACTTCAAGGGTTGGTAAATCTTGTGCCAGCCACCGCGGTCATACAAGAAACCCAAATCAACCGTCCTATTGACACGGCGTAAAGAGTGGTAAAATGCCTATCCTAGCTAACTAAGATCAAAATGCAACTAAGCTGTCATAAGTCCAAGATGCACCTAAACACACCATTAAGATGATCTTAGGAACTAACGACTGATTTAAACCCACGAAAGCCAGGGCCCAAACTGGGATTAGATACCCCACTATGCCTGGCCCTAAATCTTGATACTTACTTTACCGAAGTATCCGCCAGAGAACTACGAGCACAAACGCTTAAAACTCTAAGGACTTGGCGGTGCCCCAAACCCACCTAGAGGAGCCTGTTCTACAATCGATAATCCCCGATTAACCCAACCACCCCTTGCCAACACAGCCTACATACCGCCGTCGCCAGCCCACCTCGAATGAGAGCACAACAGTGGACACAATAGCACCCCGCTAATAAGACAGGTCAAGGTATAGCCTATGGAGTGGAAGAAATGGGCTACATTCCCTATTCATAGGGCACACGGAAAGAAGCGTGAAACCACTTCTGGAAGGCGGATTTAGCAGTAAAGTGGGACAATAGAGCCTACTTTAAGCCGGCCCTGGGGCACGTACATGGTTAAACATGACTGTTAGTAGTGTGGCGAGCCATAGTGGGAAGGCTAGGGCTATGTTCATAGATAGTTGGGTGGTTGGGGTGAATGTATATGGAAGGAGGCCTAGAAGGTTGATTGTAAGAAGTATGATTATTAGGGATGTAAATATTATGGCTCATTTGTGGCCATTTTTGTTGAGTGGGACTATTAGTTGTTTTGTGATTAGGTGAAGGAGTCATGTTTGGATAGTAGAAAGGCGGTTGTTGATTCATCGGTTGTTTGGGGACGGGAATAGTAGGGCTGGGAAGAGTAGGGATAGTAGGATTAAGGGGATGCCAAATAGATTGGGGCTGGAAAATTGGTCAAAGAAGCTTAGGTTCATGGTCAGGATCATGGTGTGGGTTTGGTAGTGAGGGAGGTCTTATTTGATGGGGGGTTGGTTGTGGTGAAGGCTAGTAGTTTTGGTTGGATGAGGAGTGCTAGGGTTAATCAGGTTATAATTATGATTGAAAATCATGGTGCGGGGTTAAGCTGTGGCATATCATTAAGGAGGGGGAAGTCCCTCTTTGGCTAGCTTAAAAGGCTAGTGCTGTTGCATAGCTTCTTAATGATTAGGATGATGATAGAAGGGACGATCAGGCCTCGAAATGTGGGAGTGGGGTTGATTCTACTACAATGGGTATGTAGCTGTGATTAGCCCCGCAAATTTCTGAGCATTGTCCGTAAAAAATCCCAGGCCGGGTGGTAATGAATGAAGTTTGGTTTAGTCGGCCTGGGATTGCGTCTGTTTTAACTCCGAGCGTTGGGACTGCTCAGGAGTGGAGTATGTCTCCTGCAGTAATGATCACGCGGATGGGGGATTCTATTGGGATAACTATGCGGTGGTCAACTTCTAGCAGTCGGAAGTGGCCGTTGGGTAAGTCTGGGGTGGGCACTATGTAGGAGTCGAATGATAGGTCTTTGAAGTCTGTGTATTCGTAGCTTCAGTATCATTGGTGGCCGATGGCTTTTAGGGTGAGGTCTGGTTCGTCGATTTCGTCCATTATGTAGAGGATTTGTAGGGATGGGAGGGCGAGGAGTACCAGGACGATAGCAGGTAGGATTGTCCAGATCAGCTCTACTTCTTGGGCGTCTACAGCATTGGACGAGAGTTTTTCTGTTAGTATGTGGGCTAAAAGGTAGAGAACTAGGCTGCAGATAGCTAGGGCAACGATTAGGGCGTGGTCGTGGAATTCAACGAGTTCTTCTATGATGGGTGATGAGGCGTCTTGGAATCCTAGTTGGGAGTGGTTGGCCACATGAGATGTACAGGATTTTTACCTGTGATTTAGTCTTGACAAGGCTATGTAATTGGTTTACTAACGTCTCATAAGAAAGAAGCATGAGCGGTTAACCTCCTGGGAGACCCAGAAAACTTCACCCCAGCAAACCCGCTAGTAACCCCACCACACATCAAGCCAGAATGATACTTCCTATTCGCCTACGCCATCCTACGTTCAATCCCAAATAAACTAGGAGGCGTATTAGCACTGGCCGCCTCCGTACTGATCCTATTCCTAATCCCATTCCTGCACAAATCAAAACAACGAGCAATAACATTCCGACCACTCTCCCAGCTCCTATTCTGAGTACTAGTCGCCGACCTCCTCGTCCTAACATGAGTAGGAAGCCAACCCGTCGAACACCCATTCATCATCATCGGCCAACTCGCTTCAATCGCCTACTTCACTATCCTCCTATTTCTCCTCCCCGCCGCAAGCGCCCTAGAAAACAAAATACTCAACTGCTAAATACTCTAATAGTTTATAAAAACATTGGTCTTGTAAACCAAAGATTGAAGTCCAGAGAGTGCACTGGCACCACTGGGGATGCAGTGCAGTGAGTCCAGAGAGTGCACTGGCACAACTGGGGATGCACTTCAGTGAGTCCAGAGAGTGCACTGACACCACTGGGGATGCAGTGCAGTGAGTCCAGAGAGTGCACTGGCACCACTGGGGATGCAGTGCAGTGAGTCCAGAGACTGCACTGGCACCACTGGGGATGCAGTGCAGTGAGTCCAGAGAGTGCACTGGCACCACTGGGGATGCACTGCAGTGAGTCCAGAGAGTGCACTGGCACCACTGGGGATGCACTGCAGTGAGTCCAGAGAGTGCACTGGCACCACTGGGGATGCAGTACAGTGAGTCCACAGAGTGCACTGGTACCAGTGGGGATGCAGTGCAGTGAGTCCAGAGAGTGCACTGGCACCACTGGGCATGCAGTGCAGTGAGTCCAGAGAGTGCACTGGCACCACTGGGGATGCACTGCAGTGACTCCAGAGAGTGCACTGGCACCACTGGGGATGCAGTGCAGTGAGTCCAAAGACTTCACTGGCAAAACTAGGGATGCAGTGCAGTGAGTCCAGAGAGTGCACTGGCACCACTGGGGATGCAGTGCAGTGAGTCCAGAGATTGCACTGGCACCACCGGGGCTGCAGTGCAGTGAGTCCAGAGAGTGCACTGGCACCACTGGGGATGCACTGCAGTGAGTCCAGAGAGTGCACTGGCACCACTGGTGATGCAGTACAGTGAGTCCAGAGAGTGCACTGGCACCACTGGGGATGCACTGCAGTGAGTCCAGAGAGTGCACTGGCACCACTGGGGATGCACTACAGTGAGTCCAGAGATTGCACTGGCACCACTGGGGATGCAGTGCACTGAGTCCAGAGAGTGCACTGGCACCACTGGGGATGCAGTGCATTGAGTCCAGAGAGTGCACTGGCACAACTGGGGATGCAGTGCAGTGAGTCCAGAGAGTGCACTGGCACCACTGGGGATGCAGTGCAGTGAGTCCACAGAGGGCACTGGCACCACTGGAGATGCAGTGCAGTGAGTCCAGAGAGTGCTCTGGCACCACTGGGGATGCACTGCTGTGAGTCCAGAGAGTACACTGGCACCACTGGGGATGCAGTGCAGTGAGTCCAGAGAGTGCACTGGCACCACTGGGGATGCAGTCCAGTTAGTCCAGTGAGTGCACTGGCACCACTGGGGATGCAGTGCAGTGACTGCAGAGAGTACACTGGCACCACCGGGGATTCACTGCAGTGAGTCCAGAGAGTGCACTGGCACCACCTGTGATGCAGTGCAGTGAGTCCAGTGAGTGCACTGGCACCACTGGGGATGCAGTGCTGTGACTCCAGAGAGCGCACTGGCACCACTGGGGATGCAGTGCAGTCAGTCCAGTGAGTGCACTGGCACCACTGGGGGTGCAGTACAGTGAGTCCAGAGAGTGCACTGACACCACTGGGGATGCACTGCAGTGAGTCCAGAAAGTGCACTGGCACCACTGGGGATGCAGTGCAGTGAGTCCAGAGACTGCACTGGCACCACTGGGGATGCACTGCAGTGAGACCAGAGAGTGCACTGGCACCACTGGGGATGCACTGCAGTGAGTCCAGAGAGTGCACTGGCACCACTGGGGATGCACTGCAGTTAGTCCAGAGAGTGCACTGTCACCACTGGGGATGCACTTCAGTGAGTCCACATAGTGCACTGGCACCAGTGGGGATGCAGTACAGTGAGTCCAGAGAGTGCACTGGCACCACTGGACATGCAGTGCAGTGAGTCCAGAGAGTGCACTGGCACCACTGGGGATGCACTTCAGTGACTCCACAGAGTGCACTGGCTCCACTGGGGATGCAGTGCAGTGAGTCCAAAGACTTCACTGGCACCACTGGGGATGCAGTGCAGTGAGTCCAGAGAGTGCACTGGCACCACTGGGGATGCGGTGCAGTGAGTCCAGAGAGTGCACTGGCACCACTGGGGATGCAGTGCAGTGAGTCCAGAGAGTGCTCTGGCACCACTGGGGATGCAGTGCAGTGAGTCCAGAGACTGCACTGGCACCACTGGGGATGCACTGCAGTGAGTCCAGAGAGTGCACTGGCACCACTGGGGATGCAGTGCAGTGAGTCCAGAGAGTGCACTAGCACCACTGGGGATGCAGTGCAGTGAATCCTGTGAGTACACTGGCACCACTGGGGATGCAGTGCAGTGAGTCCAGAGAGCTCACTGGCACCACTGGGGATGCAGTGCAGTGAGTCCAGAGAGTGCACTGGCACCACTGGAGATGCAGTACATTGAGTCCAGTGAATGCGCTGGAACCACTGGGGATGCAGTGCAGTGAGTCCAGAGAGTGCACTGGCACCACTGGTGATGCAGTACAGTGAGTCCAGTGAGTGCACTGGTACCACTGGGCCTGCAGTGCAGTGAGTCCAGAGAGTGCACTGGCACCACCGATGATGCAGTACAGTGAGTCCAGTGAAGTGCACTGGCACTACTGGGGATGTAGTGAAGTGACTCGAGAGAGTGCAGTGGCACCACTGGGGATGCACTGCAGTGAGTCCAGAGAGTGCACTGGCACCACTGGGGATGCAGTGCAGTGAGTCCAGAGAGTGCACTGGCACCACTGGGGATGCACTGCAGTGAGTCCAGAGAGCGCACTGGCTCCACTGGGGATGCAGTGCAGTCAGTCCAGAGAGTGCACTGGCACCACTGGGGATGCAGTGCAGTGAGTCCAGAGAGTGCACTGGCACCACTGAGAATGCACCTCAGTGAGTCCAGAGAGTGCAGTGGCACCACTGGGGATGCACTGCAGTCAGTCCAGAGAGTGCACTGGCACCACTGGGGATGCACTGCAGTGAGTCCAGAGAGTGCACTGGCACCACTGGGGATGCACTGCAGTGAGTCCAGAGAGTGCACGGGCTCCACTGGGGATGCAGTGCAGTGAGTCCAGTGAATGCACTGGCACCACTGGGGATGCAGTGCAGTGAGTCCAGAGAGTGCACTGACACCACTGGGGATGCAGTGCAGTGAGTCCACAGAGTGCACTGGCACCAGTGGGGATGCACTGCAGTGAGTCCAGAGAGTGCACTGGAACCTCTGGGGATGCAGTGCAGTGAGTGCAGAGAGTGCACTGGGAACACTGGGGATGCAGTGCAGTGAGTCCAGAGAGTGCACTGGCACCACTGGGGATGCAGTGCAGTGAGTCCAGAGTGTGCACTGGCACCACTGGTGATGCAGTGCAGTGAGTCCAGAGATTGCACTGGCACCACTGGGGATGCAGTGCAGTGAGTCCAGAGAGTGCACTGGCACCACTGGTGATGCACTGCAGTGAGTCCAGAGAGTGCACTGGCACCACTGGGGATGCAGTGCATTGAGTCCACAGAGCGCACTGGCACCACTCGGGATGCAGTGCAGTGAGTCCAGAGAGTGCGCTGGCACCAGAGGGAATGCACTGCAGTGAGTCCAGAGAGTGCGCTGGAACCACTGGGGATGCAGTGCAGTGAGTCCAGAGAGTGCACTGGCACCACTGGGGATGCACTGCAGTGAGTCCAGAGAGTGCACTGGCAACACTGGGGATGCACTGCAGTGAGTCCAGAGAGTGCACTGTCACCACTGGGGATCCAGTACAGTGAGTCCACAGAGTGCACTGGTACCAGTGGGGATGCAGTACAGTGAGTCCAGAGAGTGCACTGGCACCACTGGGGATGCAGTGCAGTGAGTCCAGAGAGTGCACTGGCACCACTGGGGATGCACTTCAGTGACTCCAGAGAGTGCACTGGCACCACTGGGGATGCAGTGCAGTGAGTCCAGAGAGTGCACTGGCACCACTGGGGATGCACTGCAGTGAGTCCAGAGAGTGCACTGGCACCACTGGTGATGCAGTACAGTGAGTCCAGAGAGTGCACTGGCACCACTGGGGATGCACTGCAGTGAGTCCAGAGAGTGCACTGGCACCACTGGGGATGCACTACAGTGAGTCCAGAGATTGCACTGGCACCACTGGGGATGCAGTGCACTGAGTCCAGAGCGTGCACTGGCACCACTGGGGATGCGGTGCATTGAGTCCAGAGAGTGCACTGGCACAACTGGGGATGCACTTCAGTGAGTCCAGAGAGTGCACTGACACCACTGGGGATGCAGTGCAGTGAGTCCAGAGAGTGCACTGGCACCACTGGGGATGCAGTGCAGTGAGTCCAGAGAGTGCTCTGGCACCACTGGGGATGCACTGCAGTGAGTCCAGAGAGTACACTGGCACCACTGGGGATGCAGTGCAGTGAGTCCAGAGAGTGCACTGGCACCACTGGGGATGCAGTCCAGTTAGTCCAGTGAGTGCACTGGCACCACTGGGGATGCAGTGCAGTGACTGCAGAGAGTACACTGGCACCACCGGGGATTCACTGCAGTGAGTCCAGAGAGTGCACTGGCACCACCTGTGATGCAGTGCAGTGAGTCCAGTGAGTGCACTGGCACCACTGGTGATGCAGTGCTGTGACTCCAGAGAGCGCACTGGCACCACTGGGGATGCAGTACAGTGAGTCCACATAGTGCACTGGCACCAGTGGGGAAGCAGTACAGTGAGTCCAGAGAGTGCACTGGCACCACTGGACATGCAGTGCAGTGAGTCCAGAGAGTGCACTGGCACCACTGGGGATGCACTTCAGTGACTCCACAGAGTGCACTGGCTCCACTGGGGATGCAGTGCAGTGAGTCCAAAGACTTCACTGGCACCACTGGGGATGCAGTGCAGTGAGTCCAGAGAGTGCACTGGCACCACTGGGGATGCGGTGCAGTGAGTCCAGAGAGTGCAGTGGCACCACTGGGGATGCAGTGCAGTGAGTCCAGAGAGTGCTCTAGCACCACTGGGGATGCAGTGCAGTGAGTCCAGAGACTGCACTGGCACCACTGGGGATGCAGTGCAGTGAGTCCAGAGAGTGCACTGGCACCACTGGAGATGCAGTACAGTGAGTCCAGTGAATGCACTGGAACCACTGGGGATGCACTGCAGTGAGTCCAGAGAGTGCACTGGCACCACTGGTGATGCAGTACAGTGAGTCCAGTGAGTGCACTGGTACCACTGGGCCTGCAGTGCAGTGAGTCCAGAGAGTGCACTGGCACCACTGGGGATGCAGTGCAGTGAGTCCAGAGAGTGCACTGGCACCACCGATGATGCAGTACAGTGAGTCCAGTGAGTGCACTGGCACTACTGGGGATGTAGTGCAGTGACTCGAGAGAGTGCAGTGGCACCACTGGGGATGCACTGCAGTGAGTCCAGAGAGTGCACTGGCACCACTGGGGATGCAGTGCAGTGAGTCCAGAGAGTGCACTGGCACCACTGGGGATGCACTGCAGTGAGTCCAGAGAGCGCACTGGCTCCAC
Organism: Anser brachyrhynchus; assembly: GCF_964034855.1. Classification (NCBI taxonomy): domain Eukaryota; kingdom Metazoa; phylum Chordata; class Aves; order Anseriformes; family Anatidae; genus Anser; species Anser brachyrhynchus. The sequence continues at coordinate 3,666,452 of NC_137700.1, forward strand.
TGGGGATGCAGTGCAGTCAGTCCAGTGAGTGCACTGGCACCACTGGGGATGCAGTGCAGTGAGTCCAGAGAGTGCACTGGCACCACTGAGAATGCACTTCAGTGAGTCCAGAGAGTGCAGTGGCACCACTGGGGATGCACTGCAGTGAGTCCAGAGAGTGCACTGGCACCACTGGGGATGCACTGCAGTGAGTCCAGAGAGTGCACTGGTACCACTGGGGATGCACTGCAGTGAGTCCAGAGAGTGCACGGGCTCCACTGGGGATGCAGTGCAGTGAGTCCAGTGAATGCACTGGCACCACTGGGGATGCAGTGCAGTGAGTCCAGAGAGTGCACTGACACCACTGGGGATGCAGTGCAGTGAGTCCACAGAGTGCACTGGCACCAGTGGGGATGCACTGCAGTGAGTCCAGAGAGTGCACTGGAACCTCTGGGGATGCAGTGCAGTGAGTGCAGAGAGTGCACTGGGAACACTGGGGATGTAGTGCAGTGAGTCCAGAGAGTGCACTGGCACCACTGGGGATGCAGTGCAGTGAGTCCAGAGTGTGCACTGGCACCACTGGTGATGCAGTGCAGTGAGTCCAGAGATTGCACTGGCACCACTGGGGATGCACCTCAGTGAGTCCAGAGAGTGCACTGGCACCACTGGGGATGCAGTGCAGTGAGTCCAGAGAGTGCCCTGGCACCACTCGGGATGCAGTGCAGTGAGTCCAGAGAGTGCACTGGCACCAGAGGGAATGCACTGCAGTGAGTCCAGTGAGTGCACTGGCACCACTGTGGATGCACTGCAGTGAGTCCAGAGAGTGCACTGGCACCACTGGGGATGCAGTGCAGTGAGTCCAGAGAGTGCACTGGCACCACTGGGGATGCACTGCAGTGAGTCCAGAGAGTGCACTGGCACCACTGGGGATGCACTGCAGTGAGTCCAGAGAGTGCACTGTCACCACTGGGGATGCAGTACAGTGAGTCCACAGAGTGCACTGGTACCAGTGGGGATGCAGTACAGTGAGTCCAGAGAGTGCACTGGCACCACTGGGCATGCAGTGCAGTGAGTCCAGAGAGTGCACTGGCACCACTGGGGATGCACTTCAGTGACTCCAGAGAGTGCACTGGCACCACTGGGGATGCAGTGCAGTGAGTCCAGAGAGTGCACTGGCACCACTGGGGATGCACTTCAGTGACTCCAGAGAGTGCACTGGCACCACTGGGGATGCAGTGCAGTGAGTCCAGAGAGTGCACTGGCACCACTGGTGAGGCAGTACAGTGAGTCCAGAGAGTGCACTGGCACCACTGGGGATGCACTGCAGTGAGTCCAGAGAGTGCACTGGCACCACTGGGGATGCACTACAGTGAGTCCAGAGATTGCACTGGCACCACTGGGGATGCAGTGCACTGAGTCCAGAGAGTGCACTGGCACCACTGGGGATGCAGTGCATTGAGTCCAGAGAGTGCACTGGCACAACTGGGTATGCACTTCAGTGAGTCCAGAGAGTGCACTGACACCACTGGGGATGCAGTGCAGTGAGTCCAGAGAGTGCACTGGCACCACTGGGGATGCAGTGCAGTGAGTCCAGAGAGTGCTCTGGCACCACTGGGGATGCACTGCAGTGAGTCCAGAGAGTACACTGGCACCACTGGGGATGCAGTGCAGTGAGTCCAGAGAGTGCACTGGCACCACCGGGGATGCAGTCCAGTTAGTCCAGTGAGTGCACTGGCACCACTGGGGATGCAGTGCAGTGACTGCAGAGAGTACACTGGCACCACCGGGGATTCACTGCAGTGAGTCCAGAGAGTGCACTGGCACCACCTGTGATGCAGTGCAGTGAGTCCAGTGAGTGCACTGGCACCACTGGTGATGCAGTGCTGTGACTCCAGAGAGCGCACTGGCACCACTGCGGATGAAGTGCAGTCAGTCCAGTGAGTGCACTGGCACCACTGAGGGTGCAGTACAGTGAGTCCAGAGAGTGCACTGACACCACTGGGGATGCAGTGCAGTGAGTCCAGACAGTGCACTGGCACCACTGGGGATGCAGTGCAGTGAGTCCAGAGACTGCACTGGCACCACTGGGGATGCACTGCAGTGAGACCAGAGAGTGCACTGGCACCACTGGGGATGCACTGCAGTGAGTCCAGAGAGTGCACTGGCACCACTGGGGATGCACTGCAGTTAGTCCAGAGAGTGCACTGTCACCACTGGGGATGCAGTACAGTGAGTCCACATAGTGCACTGGCACCAGTGGGGATGCAGTACAGTGAGTCCAGAGAGTGCACTGGCACCACTGGACATGCAGTGCAGTGAGTCCAGTGAGTGCACTGGCACCACTGGGGATGCAGTGCAGTGAGTCCAAAGACTTCACTGGCACCACTGGGGATGCAGTGCAGTGAGTCCAGAGAGTGCACTGGCACCACTGGGGATGCACTGCAGTGAGTCCAGAGAGTGCACTGGCACCACTGGGGATGCACTACAGTGAGTCCAGAGAGTGCACTGGCACCACTGGGGATGCAGTGCAGTGAGTCCAGAGAGTGCACTGGCACCACTGGGGATGCAGTGCCGTGAGTCCAGAGAGTGCACTGGCACCACTGGGGATGCACTACAGTGAGTCCAGAGAGTGCACTGGCACCACTGGGGATGCTGTGCAGTGAGTGCAGAGAGTGCACTGGCACGACCTGTGATGCAGTACAGTGTGTCCAGTGAGTGCACTGGCACCAGTGGGGATGCACTGCAGTGAGTCCAGAGAGTGCACTGGAACCTCTGGGGATGCAGTGCAGTGAGTGCAGAGAGTGCACTGGGAACACTGGGGATGCAGTGCAGTGAGTCCAGAGAGTGCACTGGCACCACTGGGGATGCAGTGCAGTGAGTCCAGAGTGTGCACTGGCACCACTGGTGATGCAGTGCAGTGAGTCCAGAGATTGCACTGGCACCACTGGGGATGCAGTGCAGTGAGTCCAGAGAGTGCACTGGCACCACTGGTGATGCACTGCAGTGAGTCCAGAGAGTTCACTGGCACCACTGGGGATGCACTGCAGTGAGTCCACAGAGTGCACTGGCACCACTGGGGATGCAGTGCACTGAGTCCAGAGAGTGCACTGGCACCACTGGGGATGCAGTGCATTGAGTCCAGAGAGTGCACTGGCACAACTGGGTATGCACTTCAGTGAGTCCAGAGAGTGCACTGACACCACTGGGGATGCAGTGCAGTGAGTCCAGAGAGTGCACTGGCACCACTGGGGATGCAGTGCAGTGAGTCCAGAGAGTGCTCTGGCACCACTGGGGATGCACTGCAGTGAGTCCAGAGAGTACACTGGCACCACTGGGGATGCAGTGCAGTGAGTCCAGAGAGTGCACTGGCACCACCGGGGATGCAGTCCAGTTAGTCCAGTGAGTGCACTGGCACCACTGGGGATGCAGTGCAGTGAGTCCAGAGACTGCACTGGCACCACTGGGGATGCACTGCAGTGAGACCAGAGAGTGCACTGGCACCACTGGGGATGCACTGCAGTGAGTCCAGAGAGTGCACTGGCACCACTGGGGATGCACTGCAGTTAGTCCAGAGAGTGCACTGTCACCACTGGGGATGCAGTACAGTGAGTCCACATAGTGCACTGGCACCAGTGGGGATGCAGTACAGTGAGTCCAGAGAGTGCACTGGCACCACTGGACATGCAGTGCAGTGAGTCCAGAGAGTGCACTGGCACCACTGGGGATGCACTTCAGTGACTCCACAGAGTGCACTGGCACCACTGGGGATGCAGTGCAGTGAGTCCAAAGACTTCACTGGCACCACTGGGGATGCAGTACAGTGAGTCCAGAGAGTGCAATGGCACCACTGGGGATGCACTGCAGTGAGTCCAGAGAGTGCACTGGCACCACTGGGGATGCACTACAGTGAGTCCAGAGAGTGCACTGGCACCACTGGGGATGCAGTGCAGTGAGTCCAGAGAGTGCACTGGCACCACTGGGGATGCAGTGCCGTGAGTCCAGAGAGTGCACTGGCACCACTGGTGATGCAGTCCAGTGAGTCCAGTGAATGCACTGGCACCACTGGGGATGCTGTGCAGTGAGTGCAGAGAGTGCACTGGCACGACCTGTGATGCAGTACAGTGTGTCCAGTGAGTGCACTGGCACCACTGGGGATGCAGTGCTGTGACTCCGGAGAGCGCACTGGCACCACTGGGGATGCAGTGCAGTCAGTCCAGTGAGTGCACTGGCACCACTGGGGATGCAGTGCAGTGAGTGCAGAGAGTGCAATGGCACCAATGGGGATGCACTTCAGTGAGTCCAGAGAGTGCACTGGCACCACTGGGGATGCAGTGCAGTGCGTCCAGAGAGTGCACTGGCACCAGTGGGGATGGAGTGCAGTGAGTCCAGAGAGTGCACTGGCACCACTGGGGATGCACTGCAGTGAGTCCAGAGAGTGCACTGGCACCACTGGGGCTGCAGTGCAGTGAGTCCAGAGAGTGCACTGGCACCACTGGGGATGCACTGCAGTGAGTCCAGAGAGTGCACTGGCACCACTGGGGCTGCAGTGCAGTGAGTCCAGAGAGTGCACTGGCACCACTGGGGATGCAGTGCACTGAGTCCAGAGATTGCACTGGCACCACTGGGGATGCAGTGCAGTGAGTCCAGAGAGTGCACTGGCACCACTGGGGATGCACTACAGTGAGTCCACAGAGTGCACTGGCACCACTGGGGATGCTCTGCAGTGAGTCCAGAGATTGCACTGGCACCACTGGGGATGCAGTGCAGTGAGTGCAGAGAGTGCACTGGCACCACTGGGGATGCACTTCAGTGAGTTCAGAGAGTGCACTTGCACCACTGGGGATGGGTTTCAAGCCAACTGCATTAACCGCTCATGCTTCTTTCTTATGAGACGTTAGTAAACCAATTACATAGCCTTGTCAAGACTAAATCACAGGTAAAAATCCTGTACATCTCATGTGGCCAACCACTCCCAACTAGGATTCCAAGAACCAGGAGGTTCGGTGAAAATAGGGCTAGTGCTATTAGAGGGGTGATTATTAGGGTAAGCCCTAAGCTGTCTTTAATGGAGAAGTATGGGTGGAATGGGATTTTGTCGCAGTCTGATACGATTCCTAGTGGGTTATTTGAGCCTGATTCGTGTAGGAAGGTTAGGTGGACTAGGGTGATTCCTGCAATTAGGAAGGGCAGTAGGAAGTGGATGGCGAAGAATCGGGTTAAGGTTGGATTGTCTACTGAGAATCCTCCTCAGGCTCATTCTACTAGAGTTTGCCCAATGTACGGGATGGCTGAGAATAGGTTGGTGATTACGGTGGCCCCTCAGAATGACATTTGTCCTCATGGTAGGACATACCCTACGAAGGCAGTTGCTATTAGGGTGAGTAGGAGGATTACTCCTGTGTTTCAGGTTTCTTTGTATAGGTAGGAGCCGTAGTAGAGGCCTCGTCCGATGTGTAAGTAGATGCAGATAAAGAAGAGCGAAGCACCGTTGGCGTGGAGGTTGCGGATGAGCCATCCGTACTGGACGTCTCGGCATGTGTGAGCTACTGAGGAGAAGGCGAGTGAAGTGTCTGCGGTGTAGTGTATGGCTAGTAGCAGGCCTGTTAGGATTTGTGTGGCTAAGCAGATGGCTAGAAGGGAGCCGAAGTTTCATCAGGCAGAGATGTTGGAGGGGGCGGGTAGGTCGATTAGGGAGTTGTTGATTATTTTTAGTAGGGGATGGGATTTGCGGATGTTAGGGGCCATTAGTGAGTCTGTGTGTTATTAGGATTATTACCAGGATGGAGAGGGCGAAGGATCCTAGGTAGGCCTTAATTAGCCCTGTGTGTATTGAGGTTGCGGCTTTGCTTGCGGCTACTTGTAGTTCAGCAAGGCCCTCTGGCCCTATTTTTTCGAGTCAGGAGAGGTCGATCAAGTGTAGGGCAATGTTTTGTCCCTTTTCTAGTAGGTTTTTGGAGAAGAATCGGTGTACTAGGGGGTTGAAGTACCCTAATGCAGAGGAGAAGTTTATGAGGGGGTTTGGTTTGGGGTGAGTGAGGGTGTGTGTTATGTTCGATAGTTCTAGGGCTAGGATGATTCCTAGGATTGTTATGAGGATGGCAGCGGTTTTGGTGATAAGGGGTATGGTTATTGGGGGGGTTTTGGTTGGTGTGATGAAAGAGGTAATGATTATTCCTGCTGTAATGCTGCCTAGGGCGAGTCGGGTTAGGGGGGCGGTGATTAGTGGGATGTTTTCGTTTATTGATACTATTGGGGGGATTCGGGTTTGTCCAGCTTGGACTAGGATGGTTATGCGGATGCTGTAGGTTGCGGTGAATGCTGTGGCTATAAGGGTTAGGAGTAGGGCTCAAGTATTTAGGTATGATGTGTTTAAGCTTTCGATGATGAGGTCTTTTGAGTAGAATCCGGCTAGGAATGGGGTTCCTATCAGCGCCAGGTTTCCGATGGTTAGGCAGGAAGTAGTGACTGGGAGTATTTTCTGTAGGCCTCCTATCTTTCGGATATCTTGTTCTCCGTTTAGGTTGTGGATGATAGACCCTGAGCATAGGAATAGTATGGCTTTAAAGAAGGCATGGGTTGAGATGTGTAGGAAGGCTAGTTGTGGGAGGTTTAGTCCGATAGTGACTATTATTAGTCCTAGTTGGCTGGATGTTGAGAAAGCAATGATTTTTTTGATGTCATTTTGGGTTAGGGCGCATGTGGCAGCGAATAGGGTTGATAGAGCACCTAGGCATAGGCAGGCAGTTAGGGCTGTCTGGTTGGTGGCTAGCAGGGGGTGCATGCGGATGAGCAGGAAGATTCCGGCTACTACTATGGTACTGGAGTGCAGTAGGGCTGATACTGGGGTGGGGCCTTCTATTGCTGCGGGCAGTCATGGGTGGAGTCCAAATTGGGCGGATTTTCCTGCGGCTGCGAGGATTAATCCTATGAGGGGGAGGATTGGGGTTTGGTGGGGGTGTACGGCTTGTTGGATCTCTCAGGTGTTGAATGTTGAAGCTAGTCATGCTATGCTCAGGATCAGTCCGACGTCTCCGATTCGGTTGTAGATTACGGCTTGTAGGGCGGCGGTGTTGGCATCTGCTCGGCCTTGTCATCAGCCGATGAGAAGGAAGGACATGATTCGTACTCCTTCCCAGCCTACGAATAGGAGGAATATGTTGTTTGCGGTTGTTAGGAGGAGTATGGCGACTAGGAATGTCAGTAGGTAGGTGAAAAATTTTGTTACGTATGGCTCTGAGGCCATGTATCATATGGCGAATTGTAGGATTGATCATGTTACAAATAGGGCGATTGGAAGAAATGTTATTGAGTATTGGTCTATTTTTAGGCTCAGGGGGATTTTAAAGTTTATAATGAATTTTCACTCCCAGTGGCAGGTGACAGATTCTACTCCCGAGTAGATGAATGCGGTTGTAGGGGCTAGGCTAATTAGGAATGCGGTTTTAACAGCGCGGGTGGTGGCTTGTGGGGTGTTTTTAAAGTTTTTAAATAGAAATGGCAGGATGATTGGGGTTAGGAGGATTGTCAGCGTGAGTAGTGTGAGGGAGTTGATTAGTAGTGTGGGGTTCACTCCTTTTACTTGGATTTGCACCAAGATGGGTGGTTCCTAAGACCAGTGGATTGCTGTTATCCTTTAAAAGTAAGGGGGCTGAGGTTTTAGGCTCAGATGTAAGAGTTAGCAGCTCTTGTTGGTTAAACCCTCCCCTCGGCAGGTAAGAAGGTTTGAACTTCTATTCTTAGAATCACAGTCTAATGTTTGGTTTAAACTATACTTGCATGAGGGGATTCCGGAGATCAGTTCGGGTTTGAGGATTAGGAGGAATATTGGGATAATGTGGAGTGTTATGAGCAGGTGTTCTCGCGTGGTTGAGTTTTGCATAGATGTGATGTGGGAGGGGATTGAGCCTCGTTGGGTCATTAGTAGTATGAATAAGGTGTAGGAGGCGGTTAGTAGGGTTGCGATTCCTGTTAGGATGATCGTGAAGGCAGATCAGTTGAATAAGGTGATTATAATGGTTAGCTCTGCTATGAGGTTTGTTGTTGGGGGTAAGGCTATGTTTGTTAGATTGGCCAGCAATCATCAGGTAGCTATGAGTGGTAGGAGAGGTTGTAGGCCTCGTGTGAGTAGTAGAATTCGGCTGTGCGTACGTTCATAGTTTGTGTTGGCTAGGCAGAATAGTATGGAGGAAGTTAGTCCATGGGAAATTATTAGGATCATTGCCCCTGAGAATGATCAGTGGGTTTGGATTATTCCTGCGGCGATAACTAGGCCTATGTGGCTAACGGATGAATAAGCGATTAGTGATTTTAGGTCTGTCTGTCGTAGGCAGATTGAGCTAGTCATTAGGGCGCCTCATAGGGCCAGGGTTAGGAAGGGGTAGTGCAGGAGGTTGGACAGTGGGCCCATAAATAGAGTGACTCGTATAATTCCGTATCCTCCTAGCTTTAGTAGTAGGGCGGCGAGGAGTATTGAGCCTGCGATGGGTGCTTCTACGTGGGCTTTTGGCAGTCAGAGGTGTAGGCCGTATAGTGGGGCTTTTACTATGAATGCTATGAGCAGTGCTAGACCTGATAGTATTCCTGTCCATGAGGTGGATAGGGTTGGGTGGGTTAGTTGTAGGGTTGGCAGGTGCAGGGTGCCAATTTTCACGTATAGGTGTATGATTGTGATTAGCAGGGGTAGAGAGCTTACTGGCGTGTAGAATAGCAGGTAGATGCCAGCGCTTAGGCGTTCTGGTTGGTTCCCCCATCGGGTGATTAAGATTAGGGTGGGAATGAGGGTTGCTTCAAATGAGATGTAAAATAGTGCTAGTTCTGTGGTGGAAAAGGCTAGTAGGATGAATGGCTGGACTGCGACTAAGGTTGAGATAAAGATTCGTTTGCGTTGTAGGGGTTCTTGTTGCAGGTGGTTTTGGCTTGCTATGATTATGAGTGGGAGTAGTCAGCAGGATAGTACTAGGAGGGGGGATGAGATTTGGTCAATTCCTGTTCAGTTGGATAAAAATTTGTAGGGGTAGTAGGTTGGGATTAATCACTGTAGGCTTAGGGCAGCGATTAGGAGGCTGTATAAGGTGGTGTTAGTCCATAGAAATTTTGGTGGAGACAGCAGGGCTGTTGGAAGAAGTATGATTGTGGGTAGGATGATTTTTAGCATTGCAGGAGGTTTAGGTTGTGTAGATGGTCGGAGCCATGTGTGCGGGTGGAGGCTACTAGGATGGCCAGGCCTGTGCCCGCCTCACACGCTGAGAAGGTTAGCATGAGAATTGGTACCATGGTGAATGAGGAGACTTGGTTTTCGATGGATCATATTGATAGGCCTACGAATATCGATAATATTATGCTTTCAAGGCATAGTAGGGCGGATACTAGGTGGGTTCGGTGGAAGGCTAGTCCTAGTCCGCTGAAAATGAAGGCTGAGTAGAAGCTTAAATGTAGGGGCGACATAAGAAAGTTACAGGGTTGGCTGTAATCTGCTGGGTCGAAACCAGCTATCTTTTTGGTTAGACTAACTTTCTGTTATTCTGCTCATTCTAGGCCCCCTTGAATTCACTCGTAGGCCAGTCCGAGTGTTAGGAGAAGGAGGATCGCTACAGTTCAGGTGAGGGTCATTAGGGGGGATTGGAGTTGGACGGCTCATGGCAGGGGGAGTAGGAGGGCGATTTCTAGGTCGAATAGGATGAACAGGATGGCTACTGAGGAAGAATCGGACTGAGAATGGTAATCGAGCAGATCCAAGTGGGTCGAATCCACATTCGTACGGTGAGAGTTTCTCTGAGTCGGGGTTTATTTGGGCGAGTCAGAAGTTTAATGCGGTTAGGGCGGCGCTTAGGATTGATGATAGGGCGAATATGAACATGAGTGCGTTCATTGCTCTCCTCTGGGTTTATACCAGATTCTAGAGATTGGAAGTCAATTGTAATTAATATACTAGAAGAGCAAGATCCTCATCAGTAGATGGTTATGTAGAGGAATAGTCAGATGACGTCTACGAAGTGTCAGTATCAGGCTGCTGCCTCGAATCCGAAGTGGTGGTCTGATGTAAAGTGGAACTTGATCAGTCGGAAGAGGCAGACGGTCAGGAAGGAGGATCCGATGATTACGTGGAGTCCGTGGAATCCAGTGGCAACGAAGAAGGTAGATCCGTAGACGCTATCGGCGATTGAGAATGGGGCTTCGTGGTATTCTATTGCTTGTAGGGCTGTGAAGTAGAATCCCAGGAGGATCGTTAGGGTTAGGGCGTGGATGGCGTGTTTTCGGTTTCCTTCTGTGATGCTGTGATGGGCTCACGTTACGGTAACGCCTGAGGCTAGTAGGATGGCTGTGTTTAGTAGGGGGACTTCTATCGGGTTGAGTGGTTTAATTCCTGTTGGGGGTCATTGGCCTCCTAGTTCTGGGGTTGGGGCCAGGCTCGAGTGGAAGAACGCTCAGAAGAACCCTAAGAAGAAGAATGCTTCGGATGTGATGAAAAGGATTATGCCGTATCGTAGGCCTTTTTGGACTGTGGGAGTGTGATGGCCTTGGAAGGTGCTTTCTCGTACAATGTCTCGTCATCATTGGAGTATTACTAGGAGTATTGAGATGAGGCCTAGGGTTAGTAGTATGGATGAGTTGTAGTGGAATCACATGATTAATCCTGAGGTTGTGAGTAGGGCGGCGGCTGCCCCGAAGATTGGTCAAGGGCTTGGGTCAACTATGTGGTATGAGTGTGCTTGGTGTGCCATTAGATGTTTTCTTGTAAGTATAGGCTTAGAAGGAGCACGAAGACGTAGGCCTGGATTATGGCTACTGCTACTTCTAGGATGGTTAGGAGTAGTAGGATGATTATTGTTAGGATGGATACTGCAGGAAGGGTGGGTATTAATGCAATGGAGGCTGTAGAGATGAGTTGGATGAGTAAGTGTCCTGCTGTAAGGTTGGCTGTAAGGCGGACTCCGAGGGCTAGGGGGCGGATTAGTAGGCTGGTTGTTTCGATCAGGATTAGTGCGGGGATTAGGGGTGTAGGGGTACCTTCGGGTAATAGGTGGGCTAAAGAGGCTGATGGTTGGTTTCGTAGGCCTGTTAGTAGTGTGGCGAGCCATAGTGGGAAGGCTAGGGCTATGTTCATAGATAGTTGGGTGGTTGGGGTGAATGTATATGGAAGGAGGCCTAGAAGGTTGATTGTAAGAAGTATGATTATTAGGGATGTAAATATTATGGCTCATTTGTGGCCATTTTTGTTGAGTGGGACTATTAGTTGTTTTGTGATTAGGTGAAGGAGTCATGTTTGGATAGTAGAAAGGCGGTTGTTGATTCATCGGTTGTTTGGGGACGGGAATAGTAGGGCTGGGAAGAGTAGGGATAGTAGGATTAAGGGGATGCCGAATAGATTGGGGCTGGAAAATTGGTCAAAGAAGCTTAGGTTCATGGTCAGGATCATGGTGTGGGTTTGGTAGTGAGGGAGGTCTTATTTGATGGGGGGTTGGTTGTGGTGAAGGCTAGTAGTTTTGGTTGGATGAGGAGTGCTAGGGTTAATCAGGTTATAATTATGATTGAAAATCATGGTGCGGGGTTAAGCTGTGGCATATCATTAAGGAGGGGGAAGTCCCTCTTTGGCTAGCTTAAAAGGCTAGTGCTGTTGCATAGCTTCTTAATGATTAGGATGATGATAGAAGGGACGATCAGGCCTCGAAATGTGGGAGTGGGGTTGATTCTACTACAATGGGTATGTAGCTGTGATTAGCCCCGCAAATTTCTGAGCATTGTCCGTAAAAAATCCCAGGCCGGGTGGTAATGAATGAAGTTTGGTTTAGTCGGCCTGGGATTGCGTCTGTTTTAACTCCGAGCGTTGGGACTGCTCAGGAGTGGAGTACGTCTCCTGCAGTAATGATCACGCGGATGGGGGATTCTATTGGGATAACTACGCGGTGGTCAACTTCTAGCAGTCGGAAGTGGCCGTTGGGTAAGTCTGGGGTGGGCACTATGTAGGAGTCGAATGATAGGTCTTTGAAGTCTGTGTATTCGTAGCTTCAGTATCATTGGTGGCCGATGGCTTTTAGGGTGAGGTCTGGTTCGTCGATTTCGTCCATTATGTAGAGGATTTGTAGGGATGGGAGGGCGAGGAGTACCAGGACGATAGCAGGTAGGATTGTCCAGATCAGCTCTACTTCTTGGGCGTCTACAGCATTGGACGAGAGTTTTTCTGTTAGTATGTGGGCTAAAAGGTAGAGAACTAGGCTGCAGATAGCTAGGGCAACGATTAGGGCGTGGTCGTGGAATTCAACGAGTTCTTCTATGATGGGTGATGAGGCGTCTTGGAATCCTAGTTGGGAGTGGTTGGCCACATGAGATGTACAGGATTTTTACCTGTGATTTAGTCTTGACAAGGCTATGTAATTGGTTTACTAACGTCTCATAAGAAAGAAGCATGAGCGGTTAATGCAGTTGGCTTGAAACCAGCATGTGAGGGTTCGATTCCTTCCTTTCTTGTACTTGGACGAAGGCCGGTTCCTCGAAAGTATGGTATGGGGGAGGGCAGCCGTGGATTCATTCAACGTTTGTGGTAGTTAGTTCTGGTTGTAGGACTTTTCGTTTGGCCGGAAAGGCTTCTCAGATGATGAATATTAGTATGATTACGGCTACTATTGAGATTAGGGAGCCGATGGAGGAAATGGTGTTTCATAGTGTGTAGGCGTCGGGATAGTCCGAGTATCGTCGGGGTATTCCTGCTAGGCCTAGGAAGTGCTGGGGGAAGAACGTTAGGTTTACTCTTGTAAATATTACCCCGAAGTGGGCTTTTGCTCATGTTTGGTGTAGGGTAAACCCAGTGAGTAGTGGGAATCAGTGAGTAAATCCTGCTAGAATGGCAAAGACGGCGCCTATGGATAGGACGTAGTGGAAGTGGGCAACTACGTAGTACGTGTCATGCAGGGCGATGTCTAGGGAAGAGTTTGCAAGAACGATTCCTGTTAATCCTCCGATGGTAAATAGGAAGATAAATCCTAGAGCTCATAGTATTGGGGGGGTCTCATTTGATTGTTCCTCCGTGCAGGGTGGCTAGTCAGCTAAATACTTTGATTCCGGTAGGGATGGCAATGATTATAGTGGCTGATGTAAAGTAGGCTCGGGTATCAACGTCTATTCCTACTGTAAACATGTGGTGAGCTCAGACGATGAATCCTAGGAAGCCGATGGATAGTATGGCTCAGACTATTCCCATGTAGCCGAAGGGCTCCTTTTTGCCTGAGTAGTACGTGACTACGTGTGAGATGATTCCGAACCCCGGTAGGATCAGAATATAGACTTCTGGGTGTCCGAAGAATCAGAATAGGTGTTGGTACAGGATTGGGTCTCCTCCTCCAGCGGGGTCGAAGAATGTGGTGTTTAGGTTTCGATCAGTTAGTAATATTGTAATACCGGCGGCGAGTACGGGGAGTGATAGAAGGAGTAGGATGGCGGTAATTAGTACGGATCAGACAAATAGTGTCCACTTCCACTACGTCCTATCCATAGGCGCCGTCTTTGCCATTCTAGCAGGATTTACTCACTGATTCCCACTACTCACTGGGTTTACCCTACACCAAACATGAGCAAAAGCCCACTTCGGGGTAATATTTACAGGAGTAAACCTAACGTTCTTCCCCCAGCACTTCCTAGGCCTAGCAGGAATACCCCGACGATACTCGGACTATCCCGACGCCTACACACTATGAAACACCATTTCCTCCTAGTCCTAGGACTTAGAGAAACTCCAGTACTAAAAATAGTAAACACAAGCAATAATTTCATATACTTCACTCTCACTCACCACTCAACTATCAGCTAACCACACCCCCGTCCACATAGCTTAACACAAAGCATGGCACTGAAGTTGCCAAGATGGCATAAAACATGCCTGCGGACAAAAGACTTAGTCCTAACCTTACGGTTGGTTTTTGCTAAATATATACATGCAAGTATCCGCGCCCCAGTGTAAACGCCCTCGACCACCTACCCCCATACAGGCCTTGAGGAGCGGGTATCAGGCACACCCAAGTAGTAGCCCAAGACGCCTCGCTAAGCCACGCCCCCACGGGTATTCAGCAGTAATTAACATTAAGCAATGAGTGCAAACTTGACTTAGTTATAGCAACAGCCTAACTTCAAGGGTTGGTAAATCTTGTGCCAGCCACCGCGGTCATACAAGAAACCCAAATCAACCGTCCTATTGACACGGCGTAAAGAGTGGTAAAATGCCTATCCTAGCTAACTAAGATCAAAATGCAACTGAGCTGTCATAAGCCCAAGATGCACCTAAACACACCATTAAGATGATCTTAGGAACTAACGACTGATTTAAACCCACGAAAGCCAGGGCCCAAACTGGGATTAGATACCCCACTATGCCTGGCCCTAAATCTTGATACTTACTTTACCGAAGTATCCGCCAGAGAACTACGAGCACAAACGCTTAAAACTCTAAGGACTTGGCGGTGCCCCAAACCCACCTAGAGGAGCCTGTTCTACAATCGATAATCCCCGATTAACCCAACCACCCCTTGCCAACACAGCCTACATACCGCCGTCGCCAGCCCACCTCGAATGAGAGCACAACAGTGGACACAATAGCACCCCGCTAATAAGACAGGTCAAGGTATAGCCTATGGAGTGGAAGAAATGGGCTACATTCCCTATTCATAGGGCACACGGAAAGAAGCGTGAAACCACTTCTGGAAGGCGGATTTAGCAGTAAAGTGGGACAATAGAGCCTACTTTAAGCCGGCCCTGGGGCACGTACATACCGCCCGTCACCCTCCTCAAAAGCCACATCCCACATAACTAATACCATAAATACGCTGAAGATGAGGTAAGTCGTAACAAGGTAAGTGTACCGGAAGGTGTACTTAGAATATCAAGACGTAGCTATAACACCAAAGCACTCAGCTTACACCTGAAAGATATCTACTAGACCGGATCGTCTTGAAGCCCCCCCTCTAGCTCAACCACACAAATAGTACACCAAAACTAAAGAATTTACTAAACTAATTAAACTAAAGCATTTTACAGTCTTAGTATAGGCGATAGAAAAGACACTTAGACGCGATAGAGACCCCAGTACCGTAAGGGAAAGATGAAATAGCAGTGAAACAATCAAAGCGACAGACAGCAAAGATCAACCCTTGTACCTTTTGCATCATGGTTTAGCGAGAACAACCAAGCAAAGTGAACTAAAGTTTGCCCCCCCGAAACCCAAGCGAGCTACTTTCAAGCAGTTAAAGAGAGCGAACCCGTCTCTGTTGCAAAAGAGTGGGATGACTTGTCAGTAGAGGTGAAAAGCCAACCGAGCTGGGTGATAGCTGGTTACCTGTGAAACGAATCTAAGTTCCCCCTTAATCCTCCCTACCGGACATCCTGAACCCTAATGAGATGATTAAGAGCTATTTAATGGAGGGACAGCTCCATTAAAAAAGGACACAACCTCGACTAGCGGATAATTCTTACTACTGATCCTACCGTGGGCCCTAAAGCAGCCATCAAAAAAGAGTGCGTCAAAGCTCCACCACCTAAAAATACCAAAATAAGATGATTCCCTTATCACAAACAGGTCAACCTATGAATATAGGAGAATTAATGCTAAAATAAGTAACTCAGGGCCACACCCCTCTAACGGCGCAAGCTTACATAGAAACATTATTAACAGACCTAGACAGATACAAAAACCCCTACAAGACCACGTATTAACTAACCCTGTTAACCCGACTCAGGAGCGCCTATAAGAGCGATTAAAATCTGTGAAAGGAACTCGGCAAATTAATAAGGCCCGACTGTTTACCAAAAACATAGCCTTCAGCAAATTAAACAAGTATTGAAGGTGATGCCTGCCCGGTGACTTAGGTTTAACGGCCGCGGTATCCTAACCGTGCAAAGGTAGCGCAATCAATTGTCCCATAAATCGAGACTTGTATGAATGGCTAAACGAGGTCTTAACTGTCTCTCACAGATAATCAGTGAAATTGATCTCCCCGTGCAAAAGCGGGGATGTGAACATAAGACGAGAAGACCCTGTGGAACTTAAAAATCAACGACCACCGCGAATCCTCAATCAACCCCACTGGGGCCACTACCATCGCAGAGCCTGGTCGATATTTTTCGGTTGGGGCGACCTTGGAGGAGAACAAATCCTCCAAAAACAAGACCATACCTCTTTACCTAGAGCTACCCCTCAAAGTGCTAACAGTGACCAGACCCAATATAATTGATTAATGGACCAAGCTACCCCAGGGATAACAGCGCAATCCCCCTCAAGAGCCCATATCGACAGGGGGGTTTACGACCTCGATGTTGGATCAGGACATCCTAATGGTGCAGCCGCTATTAAGGGTTCGTTTGTTCAACGATTAACAGTCCTACGTGATCTGAGTTCAGACCGGAGCAATCCAGGTCGGTTTCTATCTATGACACACTCTCCCCAGTACGAAAGGACCGGGAAAGTGGGGCCAATACCACAAGCACGCCCCCCCCCTCTAAGCAGTGAAACCAACTAAACCGTGAAGAGGGCCTTCCCCCACCACTTTCAATCCTAGAAAAGGACCAGCTAGAGTGGCAGAGCCCGGCAAGTGCAGAAGGCTTAAGCCCTTTCCCCAGAGGTTCAAATCCTCTCCCTAGCTTCACCCATGATTCAAATAACAACACTAAGCTGCCTCATTATATCCCTCCTATACATCATCCCAATCCTGATTGCCGTAGCCTTCCTAACCCTAGTAGAACGGAAAATCCTAAGCTACATACAATCCCACAAAGGCCCTAAAGTTGTCGGGCCTTTTGGCCTACTTCAACCATTTGCGGACGGACTGAAACTATTTACCAAAGAGCCCATCCGACCCTCTACCTCTTCCCCACTTCTATTCATTCTGATACCAATACTAGCCCTTGTCCTAGCCCTCACCACTTGAGCACCACTACCACTCCCATTTCCCCTAGCAGATCTAAACCTCGGAGTTCTCTTCCTAATAGCCATGTCAAGCCTAGCCGTCTACTCAGTCCTATGATCAGGCTGAGCCTCGAACTCAAAATACGCACTAATCGGAGCCCTACGGGCAGTAGCACAGACCATTTCATACGAAGTGACACTGGCCATAATCCTGCTATCAATAATCATACTAAGCGGAAGCTACACACTCAGCTCCTTTGCCGTCGCACAGGAGCCTCTATACTTCATTTTCTCCTCATGACCCCTAGCAATAATATGATACGTATCCACCCTAGCAGAGACAAACCGAGCTCCTTTTGACCTCACAGAGGGTGAATCTGAGCTAGTCTCAGGGTTTAACGTTGAATACGCCGCAGGACCCTTCGCCTTATTCTTCCTAGCTGAATATGCAAACATTATGCTAATAAATACACTTACAGCCATCATATTCCTAAACCCAAGCGCCCTAGGGCCACCCACAGAACTATTCCCCGTCATCCTAGCCACAAAAGTCCTCCTACTATCTTCTGGTTTCTTATGGGTCCGAGCTTCATACCCACGATTCCGATATGACCAACTAATGCACCTACTATGAAAAAACTTCCTACCCCTCACACTAGCTCTGTGCCTCTGACACATCAGCATACCTATCTGCTATGCAGGCCTACCTCCTTACATAAGGAAATGTGCCTGAACTACAAAGGGTCACTATGATAAAGTGAACATAGAGGTATAACAGCCCTCTCATTTCCTGTTGACCTTAGAAAAGTAGGAATTGAACCCACACAAGAGAAATCAAAATTCTCCATACTTCCCTTATATTATTTTCTAGTAGAGTCAGCTAATCAAGCTATCGGGCCCATACCCCGAAAATGATGGTTTAACCCCCTCCTCTACTAATGAACCCTTACGCGACCCCAATCATAACCTTCAGCCTCATCTTGGGCACCACAATCACAATTTCCAGCAACCACTGAGTTCTGTCCTGGACAGGACTGGAGATCAACGCACTAGCCATCATTCCCCTAATTGCCAAATCCCACCACCCACGAGCAGTAGAAGCCGCAACGAAATACTTCCTAACCCAAGCAGCTGCTTCCGCCCTGGTCCTATTCTCTAGCATAACCAATGCCTGAGTCACCGGCCAATGAGACATCACACAAATAAACCACCCAACCTCCTGTCTACTACTGACAGCAGCAATCGCTATTAAACTGGGCCTAGTGCCATTTCACTTCTGATTCCCAGAAGTACTACAAGGATCGCCACTAATAACAGCCCTGCTACTCTCGACCCTCATAAAATTCCCCCCACTAACCCTGCTCCTACTAACATCCAAATCCCTCGACCCAGCTCTACTCACCGCCATGGCCCTAGCCTCAACAGCACTAGGAGGCTGAATAGGACTGAACCAAACACAAACACGCAAAATCCTAGCCTTCTCGTCCATCTCCCACTTAGGCTGAATCGCCATCATCCTAGTTTACAGCCCCAAATTGGCCTTACTTACCTTCTACCTATACACAATCATAACATCAGCCGTATTCCTAGCCCTTAACAAAATCAAAGCCCTTAACCTATCCATGATCACAACCTCATGAACAAAAACCCCAGTGCTAAACGCCACCCTAATACTAGTACTTTTATCCCTAGCAGGCCTCCCCCCATTAACAGGCTTTATACCAAAGTGACTTATCATCCAAGAACTAACTAAACAGGAAATAACACCAGCAGCCATGGCAATTGCCGTGCTATCACTGCTCAGCCTCTTCTTCTACCTACGCCTCGCATACCACTCAACAATTACCCTTCCCCCCAACTCCTCTAACCACATAAAACAATGATACACTAGCAAAGCCCCAAGCACACCTACTGCGGTCCTTGCCTCACTATCAATCCTCTTACTTCCCCTGTCCCCAATAATACATGCCATTGTCTAGAAACTTAGGATAACACCCCAAACCGAAGGCCTTCAAAGCCTTAAATAAGAGTTAAACCCTCTTAGTTTCTGCACATTAAGACTTACAGAATATTAACCTGTATCTTCTGAATGCAAGTCAGACGCTTTAATTAAGCTAAAGCCTCCCTAGACAGATGGGCTTCGATCCCACAAAACTCTAGTTAACAGCTAAATGCCTAAACCAATTGGCTTCTGCCTACAAAGACCCTGACGCACCCTAGTGCGCATCGATGAGCTTGCAACTCAACATGAATTTCACTACAGAGCCGATAAGAAGAGGAATTAAACCTCTGTAAAAAGGACTACAGCCTAACGCTTCAACACTCAGCCATCTTACCCGTCACCTTCATCAACCGATGACTATTTTCCACTAACCATAAGGATATTGGCACCCTGTACCTCATCTTCGGGGCATGAGCAGGAATAGTCGGCACCGCACTCAGCCTATTAATCCGCGCAGAACTAGGACAACCAGGAACTCTCCTAGGCGACGACCAAATTTACAATGTAATCGTTACCGCTCACGCCTTTGTAATAAGCTTCTTTATAGTCATACCCATCATGATCGGAGGATTCGGCAACTGATTAGTCCCCCTCAAAATCGGTGCCCCCGACATAGCATTCCCGCGAATAAACAACATAAGCTTTTGACTCCTCCCCCCATCATTCCTCCTCCTACTAGCCTCATCCACTGTAGAAGCTGGCGCCGGCACAGGCTGAACTGTCTACCCTCCCCTAGCAGGTGACCTTGCCCACGCCGGAGCTTCAGTAGACCTGGCTATCTTCTCACTCCACTTAGCC
Source organism: Anser brachyrhynchus (assembly GCF_964034855.1). Classification (NCBI taxonomy): domain Eukaryota; kingdom Metazoa; phylum Chordata; class Aves; order Anseriformes; family Anatidae; genus Anser; species Anser brachyrhynchus. Next base: position 3,686,116 of record NC_137700.1, read on the forward strand.
GGTATCTCCTCCATCCTTGGGGCCATCAACTTTATCACCACAGCCATCAACATAAAACCCCCCGCACTCTCACAATACCAAACCCCACTATTTGTCTGATCCGTACTAATTACCGCCATCCTACTCCTTCTATCACTCCCCGTACTCGCCGCCGGTATTACAATATTACTAACTGATCGAAACCTAAACACCACATTCTTCGACCCCGCTGGAGGAGGAGACCCAATCCTGTACCAACACCTATTCTGATTCTTCGGACACCCAGAAGTCTATATTCTGATCCTACCGGGGTTCGGAATCATCTCACACGTAGTCACGTACTACTCAGGCAAAAAGGAGCCCTTCGGCTACATGGGAATAGTCTGAGCCATACTATCCATCGGCTTCCTAGGATTCATCGTCTGAGCTCACCACATGTTTACAGTAGGAATAGACGTTGATACCCGAGCCTACTTTACATCAGCCACTATAATCATTGCCATCCCTACCGGAATCAAAGTATTTAGCTGACTAGCCACCCTGCACGGAGGAACAATCAAATGAGACCCCCCCCAATACTATGAGCTCTAGGATTTATCTTCCTATTTACCATCGGAGGATTAACAGGAATCGTTCTTGCAAACTCTTCCCTAGACATCGCCCTGCACGACACGTACTACGTAGTTGCCCACTTCCACTACGTCCTATCCATAGGCGCCGTCTTTGCCATTCTAGCAGGATTTACTCACTGATTCCCACTACTCACTGGGTTTACCCTACACCAAACATGAGCAAAGCCCACTTCGGGGTAATATTTACAGGAGTAAACCTAACGTTCTTCCCCCAGCACTTCCTAGGCCTAGCAGGAATACCCCGACGATACTCGGACTATCCCGACGCCTACACACTATGAAACACCATTTCCTCCTAGTCCTAGGACTTAGAGAAACTCCAGTACTAAAAATAGTAAACACAAGCAATAATTTCATATACTTCACTCTCACTCACCACTCAACTATCAGCTAACCACACCCCCGTCCACATAGCTTAACACAAAGCATGGCACTGAAGTTGCCAAGATGGCATAAAACATGCCTGCGGACAAAAGACTTAGTCCTAACCTTACGGTTGGTTTTTGCTAAATATATACATGCAAGTATCCGCGCCCCAGTGTAAACGCCCTCGACCACCTACCCCCATACAGGCCTTGAGGAGCGGGTATCAGGCACACCCAAGTAGTAGCCCAAGACGCCTCGCTAAGCCACGCCCCCACGGGTATTCAGCAGTAATTAACATTAAGCAATGAGTGCAAACTTGACTTAGTTATAGCAACAGCCTAACTTCAAGGGTTGGTAAATCTTGTGCCAGCCACCGCGGTCATACAAGAAACCCAAATCAACCGTCCTATTGACACGGCGTAAAGAGTGGTAAAATGCCTATCCTAGCTAACTAAGATCAAAATGCAACTAAGCTGTCATAAGTCCAAGATGCACCTAAACACACCATTAAGATGATCTTAGGAACTAACGACTGATTTAAACCCACGAAAGCCAGGGCCCAAACTGGGATTAGATACCCCACTATGCCTGGCCCTAAATCTTGATACTTACTTTACCGAAGTATCCGCCAGAGAACTACGAGCACAAACGCTTAAAACTCTAAGGACTTGGCGGTGCCCCAAACCCACCTAGAGGAGCCTGTTCTACAATCGATAATCCCCGATTAACCCAACCACCCCTTGCCAACACAGCCTACATACCGCCGTCGCCAGCCCACCTCGAATGAGAGCACAACAGTGGACACAATAGCACCCCGCTAATAAGACAGGTCAAGGTATAGCCTATGGAGTGGAAGAAATGGGCTACATTCCCTATTCATAGGGCACACGGAAAGAAGCGTGAAACCACTTCTGGAAGGCGGATTTAGCAGTAAAGTGGGACAATAGAGCCTACTTTAAGCCGGCCCTGGGGCACGTACATACCGCCCGTCACCCTCCTCAAAAGCCACATCCCACATAACTAATACCATAAATACGCTGAAGATGAGGTAAGTCGTAACAAGGTAAGTGTACCGGAAGGTGTACTTAGAATATCAAGACGTAGCTATAACACCAAAGCACTCAGCTTACACCTGAAAGATATCTACTAGACCGGATCGTCTTGAAGCCCCCCCTCTAGCTCAACCACACAAATAGTACACCAAAACTAAAGAATTTACTAAACTAATTAAACTAAAGCATTTTACAGTCTTAGTATAGGCGATAGAAAAGACACTTAGACGCGATAGAGACCCCAGTACCGTAAGGGAAAGATGAAATAGCAGTGAAACAATCAAAGCGACAGACAGCAAAGATCAACCCTTGTACCTTTTGCATCATGGTTTAGCGAGAACAACCAAGCAAAGTGAACTAAAGTTTGCCCCCCCGAAACCCAAGCGAGCTACTTTCAAGCAGTTAAAGAGAGCGAACCCGTCTCTGTTGCAAAAGAGTGGGATGACTTGTCAGTAGAGGTGAAAAGCCAACCGAGCTGGGTGATAGCTGGTTACCTGTGAAACGAATCTAAGTTCCCCCTTAATCCTCCCTACCGGACATCCTGAACCCTAATGAGATGATTAAGAGCTATTTAATGGAGGGACAGCTCCATTAAAAAAGGACACAACCTCGACTAGCGGATAATTCTTACTACTGATCCTACCGTGGGCCCTAAAGCAGCCATCAAAAAAGAGTGCGTCAAAGCTCCACCACCTAAAAATACCAAAATAAGATGATTCCCTTATCACAAACAGGTCAACCTATGAATATAGGAGAATTAATGCTAAAATAAGTAACTCAGGGCCACACCCCTCTAACGGCGCAAGCTTACATAGAAACATTATTAACAGACCTAGACAGATACAAAAACCCCTACAAGACCACGTATTAACTAACCCTGTTAACCCGACTCAGGAGCGCCTATAAGAGCGATTAAAATCTGTGAAAGGAACTCGGCAAATTAATAAGGCCCGACTGTTTACCAAAAACATAGCCTTCAGCAAATTAAACAAGTATTGAAGGTGATGCCTGCCCGGTGACTTAGGTTTAACGGCCGCGGTATCCTAACCGTGCAAAGGTAGCGCAATCAATTGTCCCATAAATCGAGACTTGTATGAATGGCTAAACGAGGTCTTAACTGTCTCTCACAGATAATCAGTGAAATTGATCTCCCCGTGCAAAAGCGGGGATGTGAACATAAGACGAGAAGACCCTGTGGAACTTAAAAATCAACGACCACCGCGAATCCTCAATCAACCCCACTGGGGCCACTACCATCGCAGAGCCTGGTCGATATTTTTCGGTTGGGGCGACCTTGGAGGAGAACAAATCCTCCAAAAACAAGACCATACCTCTTTACCTAGAGCTACCCCTCAAAGTGCTAACAGTGACCAGACCCAATATAATTGATTAATGGACCAAGCTACCCCAGGGATAACAGCGCAATCCCCCTCAAGAGCCCATATCGACAGGGGGGTTTACGACCTCGATGTTGGATCAGGACATCCTAATGGTGCAGCCGCTATTAAGGGTTCGTTTGTTCAACGATTAACAGTCCTACGTGATCTGAGTTCAGACCGGAGCAATCCAGGTCGGTTTCTATCTATGACACACTCTCCCCAGTACGAAAGGACCGGGAAAGTGGGGCCAATACCACAAGCACGCCCCCCCCCTCTAAGCAGTGAAACCAACTAAACCGTGAAGAGGGCCTTCCCCCACCACTTTCAATCCTAGAAAAGGACCAGCTAGAGTGGCAGAGCCCGGCAAGTGCAGAAGGCTTAAGCCCTTTCCCCAGAGGTTCAAATCCTCTCCCTAGCTTCACCCATGATTCAAATAACAACACTAAGCTGCCTCATTATATCCCTCCTATACATCATCCCAATCCTGATTGCCGTAGCCTTCCTAACCCTAGTAGAACGGAAAATCCTAAGCTACATACAATCCCACAAAGGCCCTAAAGTTGTCGGGCCTTTTGGCCTACTTCAACCATTTGCGGACGGACTGAAACTATTTACCAAAGAGCCCATCCGACCCTCTACCTCTTCCCCACTTCTATTCATTCTGATACCAATACTAGCCCTTGTCCTAGCCCTCACCACTTGAGCACCACTACCACTCCCATTTCCCCTAGCAGATCTAAACCTCGGAGTTCTCTTCCTAATAGCCATGTCAAGCCTAGCCGTCTACTCAGTCCTATGATCAGGCTGAGCCTCGAACTCAAAATACGCACTAATCGGAGCCCTACGGGCAGTAGCACAGACCATTTCATACGAAGTGACACTGGCCATAATCCTGCTATCAATAATCATACTAAGCGGAAGCTACACACTCAGCTCCTTTGCCGTCGCACAGGAGCCTCTATACTTCATTTTCTCCTCATGACCCCTAGCAATAATATGATACGTATCCACCCTAGCAGAGACAAACCGAGCTCCTTTTGACCTCACAGAGGGTGAATCTGAGCTAGTCTCAGGGTTTAACGTTGAATACGCCGCAGGACCCTTCGCCTTATTCTTCCTAGCTGAATATGCAAACATTATGCTAATAAATACACTTACAGCCATCATATTCCTAAACCCAAGCGCCCTAGGGCCACCCACAGAACTATTCCCCGTCATCCTAGCCACAAAAGTCCTCCTACTATCTTCTGGTTTCTTATGGGTCCGAGCTTCATACCCACGATTCCGATATGACCAACTAATGCACCTACTATGAAAAAACTTCCTACCCCTCACACTAGCTCTGTGCCTCTGACACATCAGCATACCTATCTGCTATGCAGGCCTACCTCCTTACATAAGGAAATGTGCCTGAACTACAAAGGGTCACTATGATAAAGTGAACATAGAGGTATAACAGCCCTCTCATTTCCTGTTGACCTTAGAAAAGTAGGAATTGAACCCACACAAGAGAAATCAAAATTCTCCATACTTCCCTTATATTATTTTCTAGTAGAGTCAGCTAATCAAGCTATCGGGCCCATACCCCGAAAATGATGGTTTAACCCCCTCCTCTACTAATGAACCCTTACGCGACCCCAATCATAACCTTCAGCCTCATCTTGGGCACCACAATCACAATTTCCAGCAACCACTGAGTTCTGTCCTGGACAGGACTGGAGATCAACGCACTAGCCATCATTCCCCTAATTGCCAAATCCCACCACCCACGAGCAGTAGAAGCCGCAACGAAATACTTCCTAACCCAAGCAGCTGCTTCCGCCCTGGTCCTATTCTCTAGCATAACCAATGCCTGAGTCACCGGCCAATGAGACATCACACAAATAAACCACCCAACCTCCTGTCTACTACTGACAGCAGCAATCGCTATTAAACTGGGCCTAGTGCCATTTCACTTCTGATTCCCAGAAGTACTACAAGGATCGCCACTAATAACAGCCCTGCTACTCTCGACCCTCATAAAATTCCCCCCACTAACCCTGCTCCTACTAACATCCAAATCCCTCGACCCAGCTCTACTCACCGCCATGGCCCTAGCCTCAACAGCACTAGGAGGCTGAATAGGACTGAACCAAACACAAACACGCAAAATCCTAGCCTTCTCGTCCATCTCCCACTTAGGCTGAATCGCCATCATCCTAGTTTACAGCCCCAAATTGGCCTTACTTACCTTCTACCTATACACAATCATAACATCAGCCGTATTCCTAGCCCTTAACAAAATCAAAGCCCTTAACCTATCCATGATCACAACCTCATGAACAAAAACCCCAGTGCTAAACGCCACCCTAATACTAGTACTTTTATCCCTAGCAGGCCTCCCCCCATTAACAGGCTTTATACCAAAGTGACTTATCATCCAAGAACTAACTAAACAGGAAATAACACCAGCAGCCATGGCAATTGCCATGCTATCACTGCTCAGCCTCTTCTTCTACCTACGCCTCGCATACCACTCAACAATTACCCTTCCCCCCAACTCCTCTAACCACATAAAACAATGATACACTAGCAAAGCCCCAAGCACACCTACTGCGGTCCTTGCCTCACTATCAATCCTCTTACTTCCCCTGTCCCCAATAATACATGCCATTGTCTAGAAACTTAGGATAACACCCCAAACCGAAGGCCTTCAAAGCCTTAAATAAGAGTTAAACCCTCTTAGTTTCTGCACATTAAGACTTACAGAATATTAACCTGTATCTTCTGAATGCAAGTCAGACGCTTTAATTAAGCTAAAGCCTCCCTAGACAGATGGGCTTCGATCCCACAAAACTCTAGTTAACAGCTAAATGCCTAAACCAATTGGCTTCTGCCTACAAAGACCCTGACGCACCCTAGTGCGCATCGATGAGCTTGCAACTCAACATGAATTTCACTACAGAGCCGATAAGAAGAGGAATTAAACCTCTGTAAAAAGGACTACAGCCTAACGCTTCAACACTCAGCCATCTTACCCGTCACCTTCATCAACCGATGACTATTTTCCACTAACCATAAGGATATTGGCACCCTGTACCTCATCTTCGGGGCATGAGCAGGAATAGTCGGCACCGCACTCAGCCTATTAATCCGCGCAGAACTAGGACAACCAGGAACTCTCCTAGGCGACGACCAAATTTACAATGTAATCGTTACCGCTCACGCCTTTGTAATAAGCTTCTTTATAGTCATACCCATCATGATCGGAGGATTCGGCAACTGATTAGTCCCCCTCATAATCGGTGCCCCCGACATAGCATTCCCGCGAATAAACAACATAAGCTTTTGACTCCTCCCCCCATCATTCCTCCTCCTACTAGCCTCATCCACTGTAGAAGCTGGCGCCGGCACAGGCTGAACTGTCTACCCTCCCCTAGCAGGTGACCTTGCCCACGCCGGAGCTTCAGTAGACCTGGCTATCTTCTCACTCCACTTAGCCGGTATCTCCTCCATCCTTGGGGCCATCAACTTTATCACCACAGCCATCAACATAAAACCCCCCGCACTCTCACAATACCAAACCCCACTATTTGTCTGATCCGTACTAATTACCGCCATCCTACTCCTTCTATCACTCCCCGTACTCGCCGCCGGTATTACAATATTACTAACTGATCGAAACCTAAACACCACATTCTTCGACCCCGCTGGAGGAGGAGACCCAATCCTGTACCAACACCTATTCTGATTCTTCGGACACCCAGAAGTCTATATTCTGATCCTACCGGGGTTCGGAATCATCTCACACGTAGTCACGTACTACTCAGGCAAAAAGGAGCCCTTCGGCTACATGGGAATAGTCTGAGCCATACTATCCATCGGCTTCCTAGGATTCATCGTCTGAGCTCACCACATGTTTACAGTAGGAATAGACGTTGATACCCGAGCCTACTTTACATCAGCCACTATAATCATTGCCATCCCTACCGGAATCAAAGTATTTAGCTGACTAGCCACCCTGCACGGAGGAACAATCAAATGAGACCCCCCCCCAATACTATGAGCTCTAGGATTTATCTTCCTATTTACCATCGGAGGATTAACAGGAATCGTTCTTGCAAACTCTTCCCTAGACATCGCCCTGCACGACACGTACTACGTAGTTGCCCACTTCCACTACGTCCTATCCATAGGCGCCGTCTTTGCCATTCTAGCAGGATTTACTCACTGATTCCCACTACTCACTGGGTTTACCCTACACCAAACATGAGCAAAAGCCCACTTCGGGGTAATATTTACAGGAGTAAACCTAACGTTCTTCCCCCAGCACTTCCTAGGCCTAGCAGGAATACCCCGACGATACTCGGACTATCCCGACGCCTACACACTATGAAACACCATTTCCTCCTAGTCCTAGGACTTAGAGAAACTCCAGTACTAAAAATAGTAAACACAAGCAATAATTTCATATACTTCACTCTCACTCACCACTCAACTATCAGCTAACCACACCCCCGTCCACATAGCTTAACACAAAGCATGGCACTGAAGTTGCCAAGATGGCATAAAACATGCCTGCGGACAAAAGACTTAGTCCTAACCTTACGGTTGGTTTTTGCTAAATATATACATGCAAGTATCCGCGCCCCAGTGTAAACGCCCTCGACCACCTACCCCCATACAGGCCTTGAGGAGCGGGTATCAGGCACACCCAAGTAGTAGCCCAAGGCGCCTCGCTAAGCCACGCCCCCACGGGTATTCAGCAGTAATTAACATTAAGCAATGAGTGCAAACTTGACTTAGTTATAGCAACAGCCTAACTTCAAGGGTTGGTAAATCTTGTGCCAGCCACCGCGGTCATACAAGAAACCCAAATCAACCGTCCTATTGACACGGCGTAAAGAGTGGTAAAATGCCTATCCTAGCTAACTAAGATCAAAATGCAACTAAGCTGTCATAAGTCCAAGATGCACCTAAACACACCATTAAGATGATCTTAGGAACTAACGACTGATTTAAACCCACGAAAGCCAGGGCCCAAACTGGGATTAGATACCCCACTATGCCTGGCCCTAAATCTTGATACTTACTTTACCGAAGTATCCGCCAGAGAACTACGAGCACAAACGCTTAAAACTCTAAGGACTTGGCGGTGCCCCAAACCCACCTAGAGGAGCCTGTTCTACAATCGATAATCCCCGATTAACCCAACCACCCCTTGCCAACACAGCCTACATACCGCCGTCGCCAGCCCACCTCGAATGAGAGCACAACAGTGGACACAATAGCACCCCGCTAATAAGACAGGTCAAGGTATAGCCTATGGAGTGGAAGAAATGGGCTACATTCCCTATTCATAGGGCACACGGAAAGAAGCGTGAAACCACTTCTGGAAGGCGGATTTAGCAGTAAAGTGGGACAATAGAGCCTACTTTAAGCCGGCCCTGGGGCACGTACATGGTTAAACATGACTGTTAGTAGTGTGGCGAGCCATAGTGGGAAGGCTAGGGCTATGTTCATAGATAGTTGGGTGGTTGGGGTGAATGTATATGGAAGGAGGCCTAGAAGGTTGATTGTAAGAAGTATGATTATTAGGGATGTAAATATTATGGCTCATTTGTGGCCATTTTTGTTGAGTGGGACTATTAGTTGTTTTGTGATTAGGTGAAGGAGTCATGTTTGGATAGTAGAAAGGCGGTTGTTGATTCATCGGTTGTTTGGGGACGGGAATAGTAGGGCTGGGAAGAGTAGGGATAGTAGGATTAAGGGGATGCCAAATAGATTGGGGCTGGAAAATTGGTCAAAGAAGCTTAGGTTCATGGTCAGGATCATGGTGTGGGTTTGGTAGTGAGGGAGGTCTTATTTGATGGGGGGTTGGTTGTGGTGAAGGCTAGTAGTTTTGGTTGGATGAGGAGTGCTAGGGTTAATCAGGTTATAATTATGATTGAAAATCATGGTGCGGGGTTAAGCTGTGGCATATCATTAAGGAGGGGGAAGTCCCTCTTTGGCTAGCTTAAAAGGCTAGTGCTGTTGCATAGCTTCTTAATGATTAGGATGATGATAGAAGGGACGATCAGGCCTCGAAATGTGGGAGTGGGGTTGATTCTACTACAATGGGTATGTAGCTGTGATTAGCCCCGCAAATTTCTGAGCATTGTCCGTAAAAAATCCCAGGCCGGGTGGTAATGAATGAAGTTTGGTTTAGTCGGCCTGGGATTGCGTCTGTTTTAACTCCGAGCGTTGGGACTGCTCAGGAGTGGAGTACGTCTCCTGCAGTAATGATCACGCGGATGGGGGATTCTATTGGGATAACTACGCGGTGGTCAACTTCTAGCAGTCGGAAGTGGCCGTTGGGTAAGTCTGGGGTGGGCACTATGTAGGAGTCGAATGATAGGTCTTTGAAGTCTGTGTATTCGTAGCTTCAGTATCATTGGTGGCCGATGGCTTTTAGGGTGAGGTCTGGTTCATCGATTTTGTCCATTATGTAGAGGATTTGTAGGGATGGGAGGGCGAGGAGTACCAGGACGATAGCAGGTAGGATTGTCCAGATCAGCTCTACTTCTTGGGCGTCTACAGCATTGGACGAGAGTTTTTCTGTTAGTATGTGGGCTAAAAGGTAGAGAACTAGGCTGCAGATAGCTAGGGCAACGATTAGGGCGTGGTCGTGGAATTCAACGAGTTCTTCTATGATGGGTGATGAGGCGTCTTGGAATCCTAGTTGGGAGTGGTTGGCCACATGAGATGTACAGGATTTTTACCTGTGATTTAGTCTTGACAAGGCTATGTAATTGGTTTACTAACGTCTCATAAGAAAGAAGCATGAGCGGTTAATGCAGTTGGCTTGAAACCAGCATGTGAGGGTTCGATTCCTTCCTTTCTTGTACTTGGACGAAGGCCGGTTCCTCGAAAGTATGGTATGGGGGAGGGCAGCCGTGGATTCATTCAACGTTTGTGGTAGTTAGTTCTGGTTGTAGGACTTTTCGTTTGGCCGGAAAGGCTTCTCAGATGATGAATATTAGTATGATTACGGCTACTATTGAGATTAGGGAGCCGATGGAGGAAATGGTGTTTCATAGTGTGTAGGCGTCGGGATAGTCCGAGTATCGTCGGGGTATTCCTGCTAGGCCTAGGAAGTGCTGGGGGAAGAACGTTAGGTTTACTCTTGTAAATATTACCCCGAAGTGGGCTTTTGCTCATGTTTGGTGTAGGGTAAACCCAGTGAGTAGTGGGAATCAGTGAGTAAATCCTGCTAGAATGGCAAAGACGGCGCCTATGGATAGGACGTAGTGGAAGTGGGCAACTACGTAGTACGTGTCATGCAGGGCGATGTCTAGGGAAGAGTTTGCAAGAACGATTCCTGTTAATCCTCCGATGGTAAATAGGAAGATAAATCCTAGAGCTCATAGTATTGGGGGGGTCTCATTTGATTGTTCCTCCGTGCAGGGTGGCTAGTCAGCTAAATACTTTGATTCCGGTAGGGATGGCAATGATTATAGTGGCTGATGTAAAGTAGGCTCGGGTATCAACGTCTATTCCTACTGTAAACATGTGGTGAGCTCAGACGATGAATCCTAGGAAGCCGATGGATAGTATGGCTCAGACTATTCCCATGTAGCCGAAGGGCTCCTTTTTGCCTGAGTAGTACGTGACTACGTGTGAGATGATTCCGAACCCCGGTAGGATCAGAATATAGACTTCTGGGTGTCCGAAGAATCAGAATAGGTGTTGGTACAGGATTGGGTCTCCTCCTCCAGCGGGGTCGAAGAATGTGGTGTTTAGGTTTCGATCAGTTAGTAATATTGTAATACCGGCGGCGAGTACGGGGAGTGATAGAAGGAGTAGGATGGCGGTAATTAGTACGGATCAGACAAATAGTGTCCACTTCCACTACGTCCTATCCATAGGCGCCGTCTTTGCCATTCTAGCAGGATTTACTCACTGATTCCCACTACTCACTGGGTTTACCCTACACCAAACATGAGCAAAAGCCCACTTCGGGGTAATATTTACAGGAGTAAACCTAACGTTCTTCCCCCAGCACTTCCTAGGCCTAGCAGGAATACCCCGACGATACTCGGACTATCCCGACGCCTACACACTATGAAACACCATTTCCTCCTAGTCCTAGGACTTAGAGAAACTCCAGTACTAAAAATAGTAAACACAAGCAATAATTTCATATACTTCACTCTCACTCACCACTCAACTATCAGCTAACCACACCCCCGTCCACATAGCTTAACACAAAGCATGGCACTGAAGTTGCCAAGATGGCATAAAACATGCCTGCGGACAAAAGACTTAGTCCTAACCTTACGGTTGGTTTTTGCTAAATATATACATGCAAGTATCCGCGCCCCAGTGTAAACGCCCTCGACCACCTACCCCCATACAGGCCTTGAGGAGCGGGTATCAGGCACACCCAAGTAGTAGCCCAAGACGCCTCGCTAAGCCACGCCCCCACGGGTATTCAGCAGTAATTAACATTAAGCAATGAGTGCAAACTTGACTTAGTTATAGCAACAGCCTAACTTCAAGGGTTGGTAAATCTTGTGCCAGCCACCGCGGTCATACAAGAAACCCAAATCAACCGTCCTATTGACACGGCGTAAAGAGTGGTAAAATGCCTATCCTAGCTAACTAAGATCAAAATGCAACTAAGCTGTCATAAGCCCAAGATGCACCTAAACACACCATTAAGATGATCTTAGGAACTAACGACTGATTTAAACCCACGAAAGCCAGGGCCCAAACTGGGATTAGATACCCCACTATGCCTGGCCCTAAATCTTGATACTTACTTTACCGAAGTATCCGCCAGAGAACTACGAGCACAAACGCTTAAAACTCTAAGGACTTGGCGGTGCCCCAAACCCACCTAGAGGAGCCTGTTCTACAATCGATAATCCCCGATTAACCCAACCACCCCTTGCCAACACAGCCTACATACCGCCGTCGCCAGCCCACCTCGAATGAGAGCACAACAGTGGACACAATAGCACCCCGCTAATAAGACAGGTCAAGGTATAGCCTATGGAGTGGAAGAAATGGGCTACATTCCCTATTCATAGGGCACACGGAAAGAAGCGTGAAACCACTTCTGGAAGGCGGATTTAGCAGTAAAGTGGGACAATAGAGCCTACTTTAAGCCGGCCCTGGGGCACGTACATACCGCCCGTCACCCTCCTCAAAAGCCACATCCCACATAACTAATACCATAAATACGCTGAAGATGAGGTAAGTCGTAACAAGGTAAGTGTACCGGAAGGTGTACTTAGAATATCAAGACGTAGCTATAACACCAAAGCACTCAGCTTACACCTGAAAGATATCTACTAGACCGGATCGTCTTGAAGCCCCCCCTCTAGCTCAACCACACAAATAGTACACCAAAACTAAAGAATTTACTAAACTAATTAAACTAAAGCATTTTACAGTCTTAGTATAGGCGATAGAAAAGACACTTAGACGCGATAGAGACCCCAGTACCGTAAGGGAAAGATGAAATAGCAGTGAAACAATCAAAGCGACAGACAGCAAAGATCAACCCTTGTACCTTTTGCATCATGGTTTAGCGAGAACAACCAAGCAAAGTGAACTAAAGTTTGCCCCCCCGAAACCCAAGCGAGCTACTTTCAAGCAGTTAAAGAGAGCGAACCCGTCTCTGTTGCAAAAGAGTGGGATGACTTGTCAGTAGAGGTGAAAAGCCAACCGAGCTGGGTGATAGCTGGTTACCTGTGAAACGAATCTAAGTTCCCCCTTAATCCTCCCTACCGGACATCCTGAACCCTAATGAGATGATTAAGAGCTATTTAATGGAGGGACAGCTCCATTAAAAAAGGACACAACCTCGACTAGCGGATAATTCTTACTACTGATCCTACCGTGGGCCCTAAAGCAGCCATCAAAAAAGAGTGCGTCAAAGCTCCACCACCTAAAAATACCAAAATAAGATGATTCCCTTATCACAAACAGGTCAACCTATGAATATAGGAGAATTAATGCTAAAATAAGTAACTCAGGGCCACACCCCTCTAACGGCGCAAGCTTACATAGAAACATTATTAACAGACCTAGACAGATACAAAAACCCCTACAAGACCACGTATTAACTAACCCTGTTAACCCGACTCAGGAGCGCCTATAAGAGCGATTAAAATCTGTGAAAGGAACTCGGCAAATTAATAAGGCCCGACTGTTTACCAAAAACATAGCCTTCAGCAAATTAAACAAGTATTGAAGGTGATGCCTGCCCGGTGACTTAGGTTTAACGGCCGCGGTATCCTAACCGTGCAAAGGTAGCGCAATCAATTGTCCCATAAATCGAGACTTGTATGAATGGCTAAACGAGGTCTTAACTGTCTCTCACAGATAATCAGTGAAATTGATCTCCCCGTGCAAAAGCGGGGATGTGAACATAAGACGAGAAGACCCTGTGGAACTTAAAAATCAACGACCACCGCGAATCCTCAATCAACCCCACTGGGGCCACTACCATCGCAGAGCCTGGTCGATATTTTTCGGTTGGGGCGACCTTGGAGGAGAACAAATCCTCCAAAAACAAGACCATACCTCTTTACCTAGAGCTACCCCTCAAAGTGCTAACAGTGACCAGACCCAATATAATTGATTAATGGACCAAGCTACCCCAGGGATAACAGCGCAATCCCCCTCAAGAGCCCATATCGACAGGGGGGTTTACGACCTCGATGTTGGATCAGGACATCCTAATGGTGCAGCCGCTATTAAGGGTTCGTTTGTTCAACGATTAACAGTCCTACGTGATCTGAGTTCAGACCGGAGCAATCCAGGTCGGTTTCTATCTATGACACACTCTCCCCAGTACGAAAGGACCGGGAAAGTGGGGCCAATACCACAAGCACGCCCCCCCCCTCTAAGCAGTGAAACCAACTAAACCGTGAAGAGGGCCTTCCCCCACCACTTTCAATCCTAGAAAAGGACCAGCTAGAGTGGCAGAGCCCGGCAAGTGCAGAAGGCTTAAGCCCTTTCCCCAGAGGTTCAAATCCTCTCCCTAGCTTCACCCATGATTCAAATAACAACACTAAGCTGCCTCATTATATCCCTCCTATACATCATCCCAATCCTGATTGCCGTAGCCTTCCTAACCCTAGTAGAACGGAAAATCCTAAGCTACATACAATCCCACAAAGGCCCTAAAGTTGTCGGGCCTTTTGGCCTACTTCAACCATTTGCGGACGGACTGAAACTATTTACCAAAGAGCCCATCCGACCCTCTACCTCTTCCCCACTTCTATTCATTCTGATACCAATACTAGCCCTTGTCCTAGCCCTCACCACTTGAGCACCACTACCACTCCCATTTCCCCTAGCAGATCTAAACCTCGGAGTTCTCTTCCTAATAGCCATGTCAAGCCTAGCCGTCTACTCAGTCCTATGATCAGGCTGAGCCTCGAACTCAAAATACGCACTAATCGGAGCCCTACGGGCAGTAGCACAGACCATTTCATACGAAGTGACACTGGCCATAATCCTGCTATCAATAATCATACTAAGCGGAAGCTACACACTCAGCTCCTTTGCCGTCGCACAGGAGCCTCTATACTTCATTTTCTCCTCATGACCCCTAGCAATAATATGATACGTATCCACCCTAGCAGAGACAAACCGAGCTCCTTTTGACCTCACAGAGGGTGAATCTGAGCTAGTCTCAGGGTTTAACGTTGAATACGCCGCAGGACCCTTCGCCTTATTCTTCCTAGCTGAATATGCAAACATTATGCACTTACATATACACTTACAGCCATCATATTCCTAAACCCAAGCGCCCTAGGGCCACCCACAGAACTATTCCCCGTCATCCTAGCCACAAAAGTCCTCCTACTATCTTCTGGTTTCTTATGGGTCCGAGCTTCATACCCACGATTCCGATATGACCAACTAATGCACCTACTATGAAAAAACTTCCTACCCCTCACACTAGCTCTGTGCCTCTGACACATCAGCATACCTATCTGCTATGCAGGCCTACCTCCTTACATAAGGAAATGTGCCTGAATTACAAAGGGTCACTATGATAAAGTGAACATAGAGGTATAACAGCCCTCTCATTTCCTGTTGACCTTAGAAAAGTAGGAATTGAACCCACACAAGAGAAATCAAAATTCTCCATACTTCCCTTATATTATTTTCTAGTAGAGTCAGCTAATCAAGCTATCGGGCCCATACCCCGAAAATGATGGTTTAACCCCCTCCTCTACTAATGAACCCTTACGCGACCCCAATCATAACCTTCAGCCTCATCTTGGGCACCACAATCACAATTTCCAGCAACCACTGAGTTCTGGCCTGGACAGGACTGGAGATCAACGCACTAGCCATCATTCCCCTAATTGCCAAATCCCACCACCCACGAGCAGTAGAAGCCGCAACGAAATACTTCCTAACCCAAGCAGCTGCTTCCGCCCTGGTCCTATTCTCTAGCATAACCAATGCCTGAGTCACCGGCCAATGAGACATCACACAAATAAACCACCCAACCTCCTGTCTACTACTGACAGCAGCAATCGCTATTAAACTGGGCCTAGTGCCATTTCACTTCTGATTCCCAGAAGTACTACAAGGATCGCCACTAATAACAGCCCTGCTACTCTCGACCCTCATAAAATTCCCCCCACTAACCCTGCTCCTACTAACATCCAAATCCCTCGACCCAGCTCTACTCACCGCCATGGCCCTAGCCTCAACAGCACTAGGAGGCTGAATAGGACTGAACCAAACACAAACACGCAAAATCCTAGCCTTCTCGTCCATCTCCCACTTAGGCTGAATCGCCATCATCCTAGTTTACAGCCCCAAATTGGCCTTACTTACCTTCTACCTATACACAATCATAACATCAGCCGTATTCCTAGCCCTTAACAAAATCAAAGCCCTTAACCTATCCATGATCACAACCTCATGAACAAAAACCCCAGTGCTAAACGCCACCCTAATACTAGTACTTTTATCCCTAGCAGGCCTCCCCCCATTAACAGGCTTTATACCAAAGTGACTTATCATCCAAGAACTAACTAAACAGGAAATAACACCAGCAGCCATGGCAATTGCCATGCTATCACTGCTCAGCCTCTTCTTCTACCTACGCCTCGCATACCACTCAACAATTACCCTTCCCCCCAACTCCTCTAACCACATAAAACAATGATACACTAGCAAAGCCCCAAGCACACCTACTGCGGTCCTTGCCTCACTATCAATCCTCTTACTTCCCCTGTCCCCAATAATACATGCCATTGTCTAGAAACTTAGGATAACACCCCAAACCGAAGGCCTTCAAAGCCTTAAATAAGAGTTAAACCCTCTTAGTTTCTGCACATTAAGACTTACAGAATATTAACCTGTATCTTCTGAATGCAAGTCAGACGCTTTAATTAAGCTAAAGCCTCCCTAGACAGATGGGCTTCGATCCCACAAAACTCTAGTTAACAGCTAAATGCCTAAACCAATTGGCTTCTGCCTACAAAGACCCTGACGCACCCTAGTGCGCATCGATGAGCTTGCAACTCAACATGAATTTCACTACAGAGCCGATAAGAAGAGGAATTAAACCTCTGTAAAAAGGACTACAGCCTAACGCTTCAACACTCAGCCATCTTACCCGTCACCTTCATCAACCGATGACTATTTTCCACTAACCATAAGGATATTGGCACCCTGTACCTCATCTTCGGGGCATGAGCAGGAATAGTCGGCACCGCACTCAGCCTATTAATCCGCGCAGAACTAGGACAACCAGGAACTCTCCTAGGCGACGACCAAATTTACAATGTAATCGTTACCGCTCACGCCTTTGTAATAAGCTTCTTTATAGTCATACCCATCATGATCGGAGGATTCGGCAACTGATTAGTCCCCCTCATAATCGGTGCCCCCGACATAGCATTCCCGCGAATAAACAACATAAGCTTTTGACTCCTCCCCCCATCATTCCTCCTCCTACTAGCCTCATCCACTGTAGAAGCTGGCGCCGGCACAGGCTGAACTGTCTACCCTCCCCTAGCAGGTGACCTTGCCCACGCCGGAGCTTCAGTAGACCTGGCTATCTTCTCACTCCACTTAGCCGGTATCTCCTCCATCCTTGGGGCCATCAACTTTATCACCACAGCCATCAACATAAAACCCCCCGCACTCTCACAATACCAAACCCCACTATTTGTCTGATCCGTACTAATTACCGCCATCCTACTCCTTCTATCACTCCCCGTACTCGCCGCCGGTATTACAATATTACTAACTGATCGAAACCTAAACACCACATTCTTCGACCCCGCTGGAGGAGGAGACCCAATCCTGTACCAACACCTATTCTGATTCTTCGGACACCCAGAAGTCTATATTCTGATCCTACCGGGGTTCGGAATCATCTCACACGTAGTCACGTACTACTCAGGCAAAAAGGAGCCCTTCGGCTACATGGGAATAGTCTGAGCCATACTATCCATCGGCTTCCTAGGATTCATCGTCTGAGCTCACCACATGTTTACAGTAGGAATAGACGTTGATACCCGAGCCTACTTTACATCAGCCACTATAATCATTGCCATCCCTACCGGAATCAAAGTATTTAGCTGACTAGCCACCCTGCACGGAGGAACAATCAAATGAGACCCCCCCAATACTATGAGCTCTAGGATTTATCTTCCTATTTACCATCGGAGGATTAACAGGAATCGTTCTTGCAAACTCTTCCCTAGACATCGCCCTGCACGACACGTACTACGTAGTTGCCCACTTCCACTACGTCCTATCCATAGGCGCCGTCTTTGCCATTCTAGCAGGATTTACTCACTGATTCCCACTACTCACTGGGTTTACCCTACACCAAACATGAGCAAAAGCCCACTTCGGGGGCCCACACGAAAGCCAGGGCCCAAACTGGGATTAGATACCCCACTATGCCTGGCCCTAAATCTTGATACTTACTTTACCGAAGTATCCGCCAGAGAACTACGAGCACAAACGCTTAAAACTCTAAGGACTTGGCGGTGCCCCAAACCCACCTAGAGGAGCCTGTTCTACAATCGATAATCCCCGATTAACCCAACCACCCCTTGCCAACACAGCCTACATACCGCCGTCGCCAGCCCACCTCGAATGAGAGCACAACAGTGGACACAATAGCACCCCGCTAATAAGACAGGTCAAGGTATAGCCTATGGAGTGGAAGAAATGGGCTACATTCCCTATTCATAGGGCACACGGAAAGAAGCGTGAAACCACTTCTGGAAGGCGGATTTAGCAGTAAAGTGGGACAATAGAGCCTACTTTAAGCCGGCCCTGGGGCACGTACATGGTTAAACATGACTGTTAGTAGTGTGGCGAGCCATAGTGGGAAGGCTAGGGCTATGTTCATAGATAGTTGGGTGGTTGGGGTGAATGTATATGGAAGGAGGCCTAGAAGGTTGATTGTAAGAAGTATGATTATTAGGGATGTAAATATTATGGCTCATTTGTGGCCATTTTTGTTGAGTGGGACTATTAGTTGTTTTGTGATTAGGTGAAGGAGTCATGTTTGGATAGTAGAAAGGCGGTTGTTGATTCATCGGTTGTTTGGGGACGGGAATAGTAGGGCTGGGAAGAGTAGGGATAGTAGGATTAAGGGGATGCCAAATAGATTGGGGCTGGAAAATTGGTCAAAGAAGCTTAGGTTCATGGTCAGGATCATGGTGTGGGTTTGGTAGTGAGGGAGGTCTTATTTGATGGGGGGTTGGTTGTGGTGAAGGCTAGTAGTTTTGGTTGGATGAGGAGTGCTAGGGTTAATCAGGTTATAATTATGATTGAAAATCATGGTGCGGGGTTAAGCTGTGGCATATCATTAAGGAGGGGGAAGTCCCTCTTTGGCTAGCTTAAAAGGCTAGTGCTGTTGCATAGCTTCTTAATGATTAGGATGATGATAGAAGGGACGATCAGGCCTCGAAATGTGGGAGTGGGGTTGATTCTACTACAATGGGTATGTAGCTGTGATTAGCCCCGCAAATTTCTGAGCATTGTCCGTAAAAAATCCCAGGCCGGGTGGTAATGAATGAAGTTTGGTTTAGTCGGCCTGGGATTGCGTCTGTTTTAACTCCGAGCGTTGGGACTGCTCAGGAGTGGAGTACGTCTCCTGCAGTAATGATCACGCGGATGGGGGATTCTATTGGGATAACTACGCGGTGGTCAACTTCTAGCAGTCGGAAGTGGCCGTTGGGTAAGTCTGGGGTGGGCACTATGTAGGAGTCGAATGATAGGTCTTTGAAGTCTGTGTATTCGTAGCTTCAGTATCATTGGTGGCCGATGGCTTTTAGGGTGAGGTCTGGTTCATCGATTTTGTCCATTATGTAGAGGATTTGTAGGGATGGGAGGGCGAGGAGTACCAGGACGATAGCAGGTAGGATTGTCCAGATCAGCTCTACTTCTTGGGCGTCTACAGCATTGGACGAGAGTTTTTCTGTTAGTATGTGGGCTAAAAGGTAGAGAACTAGGCTGCAGATAGCTAGGGCAACGATTAGGGCGTGGTCGTGGAATTCAACGAGTTCTTCTATGATGGGTGATGAGGCGTCTTGGAATCCTAGTTGGGAGTGGTTGGCCACATGAGATGTACAGGATTTTTACCTGTGATTTAGTCTTGACAAGGCTATGTAATTGGTTTACTAACGTCTCATAAGAAAGAAGCATGAGCGGTTAATGCAGTTGGCTTGAAACCAGCATGTGAGGGTTCGATTCCTTCCTTTCTTGTACTTGGACGAAGGCCGGTTCCTCGAAAGTATGGTATGGGGGAGGGCAGCCGTGGATTCATTCAACGTTTGTGGTAGTTAGTTCTGGTTGTAGGACTTTTCGTTTGGCCGGAAAGGCTTCTCAGATGATGAATATTAGTATGATTACGGCTACTATTGAGATTAGGGAGCCGATGGAGGAAATGGTGTTTCATAGTGTGTAGGCGTCGGGATAGTCCGAGTATCGTCGGGGTATTCCTGCTAGGCCTAGGAAGTGCTGGGGGAAGAACGTTAGGTTTACTCCTGTAAATATTACCCCGAAGTGGGCTTTTGCTCATGTTTGGTGTAGGGTAAACCCAGTGAGTAGTGGGAATCAGTGAGTAAATCCTGCTAGAATGGCAAAGACGGCGCCTATGGATAGGACGTAGTGGAAGTGGGCAACTACGTAGTACGTGTCGTGCAGGGCGATGTCTAGGGAAGAGTTTGCAAGAACGATTCCTGTTAATCCTCCGATGGTAAATAGGAAGATAAATCCTAGAGCTCATAGTATTGGGGGGGGTCTCATTTGATTGTTCCTCCGTGCAGGGTGGCTAGTCAGCTAAATACTTTGATTCCGGTAGGGATGGCAATGATTATAGTGGCTGATGTAAAGTAGGCTCGGGTATCAACGTCTATTCCTACTGTAAACATGTGGTGAGCTCAGACGATGAATCCTAGGAAGCCGATGGATAGTATGGCTCAGACTATTCCCATGTAGCCGAAGGGCTCCTTTTTGCCTGAGTAGTACGTGACTACGTGTGAGATGATTCCGAACCCCGGTAGGATCAGAATATAGACTTCTGGGTGTCCGAAGAATCAGAATAGGTGTTGGTACAGGATTGGGTCTCCTCCTCCAGCGGGGTCGAAGAATGTGGTGTTTAGGTTTCGATCAGTTAGTAATATTGTAATACCGGCGGCGAGTACGGGGAGTGATAGAAGGAGTAGGATGGCGGTAATTAGTACGGATCAGACAAATAGTGGGGTTTGGTATTGTGAGAGTGCGGGGGGTTTTATGTTGATGGCTGTGGTGATAAAGTTGATGGCCCCAAGGATGGAGGAGATACCGGCTAAGTGGAGTGAGAAGATAGCCAGGTCTACTGAAGCTCCGGCGTGGGCAAGGTCACCTGCTAGGGGAGGGTAGACAGTTCAGCCTGTGCCGGCGCCAGCTTCTACAGTGGATGAGGCTAGTAGGAGGAGGAATGATGGGGGGAGGAGTCAAAAGCTTATGTTGTTTATTCGCGGGAATGCTATGTCGGGGGCACCGATTATGAGGGGGACTAATCAGTTGCCGAATCCTCCGATCATGATGGGTAAGACTATAAAGAAGCTTATTACAAAGGCGTGAGCGGTAACGATTACATTGTAAATTTGGTCGTCGCCTAGGAGAGTTCCTGGTTGTCCTAGTTCTGCGCGGATTAATAGGCTGAGTGCGGTGCCGACTATTCCTGCTCATGCCCCGAAGATGAGGTACAGGGTGCCAATATCCTTATGGTTAGTGGAAAATAGTCATCGGTTGATGAAGGTGACGGGTAAGATGGCTGAGTGTTGAAGCATTAGGCTGTAGTCCTTTTTACAGAGGTTTAATTCCTCTTCTTATCGGCTCTGTAGTGAAATTCATGTTGAGTTGCAAGCTCATCGATGCGCACTAGGGTGCGTCAGGGTCTTTGTAGGCAGAAGCCAATTGGTTTAGGCATTTAGCTGTTAACTAGAGTTTTGTGGGATCGAAGCCCATCTGTCTAGGGAGGCTTTAGCTTAATTAAAGCGTCTGACTTGCATTCAGAAGATACAGGTTAATATTCTGTAAGTCTTAATGTGCAGAAACTAAGAGGGTTTAACTCTTATTTAAGGCTTTGAAGGCCTTCGGTTTGGGGTGTTATCCTAAGTTTCTAGACAATGGCATGTATTATTGGGGACAGGGGAAGTAAGAGGATTGATAGTGAGGCAAGGACCGCAGTAGGTGTGCTTGGGGCTTTGCTAGTGTATCATTGTTTTATGTGGTTAGAGGAGTTGGGGGGAAGGGTAATTGTTGAGTGGTATGCGAGGCGTAGGTAGAAGAAGAGGCTGAGCAGTGATAGCATGGCAATTGCCATGGCTGCTGGTGTTATTTCCTGTTTAGTTAGTTCTTGGATGATAAGTCACTTTGGTATAAAGCCTGTTAATGGGGGGAGGCCTGCTAGGGATAAAAGTACTAGTATTAGGGTGGCGTTTAGCACTGGGGTTTTTGTTCATGAGGTTGTGATCATGGATAGGTTAAGGGCTTTGATTTTGTTAAGGGCTAGGAATACGGCTGATGTTATGATTGTGTATAGGTAGAAGGTAAGTAAGGCCAATTTGGGGCTGTAAACTAGGATGATGGCGATTCAGCCTAAGTGGGAGATGGACGAGAAGGCTAGGATTTTGCGTGTTTGTGTTTGGTTCAGTCCTATTCAGCCTCCTAGTGCTGTTGAGGCTAGGGCCATGGCGGTGAGTAGAGCTGGGTCGAGGGATTTGGATGTTAGTAGGAGCAGGGTTAGTGGGGGGAATTTTATGAGGGTCGAGAGTAGCAGGGCTGTTATTAGTGGCGATCCTTGTAGTACTTCTGGGAATCAGAAGTGAAATGGCACTAGGCCCAGTTTAATAGCGATTGCTGCTGTCAGTAGTAGACAGGAGGTTGGGTGGTTTATTTGTGTGATGTCTCATTGGCCGGTGACTCAGGCATTGGTTATGCTAGAGAATAGGACCAGGGCGGAAGCAGCTGCTTGGGTTAGGAAGTATTTCGTTGCGGCTTCTACTGCTCGTGGGTGGTGGGATTTGGCAATTAGGGGAATGATGGCTAGTGCGTTGATCTCCAGTCCTGTCCAGGCCAGAACTCAGTGGTTGCTGGAAATTGTGATTGTGGTGCCCAAGATGAGGCTGAAGGTTATGATTGGGGTCGCGTAAGGGTTCATTAGTAGAGGAGGGGGTTAAACCATCATTTTCGGGGTATGGGCCCGATAGCTTGATTAGCTGACTCTACTAGAAAATAATATAAGGGAAGTATGGAGAATTTTGATTTCTCTTGTGTGGGTTCAATTCCTACTTTTCTAAGGTCAACAGGAAATGAGAGGGCTGTTATACCTCTATGTTCACTTTATCATAGTGACCCTTTGTAATTCAGGCACATTTCCTTATGTAAGGAGGTAGGCCTGCATAGCAGATAGGTATGCTGATGTGTCAGAGGCACAGAGCTAGTGTGAGGGGTAGGAAGTTTTTTCATAGTAGGTGCATTAGTTGGTCATATCGGAATCGTGGGTATGAAGCTCGGACCCATAAGAAACCAGAAGATAGTAGGAGGACTTTTGTGGCTAGGATGACGGGGAATAGTTCTGTGGGTGGCCCTAGGGCGCTTGGGTTTAGGAATATGATGGCTGTAAGTGTATTTATTAGCATAATGTTTGCATATTCAGCTAGGAAGAATAAGGCGAAGGGTCCTGCGGCGTATTCAACGTTAAACCCTGAGACTAGCTCAGATTCACCCTCTGTGAGGTCAAAAGGAGCTCGGTTTGTCTCTGCTAGGGTGGATACGTATCATATTATTGCTAGGGGTCATGAGGAGAAAATGAAGTATAGAGGCTCCTGTGCGACGGCAAAGGAGCTGAGTGTGTAGCTTCCGCTTAGTATGATTATTGATAGCAGGATTATGGCCAGTGTCACTTCGTATGAAATGGTCTGTGCTACTGCCCGTAGGGCTCCGATTAGTGCGTATTTTGAGTTCGAGGCTCAGCCTGATCATAGGACTGAGTAGACGGCTAGGCTTGACATGGCTATTAGGAAGAGAACTCCGAGGTTTAGATCTGCTAGGGGAAATGGGAGTGGTAGTGGTGCTCAAGTGGTGAGGGCTAGGACAAGGGCTAGTATTGGTATCAGAATGAATAGAAGTGGGGAAGAGGTAGAGGGTCGGATGGGCTCTTTGGTAAATAGTTTCAGTCCGTCCGCAAATGGTTGAAGTAGGCCAAAAGGCCCGACAACTTTAGGGCCTTTGTGGGATTGTATGTAGCTTAGGATTTTCCGTTCTACTAGGGTTAGGAAGGCTACGGCAATCAGGATTGGGATGATGTATAGGAGGGATATAATGAGGCAGCTTAGTGTTGTTATTTGAATCATGGGTGAAGCTAGGGAGAGGATTTGAACCTCTGGGGAAAGGGCTTAAGCCTTCTGCACTTGCCGGGCTCTGCCACTCTAGCTGGTCCTTTTCTAGGATTGAAAGTGGTGGGGGAAGGCCCTCTTCACGGTTTAGTTGGTTTCACTGCTTAGAGGGGGGGGGCGTGCTTGTGGTATTGGCCCCACTTTCCCGGTCCTTTCGTACTGGGGAGAGTGTGTCATAGATAGAAACCGACCTGGATTGCTCCGGTCTGAACTCAGATCACGTAGGACTGTTAATCGTTGAACAAACGAACCCTTAATAGCGGCTGCACCATTAGGATGTCCTGATCCAACATCGAGGTCGTAAACCCCCCTGTCGATATGGGCTCTTGAGGGGGATTGCGCTGTTATCCCTGGGGTAGCTTGGTCCATTAATCAATTATATTGGGTCTGGTCACTGTTAGCACTTTGAGGGGTAGCTCTAGGTAAAGAGGTATGGTCTTGTTTTTGGAGGATTTGTTCTCCTCCAAGGTCGCCCCAACCGAAAAATATCGACCAGGCTCTGCGATGGTAGTGGCCCCAGTGGGGTTGATTGAGGATTCGCGGTGGTCGTTGATTTTTAAGTTCCACAGGGTCTTCTCGTCTTATGTTCACATCCCCGCTTTTGCACGGGGAGATCAATTTCACTGATTATCTGTGAGAGACAGTTAAGACCTCGTTTAGCCATTCATACAAGTCTCGATTTATGGGACAATTGATTGCGCTACCTTTGCACGGTTAGGATACCGCGGCCGTTAAACCTAAGTCACCGGGCAGGCATCACCTTCAATACTTGTTTAATTTGCTGAAGGCTATGTTTTTGGTAAACAGTCGGGCCTTATTAATTTGCCGAGTTCCTTTCACAGATTTTAATCGCTCTTATAGGCGCTCCTGAGTCGGGTTAACAGGGTTAGTTAATACGTGGTCTTGTAGGGGTTTTTGTATCTGTCTAGGTCTGTTAATAATGTTTCTATGTAAGCTTGCGCCGTTAGAGGGGTGTGGCCCTGAGTTACTTATTTTAGCATTAATTCTCCTATATTCATAGGTTGACCTGTTTGTGATAAGGGAATCATCTTATTTTGGTATTTTTAGGTGGTGGAGCTTTGACGCACTCTTTTTTGATGGCTGCTTTAGGGCCCACGGTAGGATCAGTAGTAAGAATTATCCGCTAGTCGAGGTTGTGTCCTTTTTTAATGGAGCTGTCCCTCCATTAAATAGCTCTTAATCATCTCATTAGGGTTCAGGATGTCCGGTAGGGAGGATTAAGGGGGAACTTAGATTCGTTTCACAGGTAACCAGCTATCACCCAGCTCGGTTGGCTTTTCACCTCTACTGACAAGTCATCCCACTCTTTTGCAACAGAGACGGGTTCGCTCTCTTTAACTGCTTGAAAGTAGCTCGCTTGGGTTTCGGGGGGGCAAACTTTAGTTCACTTTGCTTGGTTGTTCTCGCTAAACCATGATGCAAAAGGTACAAGGGTTGATCTTTGCTGTCTGTCGCTTTGATTGTTTCACTGCTATTTCATCTTTCCCTTACGGTACTGGGGTCTCTATCGCGTCTAAGTGTCTTTTCTATCGCCTATACTAAGACTGTAAAATGCTTTAGTTTAATTAGTTTAGTAAATTCTTTAGTTTTGGTGTACTATTTGTGTGGTTGAGCTAGAGGGGGGGCTTCAAGACGATCCGGTCTAGTAGATATCTTTCAGGTGTAAGCTGAGTGCTTTGGTGTTATAGCTACGTCTTGATATTCTAAGTACACCTTCCGGTACACTTACCTTGTTACGACTTACCTCATCTTCAGCGTATTTATGGTATTAGTTATGTGGGATGTGGCTTTTGAGGAGGGTGACGGGCGGTATGTACGTGCCCCAGGGCCGGCTTAAAGTAGGCTCTATTGTCCCACTTTACTGCTAAATCCGCCTTCCAGAAGTGGTTTCACGCTTCTTTCCGTGTGCCCTATGAATAGGGAATGTAGCCCATTTCTTCCACTCCATAGGCTATACCTTGACCTGTCTTATTAGCGGGGTGCTATTGTGTCCACTGTTGTGCTCTCATTCGAGGTGGGCTGGCGACGGCGGTATGTAGGCTGTGTTGGCAAGGGGTGGTTGGGTTAATCGGGGATTATCGATTGTAGAACAGGCTCCTCTAGGTGGGTTTGGGGCACCGCCAAGTCCTTAGAGTTTTAAGCGTTTGTGCTCGTAGTTCTCTGGCGGATACTTCGGTAAAGTAAGTATCAAGATTTAGGGCCAGGCATAGTGGGGTATCTAATCCCAGTTTGGGCCCTGGCTTTCGTGGGTTTAAATCAGTCGTTAGTTCCTAAGATCATCTTAATGGTGTGTTTAGGTGCATCTTGGGCTTATGACAGCTCAGTTGCATTTTGATCTTAGTTAGCTAGGATAGGCATTTTACCACTCTTTACGCCGTGTCAATAGGACGGTTGATTTGGGTTTCTTGTATGACCGCGGTGGCTGGCACAAGATTTACCAACCCTTGAAGTTAGGCTGTTGCTATAACTAAGTCAAGTTTGCACTCATTGCTTAATGTTAATTACTGCTGAATACCCGTGGGGGCGTGGCTTAGCGAGGCGTCTTGGGCTACTACTTGGGTGTGCCTGATACCCGCTCCTCAAGGCCTGTATGGGGGTAGGTGGTCGAGGGCGTTTACACTGGGGCGCGGATACTTGCATGTATATATTTAGCAAAAACCAACCGTAAGGTTAGGACTAAGTCTTTTGTCCGCAGGCATGTTTTATGTGCCAGTGCACACTCTGCACTCACTTCTCTGCATTCCCAGTGGTGCCAGCGAAGTCTCTGGACTCACTGCACTGCATCCCCAGTGGTGCCAGTGCAATCTCTGGACTCACTGCAGTGCATCCCCAGTGGTGCCAGTGCACTCTCTGGACTAACTGCAGTGCATCCCCAGTGGTGCCAGTGCACTCTCTGGACTCACTGCACTGCATCCCCAGTGGTGCCAGTGCACTCTCTGGACTCACTGCACTGCATCCCCAGTGGTGCCAGTGCACTCACTGGATTCACTGCACTGTATCCCCAGTGGTGCCAGTGCACTCTCTGGACTCACTGCACTGCATCCCCAGTGGTGCAAGTGCACTCTCTCGAGTCACTGCACTACATCCCCAGTGGTGCCAGTGCACTCACTGGACTCACTGTACTGCATCATCTATGGTGCCAGTGCACTCTCTGGACTCACTGCTATGCATCCCCAGTGGTGCCAGTGCACTCTCTGGACTCAATGCACTGCATCCCCAGTGGTGCCAGTGCACTCTCTGGACTCACTGCAATGCATCCCCAGTGGTGCCAGTGCACTCTCTGGACTCACTGCACTGTATCCCCAGTGGTGCCAGTGCACTCACTGGATTCACTGCAGTGCATCCCCAGTGGAGCCAGTGCACTCTCTGGACTCACTGCACTGCATCCCCAGTGGTGCCAGTGCACTCTGTGGACTCACTGCACTGCATCCCCAGTGGTGACAGTGCACTCTCTGGACTCACTGCAGTGCATCACCAGTGGTGACAGTGCACTCTCTGGACTCACTGCACTGCATCCCCAGTGGTGCCAGGGTACTCTCTGGACTCACTGCACTGCATCCCCAGTGGTGCCAATGCACTCTCTGGACTCACTGCACTGCATTGCCATTGGTGCCAGTGCACTCTCTGGACTCACTGCAGTGCATCACTAGTGGTGCCACTGCACTCTCTGGACTCACTGCACTGCATCCCCAGTGGTGCCGGGGCACTCTCTGGATTCACTGCACTGCATCCCCAGTGGAGCCAGTGCCCTCTGTGGACTCACTGCACTGCATCCCCAGTGGTGCCAGTGCACTCTCTGGACTCACGGCACTGCATCCCCAGTGGTGCCAGTGCACTCTCTGGACTCACTGCACTGCATTGCCATTGGTGCCAGTGCACTCTCTGGACTCACTGCAGTGCATCACTAGTGGTGCCACTGCACTCTCTGGACTCACTGCACTGCATCCCCAGTGGTGCCGGGGCACTCTCTGGATTCACTGCACTGCATCCCCAGTGGAGCCAGTGCCCTCTGTGGACTCACTGCACTGCATCCCCAGTGGTGCCAGTGCACTCTCTGGACTCACGGCACTGCATCCCCAGTGGTGCCAGTGCACTCTCTGGACTCACTGCACTGCATCCCACGTGGTGCCAGTGCACTCTCTGGACTCACTGCAGTGCATCCCCAGTGGTGCCAGTGCACTCTCTGGACTCACTGCACTGCATCCCCAGTGGTGCCAGGGCACTCTCTGGACTCACTGCACTGCATCCCCAGTGGTGCCAGTGACCTCTCTGGACTCACTGCACTGCATCCCCAGTGGTGCCAGTGCACTCTCTGGACTCACTGCACTGCATCCCCAGTGGTGACACTGCACTCTCTGGACTTGCCGGGGTGCATCCCCAGTGGTGCCAGTGCACTCTCTGGACTCACCAGGGTGCACCCCCGGTGATGCCAGTGCACTATCTGGACTCACTGCACTGCATCCCCAGTGTTGCCAGTGACCTCTCTGGACTCACTGCACTGCATCCCCAGTGGTGACAGTGCACTCTCTGGACTCACCGCACTGCATCCCCAGTGGTGCCAGTGCACTCTCTGGACTCACCGCACTGCATCCCCAGTGGTGCCAGTGCACTCTCTGGACTCACTGCACTGCATCCCCAGTGGTGCCAGTGCACTCTCTGCACTTACTGCAGTGCATCCCCAGTGGTGCCAGTGCACTCTGGACTCACTGCACTGCATCCCGAGTGGTGCCAGTGCACTCTGTGGACTCACTGCAGTGCATCCCCAGTGGTGCCAGTGCACTCTCTGGAAGCACGGCAGTGCATCCCCAGTGGTGCCAGTGCACTCTCTGGACTCACTGCACTGCATCCCCAGTGGTGCCAGTGCACTCTCTGAACTCACCAGGGTGCATCCCCAGTGATGCCAGTGCACTCTCTGGACTCACTGCAGCGCATCCCCAATCGTACCAGTGCAATCTCTGGTCTCACTGCACTGCATCCAAAGTGGTGCCAGTGCACTCTCTGGACTCACTGCACTGCATCCCCAGTGGTGACAGTGCACTCTCTGGACTCACGGCACTGCATCCCCGGTGGTGCCAGTGCACTCTCTGGACTCACTGCAGTGCATCCCCAGCGGTGCCAGTGCACACTCTGGACTCACTGCACTGCATCCCCAGTGGTGCTAGTGCACTCTCCGGACCAACGGCACTGCATCCCCAGTGGTGCCAGTGCACTCTCTGGACTCACTGCACTGCATCCCCAGTGGTGCCACGGTACTCTCTGGACTCACTGCACTGCATCCCCAGTGGTGCCAAGGCACTCTCTGGACTCACTGCACTGCATTGCCATTGGTGCCAGTGCACTCTCTGGACGCATTGCAGTGCATCCCCAGTGGTGCCAGTGCACTCTCTGGACTCACGGCACTGCATCCCCAGTGGTGCCAGTGCACTCTCTGGACTCACTGCACTGCATCCCCAGTGGTGCCAGTGCACTCTCTGGACTCACTGCACTGCATCACTAATGGTGCCAGTGCACTCTCTGGACTCATTGCAGTGCATCCCCAGTGGTGCCAGTGCACTCTCTGGACTCACGGCACTGCATCCCCAATCGTACCAGTGCACTCTCTGGACTCACTGCACTGCATCCCCAGTGGTTCCAGTGCACTCTCTGGACTCACTGCACTGCATCCCCAGTGGTGTCAGTGCACTCTCTGGACTCACTGCACTGCATCCCCAGTGGTGCCATTGCACTCTCTGGACTCACTGCACTGCATCCCCAGTGGGGCCAGTGCACTCTCTGGATTCACGGCACTGCATCCCCAGTGGTGCCAGTGCACTCTCTGGACTCACTGCAGTGCATCCCCAGTGGTGCCAGTGCACTCTCTGGACTCACTGCACTGCATCCCCAGTGGTGCCAGTGCACACTCTGGACTCACGGCACTGCATCCCCAGTGGTGCCAGTGCACTCTCTGGACTCACCGCACTGCATCCCCAGTGGTGCCAGTGCACTCTCTGGACTCACTGCACTGCATCCCCAGTGGTGCCAGTGCACTCTCTGCACTTACTGCAGTGCATCCCCAGTGGTGCCAGTGCACTCTGGACTCACTGCACTGCATCCCGAGTGGTGCCAGTGCACTCTGTGGACTCACTGCAGTGCATCCCCAGTGGTGCCAGTGCACTCTCTGGAAGCACGGCAGTGCATCCCCAGTGGTGCCAGTGCACTCTCTGGACTCACTGCACTGCATCCCCAGTGGTGCCAGTGCACTCTCTGAACTCACCAGGGTGCATCCCCAGTGATGCCAGTGCACTCTCTGGACTCACTGCAGCGCATCCCCAATCGTACCAGTGCAATCTCTGGTCTCACTGCACTGCATCCCCAGTGGTGCCAGTGCACTCTCTGGACTCACTGCACTGCATCCCCAGTGGTGACAGTGCACTCTCTGGACTCACGGCACTGCATCCCCGGTGGTGCCAGTGCACTCTCTGGACTCACTGCAGTGCATCCCCAGCGGTGCCAGTGCACACTCTGGACTCACTGCACTGCATCCCCAGTGGTGCTAGTGCACTCTCCGGACCAACGGCACTGCATCCCCAGTGGTGCCAGTGCACTCTCTGGACTCACTGCACTGCATCCCCAGTGGTGCCACGGTACTCTCTGGACTCACTGCACTGCATCCCCAGTGGTGCCAAGGCACTCTCTGGACTCACTGCACTGCATTGCCATTGGTGCCAGTGCACTCTCTGGACGCATTGCAGTGCATCCCCAGTGGTGCCAGTGCACTCTCTGGACTCACGGCACTGCATCCCCAGTGGTGCCAGTGCACTCTCTGGACTCACTGCACTGCATCCCCAGTGGTGCCAGTGCACTCTCTGGACTCACTGCACTGCATCACTAATGGTGCCAGTGCACTCTCTGGACTCATTGCAGTGCATCCCCAGTGGTGCCAGTGCACTCTCTGGACTCACGGCACTGCATCCCCAATCGTACCAGTGCACTCTCTGGACTCACTGCACTGCATCCCCAGTGGTTCCAGTGCACTCTCTGGACTCACTGCACTGCATCCCCAGTGGTGTCAGTGCACTCTCTGGACTCACTGCACTGCATCCCCAGTGGTGCCATTGCACTCTCTGGACTCACTGCACTGCATCCCCAGTGGTGCCAGTGCACTCTCTGGATTCACGGCACTGCATCCCCAGTGGTGCCAGTGCACTCTCTGGACTCACTGCAGTGCATCCCCAGTGGTGCCAGTGCACTCTCTGGACTCACTGCACTGCATCCCCAGTGGTGCCAGTGCACACTCTGGACTCACGGCACTGCATCCCCAGTGGTGCCAGTGCACTCTCTGGACTCACGGGACTGCATCCCCAGTGGTGCCAGTACACTCTCTGGACTCACTGCACTGCATCCCCAGTGGTGCCAGGGTACTCTCTGGACTCACTGCACTGCATCCCCAGTGGTGCCAAGGCACTCTCTGGACTCACTGCACTGCATTGCCATTGGTGCCAGTGCACTCTCTGGACTCACTGCAGTGCATCCCCAGTGGTGCCAGTGCACTCTCTGGACTCACGGCACTGCATCCCCAGTGGTGCCAGTGAACTCTCTGGACTCACTGCACTGCATCCCCAGTGGTGCCAGTGCACTCTCTGGACTCACTGCAGTGCATCACTACTGGTGCCACTGCACTCTCTGGACTCACTGCACTGCATCCCCAGTGGTGCCGGGGCACTCTCTGGACTCACTGCACTGCATCCCCAGTGGAGCCAGTGCCCTCTGTGGACTCACTGCACTGCATCCCCAGTGGTGCCACTGCACTCTCTGGACTCACTGCACTGTATTCCCAGTGGTGCCGGGGCACTCTCTGGACTCACTGCACTGCATCCCCAGTGGAGCCAGTGCCCTCTGTGGACTCACTGCACTGCATCCCCAGTGGGGCCAGTGCACTCTCTGGACTCACTGCACTGCATCCCAAGTGGTGACAGTGCACTCTCTGGACTTGCCGGGGTGCATCCCCAGTGGTGCCAGTGCACTCTCTGGACTCACCGGGGTGCATCCCCAGTGGTGCCAGTGCACTGTCTGGACTCACTGCACTGCATCCCCAGTGGTGCCAGTGCACTCTCTGGACTCACTGCACTGCTTCCCCAGTGGTGCCACTGCACTCTCTGGACTCACTGCACTGCAATCCCAGTGGTGCCAGTGCACTCTCTGGACTCACGGAACTGCATCTCCAATGGTGCCAGTGCACTCTCTGGACTCACTGCAGTGCATCCCCAGTGGTGCCAGTGCACTCTCTGGACTCACTGCACTGCACCCCCAGTGGTGCCAGTGCACTCTCTGGACTCACAGCACTGCATCCCCAGTGGTGCCAGTGCACTCTCTGGACTCACGGCACTGCATCCCCAGTGGTGCCAGTGCACACTCTGGACTCACGGCAGTGCATCCCCATTGGTGCCAGTGTACTCTCTGGACTCACGGCACTGCATCCCCAGTGGTGCCAGTACACTCTCTGGACTCACTGCACTGCATCCCCAGTGGTGCCAGGGTACTCTCTGGACTCACTGCACTGCATCCCCAGTGGTGCCAGTGCACTCTCTGGACTCACTGCACTGCATCCCCAGTGGTGCCAGTGCACTCTCTGGACTCACTGCAGTGCATCCCCAGTGGTGCCACTGCACTCTCTGGACTCACTGCACTGCATTCCCCAGTGGTGCCGGGGCACTCTCTGGATTCACTGCACTGCATCCCCAGTGGAGCCAGTGCCCTCTGTGGACTCACTGCACTGCATCCCCAGTGGTGCCAGTGCACTCTCTGGACTCACGGCACTGCATCCCCAGTGGTGCCAGTGCACTCTCTGGACTCACTGCACTGCATCCCACGTGGTGCCAGTGCACTCTCTGGACTCACTGCACTGCATCCCCAGTGGTGCCAGTGCACTCTCTGGACTCACTGCACTGCATCCCCAGTGGTGCCAGTGCACTCTCTGGACTCACTGCACTGCATCCCCAGTGGTGCCAGTGGCCTCTCTGGACTCACTGCACTGCATCCCCAGTGGTGCCAGTGCACTCTCTGGACTCACTGCACTGCATCCCCAGTGGTGACACTGCACTCTCTGGACTTGCCGGCGTGCATGCCCAGTGGTGCCAGTGCACTCTCTGGACTCACCAGGGTGCATCCCCGGTGGTGCCAGTGCACTATCTGGACTCACTGCACTGCATCCCCTGTGGTGCCAGTGACCTCTCTGGACTCACTGCACTGCATCCCCAGTGGTGACAGTGCACTCTCTGGACTCACCGCACTGCATCCCCAGTGGTGCCAGTGCACTCTCTGGACTCACCGCACTGCATCCCCAGTGGTGCCAGTGCACTCTCTGGACTCACTGCACTGCATCCCCAGTGGTGCCAGTGCACTCTCTGCACTTACTGCAGTGCATCCCCAGTGGTGCCAGTGCACTCTGGACTCACTGCACTGCATCCCGACTGGTGCCAGTGCACTCTGTGGACTCACTGCAGTGCATCCCCAGTGGTGCCAGTGCACTCTCTGGAAGCACGGCAGTGCATCCCCAGTGGTGCCAGTGCACTCTCTGGACTCACTGCACTGCATCCCCAGTGGTGCCAGTGCACTCTCTGGACTCAGCAGGGTGCATCCCCAGTGGTGCCAGTGCACTCTCTGGACTCACTGCAGCGCATCCCCAATCGTACCAGTGCAATCTCTCGTCTCACTGCACTGCATCCCCAGTGGTGCCAGTGCACTCCCTGGACTCACTGCACTGCATCCCCAGTGGTGACAGTGCACTCTCTGGACTCACGGCACTGCATCCCCGGTGGTGCCAGTGCACTCTCTGGACTCACTGCAGTGCATCCCCAGCGGTGCCAGTGCACACTCTGGACTCACGGCACTGCATCCCCAGTGGTGCTAGTGCACTCTCCGGACCAACGGCACTGCATCCCCAGTGGTGCCAGTGCACTCTCTGGACTCACTGCACTGCATCCCCAGTGGTGCCACGGTACTCTCTGGACTCACTGCACTGCATCCCCAGTGGTGCGAAGGCACTCTCTAGACTCACGGCACTGCATTGCCATTGGTGCCAGTGCACTCTCTGGACGCATTGCAGTGCATCCCCAGTGGTGCCAGTGCACTCTCTGGACTCACGGCACTGCATCCCCAGTGGTGCCAGTGCACTCTCTGGACTCACTGCACTGCATCCCCAGTGGTGCCAGTGCACTCTCTGGACTCACTGCACTGCATCACTAGTGGTGCCAGTGCACTCTCTGGACTCATTGCAGTGCATCCCCAGTGGTGCCAGTGCACTCTCTGGACTCACGGCACTGCATCCCCAATCGTACCAGTGCACTCTCTGGACTCACTGCACTGCATCCCCAGTGGTTCCAGTGCACTCTCTGGACTCACTGCACTGCATCCCCAGCGGTGTCAGTGCACTCTCTGGACTCACTGCACTGCATCCCCAGTGGTGCCATTGCACTCTCTGGACTCACTGCACTGCATCCCCAGTGGTGCCAGTGCACTCTCTGGACTCACGGCACTGCATCCCCAGTGGTGCCAGTGCACTCTCTGGACTCACTGCAGTGCATCCCCAGTGGTGCCAGTGCACTCTCTGGACTCACTGCACTGCATCCCCAGTGGTGCCAGTGCACACTCTGGACTCACGGCACTGCATCCCCAGTGGTGCCAGTGCACTCTCTGGACTCACGGGACTGCATCCCCAGTGGTGCCAGTACACTCTCTGAACTCACTGCACTGCATCCCCAGTGGTGCCAGGGTACTCTCTGGACTCACTGCACTGCATCCCCAGTGGTGCCAAGGCACTCTCTGGACTCACTGCACTGCATTGCCATTGGTGCCAGTGCACTCTCTGGACTCATTGCAGTGCATCCCCAGTGGTGCAAGTGCACTCTCTGGACTCACTGCACTGCATCCCCAGTGGTGCCAGTGAACTCTCTGGACTCACTGCACTGCATCCCCAGTGGTGCCAGTGCACTCTCTGGACTCACTGCAGTGCATCACTAGTGGTGCCACTGCACTCTCTGGACTCACTGCACTGCATCCCCAGTGGAGCCAGTGCCCTCTGTGGACTCACTGCACTGCATCCCCAGTGGTGCCACTGCACTCTCTGGACTCACTGCACTGCATCCCCAGTGGTGCCGGGGCACTCTCTGGACTCACTGCACTGCATCCCCAGTGGAGCCAGTGCCCTCTGTGGACTCACTGCACTGCATCCCCAGTGGGGCCAGTGCACTCTCTGGACTCACTGCACTGCATCCCAAGTGGTGACAGTGCACTCTCTGGACTTGCCGGGGTGCATCCCCAGTGGTGTCAGTGCACTCCCTGGACTCACCGGGGTGCATCCCCAGTGGTGCCAGTGCACTGTCTGGACTCACTGCAGTGCATCCCCAGTGGTGCCAGTGCACTCTCTGGACTCACTGCACTGCTTCCCCAGTGGTGCCAGTGCACTCTCTGGACTCACTGCACTGCAATCCCAGTGGTGCCAGTGCACTCTCTGGACTCACGGCACTGCATCTCCAGTGGTGCCAGTGCACTCTCTGGACTCACTGCAGTGCATCCCCAGTGGTGCCAGTGCACTCTCTGGACTCACTGCACTGCACCCCCAGTGGTGCCAGTGCAATCTCTGGACTCACAGCACTGCATCCCCAGTGGTGCCAGTGCAATCTCTGGACTCACTGCACTGCATTCCTAGTGGTGCCTGTGCACTCTCTGGACTCATGGCAGTGCATCCCCAGTGGTGCCAGTGTACTCTCTGGACTCACGGCACTGCATCCCCAGTGGTGCCAGTACACTCTCTGGACTCACTGCACTGCATCCCCAGTGGTGCCAGGGTACTCTCTGGACTCACTGCACTGCATCCCCAGTGGTGCCAAGGCACTCTCTGGACTCACTGCACTGCATCCCCAGTGGTGCCAGTGCACTCTCTGGACTCACTGCAGTGCATCACTAGTGGTGCCACTGCACTCTCTGGACTCACTGCACTGCATCCCCAGTGGTGCCGGGGCACTCTCTGGATTCACTGCACTGCATCCCCAGTGGAGCCAGTGCCCTCTGTGGACTCACTGCACTGCATCCCCAGTGGTGCCAGGGCACTCTCTGGACTCACAGCACTGCATCCCCAGTGGTGCCAGTGCACTCTCTGGACTCACTGCACTGCATCCCCAGTGGTGCCACTGCACACTCTGGACTCACGGCACTGCATCCCCAGTGGTGCTAGTGCACTCTCTGGACCAACGGCCCTGCATCACCAGTGGTGCCAGTGCACTCTCTGGACTCACTGCACTGCATCCCCGGTGCTGCCAGGGTACTCTCTGGACTCACTGCACTGCATCCCCAGTGGTGCCAAGGCACTCTCTGGACTCAATGCACTGCATTGCCATTGGTGCCAATGCACTCTCTGGACTCATTGCGGTGCATCCCCAGTGGTGCCAGTGCACTCTCTGGACTCACGGCACTGCATCCCCAGTGGTGCCAGTGCACTCTCTGGACTCACTGCACTGCATCCCCAGTGGTGCCAGTGCACTCTCTGGACTCACTGCACTGCATCCCCAGTGGTGCCAGTGCACTCTGTGGACTCACTGCACTGCATCCCCAGTGGTGCCAGGGCACTCTCTGGACTCACTGCACTGCATCCCCAGTGGTGCCAGGGCACTCTCTGGATTCACTGCACTGCATCCCCAGTGGTGCCAGTGACCTCTCTGGACTCAGTGCACTGCATCCCCAGTGGTGCCAGTGCACTCTCTGGACTCACTGCACTGCATCCCCAGTGGTTCCAGTGCACTCTCTGGACTCACCGGGGTGCATCCCCAGTGGTGCCAGTGCACTCTCTGGACTCACCGGGGTGCATCCCCGTTGGTGCCAGTGCAATATCTGGACTCACTGCACTGCATCCCCAGTGGTGCCAGTGACCTCTCTGGACTCACTGCACTGCATCCCCAGTGGTGCCAGTGCACTCTCTGGACTCACCGCACTGCATCCCCTGTGGTGCCAGTGCACTCTCTGGACTCACCGCACTGCATCCCCAGTGGTGCCAGTGCACTCTCTGGACTCACTGCACTGCATCCCCAGTGGTGCCAGTGCACTCTCTGGACTCAGTGCACTGAACCCCCAGTGGTGCCAGTGCAATCTCTGGACTCAGTGCACTGCATCCCCAGTGGTGCCAGTGCACACTCTGGACTCACGGCACTGCATCCCCAGTGGTGCCAGTGCACTCTCTGGACTCACCGCACTGCATCCCCAAACGTACCAATGCACTCTCTGGACTCACAGCACTGCATCCCCAGTGGTGCCAGTGCACTCTCTGGACTCACTGCACTGCATTCCCAGTGGTGCCACTGCACACTCTGGACTCACGGCACTGCATCCCCAGTGGTGCTAGTGCACTCTCTGGACCAACGGCACTGCATCACCAGTGGTGCCAGTGCACTCTCTGGACTCACTGCACTGCATCCCCAGTGGTGCCAGGGCACTCTCTGGACTCACTGCACTGCATCCCCAGTGGTGCCAGGGCATTCTCTGGACTCACTGCACTGCATCCCCAGTGGTGCCAGGGCACTCTCTGGACTCACTGCACTGCATCCCCAGTGGTGCCAGTGCACTCTCTGGACTCACTGCGCTGCATCCCCAGTGGTGCCAGTGCACTCTCTGGACTCACTGCACTGCATCCCCAGTGGTGACACTGCACTCTCTGGACTTGCCGGGGTGCATCCCCAGTGGTGCCAGTGCACTCTCTGGACTCACCGGGGTGCATCCGCGGTGTTGCCAGTGCACTCTCTGGACTCACTGCACTGCATCCCCAGTGGTGCCAGTGCGCTCTCTGGACTCACGGCAGTGCATCCCCAGTGGTGCCAGTGCACTCTCTGGACTCACCGCACTGCATCCCCAGTGGTGCCAGTGCACTCTCTGGATTCGCTGCACTGCATCCCCAGTGGTGCCAGTGCACTCTCTGGAATCACTGCACTGCACCCCCAGTGGTGCCAGGGCAATCTCTGGACTCAGTGCACTGCATTCCCAGTGGTGCCAGTGCACTCTCTGGACTCACTGCACTGCATTCCCAGTGGTGCCAGTGCACACTCTGGACTCACGGCACTGCATCCCCAGTGGTGCCAGTGCACTCTCTGGACTCACCGCACTGCATCCCCAATCGTACCAATGCACTCTCTGGACTCACTGCACTGCATCCCCAGGGGTGCCAGTGACCTCTCTGGACTCAGTGCACTGCATTCCCAGTGGTGCCAGTGCACTCTCTGGACTCACAGCACTGCATCCCCAGTGGTGCCTGTGACCTCTCTGGACTCACTGCACTGCACCCCCAGTGGTGCCAGTGCACTCTCTGGACTCACTGCAGTGCATCACTAGTGGTGCCACTGCACTCTCTGGACTCACTGCACTGCATCCCCAGTGGTGCCGGGGCACTCTCTGGATTCACTGCACTGCATCCCCAGTGGAGCCAGTGCCCTCTGTGGACTCACTGCACTGCATCCCCAGTGGTGCCAGGGCACTCTCTGGACTCACAGCACTGCATCCCCAGTGGTGCCAGTGCACTCTCTGGACTCACTGCACTGCATCCCCAGTGGTGCCACTGCACACTCTGGACTCACGGCACTGCATCCCCAGTGGTGCTAGTGCACTCTCTGGACCAACGGCACTGCATCACCAGTGGTGCCAGTGCACTCTCTGGACTCACTGCACTGCATCCCCGGTGCTGCCAGGGTACTCTCTGGACTCACTGCACTGCATCCCCAGTGGTGCCAAGGCAGTCTCTGGACTCAATGCACTGCATTGCCATTGGTGCCAGTGCACTCTCTGGACTCATTGCGGTGCATCCCCAGTGGTGCCAGTGCACTCTCTGGACTCACGGCACTGCATCCCCAGTGGTGCCAGTGCACTCTCTGGACTCACTGCACTGCATCCCCAGTGGTGCCAGTGCACTCTCTGGACTCACTGCACTGCATCCCCAGTGGTGCCAGTGCACTCTGTGGACTCACTGCACTGCATCCCCAGTGGTGCCAGGGCACTCTCTGGACTCACTGCACTGCATCCCCAGTGGTGCCAGGGCACTCTCTGGATTCACTGCACTGCATCCCCAGTGGTGCCAGTGACCTCTCTGGACTCACTGCACTGCATCCCCAGTGGTGCCAGTGCACTCTCTGGACTCACTGCACTGCATCCCCAGTGGTTCCAGTGCACTCTCTGGACTCACCGGGGTGCATCCCCAGTGGTGCCAGTGCACTCTCTGGACTCACCGGGGTGCATCCCCGTTGGTGCCAGTGCAATATCTGGACTCACTGCACTGCATCCCCAGTGGTGCCAGTGACCTCTCTGGACTCACTGCACTGCATCCCCAGTGGTGCCAGTGCACTCTCTGGACTCACCGCACTGCATCCCCTGTGGTGCCAGTGCACTCTCTGGACTCACCGCACTGCATCACCAGTGGTGCCAGTGCACTCTCTGGACTCACTGCACTGCATCCCCAGTGGTGCCAGTGCACTCTCTGGACTCAGTGCACTGCACCCCCAGTGGTGCCAGTGCAATCTCTGGACTCAGTGCACTGCATCCCCAGTGGTGCCAGTGCACACTCTGGACTCACGGCACTGCATCCCCAGTGGTGCCAGTGCACTCTCTGGACTCACCGCACTGCATCCCCAAACGTACCAATGCACTCTCTGGACTCACAGCACTGCATCCCCAGTGGTGCCAGTGCACTCTCTGGACTCACTGCACTGCATTCCCAGTGGTGCCACTGCACACTCTGGACTCACGGCACTGCATCCCCAGTGGTGCTAGTGCACTCTCTGGACCAACGGCACTGCATCACCAGTGGTGCCAGTGCACTCTCTGGACTCACTGCACTGCATCCCCAGTGGTGCCAGGGCACTCTCTGGACTCACTGCACTGCATACCCAGTGGTGCCAGGGCATTCTCTGGACTCACTGCACTGCATCCCCAGTGGTGCCAGGGCACTCTCTGGACTCACTGCACTGCATCCCCAGTGGTGCCAGTGCACTCTCTGGACTCACTGCGCTGCATCCCCAGTGGTGCCAGTGCACTCTCTGGACTCACTGCACTGCATCCCCAGTGGTGACACTGCACTCTCTGGACTTGCCGGGGTGCATCCCCAGTGGTGCCAGTGCACTCTCTGGACTCACCGGGGTGCATCCGCGGTGTTGCCAGTGCACTCTCTGGACTCACTGCACTGCATCCCCAGTGGTGCCAGTGCGCTCTCTGGACTCACGGCAGTGCATCCCCAGTGGTGCCAGTGCACTCTCTGGACTCACCGCACTGCATCCCCAGTGGTGCCAGTGCACTCTCTGGATTCGCTGCACTGCATCCCCAGTGGTGCCAGTGCACTCTCTGGAATCACTGCACTGCACCCCCAGTGGTGCCAGGGCAATCTCTGGACTCAGTGCACTGCATTCCCAGTGGTGCCAGTGCACTCTCTGGACTCACTGCACTGCATTCCCAGTGGTGCCAGTGCACACTCTGGACTCACGGCACTGCATCCCCAGTGGTGCCAGTGCACTCTCTGGACTCACCGCACTGCATCCCCAATCGTACCAATGCACTCTCTGGACTCACTGCACTGCATCCCCAGGGGTGCCAGTGACCTCTCTGGACTCAGTGCACTGCATTCCCAGTGGTGCCAGTGCACTCTCTGGACTCACAGCACTGCATCCCCAGTGGTGCCTGTGACCTCTCTGGACTCACTGCACTGCACCCCCAGTGGTGCCAGTGCACTCTCTGGACTCACCGCACTGCATCCCCAGTGGTGCCAGTGCACTCTCTGGACTCACTGCACTGCATCCCCAGTGGTGCCAGTGCACTCTCTGGACTCACTGCACTGCATCCCCAAAGGTGCCAAGGCACTCTCTGGACTCACTGCACTGCATCCCCAGTGGTGCCAGTGCACTCTCTGAGCTCACTGCACTGCATCCCCAGTGGTGCCAGTGCACTCTCTGGACTCACTGAAGTGCATCCCCAGTGGTGCCAGTGCATTCTCTGGACTCACTGCACTGCATCCCCAGTGGTGCCACTGCCATCTCTGGTCTCGCCGGGGTGCATCCCCAGTGGTGCCAGTGCACTCTCTGAACTCATTGCACTGCATCCCCAGTGGTGCCAGGGTACTCTCTGGACTCACTGCAGTGCATCCCCAGTGGTGCCAGTGCACTCTCTGGACTCAGTGCAGTGCATCCCCAGTGGTACAAGTGCACTCTCTGGACTCACTGCAGTTCATCCCCAGTGGTGCCAGTGCACTCTCTGGACTCACTGCACTGCATCCCCAGTGGTGCCAGTGCACTCTCTGGACTCACTGCACTGCATCTCCACTATTGCCAGTGCACTCTCTAAAGTCACTGCACTGCATCCCCAGTGGTGCAAGTGCACTCTCTGGACTCACTGCAGCACATCCCCAGTGGTGCCAAGGCACTCTCTGAACTCACTGCAGTGCATCCCCAGTGGTGCCAGTGCATTCTCTGGACTCACTGCAGTGCATCCCCAGTGGTGCCAGTGCACTCTCTGGACTCACAGCACTGCATCCCCAGTGGTGCCAGTGCACTCTCTGGACTCACTGCAGTGCATCCCCAGTGGTGCCGGGGCACTCTCTGGACTCACTGCACTGCATCCCCAGTGGTGCCAGTGCACTCTCTGGACTCACTGCAGTGCATCCCCAGTGGTGCCAGTGACCTCTCTGGACTCACCGCAGTGCATCACCAGTGGTGCCAGTGCACTCTCTGGACTCACTGCAGTGTATCCCCAATCGTACCAGTGCACTCTCTGGACTCACTGCACTGCATCCCCAGTGGTGCCAGTGCACTCTCTTGACTAACCGGGGTGCATCCCCAGTGGTGCCAGTGCACTCTCTGGACTCACTGCAGTGCATCCCCTGTGGTGCCAGTGCACTCTCTGGACTTGCCGGGGTGCATCCCCAGTGGTGCCAGTGCACTCTCTGGAGTCACCGGGGTGCATCCCCTGTGGAGCCAGTGCACTCTCTGGACTCACTGCACTGCATCCCCAGTGGTGCCAGTGCACTCTGTGGACTCACTGCAGTGCATTTCCAGTTGGTGCCAGTGCACTCTCTGGAGTCACCGCAGTGCATCCCCAGTGGTGCCAGTGCACTCTCTGGACTCACTGCAGTGCATCCCCAATCGTACCAGTGCACTCTCTGGACTCACTGCACTGCATCACCAGTGGTGCCAGTGCACTCTCTTGAGTCACTGCAGTGCATCCCCAATGGTGCCAGTGCACTCTCTGGACTCACTGCATTGCATCCCCAGTGGTGCCAGTGCACTCTCTGGACTCACTGCACTGCATCCCCAATCGTACCAGTGCACTCTCTGGACTCACTGCAGTGCATCCCCAGTGGTGCCACTGCAATCTCTGGTCTCACTGCACTGCATCCCCAGTGGTGCCAGTGCACTCTCTGAACTCATTGCACTGCATCCCCAGTGGTGCCAGTGCACTCTCTGGACTCACTGCACTGCATCCCCAGTGGTGCCAGTGCCCTCTGTGGACTCACTGCACTGCATCCCCAGTGGTGCCAGTGCACTCTCTGGACTCACTGCACTGCATCCCCAGTGGTGACAGTGCACTCTCTGGACTTGCCGGGGTGCATCCCCAGTGGTGACAGTGCACTCTCTGGACTCACCGGGGTGAATCCCCAGTGGTGCCAGTGCACTCTCTGGACTCACGGCACTGCATCCCCAGTGGTGCCAGTGCACACTCTGGACTCACTGCAGTGCATCCCGAGTGGTGCCAGTGCACTCTCTGGACTCACAGCACTGCATCCCCAGTGGTGCCAGTGCACTCTCTGGACTCACTGCAGTGCATCCCCAGTGGTGCCGGGGCACTCTCTGGACTCACTGCACGGCATCCCCAGTGGTGCCAGTGCACTCTCTTGACTCACTGCAGTGCATCCCCAGTGGTGCCAGTGCACTCTCTGGACTCACTGCACTGCATCCCCAATCGTACCAGTGCACTCTCTGGACTCACTGCAGTGCATCCCCAGTGGTGCCACTGCAATCTCTGGTCTCACTGCACTGCATCCCCAGTGGTGCCAGTGCACTCTCTGAACTCATTGCACTGCATCCCCAGTGGTGCCAGTGCACTCTCTGGACTCACTGCACTGCATCCCCAGTGGTGCCAGTGCCCTCTGTGGACTCACTGCACTGCATCCCCAGTGGTGCCAGTGCACTCTCTGGACTCACTGCACTGCATCCCCAGTGGTGACAGTGCACTCTCTGGACTTGCCGGGGTGCATCCCCAGTGGTGACAGTGCACTCTCTGGACTCACCGGGGTGAATCCCCAGTGGTGCCAGTGCACTCTCTGGACTCACTGCACTGCATCCCCAGTGGTGCCAGTGCACACTCTGGACTCACTGCAGTGCATCCCCAGTGGTGCCAGTGCACTCTCTGGACTCACAGCACTGCATCCCCAGTGGTGCCAGTGCACTCTCTGGACTCACTGCAGTGTATCCCCAATCGTACCAGTGCACTCTCTGGACTCACTGCACTGCATCCCCAGTGGTGCCAGTGCACTCTCTTGACTAACCGGGGTGCATCCCCAGTGGTGCCAGTGCACTCTCTGGACTCACTGCAGTGCATCCCCTGTGGTGCCAGTGCACTCTCTGGACTTGCCGGGGTGCATCCCCAGTGGTGCCAGTGCACTCTCTGGAGTCACCGGGGTGCATCCCCTGTGGAGCC
This sequence comes from Anser brachyrhynchus, assembly GCF_964034855.1. Taxonomy (NCBI): domain Eukaryota; kingdom Metazoa; phylum Chordata; class Aves; order Anseriformes; family Anatidae; genus Anser; species Anser brachyrhynchus. The sequence continues at coordinate 3,730,155 of NC_137700.1, forward strand.
AGTGCACTCTCTGGACTCACTGCACTGCATCCCCAGTGGTGCCAGTGCACTCTCTGGACTCACTGCAGTGCATTTCCAGTTGGTGCCAGTGCACTCTCTGGAGTCACCGCAGTGCATCCCCAGTGGTGCCAGTGCACTCTCTGGACTTACTGCAGTGCATCCCCAATCGTACCAGTGCACTCTCTGGACTCACTGCACTGCATCCCCAGTGGTGCCAGTGCACTCTCTTGAGTCACTGCAGTGCATCCCCAATGGTGCCAGTGCACTCTCTGGACTCACTGCATTGCATCCCCAGTGGTGCCAGTGCACTCTCTGGACTCACTGCACTGCATCCCCAATCGTACCAGTGCACTCTCTGGACTCACTGCAGTGCATCCCCAGTGGTGCCACTGCAATCTCTGGTCTCACTGCACTGCATCCCCAGTGGTGCCAGTGCACTTTCTGAACTCATTGCACTGCATCCCCAGTGGTGCCAGTGCACTCTCTGGACTCACTGCACTGCATCCCCAGTGGTGCCAGTGCCCTCTGTGGACTCACTGCACTGCATCCCCAGTGGTGCCAGTGCACTCTCTGGACTCACTGCACTGCATCCCCAGTGGTGACAGTGCACTCTCTGGACTTGCCGGGGTGCATCCCCAGTGGTGACAGTGCACTCACTGGACTCACCGGGGTGCATCCCCAGTGGTGCCAGTGCACTCTCTGGACTCACGGCACTGCATCCCCACTGGTGCCAGTGCACACTCTGGACTCACTGCACTGCATCCCCAGTGGTGCCAGTGCACTCTCTGGACTCACTGCACTGCATCCCCAGTGGTGCCCGTGCACTCTCTGGACTCACTGCAGTGCATCCCCAGTGGTGCCAGTGCACTCTCTGGACTCACTGCACTGCATCCCCTGTGGTGCCAGTGCACTCTCTGAGCTCACTGCACTGCATCCCCAGTGGTACCAGAGCACTCTCTGGACTCACTGCACTGCATCCCCAGTGGTGCAAGTGCACTCTCTGGACTCACTGCACTGCATCCCCAATGGTGCCAGTGAACTCTTTGGACTCACTGCACTGCATCCCCAGTGGTGCCAGTGCACTCTCTGGACTCACTGCACTGCATCCCCAGTGCTGCCAATGCACTCTCTGGACTCACTGCAGTGCATCCCCAGTGGTACCAGTGCCCTCTGTGGACTCACTGCACTACATCCCCAGTGGGGCCAGTGCACTCTCTGCACTCACTGCACTGCATCCCCAGTGGTGCCAGTGAACTCTCTGGACTCACTGCACTGCATCCCCAGCGGTGCCAGTGCACTCTCTTGAGTCACTGCACTGCATTCCCAGTGGTGCCAGTGCACTCTCTGGACTCACTGCACTGCATCCCCAGTGGTGCCAGTGCACTCTCTGGACTCACTGCACTGCATCCCCAATCGTACCAGTGCAATCTCTGGTCTCACTGCAGTGCATCCCCAGTGGTGCCAATGCACTCTATGGACTCACGGCACTGCATCCCCAGTGGTGCCAGTGCACTCTCTGGACTCACTGCAGTGCATCCCCACTGGTGCCAGTGCACTCTCTGGACTCAATGCACTGCACCCCCAGTGGTGCAAGTGCACTCTCTGGACTCACTGCACTGCATCCCCAGTGGTGCCAAGGCACTCTCTGGACTTGCCGGGGTGCATCCCCAGAGGTGCCAGTGCACACTCTGGACTCACTGCACTGCATCCCCAGTGGTGCCAGTGCACTCTCTGGACTCACTGCACTGCATCCCCAGTGGTGCCAGTGCACTCTCTGGACTCACTGCACTGCATCCCCAGTGGTGCCACTGCAATCTCTGGTCTCACTGCACTGCATCCCCAGTGGTGCCAGTGCACTCTCTGAACTCATTGCACTGCATCCCCAGTGGTGCCAGTGCACTCTCTGGACTCACTGCACTGCATCCCCAGTGGTGCCAGTGCCCTCTGTGGACTCACTGCACTGCATCCCCAGTGGTGCCAGTGCACTCTCTGGACTCACTGCACTGCATCCCCAGTGGTGACAGTGCACTCTCTGGACTTGCCGGGGTGCATCCCCAGTGGTGACAGTGCACTCTCTGGACTCACCGGGGTGAATCCCCAGTGGTGCCAGTGCACTCTCTGGACTCACGGCACTGCATCCCCAGTGGTGCCAGTGCACACTCTGGACTCACTGCAGTGCATCCCGAGTGGTGCCAGTGCACTCTCTGGACTCACAGCACTGCATCCCCAGTGGTGCCAGTGCACTCTCTGGACTCACTGCAGTGCATCCCCAGTGGTGCCGGGGCACTCTCTGGACTCACTGCACGGCATCCCCAGTGGTGCCAGTGCACTCTCTTGACTCACTGCAGTGCATCCCCAGTGGTGCCAGTGCACTCTCTGGACTCACTGCACTGCATCCCCAATCGTACCAGTGCACTCTCTGGACTCACTGCAGTGCATCCCCAGTGGTGCCACTGCAATCTCTGGTCTCACTGCACTGCATCCCCAGTGGTGCCAGTGCACTCTCTGAACTCATTGCACTGCATCCCCAGTGGTGCCAGTGCACTCTCTGGACTCACTGCACTGCATCCCCAGTGGTGCCAGTGCCCTCTGTGGACTCACTGCACTGCATCCCCAGTGGTGCCAGTGCACTCTCTGGACTCACTGCACTGCATCCCCAGTGGTGACAGTGCACTCTCTGGACTTGCCGGGGTGCATCCCCAGTGGTGACAGTGCACTCTCTGGACTCACCGGGGTGAATCCCCAGTGGTGCCAGTGCACTCTCTGGACTCACTGCACTGCATCCCCAGTGGTGCCAGTGCACACTCTGGACTCACTGCAGTGCATCCCCAGTGGTGCCAGTGCACTCTCTGGACTCACAGCACTGCATCCCCAGTGGTGCCAGTGCACTCTCTGGACTCACTGCAGTGTATCCCCAATCGTACCAGTGCACTCTCTGGACTCACTGCACTGCATCCCCAGTGGTGCCAGTGCACTCTCTTGACTAACCGGGGTGCATCCCCAGTGGTGCCAGTGCACTCTCTGGACTCACTGCAGTGCATCCCCTGTGGTGCCAGTGCACTCTCTGGACTTGCCGGGGTGCATCCCCAGTGGTGCCAGTGCACTCTCTGGAGTCACCGGGGTGCATCCCCTGTGGAGCCAGTGCACTCTCTGGACTCACTGCACTGCATCCCCAGTGGTGCCAGTGCACTCTCTGGACTCACTGCAGTGCATTTCCAGTTGGTGCCAGTGCACTCTCTGGAGTCACCGCAGTGCATCCCCAGTGGTGCCAGTGCACTCTCTGGACTTACTGCAGTGCATCCCCAATCGTACCAGTGCACTCTCTGGACTCACTGCACTGCATCCCCAGTGGTGCCAGTGCACTCTCTTGAGTCACTGCAGTGCATCCCCAATGGTGCCAGTGCACTCTCTGGACTCACTGCATTGCATCCCCAGTGGTGCCAGTGCACTCTCTGGACTCACTGCACTGCATCCCCAATCGTACCAGTGCACTCTCTGGACTCACTGCAGTGCATCCCCAGTGGTGCCACTGCAATCTCTGGTCTCACTGCACTGCATCCCCAGTGGTGCCAGTGCACTTTCTGAACTCATTGCACTGCATCCCCAGTGGTGCCAGTGCACTCTCTGGACTCACTGCACTGCATCCCCAGTGGTGCCAGTGCCCTCTGTGGACTCACTGCACTGCATCCCCAGTGGTGCCAGTGCACTCTCTGGACTCACTGCACTGCATCCCCAGTGGTGACAGTGCACTCTCTGGACTTGCCGGGGTGCATCCCCAGTGGTGACAGTGCACTCACTGGACTCACCGGGGTGCATCCCCAGTGGTGCCAGTGCACTCTCTGGACTCACGGCACTGCATCCCCAGTGGTGCCAGTGCACACTCTGGACTCACTGCACTGCATCCCCAGTGGTGCCAGTGCACTCTCTGGACTCACTGCACTGCATCCCCAGTGGTGCCCGTGCACTCTCTGGACTCACTGCAGTGCATCCCCAGTGGTGCCAGTGCACTCTCTGGACTCACTGCACTGCATCCCCTGTGGTGCCAGTGCACTCTCTGAGCTCACTGCACTGCATCCCCAGTGGTACCAGAGCACTCTCTGGACTCACTGCACTGCATCCCCAGTGGTGCAAGTGCACTCTCTGGACTCACTGCACTGCATCCCCAATGGTGCCAGTGAACTCTTTGGACTCACTGCACTGCATCCCCAGTGGTGCCAGTGCACTCTCTGGACTCACTGCACTGCATCCCCAGTGCTGCCAATGCACTCTCTGGACTCACTGCAGTGCATCCCCAGTGGTACCAGTGCCCTCTGTGGACTCACTGCACTACATCCCCAGTGGGGCCAGTGCACTCTCTGCACTCACTGCACTGCATCCCCAGTGGTGCCAGTGAACTCTCTGGACTCACTGCACTGCATCCCCAGCGGTGCCAGTGCACTCTCTTGAGTCACTGCACTGCATTCCCAGTGGTGCCAGTGCACTCTCTGGACTCACTGCACTGCATCCCCAGTGGTGCCAGTGCACTCTCTGGACTCACTGCACTGCATCCCCAATCGTACCAGTGCAATCTCTGGTCTCACTGCAGTGCATCCCCAGTGGTGCCAATGCACTCTATGGACTCACGGCACTGCATCCCCAGTGGTGCCAGTGCACTCTCTGGACTCACTGCAGTGCATCCCCACTGGTGCCAGTGCACTCTCTGGACTCAATGCACTGCACCCCCAGTGGTGCAAGTGCACTCTCTGGACTCACTGCACTGCATCCCCAGTGGTGCCAAGGCACTCTCTGGACTTGCCGGGGTGCATCCCCAGAGGTGCCAGTGCACACTCTGGACTCACTGCACTGCATCCCCAGTGGTGCCAGTGCACTCTCTGGACTCACTGCACTGCATCCCCAGTGGTGCCAGTGACCTCTCTGGACTCACTGCACTGCATCCCCAGTGGTGCCAGTGCACTCTCTGGACTCACCGCACTGCATCCCCAGTGTGCCAGTGCACTCTCTGGACTCACTGCACTGCATCCCCAGTGGTGCCAGTGCACTCTCTGGACTCACTGCACTGCATCCCCAGTGGTGCCAGTGCACTCTCTGAGCTCACTGCACGGCATCCCCAGTGGTGCCAGTGCACTCTCTGGACTCATTGCACTGCATCGCCAGTGGTGTCAGTGCACTCTCTTGCGTCACTGCAGTGCATCCCCAGTGGTGCCAGTGCACTCTCTGGACTCACTGCATTGCATCCCCAGTGGTGCCAGTGCACTCTCTGGACTCACTGCACTGCATCCCCAGTGGTGCCACTGCAATCTCTGGTCTCAGTGCAGTGCATCCCCACTGGTGCCAGTGCACTCTCTGGACTCACTGCACTGCATCCCCAGTGGTGCCAGTGCACTCTCTGGACTCACTGCAGTGCATCCCCACTGGTGCCAGTGCACTCTCTGGACTCACTGCACTGCATCCCCTGTGGTGCCAGTGCACTCTCTGGACTTGCCGGGGTGCATCGCCAGTGGTGCCAGTGCACTCTCTGGACTCACCGGGGTGCATCCCCAGTGGTGCCAGTGCACTCTCTGGACTCACTGCAGTGCAACCCCAGTGGTGCCAGTGCACTCTCTGGACTCACTGCAGTGCATCCCCAGTGGTGCCAGTGCACTCTCTGGAGTCACCGCAGTGCATCACCTGTGGTGCCAGTGCACTCTCTGGACTCACTGCAGTGCATCCCCAATCGTACCAGTGCACTCTCTGGACTCACTGCACTGCATCCCCAGTGGTGCCAGTGCACTCTCTTGAGTCACTGCAGTGCATCCCCAATCGTACCAGTGCACTCTCTGGACTCACTGCACTGCATCCCCAGTGGTGCCAGTGCACTCTCTGGAAGCATGGCAGTGCATACCCAGTGATGCCAGTGCACTCTGTGGACTCACGGCAGTGCATCCCCAGTGGTGCCAGTGCACTCTCTGGACTCACGGCAGTGCATCCCCAGTGGTGCCAGTGTACTCTCTGGACTCACTGCGCTGCATCCCCAGTGGTGCCAGTGCACTCTCTGGACTCACTGCACTGCATCCCTAGTGGTGCCAGTGCACTCTCTGGACTCACTGCACTGCATCACCAGTGGTGACAGTGCATTCTCTGGACTCACTGCAGTGCATCGCCAGTGGTGCCAGTGCACTCTCTGGACTCACTGCACTGCATCCCCAGTGGTGCCAGTGCCCTCTCTGGATTCACTGCACTGCATGCCCAGTGATGCCAGTGCAGTCTCTGGACTCACTGCAGTGCATCCCCAGTGGTGCCAGTGCACTCTCTAAAGTCACTGCACTGCATCCCCAGTGGTGCAAGTGCACTCTCTGGACTCACTGCAGCACATCCCCAGTGGTGCCAAGGCACTCTCTGGACTCACTGCACTGCATCCCCAGTGGTGCCAGTGCATTCTCTGGACTCACTGCAGTGCATCCCCAGTGGTGCCAGTGCACTCTCTGGACTCACAGCACTGCATCCCCAGTGGTGCCAGTGCACTCTCTGGACTCACTGCAGTGCATCCCCAGTGGTGCCGGGGCACTCTCTGGACTCACTGCACTGCATCCCCAGTGGTGCCAGTGCACTCTCTGGACTCACTGCAGTGCATCCCCAATCGTACCAGTGCACTCTCTGGACTCACTGCACTGCATCCCCAGTGGTGCCACTGCAATCTCTGGTCTCACTGCAGTGCATCCCCAGTGGTGACAGTGAACTCTCTGAACTCATTGCACTGCATCCCCAGTGGTGCCAGGGTACTCTCTGGACTCACTGCAGTGCATCCCCAGTGGTGCCAGTGCACTCTCTAGACTCACTGCAGTGCATCCCCAGTGGGACAAGTGCACTCTCTGGACTCACTGCAGTTCATCCCCAGTGGTGCCAGTGCACTCTCTGGACTCACTGCACTGCATCCCCAGTGGTGCCAGTGCACTCTCTGGACTCACTGCACTGCATCTCCACTATTGCCAGTGCACTCTCTGGACTCACTGCAGTGCATCCCCCATGGTGCCAGTGCACTCTCTGGACTCACTGCACTGCATCCCCAATGGTGACAGTGCACTCTCTGGACTTGCCAGGGTGCATCCCCAGTGGTGCCAGTGCACTCTCTGGACTCACTGGGGTGCATCCCCAGTGGTGCCAGTGCACTCTCTGGACTCACTGCACTGCATCCCCTGTGGTGCCCGTGCACTCTCTGGACTCACCGCACTGCATCCCCAGTGGTGCCCGTGCACTCTCTGGACTCTCTGCAGTGCATCCCCAGTGCTGCCAGTGCACTCTCTGGACTCACTGCACTGCATCCCCAGTGGTGCCAGTGCACTCTCTGGACTCACTACACTGCATCCCCAGTGGTGCAAGTGCACTCTCTGGACTCACTGCACTGCATCCCCAATGGTGCCAGTGCACTCTTTGGACTCACTGCACTGCATCCCCAGTGGTGCCACTGCACTCTCTGGACTCACTGCACTGCATCCCCAGTGGTGCCCATGCACTCTATGGACTCTCTGCACTGCATCCCCAGTGGTACCAGTGCCCTCTGTGGACTCACTGCACTACATCCCCAGTGGGGCCAGTGCACTCTCTGCACTCACTGCACTGCATCCCCAGTGGTGCCAGTGAACTGTCTGGACTCACTGCACTGCATCCCCAGTGGTGCCAGTGCACTCTCTGGACTCACTGCACTGCATCCCCAGTGGTGCCAGTGCCCTCTCTGGATTCACTGCACTGCATGCCCAGTGGTGCCAGTGCAGTCTCTGGACTCACTGCAGTGCATCCCCAGTGGTGCCAGTGCACTCTCTAAAGTCACTGCACTGCATCCCCAGTGGTGCAAGTGCACTCTCTGGACTCACTGCAGCACATCCCCAGTGGTGCCAAGGCACTCTCTGGACTCACTGCACTGCATCCCCAGTGGTGCCAGTGCATTCTCTGGACTCACTGCAGTGCATCCCCAGTGGTGCCAGTGCACTCTCTGGACTCACAGCACTGCATCCCCAGTGGTGCCAGTGCACTCTCTGGACTCACTGCAGTGCATCCCCAGTGGTGCCGGGGCACTCTCTGGACTCACTGCACTGCATCCCCAGTGGTGCCAGTGCACTCTCTGGACTCACTGCAGTGCATCCCCAGTGGTGCCAGTGCACTCTCTGGAGTCACCGCAGTGCATCACCAGTGGTGCCAGTGCACTCTCTGGACTCACTGCAGTGCATCCCCAATCGTACCAGTGCACTCTCTGGACTCACTGCACTGCATCCCCAGTGGTGCCACTGCAATCTCTGGTCTCACTGCAGTGCATCCCCAGTGGTGACAGTGAACTCTCTGAACTCATTGCACTGCATCCCCAGTGGTGGCAGGGTACTCTCTGGACTCACTGCAGTGCATCCCCAGTGGTGCCAGTGCACTCTCTGGACTCACTGCAGTGCATCCCCAGTGGTACAAGTGCACTCTCTGGACTCACTGCAGTTCATCCCCAGTGGTGCCAGTGCACTCTGTGGACTCACTGCACTGCATCCCCAGTGGTGCCTGTGCACTCTCTGGACTCACTGCACTGCATCTCCACTATTGCCAGTGCACTCTCTGGACTCACTGCAGTGCATCCCCCATGGTGCCAGTGCACTCTCTGGACTCACTGCACTGCATCCCCAATGGTGACAGTGCACTCTCTGGACTTGCCAGGGTGCATCCCCAGTGGTGCCAGTGCACTCTCTGGACTCAGTGGGGTGCATCACCAGTGGTGCCAGTGCACTCTCTGGACTCACTGCACTGCATCCCCTGTGGTGCCAGTGCACTCTCTGGACTCACCGCACTGCATCCCCAGTGGTGCCCGTGCACTCTCTGGACTCTCTGCAGTGCATCCCCAGTGCTGCCAGTGCACTCTCTGGACTCACTGCACTGCATCCCCAGTGGTGCCAGTGCACTCTCTGGACTCACTACACTGCATCCCCAGTGGTGCAAGTGCACTCTCTGGACTCACTGCACTGCATCCCCAATGGTGCCAGGGCACTCTCTGGACTCACTGCACTGCATCCCCAGTGGTGCCACTGCACTCTCTGGACTCACTGCACTGCATCCCCAGTGGTGCCCATGCACTCTATGGACTCTCTGCACTGCATCCCCTGTGGTACCAGTGCCCTCTGTGGACTCACTGCACTACATCCCCAGTGGTGTCAGTGCACTCTCTGGACTCACCGCACTGCATCCCCAGTGGTGCCCGTGCACTCTCTGGACTCTCTGCAGTGCATCCCCAGTGCTGCCAGTGCACTCTCTGGACTCACTGCACTGCATCCCCAGTGGTGCCAGTGCACTCTCTGGACTCACTACACTGCATCCCCAGTGGTGCAAGTGCACTCTCTGGACTCACTGCACTGCATCCCCAATGGTGCCAGGGCACTCTCTGGACTCACTGCACTGCATCCCCAGTGGTGCCACTGCACTCTCTGGACTCACTGCACTGCATCCCCAGTGGTGCCCATGCACTCTATGGACTCTCTGCACTGCATCCCCTGTGGTACCAGTGCCCTCTGTGGACTCACTGCACTACATCCCCAGTGGTGTCAGTGCACTCTCTGGACTCACTGCACTGCATCCCCAGTGGTGCCAGTGAACTCTCTGGACTCACTGCACTGCATCCCCAGTGGTGCCAGTGCACTCTCTGGACTCACTGCACTGCATCCCCAGTGGTGCCACTGCACTCTCTGGACTCACTGCACTGCATCCCCAGTGGTGCCCATGCACTCTATGGACTCTCTGCACTGCATCCCCTGTGGTACCAGTGCCCTCTGTGGACTCACTGCACTACATCCCCAGTGGTGTCAGTGCACTCTCTGGACTCACTGCACTGCATCCCCAGTGGTGCCAGTGAACTCTCTGGACTCACTGCACTGCATCCCCAGTGGTGCCAGTGCACTCTCTGGACTCACTGCACTGCATCCCCAGTGGTGCCAGAGCACTCTCTGGACTCACTGCACTGCATCCCCAGTGGTGCCAGTGCACTCTCTGGACTCACTGCAGTGCATCCGCAATCGTACCAGTGCAATCTCTGGTCTCACTGCAGTGCATCCCCAGTGGTGCCAATGCACTCTATGGACTCACGGCACTGCATCCCCAGTGGTGCCAGTGAACTCTCTGGACTCACTGCACTGCATCCCCAGTGGTGCCAGTGCGCTCTCTTGAGTCACTGCATTGCATCCCCAGTGGTGCCAGTGCACTCTCTGGACTCACTGCACTGCATCCCCAATCGTACCAGTGGCACTCTCTGGACTCACTGCACTGCATCCCCAGTGGTGCCACTGCAATCTCTGGTCTCAGTGCAGTGCATCCCCAGTGGTGCCAGTGCACTCTCTGGACTCACTGCACTGCATCCCCAGTGGTGCCAGTGCACTCTCTGGATTCACTGCAGTGCATCCCCACTGGTGCCAGTGCACTCTCTGGACTCACTGCACTGCATCCCCAGTGGTGCCAGTGCACTCTCTGGACTTGCCGGGGTGCATCGCCAGTGGTGCCAGTGCACTCTCTGGACTCACTGCAGTGCATCCCCAGTGGTGCCAGTGCACTCTCTGGACTCACTGCAGTGCAACCCCAGTGGTGCCAGTGCACTCTCTGGACTCACTGCACTGCATCCCCAGTGGTGCCAGTGCACTCTCTGCAGTCACCGCAGTGCATCACCAGTGGTGCCAGTGCACTCTCTGGACTCACTGCAGTGCATCCCCAATCGTACCAGTGCACTCTCTGGACTCACTGCACTGCATCCCCAGTGGTGCCAGTGCACTCTCTTGAGTCACTGCAGTGCATCCCCAATCGTACCAGTGTACTCTCTGGACTCACTGCGCTGCATCCCCAGTGGTGCCAGTGCACTCTCTGGACTCACTGCACTGCATCCCTAGTGGTGCCAGTGCACTCTCTGGACTCACTGCAGTGCATCACCAGTGGTGACATTGCATTCTCTGGACTCACTGCAGTGCATCGCCAGTGGTGCCAGTGCACTCTCTGGACTCACTGCACTGCATCCCCAGTGGTGCCAGTGCCCTCTCTGGACTCACTGCACTGCATGCCCAGTGGTGCCAGTGCAGTCTCTGGACTCACTGCAGTGCATCCCCAGTGGTGCCAGTGCACTCTCTAAAGTCACTGCACTGCATCCCCAGTGGTGCAAGTGCACTCTCTGGACTCACTGCAGCACATCCCCAGTGGTGCCAAGGCACTCTCTGGACTCACTGCAGTGCATCCCCAGTGGTGCCAGTGCATTCTCTGGACTCACTGCAGTGCATCCCCAGTGGTGCCAGTGCACTCTCTGGACTCACAGCACTGCATCCCCAGTGGTGCCAGTGCACTCTCTGGACTCACTGCAGTGCATCCCCAGTGGTGCCGGGGCACTCTCTGGACTCACTGCGCTGCATCCCCAGTGGTGCCAGTGCACTCTCTGGACTCACAGCACTGCATCCCCAGTGGTGCCAGTGCACTCTCTGGAGTCACCGCAGTGCATCACCAGTGGTGCCAGTGCACTCTCTGGACTCACTGCAGTGCATCCCCAATCGTACCAGTGCACTCTCTGGACTCACTGCACTGCATCCCCAGTGGTGCCAGTGCACTCTCTTGAGTCACTGCAGTGCATCCCCAATCGTACCAGTGCACTCTCTGGACTCACTGCACTGCATCCCCAGTGGTGCCACTGCAATCTCTGGTCTCACTGCAGTGCATCCCCAGTGGTGACAGTGAACTCTCTGAACTCATTGCACTGCATCCCCAGTGGTGCCAGGGTACTCTCTGGACTCACTGCAGTGCATCCCCAGTGGTGCCAGTGCACTCTCTGGACTCACTGCAGTGCATCCCCAGTGGTACAAGTGCACTCTCTGGACTCACTGCAGTTCATCCCCAGTGGTGCCAGTGCACTCTCTGGACTCACCGGGGTGCATCCCCAATCGTACCAGTGCACTCTCTGGACTCACTGCACTGCATCCCCAGTGGTGCCAGTGCACTCTCTGCACTTACTGCAGTGCATCACCAGTGGTGCCAGTGCACTCTCTGGACTCACTGCACTGCATCCCCAGTGGTGCCAGTGCACTCTCTGGAAGCACGGCAGTGCATACCCAGTGATGCCAGTGCACTCTGTGGACTCACGGCAGTGCATCCCCAGTTGTGCCAGTGCACTCTCTGGACTCACTGCAGTGCATCCCCAGTGGTGCCAGTGCACTCTCTGGATTCACTGCACTGCATCCCCAGTGGTGCCAGTGCACTCTCTGAGCTCACTGCACTGCATCCCCAGTGGTGCCAGTGCACTCTGTGGACTCACTGCACTGCATCCCCAGTGGTGCCAGTGCACTCTCTGGACTCACTGCACTGCATCCCCAGTGGTGCCAGTGCACTCTGTGGACTCACTGCACTGCATCCCCAGTGGTGCCAGTGCACTCTCTGAGCTCACTGCACTGCATCCCCAGTGGTGCCAGTGCACTCTCTGGACTCACTGCACTGCATCCCCAGTGGTGCCAGTGCACTCTCTGGACTCACTGCACTGCATCTCCACTATTGCCAGTGCACTCTCTGGACTCACTGCACTGCATCCCCAATGGTGACAGTGCACTCTCTGGACTTGCCAGGGTGCATCCCCAGTGGTGCCAGTGCACTCTCTGGACTCACTGGGGTGCATCCCCAGTGGTGCCAGTGCACTCTCTGGACTCACTGCACTGCATCCGCTGTGGTGCCAGTGCACTCTCTGGACTCACCGCACTGCATTGCCAGTGGTGCCCGTGCACTCTCTGGACTCTCTGCAGTGCATCCCCAGTGCTGCCAGTGCACTCTATGGACTCACTGCACTGCATCCCCAGTGGTGCCAGTGCACTCTCTGGACTCACTACACTGCATCCCCAGTGGTGCAAGTGCACTCTCTGGACTCACTGCACTGCATCCCCAATGGTGCCAGTGCACTCTTTGGACTCACTGGACTGCATCCCCAGTGGTGCCAGTGCACTCTCTGGACTCACTGCAGTGCATCCCCAGTGGTGCCAGTGCACTCTCTGGACTCACTGCACTGCATCCCCAAAGGTGACAGTGCACTCTCTGGACTCATTGCACTGCATCCCCAGTGGTGCCAGAGCACTCTCTGGACTCACTGCACTGCATCCACAGTGGTGCCAGTGCACTCTCTGGACTCACTGCACTGCATCCCCTGTGGTGCCAGTGCACTCTCTGGACTTGCCGGGGTGCATCGCCAGTGGTGCTAGTGCACTCTCTGGACTCACGGGGGTGCATCCCCAGTGGTTCCAGTGCACTCTCTGGACTCACTGCAGTGCATCCCCAGTGGTGCCAGTGCACTCTCTGGACTCACTGCATTGCATCCCCAGTGGTGCCAGTGCACTCTCTGGACTCACCGGGGTGCATCCCCAATCGTACCACTGCACACTCTGGAGTCACTGAACTGCATCCCCAGTGGTGCCAGTGCACTCTCTGCACTTACTGCAGTGCATCACCAGTGGTGCCAGTGCACTCTCTGGACTCACTGCACTGCATCCCCAGTGGTGCCAGTGCACTCTCTGGAAGCACGGCAGTGCATACCCAGTGATGCCAGTGCACTCTGTGGACTCACGGCAGTGCATCCCCAGTGGTGCCAGTGCACTCTCTGGACTCACTGCAGTGCATCCCCAGTGGTGCCAGTGCACTCTCTGGATTCACTGCACTGCATCCCCAGTGGTGCCAGTGCACTCTCTGAGCTCACTGCACTGCATCCCCAGTGGTGCCAGTGCACTCTGTGGACTCACTGCACTGCATCCCCAGTGGTGCCAGTGCACTCTCTGGACTCACTGCACTGCATCCCCAGTGGTGCCAGTGCACTCTGTGGACTCACTGCACTGCATCCCCAGTGGTGCCAGTGCACTCTCTGAGCTCACTGCACTGCATCCCCAGTGGTGCCAGTGCACTCTCTGCACTCACTGCACTGCATCCCCAGTGGTGCCAGTGAACTCTCTGGACTGACTGCACTGCATCCCCAGTGGTGCCAGTGCACTCTCTTGAGTCACTGCACTGCATCCCCAGTGGTGCCAGTGCACTCTCTGGACTCACCGCACTGCATCCCCAGTGGTGCCAGTGCACTCTCTTGAGTCACTGCACTGCATCCCCAGTGGTGACACTGCACTCTCTGGACTCACCGCACTGCATCCCCAGTGGTGCCAGTGCACTCTCTGGACTCACTGCAGTGCATCCCCAGTGGTGCCAGTGCACTCTCTGGACTCACTGCACTGCATCCCCAAAGGTGACAGTGCACTCTCTGGACTCATTGCACTGCATCCCCAGTGGTGCCAGAGCACTCTCTGGACTCACTGCAGTGCATCCCCAATGGTGCCAGTGCACTCTCTGGACTCACTGCATTGCATCCCCAGTGGTGCCAGTGCACTCTCTGGACTCACTGCAGTGCATCCCCAATCGTACCAGTGCACTCTCTGGACTCACTGCACTGCATCCCCAGTAGTGCCACTGCACTCTCTGGAGTCACTGAACTGCATCCCCAGTGGTGCCAGTGCACTCTCTGCACTTACTGCAGTGCATCCCCAGTGGTGCCAGTGCACTCTCTGGACTCACTGCACTGCATCCCCAGTGGTGCCAGTGCACTCTCTGGAAGCACGGCAGTGCATACCCAGCGATGCCAGTGCACTCTGTGGACTCACGGCAGTGCATCCCCAGTGGTGCCAGTGCACTCTCTGGACTCACGGCAGTGCATCCCCAGTGGTGCCAGTGTACTCTCTGGACTCACTGCAGTGCATCCCCAGTGGTGCCAGTGCACTCTCTGGACTCACTGCGCTGCATCCCTAGTGGTGCCAGTGCACTCTCTGGACTCACTGCACTGCATCACCAGTGGTGACAGTGCATTCTCTGGACTCACTGCAGTGCATCGCCAGTGGTGCCAGTGCACTCTCTGGACTCACTGCACTGCATCCCCAGTGGTGCCAGTGCCGTCTCTGGACTCACTGCACTGCATGCCCAGTGGTGCCAGTGCAGTCTCTGGACTCACTGCAGTGCATCCCCAGTGGTGCCAGTGCACTCTCTGGAGTCACAGCACTGCATCCCCAGTGGTGCAAGTGCACTCTCTGGACTCACTGCAGCACATCCCCAGTGGTGCCAGTGCACTCTCTGGACTCACTGCAGTGCATCCCCAGTGGTGCCAGTGCATTCTCTGGACTCACTGCACTGCATCCCCAGTGGTGCCAGTGCACTCTCTGGACTCACGGCACTGCATCCCCAGTGGTGCCAGTGCACTCTCTGGACTCACAGCACTGCATCCCCAGTGGTGCCAGTGCACTCTCTGGACTCACGGCACTGCATCCCCAGTGGTGCCAGAGCACTCTCTGGACTCAATGCACTGCATCCCCAGTGGTGCCAGAGCACTCTCTGGACTCACTGCGCTGCATCCCCAGTGGTGCCAGTGCACTCTGTGGACTCACTGCACTGCATCCCAGGTGGTGCCAGTGCACTCTCTGGACTCCCTGCAGTGCATCCCCAATCGTTCCAGTGCACTCTCTGGACTCACTGCACTGCATCCCCAGTGGTGCCACTGCAATCTCTGGTCTCACTGCAGTGCATCCCCAGTGGTGCCTGTGCACTCTCTTGACTCATTGCACCACATCCCCAGTGGTGCCAGTGCACTCTCTGGACTCACTGCAGTGCATCCCCAGTGATGCCAGTGCACTCTCTGGACTCACTGCAGTGCATCCCCAGTGCTGCCAGTGCACTCTCTGGACTTGCGGGGGTGCATCGCCAGTGGTGCCAGTGCACTCTCTGGACTCACCGGGGTGCATCCCCAGTGGTTCCAGTGCACTCTCTGGACTCACTGCAGTGCATCCCCAGTGGTGCCAGTGCACTCTCTGGACTCACTGCACTGCATCCCCAATCGTACCAGTGCACTCTCTGGACTCACTGCACTGCATCCCCAGTAGTGCCACTGCACTCTCTGGAGTCACTGAACTGCATCCCCAGTGGTGCCAGTGCACTCTCTGCACTTACTGCAGTGCATCACCAGTGGTGCCAGTGCACTCTCTGGACTCACTGCACTGCATCCCCAGTGGTGCCAGTGCACTCTCTGGAAGCACGGCAGTGCATACCCAGTGATGCCAGTGCACTCTGTGGACTCACTGCACTGCATCCCCAGTGGTGCCAGTGCACTCTCTGGACTCACGGCAGTACATCCCCAGTGGTGCCAGTGTACTCTCTGGACTCACTGCGCTGCATCCCCAGTGGTGCCAGTGCACTCTCTGGACTCACTGCGCTGCATCCCCAGTGGTGCCAGTGCACTCTATGGACTCACTGCACTGCATCCCCAGTGGTGCCAGTGCACTCTCTGGACTCACTGCACTGCATCCCCAGTGGTGCCAGTGCGCTCTCTTGAGTCAGTGCAGTGCAACGCCAGTGGTGCCAGTGCACTCTCTGGACTCACTGCACTGCATCCCCAGTGGTGCCAGTGCACTCTCTGGACTCACTGCACTGCATGCCCAATGGTGCCAGTGCAGTCTCTGGACTCACTGCAGTGCATACCCAGTGGTGCCAGTGCACTCTCTGGACTCACTGCACTGCATCCCCAGTGGTGCCAGTGACCTCTCTGGACTCACCGCACTGCACCCCCAGTGGTGCCAGTGCACTCTCTGGACTCACCGCACTGCATCCCCAGTGGTGCCAGTGCACTCTCTGGACTCACTGCAGTGCATCCCCAGTGGTGCCAGTGCACTCTCTGGACGCAATGCACTGCATCCCCAGTGGTGCCAGTGCACTCTCTGAGCTCACTGCACTGCATCCCCAGTGGTGCCAGTGCACTCTGTGGACTCACTGCACTGCATCCCCAGTGGTGCCAGTGCACACTCTGGACTCACTGCACTGCATCCCCAGTGGTGCCAGTGCGCTCTCTTGAGTCACTGCACTGCATCCCCAGTGGTGCCAGTGCACTCCCTGGACTCACTGCATTGCATCCCAGGTGGTGCCACTGCACTCTCTGGACTCCCTGCAGTGCATCCCCAATCGTTCCAGTGCACTCTCTGGACTCACTGCACTGCATCCCCAGTGGTACCAGTGCACTCTCTGGACTCACTGCAGTGCATCCCCAGTGGTGCCAGTGCACTCTCTGGACTCACTGCACTGCATCCCCAGTGGTGCCAGTGCACTCTCTGGACTCACAGGGGTGCATCCCCAGTGGTGCCAGTGCACTCTCTGGACTCACCGGGGTGCATCCCCAGTGGTGCCAGTGCACTCTCTGGACTCACTGCACTGCATCCCCAGTGGTGCCAGTGACCTCTCTGGACTCACCGCACTGCACCCCCAGTGGTGCCAGTGCACTCTCTGGACTCACCGCACTGCATCCCCAGTGGTGCCAGTGCACTCTCTGGACTCACTGCAGTGCATCCCCACTGGTGCCAGTGCACTCTCTGGACTCAATGCACTGCATCCCCAGTGGTGCCAGTGCACTCTCTGAGCTCACTGCACTGCATCCCCAGTGGTGCCAGTGCACTCTCTGGACTCACTGCACTGCATCTCCAGTGGTGCCAGTGCACACTCTGGACTCACTGCACTGCATCCCCAGTGGTGCCAGTGCGCTCTCTTGAGTCACTGCAGTGCATCCCCAGTGGTGCCAGTGCACTCCCTGGACTCACTGCATTGCATCCCAGGTGGTGCCAGTGCACTCTCTGGACTCATTGCAGTGCATCCCCAATCGTTGCAGTGCACTCTCTGGACTCACTGCACTGCATCCCCAGTGGTACCAGTGCACTCTCTGGACTCACTGCAGTGCATCCCCAGTGGTGCCAGTGCACTCTCTGGACTCACTGCAGTGCATCCCCAGTGGTGCCAGTGCACTCTCTGGACTCACTGCAGTGCATCCCCAGTGGTGCCAGTGCACTCTCTGGACTCACTGCACTGCATCCCCAGTGGTGCCAGTGACCTCTCTGGACTCACCGCACTGCACCCCCAGTGGTGCTAGTGCACTCTCTGGACTCACCGCACTGCATCCCCAGTGGTGCCAGTGCACTCTCTGGACTCACTGCAGTGCATCCCCAGTGGTGCCAGTGCACTCTCTGGACTCAATGCACTGCATCCCCAGTGGTGCCAGTGCACTCTCTGAGCTCACTGCACTGCATCCCCAGTGGTGCCAGTGCACTCTGTGGACTCACTGCACTGCATCCCCAGTGGTGCCAGTGCACTCTCTGGACTCACTGCACTGCATCCCCAGTGGTGACAGTGCACTCTCTGGACTCACTGCACTGCATCCCCAGTGGTGCCAGTGCACTCTCTGAGCTCACTGCACTGCATCCCCAGTGGTGCCAGTGCACTCTCTGGACTCACTGCAGTGCATCCCCAATCGTACCAGTGCAATCTCTGGTCTCACTGCAGTGCATCCCCAGTGGTGCCAGTGCACTCTCTGGACTCACTGCACGGCATCCCCAGTGGTGCCAGTGCACTCTCTGGACTCACGGCACTGCATCCCCGGTGGTGCCAGTGCACTCTCTGGACTTGCCGGGGTGCATCCCCAGTGGTGCCAGTGCACTCTCTGGACTCACCGGGGCGCATCCCCAGTGGTGCCAGTGCACTCTCTGGACTCACTGCACTTCATCCCCACTGGTGCCAGTGCACTCTCTGGACTCACTGCACTGCATCACCAGTGGGGACAGTGCACTCTCTGGACTCACTGCACTGCATCCCCAATGGTGCCAGTGCACTCTTTGGACTCACTGCACTGCATCCCGAGTGGTGCCACTGCACTCTCTGGACTCACTGCACTGCATCCCCAGTGGTGCCAGTGCCCTCTGTGGACTCACTGCACTACATCCCCAGTGGGGCCAGTGCACTCTCTTGAGTCACTGCACTGCATCCCCAGTGGTGCCAGTGCACTCTCTGGACTCACTGCACTGCATCCCCAGTGGTGACAGTGCACTCTCTGGACTCACTGCACTGCATCCCCAGTGGTGCCAGTGCACTCTCTGGACTCACCGCACTGCATCCCCAGTGGTGCCAGTGCACTCTCTGGACTCACTGCACTGCATCCCCAGTGGTTCCAGTGCACTCTCTGGACTCAATGCACTGCATCCCCAGTGGTGCCAGTGACCTCTCTGGACTCACTGCACTGCATCCCTAGTGGTGCCAGTGCACTCTCTGGACTCACTGCACTGCATCCCCAGTGGTGCCAGTGCACTCTCTGAGCTCACTGCACTGCATCCCCAGTGGTGCCAGTGCACTCTCTGGACTCACTGCACTGCATCCCCAGTGGTGCCAGTGCACTCTCTGGACTCACTGCACTGCATCCCCAATGGTGCCAGTGCACTCTCTGGACTCACAGCACTGCATCCCCAGTGGTGCCAGTCCACTCTCTGGACTCACTGCACTGCATCCCCTGTGGTGACAGTGCACACTCTGGACTCACGGCACTGCATCCCCAGTGGTGCTAGTGCACTCTCTGGACCAACGGCACTGACTCCCCAGTGGTGCCAGTGCACTCTCTGGACTCACTGCACTGCATCCCCAGTGGTGCCAGGGTACTCTCTGGACTCACTGCACTGCATCCCCAGTGGTGCCAAGGCACTCTCTAGACTCACGGCACTGCATTGCCATTGGTGCCAGTGCACTCTCTGGACTCATTGCAGTGCATCCCCAGTGGTGCCAGTGCACTCTCTGGACTCACGGTACTGCATCCCCAGTGGTGCCAGTGCACTCTCTGGACTCACTGCAGTGCATCCCCAGTGGTGCCAGTGCACTCTCTGGACTCACTGCACTGCATCCCCAGTGGTGCCAGTGCGCTCTCTTGAGTCAGTGCAGTGCATCGCCAGTGGTGCCAGTGCACTCTCTGGACTCACTGCACTGCATCCCCAGTGGTGCCAGTGCACTCTCTGGACTCACTGCACTGCATGCCCAGTGGTGCCAGTGCAGTCTCTGGACTCACTGCAGTGCATCCCCAGTGGTGCCAGTGCACTCTCTGGACTCACTGCACTGCATCCCCAGTGGTGCCAGTGCACTCTCTGGACTCACTGCAGTGCATCCCCATTGGTGCCAGTGACCTCCCTGGACTCACTGCAGTGCATCACCAGTGGTGCCAGTGCATTCTCTGGACTCACTGCAGTGCATCCCCAGTGGTGCCACTGCACTCTCTGGACTCACGGCACTGCATCCCCACTGGAGCCAGTGCACTCTCTGGAGTCACTGCGCTGCATCCCCAGTGGTGCCAGTGCACTCTGTGGACTCACTGCACTGCATCGCCAGTGGTGCCAGTGCACTCTCTGGACTCACTGCACTGCATTCCCAGTGGTGCCAGTGCGCTCTCTTGAGTCACTGCAGTGCATCCCCAGTGGTGCCAGTGCACTCCCTGGACTCACTGCATTGCATCCCAGGTGGTGCCACTGCACTCTCTGGACTCCCTGCAGTGCATCCCCAATCGTTCCAGTGCACTCTCTGGACTCACTGCACTGCATCCCCAGTGGTGCCAGTGCACTCTCTGGACTCACTGCAGTGCATCCCCAGTGGTGCCAGTGCACTCTCTGGACTCACTGCAGTGCATCCCCAGTGGTGCCAGTGCACTCTCTGGACTCACTGCACTGCATCCCCAGTGGTGCCAGTGCACTCTCTGGACTCACAGGGGTGCATCCCCAGTGGTGCCAGTGTACTCTCTGGACTCACCGGGGTGCATCCCCAGTGGTGCCAGTGCACTCTCTGGACTCACTGCACTGCATCCCCAGTGGTGCCAGTGACCTCTCTGGACTCACTGCACTGCATCCCCATTGGTGCCAGTGCCCTCTCTGGACTCACTGCACTGCATCCCCAGTGGTGCCAGTGCACTCTCTGGACTCACCGCACTGCATCCCCAGTGGTGCCAGTGCACTCTCTGGACTCACTGCACTGCATCCCCAGTGGTTCCAGTGCACTCTCTGGACTCAATGCACTGCATCCCCAGTGGTGCCAGTGACCTCTCTGGACTCACTGCACTGCATCCCTAGTGGTGACAGTGCACTCTCTGGACTCACTGCACTGCATCCCCAGTGGTGCCAGTGCACTCTCTGGACTCACTGCACTGCATCCCCAGTGGTGCCAGTGCACTCTCTGGACTCACTGCACTGCATCCCCAATGGTGCCAGTGCACTCTCTGGACTCACAGCACTGCATCCCCAGTGGTGCCAGTCCACTCTCTGGACTCACTGCACTGCATCCCCTGTGGTGACAGTGCACACTCTGGACTCACGGCACTGCATCCCCAGTGGTGCTAGTGCACTCTCTGGACCAACGGCACTGACTCCCCAGTGGTGCCAGTGCACTCTCTGGACTCACTGCACTGCATCCCCAGTGGTGCCAGGGTACTCTCTGGACTCACTGCACTGCATCCCCAGTGGTGCCAAGGCACTCTCTAGACTCACGGCACTGCATCCCCAGTGGTGCCAGTGCACTCTCTGGACTCACTGCAGTGCATCCCCAGTGGTGCCAGTGCACTCTCTGGACTCAATGCACTGCATCCCCAGTGGTGCCAGTGCACTCTCTGGACTCACTGCAGTGCATCCCCAGTGGTGCCAGTGCACTCTCTGGACTCACTGCAGTGCATCCCCAGTGGTGCCAGTGCGCTCTCTTGAGTCAGTGCAGTGCATCGCCAGTGGTGCCAGTGCACTCTCTGGACTCACTGAACTGCATCCCCAGTGGTGCCAGTGCACTCTCTGGACTCACTGCACTGCATGCCCAGTGGTGCCAGTGCAGTCTCTGGACTCACTGCAGTGCATCCCCAGTGGTGCCAGTGCACTCTCTGGACTCACTGCACTGCATCCCCAGTGGTGCCAGTGCACTCTCTGGACTCACTGCACTGCATCCCCAGTGGTGCCAGTGACCTCCCTGGACTCACTGCAGTGCATCCCCAGTGGTGCCAGTGCATTCTCTGGACTCACTGCAGTGCATCTCCAGTGGTGCCAGTGCACTCTCTGGACTCACGGCACTGCATCCCCACTGGAGCCAGTGCACTCTCTGGACTCACTGCGCTGCATCCCCAGTGGTGCCAGTGCACTCTGTGGACTCACTGCACTGCATCGCCAGTGGTGCCAGTGCACTCTCTGGACTCACTGCACTGCATTCCCAGTGGTGCCAGTGCGCTCTCTTGAGTCACTGCAGTGCATCCCCAGTGGTGCCAGTGCACTCCCTGGACTCACTGCATTGCATCCCAGGTGGTGCCACTGCACTCTCTGGACTCCCTGCAGTGCATCCCCAATCGTTCCAGTGCACTCTCTGGACTCACTGCACTGCACCCCAGTGGTACCAGTGCACTCTCTGGACTCACTGCAGTGCATCCCCAGTGGTGCCAGTGCACTCTCTGGACTCACTGCAGTGCATCCCCAGTGGTGCCAGTGCACTCTCTGGACTCACTGCACTGCATCCCCAGTGGTGCCAGTGCACTCTCTGGACTCACAGGGGTGCATCCCCAGTGGGGCCAGTGCACTCTCTGGACTCACCGGGGTGCATCCCCAGTGGTGCCAGTGCACTCTCTGGACTCACTGCACTGCATCCCCAGTGGTGCCAGTGACCTCTCTGGACTCACCGCACTGCACCCCCAGTGGTGCCAGTGCACTCTCTGGACTCACCGCACTGCATCCCCAGTGGTGCCAGTGCACTCTCTGGACTCACTGCAGTGCATCCCCAGTGGTGCCAGTGCACTCTCTGGACTCAATGCACTGCATCGCCAGTGGTGCCAGTGCACTCTCTGAGCTCACTGCACTGCATCCCCAGTGGTGCCAGTGCACTCTGTGGACTCAATGCACTGCATCCCCAGTGGTGCCAGTGCACACTCTGGACTCACTGCACTGCATCCCCAGTGGTGCCAGTGCGCTCTCTTGAGTCACTGCAGTGCATCCCCAGTGGTGCCAGTGCACTCCCTGGACTCACTGCATTGCATCCCAGGTGGTGCCACTGCACTCTCTGGACTCCCTGCAGTGCATCCCCAATCGTTCCAGTGCACTCTCTGGACTCACTGCACTGCATCCCCAGTGGTACCAGTGCACTCTCTGGACTCACTGCAGTGCATCCCCAGTGGTGCCAGTGCACTCTCTGGACTCACTGCAGTGCATCCCCAGTGGTGCCAGTGCACTCTCTGGACTCACTGCACTGCATCCCCAGTGGTGCCAGTGCACTCTCTGGACTCACAGGGGTGCATCCCCAGTGGTGCCAGTGCACTCTCTGGACTCACCGGGTTGCATCCCCAGTGGTGCCAGTGCACTCTCTGGACTCACTGCACTGCATCCCCAGTGGTGCCAGTGACCTCTCTGGACTCACCGCACTGCACCCCCAGTGGTGCCAGTGCACTCTCTGGACTCACCGCACTGCATCCCCAGTGGTGCCAGTGCACTCTCTGGACTCACTGCACTGCATCCCCAGTGGTGCCAGGGTACTCTCTGGACTCACTGCACTGCATCCCCAGTGGTGCCAAGGCACTCTCTAGACTCACGGCACTGCATTGCCATTGGTGCCAGTGCACTCTCTGGACTCATTGCAGTGCATCCCCAGTGGTGCCAGTGCACTCTCTGGACTCACGGTACTGCATCCCCAGTGGTGCCAGTGCACTCTCTGGACTCACTGCAGTGCATCCCCAGTGGTGCCAGTGCACTCTCTGGACTCACTGCACTGCATCCCCAGTGGTGCCAGAGCACTCTCTGGACTCACTGCACTGCATCCCCAGTGGTGCCAGGGCACTCTCTGGACTCACTGCACTGCATCCCCAGTGGTGCCAGTCACCTCTCTGGACTCAGTGCACTGCATTCCCAGTGGTGCCAGTGCACTCTCTGGACTCACCGGGGTGCATCCCCAATAGTGCCAGTGCCCTCTCTGGACTCACTGCAGTGCATCCCCAGTGGTGCCAGTGCACTCTCTGGACTCACTGCACTGCATCCCCAGTGGTGCCAGTGCACTCTCTGGACTCACTGCAGTGCATCCCCAATCGTACCAGTGCAATCTCTGGTCTCACTGCAGTGCATCCCCAGTGGTGCCAGAGCACTCTCTGGACTCACTGCACTGCATCCCCAGTGGTGCTGTGCACTCTCTGGACTCACGGCACTGCATCCCCGGTGGTGCCAGTGCACTCTCTGGACTTGCCGGGGTGCATCACCAGTGGTGCCAGTGCACTCTCTGGACTCACCGGGGTGCATCCCCAGGGGTGCCAGTGCACTCTCTGGACTGACTGCACTGCATCCCCACTGGTGCCAGTGCACTCTCTGGACTCACTGCACTGCACCCCCAGTGGTGCCAGTGCACTCTCTGGACTCACTGCACTGCATCCCCACTGGTGCCAGTGCACTCTCTGGACTCACTGCACTGCATCCCCAGTGGTGCCAGTGCACACTCTGGACTCACGGCACTGCATCCCCAGTGGTGACAGTGCACTCTCTGGACTCACTGCACTGCATCCCCAATGGTGCCAGGGTACTCTCTGGACTCACTGCAGTGCATCCCTAGTGGTGCCAAGGCACTCTCTGGACTCACTGCACTGCAATGCCATTGGTGCCAGTGCACTCTCTGGACTCATGGCACTGCATCCCCAGTGGTGCCAGTGCACTCTCTGGACTTGCCGGGGTGCATCCCCAGTGGTGCCAGTGCACTCTCTGGACTCACCGGGGTGCATCCCCAGTGGTGCCAGTGCACTCTCTGGACTCACTGCACTTCATCCCCACTGGTGCCAGTGCACTCTCTGGACTCACTGCACTGCATCACCAGTGGGGACAGTGCACTCTCTGGACTCACTGCACTGCATCCCCAATGGTGCCAGTGCACTCTTTGGACTCACTGCACTGCATCCCGAGTGGTGCCACTGCACTCTCTGGACTCACTGCACTGCATCCCCAGTGGTGCCAGTGCCCTCTGTGGACTCACTGCACTACATCCCCAGTGGGGCCAGTGCACTCTCTTGAGTCACTGCACTGCATCCCCAGTGGTGCCAGTGCACTCTCTGGACTCACTGCACTGCATCCCCAGTGGTGCCAGTGCCCTCTCTGGACTCACTGCACTGCATCCCCAGTGGTGCCAGTGCACTCTCTGGACTCACCGCACTGCATCCCCAGTGGTGCCAGTCCACTCTCTGGACTCACTGCACTGCATCCCCTGTGGTGACAGTGCACACTCTGGACTCACGGCACTGCATCCCCAGTGGTGCTAGTGCACTCTCTGGACCAACGGCACTGACTCCCCAGTGGTGCCAGTGCACTCTCTGGACTCACTGCACTGCATCCCCAGTGGTGCCAGGGTACTCTCTGGACTCACTGCACTGCATCCCCAGTGGTGCCAAGGCACTCTCTAGACTCACGGCACTGCATTGCCATTGGTGCCAGTGCACTCTCTGGACTCATTGCAGTGCATCCCCAGTGGTGCCAGTGCACTCTCTGGACTCACGGTACTGCATCCCCAGTGGTGCCAGTGCACTCTCTGGACTCACTGCAGTGCATCCCCAGTGGTGCCAGTGCACTCTCTGGACTCACTGCACTGCATCCCCAGTGGTGCCAGTGCACTCTCTGGACTCACTGCACTGCATCCCCAGTGGTGCCAGTGCACTCTCTGGACTCACTGCAGTGCATCCCCAGTGGTGCCAGTGCACTCTCTGGACTCACTGCACTGCATCCCCAGTGGTGCCAGTGCACTCTCTGGACTCACTGCAGTGCATCCCCAGTGGTGCCAGTGACCTCCCTGGACTCACTGCAGTGCATCCCCAGTGGTGCCAGTGCATTCTCTGGACTCACTGCAGTGCATCCCCAGTGGTGCCAGTGCACTCTCTGGACTCACGGCACTGCATCCCCACTGGAGCCAGTGCACTCTCTGGACTCACTGCGCTGCATCCCCAGTGGTGCCAGTGCACTCTGTGGACTCACTGCACTGCATCGCCAGTGGTGCCAGTGCACTCTCTGGACTCACTGCACTGCATTCCCAGTGGTGCCAGTGCGCTCTCTTGAGTCACTGCAGTGCATCCCCAGTGGTGCCAGTGCACTCCCTGGACTCACTGCATTGCATCCCAGGTGGTGCCACTGCACTCTCTGGACTCCCTGCAGTGCATCCCCAATCGTTCCAGTGCACTCTCTGGACTCACTGCACTGCATCCCCAGTGGTACCAGTGCACTCTCTGGACTCACTGCAGTGCATCCCCAGTGGTGCCAGTGCACTCTCTGGACTCACTGCAGTGCATCCCCAGTGGTGCCAGTGCACTCTCTGGACTCACTGCACTGCATCCCCAGTGGTGCCAGTGCACTCTCTGGACTCACAGGGGTGCATCCCCAGTGGTGCCAGTGCACTCTCTGGACTCACCGGGGTGCATCCCCAGTGGTGCCAGTGCACTCTCTGGACTCACTGCACTGCATCCCCAGTGGTGCCAGTGCCCTCTCTGGACTCACTGCACTGCATCCCCAGTGGTGCCAGTGCACTCTCTGGACTCACCGCACTGCATCCCCAGTGGTGCCAGTGCACTCTCTGGACTCACTGCACTGCATCCCCAGTGGTTCCAGTGCACTCTCTGGACTCAATGCACTGCATCCCCAGTGGTGCCAGTGACCTCTCTGGACTCACTGCACTGCATCCCTAGTGGTGACAGTGCACTCTCTGGACTCACTGCACTGCATCCCCAGTGGTGCCAGTGCACTCTCTGAGCTCACTGCACTGCATCCCCAGTGGTGCCAGTGCACTCTCTGGACTCACTGCACTGCATCCCCAGTGGTGCCAGTGCACTCTCTGGACTCACTGCACTGCATCCCCAATGGTGCCAGTGCACTCTCTGGACTCACAGCACTGCATCCCCAGTGGTGCCAGTCCACTCTCTGGACTCACTGCACTGCATCCCCTGTGGTGACAGTGCACACTCTGGACTCACGGCACTGCATCCCCAGTGGTGCTAGTGCACTCTCTGGACCAACGGCACTGACTCCCCAGTGGTGCCAGTGCACTCTCTGGACTCACTGCACTGCATCCCCAGTGGTGCCAGGGCACTCTCTGGACTCACTGCACTGCATCCCCAGTGGTGCCAAGGCACTCTCTAGACTCACGGCACTGCATTGCCATTGGTGCCAGTGCACTCTCTGGACTCATTGCAGTGCATCCCCAGTGGTGCCAGTGCACTCTCTGGACTCACGGTACTGCATCCCCAGTGGTGCCAGTGCACTCTCTGGACTCACTGCAGTGCATCCCCAGTGGTGCCAGTGCACTCTCTGGACTCACTGCAGTGCATCCCCAGTGGTGCCAGTGCGCTCTCTTGAGTCAGTGCAGTGCATCACCAGTGGTGCCAGTGCACTCTCTGGACTCACTGCACTGCATCCCCAGTGGTGCCAGTGCACTCTCTGGACTCACTGCACTGCATGCCCAGTGGTGCCAGTGCACTCTCTGGACTCACTGCAGTGCATCCCCAGTGGTGCCAGTGCACTCTCTGGACTCACTGCACTGCATCCCCAGTGGTGCCAGTGCACTCTCTGGACTCACTGCAGTGCATCCCCAGTGGTGCCAGTGACCTCCCTGGACTCACTGCAGTGCATCCCCAGTGGTGCCAGTGCATTCTCTGGACTCACTGCAGTGCATCCCCAGTGGTGCCAGTGCACTCTCTGGACTCACTGCACTGCATCCCCACTGGAGCCAGTGCACTCTCTGGACTCACTGCGCTGCATCCCCAGTGGTGCCAGTGCACTCTGTGGACTCACTGCACTGCATCGCCAGTGGTGCCAGTGCACTCTCTGGACTCACTGCACTGCATTCCCAGTGGTGCCAGTGCGCTCTCTTGAGTCACTGCAGTGCATCCCCAGTGGTGCCAGTGCACTCCCTGGACTCACTGCATTGCATCCCAGGTGGTTCCACTGCACTCTCTGGACTCCCTGCAGTGCATCCCCAATCGTTCCAGTGCACTCTCTGGACTCACCGCACTGCATCCCCAGTGGTGCCAGTGCACTCTCTGGACTCACTGCACTGCATCCCCAGTGGTTCCAGTGCACTCTCTGGACTCAATGCACTGCATCCCCAGTGGTGCCAGTGACCTCTCTGGACTCACTGCACTGCATCCCTAGTGGTGACAGTGCACTCTCTGGACTCACTGCACTGCATCCCCAGTGGTGCCAGTGCACTCTCTGAGCTCACTGCACTGCATCCCCAGTGGTGCCAGTGCACTCTCTGGACTCACTGCACTGCATCCCCAGTGGTGCCAGTTCACTCTCTGGACTCACTGCACTGCATCCCCAATGGTGCCAGTGCACTCTCTGGACTCACAGCACTGCATCCCCAGTGGTGCCAGTCCACTCTCTGGACTCACTGCACTGCATCCCCTGTGGTGACAGTGCACACTCTGGACTCACGGCACTGCATCCCCAGTGGTGCTAGTGCACTCTCTGGACCAACGGCACTGACTCCCCAGTGGTGCCAGTGCACTCTCTGGACTCACTGCACTGCATCCCCAGTGGTGCCAGGGCACTCTCTGGACTCACTGCACTGCATCCCCAGTGGTGCCAAGGCACTCTCTAGACTCACGGCACTGCATTGCCATTGGTGCCAGTGCACTCTCTGGACTCATTGCAGTGCATCCCCAGTGGTGCCAGTGCACTCTCTGGACTCATGGTACTGCATCCCCAGTGGTGCCAGTGCACTCTCTGGACTCACTGCAGTGCATCCCCAGTGGTGCCAGTGCACTCTCTGGACTCACTGCAGTGCATCCCCAGTGGTGCCAGTGCGCTCTCTTGAGTCAGTGCAGTGCATCACCAGTGGTGCCAGTGCACTCTCTGGACTCACTGCACTGCATCCCCAGTGGTGCCAGTGCACTCTCTGGACTCACTGCACTGCATGCCCAGTGGTGCCAGTGCACTCTCTGGACTCACTGCAGTGCATCCCCAGTGGTGCCAGTGCACTCTCTGGACTCACTGCACTGCATCCCCAGTGGTGCCAGTGCACTCTCTGGACTCACTGCAGTGCATCCCCAGTGGTGCCAGTGACCTCCCTGGACTCACTGCAGTGCATCCCCAGTGGTGCCAGTGCATTCTCTGGACTCACTGCAGTGCATCCCCAGTGGTGCCAGTGCACTCTCTGGACTCACTGCACTGCATCCCCACTGGAGCCAGTGCACTCTCTGGACTCACTGCGCTGCATCCCCAGTGGTGCCAGTGCACTCTGTGGACTCACTGCACTGCATCGCCAGTGGTGCCAGTGCACTCTCTGGACTCACTGCACTGCATTCCCAGTGGTGCCAGTGCGCTCTCTTGAGTCACTGCAGTGCATCCCCAGTGGTGCCAGTGCACTCCCTGGACTCACTGCATTGCATCCCAGGTGGTGCCACTGCACTCTCTGGACTCCCTGCAGTGCATCCCCAATCGTTCCAGTGCACTCTCTGGACTCACTGCACTGCATCCCCAGTGGTACCAGTGCACTCTCTGGACTCACTGCAGTGCATCCCCAGTGGTGCCAGTGCACTCTCTGGACTCACTGCAGTGCATCCCCAGTGGTGCCAGTGCACTCTCTGGACTCACTGCACTGCATCCCCAGTGGTGCCAGTGCACTCTCTGGACTCACAGGGGTGCATCCCCAGTGGTGCCAGTGCACTCTCTGGACTCACCGGGGTGCATCCCCAGTGGTGCCAGTGCACTCTCTGGACTCACTGCACTGCATCCCCAGTGGTGCCAGTGACCTCTCTGGACTCACCGCACTGCACCCCCAGTGGTGCCAGTGCACTCTCTGGACTCACCGCACTGCATCCCCAGTGGTGCCAGTGCACTCTCTGGACTCACTGCAGTGCATCCCCAGTGGTGCCAGTGCACTCTCTGGACTCAATGCACTGCATCCCCAGTGGTGCCAGTGCACTCTCTGAGCTCACTGCACTGCATCCCCAGTGGTGCCAGTGCACTCTGTGGACTCACTGCACTGCATCCCCAGTGGTGCCAGTGCACACTCTGGACTCACTGCACTGCATCCCCAGTGGTGCCAGTGCGCTCTCTTGAGTCACTGCAGTGCATCCCCAGTGGTGCCAGTGCACTCCCTGGACTCACTGCATTGCATCCCAGGTGGTGCCACTGCACTCTCTGGACTCCCTGCAGTGCATCCCCAATCGTTCCAGTGCACTCTCTGGACTCACTGCACTGCATCCCCAGTGGTACCAGTGCACTCTCTGGACTCACTGCAGTGCATCCCCAGTGGTGCCAGTGCACTCTCTGGACTCACTGCAGTGCATCCCCAGTGGTGCCAGTGCACTCTCTGGACTCACTGCACTGCATCCCCAGTGGTGCCAGTGCACTCTCTGGACTCACAGGGGTGCATCCCCAGTGGTGCCAGTGCACTCTCTGGACTCACAGGGGTGCATCCCCAGTGGTGCCAGTGCACTCTCTGGACTCACTGCACTGCATCCCCAGTGGTGCCAGTGACCTCTCTGGACTCACAGCACTGCACCCCCAGTGGTGCCAGTGCACTCTCTGGACTCACCGCACTGCATCCCCAGTGGTGCCAGTGCACTCTCTCGACTCACTGCACTGCATCCCCAGTGGTGCCAGGGTACTCTCTGGACTCACTGCACTGCATCCCCAGTGGTGCCAAGGCACTCTCTAGAATCACGGCACTGCATTGCCATTGGTGCCAGTGCACTCTCTGGACTCATTGCAGTGCATCCCCAGTGGTGCCAGTGCACTCTCTGGACTCACGGTACTGCATCCCCAGTGGTGCCAGTGCACTCTCTGGACTCACTGCAGTGCATCCCCAGTGGTGCCAGTGCACTCTCTGGACTCACCGCACTGCATCCCCAGTGGTGCCAGTGCACTCTCTGGACTCACTGCACTGCTTCCCCAGTGGTGCCAGGGCACTCTCTGGACTCACTGCACTGCATCCACAGTGGTGCCAGTGCACTCTCTGGACTCAGTGCACTGCATTCCCAGTGGTGCCAGTGCACTCTCTGGACTCACCGGGGTGCATCCCCAATAGTGCCAGTGCCCTCTCTGGACTCACTGCAGTGCATCCCCAGTGGTGACAGTGCACTCTCTGGACTCACTGCAGTGCATCCCCAATAGTACCAGTGCAATCTCTGGTCTCACTGCAGTGCATCCCCAGTGGTGCCAGTGCACTCTCTGGACTCATTGCACTGCATCCCCAGTGGTGCCAGTGCACTCTCTGGACTCACGGCACTGCATCCCCGGTGGTGCCAGTGCACTCTCTGGACTTGCCGGGGTGCATCACCAGTGGTGCCAGTGACCTCTCTGGACTCACCGGGGTGCATCCCCAGTGGTGCCAGTGCACTCTCTGGACTGACTGCACTGCATCCCCAGTGGTGCCAGTGCACTCTCTGGACTCACTGCACTGCACCCCCAGTGGTGCCAGTGCACTCTCTGGACTCACTGCACTGCATCCCCACTGGTGCCAGTGCACTCTCTGGACTCACTGCACTGCATCCCCAGTGGTGCCAGTGCACACTCTGGACTCACGGCACTGCATCCCCAGTGGTGACAGTGCACTCTCTGGACTCACTGCACTGCATCCCCAATGGTGCCAGGGTACTCTCTGGACTCACTGCAGTGCATCCCTAGTGGTGCCAAGGCACTCTCTGGACTCACTGCACTGAAATGCCATTGGTGCCAGTGCACTCTCTGGACTCACGGCACTGCATCCCCAGTGGTGCCAGTGCACTCTCTGGACTCACTGCACTGCATCCTCAGTGGTGCCAGTGCACTCTGTGGACTCACTGCACTGCATCCCCAGTGGTGCCAGTGCACTCTCTGGACTCAGTGCACTGCATTCCCAGTGGTTCCAGTGCACTCTCTGGACTCGCAGGGGTGCATCCCCAATAGTGCCAGTGCCCTCTCTGGACTCACTGCACTGCATCCCCAGTGGTGCCAGTGCACTCTCTGGACTCACCGTACTGCATCCCCAGTGGTGCCAGTGCACTCTCTGGACTCACTGCAGTGCATCCCCAGTGGCGCCAGTGCACTCTCTGGACTCACAGTACTGCATCCCCAGTGGTGCCAGTGCACTCTCTGGACTCACTGCACTGCATCCCCAGTGGTGCCAGTGCACACTCTGGACTCACGGCACTGCATCCCCAGTGGTGCCAGTGTACTCTCTGGACTCACTGCACTGCATCCCCAGTGATGCCAGGGTACTCTCTGGACTCACTGTACTGCATCCCCAGTGGTGCCAAGACACTCTCTGGACTCACTGCACTGCATTGCCATTGGTGCCAGTGCACTCTCTGGACTCATTGCAGTGCATCCCCAGTGGTGCCAGTGCACTCTCTGGACTCACTGCACTGCATCCCCAGTGGTGCCAGTGCACTCTCTGGACTCACTGCAGTGCATCCCCAGTGGTGCCAGTGCACTCTCTGGACTCACTGCACTGCATCCCCAGTGGTGCCAGGGCACTCTCTGGACTCACTGCACTGCATCCCCAGTGGTGCCAGTGCACTCTCTGGACTCACTGCACTGCATCCCCAGTGGTGCCAGTGCACTCTCTGGACTCACCGGGGTGCATCCCAAATAGTGCCAGTGCCCTCTCTGGACTCACTGCAGTGCATCCCCAGTGGT
This sequence comes from Anser brachyrhynchus, assembly GCF_964034855.1. Classification (NCBI taxonomy): domain Eukaryota; kingdom Metazoa; phylum Chordata; class Aves; order Anseriformes; family Anatidae; genus Anser; species Anser brachyrhynchus. The sequence goes on from NC_137700.1 coordinate 3,762,617, forward strand.
GCCAGTGCGCTCTCTGGACTCACCGCACTGCATCCCCAGTGGTGCCAGTGCACTCTCTGGACTCACTGCACTGCATCCCCAGTGGTGCTAGTGCACTCTCTGGACTCATTTCACTGCATCCCCAGTGGTGCCAGTGCACTCTCTGGACTCACTGCACTGCATCCCCAGTGGTGCCAGTGCACTCTCTGGAATCACTGCACTGCATCCCCAGTGGTGCCAGTGCACTCTCTGAGCTCACTGCACCGCATCACCAGTGGTGCCAGTGCACTCTCTGGACTCACTGCACTGCATTCCCAGTGGTGCCAGTGCACTCTCTGGACTCACTGCACTGCATCCCCAATGGTGCCAGTGCACTCTTTGGACTCACTGCAGTGCATCCCGAGTGGTGCCACTGCACTCTCTGGACTCACGTCACTGCATCCCCAGTGGTGCCGGGGCAATCACTGGACTCACTGCAGTGCATCCCCAGTGGTGCCAGTGCCCTCTGTGGACTCACTGCACTACATCCCCAGTAGGGCCAGTGCACTCTCTGGACTCACTGCACTGCATCCCCAGTGGTGCCAGAGCACTCTCTGGACTCACTGCACTGCATCCCCAGTGGTGCCAGTGCACTCTCTGGACTCACGGCACTGCATCCCCGGTGGTGCCAGTGCACTCTCTGGACTTGCCGGGGTGCATCACCGGTGGTGCCAGTGCACTCTCTGGACTCACCGGGGTGCATCCCCAGGGGTGCCAGTGCACTCTCTGGACTGACTGCACTGCATCCCCACTGGTGCCAGTGCACTCTCTGGACTCACTGCACTGCATCCCCACTGGTGCCAGTGCACTCTCTGGACTCACTGCACTGCATCCCCAGTGGTGCCAGTGCACACTCTGGACTCACGGCACTGCATCCCCAGTGGTGCCAGTGCACTCTCTGGACTCACTGCACTGCATCCCCAATGGTGCCAGGGTACTCTCTGGACTCACTGCAGTGCATCCCTAGTGGTGCCAAGGCACTCTCTGGACTCACTGCACTGCAATGCCATTGGTGCCAGTGCACTCTCTGGACTCACGGCACTGCATCCCCAGTGGTGCCAGTGCACTCTCTGGACTCACTGCACTGCATCCTCAGTGGTGCCATTGCACTCTCTGGACTCACTGCACTGCATCCCCAGTGGTGCCAGTGCACTCTGTGGACTCACTGCACTGCATCCCCAGTGGTGCCAGTGCACTCTCTGGACTCAGTGCACTGCATTCCCAGTGGTTCCAGTGCACTCTCTGGACTCACAGGGGTGCATCCCCAATAGTGCCAGTGCCCTCTCTGGACTCACTGCACTGCATCCCCAGTGGTGCCAGTGCACTCTCTGGACTCACCGCACTGCATCCCCAGTGGTGCCAGTGCACTCTCTGGACTCACTGCAGTGCATCCCCAGTGGCGCCAGTGCACTCTCTGGACTCACAGTACTGCATCCCCAGTGGTGCCAGTGCACTCTCTGGACTCACTGCACTGCATCCCCAGTGGTGCCAGTGCACACTCTGGACTCACGGCACTGCATCCCCAGTGGTGCCAGTGCACTCTCTGGACTCACTGCACTGCATCCCCAGTGGTGCCAGGGTACTCTCTGGACTCACTGTACTGCATCCCCAGTGGTGCCAAGACACTCTCTGGACTCACTGCACTGCATTGCCATTGGTGCCAGTGCACTCTCTGGACTCATTGCAGTGCATCCCCAGTGGTGCCAGTGCACTCTCTGGACTCACTGCACTGCATCCCCAGTGGTGCCAGTGCACTCTCTGGACTCACTGCACTGCATCCCCAGTGGTGCCAGTGCACTCTCTGGACTCACTGCAGTGCATCCCCAGTGGTGCCAGTGCACTCTCTGGACTCACTGCACTGCATCCCCAGTGGTGCCAGGGTACTCTCTGGACTCACTGCACTGCATCCCCAGTGGTGCCAGTGACCTCTCTGGACTCAGTGCAGTGCATTCCCAGTGGTGTCAGTGCACTCTCTGGACTCACCGGGGTGCATCCCAAATAGTGCCAGTGCCCTCTCTGGACTCACTGCACTGCATCCCCAGTGGTGCCAGTGCGCTCTCTGGACTCACCGCACTGCATCCCCAGTGGTGCCAGTGCACTCTCTGGACTCACTGCAGTGCATCCCCAGTGGTGCCAGTGCACTCTCTGGACTCATTTCACTGCATCCCCAGTGGTGCCAGTGCACTCTCTGGACTCACTGCACTGCATCCCCAGTCGTGCCAGTGCACTCTCTGGAATCACTGCACTGCATCCCCAGTGGTGCCAGTGCACTCCCTGAGCTCACTGCACTGCATCACCAGTGGTGCCAGTGCACTCTCTGGACTCACTGCACTGCATTCCCAGTGGTGCCAGTGCACTCTCTGGACTCACTGCACTGCATCCCCAATGGTGCCAGTGCACTCTTTGGACTCACTGCAGTGCATCCCGAGTGGTGCCACTGCACTCTCTGGACTCACTGCACTGCATCCCCAGTGGTGCCGGGGCAATCTCTGCACTCACTGCAGTGCATCCCCAGTGGTGCCAGTGCCCTCTGTGGACTCACTGCACTACATCCCCAGTAGGGCCAGTGCACTCTCTGCACTCAGTGCACTGCATCCCCAGTGGTGTCAGTGAACTCTCTGGACTCACTGCACTGCATCCCCAGTGGTGCCAGTGCACTCTCTTGAGTCACTGCACTGCATCCCCAGTGGTGCCAGTGCACTCTCTGGACTCACTGCACTGCATCACCAGTGGTGCCAGTGCCCTCTCTGGACTCACTGCAGTGCATCCCCAATCTTACCAGTGCAATCTCTGGTCTCACCGGGGTGCATCCCCAGTGGTGCCAGTGCACACTCTGGACTCACTGCACTGCATCCCCAGTGGTGCATGTGCACTCTCTGGACTCACTGCACTGCATCACCGGTGGTGCCAGTACACTCTCTGGACTCACTGCACTGCATCCCCAGTGGTGCCAGTGCGCTCTCTGGACTCACGGCAGTGCATCCCCAGTGGTGCCAGTGCACTCTCTGGACTCACTGAAGTGATCCCCACTGTTGCCCGTGCACTCTCTGGACTCACTGCACTGCACCCCCAGTGGTGCCAGTGCACTCTCTGGACTCACAGCACTGCATCCCCAGTGGTGCCAGTGCACTCTCTGGACTCACTGCACTGCATCCCCAGTGTTGACAGTGCACTCTCTGGACTCACGGCACTGCATCCCCAGTTGTGCTAGTGCACTCTCTGGACTCACTGCACTGCATTGCCATTGGTGCCAAGGCACTCTCTGGACTCACTGCACTGCATTGCCATTGGTGCCAGTGCACTCTCTGGACTCACGGCACTGCATTCCCAGTGGTGCCAGTGCACTCTCTGGACTCACTGCAGTGCATCCCCAGTGGTGCCAGTGCACTCTCTGGACTCACTGCACTGCATCCCCAGTGGTGCCAGTGCACTCTCTGGACTCACTGCAGTGCATCCCCAGTGGTCCCAGTGCACTCTCTGGACTCACTGAAGTGCATCCCCAGTGGTGCCAGTGCACTCTCTGGACTCACTGCACTGCATCCCCAGTGGTGCCAGGGCACTCTCTGGACTCACTGCACTGCATCCCCAGTGGTGCCAGTGACCTCTCTGGACTCAGTGCACTGCATTCCCAGTGGTGCCAGTGCACTCTCTGGACTCACCGGGGTGCATCCCCTATAGTGCCAGTGCCCTCTCTGGACTCACTGCAGTGCATCCCCAGTGGTGCCAGTGCACTCTCTGGACTCACTTCACTGCATCCCCAGTGGTGCCAGTGCACTCTCTGGACTCACTGCACTGCATCCCCAGTGGTGCAAGTGCACTCTCTGGACTCACTGCACTGCATCCCCAGTGGTGCCAGTGCACTCTCTGGACTCACTGCACTGCATCCCGACAGGTGCCAGTGCACTCTCTGGACTCACTGCGCTGCATCCCCAGTGGTGCCAGTGCACTCTCTGGACTCACTGCGCTGTATCCCCAGTGGTGAAAGTACACTCTCTGGACTCACTGCACTGCATCCCCAGTGGTGCCAGTGCACTCTCTGGACTCACTGCAGTGCATCCCCAGTGGTGCCAGTGCACTCTCTGGACTCACTGCACTGCATCCCCAGTGGTGCCAGTGCACTCTCTGGACTCACTGCACTGCATCCCCAGAGGTGCCAGTGCACTCCCTGGACTCACTGCAGTGCATCCCCAGTGGTGCCAGTGCACTATCTGGACTCACTGCACTGCATCTCCAGCGGTGCCAGTGCACTCTCTGGACTCACTGCAGTGCATCCCCAGTGGTGCCAGTGCACTCTCTGGACTCACTGCACTGCATCCCAGGTGGTGCCAGTGCACTCTCTGGACTCACTGCACTGCATCCCCAGTGGTGCCAGTGCACTCTCTGGACTCACTGCACTGCATCCTAGGTGGTGCCAGTGCACTCTCTGGACTCACTGCACTGCATCTCCAGCGGTGCCAGTGCACTCCCTGGACTCACTGCACTGCATCCCCAGTGGTGCCAGTGCACTCTCTGGACTCACTGCACTGCACCCCATGTGGTGGCAGTGCACTCTCTGGACTCACTGCACTGCATCCCCAGTGGTGCCAGTGCACTCTCTGGACTCACTGCACTGCATCCCCAGGGGTGCCCGTGCACGCTCTGGACTCACTGCACTGCATCCCCAGTGGTGCCAGTGCACTCTCTGGACTCACTGCAGTGTATCCCCAGTGGTGCCAGTGCACTCTCTGGGCTCACTGCAGTGCATCCCCAGTGGTGCCAGTGCACTCTCTGGACTCACTGCAGTGCATCCCCAGTGGTGCCAGTGCACTCTCTGGACTCACTGCACTGCATGCCCAGTGGTGCCAGTGCACTCTCTGGACTCACTGCACTGCATCCCCAGTGGTGCCAGTGCGCTCTCTTGAGTCACTGCAGTGCATCCCCAGTGGTGCCAGTGCACTCCCTGGACTCACTGCATTGCATCCCAGGTGGTGCCAGTGCACTCTCTGGACTCCCTGCAGTGCATTCCCAATCGTTCCAGTGCACTCTAGGACTCATTGCAGTGCATCCCCAGTGGTGCCAGTGCACTCTCTGGACTCACGGCACTGCATCCCCAGTGGTGCCAGTGCACTCTCTGGACTCACTGCAGTGCATCCCCAGTGGTGCCAGTGCACTCTCTGGACTCACTGCACTGCATCCCCGGTGGTGCCAGTGCACTCTCTGTACTCACTGCAGTGCATCCCCAGTGTTCCCAGTGCACTCTCTGGACTCACTGAAGTGCATCCCCTGTGGTGCCAGTGCACTCTCTGGACTCACTGCACTGCATCCCCAGTGGTGCCAGGGCACTCTCTGGACTCACTGCACTGCATCCCCAGTGGTGCCAGTGACCTCTCTGGACTCAGTGCACTGCATTCCCAGTGGTGCCAGTGCACTCTCTGGACTCACCGGGGTGCATCCCCTATAGTGCCAGTGCCCTCTCTGGACTCACTGCAGTGCATCCCCAGTGGTGCCAGTGCACTCTCTGGACTCACTGCACTGCATCCCCAGTGGTGCCAGTGCACTCTCTGGACTCACTGCACTGCATCCCCAGTGGTGCAAGTGCACTCTCTGGACTCACTGCACTGCATCCCCAGTGGTGCCAGTGCACTCTCTGGACTCACTGCACTGCATCCCGACAGGTGCCAGTGCACTCTCTGGACTCACTGCGCTGCATCCCCAGTGGTGCCAGTGCACTCTCTGGACTCACTGCGCTGTATCCCCAGTGGTGCCAGTGCACTCTCTGGACTCACTGCACTGCATCCCCAGTGGTGCCAGTGCACTCTCTGGACTCACTGCACTGCATCCCCAGTGGTGCCAGTGCACTCTCTGGACTCACTGCACTGCATCCCCAGTGGTGCCAGTGCCCTCTGTGGACTCACTGCACTGCATCCCCAGTGGTGCCAGTGCACTCTCTGGACTCACTGCACTGCATCCCCAGTGGTGACAGTGCACTCTCTGGACTTGCCGGGGTGCATCCCCAGTGGTGACAGTGCACTCTCTGGACTCACCGGGGTGAATCCCCAGTGGTGCCAGTGCACTCTCTGGACTCACTGCACTGCATCCCCAGTGGTGCCAGTGCACACTCTGGACTCACTGCAGTGCATCCCCAGTGGTGCCAGTGCACTCTCTGGACTCACAGCACTGCATCCCCAGTGGTGCCAGTGCACTCTCTGGACTCACTGCAGTGTATCCCCAATCGTACCAGTGCACTCTCTGGACTCACTGCACTGCATCCCCAGTGGTGCCAGTGCACTCTCTTGACTAACCGGGGTGCATCCCCAGTGGTGCCAGTGCACTCTCTGGACTCACTGCAGTGCATCCCCTGTGGTGGCAGTGCACTCTCTGGACTTGCCGGGGTGCATCCCCAGTGGTGCCAGTGCACTCTCTGGAGTCACCGGGGTGCATCCCCTGTGGAGCCAGTGCACTCTCTGGACTCACTGCACTGCATCCCCAGTGGTGCCAGTGACCTCTCTGGACTCACTGCAGTGCATTTCCAGTTGGTGCCAGTGCACTCTCTGGAGTCACCGCAGTGCATCCCCAGTGGTGCCAGTGCACTCTCTGGACTTACTGCAGTGCATCCCCAATCGTACCAGTGCACTCTCTGGACTCACTGCACTGCATCCCCAGTGGTGCCAGTGCACTCTCTTGAGTCACTGCAGTGCATCCCCAATGGTGCCAGTGCACTCTCTGGACTCACTGCATTGCATCCCCAGTGGTGCCAGTGCACTCTCTGGACTCACTGCACTGCATCCCCAATCGTACCAGTGCACTCTCTGGACTCACTGCAGTGCATCCCCAGTGGTGCCACTGCAATCTCTGGTCTCACTGCACTGCATCCCCAGTGGTGCCAGTGCACTTTCTGAACTCATTGCACTGCATCCCCAGTGGTGCCAGTGCACTCTCTGGACTCACTGCACTGCATCCCCAGTGGTGCCAGTGCCCTCTGTGGACTCACTGCACTGCATCCCCAGTGGTGCCAGTGCACTCTCTGGACTCACTGCACTGCATCCCCAGTGGTGACAGTGCACTCTCTGGACTTGCCGGGGTGCATCCCCAGTGGTGACAGTGCACTCACTGGACTCACCGGGGTGCATCCCCAGTGGTGCCAGTGCACTCTCTGGACTCACGGCACTGCATCCCCAGTGGTGCCAGTGCACACTCTGGACTCACTGCACTGCATCCCCAGTGGTGCCAGTGCACTCTCTGGACTCACTGCACTGCATCCCCAGTGGTGCCCGTGCACTCTCTGGACTCACTGCAGTGCATCCCCAGTGGTGCCAGTGCACTCTCTGGACTCACTGCACTGCATCCCCTGTGGTGCCAGTGCACTCTCTGAGCTCACTGCACTGCATCCCCAGTGGTACCAGAGCACTCTCTGGACTCACTGCACTGCATCCCCAGTGGTGCAAGTGCACTCTCTGGACTCACTGCACTGCATCCCCAATGGTGCCAGTGAACTCTTTGGACTCACTGCACTGCATCCCCAGTGGTGCCAGTGCACTCTCTGGACTCACTGCACTGCATCCCCAGTGCTGCCAATGCACTCTCTGGACTCACTGCAGTGCATCCCCAGTGGTACCAGTGCCCTCTGTGGACTCACTGCACTACATCCCCAGTGGGGCCAGTGCACTCTCTGCACTCACTGCACTGCATCCCCAGTGGTGCCAGTGAACTCTCTGGACTCACTGCACTGCATCCCCAGCGGTGCCAGTGCACTCTCTTGAGTCACTGCACTGCATTCCCAGTGGTGCCAGTGCACTCTCTGGACTCACTGCACTGCATCCCCAGTGGTGCCAGTGCACTCTCTGGACTCACTGCACTGCATCCCCAATCGTACCAGTGCAATCTCTGGTCTCACTGCAGTGCATCCCCAGTGGTGCCAATGCACTCTATGGACTCACGGCACTGCATCCCCAGTGGTGCCAGTGCACTCTCTGGACTCACTGCAGTGCATCCCCACTGGTGCCAGTGCACTCTCTGGACTCAATGCACTGCACCCCCAGTGGTGCAAGTGCACTCTCTGGACTCACTGCACTGCATCCCCAGTGGTGCCAAGGCACTCTCTGGACTTGCCGGGGTGCATCCCCAGAGGTGCCAGTGCACACTCTGGACTCACTGCACTGCATCCCCAGTGGTGCCAGTGCACTCTCTGGACTCACTGCACTGCATCCCCAGTGGTGCCAGTGACCTCTCTGGACTCACTGCACTGCATCCCCAGTGGTGCCAGTGCACTCTCTGGACTCACCGCACTGCATCCCCAGTGTGCCAGTGCACTCTCTGGACTCACTGCACTGCATCCCCAGTGGTGCCAGTGCACTCTCTGGACTCACTGCACTGCATCCCCAGTGGTGCCAGTGCACTCTCTGAGCTCACTGCACGGCATCCCCAGTGGTGCCAGTGCACTCTCTGGACTCATTGCACTGCATCGCCAGTGGTGTCAGTGCACTCTCTTGCGTCACTGCAGTGCATCCCCAGTGGTGCCAGTGCACTCTCTGGACTCACTGCATTGCATCCCCAGTGGTGCCAGTGCACTCTCTGGACTCACTGCACTGCATCCCCAGTGGTGCCACTGCAATCTCTGGTCTCAGTGCAGTGCATCCCCACTGGTGCCAGTGCACTCTCTGGACTCACTGCACTGCATCCCCAGTGGTGCCAGTGCACTCTCTGGACTCACTGCAGTGCATCCCCACTGGTGCCAGTGCACTCTCTGGACTCACTGCACTGCATCCCCTGTGGTGCCAGTGCACTCTCTGGACTTGCCGGGGTGCATCGCCAGTGGTGCCAGTGCACTCTCTGGACTCACCGGGGTGCATCCCCAGTGGTGCCAGTGCACTCTCTGGACTCACTGCAGTGCAACCCCAGTGGTGCCAGTGCACTCTCTGGACTCACTGCAGTGCATCCCCAGTGGTGCCAGTGCACTCTCTGGAGTCACCGCAGTGCATCACCTGTGGTGCCAGTGCACTCTCTGGACTCACTGCAGTGCATCCCCAATCGTACCAGTGCACTCTCTGGACTCACTGCACTGCATCCCCAGTGGTGCCAGTGCACTCTCTTGAGTCACTGCAGTGCATCCCCAATCGTACCAGTGCACTCTCTGGACTCACTGCACTGCATCCCCAGTGGTGCCAGTGCACTCTCTGGAAGCATGGCAGTGCATACCCAGTGATGCCAGTGCACTCTGTGGACTCACGGCAGTGCATCCCCAGTGGTGCCAGTGCACTCTCTGGACTCACGGCAGTGCATCCCCAGTGGTGCCAGTGTACTCTCTGGACTCACTGCGCTGCATCCCCAGTGGTGCCAGTGCACTCTCTGGACTCACTGCACTGCATCCCTAGTGGTGCCAGTGCACTCTCTGGACTCACTGCACTGCATCACCAGTGGTGACAGTGCATTCTCTGGACTCACTGCAGTGCATCGCCAGTGGTGCCAGTGCACTCTCTGGACTCACTGCACTGCATCCCCAGTGGTGCCAGTGCCCTCTCTGGATTCACTGCACTGCATGCCCAGTGATGCCAGTGCAGTCTCTGGACTCACTGCAGTGCATCCCCAGTGGTGCCAGTGCACTCTCTAAAGTCACTGCACTGCATCCCCAGTGGTGCAAGTGCACTCTCTGGACTCACTGCAGCACATCCCCAGTGGTGCCAAGGCACTCTCTGGACTCACTGCACTGCATCCCCAGTGGTGCCAGTGCATTCTCTGGACTCACTGCAGTGCATCCCCAGTGGTGCCAGTGCACTCTCTGGACTCACAGCACTGCATCCCCAGTGGTGCCAGTGCACTCTCTGGACTCACTGCAGTGCATCCCCAGTGGTGCCGGGGCACTCTCTGGACTCACTGCACTGCATCCCCAGTGGTGCCAGTGCACTCTCTGGACTCACTGCAGTGCATCCCCAATCGTACCAGTGCACTCTCTGGACTCACTGCACTGCATCCCCAGTGGTGCCACTGCAATCTCTGGTCTCACTGCAGTGCATCCCCAGTGGTGACAGTGAACTCTCTGAACTCATTGCACTGCATCCCCAGTGGTGCCAGGGTACTCTCTGGACTCACTGCAGTGCATCCCCAGTGGTGCCAGTGCACTCTCTAGACTCACTGCAGTGCATCCCCAGTGGGACAAGTGCACTCTCTGGACTCACTGCAGTTCATCCCCAGTGGTGCCAGTGCACTCTCTGGACTCACTGCACTGCATCCCCAGTGGTGCCAGTGCACTCTCTGGACTCACTGCACTGCATCTCCACTATTGCCAGTGCACTCTCTGGACTCACTGCAGTGCATCCCCCATGGTGCCAGTGCACTCTCTGGACTCACTGCACTGCATCCCCAATGGTGACAGTGCACTCTCTGGACTTGCCAGGGTGCATCCCCAGTGGTGCCAGTGCACTCTCTGGACTCACTGGGGTGCATCCCCAGTGGTGCCAGTGCACTCTCTGGACTCACTGCACTGCATCCCCTGTGGTGCCCGTGCACTCTCTGGACTCACCGCACTGCATCCCCAGTGGTGCCCGTGTACTCTCTGGACTCTCTGCAGTGCATCCCCAGTGCTGCCAGTGCACTCTCTGGACTCACTGCACTGCATCCCCAGTGGTGCCAGTGCACTCTCTGGACTCACTACACTGCATCCCCAGTGGTGCAAGTGCACTCTCTGGACTCACTGCACTGCATCCCCAATGGTGCCAGTGCACTCTTTGGACTCACTGCACTGCATCCCCAGTGGTGCCACTGCACTCTCTGGACTCACTGCACTGCATCCCCAGTGGTGCCCATGCACTCTATGGACTCTCTGCACTGCATCCCCAGTGGTACCAGTGCCCTCTGTGGACTCACTGCACTACATCCCCAGTGGGGCCAGTGCACTCTCTGCACTCACTGCACTGCATCCCCAGTGGTGCCAGTGAACTGTCTGGACTCACTGCACTGCATCCCCAGTGGTGCCAGTGCACTCTCTGGACTCACTGCACTGCATCCCCAGTGGTGCCAGTGCCCTCTCTGGATTCACTGCACTGCATGCCCAGTGGTGCCAGTGCAGTCTCTGGACTCACTGCAGTGCATCCCCAGTGGTGCCAGTGCACTCTCTAAAGTCACTGCACTGCATCCCCAGTGGTGCAAGTGCACTCTCTGGACTCACTGCAGCACATCCCCAGTGGTGCCAAGGCACTCTCTGGACTCACTGCACTGCATCCCCAGTGGTGCCAGTGCATTCTCTGGACTCACTGCAGTGCATCCCCAGTGGTGCCAGTGCACTCTCTGGACTCACAGCACTGCATCCCCAGTGGTGCCAGTGCACTCTCTGGACTCACTGCAGTGCATCCCCAGTGGTGCCGGGGCACTCTCTGGACTCACTGCACTGCATCCCCAGTGGTGCCAGTGCACTCTCTGGACTCACTGCAGTGCATCCCCAGTGGTGCCAGTGCACTCTCTGGAGTCACCGCAGTGCATCACCAGTGGTGCCAGTGCACTCTCTGGACTCACTGCAGTGCATCCCCAATCGTACCAGTGCACTCTCTGGACTCACTGCACTGCATCCCCAGTGGTGCCACTGCAATCTCTGGTCTCACTGCAGTGCATCCCCAGTGGTGACAGTGAACTCTCTGAACTCATTGCACTGCATCCCCAGTGGTGGCAGGGTACTCTCTGGACTCACTGCAGTGCATCCCCAGTGGTGCCAGTGCACTCTCTGGACTCACTGCAGTGCATCCCCAGTGGTACAAGTGCACTCTCTGGACTCACTGCAGTTCATCCCCAGTGGTGCCAGTGCACTCTGTGGACTCACTGCACTGCATCCCCAGTGGTGCCTGTGCACTCTCTGGACTCACTGCACTGCATCTCCACTATTGCCAGTGCACTCTCTGGACTCACTGCAGTGCATCCCCCATGGTGCCAGTGCACTCTCTGGACTCACTGCACTGCATCCCCAATGGTGACAGTGCACTCTCTGGACTTGCCAGGGTGCATCCCCAGTGGTGCCAGTGCACTCTCTGGACTCAGTGGGGTGCATCACCAGTGGTGCCAGTGCACTCTCTGGACTCACTGCACTGCATCCCCTGTGGTGCCAGTGCACTCTCTGGACTCACCGCACTGCATCCCCAGTGGTGCCCGTGCACTCTCTGGACTCTCTGCAGTGCATCCCCAGTGCTGCCAGTGCACTCTCTGGACTCACTGCACTGCATCCCCAGTGGTGCCAGTGCACTCTCTGGACTCACTACACTGCATCCCCAGTGGTGCAAGTGCACTCTCTGGACTCACTGCACTGCATCCCCAATGGTGCCAGGGCACTCTCTGGACTCACTGCACTGCATCCCCAGTGGTGCCACTGCACTCTCTGGACTCACTGCACTGCATCCCCAGTGGTGCCCATGCACTCTATGGACTCTCTGCACTGCATCCCCTGTGGTACCAGTGCCCTCTGTGGACTCACTGCACTACATCCCCAGTGGTGTCAGTGCACTCTCTGGACTCACCGCACTGCATCCCCAGTGGTGCCCGTGCACTCTCTGGACTCTCTGCAGTGCATCCCCAGTGCTGCCAGTGCACTCTCTGGACTCACTGCACTGCATCCCCAGTGGTGCCAGTGCACTCTCTGGACTCACTACACTGCATCCCCAGTGGTGCAAGTGCACTCTCTGGACTCACTGCACTGCATCCCCAATGGTGCCAGGGCACTCTCTGGACTCACTGCACTGCATCCCCAGTGGTGCCACTGCACTCTCTGGACTCACTGCACTGCATCCCCAGTGGTGCCCATGCACTCTATGGACTCTCTGCACTGCATCCCCTGTGGTACCAGTGCCCTCTGTGGACTCACTGCACTACATCCCCAGTGGTGTCAGTGCACTCTCTGGACTCACTGCACTGCATCCCCAGTGGTGCCAGTGAACTCTCTGGACTCACTGCACTGCATCCCCAGTGCTGCCAGTGCACTCTCTGGACTCACTGCACTGCATCCCCAGTGGTGCCACTGCACTCTCTGGACTCACTGCACTGCATCCCCAGTGGTGCCCATGCACTCTATGGACTCTCTGCACTGCATCCCCTGTGGTACCAGTGCCCTCTGTGGACTCACTGCACTACATCCCCAGTGGTGTCAGTGCACTCTCTGGACTCACTGCACTGCATCCCCAGTGGTGCCAGTGAACTCTCTGGACTCACTGCACTGCATCCCCAGTGGTGCCAGTGCACTCTCTGGACTCACTGCACTGCATCCCCAGTGGTGCCAGAGCACTCTCTGGACTCACTGCACTGCATCCCCAGTGGTGCCAGTGCACTCTCTGGACTCACTGCAGTGCATCCGCAATCGTACCAGTGCAATCTCTGGTCTCACTGCAGTGCATCCCCAGTGGTGCCAATGCACTCTATGGACTCACGGCACTGCATCCCCAGTGGTGCCAGTGAACTCTCTGGACTCACTGCACTGCATCCCCAGTGGTGCCAGTGCGCTCTGTTGAGTCACTGCATTGCATCCCCAGTGGTGCCAGTGCACTCTCTGGACTCACTGCACTGCATCCCCAATCGTACCAGTGGCACTCTCTGGACTCACTGCACTGCATCCCCAGTGGTGCCACTGCAATCTCTGGTCTCAGTGCAGTGCATCCCCAGTGGTGCCAGTGCACTCTCTGGACTCACTGCACTGCATCCCCAGTGGTGCCAGTGCACTCTCTGGATTCACTGCAGTGCATCCCCACTGGTGCCAGTGCACTCTCTGGACTCACTGCACTGCATCCCCTGTGGTGCCAGTGCACTCTCTGGACTTGCCGGGGTGCATCGCCAGTGGTGCCAGTGCACTCTCTGGACTCACTGCAGTGCATCCCCAGTGGTGCCAGTGCACTCTCTGGACTCACTGCAGTGCAACCCCAGTGGTGCCAGTGCACTCTCTGGACTCACTGCACTGCATCCCCAGTGGTGCCAGTGCACTCTCTGCAGTCACCGCAGTGCATCACCAGTGGTGCCAGTGCACTCTCTGGACTCACTGCAGTGCATCCCCAATCGTACCAGTGCACTCTCTGGACTCACTGCACTGCATCCCCAGTGGTGCCAGTGCACTCTCTTGAGTCACTGCAGTGCATCCCCAATCGTACCAGTGTACTCTCTGGACTCACTGCGCTGCATCCCCAGTGGTGCCAGTGCACTCTCTGGACTCACTGCACTGCATCCCTAGTGGTGCCAGTGCACTCTCTGGACTCACTGCACTGCATCACCAGTGGTGACATTGCATTCTCTGGACTCACTGCAGTGCATCGCCAGTGGTGCCAGTGCACTCTCTGGACTCACTGCACTGCATCCCCAGTGGTGCCAGTGCCCTCTCTGGACTCACTGCACTGCATGCCCAGTGGTGCCAGTGCAGTCTCTGGACTCACTGCAGTGCATCCCCAGTGGTGCCAGTGCACTCTCTAAAGTCACTGCACTGCATCCCCAGTGGTGCAAGTGCACTCTCTGGACTCACTGCAGCACATCCCCAGTGGTGCCAAGGCACTCTCTGGACTCACTGCAGTGCATCCCCAGTGGTGCCAGTGCATTCTCTGGACTCACTGCAGTGCATCCCCAGTGGTGCCAGTGCACTCTCTGGACTCACAGCACTGCATCCCCAGTGGTGCCAGTGCACTCTCTGGACTCACTGCAGTGCATCCCCAGTGGTGCCGGGGCACTCTCTGGACTCACTGCGCTGCATCCCCAGTGGTGCCAGTGCACTCTCTGGACTCACAGCACTGCATCCCCAGTGGTGCCAGTGCACTCTCTGGAGTCACCGCAGTGCATCACCAGTGGTGCCAGTGCACTCTCTGGACTCACTGCAGTGCATCCCCAATCGTACCAGTGCACTCTCTGGACTCACTGCACTGCATCCCCAGTGGTGCCAGTGCACTCTCTTGAGTCACTGCAGTGCATCCCCAATCGTACCAGTGCACTCTCTGGACTCACTGCACTGCATCCCCAGTGGTGCCACTGCAATCTCTGGTCTCACTGCAGTGCATCCCCAGTGGTGACAGTGAACTCTCTGAACTCATTGCACTGCATCCCCAGTGGTGCCAGGGTACTCTCTGGACTCACTGCAGTGCATCCCCAGTGGTGCCAGTGCACTCTCTGGACTCACTGCAGTGCATCCCCAGTGGTACAAGTGCACTCTCTGGACTCACTGCAGTTCATCCCCAGTGGTGCCAGTGCACTCTCTGGACTCACTGCACTGCATCCCCAGTGGTGCCAGTGCACTCTCTGGACTCACTGCACTGCATCTCCACTATTGCCAGTGCACTCTCTGGACTCACTGCACTGCATCCCCAATGGTGACAGTGCACTCTCTGGACTTGCCAGGGTGCATCCCCAGTGGTGCCAGTGCACTCTCTGGACTCACTGGGGTTCATCCCCAGTGGTGCCAGTGCACTCTCTGGACTCACTGCACTGCATCCGCTGTGGTGCCAGTGCACTCTCTGGACTCACCGCACTGCATTGCCAGTGGTGCCCGTGCACTCTCTGGACTCTCTGCAGTGCATCCCCAGTGCTGCCAGTGCACTCTATGGACTCACTGCACTGCATCCCCAGTGGTGCCAGTGCACTCTCTGGACTCACTACACTGCATCCCCAGTGGTGCAAGTGCACTCTCTGGACTCACTGCACTGCATCCCCAATGGTGCCAGTGCACTCTTTGGACTCACTGGACTGCATCCCCAGTGGTGCCAGTGCACTCTCTGGACTCACTGCAGTGCATCCCCAGTAGTGCCAGTGCACTCTCTGGACTCACTGCACTGCATCCCCAAAGGTGACAGTGCACTCTCTGGACTCATTGCACTGCATCCCCAGTGGTGCCAGAGCACTCTCTGGACTCACTGCACTGCATCCACAGTGGTGCCAGTGCACTCTCTGGACTCACTGCACTGCATCCCCTGTGGTGCCAGTGCACTCTCTGGACTTGCCGGGGTGCATCGCCAGTGGTGCCAGTGCACTCTCTGGACTCACGGGGGTGCATCCCCAGTGGTTCCAGTGCACTCTCTGGACTCACTGCAGTGCATCCCCAGTGGTGCCAGTGCACTCTCTGGACTCACTGCATTGCATCCCCAGTGGTGCCAGTGCACTCTCTGGACTCACCGGGGTGCATCCCCAATCGTACCAGTGCACTCTCTGGACTCACTGCACTGCATCCCCAGTGGTGCCAGTGCACTCTCTGCACTTACTGCAGTGCATCACCAGTGGTGCCAGTGCACTCTCTGGACTCACTGCACTGCATCCCCAGTGGTGCCAGTGCACTCTCTGGAAGCACGGCAGTGCATACCCAGTGATGCCAGTGCACTCTGTGGACTCACGGCAGTGCATCCCCAGTGGTGCCAGTGCACTCTCTGGACTCACTGCAGTGCATCCCCAGTGGTGCCAGTGCACTCTCTGGATTCACTGCACTGCATCCCCAGTGGTGCCAGTGCACTCTCTGAGCTCACTGCACTGCATCCCCAGTGGTGCCAGTGCACTCTGTGGACTCACTGCACTGCATCCCCAGTGGTGCCAGTGCACTCTCTGGACTCACTGCACTGCATCCCCAGTGGTGCCAGTGCACTCTGTGGACTCACTGCACTGCATCCCCAGTGGTGCCAGTGCACTCTCTGAGCTCACTGCACTGCATCCCCAGTGGTGCCAGTGCACTCTCTGGACTCACTGCACTGCATGCCCAGTGGTGCCAGTGCACTCTCTGGACTCACTGCACTGCATCTCCACTATTGCCAGTGCACTCTCTGGACTCACTGCACTGCATCCCCAATGGTGACAGTGCACTCTCTGGACTTGCCAGGGTGCATCCCCAGTGGTGCCAGTGCACTCTCTGGACTCACTGGGGTGCATCCCCAGTGGTGCCAGTGCACTCTCTGGACTCACTGCACTGCATCCGCTGTGGTGCCAGTGCACTCTCTGGACTCACCGCACTGCATTGCCAGTGGTGCCCGTGCACTCTCTGGACTCTCTGCAGTGCATCCCCAGTGCTGCCAGTGCACTCTATGGACTCACTGCACTGCATCCCCAGTGGTGCCAGTGCACTCTCTGGACTCACTACACTGCATCCCCAGTGGTGCAAGTGCACTCTCTGGACTCACTGCACTGCATCCCCAATGGTGCCAGTGCACTCTTTGGACTCACTGGACTGCATCCCCAGTGGTGCCAGTGCACTCTCTGGACTCACTGCAGTGCATCCCCAGTGGTGCCAGTGCACTCTCTGGACTCACTGCACTGCATCCCCAAAGGTGACAGTGCACTCTCTGGACTCATTGCACTGCATCCCCAGTGGTGCCAGAGCACTCTCTGGACTCACTGCACTGCATCCACAGTGGTGCCAGTGCACTCTCTGGACTCACTGCACTGCATCCCCTGTGGTGCCAGTGCACTCTCTGGACTTGCCGGGGTGCATCGCCAGTGGTGCCAGTGCACTCTCTGGACTCACGGGGGTGCATCCCCAGTGGTTCCACTGCACTCTCTGGACTCACTGCAGTGCATCCCCAGTGGTGCCAGTGCACTCTCTGGACTCACTGCATTGCATCCCCAGTGGTGCCAGTGCACTCTCTGGACTCACCGGGGTGCATCCCCAATCGTACCACTGCACACTCTGGAGTCACTGAACTGCATCCCCAGTGGTGCCAGTGCACTCTCTGCACTTACTGCAGTGCATCACCAGTGGTGCCAGTGCACTCTCTGGACTCACTGCACTGCATCCCCAGTGGTGCCAGTGCACTCTCTGGAAGCACGGCAGTGCATACCCAGTGATGCCAGTGCACTCTGTGGACTCACGGCAGTGCATCCCCAGTGGTGCCAGTGCACTCTCTGGACTCACTGCAGTGCATCCCCAGTGGTGCCAGTGCACTCTCTGGATTCACTGCACTGCATCCCCAGTGGTGCCAGTGCACTCTCTGAGCTCACTGCACTGCATCCCCAGTGGTGCCAGTGCACTCTGTGGACTCACTGCACTGCATCCCCAGTGGTGCCAGTGCACTCTCTGGACTCACTGCACTGCATCCCCAGTGGTGCCAGTGCACTCTGTGGACTCACTGCACTGCATCCCCAGTGGTGCCAGTGCACTCTCTGAGCTCACTGCACTGCATCCCCAGTGGTGCCAGTGCACTCTCTGCACTCACTGCACTGCATCCCCAGTGGTGCCAGTGAACTCTCTGGACTGACTGCACTGCATCCCCAGTGGTGCCAGTGCACTCTCTTGAGTCACTGCACTGCATCCCCAGTGGTGCCAGTGCACTCTCTGGACTCACCGCACTGCATCCCCAGTGGTGCCAGTGCACTCTCTTGAGTCACTGCACTGCATCCCCAGTGGTGACACTGCACTCTCTGGACTCACCGCACTGCATCCCCAGTGGTGCCAGTGCACTCTCTGGACTCACTGCAGTGCATCCCCAGTGGTGCCAGTGCACTCTCTGGACTCACTGCACTGCATCCCCAAAGGTGACAGTGCACTCTCTGGACTCATTGCACTGCATCCCCAGTGGTGCCAGAGCACTCTCTGGACTCACTGCAGTGCATCCCCAATGGTGCCAGTGCACTCTCTGGACTCACTGCATTGCATCCCCAGTGGTGCCAGTGCACTCTCTGGACTCACTGCAGTGCATCCCCAATCGTACCAGTGCACTCTCTGGACTCACTGCACTGCATCCCCAGTAGTGCCACTGCACTCTCTGGAGTCACTGAACTGCATCCCCAGTGGTGCCAGTGCACTCTCTGCACTTACTGCAGTGCATCCCCAGTGGTGCCAGTGCACTCTCTGGACTCACTGCACTGCATCCCCAGTGGTGCCAGTGCACTCTCTGGAAGCACGGCAGTGCATACCCAGCGATGCCAGTGCACTCTGTGGACTCACGGCAGTGCATCCCCAGTGGTGCCAGTGCACTCTCTGGACTCACGGCAGTGCATCCCCAGTGGTGCCAGTGTACTCTCTGGACTCACTGCAGTGCATCCCCAGTGGTGCCAGTGCACTCTCTGGACTCACTGCGCTGCATCCCTAGTGGTGCCAGTGCACTCTCTGGACTCACTGCACTGCATCACCAGTGGTGACAGTGCATTCTCTGGACTCACTGCAGTGCATCGCCAGTGGTGCCAGTGCACTCTCTGGACTCACTGCACTGCATCCCCAGTGGTGCCAGTGCCGTCTCTGGACTCACTGCACTGCATGCCCAGTGGTGCCAGTGCAGTCTCTGGACTCACTGCAGTGCATCCCCAGTGGTGCCAGTGCACTCTCTGGAGTCACAGCACTGCATCCCCAGTGGTGCAAGTGCACTCTCTGGACTCACTGCAGCACATCCCCAGTGGTGCCAGTGCACTCTCTGGACTCACTGCAGTGCATCCCCAGTGGTGCCAGTGCATTCTCTGGACTCACTGCACTGCATCCCCAGTGGTGCCAGTGCACTCTCTGGACTCACGGCACTGCATCCCCAGTGGTGCCAGTGCACTCTCTGGACTCACAGCACTGCATCCCCAGTGGTGCCAGTGCACTCTCTGGACTCACGGCACTGCATCCCCAGTGGTGCCAGAGCACTCTCTGGACTCAATGCACTGCATCCCCAGTGGTGCCAGAGCACTCTCTGGACTCACTGCGCTGCATCCCCAGTGGTGCCAGTGCACTCTGTGGACTCACTGCACTGCATCCCCAGTGGTGCCAGAGCACTCTCTGGACTCAATGCACTGCATCCCCAGTGGTGCCAGTGCGCTCTCTTGAGTCACTGCAGTGCATCCCCAGTGGTGCCAGTGCACTCTCTGGACTCACTGCATTGCATCCCAGGTGGTGCCAGTGCACTCTCTGGACTCCCTGCAGTGCATCCCCAATCGTTCCAGTGCACTCTCTGGACTCACTGCACTGCATCCCCAGTGGTGCCACTGCAATCTCTGGTCTCACTGCAGTGCATCCCCAGTGGTGCCTGTGCACTCTCTTGACTCATTGCACCACATCCCCAGTGGTGCCAGTGCACTCTCTGGACTCACTGCAGTGCATCCCCAGTGATGCCAGTGCACTCTCTGGACTCACTGCAGTGCATCCCCAGTGCTGCCAGTGCACTCTCTGGACTTGCCGGGGTGCATCGCCAGTGGTGCCAGTGCACTCTCTGGACTCACCGGGGTGCATCCCCAGTGGTTCCAGTGCACTCTCTGGACTCACTGCAGTGCATCCCCAGTGGTGCCAGTGCACTCTCTGGACTCACTGCACTGCATCCCCAATCGTACCAGTGCACTCTCTGGACTCACTGCACTGCATCCCCAGTAGTGCCACTGCACTCTCTGGAGTCACTGAACTGCATCCCCAGTGGTGCCAGTGCACTCTCTGCACTTACTGCAGTGCATCACCAGTGGTGCCAGTGCACTCTCTGGACTCACTGCACTGCATCCCCAGTGGTGCCAGTGCACTCTCTGGAAGCACGGCAGTGCATACCCAGTGATGCCAGTGCACTCTGTGGACTCACTGCACTGCATCCCCAGTGGTGCCAGTGCACTCTCTGGACTCACGGCAGTACATCCCCAGTGGTGCCAGTGTACTCTCTGGACTCACTGCGCTGCATCCCCAGTGGTGCCAGTGCACTCTCTGGACTCACTGCGCTGCATCCCCAGTGGTGCCAGTGCACTCTATGGACTCACTGCACTGCATCCCCAGTGGTGCCAGTGCACTCTCTGGACTCACTGCACTGCATCCCCAGTGGTGCCAGTGCGCTCTCTTGAGTCAGTGCAGTGCAACGCCAGTGGTGCCAGTGCACTCTCTGGACTCACTGCACTGCATCCCCAGTGGTGCCAGTGCACTCTCTGGACTCACTGCACTGCATGCCCAATGGTGCCAGTGCAGTCTCTGGACTCACTGCAGTGCATACCCAGTGGTGCCAGTGCACTCTCTGGACTCACTGCACTGCATCCCCAGTGGTGCCAGTGACCTCTCTGGACTCACCGCACTGCACCCCCAGTGGTGCCAGTGCACTCTCTGGACTCACCGCACTGCATCCCCAGTGGTGCCAGTGCACTCTCTGGACTCACTGCAGTGCATCCCCAGTGGTGCCAGTGCACTCTCTGGACGCAATGCACTGCATCCCCAGTGGTGCCAGTGCACTCTCTGAGCTCACTGCACTGCATCCCCAGTGGTGCCAGTGCACTCTGTGGACTCACTGCACTGCATCCCCAGTGGTGCCAGTGCACACTCTGGACTCACTGCACTGCATCCCCAGTGGTGCCAGTGCGCTCTCTTGAGTCACTGCACTGCATCCCCAGTGGTGCCAGTGCACTCCCTGGACTCACTGCATTGCATCCCAGGTGGTGCCACTGCACTCTCTGGACTCCCTGCAGTGCATCCCCAATCGTTCCAGTGCACTCTCTGGACTCACTGCACTGCATCCCCAGTGGTACCAGTGCACTCTCTGGACTCACTGCAGTGCATCCCCAGTGGTGCCAGTGCACTCTCTGGACTCACTGCACTGCATCCAAAGTGGTGCCAGTGCACTCTCTGGACTCACAGGGGTGCATCCCCAGTGGTGCCAGTGCACTCTCTGGACTCACCGGGGTGCATCCCCAGTGGTGCCAGTGCACTCTCTGGACTCACTGCACTGCATCCCCAGTGGTGCCAGTGACCTCTCTGGACTCACCGCACTGCACCCCCAGTGGTGCCAGTGCACTCTCTGGACTCACCGCACTGCATCCCCAGTGGTGCCAGTGCACTCTCTGGACTCACTGCAGTGCATCCCCACTGGTGCCAGTGCACTCTCTGGACTCAATGCACTGCATCCCCAGTGGTGCCAGTGCACTCTCTGAGCTCACTGCACTGCATCCCCAGTGGTGCCAGTGCACTCTCTGGACTCACTGCACTGCATCTCCAGTGGTGCCAGTGCACACTCTGGACTCACTGCACTGCATCCCCAGTGGTGCCAGTGCGCTCTCTTGAGTCACTGCAGTGCATCCCCAGTGGTGCCAGTGCACTCCCTGGACTCACTGCATTGCATCCCAGGTGGTGCCAGTGCACTCTCTGGACTCATTGCAGTGCATCCCCAATCGTTGCAGTGCACTCTCTGGACTCACTGCACTGCATCCCCAGTGGTACCAGTGCACTCTCTGGACTCACTGCAGTGCATCCCCAGTGGTGCCAGTGCACTCTCTGGACTCACTGCAGTGCATCCCCAGTGGTGCCAGTGCACTCTCTGGACTCACTGCAGTGCATCCCCAGTGGTGCCAGTGCACTCTCTGGACTCACTGCACTGCATCCCCAGTGGTGCCAGTGACCTCTCTGGACTCACCGCACTGCACCCCCAGTGGTGCTAGTGCACTCTCTGGACTCACCGCACTGCATCCCCAGTGGTGCCAGTGCACTCTCTGGACTCACTGCAGTGCATCCCCAGTGGTGCCAGTGCACTCTCTGGACTCAATGCACTGCATCCCCAGTGGTGCCAGTGCACTCTCTGAGCTCACTGCACTGCATCCCCAGTGGTGCCAGTGCACTCTGTGGACTCACTGCACTGCATCCCCAGTGGTGCCAGTGCACTCTCTGGACTCACTGCACTGCATCCCCAGTGGTGACAGTGCACTCTCTGGACTCACTGCACTGCATCCCCAGTGGTGCCAGTGCACTCTCTGAGCTCACTGCACTGCATCCCCAGTGGTGCCAGTGCACTCTCTGGACTCACTGCAGTGCATCCCCAATCGTACCAGTGCAATCTCTGGTCTCACTGCAGTGCATCCCCAGTGGTGCCAGTGCACTCTCTGGACTCACTGCACGGCATCCCCAGTGGTGCCAGTGCACTCTCTGGACTCACGGCACTGCATCCCCGGTGGTGCCAGTGCACTCTCTGGACTTGCCGGGGTGCATCCCCAGTGGTGCCAGTGCACTCTCTGGACTCACCGGGGCGCATCCCCAGTGGTGCCAGTGCACTCTCTGGACTCACTGCACTTCATCCCCACTGGTGCCAGTGCACTCTCTGGACTCACTGCACTGCATCACCAGTGGGGACAGTGCACTCTCTGGACTCACTGCACTGCATCCCCAATGGTGCCAGTGCACTCTTTGGACTCACTGCACTGCATCCCGAGTGGTGCCACTGCACTCTCTGGACTCACTGCACTGCATCCCCAGTGGTGCCAGTGCCCTCTGTGGACTCACTGCACTACATCCCCAGTGGGGCCAGTGCACTCTCTTGAGTCACTGCACTGCATCCCCAGTGGTGCCAGTGCACTCTCTGGACTCACTGCACTGCATCCCCAGTGGTGACAGTGCACTCTCTGGACTCACTGCACTGCATCCCCAGTGGTGCCAGTGCACTCTCTGGACTCACCGCACTGCATCCCCAGTGGTGCCAGTGCACTCTCTGGACTCACTGCACTGCATCCCCAGTGGTTCCAGTGCACTCTCTGGACTCAATGCACTGCATCCCCAGTGGTGCCAGTGACCTCTCTGGACTCACTGCACTGCATCCCTAGTGGTGACAGTGCACTCTCTGGACTCACTGCACTGCATCCCCAGTGGTGCCAGTGCACTCTCTGAGCTCACTGCACTGCATCCCCAGTGGTGCCAGTGCACTCTCTGGACTCACTGCACTGCATCCCCAGTGGTGCCAGTGCACTCTCTGGACTCACTGCACTGCATCCCCAATGGTGCCAGTGCACTCTCTGGACTCACAGCACTGCATCCCCAGTGGTGCCAGTCCACTCTCTGGACTCACTGCACTGCATCCCCTGTGGTGACAGTGCACACTCTGGACTCACGGCACTGCATCCCCAGTGGTGCTAGTGCACTCTCTGGACCAACGGCACTGACTCCCCAGTGGTGCCAGTGCACTCTCTGGACTCACTGCACTGCATCCCCAGTGGTGCCAGGGTACTCTCTGGACTCACTGCACTGCATCCCCAGTGGTGCCAAGGCACTCTCTAGACTCACGGCACTGCATTGCCATTGGTGCCAGTGCACTCTCTGGACTCATTGCAGTGCATCCCCAGTGGTGCCAGTGCACTCTCTGGACTCACGGTACTGCATCCCCAGTGGTGCCAGTGCACTCTCTGGACTCACTGCAGTGCATCCCCAGTGGTGCCAGTGCACTCTCTGGACTCACTGCACTGCATCCCCAGTGGTGCCAGTGCGCTCTCTTGAGTCAGTGCAGTGCATCGCCAGTGGTGCCAGTGCACTCTCTGGACTCACTGCACTGCATCCCCAGTGGTGCCAGTGCACTCTCTGGACTCACTGCACTGCATGCCCAGTGGTGCCAGTGCAGTCTCTGGACTCACTGCAGTGCATCCCCAGTGGTGCCAGTGCACTCTCTGGACTCACTGCACTGCATCCCCAGTGGTGCCAGTGCACTCTCTGGACTCACTGCAGTGCATCCCCATTGGTGCCAGTGACCTCCCTGGACTCACTGCAGTGCATCACCAGTGGTGCCAGTGCATTCTCTGGACTCACTGCAGTGCATCCCCAGTGGTGCCACTGCACTCTCTGGACTCACGGCACTGCATCCCCACTGGAGCCAGTGCACTCTCTGGAGTCACTGCGCTGCATCCCCAGTGGTGCCAGTGCACTCTGTGGACTCACTGCACTGCATCGCCAGTGGTGCCAGTGCACTCTCTGGACTCACTGCACTGCATTCCCAGTGGTGCCAGTGCGCTCTCTTGAGTCACTGCAGTGCATCCCCAGTGGTGCCAGTGCACTCCCTGGACTCACTGCATTGCATCCCAGGTGGTGCCACTGCACTCTCTGGACTCCCTGCAGTGCATCCCCAATCGTTCCAGTGCACTCTCTGGACTCACTGCACTGCATCCCCAGTGGTGCCAGTGCACTCTCTGGACTCACTGCAGTGCATCCCCAGTGGTGCCAGTGCACTCTCTGGACTCACTGCAGTGCATCCCCAGTGGTGCCAGTGCACTCTCTGGACTCACTGCACTGCATCCCCAGTGGTGCCAGTGCACTCTCTGGACTCACAGGGGTGCATCCCCAGTGGTGCCAGTGTACTCTCTGGACTCACCGGGGTGCATCCCCAGTGGTGCCAGTGCACTCTCTGGACTCACTGCACTGCATCCCCAGTGGTGCCAGTGACCTCTCTGGACTCACTGCACTGCATCCCCATTGGTGCCAGTGCCCTCTCTGGACTCACTGCACTGCATCCCCAGTGGTGCCAGTGCACTCTCTGGACTCACCGCACTGCATCCCCAGTGGTGCCAGTGCACTCTCTGGACTCACTGCACTGCATCCCCAGTGGTTCCAGTGCACTCTCTGGACTCAATGCACTGCATCCCCAGTGGTGCCAGTGACCTCTCTGGACTCACTGCACTGCATCCCTAGTGGTGACAGTGCACTCTCTGGACTCACTGCACTGCATCCCCAGTGGTGCCAGTGCACTCTCTGGACTCACTGCACTGCATCCCCAGTGGTGCCAGTGCACTCTCTGGACTCACTGCACTGCATCCCCAATGGTGCCAGTGCACTCTCTGGACTCACAGCACTGCATCCCCAGTGGTGCCAGTCCACTCTCTGGACTCACTGCACTGCATCCCCTGTGGTGACAGTGCACACTCTGGACTCACGGCACTGCATCCCCAGTGGTGCTAGTGCACTCTCTGGACCAACGGCACTGACTCCCCAGTGGTGCCAGTGCACTCTCTGGACTCACTGCACTGCATCCCCAGTGGTGCCAGGGTACTCTCTGGACTCACTGCACTGCATCCCCAGTGGTGCCAAGGCACTCTCTAGACTCACGGCACTGCATCCCCAGTGGTGCCAGTGCACTCTCTGGACTCACTGCAGTGCATCCCCAGTGGTGCCAGTGCACTCTCTGGACTCAATGCACTGCATCCCCAGTGGTGCCAGTGCACTCTCTGGACTCACTGCAGTGCATCCCCAGTGGTGCCAGTGCACTCTCTGGACTCACTGCAGTGCATCCCCAGTGGTGCCAGTGCGCTCTCTTGAGTCAGTGCAGTGCATCGCCAGTGGTGCCAGTGCACTCTCTGGACTCACTGAACTGCATCCCCAGTGGTGCCAGTGCACTCTCTGGACTCACTGCACTGCATGCCCAGTGGTGCCAGTGCAGTCTCTGGACTCACTGCAGTGCATCCCCAGTGGTGCCAGTGCACTCTCTGGACTCACTGCACTGCATCCCCAGTGGTGCCAGTGCACTCTCTGGACTCACTGCACTGCATCCCCAGTGGTGCCAGTGACCTCCCTGGACTCACTGCAGTGCATCCCCAGTGGTGCCAGTGCATTCTCTGGACTCACTGCAGTGCATCCCCAGTGGTGCCAGTGCACTCTCTGGACTCACGGCACTGCATCCCCACTGGAGCCAGTGCACTCTCTGGACTCACTGCGCTGCATCCCCAGTGGTGCCAGTGCACTCTGTGGACTCACTGCACTGCATCGCCAGTGGTGCCAGTGCACTCTCTGGACTCACTGCACTGCATTCCCAGTGGTGCCAGTGCGCTCTCTTGAGTCACTGCAGTGCATCCCCAGTGGTGCCAGTGCACTCCCTGGACTCACTGCATTGCATCCCAGGTGGTGCCACTGCACTCTCTGGACTCCCTGCAGTGCATCCCCAATCGTTCCAGTGCACTCTCTGGACTCACTGCACTGCACCCCAGTGGTACCAGTGCACTCTCTGGACTCACTGCAGTGCATCCCCAGTGGTGCCAGTGCACTCTCTGGACTCACTGCAGTGCATCCCCAGTGGTGCCAGTGCACTCTCTGGACTCACTGCACTGCATCCCCAGTGGTGCCAGTGCACTCTCTGGACTCACAGGGGTGCATCCCCAGTGGGGCCAGTGCACTCTCTGGACTCACCGGGGTGCATCCCCAGTGGTGCCAGTGCACTCTCTGGACTCACTGCACTGCATCCCCAGTGGTGCCAGTGACCTCTCTGGACTCACCGCACTGCACCCCCAGTGGTGCCAGTGCACTCTCTGGACTCACCGCACTGCATCCCCAGTGGTGCCAGTGCACTCTCTGGACTCACTGCAGTGCATCCCCAGTGGTGCCAGTGCACTCTCTGGACTCAATGCACTGCATCGCCAGTGGTGCCAGTGCACTCTCTGAGCTCACTGCACTGCATCCCCAGTGGTGCCAGTGCACTCTGTGGACTCAATGCACTGCATCCCCAGTGGTGCCAGTGCACACTCTGGACTCACTGCACTGCATCCCCAGTGGTGCCAGTGCGCTCTCTTGAGTCACTGCAGTGCATCCCCAGTGGTGCCAGTGCACTCCCTGGACTCACTGCATTGCATCCCAGGTGGTGCCACTGCACTCTCTGGACTCCCTGCAGTGCATCCCCAATCGTTCCAGTGCACTCTCTGGACTCACTGCACTGCATCCCCAGTGGTACCAGTGCACTCTCTGGACTCACTGCAGTGCATCCCCAGTGGTGCCAGTGCACTCTCTGGACTCACTGCAGTGCATCCCCAGTGGTGCCAGTGCACTCTCTGGACTCACTGCACTGCATCCCCAGTGGTGCCAGTGCACTCTCTGGACTCACAGGGGTGCATCCCCAGTGGTGCCAGTGCACTCTCTGGACTCACCGGGTTGCATCCCCAGTGGTGCCAGTGCACTCTCTGGACTCACTGCACTGCATCCCCAGTGGTGCCAGTGACCTCTCTGGACTCACCGCACTGCACCCCCAGTGGTGCCAGTGCACTCTCTGGACTCACCGCACTGCATCCCCAGTGGTGCCAGTGCACTCTCTGGACTCACTGCACTGCATCCCCAGTGGTGCCAGGGTACTCTCTGGACTCACTGCACTGCATCCCCAGTGGTGCCAAGGCACTCTCTAGACTCACGGCACTGCATTGCCATTGGTGCCAGTGCACTCTCTGGACTCATTGCAGTGCATCCCCAGTGGTGCCACTGCACTCTCTGGACTCACGGTACTGCATCCCCAGTGGTGCCAGTGCACTCTCTGGACTCACTGCAGTGCATCCCCAGTGGTGCCAGTGCACTCTCTGGACTCACTGCACTGCATCCCCAGTGGTGCCAGAGCACTCTCTGGACTCACTGCACTGCATCCCCAGTGGTGCCAGGGCACTCTCTGGACTCACTGCACTGCATCCCCAGTGGTGCCAGTCACCTCTCTGGACTCAGTGCACTGCATTCCCAGTGGTGCCAGTGCACTCTCTGGACTCACCGGGGTGCATCCCCAATAGTGCCAGTGCCCTCTCTGGACTCACTGCAGTGCATCCCCAGTGGTGCCAGTGCACTCTCTGGACTCACTGCACTGCATCCCCAGTGGTGCCAGTGCACTCTCTGGACTCACTGCAGTGCATCCCCAATCGTACCAGTGCAATCTCTGGTCTCACTGCACTGCATCCCCAGTGGTGCCAGAGCACTCTCTGGACTCACTGCACTGCATCCCCAGTGGTGCTGTGCACTCTCTGGACTCACGGCACTGCATCCCCGGTGGTGCCAGTGCACTCTCTGGACTTGCCGGGGTGCATCACCAGTGGTGCCAGTGCACTCTCTGGACTCACCGGGGTGCATCCCCAGGGGTGCCAGTGCACTCTCTGGACTGACTGCACTGCATCCCCACTGGTGCCAGTGCACTCTCTGGACTCACTGCACTGCACCCCCAGTGGTGCCAGTGCACTCTCTGGACTCACTGCACTGCATCCCCACTGGTGCCAGTGCACTCTCTGGACTCACTGCACTGCATCCCCAGTGGTGCCAGTGCACACTCTGGACTCACGGCACTGCATCCCCAGTGGTGACAGTGCACTCTCTGGACTCACTGCACTGCATCCCCAATGGTGCCAGGGTACTCTCTGGACTCACTGCAGTGCATCCCTAGTGGTGCCAAGGCACTCTCTGGACTCACTGCACTGCAATGCCATTGGTGCCAGTGCACTCTCTGGACTCATGGCACTGCA
Source organism: Anser brachyrhynchus (assembly GCF_964034855.1). Lineage (NCBI taxonomy): Eukaryota > Metazoa > Chordata > Aves > Anseriformes > Anatidae > Anser > Anser brachyrhynchus. The sequence goes on from NC_137700.1 coordinate 3,791,456, forward strand.
TCCCCAGTGGTGCCAGTGCACTCTCTGGACTTGCCGGGGTGCATCCCCAGTGGTGCCAGTGCACTCTCTGGACTCACCGGGGTGCATCCCCAGTGGTGCCAGTGCACTCTCTGGACTCACTGCACTTCATCCCCACTGGTGCCAGTGCACTCTCTGGACTCACTGCACTGCATCACCAGTGGGGACAGTGCACTCTCTGGACTCACTGCACTGCATCCCCAATGGTGCCAGTGCACTCTTTGGACTCACTGCACTGCATCCCGAGTGGTGCCACTGCACTCTCTGGACTCACTGCACTGCATCCCCAGTGGTGCCAGTGCCCTCTGTGGACTCACTGCACTACATCCCCAGTGGGGCCAGTGCACTCTCTTGAGTCACTGCACTGCATCCCCAGTGGTGCCAGTGCACTCTCTGGACTCACTGCACTGCATCCCCAGTGGTGCCAGTGCCCTCTCTGGACTCACTGCACTGCATCCCCAGTGGTGCCAGTGCACTCTCTGGACTCACCGCACTGCATCCCCAGTGGTGCCAGTCCACTCTCTGGACTCACTGCACTGCATCCCCTGTGGTGACAGTGCACACTCTGGACTCACGGCACTGCATCCCCAGTGGTGCTAGTGCACTCTCTGGACCAACGGCACTGACTCCCCAGTGGTGCCAGTGCACTCTCTGGACTCACTGCACTGCATCCCCAGTGGTGCCAGGGTACTCTCTGGACTCACTGCACTGCATCCCCAGTGGTGCCAAGGCACTCTCTAGACTCACGGCACTGCATTGCCATTGGTGCCAGTGCACTCTCTGGACTCATTGCAGTGCATCCCCAGTGGTGCCAGTGCACTCTCTGGACTCACGGTACTGCATCCCCAGTGGTGCCAGTGCACTCTCTGGACTCACTGCAGTGCATCCCCAGTGGTGCCAGTGCACTCTCTGGACTCACTGCACTGCATCCCCAGTGGTGCCAGTGCACTCTCTGGACTCACTGCAGTGCATCCCCAGTGGTGCCAGTGCACTCTCTGGACTCACTGCACTGCATCCCCAGTGGTGCCAGTGCACTCTCTGGACTCACTGCAGTGCATCCCCAGTGGTGCCAGTGACCTCCCTGGACTCACTGCAGTGCATCCCCAGTGGTGCCAGTGCATTCTCTGGACTCACTGCAGTGCATCCCCAGTGGTGCCAGTGCACTCTCTGGACTCACGGCACTGCATCCCCACTGGAGCCAGTGCACTCTCTGGACTCACTGCGCTGCATCCCCAGTGGTGCCAGTGCACTCTGTGGACTCACTGCACTGCATCGCCAGTGGTGCCAGTGCACTCTCTGGACTCACTGCACTGCATTCCCAGTGGTGCCAGTGCGCTCTCTTGAGTCACTGCAGTGCATCCCCAGTGGTGCCAGTGCACTCCCTGGACTCACTGCATTGCATCCCAGGTGGTGCCACTGCACTCTCTGGACTCCCTGCAGTGCATCCCCAATCGTTCCAGTGCACTCTCTGGACTCACTGCACTGCATCCCCAGTGGTACCAGTGCACTCTCTGGACTCACTGCAGTGCATCCCCAGTGGTGCCAGTGCACTCTCTGGACTCACTGCAGTGCATCCCCAGTGGTGCCAGTGCACTCTCTGGACTCACTGCACTGCATCCCCAGTGGTGCCAGTGCACTCTCTGGACTCACAGGGGTGCATCCCCAGTGGTGCCAGTGCACTCTCTGGACTCACCGGGGTGCATCCCCAGTGGTGCCAGTGCACTCTCTGGACTCACTGCACTGCATCCCCAGTGGTGCCAGTGCCCTCTCTGGACTCACTGCACTGCATCCCCAGTGGTGCCACTGCACTCTCTGGACTCACCGCACTGCATCCCCAGTGGTGCCAGTGCACTCTCTGGACTCACTGCACTGCATCCCCAGTGGTTCCAGTGCACTCTCTGGACTCAATGCACTGCATCCCCAGTGGTGCCAGTGACCTCTCTGGACTCACTGCACTGCATCCCTAGTGGTGACAGTGCACTCTCTGGACTCACTGCACTGCATCCCCAGTGGTGCCAGTGCACTCTCTGAGCTCACTGCACTGCATCCCCAGTGGTGCCAGTGCACTCTCTGGACTCACTGCACTGCATCCCCAGTGGTGCCAGTGCACTCTCTGGACTCACTGCACTGCATCCCCAATGGTGCCAGTGCACTCTCTGGACTCACAGCACTGCATCCCCAGTGGTGCCAGTCCACTCTCTGGACTCACTGCACTGCATCCCCTGTGGTGACAGTGCACACTCTGGACTCACGGCACTGCATCCCCAGTGGTGCTAGTGCACTCTCTGGACCAACGGCACTGACTCCCCAGTGGTGCCAGTGCACTCTCTGGACTCACTGCACTGCATCCCCAGTGGTGCCAGGGCACTCTCTGGACTCACTGCACTGCATCCCCAGTGGTGCCAAGGCACTCTCTAGACTCACGGCACTGCATTGCCATTGGTGCCAGTGCACTCTCTGGACTCATTGCAGTGCATCCCCAGTGGTGCCAGTGCACTCTCTGGACTCACGGTACTGCATCCCCAGTGGTGCCAGTGCACTCTCTGGACTCACTGCAGTGCATCCCCAGTGGTGCCAGTGCACTCTCTGGACTCACTGCAGTGCATCCCCAGTGGTGCCAGTGCGCTCTCTTGAGTCAGTGCAGTGCATCACCAGTGGTGCCAGTGCACTCTCTGGACTCACTGCACTGCATCCCCAGTGGTGCCAGTGCACTCTCTGGACTCACTGCACTGCATGCCCAGTGGTGCCAGTGCACTCTCTGGACTCACTGCAGTGCATCCCCAGTGGTGCCAGTGCACTCTCTGGACTCACTGCACTGCATCCCCAGTGGTGCCAGTGCACTCTCTGGACTCACTGCAGTGCATCCCCAGTGGTGCCAGTGACCTCCCTGGACTCACTGCAGTGCATCCCCAGTGGTGCCAGTGCATTCTCCGGACTCACTGCAGTGCATCCCCAGTGGTGCCAGTGCACTCTCTGGACTCACTGCACTGCATCCCCACTGGAGCCAGTGCACTCTCTGGACTCACTGCGCTGCATCCCCAGTGGTGCCAGTGCACTCTGTGGACTCACTGCACTGCATCGCCAGTGGTGCCAGTGCACTCTCTGGACTCACTGCACTGCATTCCCAGTGGTGCCAGTGCGCTCTCTTGAGTCACTGCAGTGCATCCCCAGTGGTGCCAGTGCACTCCCTGGACTCACTGCATTGCATCCCAGGTGGTTCCACTGCACTCTCTGGACTCCCTGCAGTGCATCCCCAATCGTTCCAGTGCACTCTCTGGACTCACCGCACTGCATCCCCAGTGGTGCCAGTGCACTCTCTGGACTCACTGCACTGCATCCCCAGTGGTTCCAGTGCACTCTCTGGACTCAATGCACTGCATCCCCAGTGGTGCCAGTGACCTCTCTGGACTCACTGCACTGCATCCCTAGTGGTGACAGTGCACTCTCTGGACTCACTGCACTGCATCCCCAGTGGTGCCAGTGCACTCTCTGAGCTCACTGCACTGCATCCCCAGTGGTGCCAGTGCACTCTCTGGACTCACTGCACTGCATCCCCAGTGGTGCCAGTTCACTCTCTGGACTCACTGCACTGCATCCCCAATGGTGCCAGTGCACTCTCTGGACTCACAGCACTGCATCCCCAGTGGTGCCAGTCCACTCTCTGGACTCACTGCACTGCATCCCCTGTGGTGACAGTGCACACTCTGGACTCACGGCACTGCATCCCCAGTGGTGCTAGTGCACTCTCTGGACCAACGGCACTGACTCCCCAGTGGTGCCAGTGCACTCTCTGGACTCACTGCACTGCATCCCCAGTGGTGCCAGGGCACTCTCTGGACTCACTGCACTGCATCCCCAGTGGTGCCAAGGCACTCTCTAGACTCACGGCACTGCATTGCCATTGGTGCCAGTGCACTCTCTGGACTCATTGCAGTGCATCCCCAGTGGTGCCAGTGCACTCTCTGGACTCATGGTACTGCATCCCCAGTGGTGCCAGTGCACTCTCTGGACTCACTGCAGTGCATCCCCAGTGGTGCCAGTGCACTCTCTGGACTCACTGCAGTGCATCCCCAGTGGTGCCAGTGCGCTCTCTTGAGTCAGTGCAGTGCATCACCAGTGGTGCCAGTGCACTCTCTGGACTCACTGCACTGCATCCCCAGTGGTGCCAGTGCACTCTCTGGACTCACTGCACTGCATGCCCAGTGGTGCCAGTGCACTCTCTGGACTCACTGCAGTGCATCCCCAGTGGTGCCAGTGCACTCTCTGGACTCACTGCACTGCATCCCCAGTGGTGCCAGTGCACTCTCTGGACTCACTGCAGTGCATCCCCAGTGGTGCCAGTGACCTCCCTGGACTCACTGCAGTGCATCCCCAGTGGTGCCAGTGCATTCTCTGGACTCACTGCAGTGCATCCCCAGTGGTGCCAGTGCACTCTCTGGACTCACTGCACTGCATCCCCACTGGAGCCAGTGCACTCTCTGGACTCACTGCGCTGCATCCCCAGTGGTGCCAGTGCACTCTGTGGACTCACTGCACTGCATCGCCAGTGGTGCCAGTGCACTCTCTGGACTCACTGCACTGCATTCCCAGTGGTGCCAGTGCGCTCTCTTGAGTCACTGCAGTGCATCCCCAGTGGTGCCAGTGCACTCCCTGGACTCACTGCATTGCATCCCAGGTGGTGCCACTGCACTCTCTGGACTCCCTGCAGTGCATCCCCAATCGTTCCAGTGCACTCTCTGGACTCACTGCACTGCATCCCCAGTGGTACCAGTGCACTCTCTGGACTCACTGCAGTGCATCCCCAGTGGTGCCAGTGCACTCTCTGGACTCACTGCAGTGCATCCCCAGTGGTGCCAGTGCACTCTCTGGACTCACTGCACTGCATCCCCAGTGGTGCCAGTGCACTCTCTGGACTCACAGGGGTGCATCCCCAGTGGTGCCAGTGCACTCTCTGGACTCACCGGGGTGCATCCCCAGTGGTGCCAGTGCACTCTCTGGACTCACTGCACTGCATCCCCAGTGGTGCCAGTGACCTCTCTGGACTCACCGCACTGCACCCCCAGTGGTGCCAGTGCACTCTCTGGACTCACCGCACTGCATCCCCAGTGGTGCCAGTGCACTCTCTGGACTCACTGCAGTGCATCCCCAGTGGTGCCAGTGCACTCTCTGGACTCAATGCACTGCATCCCCAGTGGTGCCAGTGCACTCTCTGAGCTCACTGCACTGCATCCCCAGTGGTGCCAGTGCACTCTGTGGACTCACTGCACTGCATCCCCAGTGGTGCCAGTGCACACTCTGGACTCACTGCACTGCATCCCCAGTGGTGCCAGTGCGCTCTCTTGAGTCACTGCAGTGCATCCCCAGTGGTGCCAGTGCACTCCCTGGACTCACTGCATTGCATCCCAGGTGGTGCCACTGCACTCTCTGGACTCCCTGCAGTGCATCCCCAATCGTTCCAGTGCACTCTCTGGACTCACTGCACTGCATCCCCAGTGGTACCAGTGCACTCTCTGGACTCACTGCAGTGCATCCCCAGTGGTGCCAGTGCACTCTCTGGACTCACTGCAGTGCATCCCCAGTGGTGCCAGTGCACTCTCTGGACTCACTGCACTGCATCCCCAGTGGTGCCAGTGCACTCTCTGGACTCACAGGGGTGCATCCCCAGTGGTGCCAGTGCACTCTCTGGACTCACAGGGGTGCATCCCCAGTGGTGCCAGTGCACTCTCTGGACTCACTGCACTGCATCCCCAGTGGTGCCAGTGACCTCTCTGGACTCACAGCACTGCACCCCCAGTGGTGCCAGTGCACTCTCTGGACTCACCGCACTGCATCCCCAGTGGTGCCAGTGCACTCTCTCGACTCACTGCACTGCATCCCCAGTGGTGCCAGGGTACTCTCTGGACTCACTGCACTGCATCCCCAGTGGTGCCAAGGCACTCTCTAGAATCACGGCACTGCATTGCCATTGGTGCCAGTGCACTCTCTGGACTCATTGCAGTGCATCCCCAGTGGTGCCAGTGCACTCTCTGGACTCACGGTACTGCATCCCCAGTGGTGCCAGTGCACTCTCTGGACTCACTGCAGTGCATCCCCAGTGGTGCCAGTGCACTCTCTGGACTCACCGCACTGCATCCCCAGTGGTGCCAGTGCACTCTCTGGACTCACTGCACTGCTTCCCCAGTGGTGCCAGGGCACTCTCTGGACTCACTGCACTGCATCCACAGTGGTGCCAGTGCACTCTCTGGACTCAGTGCACTGCATTCCCAGTGGTGCCAGTGCACTCTCTGGACTCACCGGGGTGCATCCCCAATAGTGCCAGTGCCCTCTCTGGACTCACTGCAGTGCATCCCCAGTGGTGACAGTGCACTCTCTGGACTCACTGCAGTGCATCCCCAATAGTACCAGTGCAATCTCTGGTCTCACTGCAGTGCATCCCCAGTGGTGCCAGTGCACTCTCTGGACTCATTGCACTGCATCCCCAGTGGTGCCAGTGCACTCTCTGGACTCACGGCACTGCATCCCCGGTGGTGCCAGTGCACTCTCTGGACTTGCCGGGGTGCATCACCAGTGGTGCCAGTGACCTCTCTGGACTCACCGGGGTGCATCCCCAGTGGTGCCAGTGCACTCTCTGGACTGACTGCACTGCATCCCCAGTGGTGCCAGTGCACTCTCTGGACTCACTGCACTGCACCCCCAGTGGTGCCAGTGCACTCTCTGGACTCACTGCACTGCATCCCCACTGGTGCCAGTGCACTCTCTGGACTCACTGCACTGCATCCCCAGTGGTGCCAGTGCACACTCTGGACTCACGGCACTGCATCCCCAGTGGTGACAGTGCACTCTCTGGACTCACTGCACTGCATCCCCAATGGTGCCAGGGTACTCTCTGGACTCACTGCAGTGCATCCCTAGTGGTGCCAAGGCACTCTCTGGACTCACTGCACTGAAATGCCATTGGTGCCAGTGCACTCTCTGGACTCACGGCACTGCATCCCCAGTGGTGCCAGTGCACTCTCTGGACTCACTGCACTGCATCCTCAGTGGTGCCAGTGCACTCTGTGGACTCACTGCACTGCATCCCCAGTGGTGCCAGTGCACTCTCTGGACTCAGTGCACTGCATTCCCAGTGGTTCCAGTGCACTCTCTGGACTCGCAGGGGTGCATCCCCAATAGTGCCAGTGCCCTCTCTGGACTCACTGCACTGCATCCCCAGTGGTGCCAGTGCACTCTCTGGACTCACCGTACTGCATCCCCAGTGGTGCCAGTGCACTCTCTGGACTCACTGCAGTGCATCCCCAGTGGCGCCAGTGCACTCTCTGGACTCACAGTACTGCATCCCCAGTGGTGCCAGTGCACTCTCTGGACTCACTGCACTGCATCCCCAGTGGTGCCAGTGCACACTCTGGACTCACGGCACTGCATCCCCAGTGGTGCCAGTGTACTCTCTGGACTCACTGCACTGCATCCCCAGTGATGCCAGGGTACTCTCTGGACTCACTGTACTGCATCCCCAGTGGTGCCAAGACACTCTCTGGACTCACTGCACTGCATTGCCATTGGTGCCAGTGCACTCTCTGGACTCACAGGGGTGCATCCCCAGTGGTGCCAGTGCACTCTCTGGACTCACTGCACTGCATCCCCAGTGGTGCCAGTGCACTCTCTGGACTCACTGCAGTGCATCCCCAGTGGTGCCAGTGCACTCTCTGGACTCACTGCACTGCATCCCCAGTGGTGCCAGGGCACTCTCTGGACTCACTGCACTGCATCCCCAGTGGTGCCAGTGCACTCTCTGGACTCACTGCACTGCATCCCCAGTGGTGCCAGTGCACTCTCTGGACTCACCGGGGTGCATCCCAAATAGTGCCAGTGCCCTCTCTGGACTCACTGCAGTGCATCCCCAGTGGTGCCAGTGCGCTCTCTGGACTCACCGCACTGCATCCCCAGTGGTGCCAGTGCACTCTCTGGACTCACTGCACTGCATCCCCAGTGGTGCTAGTGCACTCTCTGGACTCATTTCACTGCATCCCCAGTGGTGCCAGTGCACTCTCTGGACTCACTGCACTGCATCCCCAGTGGTGCCAGTGCACTCTCTGGAATCACTGCACTGCATCCCCAGTGGTGCCAGTGCACTCTCTGAGCTCACTGCACCGCATCACCAGTGGTGCCAGTGCACTCTCTGGACTCACTGCACTGCATTCCCAGTGGTGCCAGTGCACTCTCTGGACTCACTGCACTGCATCCCCAATGGTGCCAGTGCACTCTTTGGACTCACTGCAGTGCATCCCGAGTGGTGCCACTGCACTCTCTGGACTCACGTCACTGCATCCCCAGTGGTGCCGGGGCAATCACTGGACTCACTGCAGTGCATCCCCAGTGGTGCCAGTGCCCTCTGTGGACTCACTGCACTACATCCCCAGTAGGGCCAGTGCACTCTCTGGACTCACTGCACTGCATCCCCAGTGGTGCCAGAGCACTCTCTGGACTCACTGCACTGCATCCCCAGTGGTGCCAGTGCACTCTCTGGACTCACGGCACTGCATCCCCGGTGGTGCCAGTGCACTCTCTGGACTTGCCGGGGTGCATCACCGGTGGTGCCAGTGCACTCTCTGGACTCACCGGGGTGCATCCCCAGGGGTGCCAGTGCACTCTCTGGACTGACTGCACTGCATCCCCACTGGTGCCAGTGCACTCTCTGGACTCACTGCACTGCATCCCCACTGGTGCCAGTGCACTCTCTGGACTCACTGCACTGCATCCCCAGTGGTGCCAGTGCACACTCTGGACTCACGGCACTGCATCCCCAGTGGTGCCAGTGCACTCTCTGGACTCACTGCACTGCATCCCCAATGGTGCCAGGGTACTCTCTGGACTCACTGCAGTGCATCCCTAGTGGTGCCAAGGCACTCTCTGGACTCACTGCACTGCAATGCCATTGGTGCCAGTGCACTCTCTGGACTCACGGCACTGCATCCCCAGTGGTGCCAGTGCACTCTCTGGACTCACTGCACTGCATCCTCAGTGGTGCCATTGCACTCTCTGGACTCACTGCACTGCATCCCCAGTGGTGCCAGTGCACTCTGTGGACTCACTGCACTGCATCCCCAGTGGTGCCAGTGCACTCTCTGGACTCAGTGCACTGCATTCCCAGTGGTTCCAGTGCACTCTCTGGACTCACAGGGGTGCATCCCCAATAGTGCCAGTGCCCTCTCTGGACTCACTGCACTGCATCCCCAGTGGTGCCAGTGCACTCTCTGGACTCACCGCACTGCATCCCCAGTGGTGCCAGTGCACTCTCTGGACTCACTGCAGTGCATCCCCAGTGGCGCCAGTGCACTCTCTGGACTCACAGTACTGCATCCCCAGTGGTGCCAGTGCACTCTCTGGACTCACTGCACTGCATCCCCAGTGGTGCCAGTGCACACTCTGGACTCACGGCACTGCATCCCCAGTGGTGCCAGTGCACTCTCTGGACTCACTGCACTGCATCCCCAGTGGTGCCAGGGTACTCTCTGGACTCACTGTACTGCATCCCCAGTGGTGCCAAGACACTCTCTGGACTCACTGCACTGCATTGCCATTGGTGCCAGTGCACTCTCTGGACTCATTGCAGTGCATCCCCAGTGGTGCCAGTGCACTCTCTGGACTCACTGCACTGCATCCCCAGTGGTGCCAGTGCACTCTCTGGACTCACTGCACTGCATCCCCAGTGGTGCCAGTGCACTCTCTGGACTCACTGCAGTGCATCCCCAGTGGTGCCAGTGCACTCTCTGGACTCACTGCACTGCATCCCCAGTGGTGCCAGGGTACTCTCTGGACTCACTGCACTGCATCCCCAGTGGTGCCAGTGACCTCTCTGGACTCAGTGCAGTGCATTCCCAGTGGTGTCAGTGCACTCTCTGGACTCACCGGGGTGCATCCCAAATAGTGCCAGTGCCCTCTCTGGACTCACTGCACTGCATCCCCAGTGGTGCCAGTGCGCTCTCTGGACTCACCGCACTGCATCCCCAGTGGTGCCAGTGCACTCTCTGGACTCACTGCAGTGCATCCCCAGTGGTGCCAGTGCACTCTCTGGACTCATTTCACTGCATCCCCAGTGGTGCCAGTGCACTCTCTGGACTCACTGCACTGCATCCCCAGTCGTGCCAGTGCACTCTCTGGAATCACTGCACTGCATCCCCAGTGGTGCCAGTGCACTCCCTGAGCTCACTGCACTGCATCACCAGTGGTGCCAGTGCACTCTCTGGACTCACTGCACTGCATTCCCAGTGGTGCCAGTGCACTCTCTGGACTCACTGCACTGCATCCCCAATGGTGCCAGTGCACTCTTTGGACTCACTGCAGTGCATCCCGAGTGGTGCCACTGCACTCTCTGGACTCACTGCACTGCATCCCCAGTGGTGCCGGGGCAATCTCTGGACTCACTGCAGTGCATCCCCAGTGGTGCCAGTGCCCTCTGTGGACTCACTGCACTACATCCCCAGTAGGGCCAGTGCACTCTCTGCACTCAGTGCACTGCATCCCCAGTGGTGTCAGTGAACTCTCTGGACTCACTGCACTGCATCCCCAGTGGTGCCAGTGCACTCTCTTGAGTCACTGCACTGCATCCCCAGTGGTGCCAGTGCACTCTCTGGACTCACTGCACTGCATCACCAGTGGTGCCAGTGCCCTCTCTGGACTCACTGCAGTGCATCCCCAATCTTACCAGTGCAATCTCTGGTCTCACCGGGGTGCATCCCCAGTGGTGCCAGTGCACACTCTGGACTCACTGCACTGCATCCCCAGTGGTGCATGTGCACTCTCTGGACTCACTGCACTGCATCACCGGTGGTGCCAGTACACTCTCTGGACTCACTGCACTGCATCCCCAGTGGTGCCAGTGCGCTCTCTGGACTCACGGCAGTGCATCCCCAGTGGTGCCAGTGCACTCTCTGGACTCACTGAAGTGATCCCCACTGTTGCCCGTGCACTCTCTGGACTCACTGCACTGCACCCCCAGTGGTGCCAGTGCACTCTCTGGACTCACAGCACTGCATCCCCAGTGGTGCCAGTGCACTCTCTGGACTCACTGCACTGCATCCCCAGTGTTGACAGTGCACTCTCTGGACTCACGGCACTGCATCCCCAGTTGTGCTAGTGCACTCTCTGGACTCACTGCACTGCATTGCCATTGGTGCCAAGGCACTCTCTGGACTCACTGCACTGCATTGCCATTGGTGCCAGTGCACTCTCTGGACTCACGGCACTGCATTCCCAGTGGTGCCAGTGCACTCTCTGGACTCACTGCAGTGCATCCCCAGTGGTGCCAGTGCACTCTCTGGACTCACTGCACTGCATCCCCAGTGGTGCCAGTGCACTCTCTGGACTCACTGCAGTGCATCCCCAGTGGTCCCAGTGCACTCTCTGGACTCACTGAAGTGCATCCCCAGTGGTGCCAGTGCACTCTCTGGACTCACTGCACTGCATCCCCAGTGGTGCCAGGGCACTCTCTGGACTCACTGCACTGCATCCCCAGTGGTGCCAGTGACCTCTCTGGACTCAGTGCACTGCATTCCCAGTGGTGCCAGTGCACTCTCTGGACTCACCGGGGTGCATCCCCTATAGTGCCAGTGCCCTCTCTGGACTCACTGCAGTGCATCCCCAGTGGTGCCAGTGCACTCTCTGGACTCACTTCACTGCATCCCCAGTGGTGCCAGTGCACTCTCTGGACTCACTGCACTGCATCCCCAGTGGTGCAAGTGCACTCTCTGGACTCACTGCACTGCATCCCCAGTGGTGCCAGTGCACTCTCTGGACTCACTGCACTGCATCCCGACAGGTGCCAGTGCACTCTCTGGACTCACTGCGCTGCATCCCCAGTGGTGCCAGTGCACTCTCTGGACTCACTGCGCTGTATCCCCAGTGGTGAAAGTACACTCTCTGGACTCACTGCACTGCATCCCCAGTGGTGCCAGTGCACTCTCTGGACTCACTGCAGTGCATCCCCAGTGGTGCCAGTGCACTCTCTGGACTCACTGCACTGCATCCCCAGTGGTGCCAGTGCACTCTCTGGACTCACTGCACTGCATCCCCAGAGGTGCCAGTGCACTCCCTGGACTCACTGCAGTGCATCCCCAGTGGTGCCAGTGCACTATCTGGACTCACTGCACTGCATCTCCAGCGGTGCCAGTGCACTCTCTGGACTCACTGCAGTGCATCCCCAGTGGTGCCAGTGCACTCTCTGGACTCACTGCACTGCATCCCAGGTGGTGCCAGTGCACTCTCTGGACTCACTGCACTGCATCCCCAGTGGTGCCAGTGCACTCTCTGGACTCACTGCACTGCATCCTAGGTGGTGCCAGTGCACTCTCTGGACTCACTGCACTGCATCTCCAGCGGTGCCAGTGCACTCCCTGGACTCACTGCACTGCATCCCCAGTGGTGCCAGTGCACTCTCTGGACTCACTGCACTGCACCCCATGTGGTGGCAGTGCACTCTCTGGACTCACTGCACTGCATCCCCAGTGGTGCCAGTGCACTCTCTGGACTCACTGCACTGCATCCCCAGGGGTGCCCGTGCACGCTCTGGACTCACTGCACTGCATCCCCAGTGGTGCCAGTGCACTCTCTGGACTCACTGCAGTGTATCCCCAGTGGTGCCAGTGCACTCTCTGGGCTCACTGCAGTGCATCCCCAGTGGTGCCAGTGCACTCTCTGGACTCACTGCAGTGCATCCCCAGTGGTGCCAGTGCACTCTCTGGACTCACTGCACTGCATGCCCAGTGGTGCCAGTGCACTCTCTGGACTCACTGCACTGCATCCCCAGTGGTGCCAGTGCGCTCTCTTGAGTCACTGCAGTGCATCCCCAGTGGTGCCAGTGCACTCCCTGGACTCACTGCATTGCATCCCAGGTGGTGCCAGTGCACTCTCTGGACTCCCTGCAGTGCATTCCCAATCGTTCCAGTGCACTCTAGGACTCATTGCAGTGCATCCCCAGTGGTGCCAGTGCACTCTCTGGACTCACGGCACTGCATCCCCAGTGGTGCCAGTGCACTCTCTGGACTCACTGCAGTGCATCCCCAGTGGTGCCAGTGCACTCTCTGGACTCACTGCACTGCATCCCCGGTGGTGCCAGTGCACTCTCTGTACTCACTGCAGTGCATCCCCAGTGTTCCCAGTGCACTCTCTGGACTCACTGAAGTGCATCCCCTGTGGTGCCAGTGCACTCTCTGGACTCACTGCACTGCATCCCCAGTGGTGCCAGGGCACTCTCTGGACTCACTGCACTGCATCCCCAGTGGTGCCAGTGACCTCTCTGGACTCAGTGCACTGCATTCCCAGTGGTGCCAGTGCACTCTCTGGACTCACCGGGGTGCATCCCCTATAGTGCCAGTGCCCTCTCTGGACTCACTGCAGTGCATCCCCAGTGGTGCCAGTGCACTCTCTGGACTCACTGCACTGCATCCCCAGTGGTGCCAGTGCACTCTCTGGACTCACTGCACTGCATCCCCAGTGGTGCAAGTGCACTCTCTGGACTCACTGCACTGCATCCCCAGTGGTGCCAGTGCACTCTCTGGACTCACTGCACTGCATCCCGACAGGTGCCAGTGCACTCTCTGGACTCACTGCGCTGCATCCCCAGTGGTGCCAGTGCACTCTCTGGACTCACTGCGCTGTATCCCCAGTGGTGCCAGTGCACTCTCTGGACTCACTGCACTGCATCCCCAGTGGTGCCAGTGCACTCTCTGGACTCACTGCACTGCATCCCCAGTGGTGCCAGTGCACTCTCTGGACTCACTGCACTGCATCCCCAGTGGTGCCAGTGCCCTCTGTGGACTCACTGCACTGCATCCCCAGTGGTGCCAGTGCACTCTCTGGACTCACTGCACTGCATCCCCAGTGGTGACAGTGCACTCTCTGGACTTGCCGGGGTGCATCCCCAGTGGTGACAGTGCACTCTCTGGACTCACCGGGGTGAATCCCCAGTGGTGCCAGTGCACTCTCTGGACTCACTGCACTGCATCCCCAGTGGTGCCAGTGCACACTCTGGACTCACTGCAGTGCATCCCCAGTGGTGCCAGTGCACTCTCTGGACTCACAGCACTGCATCCCCAGTGGTGCCAGTGCACTCTCTGGACTCACTGCAGTGTATCCCCAATCGTACCAGTGCACTCTCTGGACTCACTGCACTGCATCCCCAGTGGTGCCAGTGCACTCTCTTGACTAACCGGGGTGCATCCCCAGTGGTGCCAGTGCACTCTCTGGACTCACTGCAGTGCATCCCCTGTGGTGGCAGTGCACTCTCTGGACTTGCCGGGGTGCATCCCCAGTGGTGCCAGTGCACTCTCTGGAGTCACCGGGGTGCATCCCCTGTGGAGCCAGTGCACTCTCTGGACTCACTGCACTGCATCCCCAGTGGTGCCAGTGCACTCTCTGGACTCACTGCAGTGCATTTCCAGTTGGTGCCAGTGCACTCTCTGGAGTCACCGCAGTGCATCCCCAGTGGTGCCAGTGCACTCTCTGGACTTACTGCAGTGCATCCCCAATCGTACCAGTGCACTCTCTGGACTCACTGCACTGCATCCCCAGTGGTGCCAGTGCACTCTCTTGAGTCACTGCAGTGCATCCCCAATGGTGCCAGTGCACTCTCTGGACTCACTGCATTGCATCCCCAGTGGTGCCAGTGCACTCTCTGGACTCACTGCACTGCATCCCCAATCGTACCAGTGCACTCTCTGGACTCACTGCAGTGCATCCCCAGTGGTGCCACTGCAATCTCTGGTCTCACTGCACTGCATCCCCAGTGGTGCCAGTGCACTTTCTGAACTCATTGCACTGCATCCCCAGTGGTGCCAGTGCACTCTCTGGACTCACTGCACTGCATCCCCAGTGGTGCCAGTGCCCTCTGTGGACTCACTGCACTGCATCCCCAGTGGTGCCAGTGCACTCTCTGGACTCACTGCACTGCATCCCCAGTGGTGACAGTGCACTCTCTGGACTTGCCGGGGTGCATCCCCAGTGGTGACAGTGCACTCACTGGACTCACCGGGGTGCATCCCCAGTGGTGCCAGTGCACTCTCTGGACTCACGGCACTGCATCCCCAGTGGTGCCAGTGCACACTCTGGACTCACTGCACTGCATCCCCAGTGGTGCCAGTGCACTCTCTGGACTCACTGCACTGCATCCCCAGTGGTGCCCGTGCACTCTCTGGACTCACTGCAGTGCATCCCCAGTGGTGCCAGTGCACTCTCTGGACTCACTGCACTGCATCCCCTGTGGTGCCAGTGCACTCTCTGAGCTCACTGCACTGCATCCCCAGTGGTACCAGAGCACTCTCTGGACTCACTGCACTGCATCCCCAGTGGTGCAAGTGCACTCTCTGGACTCACTGCACTGCATCCCCAATGGTGCCAGTGAACTCTTTGGACTCACTGCACTGCATCCCCAGTGGTGCCAGTGCACTCTCTGGACTCACTGCACTGCATCCCCAGTGCTGCCAATGCACTCTCTGGACTCACTGCAGTGCATCCCCAGTGGTACCAGTGCCCTCTGTGGACTCACTGCACTACATCCCCAGTGGGGCCAGTGCACTCTCTGCACTCACTGCACTGCATCCCCAGTGGTGCCAGTGAACTCTCTGGACTCACTGCACTGCATCCCCAGCGGTGCCAGTGCACTCTCTTGAGTCACTGCACTGCATTCCCAGTGGTGCCAGTGCACTCTCTGGACTCACTGCACTGCATCCCCAGTGGTGCCAGTGCACTCTCTGGACTCACTGCACTGCATCCCCAATCGTACCAGTGCAATCTCTGGTCTCACTGCAGTGCATCCCCAGTGGTGCCAATGCACTCTATGGACTCACGGCACTGCATCCCCAGTGGTGCCAGTGCACTCTCTGGACTCACTGCAGTGCATCCCCACTGGTGCCAGTGCACTCTCTGGACTCAATGCACTGCACCCCCAGTGGTGCAAGTGCACTCTCTGGACTCACTGCACTGCATCCCCAGTGGTGCCAAGGCACTCTCTGGACTTGCCGGGGTGCATCCCCAGAGGTGCCAGTGCACACTCTGGACTCACTGCACTGCATCCCCAGTGGTGCCAGTGCACTCTCTGGACTCACTGCACTGCATCCCCAGTGGTGCCAGTGACCTCTCTGGACTCACTGCACTGCATCCCCAGTGGTGCCAGTGCACTCTCTGGACTCACCGCACTGCATCCCCAGTGTGCCAGTGCACTCTCTGGACTCACTGCACTGCATCCCCAGTGGTGCCAGTGCACTCTCTGGACTCACTGCACTGCATCCCCAGTGGTGCCAGTGCACTCTCTGAGCTCACTGCACGGCATCCCCAGTGGTGCCAGTGCACTCTCTGGACTCATTGCACTGCATCGCCAGTGGTGTCAGTGCACTCTCTTGCGTCACTGCAGTGCATCCCCAGTGGTGCCAGTGCACTCTCTGGACTCACTGCATTGCATCCCCAGTGGTGCCAGTGCACTCTCTGGACTCACTGCACTGCATCCCCAGTGGTGCCACTGCAATCTCTGGTCTCAGTGCAGTGCATCCCCACTGGTGCCAGTGCACTCTCTGGACTCACTGCACTGCATCCCCAGTGGTGCCAGTGCACTCTCTGGACTCACTGCAGTGCATCCCCACTGGTGCCAGTGCACTCTCTGGACTCACTGCACTGCATCCCCTGTGGTGCCAGTGCACTCTCTGGACTTGCCGGGGTGCATCGCCAGTGGTGCCAGTGCACTCTCTGGACTCACCGGGGTGCATCCCCAGTGGTGCCAGTGCACTCTCTGGACTCACTGCAGTGCAACCCCAGTGGTGCCAGTGCACTCTCTGGACTCACTGCAGTGCATCCCCAGTGGTGCCAGTGCACTCTCTGGAGTCACCGCAGTGCATCACCTGTGGTGCCAGTGCACTCTCTGGACTCACTGCAGTGCATCCCCAATCGTACCAGTGCACTCTCTGGACTCACTGCACTGCATCCCCAGTGGTGCCAGTGCACTCTCTTGAGTCACTGCAGTGCATCCCCAATCGTACCAGTGCACTCTCTGGACTCACTGCACTGCATCCCCAGTGGTGCCAGTGCACTCTCTGGAAGCATGGCAGTGCATACCCAGTGATGCCAGTGCACTCTGTGGACTCACGGCAGTGCATCCCCAGTGGTGCCAGTGCACTCTCTGGACTCACGGCAGTGCATCCCCAGTGGTGCCAGTGTACTCTCTGGACTCACTGCGCTGCATCCCCAGTGGTGCCAGTGCACTCTCTGGACTCACTGCACTGCATCCCTAGTGGTGCCAGTGCACTCTCTGGACTCACTGCACTGCATCACCAGTGGTGACAGTGCATTCTCTGGACTCACTGCAGTGCATCGCCAGTGGTGCCAGTGCACTCTCTGGACTCACTGCACTGCATCCCCAGTGGTGCCAGTGCCCTCTCTGGATTCACTGCACTGCATGCCCAGTGATGCCAGTGCAGTCTCTGGACTCACTGCAGTGCATCCCCAGTGGTGCCAGTGCACTCTCTAAAGTCACTGCACTGCATCCCCAGTGGTGCAAGTGCACTCTCTGGACTCACTGCAGCACATCCCCAGTGGTGCCAAGGCACTCTCTGGACTCACTGCACTGCATCCCCAGTGGTGCCAGTGCATTCTCTGGACTCACTGCAGTGCATCCCCAGTGGTGCCAGTGCACTCTCTGGACTCACAGCACTGCATCCCCAGTGGTGCCAGTGCACTCTCTGGACTCACTGCAGTGCATCCCCAGTGGTGCCGGGGCACTCTCTGGACTCACTGCACTGCATCCCCAGTGGTGCCAGTGCACTCTCTGGACTCACTGCAGTGCATCCCCAATCGTACCAGTGCACTCTCTGGACTCACTGCACTGCATCCCCAGTGGTGCCACTGCAATCTCTGGTCTCACTGCAGTGCATCCCCAGTGGTGACAGTGAACTCTCTGAACTCATTGCACTGCATCCCCAGTGGTGCCAGGGTACTCTCTGGACTCACTGCAGTGCATCCCCAGTGGTGCCAGTGCACTCTCTAGACTCACTGCAGTGCATCCCCAGTGGGACAAGTGCACTCTCTGGACTCACTGCAGTTCATCCCCAGTGGTGCCAGTGCACTCTCTGGACTCACTGCACTGCATCCCCAGTGGTGCCAGTGCACTCTCTGGACTCACTGCACTGCATCTCCACTATTGCCAGTGCACTCTCTGGACTCACTGCAGTGCATCCCCCATGGTGCCAGTGCACTCTCTGGACTCACTGCACTGCATCCCCAATGGTGACAGTGCACTCTCTGGACTTGCCAGGGTGCATCCCCAGTGGTGCCAGTGCACTCTCTGGACTCACTGGGGTGCATCCCCAGTGGTGCCAGTGCACTCTCTGGACTCACTGCACTGCATCCCCTGTGGTGCCCGTGCACTCTCTGGACTCACCGCACTGCATCCCCAGTGGTGCCCGTGTACTCTCTGGACTCTCTGCAGTGCATCCCCAGTGCTGCCAGTGCACTCTCTGGACTCACTGCACTGCATCCCCAGTGGTGCCAGTGCACTCTCTGGACTCACTACACTGCATCCCCAGTGGTGCAAGTGCACTCTCTGGACTCACTGCACTGCATCCCCAATGGTGCCAGTGCACTCTTTGGACTCACTGCACTGCATCCCCAGTGGTGCCACTGCACTCTCTGGACTCACTGCACTGCATCCCCAGTGGTGCCCATGCACTCTATGGACTCTCTGCACTGCATCCCCAGTGGTACCAGTGCCCTCTGTGGACTCACTGCACTACATCCCCAGTGGGGCCAGTGCACTCTCTGCACTCACTGCACTGCATCCCCAGTGGTGCCAGTGAACTGTCTGGACTCACTGCACTGCATCCCCAGTGGTGCCAGTGCACTCTCTGGACTCACTGCACTGCATCCCCAGTGGTGCCAGTGCCCTCTCTGGATTCACTGCACTGCATGCCCAGTGGTGCCAGTGCAGTCTCTGGACTCACTGCAGTGCATCCCCAGTGGTGCCAGTGCACTCTCTAAAGTCACTGCACTGCATCCCCAGTGGTGCAAGTGCACTCTCTGGACTCACTGCAGCACATCCCCAGTGGTGCCAAGGCACTCTCTGGACTCACTGCACTGCATCCCCAGTGGTGCCAGTGCATTCTCTGGACTCACTGCAGTGCATCCCCAGTGGTGCCAGTGCACTCTCTGGACTCACAGCACTGCATCCCCAGTGGTGCCAGTGCACTCTCTGGACTCACTGCAGTGCATCCCCAGTGGTGCCGGGGCACTCTCTGGACTCACTGCACTGCATCCCCAGTGGTGCCAGTGCACTCTCTGGACTCACTGCAGTGCATCCCCAGTGGTGCCAGTGCACTCTCTGGAGTCACCGCAGTGCATCACCAGTGGTGCCAGTGCACTCTCTGGACTCACTGCAGTGCATCCCCAATCGTACCAGTGCACTCTCTGGACTCACTGCACTGCATCCCCAGTGGTGCCACTGCAATCTCTGGTCTCACTGCAGTGCATCCCCAGTGGTGACAGTGAACTCTCTGAACTCATTGCACTGCATCCCCAGTGGTGGCAGGGTACTCTCTGGACTCACTGCAGTGCATCCCCAGTGGTGCCAGTGCACTCTCTGGACTCACTGCAGTGCATCCCCAGTGGTACAAGTGCACTCTCTGGACTCACTGCAGTTCATCCCCAGTGGTGCCAGTGCACTCTGTGGACTCACTGCACTGCATCCCCAGTGGTGCCTGTGCACTCTCTGGACTCACTGCACTGCATCTCCACTATTGCCAGTGCACTCTCTGGACTCACTGCAGTGCATCCCCCATGGTGCCAGTGCACTCTCTGGACTCACTGCACTGCATCCCCAATGGTGACAGTGCACTCTCTGGACTTGCCAGGGTGCATCCCCAGTGGTGCCAGTGCACTCTCTGGACTCAGTGGGGTGCATCACCAGTGGTGCCAGTGCACTCTCTGGACTCACTGCACTGCATCCCCTGTGGTGCCAGTGCACTCTCTGGACTCACCGCACTGCATCCCCAGTGGTGCCCGTGCACTCTCTGGACTCTCTGCAGTGCATCCCCAGTGCTGCCAGTGCACTCTCTGGACTCACTGCACTGCATCCCCAGTGGTGCCAGTGCACTCTCTGGACTCACTACACTGCATCCCCAGTGGTGCAAGTGCACTCTCTGGACTCACTGCACTGCATCCCCAATGGTGCCAGGGCACTCTCTGGACTCACTGCACTGCATCCCCAGTGGTGCCACTGCACTCTCTGGACTCACTGCACTGCATCCCCAGTGGTGCCCATGCACTCTATGGACTCTCTGCACTGCATCCCCTGTGGTACCAGTGCCCTCTGTGGACTCACTGCACTACATCCCCAGTGGTGTCAGTGCACTCTCTGGACTCACCGCACTGCATCCCCAGTGGTGCCCGTGCACTCTCTGGACTCTCTGCAGTGCATCCCCAGTGCTGCCAGTGCACTCTCTGGACTCACTGCACTGCATCCCCAGTGGTGCCAGTGCACTCTCTGGACTCACTACACTGCATCCCCAGTGGTGCAAGTGCACTCTCTGGACTCACTGCACTGCATCCCCAATGGTGCCAGGGCACTCTCTGGACTCACTGCACTGCATCCCCAGTGGTGCCACTGCACTCTCTGGACTCACTGCACTGCATCCCCAGTGGTGCCCATGCACTCTATGGACTCTCTGCACTGCATCCCCTGTGGTACCAGTGCCCTCTGTGGACTCACTGCACTACATCCCCAGTGGTGTCAGTGCACTCTCTGGACTCACTGCACTGCATCCCCAGTGGTGCCAGTGAACTCTCTGGACTCACTGCACTGCATCCCCAGTGCTGCCAGTGCACTCTCTGGACTCACTGCACTGCATCCCCAGTGGTGCCACTGCACTCTCTGGACTCACTGCACTGCATCCCCAGTGGTGCCCATGCACTCTATGGACTCTCTGCACTGCATCCCCTGTGGTACCAGTGCCCTCTGTGGACTCACTGCACTACATCCCCAGTGGTGTCAGTGCACTCTCTGGACTCACTGCACTGCATCCCCAGTGGTGCCAGTGAACTCTCTGGACTCACTGCACTGCATCCCCAGTGGTGCCAGTGCACTCTCTGGACTCACTGCACTGCATCCCCAGTGGTGCCAGAGCACTCTCTGGACTCACTGCACTGCATCCCCAGTGGTGCCAGTGCACTCTCTGGACTCACTGCAGTGCATCCGCAATCGTACCAGTGCAATCTCTGGTCTCACTGCAGTGCATCCCCAGTGGTGCCAATGCACTCTATGGACTCACGGCACTGCATCCCCAGTGGTGCCAGTGAACTCTCTGGACTCACTGCACTGCATCCCCAGTGGTGCCAGTGCGCTCTGTTGAGTCACTGCATTGCATCCCCAGTGGTGCCAGTGCACTCTCTGGACTCACTGCACTGCATCCCCAATCGTACCAGTGGCACTCTCTGGACTCACTGCACTGCATCCCCAGTGGTGCCACTGCAATCTCTGGTCTCAGTGCAGTGCATCCCCAGTGGTGCCAGTGCACTCTCTGGACTCACTGCACTGCATCCCCAGTGGTGCCAGTGCACTCTCTGGATTCACTGCAGTGCATCCCCACTGGTGCCAGTGCACTCTCTGGACTCACTGCACTGCATCCCCTGTGGTGCCAGTGCACTCTCTGGACTTGCCGGGGTGCATCGCCAGTGGTGCCAGTGCACTCTCTGGACTCACTGCAGTGCATCCCCAGTGGTGCCAGTGCACTCTCTGGACTCACTGCAGTGCAACCCCAGTGGTGCCAGTGCACTCTCTGGACTCACTGCACTGCATCCCCAGTGGTGCCAGTGCACTCTCTGCAGTCACCGCAGTGCATCACCAGTGGTGCCAGTGCACTCTCTGGACTCACTGCAGTGCATCCCCAATCGTACCAGTGCACTCTCTGGACTCACTGCACTGCATCCCCAGTGGTGCCAGTGCACTCTCTTGAGTCACTGCAGTGCATCCCCAATCGTACCAGTGTACTCTCTGGACTCACTGCGCTGCATCCCCAGTGGTGCCAGTGCACTCTCTGGACTCACTGCACTGCATCCCTAGTGGTGCCAGTGCACTCTCTGGACTCACTGCACTGCATCACCAGTGGTGACATTGCATTCTCTGGACTCACTGCAGTGCATCGCCAGTGGTGCCAGTGCACTCTCTGGACTCACTGCACTGCATCCCCAGTGGTGCCAGTGCCCTCTCTGGACTCACTGCACTGCATGCCCAGTGGTGCCAGTGCAGTCTCTGGACTCACTGCAGTGCATCCCCAGTGGTGCCAGTGCACTCTCTAAAGTCACTGCACTGCATCCCCAGTGGTGCAAGTGCACTCTCTGGACTCACTGCAGCACATCCCCAGTGGTGCCAAGGCACTCTCTGGACTCACTGCAGTGCATCCCCAGTGGTGCCAGTGCATTCTCTGGACTCACTGCAGTGCATCCCCAGTGGTGCCAGTGCACTCTCTGGACTCACAGCACTGCATCCCCAGTGGTGCCAGTGCACTCTCTGGACTCACTGCAGTGCATCCCCAGTGGTGCCGGGGCACTCTCTGGACTCACTGCGCTGCATCCCCAGTGGTGCCAGTGCACTCTCTGGACTCACAGCACTGCATCCCCAGTGGTGCCAGTGCACTCTCTGGAGTCACCGCAGTGCATCACCAGTGGTGCCAGTGCACTCTCTGGACTCACTGCAGTGCATCCCCAATCGTACCAGTGCACTCTCTGGACTCACTGCACTGCATCCCCAGTGGTGCCAGTGCACTCTCTTGAGTCACTGCAGTGCATCCCCAATCGTACCAGTGCACTCTCTGGACTCACTGCACTGCATCCCCAGTGGTGCCACTGCAATCTCTGGTCTCACTGCAGTGCATCCCCAGTGGTGACAGTGAACTCTCTGAACTCATTGCACTGCATCCCCAGTGGTGCCAGGGTACTCTCTGGACTCACTGCAGTGCATCCCCAGTGGTGCCAGTGCACTCTCTGGACTCACTGCAGTGCATCCCCAGTGGTACAAGTGCACTCTCTGGACTCACTGCAGTTCATCCCCAGTGGTGCCAGTGCACTCTCTGGACTCACTGCACTGCATCCCCAGTGGTGCCAGTGCACTCTCTGGACTCACTGCACTGCATCTCCACTATTGCCAGTGCACTCTCTGGACTCACTGCACTGCATCCCCAATGGTGACAGTGCACT